>NC_044278.2:38999497-40429997 GCF_004027225.2 Strigops habroptila | reverse complement strand
TGTTGTATGAGATCTGTGATATCTGTGGCAGAAACAAAGCTATAGCCTTGCCCTTTTGAAAAGGTCAGGTGCAGCATCTCCTGAGATGCTAGGCAAACTTGCAGAGCAAGAAAGGGTGAAGTAAGTATTCAGAGGGAATGCGGGATTTACAACCAGAAACACTATGTCAGCATGGCTGTGTGATCAGTTTAAAATAGGGCAAAGAGGCATAAACACAATAATCTGATGGTGAGCAGTTTTGGCATTCGAGGTCTCAAGCAGTGGAAGATGGATAACCTCAGTTGTCCAAATTAGAAGAATAATTCCATTCAGAAGAATAATTCCATTCTTTTCAGACTTAACATTTTACAGTCCTTGTATCTCAGTAGTAGAGGTCACCTGGCAAAGGATAAGGGGATAACCACACGACCCCCACACCCAGTTTCCTGGTTGTAGAAGGTTCTTAAAATACAAACAGGATGTGTTACTTTGCTATTTGTCAGAGATACTTGAAATTTTTTTTAAGAACAGCAATGGCTAGACTCAAACCAGGTAAAGATTTTCCCAGCACACACACATTCCCATGTAAGTCACTGCTGATCACTCTCATTTCCTGCATTTTAGACATATTTTAACTGGTAATAAATGAGTAGGAACTGTGAGATTTAGCAGTTATTTAAATATTATTGCTATTTCTGTGAGCAGTAAATGAGCCAGTGTTGTGGTTGAACCCCAGCTGGCAACTAAGCCCCACACAGCTGCTCACTCACTGCCCTCCCTCCTCTTCCCCCTGCCAGTGCAACGGGAGAGAAAATCAGAAAAGTAAAAGTGAGAAAACTCGTGGGTTGAGGTAAAGACAGTTTAATAGGTAAAGCAAAAGTCGTGCATGCAAGCAAAGCAAAACAAAGAATTCATTCGGCACTTCTTGTCGGCAGGCAGGTGTTCAGCCATTGCAAGGAAGGCAGGGCTCCATCAACAGTGACTTGGGAAGACAAACACTATCGCTCTGAATTCCCCCCTGCCCTTCCTTCTTCTTTCCCCAGCTTTATATGCTGGCATGATGCCATATGGTCTGGGATACCCCTTGAGTCAGCTGGGGTCAGCTGTCCTGGCTGTGCCCCCTCCCAGCTCCTTGTGCACCCCCAGCCTGCTCTCTGGTAGGGTGATGTGAGGAGCAGAAAAGGCCTTGACTCTGTGTAAGCACTGCTCAGCAACATCTCTGAATTATCAACAGTTTTTTACAGCACAAATCCAAAACATAGCCCCATGCTAACTACTGCAGAGAAAAATAACCCTATCCCAGTCAAAACCAGCACAGCCGACAACAAAGGAAATAGCTCTTAAATATGCGTTAAACGGTTCAATGCACTTCTATGTATTTAGCAAGGAGGGAGAAATTTAAATCCAGGCTTATGGCTTTGTTTAACTGAGGTGAATACATATGTTTATATGTATGTTTTATCATGAGCGAAAACTTAATCTTTCTTGAAATCTAATCATATTCCTATCAGTTGTAGTAAGAACTGCTGAAAACAAAGCAACTGTGCAATTTCAGTACATTTTTTTTCTCCTCAGTATAAAGAACAGATTATAAGGTGTGAATTTCTATTGTACTTCTATTGTGTTTTGCTTTTTTTTGCCTAATTTAATTATTAGTGAATCTGGTTCCATGTTTAATTTGATCAAATTCGAGGGAACCAAATGATTTGTATTAATAATAATGTGATTTCCATATTTTAATGATGATCAATCTTTGCTAATTAGGGTAGGTTCTAGGATAATTCAGTCACTGATTATAGGAAGTCACTGGGGGAGCTGATGCACTGAGTAAGAGAAGAGTATCAGAAGGTGACCAGGTGACAGATTTATTTCTCAGCTGTTGCTGGTGCTACACCACTGTGGCTGTCTCTTGCTGTATGAGTTGCGGCACCGTGAGCATTCTGTTAGGCACAGGGTGGGAATGATCAAGAGCTTATCTTAATCAAAGTTATTAAGAAAGAAAAGAAGAACTATATCTGTGCTTAGAGAATCTGCTTAACTCAATCTCACTCGCTGCTGAGAACACCAACTGCCCAAAGCCATGCTCTGAAAGGTCAACTGGGCCTTTTCGGTGATGTCACGCTCCTGAAACAACTGTCAGCAGTGCCTAGCTACAAGGTTTCTATAACCATTATATTAAACTGTACAGTTTTCTCTTATGTTTTTCCTCCCACTGGGAGGAGAACGAGAATGCTGGGACTACTTCACTGTACCATGACCTCTAGAACCACAGGCCTTTATAATAAAAATATCTTTCTAAGCGCTTGTACCTAGAATTCTACAATAGAAAAACCCGATGAAAACACATATAATTCGGGGGGGACGGGGGTTGTTAAAAAATATATATAATTATGTAATATTTACGTTAAAAAAAATTAACAGTTTTAGCCATATGAATTATAAAATGCCAAATTTAAAATTTAAAATATGTCAAAATGTTTTATTGTATCTTGACTTAGCATTACAGTGAGCTCAGCATTTTTCTGCTAACTGGGGTTTTTTTATTTTTTCCTTTTATTCATCATCTTGCAATTCAGCCCTATATTTTCTGTTTTGAAATGTTTTGATAAGATTTTAAACTTTTTTTTCCTCAGTAGTTTTGAAAGAGGTAGAGTTCTACAGTAGTCTTTCCTTATAAATTGTTTTCAAAAAGTTTCAGAAAGATATTAATTACAAAATGTTGAGCTGCTATATTTCTTCAGCAGTAGGTAGGTCCAGGCCTACACATAACTCTGGGACTTACTTCATGACCATCCCTCATCTCTTATGACTATTAATAGCCACAAAGCCAATGACTACTGCCCTTCAGAGAAGTAAGAGTAAGGCATCAAAAAATACATTAGAGCAAAGAAGTTAAAACACAACAAAGCAAACCCCTTTTAGATAAACATGATTCATAGAAGAAGACAAAATACCAAATAGAAATTACAGTATTAAAACTCTCTCACACTGAAATTCCCTTCATTGCAAACCATTATTCACTGTGTAAGTTCATCATTATTTCAGTACTGCATTCAAAATGAAAATCAAGTAACATGATATTAATTTGCTTTTCATGATGGCTTGTTTTTTTCTGTCAGATAGATACCCTAGATTCAGGAATTCACTATTCCACTACAACAGACCTGATGACTATGAAGTGATAACAAAACATGGTTAATTTTCCCCATTGTGGGTTGGACTGAGGTATTAAGGAAAATATGAAAGAAAAATTACACTTAGTCTCTGTAAGAAATGAAGTTAGAGGTGATTGGTAAGTTTGTATACTATGATTTTGTTTATGATGTGTGTGAGTTTGTATGCTATGATTCTGTGTTTAATAAAAGCATCTACAGCTTGAAATGAAGACTTCAAAAGTAAATACAAGTAAATACAAGTGAGTGCAGGCCTTTCATGTCTGCTAAATCCCTGCTATTTTAAATATACATTATTTCCTCCAGAGCTGCATTTTATGCCAAAACCTTCTCAAACAGTAGGTTGTCTAAGGAGCAAGCTGAGAGTACAAATTGGTGCAAGTCTGTAGCAAGAAGAAAAAAAGCTGATAGGAAACTAGGTAGTTTGGAGTTCAAAAGTGGTCTCTAGGGCTTTGGTTGGATTTTGAAAAATAGCTCGGCTGCACAAAAAAGATTTTGGAAGACTAACAGTGAAGATATTAGGCCTTCAGTATGAACACTATAAAAAAGTTATTGCATTGGTTGGAGTTCATGTGCTAAAAACAAGCTAGAAACCTCTCTTTAGAGCAGAATTCTCATGAGTAGTGAAGCCACTAATTTCTTTTGGTCCTTTTAAGTAAAATCCGATAAATTTGTTTCATAAGACCCATCGTACTTTTGAAGTACGTCTCAGAAAGTACCTCTTGCTGAGAGTGATCTTATTTATGTTATATGTAAAACACATCTGCAAGGACAATGAAAATAAGAGAAAGAAGAGAGAAAACGGTAAAAAAAGATCCAGTGGTGGGAACTTTCTGCTAAAGGGTTTTTCTCCCTTACAGTAGTTTCGAATGCCAATTAATATAAAGCTGCTGGAAATTTCCAGGCAGTTGGCAGTCTGAGAGACTAGTATTTCCTTTTTTTTCTCCGGATTCATCCATAACAATCAAGGAAGGAACTTACCATGCTGATGCTCCTTGTATGGTCCAAAGGGAGTTTCCCCTTAGGATAATCAAAAATTATCCCTTTTTTGTTCTTTTCTCAGCCTCACTGTAGAGCCTACAAACATGGACCTACCACCTGACTGATGGACCCTCTAGCCCAGTGTCCTCACCATCCCTTATTGGCCTCATCGGAATGAGAATCACATCTACCCAGTATAGCCTTTTTTTGTAGTCTATAAAGAGATAACTTCTTTTAGGGAAATTCTCCTTCTCATCGGTTATTGGCTTTAAAAAAAAGTTGTCTGTTCTTTATTACTGTAATTCTAGACATTTCTGTTATTTCTGTGGTATGTGCCAGTGCCAGTGTTGCACTATTGCTATCATCCTGCCACTAATCTTGCTATTTCTACCTGTCTGCTAACCTAACTTTGCAGAGCAGAAACTGTTCCTAAAAGCTCTTCCTTACCTTTGCTACACTTACATAAACAATTGGTGCAAAATCTACCATTCATTTGTGCAGTTATTCTTGTATTCATTATTGAGTCTTTATTTTCTGTTGAAATTAGCAGCTTCATATTTCTTTTATATTGCTTTATAGTTCTGGTTTCCATTTATCTATTCAAACATAGTATTTAAGCGGGACATAGGTAAAGAGCCTGGAAGTAGACCAGTATTTTTTTCTGACGTTAGTATAAGAAAAATATTGTGTTTAAGCAAGTTTATCACAGTGAATCATGTTAAAATAGAGCTCCTGCGTTCTGAGGTTGTTATTCCTTGCATACTGTCCCCTGGCAACCTAAAAAAAAAAAAGGTTTTGACCTCATCAAGTAGTCTTTGACCTGTCATTGAATGCTTATAATACATTTGCTAGAAAAATAAAAAATTGCCAGGAAAAAAACATAACACACATAGCGTCAACTCACATTTAAGTAAAATACATTCCCTATCCTGTGTATTTGCTTTCAGCGTGTTCTATTTCTGCTTTGCCTACTGAGTCTGAAACGTCTGTTGACCCTTCTGCTAGACTGTACAGTGGTGGTCTCAGAGAGGTGACTCCACTTCAGCGTTTCTTTGAAGAGGTCATAAAAGGGTTCAAAAGTGCTTTCAAGTATTCGGATTTTTTTTTTTATAAGAAGAAAAATATGTAAATTTTATCTCTATATATCATCTATACCTAAAATATATCTGTAACTAAAATATATATAATTCCCTAGAGTAAGCCTTCCATAATTATGTGACAGTGTCATTCTATAAATCTGAGCCATTAGGATGGCAAATAGATGGCAAATAGATGGCAAATAGATAACAAATAGATGGCAAGTTAGAAAGGAGAATTACACTTTCAGAAAACGTGAGGTGAACTGTTCAAAATCATATTAAAAAAGGAAATACTAATGTTCAAGAATCTCCTAGAAACAGAAGTGCGTGATTATTATACCTGATAAATTGAGTCTCTTCTCTGCTCCCTATTAAATCTTTTCTAGCTGCTATTTGGCAGGATGGCTGGTTCTGCATCCAGCTCTGCAGGTGTCTGCTGATATCTGGAATCATACCCATATAGATGACAAGATTGCTTTTTACCTCCAAGGCAAAAATGGTCCCTTCCTCCTACCATCATGTTAAACAAGGAATTGGGAGCCTTGTTTGTCTTTTTCCTGGGTGACGGGTATTTTGAGCTACAGCTATTTCTTTTTCTCACTTATTCTGCAAATCACAATTGCAAAATTGCAGATTTTCTCAGATCTAAGGACTCTGTTTAGTAGTTTACTTGGTTGCAAGAGAGGGTAACCATTTAATGTTGATCATGTAATCAAGTGCTGTGCAGCATTCTCCAAAAATAGATATCTCTTGCCATATGAAGAAATTGTAATACTAACTTCATGATGTTCCTCTTTAATCACTTTTACCACACATTGTGGATTAAAACCCTAGTAAAAGCCTGTCATTTTAATCATTACTTTAAAATGCTGTTGACTCAATCAAAATTGCTCAGTCATGTCTTGCGCATTTAGAGGGCAGGAAGTTACTATATTTAAACTTCTAAAAAAAAGAAATATTAAGGCAAACACAGATTTATTCTCTAAGACTTTGTATACAGGCTTATATTTTTCCCCACCATTTGTATTTCTTAATTACTTATGCTCTTTCCTGTGCACTGTGGGAGTATCCTCATGGCCACACAACTTCACTATTTCTTCTTCTCTGGGCACTATTTGTACCTCAGTTCAGACAACACAAATGTAAATCTCCAAGAACACAGAGTTAGGGAAAACTGCTCCTTCATCTGTGTCCTCTGAAACTGTTACTGGGACCAAGGTGTCTTAACAAGCTGCCAGTTGATGACAGGTTCTTCATCTCTTGCAGCCTTCGTATCAAGAAGATAGGCTGTCAGGAATTGCTAAGTTAACACATACCAGCAGTAATGATTCAACAGCTTCTGCGAAGGGATAGCATGAAATCGTTGTGCTTTCTGGCTAGAAAAACTTATGAAACCATGTGAAAAAATGTACAAGGAAATACAAGGAAAAGGCAAATGGGCTCACTAGAAACTAAAGAGATTTTGATACAGTTTGTGCAAACATATATTAAGGAAGTATATGTGGGCTATTTTGGTGCTGGCTGCTATAAATATAAGGTTCTTGCCATGAAGATTGACGTTATCCAGGATTCAGTGAGCACTGAATAAATTGTGTGTGTGTGTCTATATGTATATAAAACTCTAGGCCAGCACCAACTTTCAGTACAGTAGTGGAAGAGTAGTAACATTTAAGTTTGAGTGGCGTATGTGGTGGTTGTCAAGGCCAAATGCGGTCAGGAATAAGCCTGAATGTTCAGACTTTGTCCTGAAATGCTCATACATTCTGTACTGGACAATCAGCAGTATATATCAGATGACTGCTCAGATTTAGAAAAGTAGGGGACTTGCCCATAGAATACTACTGAAGACATGTTAGGCAAATTAAACTTAGAAATTTCAGCTTGCCTTGTGATAGCTTTTCCTTTCAGAAATATATTGTACATAAGGGATTGGTGGATAACCTTAACTTCATGACAATTTTTCTGCAATCGAATTAGAGTGTAATAAAAGATATAGTGCTATTATTACACCATTATAGACTGTTTTTAAAGAAGGAAAAGTGAATTTAGTCATTATTGATATGTTTCAGTCTCTACTATTTTATATTAACTCTGAAAACCTTCACCAAATGTAAATGGTTTAGGAACATACACAGTGTGGAAAGTAAATTATTTGAAAGGATCAGATCATTGCCTGTTCATGCGAAATTTTAAAATAACTACTCAACATCTTTTTTGGACTGAGGGACCAAATATAGGTACTGACATTTCTCCAGCATTATGTTTGTTTGTCATTAGCATATATGACCTGCCACAGAATTTTGTTGCTGATTTCCAGTTTTGGCAATAGGGCTGCAGAGTCATCTTTATCCAAAAGCATCATGAGGCAGAAAAATCTCAATTATCAAAATAGCTTTTCTCTCAGTTCCAGTCTAACTGACAGCTTGCAGCTGTAAACTTTAGGGTTGAGATCCTCCCTGTGGTTCTGTGGATTTTCCCTCTCTTCTGTCTTTTTTATGGTTAATGTGCAAAAACTATGTTGGAATAGACTGTTTTCTACTTGACACAATACAAATTAGAGCGAGGTCTTTTACAATGATACTGATTTTTAGAAATGCAGTTTACAAAATTCACCCTCATCTTTGTGGCTAAAATCAAGGACACTGGCACTTCTTCAGCATTATTCTTCGTAAATCTGAAAAAAAATCCCAGCTGGTTACACAAAACGCTATAGTTTTATACAAGAAAAACCTCCAGTACTCCAACCATAAGTGAATTAAAGTGGAAGAAGAGACCAAGGATCTTTTATCTCAGGGATCTAAAACTACCAGTTGGCAATAATCACTTTTACAGGACCTTACATATATGAGTGTGTGTGCATGTGTGCACGCGTGTGTGTGTGTATAAAAATTTCTCCACAGAGTTATCTAGAGACAAGAAAAGAAACAGTGTAGATACCATGTTTTTAAAGAAGAAAATTTAGGTTACTATCTATAGTCTAATATTTTAGTCACTTTTTTGAATTAACTGTTTGCTAAACAGATCTCCATCTTTCTGGGACCATATCATTGCTCCTGTGCTAATAGACTTTGAATTTCTTCTGTAATACATTTGCTGACTTTCTCTTTCCTATTTTTCTTTTGCTCAGCAGCACACTGGAACAGTCTTTTATCCCAGCTAAGAAATGACAAGCTATTTTTCTGTCATAAAAACATGTCTAGATCCAGTCAGGAAGAGGTAATACAGGCATAGAGTTGTTTTTGGATGAGGAATGGGGGAGAATGGTTACAAAGAGAAATCCCTAAAAGTAAAGCAGTTCTTGAAAATCTTTATTTCTTTAATAGCTGCAGCATAATGTGATCTTTAGTTGCATGATCACGTACTTTCCCAATACATGAAAGTGAAAACTACTACTTCATCAAATCTCAATGGGTTTAAATGAAACCAAGAAATAGTGTTTCTTAAATGTTTGATCCAAAGCTTACAGAATAAAAAAGTCTGCTCTCAGCTAAGGAATTCCTCAAACATGGATTTTTTTTTTTTATTGTTTATTTTTTTTTTAAAGGAAAAATGTAGATGTCTAGAGTGGAAATGTTTAGCCAAATGACAGTTCCATTGCTATCATTCCACCTGCTTTGTAGAAATATGAGGTTTAGGAATAGAAATCCATAGCAATCCTGACATCAAAGAGAGAATTCTGTATATTCATTATCCCATATGCTTTACAGAAAGGCTTGCACAGTATAAAACCTCTTGGTTTTGGTATGGTAACAGCAATTATATAAATAATGGCAAGTAGTTTCACATATAGTAATGTTATTTAACAATGCATAGTAAAGACAAACATTCTTTTTTTCCTTTATTTCTCAATGTGTTTGTCCATTTAAGAAAGCCCTTCAAAGTTTTCTGTAGTGTATGGTTTTCCTCTATCTATGAACATTTATCTCATTTGAAATCAGACATACATAAATTGCATCTAAGTTGCCTTGGCGAATGACAGGATTTCACTTTTACACTCCTATGGTTGGTGCCCTTACCTAGGCTAGTGCAAATACTTCTGACAATTTTTGCAGGTGGATAGAAGGACATTCAGTGCAGTAAAGTACTTTATTTGATATTGCAGGAGGTTCTGGGAGTTTCTTTAAAAAAGGAAAGACGCTGCCTAAGGAAAATTTGGTACAATGTAAGATAAACCAGCCATCTGTAGAGAATCAGAAATGATCAAAAAATGGAGCTATGCATTGCAGTAGATACATTTTTAATTTAATAATTTTGCTATTAATGCAAGTGATGAAAATAACTTTCTTGCTTTTATTTAAAAGAGGAACATTTACTTCTGATAAGCTTCGTTTTATTCTGTTATATACTAAATTATCAGATTATTTGTTGGTGCTGAAACTGAGAAAAAAACGATCATGATAATTTCATCCATTATAAAATGTTACTTCTTCCATAACACTCAGAAAGTTAATAAAGTGTTCCATCATCTGCATAAGTATTGTCTTTAAACTGAGAACCCCTTATGGTTATTCTTACTTGCATTTTCAAGAGCTTCTGGCAAGTGCCTAAGCCATGTGCCATATGAACACATGATGGTGTGAACTCAAGGGTGCTGTGGAGGACTCACTCATCCCTTCATCTTTTAGAAGGTATAGGAATCTCATTGCTATCTGCCCTATTGGACTTCAGTGGTCATTTTCCCTCCTATCTTTTTTCTTGATGATTACATTTATCTTCTTTGCTATCTTTTAAGCAGTTGACCTCTCTTCCCTAACTCATGGAAAAGACCCAACACCTCATGGTTTGTGGGTTGTTTTTTTTTTTTTTTTTTTTTGTTGTTTTTTTATTTTTTTTTAATAACTATGAGTGAGAAACGATAGGTTCTCTGTAGGTGTAAAGGATTCACTCCAAATGACTTGTGTGGTGCTTTTTGAATTCACACCAATAAAGGGCCAGGGCATGTTTTAACTCATGAAAATGTTGACATTTCTCACAAGGACAAACCATTGCAGATGGTGGAGTAGAAAGAAGCAATAGGAGCAGCTCCTGTCACAGGAGTTTCAAAACATTCTTTTGATCATCTGTTCTCATTTAACTTCCCTGTATCTAGCTCTGTTCCACTGGTCTACATGTCTCTCTTATTTATCTCCATCTCCTCTCCCAACTTTTCCATCACTGTGGCAGAAAATATATGCCCTGTAAGGAAGTCCTCCACTTCAACTTTCACATATATCGCAGCAAGTCTTATTATTCCCAGGCTGGTGTGCTTCATGACATGATCTGCCCGGTTTGGGCCCACAGCCTCCCTCACTCTCCAGGCCTTTTATATACTCTAAACAAGCTCACACAAAGAACCTAAAAATCCTCTGCCATCCCCTGGTTTTGCATCTTCTGTTCGATTTTGCAGGAACTGTGTTTTCATTCTTCTGTTCTTTCCTTTCGTCTCTGAGTTAATTAAAGTGAGTTGATTAATAGGTACTCTGCAATAGCAACTACCCAGCTGGAAAAGTATCAATATGAAGAGCATGTCTGATTTGTTATGTAGAAGGGCCAGCACTCATTTTAAAATACCTTTAACAAGGTATATTTTCCAGAAGAAACCGTTAAGATAGAGTACTACATAACTAACCACATGTTCTACCCAGCTCACTGCAGTGGACACATTTGAACTTAGGGGTACAGGTGTAGCTCTGGTTCCATTGAAACAACTTCAGGATTCCATCTTCTTTTTTTTGCACATTTAGCAAAAAAAAAACCCCTAACCCTTAATAAATTGATTGCTCAAAAGTCCTGTAAAGTTCTGTAAAGTTCTTCCAGTACCTGCCAGAGGCAGCACCTGAGTTTGATGTTTTTCTCTGAATCTGCACACTAATGCATTTGGTTACTGTAGAACAGTTAGCGTTTGTGCCCAGGGTGATTTAGAAAATTAATTTCTGAAGGCATGTTTTTCTTGTTTTCCCAGAAAATGCAGTACAGTATATGGTATGTGTCTGTAACTTACTTATAGGAGCAAGCAGATCATTGAAAAATAAATGAAAAACGAAAATTGGGAGAAACTGACAATTTATACGTTATTTATTTTAATAAGCTATATAGATGCACTTACAGTTCCTAAAATCATAGATTTGTGCCTCAGTATGTTTCATGTGTATTTAAAGGCATAACATCTTACCTAACCTTATCCAATAACTACATTATATCTATGTATTAGGTGGGTTGACTCATGAAAAAATTAGTTCTGAATGAAACACTTCAGAAATTTCACTTCACCTTATATTAATGTAATTATTTTGGGATTAAAATTTTTTATTAACACTTTTTTTTTCTTGTTTTATTTTAGGATTTTCTCTAAAGCTTAAATATTCAGAATCAAAGGGATGAGTTGACATTTAATCAAGTAATGATTAGTACTTTTTTCAGATAAGTCAATCAATCACGTAAAGAATTTGACTTCATTATTTTGAGCAATGAATATTAATATTTAGGGATTTATCTTTTTCCTGGCCAGTTTCTTATTATGAGTGCTTGTGAACGTGTAAAAAGTTAAAAGGAAATTCAAATTTTCTAGCACAAACAACTAAAAGCCAGACCTCCATGTTAACATAAGTAAAGCCTCTGACATCTAAGCAAATTATAAGATAGATATGCATACAGATTAAATTTACAATGAATGCCTTGTATTTATTTAAAGCAAAGTGAAATCAATTAAAATACAATACAAACTGGCATCACAAAAAAAAAAGAAAATCAATATTCCTCCTATTTGCAGAATCTAATGTGAAAATCACCATTTAGAAAAAAAGGCATATTAGTTTGGTGGGAAAAACATCACTATCACTTACAAATCCTCTCTTCCTCTCCCAAAACAGGTAGATCATGTAATTAAAATAAATTATATTTATTTCCTTAAAGAATAATTAAATAATTTCTAAATCTGGATAAAAATGCTTAAACGTTTGCTTAAGCAATGTCTTCTTCCATTTGTTGGTGTTTTATTATTTTATATTTGGAAGGGCAATTACATTCTTATTTGTTAAGCCCATATAATTCCATTCAGCTGTATCTTCACTACAGACAGCAGAAATCTACTTACCCTAAGACAACTTTATTTATTATCTGTTGATCGTTCATGGAACAATAAACAAAAAGGACTTTAAAAATTTGCATTATTGTCATGAAATGTTTTGCTAGGTTTTGTAAAGAAAGGTAGCATATGGGATATTAAATTAAGATATGATAAATTTATTGAAAATAAACATCTCAAGAGTAATTGATTTGAGGAGGTAACTCTTAGTTGAAAGGCACATATAATAATTTTACCAGACATTGCTGTCTTAATTTTCTGAAATGAATCCATCATTGTTTATGTACCTGAATATCAGAGAAACATACATAAATATCTCAGTGATAGGTGTGTGAAGAGTGTGCACCCTGCATTCAACTTATGCAGATGGCTTGAATTTCTTTTATTTTTCCTCACTATCAGTGCTCCTCACTAGTTGAAAGAATGGAAATTAATCTGCAATATAGCCCAGTGGTGTAAACCACAGCAAACTATTCAAGGTAAAGAAGAGATGAAAAAAGAAAAGCCAACAAACCCCCCCCCACCAAAACCACATATTAAAATCCGTGTTTGTTTACCACCAGGTTTTACTGTCTTTGATATTTTATTTTTGTGATGTCTGCCTCTTGCTATGGAAAGTATGGGTAGGATTAATTTGGTCAAATTTAATCATCTAGAAATACAATGTAGCCACCTGATGCTTTCTGCATAATCTGTGAAAAGAAGGCATCTCTAGAAGTGGCTCATGCCACCCACAGACAGAAAGGTCAGCAGAACCACAGACTTTTTTTTAACCACCTCTTTAATTACAAAAGAAAGCTCGAAGATGGATGGTTTGCTTGAAGGAGAGATGACTCTCACTCAGTGCCTCTGTGTACTATGAAGGAGAATGTAACATTTCATTTTATGTAATATTCTGTTTTGTGGGATTGATCCAAGTAAATATGTGATGTATCAAAGTCATAATGAGGCTATATTAAACAGCAAACGCAAGACAGAAGAAAGGCTAAATTTTACAGCAGTAGATTTTAAAAAAACCCCAGATCTTTTAAAGAGGATTTTATACTGAGTAATGAAAAATTTAAGCCTTTAATTCAAGCACTAGTAACTTTTAAGGCTAATGTGAAATGTATATATGTTCATTAAAATGAATGTAAGTGGATAGTTGTATTTTTCAGAAGAACTGAAATGGGGTAAGCAAATAATTCCTATTAAATCTTAGTAATTAGGCACTTTGGAAAACAGTACAGTATCTGTCTGTGTTGTAGTCATCTAAGTCTCTGCAAAAATATGATCATCAGATCTCAGGAATCTTACCAACTTACTTTAAATCATCCAAAAAGAATCATACTTGATAAGTACCTGATGTATTTCTTATTTCTTTGTATTTTGAAGGTGTTTTGTTTGCTCGTTTGTTTTCCCCCAAAGTTTTAAACACCTGCGTATCAATTTTATGAGTTAGAAAGTCACATGCACGTAGACATCTCATCCAGAGAGAACACATCCTTAAAATCATACTGAATTTACTGGTGGAAGTGGGGCTGGAATCAAAGCACTAGGAAAATAGAAGAATTTACAAGTGCAGAATGCAAGAAATGTGAAAATGTTATCGGTGAAAGCTTGCATTCTTGCAGTCCAAATTTACAGCAGCTCACCCCTAATGCCATGCTGAACTACTGACTGCTTGCCATATAAGGATATGAATAATGTTCTGAACACTTTACTTCATTGACAAGTCATAGGATCACTGAGGAGAGAAGAGACCTCTAGCCCAAACTTTGCCCAACCAGGAGCTGAAAGCAATGACAATACTGAATTCTGACCAGGTTACTTGGGGCTTTGTCATGTCATAGAATCATAGACTACCAGATTGGAAGGGACCTGAAGGATCATCAACCTTTCTAGGCAAGCATGACCTAGACTAGATGTCCCAACACCTGTCTAGTTGATTCTTAAAAGTGTCTAGTGTTGGGGAGATTATTCCAATGGCTGATTCTTCTCGTTGTGAATAATTTTCCTCTTGTGTCCAGTCAGAATCTCCACAGGAGTAACTTGTACCCATTGACTCCTTGTAAAAAAAGAGTCTCCATCTTCTTTGTAGCCACCCTTTAAATACTGGAACATGGTGATAAGGTCTCCCGTGAGCCTTTTCTCAAGGCTGAACAAGCCCAGCTCTTTCAGCCTTTCCTAAATACTAGATCATTTTTGTGGCCCTTCTCTGGGCCCTCTGTAGCTTGTCTGCATCTTTTTTGCACAGCAGGGACCAAAACTGAACACTGTATTTGAGGTGTGGCCTGACAAGTGCTGAGTAGAGTGGGATAATGGCTTCTCTGTCTCTGCTGGAGATGCCCTTAGTTGATGTAACCCCGCATCCTTTTGGCTTTCTTTGCTGTAGCAGCACACTGTTCGCTCTTATTGAGTTTGCTATTCACCAGGACCCCAGGTCCCTTTCCAACTGCTCCCCAGCCAACCTCCCTATATTAGGTCTTGGAAAACTCCAAGGATGGTTATTTCATGACCTCTCTGGAGAACCATTTATTGTAGCATTTGAAAAATCAGGATTTTTTTCCTTTTTTTTTTTTCCCTCTCTCTGCGTTATCCCTTAAGTATAATGCATAAATTCTCCTACTTTAGAATGACAGTAAAATGAGGGTTAACAGGAATTAATGTGCAGTTTATTGGTTATTTATTTCCAGCACTGGACTTTCTCAACACCTACTCCCTGAAAAAAGCAGAACAAGCTAACACATTGAAACAACAGAAGGCTGGTAGAAACTGCACTTTCCTTAAGATACCAGGCTATGTAAAAAATTGGTGTGTTTTTGTGATATATTATATTATGCCTTTTCCATCAGAAGAACATTTTAATCAATGCATTGTTAAATCTACTGACTTTCCATCTACTTTTCAGAAGGGTAGGCTGGTATTATTTATTCTCCAATGTTCTTGGATGACATATTGTCTACTAAAGCAAAGGATTCACTGTCAAGGCCATTATAATTCAAGTAAAAAAGTACTGAAACCCACATGATTGCAATTTTTATAGAGGAATGTCATCTAGATCTGTATGTATTTGAAAAATCTATATAGTGCATAAGTAAGAAAAATAGCATTGATTCTATCTCACTTAGGAAAGTTGTTGGATTGTACTTTTATGAAGGAGATGGTTTTCTTTCCTCTGCAAAACCCTCAAAAAAACCATGCAGAAGTACATTAGTCTAGAAGTCATATGTAATATAACCGTGTAATATCAGAGGAAGGTGTGGTTTGTGTGGAGGCATGACTGAAGTTTAGAAGGAGACTTCCCTGGGTGCAGAGTGAGTGGAGAATATTTCCATTTCATTTGCAGATCTATTTCTTCCCATGCTCAGGAGGAGACACGACCTACATTATGAAGCTTGATCCTGACAATATGTATCGATGTGAAGTATAGTGTAGATGAAACTCGGTGGCAAAGTTGTTAAACACTGCGGAATTACAAATCTTGGTGTGCAAAGTACAAAGGAATAATTAGTTCACATTTCACTCTGTAGTCTTTATGACAGCTACTAAAATACTAATTAAAAAAAAAAAAAAAGAAAACCCCAGGTTGCATACCTTATGTAAGGATATAATTATGATTTCCTTAATACATAGGGAAAGATGCAAAAATCACAATTCACAAAATCTCACAAAATTCCATAGTGCATTATGTTCTAAAAGAGACTGAAAGATAGATATGGAAATATGTAACTAAACAACTATTTGGCTGAACACTGAGAGCATCTTGTTCAAAGAAACAGAAGCATCACCAAAATAATCCATGATTTAGTCTTTGACAAGTTGGCATCTCAGCATTCTCCACCGTATGAACGATTATGTGCTGATTTCAGCATGAGAACAGTAAAATTGGGTCATGACTACACATTTCATTACAATCTCTGCTTTTTCAAACTCTTATGAGAAAAGCTGAGGGATATTAATTTTAATGTATACATATAAATATGTATATATGCATCTATATATAACCTAAATCTATTAAAAAGGCTAACATAGAAAAGTCATGCCTTAAATAACCATGTCATCATACTCCAGCAAAAAGAGAACGGAGAATATTTTAAGGGAAATAGGTATGGAAATACTCAACTTCCCTATACGAACAGTATAATTTTATTCAAAATAGCAATAAAATTATTTTCTCAAGCAGCTAACTGTTCTTCATGCACCAGCACAGATCAGGTTGTAAAAAAACATTTTAATACTTTATGGCACAAGTGGAATGGTGAATACCTCATGTTAGAAGGGAGATGAGCATTTTTGCCTAATACTTGCAATCTGAGGACAAAAAGTAAGGGCAAAGGTTTCATCACTCATTTTTAGAACAAACTAGTGCTTTCTGAATGTAAAAATACAAGGGAAAAGGCAATAAATAATTCAGAGTAATATTTTTGAGTCAGCTTAAACTGTGAGGACATAAACAGCAAACAAAAATTTAACCTTTAAATATTAATGATAATCAGATTTGGAAACACTGAACATAAATAAACAAGTGGGCCTAGAGCATGTGAGGTGACATGAAGTTGAAAAGAGCACCAGGTTGAAATCATATTTAAAGCTGAGCATAGAATAACATTATTCAGCTACAGATAGCTCTTAATATTAACTTCCTGTTTCTCTGTGGTTAAGGAATATTGTTTCTTTGCATCTTTCTGGGTTTTTAAAATTGTTTCTGTGCACTTGATTATAAAAACGTTTCACCCATCCTTGCCAGTGCCAGACTGGGTGGCATTCGTTTCTCCTTCTGTCTCTGTTGCCTGATAATTCAGCAATGACGGGAAGTGACAATGTTAGAGAACATTAACTGCAAACCAAGGAAGAAGAGACATGGAAGAAGAACATAGAGAAACAAATAGAGGGGACAGTAAAGGAAGGAATACAAAAATAAGGAAGTGGATAATACAGGAAACATAGAGAATACAAGGAAAGAGGGAAAAAATATGTAAATAAATATTGAGAGGTAGCAAAGACAGCAGATGAAAGAAGCACCTAGTTTTTGTTTTAGTTTGCTGGTCAGTCTTATTTCTTTCTCATCCTCCACCTCTAAAACTTGTGAGCTTTCACATTAGTAAGAATGTAATAGTGATAGCCCTTCTAAAAATTTTGGTTTTTTAACTCTTTGGTGGTGTGTTGGTTGAAAGACATCAAGTTGTGTTGGGATATTGGTGTAAAACTTTTCATGATGGGATTCTGAAATAAAATATAATCCAGTTTTAGGTGTATATGATCTTAAACAATTCCAGGAGTCTTAAGTACATGACAGTAGTATACCCAGTACTACTCTTGGAGGATTGTGTCAGGCAGAGATGCCGTGTCTTGGGAGGCAGGGAGTCCTGTGGAGAATCCTGTACAAAGAAGGAACTAATTCTTGTTCAGTTAGCCCAAAATCTGAAAATGAAGAAAGGAAAAAGGGAATCTTTTCTGCTCTCTTGCTTCCTCAGAGTATGGCCCCAGCTGCAGGTTGAAGTTCCCCAGGAGCCTGTGGCAGTTCTGCCTCTGCAGTGTGACCATATTGGCAGTAGGCAGTGAAGGGGAGAGAAGAAGAAACTCCTCGTATAGTCCTCACTCCTAAAAGCTCTTGTGTGAAATGGGTAATGAATTAGTCGGTGCTTGTGGTGGATATTTTATTTGGAATATGTTTTGTGCCGAATTCAACCGGCATCTCCATCATCACTGCGGACTGACTTTTCAATTTGCAGAATTTCTGGTGTATTTCTAGTTGCCATGATTTTTTTCCTACAAATTAGATTTATATATTTTGGTATGTAGGCACAATTTCTATTGTGGTCTATTTGTGCATGGACTTAACTCCCCCCCCCTCCCTCCCCCAATTAGAAAATGAGGTACTTTCTTCTCAACATAGCCTATGTTTTAATTTTGCTTGGTATACTGGATAGAGTCCTGAACATACCTGAAGCATGTACTAAGTGCAACAGAAATATGTTTCTCAACATCTTGCTCAAGAGTTCTGGAAAGAAGACTTAGCATAGTCTGAGGTCAATTCATTTCCTCTCTTTGCTAGAGTGATAAAAATATGAAGACCTAATGAAGTAAAAAAGTCTTTTTCAATTCTCAGGACGTGCAAAGGCTTTCTAGCAAAAAAGTATGCAGGAAAACTAAATAGGAAAAAAAAAGAAGTCTGATTTTGTGTTACAATAGTAAGTTGGAGGGAAAAATGCCTGGCTGTTTTACATCAAGATATCATTACCTTAAGTCTACCAAATTTATCTGTAACAAGTCAATGAAGCTTAGTGAAGCACTTGTTAATGAAAAGAAAAATATTCCCCAAAATAAAGTCTTTAAACCCAAGAAGGAATTACAGAATTTTTAAATAAGTACCTGCAAAATACATTGTGGTCTACTGATACGGCCTTTAAAATGTTTGATGCTGAAAAAAATTGGTATCTCAAGGGATGACAGTTTTTCATGCGACAATATTTCTAAGCGTATAGAGATAATACCTGTATTAACATAAAAAAGTTAATATATTTTACATTCATTAGAATTTTTACCCATCCCTCCCTCAAAGGTTGGATTATTTGTATTTACTTTAATACAGTTGAATTTAACATAAGTAGATGTGGCAATGCTTACCTATCTCAGTTAAGATGAAAAGATCAGTACTGGAAGAAAGGTATTTTCAGATATGTCACTGTTATTTTGGGGATAATATAACTAATGTTTCTGAATATTTGTAAAAAAGTTGTTTAACTTCTTACGATAGTCTATAGAATGATAATGGTTTATTAATGTGGAGAAATAATACACCCTTTTTTATAATAAACCAGTAAGCAGCCTAGAACTTATTTTGGCTTCCTCCAGACGTTTTTAGTAACAGCATTTAAAATCCTGTACATGCTTCCAGAAGGTCAAGTAATCCACTTTTCTAATTAGTTATAATCTGATTACCTTTATCTTGTAATTAACTGTCACTATCATATATGTGATCTGTCCTGTGACTGGTGAGGAGAGTGGGGCCTACTCTGTCTGCCATACCGCAGCAGCAGCAATGCATGTTCCCAGCAGGCTGACAGAGATGGAGGTGCATGAAGCAAAGGAGAAACCATTTAGTACCTTGTCACGTGTAAATTATTTTCTTCGAGGGGCATAGCTGTGATGAGGAAGTAGGAGTTTGAAGGTTTTTATGTGTGCATTTCTGTTTGTTGAAGGTGTCTTTTTAAAGTAAGTAATACCTCACAGACTGAAATGCAAAGAATAGTGGCCGCTTTCCATCCTGAGTGTATTTGTTTCAAAACAAAAAACTTGCAGATTGAATTATGAAAATAAGGGTTATAAATCTTAGATGTGAGTTGCTCATGCTAATTTTCCAGAAGTCATTTTCCATAAGTGCCCAGTTAAGTGATTATCTCTTAGTTGTTATATTTCTGAGAGTTTTTGAATAAATTTCAAAAATATGTTATCACCTGCAGTTTTTCTCTTGTTAGTGCCAAGCTACCAACATCTGTGCATATATTACTTCTACTACCACTAATAATAACAACTAAAAAATAGTACAGTGCCTATTCGTGTTTAAAATGATGAATTACAACATGGCAGGCTACCAATTACTTTCAAATAGACAGTAGATAGAAATGACTCACCATGGCTCTTGTTTTGAGCCATAGGTTGAACTTCAGAAAGGAAAATTGTAATCTAAATGCTGAAATTATGTTGGAAGTGAGGAATCAAAGAAATGGTGTTTAATCTCTTCTTTCATGACGTGCTAATCAGTGACTTTTATTAAACACTTAGAAACAGATACTTAAAGTATTAAATATAAAAAATCTTCTTCTTGAAACTGCTGCACTGACAGAAGTGAGAAGGGTCAAACCTAACATTCAAATTCATATTTCATCAGTACATTTCTCTACTTAATAATGCTTTTTCTCCTGCTGTTAGATTTTGATAATGGAAAACATATTTTAGTTTTGTGTGAGTACTAGAAATAGGACTTGCAATCATAAAATCTTTTGCTACTCTATCTCAGTTCCATGTAAGTGATTGAATAAAAAATTCAGTCTGCCAAGCAACAGTCAACAGCCATCCTGGTAGCTGATTTTGTTGACTAAGGCTTCTAGAGTGAAAGCTTGTTTTGCCCTGGGAATGCTGATGGCCTCAACTGCCCAGCAAAAGTTTGAAACAATTAAAAGTAAATGTAAGGTAAAATTTGTCACATGGTGACATTTATTAGACTGTAAATCATGAGGGGCAGAGAATATGACAGGTTGTATAAAAGTATGTATACTACATTCTGCATAGGTAACAGAAGAGAAAGGGATTGCAATTTCTCTAACCCTTTACCACTAACTTTACTATCAATAAATCCATTATATTGAAATTGTATACATGATTTTTTTTTAATTCACTGTGTTAGTGCATTGGTTTTGAGGGTTATTTTGTAAGACAGTAATGCTGTGGTATTTCCAATAAGTTACTTCAGAATAAAATAAAGCAACAGCTTTATTAACAGCATCAAATATCAGCTGCTTACCTGTAAGTGGAAAGTCAGGTTTTCAACTGGAAATAAAGTTGCAAAATTCTGTTAATGAAGTTAAGTTTTGCCATTATCAAACCGGCCACCACTGACATGCTTACCTTTTCTTCCATATTGCATTGAAATGTAAACCCATTGAATGGGCAAAACAACAAACTACAATTTAAAAATAAATCTTTAGAGCTGGAAAATATGTATTGGCTATGCCTCATTGAACTGTCACCTAGCAAGCACAAACTAAACTCAAAAACTAAGGTAGTTTTTGTGAGACGATGTCCACCTAGCTATGATGGATATTTCTCAGAGACAAAGAGCTTTATGGATTTGAAAGGAATTTTTACAGGCCTGTTTATGATGTGCAGCTTGAACACAGCTCAGTGCTAAGTTGGAGCTGCTAAAAAGGATTGGAAAGCTACAGGACACCTGGCAAATAAACAATGGTCATTTCTTCAGCTGCAGCAGGCACTTAGATGTCCTGTTGGGTTGTTAGGGTTGAGGAAAGAACATCATTCAATCTTTACTGGGGATAAAATGAAATATGAATTTCCTTAGAAAACTATGTTTAGCTGAAAGACCATCCAGCTAACTGGACAGATGGACTTCTTCAATTTATTTTTGAGAGTAAACAAAACAAAACAGTGATATAGAAGTCATTCTATAAATATAAACATTTTGAAAACCAACTTCTTTAGGAGGGTTCTGGGGTGTCTTTTTTCCTTGCTATTTGTTTTCTGATTTTGTTTGTTTAGTTTTGGCAATGCTTCATGTATATATCTACAAGGAAAAACACTCCTGCTGTAGACTCTTCATATCTTCTTACATATTCTAAATAAGAACAGGAGAAGTTACTTCTTATAATCTTATCCAATTTTATACTCCCAAATTCCTTAAGATCAAAAAAATCCCTCAGAAACAACAGACAAAAGAAAACATTTCTGCTGTGCCAATGAAAAGCTGTGCTGCTGAATTACATGTAAGAATTTCTAAAAGACTTTTCAGTGGAATTAATTGGTATATTCTGAGGATGTAAGTGGAAGAGATAGAAAGGGGAGGATAAGGGAGGAACTCGTACACTGAAGTGTAGACCTGGCTTGGCTGGATTTTTATCAGCTGGCTGGTTTTGCTGCCGGTGTAGGATTTTCCTAATGTTCTTGATAAGGGTGCTAGGATGGAGCTAAGCTCAGGCTAGCTACCTAAGCATGTAATAACCCTCTTATATGATTGCATTATTGGACTGAAATTTTCATTTGTTCCTGCTAAAAATTTTTTAAGTTTAAAATATAAATTCTGAAAAACATGCTTATGTTACTCATTTCTTATGTTCCAATATGAACAAAATGGAATTCAAGTCTTACTTTTTACTCATTTTTGCTCACTATAGTTTTCCACATTTGTGTTTGGGTCATAATTAAAGTCTCATCCAAAAACGTTGTTTTATATATAGCTGGTCACTTATGAATGTGTATGTGTTTTGCTCATCTAATCTAGCTTGTAGTCTACTATATTTGAGAATGGTATCTTCTTGAGAATGCCAAGTGATTTATTTCCATAAAACTTTAAGTGAATTCAGGTTGACAGGTATCACTATCATTTAACAATGACTAGGACACATTTGTGTGTTTAGGTAAATGAAACGATCAATAGTGCCATGTGTATGTATAATAAATATCTGAATAGAGAAGACTTTCAGAAAACATAAGGTTCTTTAAAGATCTTAATTGCACTTCGTATAACAAAAAGATTGCCTTGACAGCTTTTTTAACAAGTATGTATTGCTCCTTCTTCGAATTGTTAAAAACAGTGAAGAACAGTATGTCTTGGATTACCACAGATAGGTTAGAGAGCACATTGCAATCATACCTTCAAACACAATCTGCAGAGCAATGTATCGCATTCATTTAAAAACATAAACCAGAGAAACAACAAGGAAAATGAGATGCGTGTATTCTCTGATTAAAGATGTATGTTGTTTCTAATGAAAAAAAAAAGGTCTCTTACTCCAAAAGAACAGTAGACAAAGCTAGGAACTATTTCCTGAAAGGGTAAAGTTCACAATAAACTTATTTGGCTTCTTTTGAAGTCTAGAGTCAATGGAATATTTTCTTCCATTCTACCTACAGGTTATTATATATGAAGTAAAAGACTGAGCCAGAAAAATGCATGTGTATCTTTTAAAATATTAGCCTAGAGTATCATAGACATGACTATATAATAAAATAACAGAATCATAAACCAGCTCTGTTGCATGTCTAAATTCTGTTACAAGAAGCTGGAAGAATCTCCTTGACATTAGTGGTTGCTATTTTGGGTCAGTAATATTTTACCAGCAGGGAAGATGCTTTGCTTCAAATGGGTGTCAAGTTTTGCAACTGAATCCAAAAATAACTTACGTCTGAAGATTTTGTTTTTCTCAATTTTTTCCTGATACTTGAAATTTCAGTGGTTGATAGAACAAGGATTTGAATTCATCGTTAAAGTTCAGAACTCAATTCTATTATATATGACGTGTTATCATTAAACTACCTAGTAGTTCTTAATAACAGGAAAAATATCCCTTGAACAAATCAGAAAAGTACTTAGGATAATTATATTTTTATAAAGTTGCATCACACTGTAGTGTATGTACACTGTCTGTATCTATATATTGTATACATACATGTGATATATATATACACATATATATAAACCATACATATTGGTAAATGTAACATTTGAAAATGAGGCAGCTGCAAAGACTGAACTAAATACAGTAGCTTAAGAAATAAGAAGGAAATAAACCGAGGATTATGATACTTTAGTAAAGGACAAGATACAGGAAGCAATCCTGGAAACAGAGGTTGGAAAATGGCATTGTAATAGCTTAAATTTACTATGATATTCTATGAGATTAGCCATATCAGGTCAGAAAAAAGTTACACCTAGTTCAGTACCTTAATTTTGACACCAATCTGTGGCAGACAGGGAGGAGGCATGGGGCAACTGTATTGTTATATTTTTCAGGTGTACTCATACTCTCCATTAGTCAGCTATTACTGTCTTGAATCATTCTTTATGCTGGGTTTTTTTTCCTCCCATAAATTAGGAGAAATGTTTTGAGCCTATGTCAACTGAGGCAATCATTTATGTGCATGCCCAGAGTTCACCTGTGAGCAAAGTGATAACATAGCTCCTGTTTTGAAATTCCAGTCTGATGATTTTAGGCCTTTAATTACATTTTTGTTTTATGACAAACAATAAATGCTCATTCCTTATTCACCTTCTTATTAGCATTCATGATTTTACAGATTTCTGTTACATGTCTGAGATTTAAAGGTCAGTTCTTGTACAAAAGTGTTTGTATATCATTGAGAATCCTTGCTTCCCTTCTTTGGTTCTTTTCAAATATAATTGTCCTTTTCAGAATATGAGGACCAGAACTATTCTACTCTCTCTTCCTTATCATTCTTAAACATTTGGGGTTTATTTTGCACTCTTTAGGGATTTTTTTACTCTTTAATATTTAGCTAACATATTCATAGAACTCATCATTATAATTGCAAGATCTTTGTCTAAGTAGCAAGGTTAACAGCTGGTAGTTATTAACTACCAATAGTAACTCCTCTTCAGTGTTAACAGGAAAAAAAATCAGGTCTGTTTTCTCCAGTGTGCATCATTTTATTATTTTCAGTATTGGTTTAGCTATTGTACTATCAAGTGTTATCTGAACCTTTTGGCACTTTTTTCAACATTCTGAGTACTCATTTAATTAAAGAAAAAAAATATCTTGCTTATTTAAGCTTTGCATTTGTGCCTCAGAATTTAAATAAAAAAATTAATGAGGCATTTCCTTTTAGTGGTTTAACTCTGCCATTGTCAAATCTTCCACATAGTCAGTATCCAGTTCCTAGAAGATAATTGTCCACAAAATATTAATCCTCCCCACCATTGGCTACCCTTATAAGTATAAAATTGTACAGTAAAATAACTGAAGGATCGTACGTGGTTTTCCGTATTTTAAAGGAAATATGGAAAGCAAAATAGACCAGATTAGTAGTCCATCTAGTCTAGTATTTTCTCTTTGCTAGTGTAGGTGCAAATATGTTTCAGAGAGTACTGTAGCAGGCAAACTCCGAACAACCCATTTGGAGAGTGTATTTCTATTTGTCACACTTTACAGCTTGAAATAAGAAGCTTCAATCATTCATCCTTCAAGCCATTACCATTGCTCTTCAGGGCACGAGGTGACAAGACCAAAGAGATGTTTTAAGGAGGCAGATTACTCCATCATTTTCCACCATGGGTACATCGCATCTTTGGATGTATGTGGCCTTGGCCCGTGTTAAAGACAGAGTGCTGAACTAATCACAGGTCTGCTCCAGTATACCATTTCCTATAAGATAGCAGATGATCCAGTGTATGTACAGCATTTTGTCTGTAGTACATCATTCCAGATGAAAACACATAGTAATGCATATCAAAAAGTCAATTAACTGTACTTGCAAGTCATTTTATACCTTATACTGGTATATGTACTAATACAAGCTTTTTAAGTATTCATTAATTTTTTTTGCTGGAAGTCATGGTTGTCATTTCTTCTATTTTCACACAAGTTTGTTATGAGAAAATTCTTACAATTATCGTTATAAATATTTTCCTTGTCTTCGTGGAATGGTGAAGACAACTGTGGAATGGAATTGCAGATTGCTTTCATCCTTTCTTTAATTTAAAAGTGCCGGTCTACTAACTGCAAATAATTGTTCTTTGTCTACAAAAATATTAAAAAAAAAAAAAAAAAAAAAAATTGAGACAGTTCAAATTTCTTGCTCCATCTTGAGTAAATCTCTGCTTTATGTTCAGCAAGTCATTTGCACCTGCTTGGCAACTAAAAATGGGGACAATGCTATCTTTCTAACTTGCCAGTTGTGTGAAAGATACACAAAGCCACTAATCACGCTAGTGATCATCTGATTAAAGATCTTAGGCTAATGATTGTCCTAATCCAGCATGGTTTTCTCAGTCAAAATCCTCAACTGTTCTTATTTAAACTGCTTCAGAAGAAATAAATTTAACCAAATATGCAAATATGTATTGACAGCTTGCATGTATATGGGGATGTACTAGGAATCAAAGTGTTTGAAATGATGTTGACTCCTTGGTTGACTTTTTCAATTGTTTTATAGTGTTCATAGTCTTATAGAGTTAAGTCCAGAAAAGACCATTAGGTCATTTCATCTAACTATTTGTAAGCCATATATCAAGATAGTCCTTTAAGGAAACCTTTACATTTTATCTGACCACAGGATGACTTGTGGATTGGTTGGCACGCATTTTCTAAAAGTCCAGTTTGGAATTCAAGCCATCAGGAGAGAATATGCTGTTTTCCATGGAATGGATATTATAAAACCTCTTACAGTCAAGGGTGACTGTCTTTAGTTTTGATTACACAATATGTTAATTATTATTATTTGAAGAGTGCATTATTTTATAACATACTTTCAGCAGCCCTATCTCTGTGTTCTCTAGATTTAAAGTTTCCTGTGATTCCACTGAAGACACAAACAACTGGACTTCTTCTCTATAGAGTGCAGAGAAGAAAAGCATATCCAACATGAATAAATGTTCACAATTTGGCACTAAAAGGTAGCCTAGCAATCAAGACCAATTCAAAGTCTTGATAACCAACTCAGTGTGCACAAAGTACCAAATATTGTATAAATTCTCTTGTTGGTGAAGAAATACGTTGAAATTCTGCTCTTGCCTACATGTGTGCAAGGAGAGAACATGTCTGTGTATGAAATTTCTGTAAAAAGGGGTCTCTACTGTGATGTTCTGTACATAGAGCAGAATAAGCAGCACAGCTTAAAGTAAGAAACACATGTCAGATTAAGGAAAAAAAAGTACTGGGAGGGGGGAAATGAAAAGAAAATTTTGTCATGCTGCTTCAGTCCTAATCTTTTTTAGAAATGCTTACCAGAATGCTGGTGGCTTTTAGCAGATTTTGCATTAAAGTCCACAGTCAGAACTACAGGGGTACTGTTTCATGACAATATGCCGTTAAGGGCACAGATGGAAAATTCATTGGAAAATTCGTTGTTTTCCAAAATCTCTGACTTTCTAGCAGGTATAATTCTCCAGATGGATCCTCAAGGAGACATTTTCAGCTAAGTGGGTCAAATCCTTATTTGGCTCTAAAAGCAGTGCTCCTGTGGCATAGATTTATTTATCAGCATCATTTACAGTTCTAAAGAATTCAGCCCATAGACCTATGTAGAGAAATCTTGAAATACTTTCTCTCTTCTAATTGCCATTGGTTTAAGGAATGGCTGACTTTTAAACAGTTTAGTGACCTTTCATTATCTGGAGTCATTTCTCTCAGTATCTTCCAAAAATTGATTTGTTGGTTTGATAGTCTTGCATTTGCATGCTAGTTCTGGATACCTCCAGATTCTTCCTTGCTTTATCAGGGCATACCAAATTTTCAAGCTTTATGCTATTTTTCTCTTTGTATGTTTATTACTGGAACTCCTCATGCACTTGGATACTCTGCAAAGCGTCACATAATTGTTTTCATCTATTTTGACGATTCTTATATTTTCATGTATATTTTTGTTCTTTTTCAAGGATTTTCCAGGAAAATGAGCTCTTTGTGATGATTCTTCATGACCTTCATTCATTGTGCTTTCCAGCTTGCCCTCTTGGATGAATATATACTGTGACTACATAAGTTTGTGTGTGAATAGACAAATATGTGTGTTTATATGCACGTGTATACAAGTGTATGCATATTTTTGGATATGTATACGTAATCGCGTGTATGCATAACATATTTAGAATATGCATTTATGGATATTCACAATAGCATATTTAGGCATATAAGGAGGCACACAGATCTCAGCTGGCTGAGTGACTAGCTCTATAAAAGTATCATGGAGCATGATTTTCTTTCTGTGCTCTTTTCAAGGACTCCAGCATTTCATGACACTTTTGGAAGTCAAATGTATAGTAGTATCTGTTCATCACTATGACAAAGCAGTTTTTGTCTTCAGCAAATTGAAGTTCATTACATTAGTGCTGATGTTCTCTCAGCAGGTGGTCGATGTCAATTATTTTTTGCTTCTATGTAATGAAAGCTGCTACATATTCATTTCAATTCTGTTACAGAGCTCTGAAGTTCTGACAAGCTGTGAGCAGTTCTTCAATCAGGTAAACTTATGAACAGCTTCATACTAGTTGGAATCATCATGTCCTGACTAACCTGGATTTCTCACAACTTGTTTCTATGTTTGCCTCATACACAGTGGTTAGGTTGTACTTTTCCTTTCTCAATTTTTAGAACTTTTTGCAGAAGACAGATGTACAAACCTCACTTGTTCACTTGCAACAGCTGTTTCCAAATGTTGGACAAGCTGATTTTATTTTAATGGGTGCACTCACAAGCTAATTCACATTGATCTGAGACTTGGACCATGTCCACATGAGCAACCTACCTTGTCCAAGTCAGCACGAAGTCTCTAGTCAGATCAAGCTGAGTTCTGTTCCTCTGGGAATAACGGCCCTGCTCTCAAGACTAGTGTGTGGGCTGCCGATATCATTCAGAAGGACATGAAACAACCTGGTCTTAAATGTTGAATAAAGTGCTTCTTAAGCAGATTTTATATGCAGACTGTATTCAGATGAGAAAAACTCAGAATGTGATGTTACATGAAAAATCTCTTTCAACTCTTCCACCTGCTGTGGTGCTCAAATTCCCAATTTCACTTCCAGGATTTTGCCTAACTTTAATATATTTTACACATATATCACATATATTTATGTGTGTGTTTATATGTATCTCTCTCATCTCTAGCTCTGACTCTATTGAAAACTGGGTTTAGTTGTTTCGGTATTCAGATTTTTTTTTTTTCCCTAAAATTATAAATCTTCTTCCAAAGCCTTTGTTTATCTTAAAGCTCATTAGAGGAATGGTAACTTGCTGCGTGCTTATATTACACTAGTAACTAAATCCGTAGAGAAAGATCAGAGCCATGCCCATATAAGTCTCCCTTTGTGCCTACAGAGCATTTCCTCTACTATGTGCACATACACTGCCAGTGATAAGCGTGGATCTAGCATCAAAATATTGAAACACAAGGCATACAGAAAAGAGTGCTGAAAAGATTAGTTTCATGCACCTCCAGGTAATGAGTCATCAGAATTCATTTTTGTAATGGAAATCAGGAAGAGTGTAGTGGCTGTGGAGCTGCCACTGTTTACCAGAATTGGTTATCTGGACTTACACAGTACTGTGTATGTTAGGTAGGTAGAAATTTATTATCAATAATATGAAAGCATAATGACAAGTTTAATGAGAAGGAAGCATGTGAGAACAGATTGAAATCTAGAGATAAAATTAGTCCTCTGGAAAAGAAGTTTGAGTTTTATAACTTGTTCATTAAAACACAGAATGACAGTCTCACAGACAAAGTGAGGCTGGAAGGCACCTCTGCAGATCATCTGGTCCAAGCCTTTGCTTAGAGCAGGGTCAGCTGCAGCAGGTTAGTCAGGGTTGTGTCCAGTTGGGTTTTGAATATCTCCAAGGATGGAGACTCCACAGCTTCTCTGGGCAACCTGTTCCTGTGTGTGACCACCCTCTTAGTGAAGAAGTTTTTTCTTATGTTTAAGTGAAATTTCCTGTGTTTCAGTTTGTGCCCATTGCCTCTCATCCTTTCACCAAGTGTCACTGAGAAGTGTCTGACTCTGTCCTCTTTACTCCTCCCATCAGCTATTTATGATCCCTCTGAGCCTTCTCTTTTCCAGACTGAGAAGGCCCAGCTCTCTCAGACTCTTTTTGCTCCATTTCCTGCACCCCTTTGCTGGAGTCATTCCAGTATGAGTGAGAAATTGGACTCTTGTACTGTACTGTTAGCTCTTGTACTGGGAAGTTTAGCACTGGACTCAGCACTCCAGATTTGTCTCACCAGTGCTGAGTACAGAAGAAGGGTCACCTCCCTTGACCTGCTGTCAACACTGCCTAATACAACCCTGGATACCATTAGCCATTTTTGCCTCAAGGGCGCACTACTGGCTCGTGTCCGTCTTGGTGTCCATCAGGACACCCAAGGACTACCCTGCATATCAGGCGTATACTGGGAATATACTGGGACCATGGGCTATTCCTCCTCATGGTCAGAACTTGGTGTTTCACTTAGTCGAGCTTTGTAAAACTCTTGACCCATTTCTTCACTCTGTTGAGGTCTCCTGAATAATAGCACACCAATTTGCTGCATCAGCTACTTTTCCCACTTTTGTGTCATCTATAAACTCATTGAGGGTGTACTCATTGTAATGATATCATTATAGTGATAATGTTGAACAGTATTGTCACTAGTATACTTTCCTGAAGGAAGATCTGTGTGATGTTGTGGAACTGACATTCATTGCTTATGAAACAAAAAATAGTATTCAGACCATTATATTGCAAATAGTCTGCCTCTATCTTGATTGTCAGGCCTAATGAGGTTTTTGAGTTTTCTGCCATTTCCATTTTTGCCATTTTTGAGAAAGCTCTTCTTCCCCATCAGTGAAAACAAAATACTGTCCAAAAATCACAAACTCGTAATTTTTGAACTAATTAAGGTGTCATTGATCTTAAACTATGAAAATTCTAAATACTATTGTTTACAGTCTTCATGTGGGACTTACTGTAGAGCTTCTAGGATTCACATGTTCTGTATCTCAAACTTTTAACCAAAGCTATAAAATTTAGGACTGTTAGCTTTGAAAACAGAAGCTCATATTTTCATAATTTCATTTTCCTTTTTTTTTTTTTTAATGATAATTATTTGCATCACTGGAACAAGTGAAAACAATGAATTTTGTTCAGTGTTGATTGCATGCAGGATTCCTTTTTATTTCCCTGGTTCTGGACTGCACTGATTGATTTTAGGGTTTTGTTTCTTCTTTTCTTCCTTAAGAATTTGACCTTGATCCCCTTTTAACTCAGCAGCATGCAGCAGTCAATGAATTTTCACTAGATGGTCATCTAAAAGGCACATTGCTGTCAAATAATAAAGGGGTAAGTTATCATAGTCTGTGTTACTCTTCCTTTTCAGAGCTTGGTGGTCACCCTATTTTTAGTTTAGAAGGCTTTTATACTTACTTTGCTCAATTTTGCAAAATGCTGTAGCTGTTCCGGTGAATGGATTCCTTGAGGACGCAGGAGGAGGGAGCATTTATCATTTATTGGATCAGTTGTCTTTTTTCACCATTTATAAATGTGCATTAGTACTATTCTCCTGCATCATTCCAAGCACAGTGAGCCAATTTGACCTTTCCTTTGTTGTGCTGGGTGATTATATATTTGTGAGGCTTCTTTGCACTAAGAAACTTTTTCTAACAATCTTCTTTCTTATTTTATATCAGTTGTGCTGTCATGTAGGAAGCAAATATACATACCCAGAGGCAGAAGTTCAGTGATGCTTCAGTAGTGAAACTTCTTTATGCTACCTGCTAGAGCTCTTGCATTGGACTAAAATTTAGCTGCTGTATTCTCTGATTACTTTGCTTACTCTTGTTCATATTGTATACTTGTAAATCAAACATCAGCAAAGATTTCTGCATTTGTCAGAGGTGACGATGTGCTAGACAATAAGGTAATAATGAGAGAGGGTCTACAGAAATTGAAGGAAGTGTTATGTATATCTGTAAATACTGCTAACATGGCATCAGTAGATGTTTTAATATCAAGCTTCAGGTAAGCCCTGCTCCTTGTGATGCCCACATGAGCCTTTTTTTACAGAAACTGTTTCATCTGCATCTATTATCCATGTACACAGTGTATTGCTGGTTTACTGTATTTATGACTTATGGCCAGGCAGGATCCAACTGCTTAAGGTAATAAATCATACTAAGAAATTGCCACTGTGATGCTTCGCATATGCTTGGTAATTATGTATCTGCACGCATACTTAAATCACAATACAGACAATCGGTATTTAGGCTTCTATTAGCATCAAAAGAAGAGACACTAATAATCTTACTTCTTCAGGATGAGAGAACATTTAGGGTAATCAGGTCCAATTCTTTTGAACTCTTGGTTATTACACCTTTAGCAATTGGTAAAGGTCCATCTTAGTTTTGTCATCTACCTGGCCTACTAAAAGGCTGGGCCAAAATCATGCTCCTGTCTTCCTGGCTATTTGGACCTATTTATTTTTGTGTCAGTCAGGTCCTTTAGTTTAAACAGCAGTTTTTGCTGCTTGTTCTGTGCTTTTCCCTTTCTCTTACCCTCTATCCTTCCCACTCTCTGCCAGAAGATAATGTCAAAAGTCGTCTTTCCCCATTGGTTTTGTAGCATAAACTAGCCACACATTATCCTTCCAGCCACATTATTAGCATATAGTTGTTTCTGTTTCTTTAATCACCCTCCAAGTCCTCCTCTGTACTGTGCCAGTGGCTCTACACGTAGGTAACATGAGCAGACAAGGAAGTACAGACTGTGTAGTATCATTGCTAATTTCAATTTTCATATATTCAGGTTCTTAAAAAAAAAGACCTGTAGGCCAACAGTTAGGTTCTTAGTCTAAGAAGAAGATAAGCAACATAGAGAAAAGCGGGGAGAGGAAGAAACTCAGGTTTGTTCAGTTCATGACTGTCTTTGCTCAGAATACATGTAATTATTAAAATCTTGTAATCAAATGAAATACCAGTTAAACCCAGCAGAGCCCACTGTAGCTATTTCACTCTGTTTTCATAGATGTGGTATGAGTTTTTTTTTTTTTTTGTCTAGTGATCACTCAGCATTTCAAACATCATAAAGTTTGAAAGAAATTTTCAGTAAATACATGCCCCCATTTACATGTAAATCCAAACTTTACCCCTGCTTGCATCTAATCCCTGGTTCAGCTTCCTTTCCTACCCTTCCAGCTACAGGTGGTCACAGGAGACTGGTCTCTTCATAGCCTATGCAATGAGAAAGGCCTGCAGGGCTTGCATAATAATTGTTTTTCCGAGTAGTTCAGTAGGATTACAGTTTGGATTAAACCTCAGGAATACCATTCAGCAATGACAACTGATCTATAAAGATCTATTATGAAGGATCTATATAAATAGTGCAGTGTACTGGCTTCATAGAGGAAAAAAAATTAACTACTTTCATCAAACTGTGTAGAGCAATGTTTATTGGGTTGTGATTTCTGGATCAGTGATGGTCCATAAGCTTTCAGAAGGAGCGCAGCGAAATGGTATTTTTTTTGCAAGTACATAGTATACATTTATGAAGACAGATAAACTAAGCAAACAGGTATAGGGAAGAAATACAGGAATGCTGAAAATGTATATTCAATGCAACAGTAATTAAAACTTTTTGTGGCATCATTTCATATTATGGATGGATGGATGGTTGGATGGATGGATGTGTGTATTTGCACATATGCACGTGTGCACACATGTGCTATAGATCTATGTGTGTGCATGTTTCTATATTTAAACTAAGTATCCGTCAAATCTGAAAAGTCAAACTAGATTGTCCTAATTATTCCTTCCACCTCTAACACAGCATGCAAGTGCTGTAATGAGGAAACTCATGAACTCTGCATACCACCAGCAATATCAGTGGCTGAGGAATTCATATAACTTGTCTGAGTCCTCATCACTTCTTTTCACCAGGCCAAAAACTAATGCAAGAGAGCCAATTCTCTTGAATTGTAGTAGATGGTGAGAGGATGCTGCTCCAGGTACTGTGGCTGTTCTTGCCTTTTGCACTTAGAAAGTTAGAACCAAAGACATTCCTGCATTCCCAGCTTCCTTTGGGACCAGGTTTGAAACACATTGACCAATGATTTCTCCTCATTTATAGGTCAGAAACCTTTACCCTCAAAGCTGTTTTTTGTCCAAGAAAGGAACCTGTGTAAATGCCTTTCATTTTTAGCAAAACCTATTTGTTTTGGCTTTGTATTTGGAACATAAGTAAGTTCCAAAGCCATAGTCTTTTACCATATCTGATCCATATATACTACTTTAATCAACATTGTACTGACATTACAGATGGAAGAAACAAAATACATTTCTCTAAAAAATAGCAGCAGTTTGACTTGATCATTCTGTACCTGCAAATACATAGCTTGTATCAGTATGGGCCCTTTTCCATTCAAGTAAGAGCATGTGAAATTGCCTATGTGAATACTAAATTTGTAAGAATATTGCTACTAGGTTAATAACAAACCAGAACATATATTTGTAGCTTAAGGGAAGTAGATGCCCTTATATGTTAAAGCTTTTATAGACTAAGTTCTCTTTGTACCTCCATGTAGTGTAGATGAAGACAAGCACCCATAAATCAGGGCTTCAGAAAGGGCAGGGCACGAGCTTCTTTTGTGTATAAAGCTGATACAGTTGTTTCAGTGAGAAAACTCTGTAATGGAAAGACAGGAATAGCCTTGGGGGACTTATGAAGAAGAGTTTATGTACAGTTCATGGAACATAGCCTGTAATTTGAAATCTTAGACGGTTTCTTAGAATGATCTAAGAAATCTTAGAATGATCAACCCAGTGATCATTGACTGGATTGAAACTATCATCTAAGTACTAATAAAGCAGAAGCACTTCCACTGGTCTTGGCATAAGAGGGCTATTTGGCCAATGTAGGGCATTGCTAATGTAGTAACATATTCAGTTGTCTGCCCGTTGTCCCAGGAAGCTCATGAAATCCTTTTATTCTTGGACTTACTCAAGTCTTAACTGGACAAGCTGAAAGCAACCTGTTCTACCTTGAAATTAGCTCTGCCTTGAGGGAAGTTTGTAACGGGTGATCTTGTGACATCCAGTTGATCTTCTCGTATAAATTATTCTATGTATCAAAATGATCTCCAATACCTTCACTTCTGAGGAGGTACAAGGAAAAGAAGACTTGAGTGAAAAACTGGAACAGGAGTCAGAGGTGATTCTTCTGAAGAAAGAGAAAACCTTTTATTGGATAATTCTGCATAATGTGTCCGTAGGAGGACATAAGGGCAATGTTTTCTATACCATATAAGTAATTTATTAGACTACCTCCCTTTATAAACAGGATTTTAGTATTTGGCTGCCGTCCTCTAACTGGAATTTAGACTGAGTTTAAGAATGAGTTTAGTAAGATTATTTATGGCCTTTAACGTGGGCTTCAAAACCTAGAAAGGATTAAGCTAGTTTGAGAAATTATTCACATTTGTCAACAGGGAATATTCTTGCCTGTTCCTCTGGTCTGCAACCAAATATAGCAGCCAAACATGCCCAGTCTTCCTAAGCCTAAGATAGAGAAGCCATTTTGAGGCTTTTCTCAAAACTAAATTATATCCAACAGTTTTTTTTTTAAACAGGCAATCAACTGAAAGGAATCACCCAAGGAAAGATTGAAAAGTGGATGTTAAGTGAAATCTTAAATCTTCATTTTGTAAAAAGATTTTTTTCTAAATAGGTTTTTACTTTGATAATTGTAATCCTTCACAAAAACTTTGTGAAGAGATAAGATCAGCACCAGTGATTTACTTCCTAAGTTTCTTCTACCTAAGATTAATTAATTGCATTGATAGAATAAATGTTTAGCTTTTCCTTTAATACAGAATTTCTGTTTTATAATATGCAAAATGGAATATGTGAAAAGTTTGCTATCAAAAATTGAAGCTAACACAGATCACAGCAAGTATCATCTTTTTCTCAAACAGGGAAGAAGAGGGGAAAGAAGAAACCTTCATGCTTCTGGGAAGTCTTTTAGAACAGTTCAGCCAAGTCATGTCTCATGCAATGCTGTCAAGATCAATAAGACTTACTATACAGTGACTTGCTGAAATTACTTTAGATAAATTATTCACCAAGAACTACAGAGTTTTTATGGTATTATAAGGCAATGATTTAACAAATCTCAAAAGCATGGCAATTCTGACTGTTAATCCAAATATTGGAGATTCAACTAATTACACTCAAACATCACAGGTTAATGAAGTTTTCAAAACTAGTCTAAAAAGTTCGAAGGATTAATTCATGTGATCCATCCTTGCAGTCAAGTTGGAAAAACTTTAGAAATGGTTTTTACAGCAGTGGCAGCACTTTTTCCTCCTTCCAAAAGTGGAAAGCGTATAAACCCTAAAGGGGAGGGGAGGGTGGAGAATAATGTTAGGAAAATTAAGCAAACTTCAGTCCCTCTCGTGTGTTCAGAAATTCATTTTATTATCATATTGCCCTGCAGATATCACTTAATTTGAAATAGTTCTGCTATAACTTCAACCTTTTTACTTCTTTAACTCTTTCTACTTTGGGACTGTATCTTTTTGTGTGTCAAATACCAAACATGTATATCTGCATTTGGAAAAACCTACATACACTAGATATATTTAATGAAAGAAACACAACTTTGCATTTCAATTTCAAATGCAAAAGTAAAACCTAGGTTTGGCACAGTTAGGGGCAGGACATCATAGCATAGAGCATTTAAAAAGTGCTACAAATAAACCAAAACCTATTTTTTTATATATCTCTGAGCAAATAGATTCATTCAGCTTTATTAGTATTTCAAGAGTCCTATATGTTTTGAAATATATTCTTAGCTGTCAAAGGCATAATCTTTTGCATTGCACTGTATGGCTATACTGAAAATACCTTTGTTAACAAGAGCCTTTAATAAATGCTGCTTTGAAATCAAGCCTGAACATTGACGTATTTTAAGGCTGCATTTTTTTCCTAAAGCAGGAAGTGATCAGCTGTTCCACCATTTTCCGCTCTTGCCTGACACCCATATTGCTGAAATGTGTGAAAACAAAAGTGAAGAATTAAATAATTTAGAAATAAATTTTTCTTTCTGGTTGAAGAAAAAAGAGAAGGAAAAAAAGAGAAGAATAAAATGTTTATGTTTCTGTTATGTTCTATATGCACCATTTACAGGCAAATTTAGCTGCTAGTGTTCAGAAACCCTAAGGATCTTGTGATGTGTGTCCTGTTTGTCTCTAATCCTATATTCAACATTGTACTGAGATCTGTTAAACATTGGTAAGTTTTTCTGGGGCTGTAGGTCCTTGGAGACCATTCTGCCTAAATATCATAAAGACCTGTGTTAGGTTTATGCATTGTTAAGGTGGTTTATATACTTTTTAGCACTTGGTCTATTCTTTTCAAGGGAGAAAATCAGCCGGAGTGTGCATTAATATTAGCATCATTGTAATGATTAGCTGGCTTGATTCTTAAAAAATGTAAGTAATGCAGTGCAGTTTTCTCATGCTCATTCTTCGCTATGTCAAAGGAATTTTGCGAGCCTTAAAGTATGGGAAATTTACAAAAAAATCACGGAATTGCATACTCATAATTTTTTATATCCAAACCTTTTTAAAGAAAGCTTTACGTTTTTTTCAACCCATAAAATAGATTGGTTCAGAAACATGGTTTCTCTTCTTAATTTGTTATCAGAGCAAGAACCTTCTTTTTTGCCTAAGTATTTCCCCATTGCCATACTTTCCTGACTTTATATATAGAATAGAACTTGGTATATAGCCCTTTTTAGAGAAATATATTTTTTTGAAATGTTTTCTAGGAGATGCTGTTAAGGACAGAAAGATTCAGCAACATCACACACTTAACACTAAAGCAAACTCTAACCGTGCTCTTTTTTACCTCTCTTTCTGTCCCTTTCTACTACTTTTACTTTCTCATTGCTTTCCAACATGCAACATAGATATAGTTTCATTTGTTTCATCAGGAGAATATATGCATTTAAAATCTACCCTAATATATTATTTTTATTAGAATTCCTCAGGTAAACATTGGCAAAGCATTTTGACAGTTGCAGTCATTGGCTGATAGGAGCTATGCTGAACTGTAGGTGTTTTTATGTTGCTCTTCCAGAAGCAGGAACTTCTGGATGTGCAGGATTTTTTTCCCAACTCAAATGCACAGACAGAATGGCACAGTGTATTTCTGTTTCTTCTGCTTAGAGCATTTTAGCATCCATCTCCAAAAACAGCAGCTGTTGTTTAGCTTTATCCTTCAGTATCTGTTTTTTAAAGCTATACTACTAAATACTCAAGAAGCTTGTCCAATGTGTCCTTACTCACTCTTCACTTAGATGTGCTTGTGTATAGATAACTCCTGGATCTCTAAAAGCAGCTTAGTCCAAAGACACTGTTCTCTCTATCTCGGGATCACAGTTGTTCATGGCAATTTCCCTAACAAGATGAATATATTTGTTGACATGTTTAAGTGGCTTACTACCAAGTGGGATGTTAGCCTGATTATCTTCTACTGTTTAGCAGAATGACATCAGCTCTTTTCAGAATGTAAGTTTTCCTAAAAAAATTTCCTTTTGTATCCTTAACTCTTAATCAGCTAGTATGAACATTTTCTAATATCTATTTTTGCATTTTTTGATAGTCTTTTACCACAGGACACTCGATATACCTCTGTTCAATTGTCTAAACAGGAGAACATAATTTACTAATTTTTGAGCTTTAGATTGTCTTTGTAATACACATGGGAATCTTTTTTTGTGTGTTTGTGTGAGATTACAGTAATAATAGCTTATTTTATAACATCTAAATTTATTCTATTGTGAATTTATTAAGGTCATTGCGTCAAACTATCAGAAGTAGATAAAGGATTGCACATTGGGTTTGAAATTATTTGCTTGAAAAGCTATGGGAAAGCATGGCAGGCTAAAAACCCGAATGAAACCAAACCAAACCAACAAAAAACCTAGAATAGAGAGCTTTGATTTTCCTGTTTCTTAGCTATCTACAGCACAGTAAGGGTACAAATAAATATTAAGGAGAATTTCAGAAGCAGCAACTGTCTGTCTTCTGGATAGTAATCTTCTCTTCTGTTTCCCATAATCTCATTTCTGTGTTTAGTTAAAATAATAAGTTTTCTCTATCATTATATATAAGTCCTCTGCATAATTCAGCAAACATTCCCAGTAGCCTGATGAAGTAGGCCATAGAGGACTAATATCCTTCTTTATTGGGATGGCATAGTAAAGCCCAGAACAAATTAATTGTTTACAAAGTGACATACCAGCAGAAAGCTGTACGGCTCCCAAATTCGGAGGTTACATGCACATTCACATGGCTATGTTTTGGCTTTAGTCTGAGAACAATGCTGATTACATACCAGTGTTTTAGTTGTTGCTAAGCAATGCTTACCCTGATCAAGGACCTACCAGTCTCTCATGCTCTACTAGTGAGAAGGGGCACAAGAAACCAGGAGGGACCAGAGACAGGACACCTGACCCAAACTAGCCAAAGAGGTATTCCATACCACAGCACATCATACCCAGTATATAAACTGGAGTGATTTACCCTGAAAGGATCCAGCTCATGTCAGGCTGGGTATCGGTCAGTGGGTGGTGAGCAATTGCATTGTGCATCTTTTCCCCTTTTGGCTTTATATTTTCTTCTCTTGTTATTTCCCTTATAGTTATTATTATCATCATTAGTAGTAGTAGTATATTGTACTTCAGTTATTAAACTGTTCTTATCTCAACCCAGGGGTTTTACATTCCTTTGATTCTCCACCCTATCACACCCAAGGGGGAAAAGGAGAGTGAGCGAGCGGCTGCATGATACTGAGTTACTGGCAGGGTTTAAACCATGACACATACTTAAATCTAGGTGGCTAAACCAGGAAGTAGAAATCTAACGATCATGTACCAAAACTTAGACTCTTACTTTATTGGTGTAATGCCTTAAAAGACTATACTAGCTTTGGCTGATGCAGACTTCAGCTGAGGGTCTCAATAAGATACAAATTTTTATTTTTGGGGTTGTCAATTGACAAGTTGCAAAATATTTAGATTGTTCCTGTGTGGAAGCGTGTCTGAAAGCACAAAAAACCCAGAGATAAACCAAAACATTTCTGGGTATATAATGAACTGCCCTGTCCTTGGTTATGCACTGTCTCTGAAGTCTAGCAGTGTGGATCAATTCAGCAAGGTATTACCATAGAAACAGTATTTCCATAATAACGTGGCAAACTTGTTTTGCATGTTCTTTTTAGCTTCCCCTCTATACCCCCTTTCACAGTGACACTCCTTCAAAAATTTTTTTATTTTTTTTTTAAATAGTTGTCAGTCTGTATCCCTGTCTGCATATCTAATGCTAGCATGCACACCAAGAGTATAACTCCTCCAAGGTCAGCATATGCTGAAGACCAAAGGACAGATTTTCACTGTAACTACAAAAAAATCAGGCATTTGACCTAGTCACATCTTCCCTTTGTTAATTGATTCAAGAGTTATGTATGCAGACAAAGGTGTGACTCTAACATGAGTGACTCTGCACGTCCATGACACTCAAGAGTCTCAGTGCCTTAAATATTGGAGACCGAATAAGACATAAAAGCTGTAACCCTGGAATGAGCTGCCTCAGTCAGCTTGACAAGTAGTCTTTGTTTTTATTATTTCCATCAAATTTCATGTCAACCAAGGCATATCGCTGACTAAAACCTTAGCTCCACAAACAGCTGAGCTATGGCAGCACTACTGTTGAAGTCTTATTGCTCCTCCTGTCCTCAGTGGTCTCGGCCCCGAAGTGCTGTTTTGTTTCTACTAGTTTGACACTGCCATTAAAATAAATTCCCACTCATAAAAGTAGGCATTAAAAATAAAAATCAAGGATTTTTCTTTTTTTTTTTTTTTTTTTTTTAAGTTGATTGCAATCAAGGGCCAGGCAAAAACCAGAAAACTGTTCTACACGTGCTTCAACTGTAGCCCTAGGAAACTGAAGGGAGAGGGCAGCAGCCTGCCCCTTTTCATGTGACAATGCTACAGCTGTCTACTATGAGAATATAGAAAGATCTTTCTCATTCTCATGTCAAGCCTAAAAAGACCCTAAAAATATCTCTTTTTTTCTTTTTTTTTTTTACTATGAGTACAGCAAATTATTACACACATGTATTTATTACAATATACGTAGAAGAAGCATAAAGGAGAATATGTGCAACTGTACAATCTGATAGAGCATCACTGAACCTTACTCTCAACCTCTTTACATTAATCCTCTCACTTGTACAGAAAGCATTCCAGTAAACGCAGGGGCCCATGCTTCCATTGCAAAAGTACATGTAAAAGAGTAGCATGTTTTAGAAAAGTAACAAAGCACAAATTATACCTGAGAATCTTTGAATTAGAAAGTACATCTGTCAGCAACTTCTTGCTCAGTCACTGAAATAAATGATTGTTTTGCGTAAAGGTGGTATACTCAGCAAAATAGTGACCATATTTTCCAAGATGCTTTGTTTAAAATGATTCTGATGGTAATCCATGAAGTTTAATATCTTCTCCAAAAAAAAATTAATATTTGATTTGCTTCTATAAAACTGCTTTTATGACTATGCATTACAAATAGGAATTCTTATATTGCTGACATTGTAAGTTGAGTTATGAGAAAATAGAGGTATAGGCTGCATGTTAGAATGTGACTGTTTTTATCAAACTGTGTGAGTGGATGAACTTTTCAGGTGAAATTTGAAAAGTTCAGGCTTTCAGCAAGCACTGAGGAGAAACGTAGCAGATCTTAAAAGAAAGGTAGAGAAGCTGTAGTTTTCTCTTCCTAGTAGCTAGCAGAAAACTTCACAGGAGAGGAAAAATGTTAATATGTTTTTCTCTATATGTCAATGTATGTTCAATAAGAGGAGTGCTAAATGTATTTTTTTTTTTAAAAACCACGTCTTGAAACTATTCGAAAGTGAATTAGTTGTACTTTCCATAGCTACTTGCTTATTTTTACACAGAAAGAAAAAATATGTTAATATAAACCCAAATATTTGGTGTAATATTTATATCCTAGAAATGCAAGTGAGAACAAGATGATGTGGTTTTAATTTTGAGTTATCTATCTCTCCTGTTGTCTTTTCAGTCATTTATTTTCTAATGCCTAATTTGTCAAAAGGCAACTCAGATACCTACTGGTAATTTCATGTAATGTGAGCAGCAAAGTGGTTTTGTTTCAAATTTGGAATGCTTTAAATTCATGGGAGCACTACCCGAATCTAAAATGATTGAATCTGCATTTACATCATTTATAAAAAAAGTTTCAGAAATGAATTCTTTTAAACTGTTCTGCTTTTTCTGTATAATAATACATCTTAAATTTTGGCTACATTTATAGCTAAGATGATTTTTTTTTCCTTTCCATTATTCATGCTGAATATTTCCTCTATAGAATAATTCTACTGAATCAGAAAGATTATTTATCAGATGGGTAGATAGGTACTACTGCACAAATGTGATAGAATCTGTTCCAATTGATTTTTAGCCCTACCAAGCAATTCCTTTTGTTACATATAAAATATCTGAGTTTCCAGAATGCTATTATTTTTTGAAAGCAAATAATATTACAGTTTCCATCCCTATTCAGAAGCAGATCTTTCTCTCAGATACACACCCCTGTAACTACAATTGGCATCAGTAGCAGCTGTGTATATGTAACTAAAGGCAAAGCTTGGCCTTTAATCAAAATAATTTTCTGCTGCAAAAATATCCAGTTATGATTTTTTCAGTTTATATTGTAGATGGGCCATTCAGTTATCTTTCTTTCTTCAGTAGCATATCATAAATTGTAAACCTTCAGTAATTATTTGTTGTGTATCATTCCATTGCATTGCTAGGCCAATTAGTATGTACTTATATTAATCTACAGATTACAGCCATATGTTCTAGGCAAGTCTTGCTATTCTGAATGTATATGAGACAATCCATATACAAATGAAGCCCTATAAACAAGAAATATATTATTGACCTTGCTAATAGCAGGTGTCAGGCTTCATAGTACCTCTGGAAAGCCTCAGGACTTGTCATGCTTTTTTATCTTCGTCTGCTCAGAGCTATGTTTCACATTGTTTAGCTGTAAGAGCAACGTTCTAATGACCAGATGGTTATTTCCTAATTTGTTTTACTTTTGCTGAGCTTTGTGTAACCATGTAGTATAACCATAATTTTTACATAAATAGTACTACTAAGTAATTGTTCTGTGTAGAATGAACTACATGTGACCCTGCCATAATGATCTAGGGTAATGGAATAAAAGAATGGGAGTGAAACAGAGCACTTAGAAGTGGAGAAACAGCATACGGTGTACAGAGAATAGAGGGATTGGATGATTACAGAGGTGTCACACAGTGATATACAAGTCCTAGGTCTATAAACAACTCATCAGTGGTCAATTATCTATTGATAACAAAAATGCAGCCTTCAGAGCTGAGTAGAACTGGTTTTTAGAAGTAACAAGGAGAACAAAGAACTAGTATACACAATACGAGAAATGTTTGACATATAGTAAATCCAGATATAGTAGGGACATTCCAGAAAAAAACAAATAACAAACAACAAACAAGGTGAAAAAAAATGTGTTAAAAACTTATACTTTTGACCCTGAAATTAGGAGCAATAAGCTATCAGCATCAACGTGATACTCAGGGAAGGACATGGGTTGCTGATGACATCCTACAGTCCCCCACTCCCAAGCCAATGCTACAGACTGTAGGACCTATAGAAGCAGTCTAAAGGTGAGAGGAGAAGGCTTTCCTGTATTTTTATATATCTACTGGTAGATCATAGGGTCTGATTTAAAACTTTACTGTAATTGGTAGAAAAGGTTGGACCAAGTCCAAGCGAGTGAAGATAAATAAGTAAAAATGGAAATGAAAGTCATTAAAATACTAAATATTATCATAACCTGTTTCATCTTTACATTTCTTTCCATCCTCCTTCAGTGTTTTAAGATTCTTTGTAATGAAAGAAAACAACATGTTGAATGTCAAGAGCTCAACAAGAGCTGAAATTCATTTGTAGGATGAGGAAAGTGACATGAAATTGAATACAACTTCTACCATCAACGTTATTCATAAGGACCATTTGTTGATTAAACTATCTGTTGTACTCTCAGCATGTCATATCACATCAATCACATATGAATTTAAATTACAAGCCATATTCCAAAAAATAATAATTGCCAAGTTGCCACATGTACCATCTGAGTGCTAAATTTAAACTTTTGCAGCACTTCAGCAGCTGCATGAACCTATGAATAATTCATTAACTATATGAAATAGTAGATTAGAATTAACGATCTAGTTGCACATTTTAGCTAACATTTAGAATAGAAGATAGCCAATTCACCAGTTACCTCCTTGCTAATCAAAAGCAAGTATTTTATGCATCTCTTTGGAAGAACTAAATAATCCTTAATATATACTTTAGGGCAAACAGAGAGGAATCGAGCTAAAATTCAGATTTACAGGAAGAAAAAGAATGAAAAAAAAAGAAAGATGGGGAAAAAAAGGGCTTCTGCTAGGTAACATATAAGTGTTGTTTACTTGTCAGGCTTTCATTTCTGAATTTTTCTATCTGCAATTAGTAGAGGGGCACTCAACCTACCTGCTATGAAGGGCTTAGCTCATGCCAAGTAGAATTTAAGAGATTGCATAATTTAAGGCATAACAGAAAAATGTGTAAATAAATATTTAGTTTTAAGAGGGGGGAGGGAAGCAAAGGAAGTTCCCTAGGCATTATCTAGCATTAGTATTCTTAAAAAGAGTCTTTAACGTCTCCATCTGTGTGAAGAGAAACTGTTTCTCTATTTGCTTACCCGTGACAGGCAGTGCAGTAACTAATGCCCTACTTTGATTAGTGCTTTGGGATGTTTGTGCCTGTAAGACTGTAAAAGCACAAATTCTTTTTTCTTCTTCATAACGGGACTGTGAATCAGACATTTTAGACTCAGCCTACATGGCTCTCATTTCAGAGTCCCAATGTCAGAATGAATTTCGGAGGTGCTTATTCTTTTTTTTGTATTCGTTGTCTTTCTGTACTCCCATAATTTCTACAGAAGCCATGGAGGGAGGGAGAGAGGGAGGGACAGAAGGAGAAAGAGAGAGAGAAGGAGGGAGAGAAAGAGGAAAGTGGAATGTTACCAGTATATTAGAAGCAAGATAGGAATAAAATGGAATTGTATTACTTCCATTTAAAGTAATATATCAGTCCTTTGGTATAAAATAATTAAGCTGGTAATGTACTCTATTAGAGAGAACTGTTTGAAGAGTTTACAGTACTCTGGTACCGCTTTTATTTCCTTTGCCACTGCTTATACATAATATACCAAGGTTTTGCAACTATGAGTTCTTTAAAGATACCAAAATGAGAAAGCTCCCAGTCCAGGCAAAACGCTCTGAAGAAATAGGTAAAAGTGAAGTGAGTCTCAGCCGAAATTTGGTTCTCCAAATAATCATTGTCTCATTGCAGTTGCTTCACTGTTAGGGAAAGGGGGAAGCTGAATTAAAAAAAAAAACCAAACCAAAAAAACAGACAAGTACTTACAGTTTATTAATTTACTTTAGCTACATTTTTAGAACATTTCTTTATTGTGAGGGTGGTGAGGCACTGGAACAGGTTGCCCAAAGAGGTAAAATGAAGTAACAGCACAGTGGGTATTTTACTCAAAAGCAGTGGATGAAGGTGATGATTCATCTGGTTAAATGGCAGAACAGTTGGTCTAGTGCAAAAGTTAATTTCTGAAGTTAACAAGGAACAGCATTCTACATAGTGATAGATACCCTAATTTGTTAGCCTTTTATCTTACTTCGGCTTTTCCCCACTCTCTTCAGAAGATCATTGAATCAAACTTACTTCAGCGCAGGTTTTTAAAATGCATTGTGGTTTCTGACTTCATTTTGTGGTATGATTTGTTTTTATGGTGTTACCAAGCATATACATTGAGAAAGGTATTGTCACATCACCTAAGCCTGTTTTTGTAGCAATTAAAAACTCTCCCAGTGTGACATATATTTCCCAGGATCTCAGATAATTAGGACAATTGGTCAAATGGCACATTACAGATTCCATCAGGGTATATGGCAGTTAATATTCTGCTATAGTAAGGTATTTTCATAATGACAAAAAGATAATATTACTATGCATAATTATGCTGTAATTATAGTAACGTTTAGCACTTATATCTTTTACCTCAGGATACGAAAAAGTTCTTCAGAAGAATTTGATTTGTATGTAGCCCATACTATATCTGCTGCTATATCTATTTTGCAGGTAGGGAAAATAAATCAGAGAACATTAAGATATGTGCAAAAGCATATGCAGTAAGCCATTGAAGAAGGCTGACTGAAAGAATTAGAACCAGAATTTTGTATTCTACTTTCATTCACTGATTTCTGATGCATTCAAAGAGCTAGATTGCAACTCAAAGAGCTAGATTGCAACTTGGTCTCTGTATCTCAGGCATGTGTCCCCAGAGATCTCCTCTAGGGTATACACACAGGATATGTTTGGCTTTAACCCATCTTATAGCTTGATTAGTATCATGTCAGTTTCATTTGAATAAAAAGATACTTCAAATGTTTTTATCCCAGGTTAAGTAGTAATTCTGGAAAATGAAGAATCCGTAGATCAAACACAAAAAATTCTCCCATCATCTAGTATATGTTTGACTAGAACCTTGACCAGGCGGAAAGAAATATAATTATTGTCATCCACAAGATACACTACATGAGTGACATACAGAACATCCAGGGGGATTTGGGGTTCTGGGGAAATAAAAAATAAATCAGTAGTCCACGTAGTCCACACTTCAAATATTTTCTGGTTTTACATCTTTCACTTTTAAAATGTATAGAAGAAATAGAGAAATGAGTATCAAATTATTAGAAAGAAAGGAAGACATTAGTTAAAGATTGAGAAGATACTGTTTTCATTGGAAAGAAGAAAGGGAAAAGGGAAATAGAAAGAATATTTTTTCCATAATAATAACAACAGAAAAGCTAATAATTGAAAGAAGAAATGTTTTTTTAAAAGCATCATTGATATAGAATGCAAAACTATTTGGTGTTTACACTTACGCTATCGATGTGGAAATGTGTAAAACAAGCTATAGGGCATCAGAATTTCTCTGTTTTTGCAGATTTAAGAGGAAACTCCTCACAGCTACTCAATGATTGCATAATACAGAGAACATTCCTCTGAAGTGACTGAGTCAGTGATGGGATTTTTACTGAGATAAAGCAATTGCTCTTGGTATTCTATGAGTTTTCCATTGAAAATATGAAGGAATGACATTTCTACACAATAAATTTAAACTCATAAAGGAGACATCAATATTGTGTGTGAGAATACTTAATGATTTTTCAGGATTATATTGAAAAAATCAATCACCCAACTAATGTAAAGGTAATAAAACCCTCTCTTTTGACTTAATGTGACTCTGAACTAACATTGTCAGTAAATGAAACATAATCATTACTGAAATATTCTTCAATAGCCTTTACAGATAATGCTGTAGGTGAGAATCCAAGTAAATCTTCAGCAATGAAAAACAAAAGACACTGGCCAAGTGAAGAAATTGCTTCAACAGAGCATATTTATGACTAATTGTCGTGGTTTGAGCCCAGCCGGTAACTCAGAACCACACAGCCGCTCGCTCACTCCCCCCCCCTTCCTCCCCCCGCTCCCGGAGGGATGGGGAGGAGAATCGGAAGAATGTAACTCCCACGGGTTGAGATAAGAGCAGTCCCGCAACTAAGGTATAATACAAACCACTACTGCTACCACCAATGATAATAATGATTAGTGAAATAACAAGGGGAGAGGATACAATTGCTCACCACCCGCCGACCGATACCCAGCCCGACCCGAGCAGTGATCTGGGCCTTCCGGGTAACTCCCCCCGGTTTATATACTGGGCATGACGTGCTGGGGTATGGAATACCCCTTTGGCTAGTTTGGGTCAGGTGTCCTGTCTCTGCTTCCTCCCGGCTTCCCCTCCTCCCTGGCAAAGCATGAGACTGAGAAAGTCCTTGGTTGGAATAAACATTACTTAGCAACAACTAAAAACATCAGTGTTATCAGCGTTGTTCCCAGGCTGAAAGTTAAAAAACACAGCACTGCACCAGCTACTAAGAAGGAGAAAAAATGACTGCTATAGCTGAACCCAGGACACTAATAAACCTGTGTTTCCCCCACAGCTCAGGGAAAGTGTTTTACATCAAAATATATTTTCCAATATTATGCATTATTCATTGCAGAGCAGAAGCAGATGAGGGTGTTGATCATCTGGATAGTAAAATAATATTTTCTGAATTTTTCTAAATTTTGCAGAAGTAAAGATTTCACTCAAGCTTTAAAGGAAATACTGAAAACTGTGAGTTCAGCAGTCTCGTGAGTTGTATCACTTTATGTTGGTGTCTGAGATTCACTGCTGAAGGCAGTGCAATCAGAGATATATTCTCTTAAAGACATAAATGTAGGACCTGTCTTTGTGAGATAACTGTTATCTCAGTATAATTACATATGTGTTTCCAGAGAGAAAAGGGACAGGAAAGTCCTTTGAGAGAGATGGGAAGTAGAAATTTATGTGACTTTGTCCTTCTAGATTTCCTCTTTCCCTCCTGTCCTGGATTTATCTCTACATAGATCTAGACAGCTCTAGATAACTATAGGTATATCCTTCATTGGTCCCTCACATTGGAAGTGTGTGTCAGGAGAATGATCCTAAATCGTTGCTACTTGGATACTTTCAAGGGGGTAACAAGCCCTGGAAACTCAAATAAATTTCTTTTAGGCTGTTCTGAAAACCTGAATGAAAATAAATTTTTTAGGGAAGAAAAAAAAAAAAATATTACTCGGAGATTAGAGCTTCACTTCTCTGTAAGAAATATCTCAAGACTGTAATGTGTCAGAATTCTGCTATACTGCCCTCTTTGAAGTGGGATGAGAAACAATATGTTGTATCAAGCCACTGTCAAGCACTGAGTTCTTTCTACTGCATATCTGTGGGATTGGGGGGAGGGAGGGAATTAAAAAAAATGCTGGCTTTGCTATGCTTTTACCATGGAATCATAGAATCGTAGAATAGTTTGGGTTGGAAAGGACCTTCAAAGGTCATCTTGTCCAGCTCCTGTACAATGAGCCCCTGCCCAGAACCACATCCAGCCTGGCGTTGAATGTCTCCGGGAATGGATCATCCACTGCCTCTCTGCGCAACCTGTGCCAGTATTTTGCCATCCTCATTTTAAAGCATTTCTTCCTCACATCCAGCCTGAATCTCTCCTCTTTTAGTTTAAAACCATTACCCCTCATCCTATTGCAACAGGCACTGCTAAAAAGTCTTTCCCATCTTCCTTGTAGGCCCCTTTTAAGAACTGAAATACGAAGTCAAAGTAAAACATCTAGATCATTTTTCCTCTCATGCAAGGATTCAGGATGTAGTTGTTGGCCACTGTGGACTAACCCTTTGTTCCTAAAGCAGATATTTTTGCAAGGTACTTGCAGAAAAATGCTGCTCAGACTTCTTTTACTGTCATAATTTCAAACCTAAGTCCCTTAGTTCAAGTTTCTTGTTTCTTTCTACCTGAATGGAAAAACGTGCCAGTGTTGTGATATGAACAAACAAGGACAAGGAAAACCTGTCTAACATAATTTTACTTGACACCTAAGTTATTGTCATGTTTGGACTCAGGAAATAAAGAATGCAGCAGAAATCGAATGGGCCATTTTTCCTTTTATAACAGTGCCTTCTCTATTGTCATTTTCTGTGTACCAAATATAGAAAGGTTTTGCTCTTAACCCACTGAACTAATCAAAACTAACTAAAAGTTTAGGTCAAAATATTTTTCTCTGGACCTCCTTTGAACTTGCAACTTCTGTATTAGGTTGGAAAACAAACAGTTTTAGCCTGTTAGACCTAATACCTTTATACTGAACCTGCTCTCTTTTTTTTGTATGTTAGTTGGCGAGCTCACTCAATTTTTGCTCTTTATAAATAGCCTTCAACACAAAACCAAGTTCATACATTTTAATTATATATTCACTTTAAATAAATGGAAATTTTCATTAAATCTGATGCAAAATTTGATGTAAGGTTTTATGTAATTTTGACATTTTGTCCAGTTTTGAAAAGAAATATCATTTTGCATCCTTTCCTAAAACTGTAATATTCATTGATCTATCAAAACACATGTTAACATTTTAATACATAATTATATATCTAACCTGGCACAAAATACAAACATACATGTGAAGTGAAAACCACATAAGGAAGCTTTGCATTGCTTTGAGAACTATTGTATGTAGCAAATGGATGCAATTTTTGGAGATATTAAATTTTTCTTCCATTCCAAGGATCATTCGCTTGTCCACGTGGCCATTTACACAAAGGTTAACCACTGATGACACATGGACAGATTAGGGGTGTTGGTTGCTGCATGTGTGGCTGAAGAGTAAGGCATTGCTCCAAGAACTTTAAAGAACAGAAGCATCCCATTTTATTTGCCTCTATCTTTGGATAGCATCATCTGTATGAGTTGTCTAATAAAATCTGACTCTCTTACTTTTCTGCTATTGCTCCAAACTCTCCCTGTTTCATCAATTTTCCCTGCCTGAAAAGTGCTGATGAAAGGCCCTCGTTCTGACTGATCGGGAAATAAACAAAAATATGTCACTTTAAAGTTTGTTAAAATTTTAGGGATTTTGAAGAATACAAATTTTTGAGATGATTAGCTAACCTGCAGCTTTAATAATCACAGCCTTAATCCATCATAATGCTTATGCATACATAAAACTTTTAAGTATGTGGGAGTGAGTTCACATCAGTGTTTTTTAAGAAAAGAAAAACTGTCTGAAGTTTAAAGTCAGTTTTTAGAATTTCCATGTACTTGCACAAAGTTGAAGCTTGTACAAAATACAGGATAATGAAAACTGAAACTTTTACAAAATGCAGAACAATGTTTATTTTGTTCTGATTTTTAGTTGTTGGAAATTGCCAGGTATTATAAGGTTAGATTTTTTTTCTCCCCAACTGTAAATTACTCAGTTTCAAAGAACTAGAATTAGGAAAGGAAACTAAGAAATACTGCTCTGATGATATTTCATTGCACCGACAAAGAGGCCTTGATTTAGTGTCTGATACTTATTCTTCAAGCATATTACAGAGTTTTTATCAAGGCTAGGGTGATATCACCAGGTTGACCAGAGATATGATGAAATTCCTATTTACAAGAAAAGCGGTTGTCCCTTGTCTACTGAGAAAAAAAAAAAGCCTTGACTGATACATCACTGTCAACCATTTCTGCCATTGTTTATTCTTGTCTGTTTTCTGTGGAAGTTCTTCAAGCTCTCAGTCCATAAATCATTGGTTATTCTACTGCTTGAAGATTCTGGGGCAACATAGCACACTAAAAATCTTTTTATGCCATGCCTGTAATATATTTGCTTAGAAAACATAGACATGCATGTATCAGTGAATATTTCTTTGTTACAGGAAGAATATGTGCAAAATACAGTAAGTACATTGAGATCTATTTCAAAGGGGGTTTTGTTTTAATCCGTTTAATAAAGTACAAACTATGTATGATTTTGGATGCTGAATTTTTGAAAAGCTCTTTTTTCAGTGTTTTTTCGAAGTATGCAGACAAGTGATTGAAAGCTTTATTATGCTTTGGAAAGCCATAAAATTACTAGCCAATGTAGAGAAGGAAGAAGCAGTTTTCAGGAAAAGGAGTTAAAGGGAGAAAAAGTGACCCAGCAGGGCTGCCTGGTCGACACAGCTATTTAGCCATCCAGAGGTTGACTAGAGATCTGTCCTTTGTTTTCTTGCCTTCCCTTTTTATATGCTAAATATACCCACCCTTTTTATACACACAGTAACTTTAATAGCAGTTTATTGGAAGGAGTTTTGTTTCAAAACTTAATCAACAAGGCGAATTATTCATTCAAAAGCACTAGACACTGAAAAGAGTTGCTTGGGCTTCATGGCCAGATCTAGTTTGTACAGTGTTTATTATGTTACTGTGGGGAAATTGTTTATATGCATAAAGCAGACCACACCGTGCTTCCTTTCACATGTGTTAAAAGCCAAACTCCCACTGCAAGGTACATAATAGCAATCACGCTGTTCAAATAAAGTTTCTTTAACAAGATTCAGACATCATTTCCCTGGTGTGGATTGTCTTACAGAGAGCATGGGGTAGTAGTGCCTTTTGCAGTGAAATCCTCTTCTGTGGGAATTTTTCACCTTATTTTCTTGTTATGAATTAAATAAAACTATTACTTTCACTGAAATAAAGTGTTAATGTCACATTCTGGAAGTCCATTGACCACTGGGGTGCCAGACTGTGCCTGTTTGGGGATGGATACAGTCAGGGTCATGCAGATCTGTTTGACTTGTGCAGCCAGTGGGAGTTGCTGATTTTGCAAGCATACAGCGTTTCCCTGAGCTGCTGAGGGTGCAGAAGGAGCATCACTTATCTTTCACCATGGTGCAGTGTGCCCTGATGGCATGTCTGGCACCTCTGTGTCCTGCTAACAGGCAGGGTGCTCAACAAGATGACCGCACACTATAACATGCCATATAACATGCACAGTTTATTAAACAAGCACACTAAAGTGAATAAGCACACTAAAGCAAACAAGCACGCTAATGTGAATCAGGTATATATGTACATATATAGAGAGACTAAATAAGCACATTGAAGTGAATCAGAGATATATATATGTATAGCACAGAGGAAAATTAGCAATGCATCAAATCGTTACTGCATAGAGAGAATAGTGATTAAGGAGAAATACATCACCGGTTACCACTGAATCATCATCCAGGCCCACACTTGAAGCTGTTAAGCCCTCTTGCAGCTGATGCCAGGAGTCTCAGGTAACTGGGAAAATTCCTATGCAGTGCATCCACCCATTGGTGAGGCTTCAGATTTGGCTACAAGAGGGTCCTGCTTTTATACCCTTAGAAAAACAACCGGCTTTATGCCAGTTCTGTAATTGTTTACTCATGGAGCCATGCAGTTTCTTATGATCTCCCTAACGTCTGTGCTGAGAGTGTTGGCCAGGCGCCCTGGCGCAGCTGAGTACGAAGGTCATAGGACATCTGCACCTTCATGTTTTCCTGTCTGTTTCCAACAGTCACGAGGAACATAAACATATATACTCTACCGAATACACTGTGACAAAAACCATACTTTGTTATGTCTCAGTCATGAGTGGGACAACTCTCAGCTAGGTTCCCATCCATCACACTCTACTAGCCAAGGGAGAGGAGGGTCAGCAGAGCAAGATGCTGAGTTTCCTTCTCCACTCTCCCCATTTTTTGCTTGAAAACAGGGAGCACTGCAGAGACTTTGGGATGAAGAAACTTAATTGTCTCTATATCCAGTGCCACTCCACTTTGTCCTGCATTATTTGTTCTAACTCGAGTTTGGTTCTCTTTGCCCAGAGAACTACCATGTATGGCTTACTGTAGTAGGGGAATTTAATTTTACATGCCCAGCGTCAACAGAGGCCCTGATACTGTGTCATTGTGTGGCCCCTTCGTGAGAAAGGCTCGAATTTTCTAGCTCCTTTTCGTGGTTTTACATTTCAGTGAATATATTACATAAGCTTACTTTTATTGCTACAGAATTAAATTTTTTATACTGAAAACTGGGTTCTTTCTGGGTTTTTTTCTGTTTCTGCCAAATGACTTGACTTGTTCACATTAGTATTTAGCTACTGGCCGTATAATACCCTGAATTGATTTCCATACAGTAATTGCAATACTCACACAAAACAGACTGAAATTTCTGAAGTGGCTTGCTAAAACGTTAAAGGTAGGGTGTTGGAACTGTCTGAGAAAACTTTAAGCATGTGTTTGCATTTCTATTTGTAGACTGTTACATTTTTAATGACATATTTATGGCTTTAAGTGAGTAATGTTTTATATACAGGAGAAATAGTTAATTTGCTTAGATGACTCATGCATTAAACCTAACTTCACTGAATTTTTCTGCTGGCACTGTTTCCTGGGAAATGCAACTGTCTTCTTAAAAAAAACCTCTGATACTGAAATGACGTCTTACTGATGTCTGCAACACAATTCACACTTTGTTCCTTCTTTCATTACTGTTACCAGAAGCACATGAAAAATATTAAGAAACAGTAATGTAAACACTTTACATTGACCTCTTTAAAGGAACAAAATCAGTTTAATGCTGGAAAAAAAAAAGCATGTGAAAATATATTTCTACTGAGTTATTTATGACTCCCCTGTAAGTGTTAGACCAGATTGTGATTCCATTTACAACAGCTATATAGAGAAAATATGTATACACTATTTTTCAAGTAAAGAAGGCAAATTTCTTTGATCCTACTGTGTCCTATCTTTGGGCTTCATATTGATTTTCCCATAGAACTACTTCACATGAGAAACTAAGGAAACTGAAATGGATAAAGCCTGGGGCCAGACCGAGAGTAATTGTCTAAGAATCCTTTTTTAAAGAGAATTTCTGAAAGCAGCAGTCACTGGCAGTGTGGCTGTGTGCAAGCCATGTTACTCACAGCCTGCGGTAGGGGATCACTGGAGATACGTCTGGTAGAAACAATTTCGCTGGGCAATATCTAAGTGATCTGGTTTTGATGATACATTATTAAAGGGACTGTCAGAATCTGGAGCATTTTCCGAGGGCATGTGGCATTTGGGAATGGCCCTGTTGGGGCCAGGCCAATAGAACAGAAACATTTCTGAGCACGTTTGCTTCCAGCTGGACCATGCTGCTTAGTCCATTCGTGTCAACTGAGTAATATGCGTCACATTTGAGAAAGACTGGAAACTTTGAAGTAATCTAAGGCTGTTAAAAACAAGCTACTAATATTATACATGATTTCGCTGTCAGTAAGAATCATTCAGAGAAAAGATGCTTTGTCAAATATTAATTGGACATACAGTTTTGTCTGACCTATTGAAACTGAAGACTCTTGGACTGTTTCTGTAGCTTGGGCTCATGTTGCAATAGTTCGAAAGTGAAGTCTGAATCCTATACTCCTGTCACTGTCATTATTCTCAGTATGAATGCTTTGTATTAATTTCTATATTCTTCAATTTGGTCAACTGATTATCATGTATTAGAATATGTCTATATTACAGGCAATAAAATCTTCAGCAGTTTTTCTGTTACATGACACTTGTCCCTATCCTTTTCTTAATTATTCGATAAGAGTCCATAATAACATTTTATATTCTAAAAGCCTTCTGTTTTCTAGTCCTAAACTTACGCCCTTGTATACATAGTTTTTGGAGACACTGTCCAAAAGCATTACACAAAGGATGTATTATTCAGTAGACCGAAGGTCAAAATGTTCATGATTCAATATGCCATAGGTCACTACATTTTAAAATGACTGCATATTTCCTAAATGATGCCTAGTTCTGAAATATATTTTAGGACCTGACAACACTTCAGCTAGTTTGGGAAAAAAATGAAGGCTTCAGAAATGCTTTGAATCATGAGTTATGGGGTTTAGGCAGTATATATTTATTTTGCTATGTCCTTGGTGAGAAACTTGATTTGTAGTTTCTATATCATTGTTTAGCATTATTTTTAAATTTAATATGGTCCACAAGGAGTTCTTTCACAATAATTGTGGGCTATATTTTTTATTTATATTGCAGTTCTTAATGACATTTTGATAGATCCATAATGGGTCAGAATTTTTTGTTATTTGCTATGTCTTCTTTCAAAGGGATAAATATAGTTGTGTGGCTGCTCTGATGTGGTATATTTTAGAAATCGACAGTTATAATAGTGGTGTGAGTTACAGTCCCTTCCCTTCTCTCTCTTTGCCAACACAGAATATCATGAGGTGGGTTTTTTTGTTGTTGTTGAGTTTGTTTGTTTGTTTTCAGTATGGGCTACTAGTCATATTAATTTCATGCTTCAGGGCCTGACAGTGAAAGATTTTTAGGTCAGTTTTGGACTAGAGTTTTCAGAAAGATTAGGACTTGTGTTATCATTAAAATTGCTCATAACCGATGCTCTTTTTTTCTTTCTTTTTCTTTTGTTTTCTTTTTTTCTTTTTTGTGTTCTTTGTTTTGTTTGGATTTATTTGTTGGGATTTTTTTGTTTTTCGGGGGTTTTTTTTGTGTGTGTGTTTTTTTTTTTGTTTGCGAAGGACTATATTTTTTCAAAACTGTATGGACTATGGCAGGGTCCTGAAGCACACAGAAAGGAAAAGATTAGTGTAAGATTCATTGTTTCTTTCTATGCAAAAGAAAATTGTCTTTTTCAAGATACACCAAAAAGGTATTCCATCTTTCAGTCAGTGTATCATAGCCTTGTGTATCCTGAAGGATTAACATGAGATGATACATTAAAAAAAATAGTAAGTAATTAATCTAAGGATATTTCCTGAAAAATATACTTATGAAAAAGTCTCTAAACCTGGCTGGTTTATACTTTTAGGAATATTGTCAATATGATGCCATAGCATTTATCTGTACAAAATTAGCATGTTGTCTGTTTCAGCACATAGTAATTAGTTGATGCAGTAACTGCTATTTTCCATTAGAAATTGATTACACAGTTAAGAACATTATTAGTTTTCATCATGTCCGGGAGATGTATTGACTCAAGATCGCCAAAATCAGGTGATCCTATACTTCCTCTGCCTCTTGGAACAAACAACGAATTTGCAGTTTTCCAACATGCAAAAGCGCAATGCTGTGTGTCTGTGACTTTCATTGTTGCCTATTATCAGTTCCACAGTGGAGTTTAATTAATGGACAGGGGAAGCATTGCTGCTTTTCTTCAGTGCATATGCAAGAGACTGTTTTAAATAGCTGTTGATCTTTATCTAGGAGGAATCTGAGCTGGTAAAACCACCCCGTACAGCATCCTGTAGAGATAGCAGTGCCTCTCTATAAGCAGTCTAGTTCTGAGGGGTTCTGTTCAGTGTCACATGGACACACTTGGCCTCCTTCCAGGTTCTGGGTAGTCCAAGGAGAGATGGCTGAAGGGATCTGCATTCCAGCTCCAGCTTTCAGCATTAGCTCAAGCAGAGGTGGCTTGGGTCTTTCCATGCTTGGTACAGGTTCTCTTCATTCACTAAGAAGATCTTAAATGTCACTGATTTATAGTGGACCTGCGTTCCAGGCTCAGACTCTTCTCAGAAGACACTATTTTACAGGATTTTTTTGAGTTTTGCATTTCACTGACCTTGGTCTGTGACTCAACTGTGGCAAGAGTGAAAAACGTATTGGAGCACCAGCCATGATAAAAATCATACACAGTTTCTGAGTGTAATCATGATACCATTTCTTAATGTTGAAATATTAGATATGACTATTACAGAATTTTATTTAAATACTAATCAATACTTTAGATATTTCCTATGTCTTTGCAGATTAGTCTTTCCAACAGGTGCTAAACATTACTCGTTATTATTGATCAGAAGTCCTCTTGCACATCTTTCTGTGCATAATAATTGTGTGCATATCATTATTTTGAAAAAAATACTTTTTCACATTTCTTTGAAAATGCATTTTTATTGGTTTTTTTTTTTTAAAGAATCATTTAGTTGACAAAGTTATATTATGCAAATATTAGAATTCTGGTTTTATATAAAAGATATCTAAATGATATTATGTGCTTCTTTTTAAGTCTAATAAAAATAATTCTGAAACACTGTAAAAAGTAATGAGCATTGTAACACAGCTTTCCAGTGAGTATTCTATGCCACTCAGGGGTATTAATGCTTTCATTATCCCAAAAAATTCAGACTAGTTAACCAATTCAGTAATATTCCCCTGCAACATGAACAAGCCAAGTAAATTGGTAAAGAAAATCTAATTAACATGTTAAATATGGAATATTTTCTTTATTGTAACAAATGGTATTAAACCCACGAATTTTATCCTTTGCCACGCTTACGATTATGTCCTTGAGTTTCACAGGTTAGTCACATTTTTCTTCTGCTAGTATGTATTAAGAATGTCTATATTCTTTTAACAATCCAAACTAGATTTTATATCAAACTTGAATTAGTCATGACGTTTTCAGAGGTTGTGTAAGATCTCATCCCACGTTTTTAGTGTAGAAAGCTGCTTGCGGTATTGGAAGTTTGGTAAGTGACATTTATACAAATTTATATGTTCATAAATACAAGTATATACATACAGGTTTTGTGTCCTTATATACTTATATACACAGATATACATGCATTGCATAGATACATATTTATTAATATAAATATACATAAACAGCTGTATATATTATGTATAATAACATTCTTATTACACCTTATTTACCTGCCTCTAAGAGAAAAAAAATGTGCAAGAGCTGTTACAGATGCAAAAAAGATTTTTCTTTAAACTACTTTGAGGAAAGCTTGATAATTTTCATTATAGCAGTTTTATCAGTCTGTGTCTTCACACAACAGTGTGAAAGTTCTTCCTGTCCATCATACTCAAGGCTGATGTTCTTTAAGCTTGTCACGCTTCGGTAATGTAGGTTGACAAGACACCGTATGAGGAAGATTCCACATAAAAAACACTGAAAGAGCAAAAGAGTGCACCTAGACTATGTCTGTAGGTCACAGTGTCAAATATTCTGTCCTCTTCTGCAGTGAAGTGAACCCAACTTATAGCATGCTACAGAAATATTGCTGCGGATAAGGCTTCTAGTTGAGTGTCAGACATGATTAAGAGAGATAAGAGAACATTCTCCTTTTGACATTAAAGGACAGATAGAGGAGACTGAAAGAGTGAAGGAAAGCGAAGCATTTATATGTGAAAAAGTAATGAAGGTCAGCAAAGCTCTAGTCTCAAATTAGAGTTGTGTGTTGGTCCATTTGTCATTGGAATTTGACCCCTTCTATCTGATAAAGGACTTCTAAGGAAAGATAGTAAAAAAGTGTCCCCTACAGAGAAGCAAAAAGGATGAAAAGCTCTGATGGAAAGAAATATGGCAGGACAAAACTATAATGTGGACAAAAAAAACAGAACTAGGTGTTTCTCTGAGTAATTTAATTTACTCTTTTCTTCAGCTCTGAGATGGGCTGTGCTGAGACAGGAGCAGATTAAGCCAAATATCTTCACCAAAGCTTATTGGGAAAATCAGATAAAAGACTAGTAACAGAAATAATAATTGCTGAAGATAGTTTTATAACATACATAGTGTGTTCTGACAGCACAGGGGACTTCATGACCCACCGCATCAACTTCTTGGAGGGGGTGGATCAAAAGAACAAAGTCAATGCAAATGTCAAAGGTCATGAAGGAGCTTCCTGTTAATATGGATATACTGTTCATGCTGTGGAAGAAAAAGATAATTCCTCATTCACTTCAGTTAATGCAAAGGAGTAGGTTTTTTTGTGAGTAGACAATTTGTAGGTAGAAAATTATTTTGTTTTAGATATACAACTTTGTGGTAATCAGAACCACAAAGTAATTTGCCATCTGGGTAAAATGTATCAGACCTCATGAGAAACTTGAATAGTAGACTAAATTAGCTGAAATCTCTTGTTTGGGGAGTGTGTAGCAATAAAGTTGTGTATTAAATAATAAAATTAGTCCTTGGGATCCTGGAATGTTTGTACTATAGTGAGGGGGAAACGTAGATTTAAAAAAACTCAGGACTTCTCTAAAATATTTTTATTTTCTGAAGTGGGGAGGAGGATCCGTAGTGTCACCTGTATATGTATGAACTTTAGGTCATGCTGGATGCCCCTTCTTTATTCATTTTTAATAATGCACTTATAATAGAAATTTATTTATCATGAAATTATTACTGATAATTTAATAATGATCACTAAATATAATTTTAATAGGTTGGTAATAATTTAGTAATTTTGAATAATTTCATGGTATGTAAAGTCATTTGTCACTAGGAAAGTGAGCTATTGCTTTAAAAATATTCAAACTCCTGCTTTGAATTTTATCTGACAGATGATAGTAATGTCATGTGTGTTAAAGGCTTCTAGAAAAGATTAAAATTAGTCAAAAAAATTTTCATTCATGGAAAGGAGCAAAAATAAATAGAGCAAGAAATTAATTTATTGAAAAACATGAAAATGAAACGTTTACTGCATGAGTTGGTTAAAACCTGCATTTAACTGTAATATAGTTGAGAACTTCAGATGGGAACATGCAATACTGTTAAAACATCTTAAAATGAAGATTCTTCCAGTGTAGTTTCCTTTTAACAAATTACATACAGCTAGTGATAGCAAGCTTTGTTTAGCAAGCTGGTTTTTGAGCATTTTTTGAGCATAAGTTCTTTTCTATTCATCAAATAACGTTACATACATTTACTGCAGCAGCTAAATAGTGTATATGAAATACGAGAGAAAGGATAGTAAATTTTAAAATAACATGGTCATCTCCAAAACAGAGATGTCTGGGACCTGATGAAATCCATGTGCAGGTCCTGAAGGAGCTGGTGAATGAAGTTGCTAAGCCACTGTCCTTCATATTTGAAAAATCATGGCAGTCAGGTGAAGTTCCTGATGACTGGAAGAAGGGGTAATATAACCCCCATTTTCAAGAAGGGGAAGGTGGAAGACCCAGGGAACTATAGACCAGTCAGCCTCACCTCTGTGCCTGGCAAAATCTTGGAGCACATTCTCCTGGAAAGCATGCTAAGGCACATGAAAAACAATGAGGTGGTTGGTGACAGCCAACATGGCTTCACTAAGGGGAAATTCTGCCTGACCAATTTGGTGGCCTTCTATGATGGGGCTACAGAACTTATGGACAGGGGCAAAGCAGTTGGTGTCATCTACCTGGCAAAGTGTTTGACACTGTCCTGCACAACATCCTTGTCTCTAAATTGGAGAGACATCAAGTTGACGTATGGACCACCCCGTGGATAAAGAATTAGCTGGATGGCCACAAGCAAAGAGTTGTAGCCAATGGCTCAGTGTCCAGCTAGAGACAGGTAACGAGTGGTGTCCCTCGGGTCAGTGTTGGGGCCAATCCTGTTCAACATCTTTGTCAGCGACATGGACAATGGAATTAAGCGCATCCTTAGCAAGTTTGCCGGGAACGCCAAGCTGTGTGGTTTAGTTGATACACTGGAGGGAGGGGATGCCATCCAGAGGGACCTTGACACACTTGAGAGGTGGGCTAATGCCAACCTCATGAAGTTCAACCAAGCCAAATGCAAGGTCCTACACCTGGGTTGGGGCAATCCCAGGCACAGCTACAGGTTGGGCAGAGAAGTGATTCAGAGCAGCCCTGTGGAAAAGGACTTGGGGGTGTTGGTCAACAAGAAACTGAACATGAGCCGGCTTTAGTGTGCACTTGCAGCCCAGAAAGCCAATCGTATGCTTGGCTGCATCAAAAGAAGCATGACTAGCAGGTCGAAGGAGATGATCTTGGCCCTCTCTCTGCTCTTGTGAGACCCCACTTGGAGTACTGTGTACAGTTCTGGTGTCCCCAACATAAGACAGACATGGAGCTGTTGGAGCAAGTCCATAGGAGGGCCACGAGGATAATAAGGGGGCTGGAGCACCTCCCATACGAAGTCAGGATGAGCAAGTTCGGGCTGTTCAGCCTGGAGAAGAGAAGGCTGCGTGAAAACCTCATAGCAGCCTTCCAGTATCTGAAGGGGGCCTACAAGGATGCTGGAGAGGAACTCTTCATCAGGGACTGTAGGTAGGGGTAATGGACAAGAGGTAATGGGTTTTAACTTCGACAAGGGAATTTCAAGTTAGATGTAAGGAAGCTCTTTACTGTGAGGGTGGCGAGGCACTGGAACAGGTTGCCCAAAGAAGTGGTAAATGCTCCATCCCTGGCAGTGGTCAAGGCCAGGTTGCACAGATCCTTGGGCAACGTGGTCTAGTGTGAGGCATCCCTGCCCATGGCAGGGGGTTTGGAACTAGATGATCTTAAGATCCTTTCCAACCCTAACTGTTCTATGATTCTGTGATTTCCAAGAGATAAACTATGGCTGTATTGTTTTCACAAGTATACTTATTTAATTATACAATCTATTAGTTTTTTCCCCACACACCTTTTTATTTTCTCTTTTTTTTTTAATCTCTATTATCTACTTATTCGTGTGTAGGATCAGTGCAAATTAGTTTAGATCAATGCAGTTGATCCTCGTTTTTGTTTGGTATGTTTATCAAACAGGTGAATACGAAATGATCTTTTTTATAGGCAGAGATAACAGAAAATTAGATATATTGTTGAGGAGAAAAGAAATGAAACAGTGCTGCTGCTACTTGCACCTACTTGCTCCAATCCATCACAAGAAAATGATAGGTAAAATAAAGATTTCTTCAGCTTGTCACCTTCCCACCCCTGCTCCCCCCAACATAATCAAGGAAGAAATAGATACTTTTGCCTGAAACGTAAAAGACATAAAAATAGATATATTTTATATTATCCATCTTTGGAAAAAGGAGATATGTGGGAATTCAAATAGACCTACATTTCAGCTGAAATATTTAGGAAGAAAAAGTACTTTACATGTTTTATGCTACTTAGGAAGCCTCAATATTCTGGTCAGGGTGTCCAAGATCGCCTGAAGGTCTTTGATAAACATGTAGCACTAAATAGAATTCTTTGAATATCAAAAAAAGAACATTATACAGAATGAAGAATAGGTCTTTAGTGTTCGTTACATTAATTTAGAAAAGTAGGAAATGAAAGTAGGCCTCTTGAGGGTTCAGTACAAGAGGCTTATCACAAAATATACTTTATCTGTTGGTTTTACAATAGCCTGTGTATAACAAAGTAAATTCATGCAACAACAAAGTTGTTTGCATTTTGTCTTTTAGTCATTCCCAGTTTGGTTTTTTATAATGTACAGTGTAATTAAGTAGTAACAGAGAATGTTAAAAAAGACAAAAATCTGATGGATACATTTTGGTTTGGTTTTTTTTTTTTCCTAATTCAAACAGATTACTCATAGATCTTTTTCACAGCCACATGCAACGATGCTGTCTGGGAAAAACAGGGCTGCGTAAGAACTCTACAGGTGGAAAATTCTCATTAGTCAGCAATTTAACAAGTGACGTTATTGTCTAGATCAGCATTTCTTCTACAACATCATTGGAAATTTAACCCTTCCTTTTTTTTGCCTCACTGATGGAACTGGTGATGCTTGTTTTGAAGTCAATATGCGTATATGAATGCTTCCTATCATGTTAAAGGTGCATTTGATTCTGAAGCTCTGCTTTTAACATGGATTAGACAGAGCATAATATTTTGGTTTCAGAAAGACACTCATCCTTTCAGAAAACCTGGGATGCAAGGCAGATGGGTAGACAGTAGAACTCAAATTCTGCATATTAGGATCTTCCTTTCCGTAGTGAATTCAAGTGTAGACACTTTATTTACAGCAGTCTGTTAAGAAATACAAAGAGGGCTTATTGGTCACAGCTTCTTATGGGGGGAAGTGAAGACCAAGAACCGTCTGGAGGCAGTTCGTGAAAGAGTGGAATGAGAGACATGAAATTCCAGGCATTTAGCTTCTGGAACTGGGTGTGAAAATGACACTTTCCACAGTGAAGCAGAAGAATCACTAAGTATGTTACTTAGGAGAACACATGTTGTCAATATACCTGTGTTAAGGGGATTATTTTCTTGACTGTTGAAAACTAGTTCTTCACTTCTTAGACCACTCAGCACATTTATATTTTATTGAAAGATGAGAGTGACATAATGTTTAATTACTTTAATAATTACAGATAATTTGAAGTAGAAAATAAGATAATTGTACCAGCTAGAAGTTGCTTCATTTTTTTTAAATAAAATAACATTTTGACTATTATATTATGTCATGTTATACAGCCATGATGTGATGGCCTTTTGCAATATACATGATTCCAACTTGGAATAATACAAAACGAGTAACAGTAAGCAACATATCTAAATATCTTGGTGAGCAAAGTTTGAAAATAACATTTTGAGCCAGAGCCTGAAAATAAACTTCGAACCAAAATAAAATTTTCCAATCCATACTCTGTTCTCTGTCTCAGCAGAGCAGGAGTGTGGCCATTATTTCTGCATTTATGACCATTAAGTTGCTTGGAGGATTCAGAAACCTAGAGGATAAACAAACCCACATAAGAGATCAACAAACCTGGTGAAAATGTCAGTGAGAAAGGGCACTGTCTCTTCAGCTTTTTGGTTTCTTAAAAAATAAATGAATGAAGTAGTAAATTTATTTCATCATTTAAAAATCCTTTTATGGGAGAGGAGTAGTATAAAGAAAATATAAGGGAGAAAGGTATAGAAAGAGTCAGCACCTACAAGGTGGTACCAAATTAAAACAATAAGTAAGGCCTATTTTTTTTAATACTTAGTGTATTTACCTTCTAGCAGTTATTAAATTGAAGAGATTAATAAATTTTTTAAATGTACTGTCCTGTAATATGTGAGATATGATCAGCTATGACAAGTTCTTTGTTGACCTGATTTCCATTACGGTGTGATGCTGCTCTGTAGGGGGAATAAGATTGCCACACTTTGTAATCTCAACTGGCTGCATTTAAAATGAAAGCTATATTTACAGTTTTTAATTTGGTAACTCACTACAGAGAACAAAGGAAGACTAGTTGTGGTCTCACATATTTTTAATTTTTGAGAAATTGCACTTCAGGTTCCTCTTCATCCATATTGAAGAAGAATGTACTTTGAACTTGGCTTACGTGTGACTTCCAGACACTTACGGTATGCTGTTTATCATTTGTAGCTGTATCTGCACATACCCTCTGAGATTTCTATCCAAGGCACACACTTGGCATTTCCTTTCTGTAGAAACTGTGGTTCAGCTGACAGGTAGAGGAACCTGTCCGTGTATGGGCTTACTCTGATATGAAAGCAGAATGTGGCTGAAAACTGCCAAATCCTGTATGAGACGTAATCTCTATACCTCTTAATACTCTTCAAAAAAAAAAAAAAAGAGAAGTTGTCTTGTGCTTTCATTGCAAGGATAAATAGATCAAAAGTTGAGGACACAAATACATAGCAAAAATAGTTGAGATGAGATGCATTCACTAAACTTTTTTTCCCTTGTAATTATCAATTATTTTTCTTTTTAATTTTTAAGGGGTAGATTAACATTCCAAAAAGTTGTCTTGCTCTATTAGAATAATGATCTTGGTTTCTCATACTGAGTATAAGGATACCATGTTAATGGTTTGTTACTGGAGTGAGGTATTTCACAAGACAAGTACAAAGAGGGCATGATGTAATTATGATCTTTCCTTCTTTTGTTGTCTCCACATGTTAGAGGAGAGGATAGAAGCAGGCAGACCGTTTATGTCCTCAAGTAATATGTGTTCATATGGCTTATATTATACTGAGTCAGCTTTCTGAATTTTCTACAGTCATTCTGAGAGATTTTCCTTCAAATTAGGCACACATTTCATTTAAGTCTATAGGTTTCAAGCTGAGAGCTGTGAAATCTTGGTTAGGATAATTGTGACAGGATGCCATGCATTCAGGTGTATTCACGTTCATTCTGTTTAAAAATGTGGGGACATAAACTGCAGCAAGACAGTATGAAAAGCTGTAAGAAAATGTGAACTTTACCTGATTATTAGTGCCTTCTCTTCTTTCTTGCATTTCAAAAAATATGCCTGTGTTCTTCCTCATACTTTCTCTTTTGATGCATATAGAGAAAGTATTCTAAAGCTTTGAAATAAAGACATGGTCTACTGAATTCTGTGATACTATAAGGAACTCCTTTTTTTTCACTTATGTAAAAAGCTATATCTTCTCAGGTTTGTGGATGCATGTAATTGATTCAATAATTAAATGCCAGTAGGTTCTTGGATGCCTTCAATTACACTTCTTTGCACAAAATAGTTTTTTTTTTTCTGGCCAGTACTTACACCTGCTCTTAATGTAGTGTCAGAAATCTTATTTTATGTGTCTGTATAAATCAGGAGTGACTCCAGTAGTCTTAATGGCCATATACTAGAGAAACACCAAAATGAAACTAAAATCAGAAGTTAAAACTTTTTCATGAACTTGATCAATAATGAATTTGCATTAATTTTGGAAATGTTAAAGTTAGGAAATTGAATCAGACTTTAATTTATATTAGAAGATGCATGTGAGTTAGTCACAGGGTCGAGAAAATCAAAGTAGTGTACACTTGGAAGCTCTGCTACCAAATGAGCTCATCTAAGTGTCGGATACAAATAAAGCAAACCTGGTGAATAACTTGTCAGTGTGTAGGCTGCAGCCCTGGAGCCTTTTCTTCACAAGGAGCCCAAATACTTTTCTTCATCTCAGATTTTTATGAAAGCAGATTCTGTATGCGATAAGCAGAGTTAGACTGGGTGTTGACTCAAAATTAGTTTGATAAAAGCCAAGCGCCATTCCACTTCAATCTCTTGAAAACAACTCTATGTTTGGTTCATAGGGATTGGATTTAATGATCTTGATAGCTACTGACACACCAGTCTTTTCAGAATCCTTTCTGTCTGTGGATTAATTAAATAATAATTAATAATTAATTTAATAATAATTAAATTGAAGGTTGGCACCAGGGAATCTGGTGCTCTGTCAGGTCGTATATGTTTGTCCTAGCCTAGAACGGGAAGACTGTACAGGCAGTGAGGTATTATTCTGCTTCAGTGGATGGAGAGGAAAAGAAAGACTGATAGTGGGCTTTTTTGTACTCAGGTCAATTCAATTTTCTGTTCACTAAGCTATTGTTAGTACGGGTTTCTGTCTGAGGACTGTTTTCTGTAAAGTACTCCATTTACACATGTTTGTTTTAAATCACATGCTAAGTTTCAATGTAAATTCAGCTCAAAGAAGAAAGTATGCCATTTTCTTGTGTAATGAAATCCCCTCCATCTTTCTCTCTTTGTAACTGTTGGCAGGTCTAATTTGTCAACTGTGTGACCATACACCTTTTACAGTCCAGTTGCAGTGTAGATGTATAACAAGGCTGGCATGTTAGAAGACACATGGACTTCTGCTCCTGGAATGCTATTTCTCTTAAATTGTTAGGGGGTTTTAATCATTACTTCTCCATTTACATGCATACACATAGACAGAGATATGATCAGGAAATTATTGTTGTTTACAAATTTAATGACTGTGCAGATAGATGCTATTACCAAAATGCTCCAACTATTTCCAAAACAGATACAAGGAAAAGTGAGTTATGACAATACAGCCACTTTTTTCTTTTTTCTTTTTTTTTTTTTTTTTTTTTTGCGAAGTTTCACTGAAAGGGAAGGATGCTGTTACCTCTGATAGGACAGAATAATTTTTTTTTGGATTTATAGAAAGTCTGAATGAAAATAAATAGCAAAGAGGTAGACTAATAGAGCTGGTAGAGCATAAAAGTACTGCATTTTTAGGTATCTTTTGCTGTCAAAAAATTGAAAAGATTTAAGAGAGTAAAACTGGTCTTAAGAGAATAAAACTGGTTATTTTGGGAAAACAAACTTCATAATCTCTCACCAGATTTATAGTCCAGTCATTTCAGCATGGCTATTGATGCATGTAAATCAAGCCACTAAATATGTATATGATGTTAACAAGCAACAATTGCAAATAAATATCACATACAGATAATTGTGAGACTAAATTTTACATCCATAAAACTCAGTTTGTAGGATGATTTTGAAAATTAACTGTAAAATAATTTTCTCTTTCGTATATAAAAAAATGCATACAGCAAAATCTAACAGGTCATCTGCTATGGCAGTAAAACCTGAATTTCTGAATTCAGAACAGAATTTCTAAAACAGTCCTGTTATGATGCAACCATATCACATCTGCAGTGCCTCTCCACTTATAAATTCAACTTCTTTTTGCTCCTACAGTGCATTGGTGTGAATTTTGACCATGTTAAAGACCTTGATCCTTGACAGTGTCCCTGCAGATTAGGGACCTGTGATAACAATGGCAGAGGGAGAAAATTCATTCTGTTCCCTCACAGAAAAGGAATTAGTGTGACATGATAAAGAATTTTGACTCATCAAGAATTTTAACTCATCTTTGGAAAATTGCTCCCTTATCTACTTCTGAGGTGGCAGCCAACTGAAGAATGACTGGAATTTACTGGGTTTGCCATAGCTGTGCTGTCTTTAGTTTGAAAGGCCCTTGTGGGACCTTCCAAACTATGGTAGATCTTGAAGGTGATACCACGCATAGTGGTGGTCAAAAAGTGAGACTGCGTTAAGGACACTCATTAATGTACATATACACATACTCACTGTCTATCTCTCTTGAAAAGATGTTGTAGAGAATGACATACCCTGGCTAGAAACGCACATCCACTTGAGCATTTCTAGATATTGCTGGAGAAAAATGCTAGAAAGTATGCATCATTTTATGGGGGCAAAGGTAAAAAATCTTTACTATAAGAATGACTTCAGCAGATAGAAACTGTCATGGAAAACAAGAAATTTTTTTCTGCTTTCCTAGAGTTAACTTGGTCTGAACCACTACATTTAGGCGGTTCAACAACCATTGCTGTTGCAGGCTTCACACTGAGAATTGGCTCTGGTGTGATAAAACAAAAAGCCCACACATTCTCTGCTCTCTGCTCTCCTAAGTTTTTACCTTTTACAGCAGTCTGAATCTCTTCTTGGCTTTCATTAAGCAGATCCTTCTTAAGCTAAGTAAATAACACAATATCTCTTGCTTTGTGGTTACTAGCATAATCCCTTGGTCAGCACTAAGAGCTTAAACGTATGATAAGGTCTGCAAAAATACTCCTCAAATGTTTTATAAGCAAGATTATTTTTTATTATTTTTGTAAGGATGTGGAATTTTGCTTATCTTAAATACGGTCTGAAGACTCTGTTTTTAAAGTAAAAAGAAAAAAGATTACTAGAGTAGCCTTGTTGTAGTGTGACCTATTGTAAACCAGAAAAAGTTCAGAGAAGGCTGCTCAAGACAGTTAAAACATTATAGATCTCAAGAGATATGCAAAACAACTGTCTGCTTTAAATTGCTGTGATAGTATGCAATTTTATGTAAAATGGATTTGTGATTGGAGTGCTACCATTATATTATATGTAGTTGTTTTAATAATAGAAGTCTAAAATGTGCTCAATATTCAGCTGGTTTTATTATCTCTTTTGCCCTTTTGGATGAATTTGCAGTGAAAACAGCTTCACTTTTAAACTTTTTGTGTTGCATATGCAAGCACTTATTTTTTGCCAGACCCAAATTCTGCTTATCATTTATGAATATTTAATGTTCCATTGTCAGGTTATCGCATTACAAATACCCCGTATCATTCTTCCTACAACAAAGGGAAGAATAAATGATGGAGAACATCTAATCAGCATGTGAAAGCCATTTAGGGGGGGTAAATAAGGGGGAAAATTAGTTTCTACAGTTACTAATAATGAACAAGAAAACTGTCCAAAAAAGGAAGAGACTTCTGTTCTTATCTGATTTGGTCTAATAAGAACTTTAGAGACCTGGAGATACTGGACAGTCTCTGACAAAGGGAAGGAGACTGTGTGTTCTCCTTTCCTCAAGTTGCAATAGATTTGTTGCCTGGTGTTTGCTGGCGCCATGTGCTGACACGTGCACCCTCGCATACTCCAGTGGTTGGCCCACAGGCACATGGCCCCTGTAAGCTCTGATCCCACTCCAGTTGCTGCCACTCAGACACCCCTACACCCACGTGCACACAGATAGAGAGCTCCTTGCTAAGTGACGAGAAATGGAGTTTAATAAGACAGGACAGATCAGGCACAGGCATGGCCAGGAGAGCACAATGACCAGCCCTGGTTAAAGTTATCAGTTTCTTTTACTCCTTTATCCCTAATTTCCCACACTTGTTCCTCCCCAAACCACCCTCAGTGCCAAGGGTGACTGAGGGATTTTCCCTGGTCTGGCAGCAGTGGGTGTCCAGTGCTGCCACACAGCTGGTCATTTGCTGTGACATCCTGGGTAGAGGCCAGGACAGGGTCCCCCCCATGCCCATGTGCCTCTGTCCTCCTTCATTTTATCACATAACCCAATGAAAGGATTTGGTCTTCTTATCAGACAGAAGTTGATTTATTTTCTTTATTTAACCATGTTAAATGCAGATTGTTGTGGTTGAATCGAATATGTGCACTCCCCATTGCAAAGACAAATAAACCCCCTAAGTATGTAAAGAATTCCTTCAAGCATTTAGATTTGCATTGTGTTTATACAGTATAACCATGGCGGTACTGGAAAAATATGAGGTGGTTGGGGCTTTCTGGAGGAAGAGCATGAGGGTCATGGATGCCTGTAGCGGCATTAGAAGGAGCTTAAACTGCTTACTTGTCCTGTCTGCAGTAGTGATAAAATTCTTCGTGTCATTGAAAACTCTCCAAAATCAGTATTGTGATGTCCCTATATAGAGAAGAAAACAAAAGTGATCTTTCCTTATGCTTCATAATGGGGACAGAACAGAAAACAAATTCTCTTTCCTCTCTTCCAAATCATACAGTCTGCAAACAATGTGAGGAAGTAAAACATGTAGAAAATTCTATACTTTTCAAAGCATGAACTTCTACAATGAGTAAAGTGGAAACTGTATTGGAAGCATGGTTTCTAAAAGGATGATCATATGTTTGCCAGCTTAAAATGCAAAATTCCACCTTTTGTCCCTTCAGAGACCATAAACACAAGGTCAGCTTGTTAAATTATGGGCAGCATGTACCATCATTTTAGAATTTACTGTAAAATGAATGCATATATAAACATGAATATATAAATAAACATCTTCCTGACAGTGTGTCTAAAATACAACTTGTTATTTATCGCCCATAAAATTGTAAGGTGATGATTTAATAGACTGGAAAAAAATGCTGGATGTTTCTTTATTAGCTAGTTTTCTAAAGGCATTTTTAACCTGGAAGTAGAAAATTACATTGCTAATATGAAGTAATACCTAATCTGGGGGGGTTTTCTTTACATGCAATATTTTGTGTGTTTATTTTGTATGCAGAGGAAGACCATGTTCCCTTGGAATTTGGCCAGAGTATAGCTTAAAGCTCAAGCCTGAAGTAGATGAAAAATGTTTGAAAACAGCTTAACCGCAGATGTTTAGTAATTATGTTGTCTACAAAATAAATTTGAAATGTATGGAAACATAGATGCGCTTGTCAGTTTCTCATTTATACAATTAAGTCTTGATCTCCAATTTTAGAACTTTTCTACACCTGACTTTTAAATAATACAATTATGTTTTCTTTAGTAGGCCAATATTGGTCCATTTCCCCATTTTTTTTTTTTTTTGTTACCTCAATACCACATAAACAAGGGAGGAATAGAGAATGAAATTAAGGGTTAATTCATTAAAAATGTAGGGATTTTGAAATGCAACTTGAAGAAAAATATTTGCTCTATTGTTTTTCCGCAGTCTCCAGTGATTTCTTAGACCAGAAATAGCCCAATATACAGGATTGCTCTGTGTTTTAAAAAGTGTTTGCCTTTCAGACATCTAATCCAGGCTTTCCTCGTAGGTTTTCTTTGTCACTTTACTAAGTTGCTTATGCATAACACTGTAACTGTTATTGCTGGAACACAGTAACTGAGAAAGCATTTAGGACATAGATTATAAAAGAAAGAGAAATATAGAAGATGGAATGCATTTTTATGGAGCCATATCATGAGATAGTAAGGATTTTGCATGGAAACTAAGTAGAAATTCATACTGCATAATAAGCAAGAGGCTTTCAGAATTGTACATATGCTTCTGAATATTAGACACTGCCAAAAAAAAAAAAAAAAAAAAGACAAGGTGCATTTGATTAACCTGCTTGGTTTTGTCTCTAAAGTGTCATGGGGCAATGTGTGATCCCAGGAGATAGCATCCACCGATAGAGGTAGAAAGCTATCTATTGCAGCAATTCAACTATACGTTTGTAGAGCTTCTGTTGCCAAAGGATCCAAATACCTAAAAAATGTTAATGACTTCATCTTCATGATAGCTAAAGTGAGAGTTATATTATGTCTTGGTTCTTATCTGTAAAAAAGGGCTCTTAAACCTCCTTTAATCTCCCTGAAAATGTTTTTATCATCACAGAGTATAGGATAACATTTGAAAACAAGAACCTATACTGGGAGATGAAGCATTGCTGTGATAAGAAAGTGAAGAGCTAACATTTAGTGTGATTTTAGGTCTTTCTCCTCAGTAAGCTAGTCATTTTACTAATAGGTATACTATACTTCCACAGGTTACTTGGTGCAAATGTGTGAATCATGAACATCTTCATGTCTGACACTTTTATCATATAAAGTTGGTAGTTAAAATGGTAGGTAATAGTCACAAGTCTGTAGAATTCCTAAAAGTGCCACTCATTTTCTTGTAGACTTTACAAATAGCATAATTTACTTTCTTGACTCTATTTTTCAAGGAACAGAGTTTTCCTATGATAAAATTATATCTCCATCTGGAACTTCTTATTGGGTTAATATGACAGGGGTTTTTTTCCATATTAGGGATTTGTCGAGAGGACTGTTAATTGCTAAGTAAACTGAAGATGCATTCTGGTTGTTAGTAAAGTCCTGAGGAGATTTTCTTCTCTCCCGCGATCATCCCACAAAAAAAAAAAACCAAAAAACAAAAAACAAAAACAAAAACCAAAAAACACCACAACAAAAACCCCACAGTATTATCCAAATAATAAACCAGATTTATTTTTATTTAACTCTTCTAATGCAATCTTTTATCTTCTATTTCTTTTTCTGGAAAAATATACCTCTAAAATTGTTACTTTTCCTCAGAGAATGTGGTATTCAGCTATACAGTAAGCTTATACAGTAAGAATTTGTTCACAAGAGGGGAAACTTTATAAATTTGGCATTGATGTAGATGGTTTAATTAAATTTGTATTGGGTACTCTCAGTGCATGTTCTAACTCAAAATTACAAGAACAAATGGATTTAAAGCTCAAGAACTTGTCTAAATTCTGTGACTTGAAACTCTCACCACTGTGAGTCTTTATTAAAATGTGCCAATACTTTACTTGTTCATACTGTGAACCCTCAGCCCATGCCTGATTTTTCTTAGCCTCAGCTCAGAAAATTAGTAAAGCCTCTTAGCCATAACCTAAAGTGTGACAACAAATGGTCAAGAAAGCTTCCTACTATTTCCTACAGAGCTCTGGTGAGCGTGATGATTGTAGGCCTTACGACTCTTCATGAGACTGACAAATGTGGCATGTTGTAGTTGTGGCTGGTCCTTCTCAGTGCTACAGTTTCAGTGAAACAGTATTGTTAGAGATTTGACTGCTGTATTTTTTCAGCTATGTATGGAGTTAATGCAAGCTGTGGCTTTCGCTGAAAATCCTTAATGGCACTAGAAGAATTGTGTACATCCCTGCAATTAGCTTCCCAGTCCTCTCTTCCCACAGCTGGGTGGAAATTTCTCAGTAACCTGAAAGGAGGAGAGGGGGATAGAGACCAAACAAATTATTCTTCTGTGAGCACAAGCTTCATAGTCTTCTCCAGTTATGGACAAATAAGCAGTACACAAGGTACACTTGTGGTTTGTAAGTGAAAAAAATAAGAAAGAAAAAAATGAAGTGGAAAATATGAAAAAAAATGAAGTGGAAAAATGAAGACTGAAGAAATTCCATTCAGTCTTTTTATGCACGGGTATTTTGAATTATACCTTTCGGTCCCGTGGTCCAAACTTTTATTAGGTCCTGAGGAAAAGACAATGATTTTGAATACAAGCTTTTTATTTTTTTTTTTTTTTTTTTTTTTTTAGCTACTTAGACAGCATTTCCTGCTCAGAAGTGGCTCTCATTTGAGAGTGTTTCCTAATTCGGCATTTTTGGGATTAGATACTTGCTGCATTGTCATTGACTTTCAGCTCAAAGCTGTTTGAATTTGCACTTGATATTATGAAGCTTTTAAACTGTTTTCTTTGCAGAGAAACCAATAAAAAAATCCTGCTATGTTCTGACTTGTTCTGCAATGCATTTTGTTGTACAAAACTAAAACTGCTGATGTCATGTTTAATAACTATCTATGGATGCAGACAACTGTTTTTTGTTCAAACTAGTTTGTGTTCTCCTCCAAGAGCTTCACTTCTATTCTGGGTTTGTTTGGATTGTTTTGGGGCACAAAATTCAAAGTAAACTATGAGATTACTCCTTTTGCATAGAAAACTCTGAAATGTTGTAACAGAAGTAGGTAACCAAGCCAAATTATATATGCTGTTTCAACTGCAGAATGTTTTTCTTTAAATTATGTTACCACTTTTCTTGTTGGTATCAGCAATCCTGCAAAGTTTAAACTAAGGTCAGAGTTTTGCCTTACCATTCATAAAACATAAGAGCTTCCAGCTGCCTTTCCTATCAATCAGCACATTAGCTATGCAGGGCCATCAGAAATAAACAGGAAAAAAAGTAAAAATAGCTTAGTCAGTTAAATGAGTAGATAAATGATGATTCTATATTTGTAAGATCTATTTAAAAGAAAAATGCTGAGTGTCATTAGACACATTTTAGGAGTTGAATTACTACCTTTCAACTCATTAAACTTCTAAAGCAAATTGTATCCCATTTTAAGGACTCAAACTGGTTCAAGGGCTTGGCTGAATTAAAACGGCTTAATTGAGTTTTGCCATGTTAAATTAAGCTGATACACAGCCCGGGATCTAAATAAGAAAGGCCTACATAAGCAGTATCAGATCTGTTCCTTGTATATTTTCTATCATATCTCATTTATTTGAGAAAGAAAGAAAGAAAATGATACTATTAGTTGACACTTAACTCTACAGGTCTAAATCAGCTCAGGGATGGTAAGAAGAATTTTCTTCTATCTATCTCATGAATCATCAAATTTCTGTTAGCATTGTTAACAGGGTTCTGTATTTGCAGGTTGTCCCTGTGCTGTGCTGCTGAAAGGTTTTTCTGTGGTTCCACAGGTGTAGAGGGCAATGTCCGACATCAACAGGCTTTGCATTTGTGGTTGAAGATCAGGTTAATAATCATGGTGGGGCATGATTATCAGGTTAATAAAAATGGCAGGGCAAATTTATTTTCCATTCATAAAACTTTAACATTTATAGAACTTGAGTTGTAAACCATGTTTGAACTATATATCAAGCCTTTTCTTCAATTTATAATAACCAATATAAAAAGACAGTCAAGTTTGGAATTCCTCAAAGCTGAAAAATAACAGATAAACTATATACTCAAGAACTCATTTAATTTAAATCAAAACAGATTCCTTAAAGCCTTAAACTGAAACAGTGTTAGCTAAAGGGCTTTCATAAAAGGATTAATTCCATGAGAATTAACTGGCTTGTGCCTAGGTGCTAAGCTCCTAAAACATCCTGAACTGTTAGGATGGGCTTAAATACCTGAGTTAATCGGTAATGCCGTAGTTAAATACCAGCTCAACGCTAAATTGCGTTAAAGACACTTCAGAAAGTGAAGCATTTTCTCTTTAGTTTTTGTCATAATTAGGTCAACTTAGTTAAAAGGATATTGAGTTCTTTGAGAAATTAGAAATTTGAGAGATTGTCATAGGCTGTCAAATTTAAAGTTCTATCTTTTGAAGTGCTAGTGTGAAAAAACTTTGATGGCTTAAAATGCATGAAATGTGGTAAGTAAAGACAAGAAATAGAGACTGCTAGATAAGATATTTTAGAAGACTGGTCTATGTAAGATGAGAAAGTTAAATACTCAAGACTGTGTTTATAAGATACCTTTTGGTGGCTTTCTAGGATTATGGAGGCTGGAAAGAGAAAGATTGTTTAAGCAAAAGCTTGGTACTCCAAATGACATTTAATTAGAACATGCAAAATCCTGCAAGATGAGTATAGGCAATGAAAAGAGAAGGAAAAACAGGAATAGAATATATTAGCAGCAGGACAGATATTCCCAACAGGGGGAAAAAAAAAAAAAGAAAAAAGAAAAAGAGGACATAGAACTTGTAAAAATATACTGTATTAAGTTGTAGATAAAATGATAGGTCAAACCAAACAAAAATCTCTAAAATTTGTCTGAATTTTTTCATGAATAAAATGAATTTGCCTAAGAAGCATTGTAATGATCTGAAGTTAAAACACATTAAAGAAAAATCGTACTGAAATTTTATCCTTAGTAGCAGTAGTCACTTTTAGGCTGTCCCTGAAACAACTGAAAATAATTGCCTCATGTCATGCATTGACTTCAGAAGTTACCATTGTATTTGCTGCAATGTGAAGAGCTGATATTGTAGTGAAATCCAAATATCTGGTGTGTATTCTGGGGTATTTAGGAAAAGTAAATCTTCATCAGTCTAAAATTATTAATTTAATTGAATGAAATCTTGCTGTACCCTTCTTATTTAAACCGTTCACATAAATTCACCAAAATACTGAGATATGTTTACTACTGTCTATACATTTCTTTTAAAGCTTTGTCTTAACCTAGATGTTCAATGAATTATTATTAAGCTGGTTTATGCCATCAAGTTTGAAGAAGAATGGCTCCATAAATCATCAGTAGAAGGATGAAATGTGCTTGTATAAATGTGCAGCATTCCCTTGGCATTCCTTTGTATTCTCTTCTTTAATAAGTTGTGTATTTCTTCTACTTGAATTTGTGTTTGTGTGTATATTTATTTATTTTAAGATGTTACATGTTTGATAGTGGAATTCCGAATCACTGGTTCTCCATCATACAATATGAGTTGTGATCTTAAAGTTCTGAGTAAAGTCCCGGAGCCAATGAGAGATCCATTTTGAAAGAGAGAGAGAGGGAACGATGTGCAGGTGTGCATGGCCTTTTTTTGTTTTCTGTGATAATAGTTATGGCAAGAAAGGATATCAGTTGACCAACATGATATTGTGATTATCAAACTTGACTGCACCTTTACTTATGCAAGCAAATGAAACTGTAGGATTACCAGAGACCATTTATTTATAGCTCTCACAAAGGAACTGAAATTCTGGAAGCCTTTCAATACAGAAAGGCAAGGTAACCTATTTATATCAAGTCACTCTACTACACCATCTGTGTTTTCTGACACTTATGGAGACTATTGCTGTAGTCAAGCTTGGTGACAAAAAACAGTTTTCAGAGAAAATGACTGTAAACGATTATCCCTGACTTCTTTGAAATGATTCCATAGCAACTTTGACTTTACCATAAGCCCACCATTTCATGCTTGATACATTCTTACAAGTTTCTTGTTGAAAAGTTCATCTTAAGGTTCGGTCAGACCACAGAAGGCTCCCCTACAGCTTCTACTTGCCTGTTGGGACAGTCTCCATTTATTAAGGCATCCCCCAAGGCTTGTTGCAGCAACACATATTTTTTACTGTTCCTCTGCTAATTTATCTCTTACATCCTGTAGTTGTTGCTGTAAGGACTCTGTTAGTAATTGCAAAGACTATGATCTGCATCTTGTGTTTTCCTGGCTGATCATTCCTTTACAGCAGCTGTCAGTGCTGCGCCCAACACTGCACACACAATTGCTTTGCCCTTGCCGTCCCTCAGGTGATGATCCTTTTGGAGGGCATTAATATGGTCACATATATTTTGCAAATTATACCAATTATCCCATGCCCAGTCCTGACCTAGCACTGATGGACGGGTATTATATTTTCCCAGTAATGTAAACAGTGCTTCCTCACAATCTGCAACTCCCTTTTCCTCTAAGCTCATTTTCTTAAACCCAAAAAGTGTCATCTTAACACCTTGGGAGCAGTACCAAGTGTAAAGTTACTCTATTTTTTCAAGCACACTTCACTCACACAAAAATGCAATGCCTCAGCTCCCAAGGGGTACCAACGATTTACCGGACACTTTCACCCGGAGATCCGACTTCTGACACCAAATAAAAAAAAAATGTCACATCCCGGTGGATGGTGCAAACAGGATTCAGATCTCACTGGGTGAAATTAAGACACAAGTGAGGTCAAATGTCCAAATAATGCAATTTATTACTGTCGCGGTTTGAGCCACATTTAATTAAGGTTCGTTTAATTTGTTCAAAGGCTTGTTGTTGCTCAGGGCCCCATTTGAAATCATTCTTCTTCCGGGTCACGTGGTAGAGAGGGCTTACAATCAAACCGTAATTTGGGATGTGCATTCTCCAGAACCCCACAACACCTAAGAAAGCTTGTGTTTCTTTCTTGTTAGTTGGTGGAGACATTGCTGTTATCTTGTTGGTCACGTCTGTGGGGATCTGGCGACATTCATCTTGCCATTTTATTCCCAAAAATTGAATCTCCTGTGCAGGTCCCTTGACCTTACTCCGTTTTATGGCAAAACCGGCCTTCAGCAGGATTTGGATTATCTTCCTCCCTTTCTCAAAAACTTCTTCCGCTGTATCACCCCACACGATGATGTCATCAATGTATTGCAGGTGTTCTGGAGCTTGCCTCTGTTCCAGTGCAGTCTGGATCAATCCATGGCAGATGGTAGGGCTCTGTTTCCACCCCTGGAGCAGTCGGTTCCAAGTGTACTGGACGCCTCTCCAAGTGAAAGCAAACTGTGGCCTGCATTCTGCTGCCAAAGGGATTGAGAAAAATGCATTGGCAATATCAGTTGTGGCATACCACTTGGCTGCCTTTGACTCCAGTTCATATTGAAGTTCTAGCATGTCTGGTACGGCAGCACTCAATGGTGATGTGACTTCATTCAGGCCACGATAGTCTACTATTAGTCTCCACTCTCCATTAGATTTTTGCTCTGGCCATATGGGGCTATTAAAGGGTGAGCGGGTCTTGCTGATCACTCCTTGGCTCTCCAGTCTGCGGATCAGCTTATGGATGGGAATCAAGGAGTCTCGGTTGGTGCGATATTGCCGCCGGTGCACTGTTGTGGTCGCAATTGGCACTTGTTGTTCTTCGACCTTCAGCAACCCCACAACAGAAGGATCCTCTGAGAGATCGGGCAAGGTGGACAGCTGCTTAATTTCCTCTGTTTCCAACGCAGTGATACAAAAGCCCATCTATACCCTTTCAGGTCTTTGAAGTACCCTCTCCTGAGATAGTCTATGCCAAGGATGCATGGAGCCCCTGGATCAGTCACAATGGGATGCTTTTGCCACTTCCTCCCAGTCAGGCTGATTTCAACTTCCAGTACAGTAAACTGTTGGGACCCTCCTGTCACTCCAGAAATATAAAGGGTTTCACCCCTTGATACCTTGATGGCATCCGAGTACACTGTGCACCGGTATCTACTAGAGCCTTATACTTCTGTGGGACTGATGTGCCAGGCCATCTGATCCACACAGTCCAGTAAACCCGATTATCCCTCTCCTCCACCTGGCTGGAGGCAGAGCCCTTCTAATAGTGATCATAAAATTCTCCTCTTATATCTTGTAGAAAGGGATTAGTATTCCTTATCACAGGAGCTGGAGTAATATCAGCTCTTTCACTCCATCTGGGAAACTGCTCGTCAGAGACTGGAGCAGCAGCTTTCCTGGGAGGATCATCCTTGACCATTGTTCTCCTCTTCAGTTCACGCACCCGTTGCTCCAGAACTGAGGTAGGTTTTCCATACCACTTTCTCATGTCTCCTCTGTGATCCCGCAGGTAAAACCATAGGGTGGCCCGTGGCGTGTACCTCCTATATTTTCTTTCTTGAGCAGTAGGGCGCCTTCTGTTAATAGCTGAGACATGGGTTGGTAGACGTGGGGAGCTGGATAGATCGGATAAATGGTCTCTCAATTGTTTGAACTCCTGGGACAGTTTTTCCACAGCTGAAATGATGCAAGGGGTGAGATTGTCTTCGAATTCTCGGAGTTGACAAATCAGGTAATCCACTGTTGGTGGTACTCCGTCATTCCAGGTCATTGATGCCAACGTGTGGGCATATGATGATGGTGCACTCCACGTGAGTTTCCGCCACATGGGTCGTGTGCATTCGACTTCCTCTGGATCTACATATGTGTTCCTGGCATCCAGCCTACGATAGATCATCTCTAGAATGGCTGATTCCCTCAGGGACTGAATGCCTTTCTCTATCGGTCCAGTTGGCTGAGCGACTCGTAATACCGTCTTTGTAGGGAAACCTTTCCTTCACAGCTGCCAGGAGCCGCCTCCAAAGACTGAGGGCTCGCTTTTCTCTTGCAATCGCTTTGTCAATTCCTCCTTCCCTAGCAAGTGATCCCAGCTGCTTGGCTTCCCTACCTTCTAGTTCATGACCATTGGCCCCATTGTCCCAGCATCGGAGCAACCGGGTGACAATGTGCTCCCCTGGAAGACGGGTGAAATCTTTTCGCATATTCCGCAGCTCGGTTGAGGTCCGGGGTCGAGAAGTCACCTCTTCTTCTTCTTCCTCTTCCTCTGATCCATGTAGTAGTAACTCTTGTTCAGATCCTGTTCCGTGTAGTAATGGCATTGGGTCTGCATCTGTCTTCGCTTCGCGGGTTGCTCTTTGTGCCTTTCGTTTGCTTTTGCTTACAGGGGCAACAGACATTGTCACAAACTGGCCATTTGGTTTAGCTGCAGTGTTTGTCACTGTGGTTGGAGTGGCTGCAGTGTCTACCACTAGGATTGGAGTGTCTGCAATGTCTGTTGATCCAGTCTCGAGGGAGGTGTGTTGCCTGCCAGGGGCTCGGATCAGGGATGTTGCTGAGAGGCTGCCTGCTCTAGTAAGTTCTGCTGACTATTACCCCCTTCTAGTGGTCCATGTGGGTGCTAGAGATATAGATAGCAGTAGCCTGGAGAACATTAAGAAGGACTACAGAGCCCTGGGAGAGGTGGTTAGGGGCTCTGGAGCTCAGATAGTTTTTTCATCGATTCTCCAGGACAAAGGGGAGGACCTTAGAAAAGCTAGGCGCGTTTGGCAGGTTAATAAATGGTTAGAATGGTGGTGCCATAGTCAGGGGTTTGGCTATTTAGAACATGGGGCTCCATTTGGGAGGCCAGATCTACTGGAGGCTGATGGAGCTGGCCTGACAAAGAAGGGGAAGAGCTGTTTTGGTAGGAGGCTTGCCAGGCTGGTCAAGAAAGCTTCAAACTAGATGTGTTGGGGGAGGGGAACATTGATCCATCCCAACACTCCTGGTCAGTTGCCAGCACCTGTAATAAGTGTTTGGAGCGATGTAGAGATGTTCCAGCTGCCCCAGCCATTGAGTCGCTGCATTTGGAGCTCGGCTAAGGTGCCTCTATACAAACGCCCGTAGTATGGGGAACAAGCAAGAGGAATTAGAGATGTGTGCAAGGCTACAGGAATATGATGTCATTGATATCACAGAAACATGGTGGGATGGCTCCTATGACTGGAGTGTTAGAATGGAAGGTTACAGGCTGTTTAGAAAAGACAGGCCAGGCAGACGGGGAGGGGGTGTTGCTATCTATGTCAGTGATAGGCTGGAAAGTATGGAACTCTGTCTGGGGACGGGTGATGAGGTAACAGAGTGTTTGTGGGTCAGGATCAAAGGGAAAACAGCAATGGGGGACATTACGGTGGGGATCTGTTACAGGCCGCCTGATCAAGAGGACTCTGTGGATGAAGCGCTCTACAGACAGATAGGAGCAGCCTTATGCTCACAGGCCCTTGTCCTCATGGGGGACTTCAACCATCCTGACATCTGTTGGAGGGACGGTACGGCCCGGCACAAGCAATCCAGGAGGTTCCTCGATTGTGTGGAAGACAACTTCCTCTTTCAAGCAATAGAGGAGCCAACGAGGAGAGGTGCCATGCTGGAACTTGTGCTCACCAACAGGGAGGGACTGGTTGGAAATGTGATGCTCCAGGGCAGCCTTGACTGTAGTGATGACGAGATGGTTGAGTTTGAGATCTTCAGGACAGTGAGAAGAGCATGCAGCAAGCTCACTGCCCTGGACTTCAAGAAAGCAGACTTTGGCCTCTTCAGGAACCTCGTTAGTAAGGTTTCATGGGATACAGACCTAGAGGGCAGGGGGGCCCAAGACTGCTGGTCGATATTCAAGGATCACCTGCTACGTGCTCAAGAGTGTTGTGTCCCAACTAGAAGAAAGTGCAGCAGGAGGGCCAGGAGACCTCCATGGATGGACAAGGAGCTGCTGGGGAAACTTAGAGGGAAAAAAGCAGCTTATAGAAGGTGGAAGTGAGGACACGCGGCCTGGGAAGAATATAGGAGCATTGCCTGGGAAGCTAGGGACCAGGTTAGGAAAGCTAAGGCCCAGCTAGAATTAAGTTTGTCAAGGGATGTAAAAGATAACAGGCAAGGATTCGATAGATACGTAGCAAATAAAAGACAGACTAGGGACAATGTGGGCCTTCTCCAGAAGCTATCAGGAGAACTGGCTACCATGGATTTGGAGAAGGCTGAGGTTTTTAATGACTTCTTTGCCTCAGTCTTCACCAGAAAATGCTGTGACCACACCACGAAAGTCTTGGAAAGCAAATGCAGGAACTGTGAGAATGAAGACCTTAGGCCCACTGTAGGAGAGGCTCAGGTTTGAGACCATCTTAAGAACCTGAACGTGCGCAAGTCCATGGGACCTGATGAAATCCATCCACGGGTCCTGAAGGAGCTGGCGAATGAAGTTGCTAAGCCACTGTCCACCGTAATTTAAAAATCCTGGCAGTCAGGTGAAGTTCCCGATGACTGGAAGAAGGGTAATATAACCCCCATTTTCAAGAAGGGGAAGGTGGAAGACCCAGGAAACTACAGACCAGTCAGCCTCACCTCTGTGCCTGGCAAAATCTTGGAACAGTTTCTTCTGGAAAACATGCTAAGGCACATGAAAAACAATGAGGTGGTTGGTGACAGCCAACATGGCTTCACTAAGGGGGAATCCTGCCTGACCAATTTGGTGGCCTTCTATGGTGGAGCCAAGGAACTGATGGACAGGGGCAGAGCAGTTGACGTCATCTACCTGGACTTGTGCAAAGCGTTCGACACTGTCCCGCATGACATCCTTGTATCTAAATTGGAGAGACATCAATTTGATAGAGGGACCACTCAGTGGATAAAAACTGGCTCGATGGCCGCACGCAAAGAGTTGTGGTAAATGGCTCGATGTCCAGTTGGAAACCTGTAACGAGTGGTGTCCCTCAGGGATCGGTGTTAGGACTGGTCCTGTTCAACATCTTTGTTGGTGAGGACTGGTCCTGTTCAACATCTTTGTTGGTGACATGGACAGTGGGATTGAGTGCGCCCTCAGCAAGTTTGCCGACGACACCAAGCTGTGTGGTTCAGTTGATACGCTGGAGGGAAGGGATGCCATCCAGAGGGACCTTGACACGCTTGTGAGGTGGGCCGATGCCAACCTTATGAAGTTTAACCAAGCCAAGTGTAAGGTCCTTCACCTGGGTTGGGGCAATCCCAGGCACTGCTACAGGTTGGGTGGAGAAGAGATTCAGAGGAGCCCTGCAGAGAAGGACTTGGGGGTGTTGGTTGACGAGAAGCTTAACATGAGCCGGCAGTGTGCGCTTGCAGCCCAGAAAGCCAACCGTATCCTGGGCTGCATCAAAAGAAGCGTGACCAGCATGTCGAAGGAGGTGATCCTGCCCCCTCTACTCTGCTCTTGTGAGACCTCACTTGGAGTATTGTGTACAGTTCTGGTGTCCTCACCATAAAAAGGACATGGAGCTGTTGGAGCGAGTCCAGAGGAGGGCCACGAGGATGATAAGAGGGCTGGAGCACCTCCCGTATGAAGACAGGCTGAGAGAGTTGGGGCTGTTCAGCCTGGAGAAGAGAAGGCTGCGTGGAGACCTCATAGCAGCCTTCCAGTATCTGAGGGGCATCTATAAGGATGCTGGGGAAGGACTCTTCCTTAGGGACTGTAGTGATAGGACAAGGAGTAATGGCTTCAAACTTAAACAGGGGAAGTTTAGATTAGATATAAGGAAGAAGTTCTTTACAGTGAGGGTGGTGAGGCACTGGAATGGGTTGCCCAGGGAGGTTGTGGATGCTCCATCCCTGGTGGTGTTCAAGCCCAGGTTGGACAGAGCCTTGGGCGACATGGTTTAGTGCGAGGTGTCCCTGCCCATGGCAGGGGGGTTGGAACTAGATGATCTTAAGGTCCTTTCCAACCCAAACTATTCTATGATTCTATGAGTCTATGTTGCCAGGGTTTGAGTAGCTGATGTGCTTGTCACTGGGGTTGGTGTAGCTGCGGTGCTTGGAATAGCCATGCTGTCTGTTGCGGTCGGGCTTTGAGTAGCTGCTGTGCTTGTCACTGGAGTTGGTGTAGCTGCGGTGCTTGGAATAGCCACATTGTCTGTTACTGTCGGGGTTTGAGTAGCTGCTGTGCTTGTCACTGGAGTTGGTGTAGCTGCGGTGCTTGGAATAGCCACATTGTCTGTTACTGTCGTGGTTTGAGTAGCTGCTGTGCTTGTCACTAGGGTTGGTGTAGCTGCGGTGCTTGGAATAGCCATGCTGTCTGTTGCGGTCGGGGTTTGAGTAGCTGCTGTGCTTGTCACTGGAGTTGGTGTAGCCACGGTGCTTGGAATAGCCACATTGTCTGTTACTGTCGTGGTTTGAGTAGCTGCTGTGCTTGTCACTGGGGCTGGTGTAGCTGCGGTGCTTGGAATAGCTGTATTGTCTGTTGCTGTCGGGGTTTGAGTAGCTGTTGTGCTTGTCACTGGTGTTGATGTAGCTGCTGTACTTGGAGTAGCTGCGTTGTCTGTTGTGGTCAGGGTTTGAGTAGCTGTTGTAGTTGGAGTAGCTGCATTGTCTGTTGCTTTGCCATCAGATCCAGAGACATTTTTTTCCCTTTGAAGGTGCTGGATAGTGTTGAGCAGGGCTCTGTAGGCGTAGGCCAAGCCCCAGCACGTTGCCATGATTTGTCCCTCTCTGGTATAACCAGGATGACAGAACACCTCGTTTAAGTGTTTTACTAGTTTTTCCGGATGTTGCACTTGTTCAGTGGTGAAGTTCCAAAGCACTGGAGGGGCCCACTGGCCTAGATACTTGCCCATACTATCCCACACACCCTGCCACTCGTGACTGTCCAACCTCAGGGAAAATCTCTTGGTGGTCCTCCTATATCATCATCTAACCCTAGGCCAGATTTGAACCCGATACTGCTTAACTTTCGATATCAAATGAAATAGGGTGTTCCCAGGGCGGGATGGCCGTGGGTAAAACACACTCCGTATGTTTGCCAACACGCTGATCCCCGGCACAATCAGCAGGCAGGTTTCAAGGGTGTTCAAAGGCCATCCAAAACCTTCAGAACTCTCAACTGCTGTTGCAAATAGGCTGGTGGGGGAACGGGGGGTGTAAGGGAATGCCTCCTTCGTAGGTTGACCCCCCGAGGAGAAAAAAAAAAAGATATGCAATTGCTAAAATATTTCATTATATACCTCCCAAAGTATAGAGGTGATGGCCATGCTGGAAGCACAAACCAGACCAGTTTCATGATCAATGAGCCTGTTGTATTACAAGTCGTTACCATGAAGTACAGTGAAACAAGAACCTTAGCCCAGGCCCCCCAGCCGATAAACACTAAAACACTAAAACTAGTGGCTGTAAGTAAGGTACAACATGCTGAAACTCTGAGATCAAACGCAACATGTCTGAGAACCAAGTAATCACCAATGTGACGAGTAGTAACAATGTAGACACACTCTGATCAGATCTGTCGTTATCTCAACCCTTCGTGCCCCATGTTGGGCGCCACAAAGAACTGTCGTGGTTTGAGCCCAGCCGGTAACTCAGAACCATGCAGCTGCTCACTCACTCCCCCTCTTCTTCCTCCCCCCGCTCCCGGAGGGATGGGGAGGAGAATCGGAAGAATGTAGCTCCCACGGGTTGAGATAAGAGCAGTCCAGTAACTAAGGTATAATACAAAACCACTACTGCTGCCACCAATGATAATAATGATTAGTGAAATAACAAGGGGAGAGGATACAATTGCTCACCACCTGTGGACCGATACCCAGCCCGACCCGAGCAGTGATCTGGGCCTTCCGGGTAACTCCCCCTGGTTTATATACTGGGCATGACATGCTGTGGTATGGAATACCCCTTTGGCTAGTTTGGGTCAGGTGTCCTGTCTCTTCTTCCTGCCGGCTTCCCCTCCTCCCTGGCAAAGCATGAGACTGAGAAAGTCCTTGGTCGGAGTAAACATTACTTAGCAACAACTAAAAACATCGGTATTATCAGCGTTGTTCCCAGGCTGAAAGTTAAAAAACACAGCACTCCACCAGCTACTAAGAAGGAGAAAAATGACTGCTATAGCTGAACCCAGGACAATTACCTAAAACTATTACAAAAAAAATAAAAGAGAATAAAAGAAAAGAAGGAAAAGAGGAAGAGTAGGAAAAAAAGCAGTATATCGATAGATTTGCAGAGAGAGAGAGAGAAATAGTTAAGTTACCACCACGGAGTTACCACCGTCATCTGGATCGGTGGGAGAAGTCTTCCAACTAGCCGGTGGTCGTGCGATCCTTTATACCATATTGTGTCTGAATGCTGATCAAATAGCCGTTGCCCCATCATTGTGCAACAACTGTGACCAGCCATGGGCTGCATCCGTGAATCGCGCATTTCAGCAGGTTTTTATCTGCTGCCCATACAGGTTGTTCCTGCAAGAATGTTCCCATCCGCTTTTTGGTTCCTGCAAGGACGTTCCCGTCCGCGTTTTGTTTCTTGCCAGGATGTTCCTGTCCGCTTGTCAGAACTGAAACATCCCAGCCTCCTCCCTGTGCAAGGATGAGTAGCTGAATCAACAGAGCCGAATCCACAAGTTATTTCAGAGAGCAATAAAGTCTCTTTCTGAGGGGTAAGCGGTCTCGCCACACTCGCTACAGTTCATAGCTCACAGAGAGCAGTGGTTGAGGCAAATATCTGTTTTACATATCAGTCCTACAGGTTCTTATAACAACTAGCATTTAAACCAGAAAGTGCTTAAAAATGTGGCTAGAGAAAACTAGCAGAGTGCTATCTAATCTTGAGCTGTAAAATGAAATATTTTGGTATTACTATTTGACAACTTAGACATACTTAATTTGTAAAAACTACTTCATTTTATTAGAATTTTAACATTTATGATTACCACTGCAATTTGATACAATTACATGCATGAAAATTAAATTGAGTTTTGTGTGTTTATCCTGTTATCTTCAATTTATTCTGCAGATGCTAATCAATATAAAAGGTAGTAAGAAAAAAATTGTTTTAAGCTTCAGGACTCTAATCCAGTATGTCACATGTTTTCTGTCATTGTTTATATTTCTGAGGTAACTAACTTGCCTTTATTTGTATTTGTTAGTTGATGAAATCTTAGCTTTGGAAACTCTAGATAAATTTTACTATAACTTGTACAGTGAATGCATTTCAATGTCTTTCGACATACTCTTGGTTTTTAGTGTTGGGTATCATTAAAGACAGTAAACTGATATTATTAGCACTATTTCTTAAGACTATATGCTAAGTTAAATCATGCCTCATTTAATAGTATCCTTGATTGTTATAATTGAGTGTTCCTTGGCTATTTTGATTGGAAAACAATATATGGGTAACTTTGGGTTGGATCTTATCATTAGAATGGTTTGAGCAGTATAGCATTAAGCAAGGGGTCAGATTAAATCTGGTGGATCTGTTTCTACACAGTAAACTTCTCATTCCTAGTTTCATGCTGGCAAAAAGTTGTATAATCTTACATAATTACAAATGTGTACTTGATTTAGCAAACAGTGATGTAGGGATAGGTTTGTCAGGTCTCTCAGCAGCTAAATGCTCTTTTGCTGGGAAATAAATTAACAGTCTCATTTTCTGGAATTCTGGCAGTTGCCAATTTTCAATAGAAATCATTGCATATTTTAAGATAAAATTTACTATTTCCTTTATTGTTGATATCCCCGTATTGAAAGCATGACCAGTCTTTAAGTATCTGGTTTTAAAATCTGCTCCAACCTAAAATAAATTAGGAAATTTCCTCAGAATTCTCTTGGGTGTGAACCGGACTTTAACAGTTGCTGGGTTATTACTTTGTGATGAATGCATAGTCATCTTTCTTATACTCTCTGCGTTAACACATGTAATACGATTTTTGGATCTGCTTTTCACGGTCTATTAGTTCTGAGGAGCTAAAAAAGTATGACAGGTCATTCTCATGTGCTTGAGTTAAGAGTGGGATGAATCTTGTCCAGTAGAATGTGGTAGGTCAATAGAAAGATAGTAAATAAGTGTAATTTTTGTAGATCATCAAGCCATTTTTTTTAATCCATATCAATGAATTGAAATAAAAGTAAATTAACAAGGATACACATAATTATGTTCACCACTTTAAAAATAAATGTACCACCCTTATCATGTAAGAAAGTTAATCTAGTCTCTTCATCTCCAGAAATTTGCCATGACCATCTTCATCTCCTGTTCATAACTTAGCAGCAGCAGCTCCCAGAACTCACTTTTACTCTTTGTAAGTCAGTCCAGTTGGGCAGTTAAAGATGGGGGTACCAGGAACACCACAATTTCCATGTACAACAGCTCAAAGAGATTTTTTCTGTTGTTTTACCCAGTTAAAAAAAAAAGTAAAATGAAGCTCTCTAGAGAACTAGAAAGACAGTGCATGATGATTGCTTATGGCATATAAACATTGCTAAACTTTCGTATTACTTTTTGGAAGGGGTTGCTTATGACTTTTCAAAACTTATTTTTTTTTTAAATCAATTGCACAGTAACAATTTAAGTTTTTATAACACTTTTGTAGCATAAAATGTGTGAACTGTATCCACATTTGGGTTTCAGATCTTGACCAAAGCTGAAGTAAATATGGTGGCCTCTCAGCATGATTTATCCTGGTGTATTTACTCTCATTAGATATTTATCACAAACCTCAGGTGTCCATAGATCAAGCTGTGTTGTGTGGGAGGCATTTGGAACACGGAAATGTAAACAATTAGTTTTAAGCTAGGAAGTATCAACAAAAATATTTTAATTTACAGTACCTAATATTCTGAAACAGACAAGTACTTTGGATTTTGTATTTCTTTTTTTTTTTTTTTTGATTGAAGTATTTTTCTAATTATTTTCATCTTAAATACGGTTATAAACCACTTCTTATTCTGACAAAAAACCTGAAAGCTATACAGATGCACAGTACATCACAACTATTGTTGTAGAAAGAAAATGCTAGCTTAAATGTTTTAAAAAGCCCAACCCTAGAAATCAAAAATCCTAAAAACCAGAGTTCTCTTGATAACTGTACGCCACATGCTATCCTGGTCAAGTTTTTGATGCAAAATAAATATTTGTGATTTATTTGTTTATTTAAACAGTAACGTAATGTTTGGAATGAGAAACCCTGCAGGGATGGCAAAAGTGACTGACTACTCCTTTACATCAGAAAATTGTACACAGTGTTTTCAGAACTGTCAGAACGCCATAGCATTTAACTAGTGTTTTGAGGTAGTATGTCAGTATTTACTCAATGAAGCTCCAACTTTAACAAGACTCAGTGGTGTCACACATTAAGTAAAGCATTAGTGATTATGTGGATTTCCTTAAACATCTTCTTCCAATATTTGGGGAATGATATATTGAAGAAAGTTTCTGTGTAAGACTGAGAGCTGTGACAGGGCAAATTTAACCTAGTAATTTTTAAAGGACTCCAAAGGTCTTTTGAATGTAACATAATAAAAATACTGCATGATGGGTGATGAATTCAGATTTTTAAAACATTTTCTCTACCTTCTTCTGGAAATGGTTTTAGGAATGTGTTTCTGAATAATGGCTTTTGGATGATAAATTTCTGTTCTGTTCTAGAGTCTTTATGAATTTAGGTGCTGTCTTGTTTCAAGGTCTTTAATCTGGGAAACTGAAAATATCTCTGGCATACTAGGATATTAGTGCCAGCTATGATTTCATCCTTAGAGGTGTTTATAAAGTAAGAAATTATAAATTCTCCTGAGACTGTAAAGTTTTATGAGGTTAAACATATCGTGTCAATACAAATATGTATTTCATGAGATAAACAGACCTAATTTTTTTTTTCAAGAACATTGAAAATTTTAAATCTTTATTATGCTTAAAGATTATGTAAATCTTTAACTCTTTCAGTAGGTTTTGTTAGCATTTTTTTTAATCCAGTCAATAATACTTTTTTGCTGCTTTGAAAATACAAACAAGATACACAATTTTTTTCACCCATCCCCTTTCCCCTCCCCCCCCCTTTTTTTTGTCTCCCCTTTTTCCACCCTTAGTTTTTCTATTATCTTCTTTAATCACAGAACAGATAATAAATGGCTCTGGTGCTTTATAACTCCCAAACAAACAAAAAACCCCAAAGAAAACCAAAAAATGCTTCGACACATTTATTTTTTAATCTGATCTAACTCAGTCATTTGCATTGTACTGCATTACAATATGATTAAGCTAAAGAACCACTTAACTAAAGCTTTGGTTAAGCCTACCAAAATTCTGTAACGAATTCTTGCAGTTTTTTTAAAAGATTAGTTAAAATCCGACACAGAGATATACAGTCTGTGTAGTGCAATTTGTACAAAAACATGAAAAGATAACACTTTTTTTAGTTTCATTTGTGTGTGGTTTTTTTTTCCTCCCACTACAGGCAGATACGTTTGTAACAGTTGAAAACAAACAAAAAAATTTTCACAGAATCATGAAATGGTTTGGGTTAGAAGGGACATTTAAGATCATCTAGTTCCAAACCCTCTGTCAGGGGCAAGACACCTTCCACTCAACCAGGTTTCATAACATTTCCTGCAGCTTCTGAGTAAAGATAAAAATGCAAGACACAACTTTGCATGCTCAGGGAAGATGCTATATTCTGAGAAATCTGCACTTCCTTACACTAGTCTTCTAGCTTTTGGGGGATTTTATTTGAAAATAAGATACTAAATTGTGAAGTTTATAAATTAGACTGCATGAATCTCTTCTCAGAGCTGCACCAGGGGCGGTTTAGACTAGACATTAGGAAGCATTTCTTTACCTAGAGGGTGGCCAAAAACTGGAACCGGCTTCCTAGAGAGGTGGCCAATGCCCTGTGCCCGTCAGTGTTTCAGAGGCATTTGGACAACACCCTTAATAACATGCTTTAACTTTTGGCCAGCCCTGAAGTGGTTGAGCAGTTGGACTCGATGATTATTGTAGGTCTCTTCCAACTTCCAGTTCTTTTCTCCCTACTTCCTTCTTTCCCTAACAACAGTACATGTTGAGGAAATACTGGATGACATTTCTTCCCAGCCTGGCACTAGCGGAAGGGATTGAATGGGTATCATGACCCATCATAGGCATTGGCTCTGTCACTCTGTGGGAAGGAGGCCTGTGCCTTCTGATGGGGGTGAGAGATGTAGATTGTCTCTGGATCATTTGAGCATCTGAACTGATTTGCAAAAAACATGTGTGAACTGGTTTTTGAAACTCTTCTGTGTTCATCAAGTTTATTTGGGTTTCCACAGGATAGCAAAAGACCACATCTCTGACATCAGTGAGGCTCAAAGATCAACCCCTCAGCCTGAAGCAGGATGTGCTCCTGAACTAAATGGTTGCAAATCTTATTTATGTGGGCAATACCTGCTCATTTCCTTGTGATTTCCACCCACTCCCAACCCCACTGCTCCCCCAAATACTGGTTTGTAAAAATACCTGAGTTGTTTCTTTTGGAGAAGCAGAACAAAACACAAGAGCTTGAGAACAACGACACTCCATCAGGAGTCCATCTGGCCCAATACTGTCTCTCCAGTGGCACCCCACACATGTCTAATGGAGAGTAGATGAGGAGTGCAGGTCTACTTCTGTCAGGGTCCAGAGGGTGTTCTTCAGCCTCAGTGCCTGGGACCAGCCTCCCTTGGGACCTGCATTGCAGATAGCCCCTCAGACCTAGGTCAGAGCTCGTCATGAAGAACTATATGCATGACATATCGTAGCTGTTCTGTTCTATTCTGTTCCGTTTCATTCCATTCTCTTCTGTTCTGTTCTATTCTATTCCATTCCCTGCACTCACAATGAGTTGTATAATGATGAGACCATTATTTACCTGAACTGCCAAGGGGTTTTCAGCACCAAAAACACTGAAAGACACAAATCAGAAAGGTTACAGGTGGAAAGAGGATGTTATTTATTTAAAAAGTTATCTTATTTATCTTATTTTATTTTAATTTAGTTTAGTTTAGTTTAGCTTGGTTTAGTTTAGTTAATTTTAGCTTAGTTTAGTTTAGATTATATTTTCTTTTTCTAAATCTGTCGGAGCTGATGCTCACAAACATTAACACGATGCACATGCGTAGCCAGCAGCAGGCTGATGCATCCTTCAGTTTAGCTTGAAAAAACATCCCTTGCAGCATGACAAAGGAAAGCCAGGGCAGGAGTGGTGCCGCGGTGGTGCGAGAGCAGTGCCAGAACCCAGCCAGAATGGGCCAGGGAAGACCTGACAAGGGATGGTGCTCAGTGCTACAGAGGACAAGCAACAAGTCCTGCAGCCATGCTGGAGCCACCCTGGGAGTCCAGAACGCTGCCTCCCCCCAGATGCGGGGCATGAGGGCCAGCTGCATGGAGCACGAGCAGCAGCCTTTGGGCCACAATAACCCAAAGGAGCCCCATCGAGGGGCTCTGCTCGGCTGAGGAGGAAGGCAAAAAACCCCAGGAACACTTGCTTGTCCACCCTGGGGGTAAAAAAGCCCTTCTCCCCCCAGCTGCAGGACACGAGGGGCCACCTTTGTGGTGCATGAGCATCAGACAATAACCAAGCCAGAATGGATTGAGGAGCCCTGACAAGTGGTCATGCTCAGTGCTCAGAGGAAGGCAAAAAACCCCTGGGGACCAGTGCCAACCTGCCCCGGGGGAAAATTCCTTCCTGACCCCAGCACTGGTGATCGGCTACTCCCTGAGCATGTGAACAAGACCACCTCCTGGTCCTCGGGCTGGTTATGGTTCTTGGGGGACACTGGCACTGCCTTTTCTGCCTCCACCTGGAGCCATCTCAGGGGCTTCCAAGAATAGCAATATGCTGCTGGCCTGATCAACCCTGAGGGCAAGAATCCTTCCTGTGCCAGGCAGTGGGAGCTCCAAAGCACTGGGGGAAGGCACTGGGCCATCTGTGGATCCTATTTCTTACGGCTATTGCCAGTATCTCCCCAGAAAATGAGGATGGCGATCTCCCCGAAGACTGAAGTAGGATTTCTATCCATCCGATGAGCTGTGAGCGTGGCCCCTCCAGAAGCTGGAATTGCAGCAGAGAACCTCCAGCAGCTTCGGGCAGTCTTCTCCCCTCAGCCCCTCCAAGTAAATCCACCAGTGCCTCAAGGAATTCCTCTCGGGTGCCTTCAGGCTGCCAGCTCTGTCCTGGTGGCAAAGGCAGGCAATCTGGCCGTGGGACACGGGAGGATGCTGCCTTATACTGCCCCAGAGCATTGTGGTGCTGCGTTGGTGGATAGCGGCACTATGACATGGGGGTGACAGGGCCACCACAGCCCTGCCCACCGTAGCCCTGCTGCTGCCGCTGTGCCCAGCATCCCTTAGAGAAAGGCCTTAGGGGTGCTGGCCCTGAGGCAGTGCCTGTGCCCAGGAGGCCCAGGGGGATATCCCTGCCCGTGGCAGCCGCATACTGGGCACCGCTGCTGGGTGCCCCTGTAAATTAATCTGTATGTTCAGACTGTATCAATAAAGGCGTTTATACCACATACAGTCATTTGACTCTGGCAATCACAGAGGTGAAAGAAAGGGGTTTTGGTTCCCTCTGCATGAACTTTGAAGAAACGTAGAGAGCATACAGGATTTCCTCACCATTCCTTATCAAAACACCAGGTGGCATTTGCTACTGCGCTGCTTATGGTGAGGTCTTCTTCTTGGAAAGAAGAAGAAGAAATCTCTTCTGCATTTGTTACACAGGGTGTTTAGATATTTGCTTGTGTTTATTAACATTCATGTGTCTAGTGTGGGGGTTTGCCCCACACAGGGACTGTGAGGATGAAGATCTTGGGCTCACTGTACGAGAGGATCAGATTCGAGACCATCTTAAGAACCTGAACGTGCACAAGCCCATGGGACCTGATGAAATCCACTCACGGGTCCTGAAGGAGCTGGTGAATGAAGTTGCTAAGCCACTGTCCACCGTAATTTAAAAATCCTGGCAGTCGGGTGAAGTTCCCGATGACTGGAAGAAGGGTAATATAACCCCCATTTTCAAGAAGGGGAAGGTGGAAGACCCAGGAAACTACAGACCAGTCAGCCTCACCTCTGTGCCTGGCAAAATCTTGGAACAGTTTCTCCTGGAAAGCATGCTAAGGCACATGAAAAACAACAAGATGGTTGGTCTTCCAGTATCCAAAGGGGGCTTACAAGGGTGCTGGAGAGGAACTCTTCATTAGGGACTGTAGTGATAGGACAAGGGGTAATGGGTTCAAACTTAAACAGGGGAAGTTTAGGTTAGATATAAGGAAGAAGTTCTTTACTGTGAGGGTGGTGAGACACTGGAACAGGTTGCCCAAGGAAGTTGTAAATGCTCCATCCCTGTCAGTGTTCAAGGCCAGGTTGGACAGAGCCTTGGGTGACATGGTTTAGTGCGAGGTGTCCCTGCCCATGGCAGGGGGTTTGGAACTAGATGATCTTAAAGTCCTTTCCAACCCAAACCATTCTATAATTCTATGATTCTGTGTTGCTATTTTTTTCCGTGATAGAAAGATGAATACTGTGTAAGTCTAGATAGAATAAGTTTAAATTTAGCAAGGTCTTATCTGGAACATTATGTACAATTGAAGGTTTTCAGAATCAAAAATACTAACTTAATAGCTTAAGAGGACTAATCAGGGCTCTTTGTATGAAAAGAAATGGTCAAGTTGTTAGGCTTCTTAAAGGTTAAGTGTTTATATGATTTGCTGTCCAAAAGGTAAACATGGTGGAAGAAGGAAATAATTTTAAAAGGCAATGCTGGTACAGGATCAAGTGTGCATAAATGTGTTAGAATTGACAAATTTTCTAAACATTAAAAGTTTTGGAACAGTGTTCTGTGTTCTGAAAAGAAGACACTGAATTTAAAATCAAACTTGATGAATCCATAGAATTCCTCTAAATTAAAAAAAAAAAAAAGCTTTCTACTGAATCTTCAGGTTTTCTTTCATCAGACATATTCATCTCTGAGAATCACAACTGTCACACAGCTAGCTCAAAACAAGAGTTTTCAAATATAAAACACAATGTAAGTGCAACAAAATTTATAAGTATGCTATAAAATAGGCTGACATCACTATTTGAAGACTTCTTTTGTGTTTTCCTGTCAATCAAACATATAAAATATTTTGGCTTATTCTTTCTGCTGCAGGCATACTTTTTTATTGCATTGTCCTATATTGCACTTCAGGTTTACTTCTGAAACACATCGTGTTCAACCTCCATTTATATCTGACCTCTAGATAAATGTTATCCCAGTATATTTGGGCAGTGGCAGAAAGTAATGGAAAAATATTTAGAATGTGACATTAAATTTATCCTAGGCCCTAACATTTCCTCAGTTACAATGGGCAGGGAGGGGAAGAAATCTATATTCTCCGCTGTGGAAGGCTTGATGGCAGTAGATTCCCTTAAACATTTTGAATTAAGTAAGCAAATCCTCTAGCATGTCAGTCTCCTAAACATTTACAAAACTTACTCAGTTTATTATTTCCAGAATTCTCTCTATATTTGACACATATTACTAAATCCCAGTTTCAGTGGTATTCAATGCAGTATGACAAGATACTTATTTTTTTAAATTTGTACACACTTGGTAAAGTTTTTGCGATGTATGGTCCTTAGATCAATCACGTGTATTAGCTTAAATAAAAATGTGATATCATGACTGCACTGATTTCTGTGCATACCAACCTACCAGGCTTTGCAATTTACCTAAAAACTCACCCTGAGAAATATGGCAAATTAAGCTATAATGAACTCCAAAATGCTATTTCTGGTTGCTTCCTTTGCACAATGTACATTTTAGAGACACTTGATAAAAGGGTTAAAGTCAATTAATACCATCTATTTTCCAGAATAGAATAATTTCCAAAATTTTCTTTATTGTTGTGTTGGGAAATTTAATGTCAAGATTGAGTGCTTTTCCAGCCAGGTGTTATGTCATCTCAGTTATTTCTGGAAAGTTTATAGCTAGTTGTGTTAGACAGGAGAACTGCATGGGGGGTTTTTTGTTGTTGTTGGACTTCTGACTAACACCACATGCTATTATGTTGTGATTTGCAAAGTACTTGCACTATCACATCTTATACTGCATAAAATATCTTTTGGTTTTCTAGAGAAGTGCTTTGAAAAGTCATATATGTTAACAGAGAAAACTTGTCTTCAAATAATGAGTCGTGCAAAAATAACTTAACTGAAGAAACTGAATGTGCTTCTCTTCTGTTGTGTAAGGTTATGCTGGTCTTGCAACACCAGAACTATTCTGACATCTTTAGTGAGGAGGTGTGTGAAAGTCTCAAGATTATTTTCCATTTCAAAGACAGAAGATGAAATTAGAATGATTGAGTTAGAGGATATTTAATATTTGAAATCCTGTTGTGATTTCAATAGAATTAAACTTTTATTCAGCATCTTTAGCCTACAGCGTTAGGAGTATGTAATTAGGAGTATGTAATTGACTCCTAACATTAGGAGTATGTGAGTGACTGGTTTCATGACCCCCCCTTTGCAAGCTTTTGCTTCAGGTTTCTCCCATAAAATGCACAGATTTGGTCAATGTCTAAGTAGTTGATATTTGGGTTACAAATGAGGCATTTCAGAGCATGATTAATTTTGGGAGTTCTCTTATCTGTATTTGGTATATGTAAATGATGTCTCATGAAAATTGCTGGCAAGCACGCAGCACTTACACGAAGAGTGTAAGACTGGCATTAAACAGCACCTTTGCTTACAAAAATACAGTTTTGCTTCTGGATTGGGGTGGGGTTTTTTTGTTTTGAGTGGATTTTATTCTAGTAATATAGTAGAAAGGAAAACGCAAAGAGAAAAAAGGAAAAGTGAGAAATACGAAAAGTCATGGAAATGTGAAAGACATTGCTTGGATAGTCATGCTGTTTTAAAATATTCATAAATGAGGAACTTGTCTATTTCATTTGCCATGCCTTACGTTTCATACTGATTTTCATTCTTATATGATCAAATTGTTTTCTTTAGATGACATAGAGCATCTGATTGAAAAAAAGAAAAGGAAAAGATTGATTTTAGGCTGTAATGGAAGTGAACCAGGATTATCTACTTCGCCCAGATTACGGCCATCTGACACTGTAATTGCATAGAGGTCTGTATCTTGGAGCATTAGGCAGAATATTACAAGAAGAAAGGGAAGAATATAACAGCCAATTTAATAACTTTGTTTCATTTTTGTATTAAAAAAATGCATATAACTTCTTTCTTCCCTGTGAGAATAATACAGCATTACCAGAATATATTAATTTGTAACCTTACAAATATAACTAACCTTTCTCTTTTACATAGCTAGGAATTCCTGTTTAATGATACTTGTAATATTACTTTTAAGGATTTTTTACATAATTATATTCCTAACAATGAACTTTTAATTACAAATTTTCATATACTTTTTACTAACATATTTCTCCTAAGGGAGCTTTATAGGTACACATACACATACACGTACACATACACATACACATACAAATACATATACATATACATATACACACTCATTTACATTTAAAAAACCCTCTAGTTTTAGTCAATAAAACGTGCTTGGGAAATGACTAATGTATATGCAAATTACATGCAATTATTGCTATGATTACAATATTAATTTTAATTCTTTATCAGAAAGATTTATTGTTAGATCAGTTTGCATTAAAGTAATTAACTCTGCTGACATGGACTATAGTTAGATTCCATTATAGATTATGTTTCCATACAGTTTCTGTTATTAACCACAATAATTTAGATTTTGGGTTGTGTTTTTTGTTCTTGGATTTAGGAACACTTAACTCCTGGATTGCTGTTTTTATATTTTACACATCTAAACTCTGGATTGACTCCCCATGTTTCAAACGTTATTTGAAAACTGACATTTCTGTCAGTTTCTAAAGGATTTTTAGCATGCAGAAAAATATTTACTAAATAATGTGTGCCAAACAGAATACTTTGTGTATGATAAACATAATACTTGAATAGGTAAAATGATTTCTAATTAAACTGAGGCCTTGGCTATCAAACACTGAGAAATGGAACCCAGTTGCGTTTTGAACTTCCCATCCTAATGAGATGAACTTGAATGTGTGTGCAGGCAGGGGTTCTGCCTGAACTGAACTGTTATTCTCTCCAGTTTTCTTAAAAAGTCACTGGGCAATAAAGTCATCTAGTCTTCGTTGCTTTCCTCCATATTTTCTGTGTGTCTGTTGATCTACTACATAGATTCCTAATACTATTTTGGAAATTATGATTATAGAAAACAACAATTCACACCCTTCACCCCGCAACCCAAGAGTTTTTTGAGGGGATGGAAGTAGTACACCTTTTTTCCCGCTTGACCAATCTGATTTCATTCTACGATAAGATGACCCGCCTGGCTGATGAGGGAAAGGCTGTGGACATTGTCTGTTTGGACTTCAGTAAAGCGTTTCACACTGCCTCCCACAGCTTTCTCCTGGAGAAATTGGCTTCTCATGGCCTGGATAGGTGTATTCTTCAATGGGTTAAAAACTGGCTGGATGGCTGAGCCCAAAGAGTGGTGGTAAACGGTATCACATCTAGTTGGCGGCTGGTCACTAGTGGTGTTCCTCAGGGCTCGGTGTTAGGGCCAGTGGTGTTTAATATCTTCACTTATGATCTGGATGAGGGCTTTGAGTGCACCCTCAGTAAATTTGCAGACGACACCAAGTTGGCTGGGAGTGTTGATCTGCAGAAGGATAGGAAGGCTGTGCAGAAGGATCTGGCAGGCTGGATCGATGGACTGCGGCCAGTCTTATGAGGTTCAACAAGGCAAAGTGCTGGGTCCTGGATTTGGGTCACAACAACCCTATGCAATGCTACAGGCTTGGGGAAGAGTGGCTGGAAAGCTGCTCGGCGGAAAAGGACCTGGGGGTGCTGATTGACAGCCGCTGAACTTGAGCCAGCTTGTGCCCAGGCAGCCAAGGAAGCCAACAGCATCCTGGCTTGTATCCGAAATAGCGTGGCCAGCAGGACCAGGGAAGTGATCATCCCCCTGTACTCAGCACTGGTGAGGCTGCACCTCAATTATTGTGTTCAGTTCTGGGCCCCTCGCTACAAGAGAGATGTTGAGGTGCTGGAGCAGGTCCAGAAAAGGGCAACGAAGCTGGTGGAGGGTCTGGAACACAAGTCTGATAAGGAGCAGCTGAGGCATCTGGGGTTGTTTAGTCTGGAGAAGAGAAGGCTCAGGAGAGACCTTGTTGGTCTCTACGACTGCCTGAAAGGAGGTTGTAGTGAGGTGGGGGTGGGTCTCTTCTCCCAAGCTACAAGCAATAGGACAAGAGGTAATGATCTCAAGCTGTGCCAGGGGAGGTTTAGATTGGATATTAGGGAAAATTTCTTTACAGAGAGGGTGATCAGATATTGGAACAGGCTGTGCAGGGAAGTGGTGGAATCACCGTCCACCACTGAGGTGATTCCACCACTGAGGCCCTCAGTGACATGGTTTAATGGTGGTCTTGGCAGTCCTGGGGTGAGGGTTGGGCTTGATGATCTTAAAGGTCTTTTCCAGCCTAGTTGATCTATGATTCTATGATTCTGTAGCAGCCATGAAGTCTCATTCCAGTCTAGTTGCTCTCAGGCAGGAAAAACTGTAGCCCAAGCCAAACACCTCCTGCAACGCATTTTCGCAAGAAATAGAGTCTGTTTTGGGGTGCGGGGGGTTAGTGTGAAAATGAAATGTAGAGTCCTATTTAGATTTTAACCATATTTTTCCAGTAAAACCTGCAGAAAGCTGTTAACAAAAAAATGTGTTCATTGAAATGGCTTCTTCAACTGAAAAAGTTCATTTCTGCCTATTAAGAAGATTCACTCCTGTTTATAAAATCAAGAAATTATTTTCAGGATTTCTTTGCTCACTTCATAATAATTGAAGGAAAATTAAACTCACTTTCTTTGATGTAAGGGTTTATCTCCACTCTTAGAGTTTGGTTTTGAGTGTGTAATCAATCTATATTCATGTTGGAGAAAATGTAGAAGGAAATTCAACCGATACTGCAGAAGAAAACTAGCTTTGGTGTTCACCAGAATTTAGTGAGACTTTTCTTAATAGCAATCTTCTGCAATGTCTTAAACATAAAACTAGTCAACGTAAAGGTTTTGGAGCAGCAGTGCTGTTGGTGTGTTTTCCTGTAGTGATTTTTGGATCCATAATATTTTTTTTTACTATAAAATGTTGATAAGCTGTTTTTCATATCCTCAGAAATAACAATCAGTTTTGTTTGAAGAGCAGTGTTTATGCTTTTTTTCAAAATAGTAGATATCACTGTACTGAATTCAGACATTCTGCACTATACGGGAATATCCTATCTATCATCACTCATTATAGCACATGCATCATCTGTATTTAAGAGCTTGCATATCTTTGGCCATCATTTTTGTAACATTGCCTAAAGTTGCTGATTTATTCTACAGTTCAGAATACAATTTGACACAGATATAATGAATATCCATCTGGATATCACTGAAGTTTTGTTTTGTTCTCCTCAATTTCCTTTCCAGAATTATCCTGATAGGAACTTTTATATGTACAGCAATATGAAAAGATATTCACATCCACCTGTGCCATGTAATAAATTTTCTTCTTTGCCTATGCCTTTAAGTGAAACAATTAAAGCAGCAAGACCTTTACTGCCACTGTCATTTTTGTTCCTATTCATGTAACAATAGTGTTTGGAGATTGCTCATTTAGCTTTATGGAAATGTTTCATAATCCTTTTTAAAATAAGATATGTGACTTTTTGTTCTATGTTCAAAACAAAATCAAAATAAGGTGTTTAGGTATAAAGATATTATAGTGAATAAAATACTGTGGCACTTTTTGTGCCACATTTTCCATTTATATTTTAGTATGCCTGTTTAATTTCTTTCCTCATATTTTTCAACAAGAGTGATCTTAAACCATTAGAAGACACTTTGAGACTACACAGGACATTTTGCTAATACTGTGTTTTGGTATCAGAAAGTTATAGCATTTAAGTTGAGCTCATGCAACTATTTTGGACTGGTGTGTTACCAACGCAGAATGATGTGAGTGAAACTTAAACCATTGCTCTTTAACCTGCTAACTGCCACATTTTGGGTGGAATCCTGTTTCAAGGAAAATTCTTGGGATTTCTGCCAGTACTTTAAATACGGCAAGAATTTTTTTTTTCTTGATGTCTTTGAAGAATTGTACTGGCAAAGGCTCTGGACTTACAGTCAACTGAGCATGTATAAAATGCAATATCCATGCTAAGTACTTCTGAGAGTCAAGGGAGCTCTAAGCAAGTGTGGGACAGACCTGCACCTATAAAAAGTTTCTGAATTAGGGTGAGTGTTATTACTGTTCCTTTTTACAATAAGATGCATGGGAGAAGTTTCTTGTTTTAAAACCCATGCACAGATTTTAGCACAATAGACAGAAACTGAAGTTTCTGTATAATCGTATAAATGTCCTGGACATCATGACGTTCTGTGGGATGTTTTTTTCTTTGACTCTTTGTTTATTTTCAACTGTATTGTCATGCTTTTTAAATAAAACTTGGGGTTGCAAAACTTTTTCACTTGGGGTGAAAAAGCTATGTTTAGGAAAAGACATTTTCACAGTAAGAAAACATGGTGGAGGAAATCTTCTAGCTGCAGAGTTGTAGACTGGAATCGACTTCTATAAAGGAATATGATGGGGAAAGAATACAAACTAAATTGGAGAGAAATGAATAAGACTTTGAGTGCCAGTGTAGTTATGGAAATAAATGTATGGTGGATAAAGAACATATAAGCAAATAAGCTCCCTATGTCATGTGTTAGTGGAAAATGGGTTGGAGACAGGAAAGGGATGCCTCATTGCTGAGGATACTGAGTACTTCTGATGCGCATCCTGAATTCCAAGAATTTTTTTTCCACCGTGTTAGAACAGAGAACCACATGCAACACCATTAGCTAATTTCTGGCTGCCTATATCAGTAGAAGGCTGCTATTCACATTTCTTCTCCATTTAAAAATTCCTCTAAAAGCCATGTACCACCTCTGTGACCTCCATCAAATGTGTGAAGTTTGACGCAGTCCTACACAACCCATCTGCAATTCTCTAATGTTACAGCACACATCCAGACATCTTTCCCTGACTTTAATAGACAAATTTCAGTTTCTAAAATATAGTATATTGACTATAGTCATGACTGTATATGTCTGCTCACTTGCAGTATCCCCAGTAGGGAGATTTTTGTAAAACATGTTAAAAACAAAAAAGCACTGAAAATTTTCTAGCTCTTGAAGAGCTTTGGGTTTTTTTTAATTTCTTCATAAAAGTTTAAGATTTTTATTTCCTTGTACTGTAGATATGCAGACAACGTTTTGAAGCACCAATTATTTGACAGCAGAGAGTTTGGAAACATTTTCTATAAGAGTCTTTGCTACTAATTATGATACTAATAAAAACATCTTGAGATTTAACGGTGCAAGGATATTTGACTTGCAGGACTTCTAAGAATTTTGTATTTTTATGACAATAATCAGTGTAGTAAATCATACCTTGCCTACTAAGTGAAATGCTATGAGGTCACTGGAATACTTTGTGATGTCTTCAGTTTGGGAGTTCTGTACTAGGCTGAGTGATGTGAATTAATGGATTGATTTAACAAAATACTTATCATAGTATTTTCTACAGTCTACTTTCTATGTCTATTAAATGTCTTGTTTTAACAAGTTTAATTCAACAATAGCTGTTGGGTGTTAGATTTCCAGAGAAGGTGCCGTAATAACAGTATGTATGTATAGCTTTGTGATTTGTGATCAGATCTTAATACTACTGAGCTTCACTGAAGAAATTTTGTGCTCTTTCTGTGCTTTACTTCATTTGTGTTTGTGAATGCTTATATATTAGCTTTTTCTATCTATTTTCACAGAAAAATCAAATCTAGGTGCATAATACTTGTTTTCATAGCTTTTCACACCAGTGCACTTGATAAGTAGTAACTGCTGTTTTCCTACTTGCTCAGCTGTTTTATTGATTAAAAAACTTAGGTAAGGATGAAAAGTTATCTAAAACCCTCTACAGCATTTTCCTCATTGCATGTGCTCTGCTTATTGTTGTCTCTTCAGACTATTATTTTCTTCAAATTAACAACAGTTGTTTCCTAACTTAGATATCCATGTATTATAGTATATAGGCAATATCCAAAAACCATACTCAGCTTATTTGAAAGTTATCCTGCATATTAAGTGTAACTCAGGGAAGAACTTGGTCAATTACCTATGTATTTAATAAATACCATGTATTTATTAACAAAATCACTGTGTTTGTTTGAAACAGTGTTCATATACGTCCACTTAATGTTATATATGCTGGAAAAAGTAGATTTTTAACCAGTTTTATCTATCTAAAAATATGACAGCATTTAGGACCAGGTGAGATTCTAGAGTAGTTTCTAGATTGGTTTCAGATATAACTTAAATGTTGTGTTCTCTTTTTCTGCTGGGTACCTGTAGTGTGTTTCTGAGGGAGCAGAAGAAAGGAGAATTATAGAATCATAGAATGGTTTGAATTAGAAGAGATCTTAAAGATCATCTAGTTCCAAGCCCTCCCACCATGGACAGGGACACCTCCCACTAGACCAAGGTTGCTCAAACACTGCCAGGGATGGGGCAGCCACAGCTTCTCTGGGCAACCTCTTCCACTGCCTCACCACCCTCATAGTGAACAAATTCGTCCTAATGTCTAACCTAAATCTACCCCCTTTCAGTTTAAAACTGTTACCCCTCATCCTATCACCACACTCCTTGAAAAAGAGTCCCTCCCCATCTTTACTGTAGGTCATTTTTAAGTACTGGAAGGCCCTTTAAGTACTCCCCAGAGCCTTCTCTTTTCCAGGCTGAACAAGCCTAACTCCCTCAGTCTTCATAAGATTGCTGCTCCATCCCTCTGATCATCTTCGTGGCCCTCCTCTAGTCATGCTGAAGCAGGTCCATGTCTTTCTTATATTGGAGGCCTCAGAGCTGAACGCAGTACTCCAGCTGAGTACCTCATGAGAGTGGAGTAGAGGAGGAGAATCACCTCCCTCATCCGGCTGGTCACACTTCTTTTGATGCAGCCCAGGTTGTGATTGGCTTTCTGAGCTGCTATTTCGCAATTGCTGGCCCACACTCAGTTTTTCATCTACCAGTACCTCCAAGTGCTTCCCCACAGGGTTGCTTTCAATCCACTTATTGCCCAGCCTGTAGTTGTGCTTGGGATTGCCCTGACCCAGGTGCAGGACCTTGGACTTAGCCTTGTTGAACTTCGTGAGATTCACATGGGTCTACTCTCAAGTCTGTCAAGGTCCTGCTGGATGACATCCCTTCCCTTTGAATTATCAACCATACCACACAGCTTGGTGTCATTTGCAAACTTGCTGAGGGTGCACTCAATCCCACTGTCCATGTCCTCAACAAAGATTTTAAATAATACTGGTCCATATGCAGACCCGTGAAGGATAGCATTCATCACTGGTCTCCATTTGGAAATCGAGACATTAACTATAACTCTTTGAGTGTGAACATCCAGCCAATTCCTTATCCACCAAGTGGTCCATCCATCCAATCCATGACTCTCCAATTTAGAGACAAGGATGTTGTTCAGGACAGTGTCAAATGCCTTGCACAAGTCCAGGTAGGTGACATCAGTCACTCTTCCATTATCCACCAACGCTGTGGCCCCATCATAGAAGGCTGCCATATTTGTCACTCATGATTTGCCCTTAGTGAAGACATGTTGGCTGTCACGAATCACCCTCTTACTGTCCATGTGCCTTAGCATAGTTTCCAGGAGAATCTGCTCCATGATTTTGCCAGGCACCAATGTAAGACTGACAGGCCTGTAGTTCCCTGCGTCTTCCTTTTTTCTCTTTTTAAAAATGGGGGTTATATTTCCTCTTTTCCAGTCACCAGAAACTTTACTGGACTATCATGACTTCTCAAATATGATGAACAGCAGTTTAGCAACTTCATCTGCCAGTTCCCTCAGGGCCCATGGGTGCACCTTGTCAGGTCCCATGGAGTTGTGCCCCTTCAGGTTCCTGAGATGATCTCAAACCTGATCTTCTTTGTGGAGGAATGGACACAAGTAACAAAAACTAGGTTGAAAGGTCTCTGAATTGCAGCTGAATTGCATGATGTATAAAATTTATTATCAGATCTTTTTGTTGATTTTCTTTTTTGAATTACTAATGAGTATATTTACTTTATCAAAATATATCAGCAAAAAGTATTGAACTTTTTAGAGGCCCCACTGAAAGTAGTTTTCTTAAGTGGTTTGTTTTGTCTTTTTCATATTTTAAGACTGCAGGAAGTTTCACCAAGGCAGTCTGTGAAGGGAACACTTTTCCACCCCAGATATAGTTCTTCATTTCAGAGGAAGGAAAACAAAACCAAGAAAGCTTTAGTTCAATTTATCATTGTGAAATTACATTCCAACACAAATTTGGGGCAAGAAGTAAATATTTGTCTGAAGCTCCTTAAAAATGTGTGGTAATGGCGTACTGAATGTAATGGAAAAAGAGGAACAGATGAGCTGGTAGCTGATGCAGAGTAATACTGTCTAAAACTAAGTCCCTGTCACCTCAGCAATTTAAAAATTGGGAAACTATTACTGATGATTAAGGAATACCAGTAGGAAGTGATCAGAAATAACAAAGATTAAAAGGAAATCACACTGGCTTTGGCAGTCTAACTGCACAGTGTAAAGGTGTCACTTAATATCTAATCCAGCAAAAGTGATGACAGTGGGAGTTTGCTGTGAAGTTCGATGAATACATAATAAAGTCCTAACTCAATCAGTTTGAAATTATGACTTCATTTTCCTTTTCCTGCCTTTCTCTTCGTTAAACATTTTGTATTTTGAAAACTGAACTGTGACTCCTTAAGCAGAGGCATCATACTGTCCTCCATACTTGAAGAGATCACCTTTGCATTTATTAGTTTTCAAAAATGTGTAAAACTTTGTATTTAAGCTGTATGGGTCGATGACAAGCATATTCTAAAATAATAAAGCTTTCTACAAAGTTGCCATTTGTTCAGCAGGTTCTCTTAGTTTAAGAAAACCCATTTGTCATTTTCAAAGCAGACAAAAGATGCATAACAAATGCTGCTTAGAACTGGCTTAAAAATGTATATCAATTTAGACCCATCTGACAACAACTAGCATTATATCATAATATTAAGCTTTACCAGAATATGCCCCACTCTAAGATATGTGTTTAAATGAAATCTTATTCCAACCTCATTTTAGCAAAAAACAGGGGGTTTAAGATTTACGAGTTTATTGCTGCTTTAGAGTTACAGCTATAGCATGCAGTAGAAATTATACATGAATCTCTCTTAAAGCGTCCTTTCTTGGCAAAAAGTGGTAGTACCCTCCATATTTACATTTTACCCATAATAAGAAAATAGTAATCATTTCTGGGCATGAGAAGGCTTATAATCGAGCATGCTTAGGAATCCAAGCTAGTGATATTTAGGAATTGGTTCTTAAGGTTCACTTCATAATGAAAGCCATAAAAAGCAAAGACCAACTGTTACTTCAAATACATAGTAATACAAAGCAGACGTTATGGTACCAGAAAGGGCTATGCTTTAAATTAATTTTATTTACTCTGGAGTGCACCTTCTAATGGCAAATCTTGTTTTCTGCTCCTCATTCTGAGTAGAAGCCATACGACCTAGCTGCTTTTGAATGCATCATTAGGCTCAAATCTTGCTGATTTTAAAACCCCTTAGCCTGAGGCCAAATCAGTTTTGGGCCATGAGCCTTCAAAAAATAAAAGACTGATGAAACAGGTTTCCAGCAATCAACCACCCACAAGATTTTCCCACATAAAGTATGGTTTATTCATTCATCCCAAGTTACATAACCTAAGGAACAAAGAGATTAAAACCAAGACCCCAAGAATACTTACAAATCTTACCTAAAATGAGATCCTTCCTTGCCTTCTTTTGACAATTAACCCTTCTTTTAGCCCAATTAACCCTCTCTCTTCCTTGGATAGACGGACTTTGCCTTCCAATGGACTATTTGTAACTCAGCCCTGGTGCTTCTCTCTTTTCTTCTGTTGCTTTCCAGACCAGCATCTTTATGGTTGTAGTGTTCCTTTCCATTTGAGTAAAATTTGCCATCTGAGCAAATTGTCAGACTGTTTATTTCATGTCCTTCTTGGTACAGTGTGAGGAATGTCATCTTTGGCACTGCTTTGCCTTTTTTTTTACCTTCCTCATTTGATTCAGCTTTCTATATTCAAGGGTAGTAGCATATAAATAAATACATGCACGTTACATGCATTTCATCATATGTTTAATGATGTCAATCTCTGTAGAAGCATGTCAGCCTTTTTTCTAGATATTTGACATTTAGGTTAAAAATATAAGGAAACTAGGTCAAAAACATCTGTATTTAAATAACTCAAATTATATATCTAGCTAATAATGAAACATGGTTGTTGACATCAGTGAAACTGCTATTATTGCTGTTGGTAGGGATGTCTCTCTGTTAAGAATAAGATTACTTTTTCATAGACAAAAATTTTAAAATAAAATAACTTTTCTTATAAGTTATATTGCTTGAAGAATGAATAAATGGAGTTTACTTTTTATGAACCAAAAGTGATATTTTTTACACTTTTGTAAGATTTTTTTTTTTAATTTTTTAAGTTACTTTTACACCAAAGTAACTTAATTCTCATATGTATCATAATTAAATCATTAAATCATTATGTCCCTCAGGGGTCCATACTGGGACCAGTACTGTTTAATATTTTCTTCAATGACATAAGCAGTGGGATCAAATTCACTCTCAGTATGTTTGCAGATGATACCAAACCAAGTGGTGTGGTTGGCATGCTTGAAGGATGGGATGCCAGCCTGAGGGACCTGGACAAGCTCAGAAAGTGGGCCCATGTGAACTTCATGAGGTTCAACAAAGCCAAGTGCAAGGTTGCAGTGATATTTGAAAGACTAGATTCAGAGATAAACTTTTTTTTTTTTTAAAGGAAAACATGAGAATAAACAAAAAAGCAAACCGAGTAATCAGAACAAATCCTCAGAGTTTCACAAAATCAATGCAAGTTTTGCTGATTGGGGAAAACAATGTTTATATACATGTAAGCAAATGTAATGTATGTATTTATGCTGGTCTTCATGTTCCCTTACACAACTGTTGTGGTTTTATTCCAGCATTAGATCTAGTGTATCTATCTCCCATAACTCATTGTAGATCAAGAGATGTTTGTCCATCTGGTAAAAAACCGTTCACAGCTGTGTAGCTGTTTTCTGAACTGCAACTCACATGAGCCGTAGCAATAACATCACAAATCCAGTGTTTCTGCTTTTTTATTCACAGAAAGGAAAATATTTTCTGTGGAGTAGATGAAAGGGAAGTGGAACCATTCTTTGACAAGCAGTAATAACTGACTAATTTCATCATGTTCTAAAGAAAGGAGATAGGGCTTCCAGTCATGAAAGTAGCATTGTGTTTAGCTTCTCTGACTTTCTCAGATATGAATTGATTTCTAAAGAAGCCATGCTGCATGCATGTACAACAGAGGACTGAATCCTGAGTCAGCAGATACTACTTCAGGGAATACGCTTTTGGAATATGTAGTATAACAGCTAATATGTCAATAGCATATCGCAAGCTTGCATTTGTCTTGGGTGGGATGACAGCAGTCATTTTTGCTATTTCTAGGTCACAGATTGTTCCCACTTATGTAAGTTAGAACAGTGTCCTAGCAGACACTTTGAGAGACTGACTTGACAAGGTGCTCCATGACATGACCTGTCAAAATCAGCACAGTCCGCCCTTGGGTTACCCCAGCCTTGGCAAAGTACAGAATTTTATTCCCACTACCTCATAATGGAATTCTTACGTTCCCATACTTAGGAGATTCCCTAAGGATGACTTAAGAAACAGTTTTGTCACTGCCCAGGAGACCCAAAATGTGAGAGAAATTGTGGAATGTAAAGACACTTTTGTTCTCCCAACCTCCTTCATCTTCTTGAGGGGAAGGACATAAATGTGTGTGAATTAACCTTTTTTTCAACTTAAATATATCTTTCATCACTTGGCAGGAGAAGTATTTCAGTGATAATAAAAGAGGAAGTCTATGCATAAATCATAAAAAATCAAAATCATTTCTTTAATAAAAATGGTTAGAAAATATGCTAATTTACTTACGTACAAAATCAGGGTTGTCCTGGCACTGTATAGAATGATTAAATGCTTGCATTTTACATAAAAGAGGCACTGCTTTATCCCTTTTTATTTTTAATGGCTGATGATCTCATATATACCCTCTAGCAAGGAGGACTGTGTGAGGTTTCTAGCTAAGGGAGTACATTAGTTACTTGTTTGAGATCCAGTGAGGAAGAGGAGGACCATGATGTCCCAAGAGAAGACCTGACATGACTGGAACAAGGCTGTATTTCCAGATACATTCTCTAATGCCCATGACGCCAGCCTTCCCATGCCCGGGCACAGGCAGTGAATGTGCAGCTGATGAATACCGGCCGATGGAGCCTGCTTTCATCAGCCTAGCCAGAGCCTATATGTCAGTGAAGGGAAATTATGCTAGAATGGAGGATTAAAATGAGAGGAGATACATAATTAAAGAGTTGAGACTCCTTATCATCATGTCATTTTAACCTTGTTCCATTAGCAAAAATAAAATAAGTCACTCAAGAGCGACTGTATTTGAAAGAGTCTATTTTAAACTCATGTTCCAAATTGCATGTGAGTTCATAATAAGCTGTACTGGGTTTTACTAACATTAACTTTTTGTCACTAGGCTTTCTGTACTGATATATTGTGATAATTCTTTGCGTATGGAGTTAGAGAACTACACTTTATATACCTTCAAACTGTGATGTTAATGTAAATATATTCAAGAAGTTAATGAATATCCTATTTCCATTTTGGCATTTTCTCTTATATTACAAATTATTGCAGGCATTTAAGCAAATTACTTACTGCCCTGCAGACATACTAGAGGCAATTAAAACAATTAAATAACTTCTTGGAAGAATACGAAAGTCTTTCCTGCTTTCACACATGGCTCTCAGTAGGAGAAGATGTACAACTCATTAGCAAAAAGACAGAGCTAGTGCTTGTTGCAGTTGGGACCAGGGAGCTCATTTCAGTCCTATGGAATTGTAAATGTCAGATCTTGGTTTAGTTGTGGCTATTACATATTTGTATAAATATTTTCAAGCTGGAAGTTCTAGTGGATCATGTTTGTAGACTATGCAAAAAGGCCCTGAGGTATGTCATAAATGAAGGGAAAAACTGTGCTATATCTCACAATGTGAATATTCTCCAGCAGCTCTTATCCTCTGATGGAAACAAACAAGTGTAAGTTAGTTTTCAGAAACAAGATAGGAGTACACAGAACACTTCTCTTAGTGCTGCCGTGGTCCTCCGTGATGATAAATACTGTAATATACTTTGTTCTGTGAGGTCCTCCTATAGTATCTATATAATTAATCAAAACATAGGGCTAAAATATTTTAGGTTGAAATGTCAATATGCTCCGAGCCTTGGGGAGGGGGGCAGAGTAGTTTGATTTTGGAGATCACACAAGCAGGTAAGCTTGAGGGACTGTATGATCAACATTTTATTCAACTTCTTCCAAAGTCACTTCCTTCTTGAAAGATCTACTAATGCTAAATAAAGCTGGTCTTCCTGACAGGGATTTTCACATAGCATAGTAGACCAAATGTTCATTCTGGATCCTAAGATGACAGGACATCAGAAGATCCAATGCTCTGTCAATAGGTTAAAACACCCTGTTGGATTCCTTTCAAACCACTTTCATCAAAGTAAATTGCATGCTTTATATTTCTGATGCAGCCAGCCACTGATACAGTAGCATAATATAAATTCTTTAAGCCATTGGTGACATTTCTCTGGTGCCATCCTAAAAATTGTTTTACTTATTCACCTTTTACTTCTCTAAGACAAGTGAGGAAGGTGGGCTGTATCTGGGAGAAGGAACAAAGTGAAAGTGACTGAGTAACTTCAGTGAAAGTTACCCTCTTCCATCATTTCAATGAAAGTTCTCTGAAGTTGTCTGGATCCTACTGTAAATACATGAATCTTCCATGCTTTATTTTGAAAATCTTGTTTCTACTTTTTCCAAAGTTTAAATTCTCAAACTTTGCAAAAAAAAAAAAGAAAAAATTTCTTCAGATAAGGTCTGACTCATGAAACTTCTAAATACAGTTTAGATAAGGCAAGATTTACTGTCAGAAGCAACAAACAAAAATTTCAAAGTTTTCCTGATTTTCAGGTAAAAGTATAACCATAGAATCATAGAATGATTTGAGTTGGAAAGGACCTTAAGATCATCTAGTTCCACCACCCTGCCATGGGCAATGACACCTCCTACTAGACCACATCACCCAAGGATCTGTGCAGCCTGGCCTTGAACACTGCCAGGGATGGAGCATTTACAACTTCTCGGGGCAACCTGTTCTGGTGCCTCACCACCCGCACAGTAAAGAAGGTCTTCCTTATATCTAACCTGAATTTCCCCTGTTTAAGTTTAAACCCATTACCCCTTGTCGTATTACTATTCTATGGTTCTATTACTACAGTCCCTGATGAAAAGTCTCTCTCTGGCATCCTTGTAGGCCCCTTTCACATACTGGAAGGATGCTATGAATACTTCCAGTTCTTCCTTATTGCTTGAAATGCTTACAAAGCTATCAGTCTTCTTACAGCTTCAGTGGTTGGGAGAGAATTAATTTTTTTAGCAACTTCTGTATCTTAAAAAACATAAAACAGACTTCTTGCGTAATTCAAATAACACCTTTACCTTTTAGATATTCTGCCCGGTTCATTTTATTAAAAATCTTGTGGCTAATAACAACTATTTGGATTAACTACTTATATAAGGTTATTTGTCTTTGAAAGGGAAAAATTTCTGCTTGTTAAATATTTTGGTCAAAACCCCAAAAACATGAGCAAGATCATAGTCATTGAAGATCATTCTTGACTAGAGAGAAACATTCAAAACTGTTTAAGAAAATTAGGGTCTAACCAGTAGCCAGATATATAATATTGTGGAATGCAGGTATGGTGTAACAATGATCTCAACACTTGATGCACTGGTACCAGGCTTTCCACCTTATTTCAGTCAAGAAAAACAGTTTCAGATATTTATGGTGCCATCATGTGGAGACTTCTGAGCACTGAAGAGGTTGAATTAGAAGCGCTTGATCAGAAGAAAGGGAAAGTTGGTCCCCAAACTAGTGCTGGTAAACTTAAGCTGTGAACAGAAGCTTAAGCTCAAGAAATTATTGTTCATTTCCGAGTAGCCAAACTTCTGATATGCTTACTCTCCTTAGGCAGCTTCTCATAGCAGTCACACAGTCCACTAGGACTTAAGCTTATTTCACTTAAAAAAAAGTGCCTAAGAGTTTTCTCCGAAATGGGAAAGAATGTAATTCTGTCTTAGCCATAGCTGAAGAAAAATAATGAATGAAGGCTAATTCTCACACACTGACATAGTTTAATAAACATAAACATAAATATAAATATAAAATTTTCTTCAAAGCCTGAGTGCTTTCCCCTGGCTGAAGCAGTTTTGGGTTCAGGTTATGCAGCAACATGCAGGTTGGAAGAGTTTTTTCCCATGTATTATAAAAACTAGGTCAAATTTGTAGGTATCCAGGATTGTATGGGTGGAGGGTGTACTCATTTGTACATGATCCTAAAAATCAGAAAAACATTTGTCTGATCATAATTTTAATATCTTCTTTTTTTCCATTTGTTCAAGGGAAAGACCGTCTAATCCACCTAGGGAGAGACTGAAGTAGGTCAGAATTTTTTTTTTTTTTTTTTTGCATAAATTAAAGATGGGATAATATAACAGTTCCAGAACCACCTTTAAATTCTACATACGTTGGCCTGCACAGATGGCTGTGATTCATCCTGAGTGCCTATTTACACTCTTCTGTTTAACTGCATAGGACAAGTTGTTCTTTAACGGTTCTTTTATGAGCATCCCATTGGATACCTCTATGCATGCAGAATGGCACATCATTTCCTAGACCTTTTTTTTTTTCCTACCCCCTGGGGAAGAGGAAAACTTGAGCTCCCTAAATCGGCAGTGGATGTTTTCTCAATTTTCTAGTAAGAGCATTTTATTGTCCTAGTCTTTCTTTATGGAACATAATACTCAATCTTCTGCTATTTGCAATGAAGAAACCTCTTGGTTGCTAGAGTTTGTGTCTCAACAGCTGGTTATCAGCTTTTTAGGTCTGTGTATAAGATAATTGGTTTTTGAAGATAACAAGTTTTCCCTCCATTCTCCAGCTAGGTTTGAGAATAAGGACTTTTTAAAGTTTGTGCACAAGGTGTTTATAGAAGGAATATAAATGTGGGGTTTTTTTTCTTCCCTATAGCATGCTTACACTACGGTTTAAAAGTAACCTTTTACACAGGTTAATCTGGATAATTTCTAGGCATGCATCTTATATAATTCCACATTGTAAGAAAAATGGAAAAGAACACCTTTTTATCACTAAAAATTTAATTCACCCTTATTGATTTTACAAGAGTGGCCAGTTATTTAGCTTGTGGATCTATTATGGAAAATCAAATTTAGGTTTAGCTTGTGTGCAAAATTTTTGTAACTTTAAACAAATAAGCAGGAAATGAAGATTCATGTAAGGGGATGACAGGCGATAATTTTTTCTCTCTGAATTTTTTTTAGAACTTTGATGGAGTGATGGATAGGCCTTGAGAGGACTATACAGGTATTCCTGTATGTGTGTATCTCTTACTGCAAATATGTATTTTGCATCACCTTTCTCTTTTTCTCCTGGGTGTTAATTTTGAAAGTCATAGCCAGAATGCTGAAATAAGATATAGTGTGCTATGTTGTATTAGAAAATTATTGGTTCCTTGTGAAGGGAGCCTAGGGAAGGGAGGAATGGTATACAGGCAAAAACAAATGCAGTAGATGATGATAGATATATTCTAAAGTAAACTAGGTAAGAAAATACAAATCACCAGGGAAAGCAAAATACAAGAATTTAGTAAACCCAATAAGTTAGTTTATTCAGGAAGGATCATTTAAAAGTAGATAGCAAGTTATAATTAGGCTACATCTTAAAATCCTAAACCTGCCAACTTTTTTTTTCCCCATAGTACATATTATTCTTACATAAAAAGATAAATGATCATTGAGCCCAGTGGGCCTCTTAGAAGTTACATAGAAAATTTATTGTAACATTACCTCTTAGCCTTGGGTAAGAAGAATTGGGAATTAGGGGAATTGTAGTACATCACTATATTGTAGTACAGATATTTACTGAGCTGTGTGACTTTATGGTTTGCAGGCTTAGCATTCTGGTAAAAATACAAGATTTGTACTGGAAGGCTTTGTAGTCAGCTGGAGTGAGGAATGCTCTATAAACCGTTGTGCTTTCTGGCAGTCGGAGACTTGTAGAGAGAAGGCAGTTTCCTTTTGACATTAATTTTTGTGCTGATAAAGTTAACTTTGGACAGAGAAATGTTTTGCCTTTCAAATGAGATTTGTGTACTCAGATTTTCATCAGCAACCAGTCAAATTTTGGTTGCTGATGTCAAATTTTGCTCAATGTTTCTTTTGCTCAAATGCTCAAATTTTGGTCAATGTTTCTTTCCAACTATGAAAGAAAGATTTAGTAGCTCTTTTGTTGTTGTGTTGAAGCTGATAAAGCTCTTGAAGAAATACAGCGGTAAGGAGGGAAGGTTCACTTTTTTCTGGAAATTAAGATTAATTTCCTAGATGTTACTGATGCTAAATTATTATTATTTTATCACTGCTTTGATTATACTTGTGAACAACTGCTGGTGGTAAAGCTTATAATCTAAATGCTTTATAAATATATATATATTTATAAATATATATAAATGCTTTATTCAGCTTTCCTGAATGTGGACAGAGAAAGAGGATCAAAACTGGAAGACAAAGGTGTTGAGAGGTGTTTAAGCATTACTGTTACACTTTAATATTTATATTGCTTTAAGTAAATCAACAGTTACAGGTATCTGTGGAATGAACATGTACACAAAGAGATGGTCATGGCAACAGGGTTGAAAGTCCAAAATAGGAGAGCAGCTTCTTAATAATAATAATAATTAAAAAAAAAAGGTAGGAGAGCCAATAAAAAGTTTCAGATTACAATGAAGATAAATTAATAGTCATACATGTCAACAAGGTTTGCAGGCTTTACAGCTTAAAAAAAATAAACAAGAAATTTTACACATTGCAGAATATCTATTTTAGACTTTTTTTGAGGGGAAGGAAAAAATAAAAAAATGAAACAAAGCAAAACACAACTTGTTGAGTACATAAGCTAAACAAGGACCTACTTAAAAAAAAAGACTTACAGTTCAAATCAGAATTGCAACCAAGCAGCCTGCCAGGAGCTGACAGGAAGGTATATCACAGTCATACCTGGTGAAAGTACAGAATTAGTGCTGAAGGATATGGGACAATTGTGGGCTCAGAGCACAAATAGGTCAGAGATTATAGAAGTACATGCTGTGATAAGCAGAACTTTTTACAATACTGATGCTCTTGATAAGGGATATGTAACAGGAAAATCTACTTGTGAGGTAAGATGTTGCTGAACCTGAGTAAGTGCCTTATGTCAAATGATCATAGTAAGCACCAGTAACTGATGGGGGTTTTTCCCCTTCCTTTAAGGCAAATCAGAGGAGAAGTGGAAATATTAGTGAATGGGGGTGTCTTGCATTATTGTTATTATAAATACTCTTGTTTACTGGCATGGCACAGTGTGAGTGCATGAGTGCGTTTTCTGACACAGCACAGATTATGTACAGCTTGACTTGCAGAAATAGATCATCTCTAGGGGTAAGAGAGCACTAAAAAGACTTTACTGCAACATTATTTTTCAGTTGGAAACCAATTCTAGATCAAATTTTCCAACCCTGTTGAGTACTGAAGCTGTAAACTAATTTTGTATATCACTGGAAATCAAGTAGCGAGACAATAAAATTTATTTAAAAAAAAATCATGTTACACGACATTCCTTTCACAACCACTCTTTTTAACTGGGTTTTCTTTTCACAGAAATGCCATTTTATATGCATTCCATCCTTATTGGAGTAACAGTTCTCATCTGTATACCCAAATTAAAAAAAAAAATAATAAAAATTCTCTGGTTTGACAGAGGAGTATTTAAAATGAGTGCTTAATTCCTCATAATTCTCTACTTGTGTTCTTGCCATAAAGCAGCATTTCCTTGTGTCTTTGGGGGTTTTAATTCTTTTTTTAAGTCTCAAGAGGCTGTTTCCAAGTTACAGGTGTCTTCCTATATTTTTCATAATAAAAAATTTGGTATCAAAAGCAAGGAGAAATTTAAGTAATTTTGTAACACTTTTCATGGATGAATGAAGTATGGTAAGTCATAGTTAATATTACTGCAGTGTCTGGCAGAGCCCAGATTCTGGAAGTGGTCAGCACCATATATGTGCTCATAAGGCACTGTCCCAGGCCTAAACACCTTGCAAATCACATGGAACAAAATGAAACAAAGCTGTGAGAGAAGGATTATTCAATATGAAGAACTGATGAAGGGCAGAATTTGCTAAAGGTTGCAATGTCAGCTTTTAGTAGCCAGACTGTACTGAATGCCACCAGTGACATCCTTGTGAAGGTAGTAAGTACCTTTGCTATTCATTTTTCTTACCATCAAACATAAAATGTGAGCATTTTTGCCTCTGCCCCATCCTTGAGGTGCCTGATGTTGCGTGATTTAATTCTATATTGCCTTACAACAAGGGATTAATGGTGAATTTTCCTTATGTGCATGTATATTCTACAGATATATTCTCCAATAGCATGAAAGGATTCATTTCACCTTTGAGTTTCTTTATGTATCAGTAACATTATATAATCAAAATCAGGAAACTAGTGTACCTAGCATGAAGTAACTCCTCTGCTTTATGTTTACTACCTATATTCTATTATAAAGCTGTCAGTTACTCCCTTCCTGTGGCATAAAGTAACCTTTTTAGACTCAGCAAGATCATGAAACCCTCTGTTTTTTTCAGGCTCAGGACTGACTGATACCTGTCCTAGATCTCAAAAGAATGTCATGTGTGTGGGTGGGGCAGAGGAAATCAACATTTGGAAGAGAAGCAGCAAAATAGTTTGGTAATAGGATCCTTTCTAACACATGCAGAGAGGTTAATATAGTTAAAATAATTCGGGGGGGAGAGGGAGGAAGAGAGTTACATTAATGATCATAATGCAGATGAGAAGTTCAGAGGTACACAATATTACCTATCCAGAAGATGTTTGCAGCCCATTTGTGGGCTTCATCTATTGACAATTCTAGCAATACAGCTAGACCTTCACTGCCTGATATATTGGTCGTAACATTGAAAGGTGTTGTCTGTGCGAAGCTGGAAAAAACAAATGTAAATTAAAAATTTATCCATTATTACAATGCTTAGGTTTTCTCTTTAATTTATATAGCTGTGAAGATGCGTGATTATGTTTGCCTATAAATAAATGTCTGTATAAGAGCTTTCACAGACAGAAATTTTTGTATTAAAAAAATATCAGTGAACTAATACCAAGTTCTGTTGCACAAGCTGGCCTTTAATTTGCATCACATTTTCAAGGAGTCACTTAAGGCAAAGCATTGCCAGCTGGAAGTACTTTTTTAATGCAATTTACTATTCAATCTTGCAGTAATTCTTTTTATTCCAGATCGTACTTCATAATACTATACCAATATTGTAATTGAAACAATTAGCACCAGAAGTGCTGCATACGTAACATACTTATATTTGTACAGATTGTTGCATACTTTCTTAAAGGATAGTATAAATATTTTTTAACCCTGCTCAAAGGTGTATTTTGGCGAAAGCTCTAAGAGCTATGTCAGTGCTTTGGAAAAAAAAAAATGCTTTTGAATAAACTATCCTTCCATTTCTCTTACAGGATGTGTAAAATCTCTTATCCTTATTTCCATCTTCTGCTTTTCTCTACTGAAAACATAAAGCTATCTGGAGGCTGACAAGTTAAGCAAGTCAGCTAAGACTAAGGTCAGATCAACAGGTAGAGCTGAAGAAAATATAGAGCTTGGCTACATGACTCAGCCTAAGCTAACACTTCTAATTTCAAATATGCATCACAAGAAGGATCATAATCATCTGATGATCTCATTACTGTAAGTTTTAATCCTAGTCACAAGAATCATCCATCGTACCTGGTAAGGAATCATTCACTTGTCCTCTTAATTTGAGTTAATCAATTTTACCAAAAGATGTGACCAGTAATCAATAGTTCTGCTTAAAGGGGAACATTATTATTACTATAAGTAGTAAATGAGGAGAAATCACTCTGGGCTCAACTGATCTGGTCGTAACTTCGGTGCTTTTGCTTAGAATATGTGCAAAGCATTTTATGCATATAGAAGACAAAGATTCAAGTAGTCAGTGCTGAGAAGAACAGGTCCAGAAAACAAGAAACGGACCTTCACAACTCCTTGTAAACTTAGACTTTTGCAGTGAACTTCATTTCCCAGCAAGAGCCTTTTCCTGAAGATTTGCATGTTTCATTGATATTAGTATAAAATTGGTTAGAGAGAAGCTTTATGTGTAAATTACTCTCTTAGAGAAAACGTAACCAAACAGATGAATTCAGAGAAAAATATCTATACATGGTGGTGAAGAAATGTCTACTGTAGCTACTTACCTGAAGTATCTTGTCCCAGCAGTCCAATTAACTTTATAGTGTGGCAGTAAGGCTCAATTTTTTTCCACATCAGAAAACACATTTTTATGCTCTGAATTATGCAGTGACCTTGTTTATATCATAAAGTCCAAAATAGGGTGACAATTCTGTCATGTATTTCATGTTAAACATTTCAAAGAAGAAACACTATGAAATAAAGCAGAGGTTTTTAGATAATATATATAGCATGTTTGGTGTTTTCAAAAAAGTGACTAAGAATATGTTACTTTTCCTGAACTCACATGTTTTGAGGGAAAATACTTCAGTGAAGAGGCTATAAAATGCAAATGTAAAATTAATTTGGTTTGCAGATATTTATTTTTGGAACGCAGAGCCTTTGCAATTACTTCTCTCTAAGTAAAATTAAAAAGCCTACCATCTCTATTGAATGTTATATGATTTCCAGCAGAGCCATTTAGGTTTTGGCAGCATGAATGCCTGAGTGCAGCAAAATAACCTAAAAATTTCTTTGTGATGACTAACTACTTTAGTAATTGTATAAGGTCAATTCATGTTAGTATTTCAGAGTGGAGTTTTTTTGCTGTTCTCAAATCAAGTGATATTTGACTAGGTTGAGAGGCAGACTGGAGTACTGGAAAGTTTCAAAAAAGACTCATAAGCAAACTAACTGGCATCACTGTTGGGGAACAGGTACAGGAAATACACTTAGGGGTCCTTTGGGGTACTGATTGAGTCAAATACATCCTTGTTTGCCTTGATTTCAGGTTGCTTAAAAATAAACTTTTTAGATGCTTTGGGATAATGCAAAACTTAAGTAGAACTAAACCAGGGTGCAAAATTTAAAACCCCTTGGAAAGAATGACATGGCAGGATTTTGAACTACTTTATACTCAGAAAACTTCATCTCAGAGAAAGACATGACCCAGCTACCCCTACAGGTCACAAATCAATTACAAATTAAATAAAGTGAATAAAATTAAATGTCCTTCAGCTTATGTAATTTCCCTTCAGAAGGTCTTGAACCATTTGTCTAGGGGAAGCCATGTATGAGATCACCGTGAGAAGTCCAAAGCTTAATTTGTGCCTCTTTATACAGAACATAGAGCTGGATCTGACAACAGCTAGGTACTCACAAATTAGCTTTTGCAGTCTTGTTGATGGGTTTGCCTTAGAGTGAAGTTAAATATCAACTGTTAAATAACTGGAGTTCTTATACAGCACCTAAGGGTCACAACCTGCAATGGTTCTTTCCAACCATTGAGTATGCACCACCATCTTACTCTTGAAAATGGTGCATACTGTGGTATTGCAAATATTTAGGTTGGGCTTTTGTGTGCTCTACTGGTAATTTTCACCCTGACAGTTATACTGAAAGAGTATCTAAACCAAATAAAATTTATGACAAAATAACAATATAAAAGTAACAGGGTTTTTGTTGAGTTTAATGTTTGTATCCAAGACATTGTATATTGAAAAAAAATTATCACACTTGTGCTAACAATCTGCCTGTTACACATTAAGATGCTACTATGAAGACTTCATTACGTGATCTTGCACAGCACCCAGAGAGAAACTTGCTGAGGTTTCAACGAATAATATAGACATGTTGAGTTGTTAAAAGAGACTGAGGAGATTAAAATGACAGTTTGCACAGCATAACTGCATTGAGGATTTATGTTCAAGGAATCACTGGAAACTCTATAAGTTCCTATCAAATTTGCAGAAATATATTAGTTTGGTATTAATTTTTTATCATTTTTGGCTAACACCATAGGGCTAACACATAAAGGGTAGCACAAATTCAATACCACACTTGTGTCATTTGAATTATGTTGGTATCCATGGATGGAAACTATAATCACATTAAAACATGCTTCATCGTAATTTCATACAACTAATCAGGTATTTCTGTAGGAAAAAGCCCTTTTGCTGTAGGACACAAGAAGATTTTTACCAGTAATTTTTAATTACTTTTAAACACAGTGGTTTTGCTTAAGTTATTCACAATGATCTACTCGGTACCTCTAATTCATTTGAATATTGCCAGTGTAAAAACTTTGCTTTTATCCAGTATTCTTTGCCACTTTACTTGAACACAATGCAAAAGATACCATCACTCTGAAAGAGAAAAACCCTCTAACTAGTTAAAAAAAATAATATCATTATTAAATACCACATTTGTTGTTGGTTTTGTTTTGGTTTGTTTGTTTTTTAATATGTCAGAACTGTTTTTGAAGATATTGTGGCATCTGGTTCATGGGAAATATATGACCTGGTGGATGAGGTGAATTGTAATTGTTCTGGTTTGTTATGGCTACCTGCAGATCCCACTGGGCTATTGCAGCCATTTTGTGCACACATGTAGATAGCTCAGAACATCCCTCATCTGAGAGAGAAAGAGGTACGTGAGGAAAGCAATATAAAATGCACAATTATTATTATTTTTAGTTGAAGGCTGCCTATCATTATACTATTTTCTGTGGCTTAAGGAATCACATGAATTTTCTGGGGTTTTGAGTAAAAAAGGTTTCAGAAACATCTAAGGACTTCTCAGCGCTGACATGAATTTCTTCTTTCCACAATCAATCTGGATCAAGACTACAGTAAAAACTACAGTCAGAGCTATGGAGGTGACCAGGTACTAGTGCAAATAAAACACAGAGGTATTTACATGACGTAGGCACAACTGAAAGATTCAGCACCTTGTTTGACTTTTACAAGAAAAAAAGAGAAACAAAGTCAATTACAACAGTTAAACAGTCACCTAAAAAGCATTTTAAATTTGAAATTTTCTAAGACTAGGGTATATTTGTGAAAAATCATTTCATTTGTGTTATTAAGGTAATGCCAACGCATTAAGACTCTTGGGGGAAAAAATGCTTAATAGGGAATGATTTTCGAATGTTCGTCTGTAAGTCGCCTGGTACATACTTATCTTTGAAGAGTTGCCACATCGTTTGCAGTCTAATTTTAGTCTTGAAGGATGAAATGGGAGAATTTTAATGCTGCTTTAAGTGTGAATCTCAATGCGGCATTAACTGTAGTGTTGCTATTGGTACCTCTGTAATATAGCTGACAAAAGCTGCTTGGACAAGTTGGATGAATCAATCATTTCAAACACAAGGAGCTTTTTTCCCCCTTTTTTAACTATCTTTTCTTAGACTTTGTGAGAATCCTCTGGATTTTTCATGACTGTGTTTAAAACTGATAGTACAAAATGAGGCACAGTTTAAATATAACAGGAGGAAGAAAGATGGGCAAAAGCAAGGAGGTAGTTAAGTGTTACGTGTGTATTTGCATAATCATAATCCAAGTCATAAACCCAATGTATGTGTGTGAAACAGCACCAAGAAAGGAAAAGCTCATATGCAAGTAGGTGTTTTCCATTTCATGCTCTTGTTTTGTTTTTGTGGTGGGTTCTTTTTTTTCCTTTTTTAATTTCTGAATCTCAGACCCTGTGATTGGGGATTTTGTCTGTGTGTTTGTTTGTCTTTTCTCAGAAGAGTTTTCCTTGTTCCTTTTTGAACAAGGGAGAGAAGAGGCCTTCTCTGAATTTAGGAAGTAAAAAGAAGAAAATAGAAAAAATTATGCTAGCTTTAATGTTCTTTGTTAGCAGATTAGAAGCATTCTTAACACTCTTTAAGCTATGTCATACATATACTTACCCTTACCCTTAACGCTTACACAGACACAATGAATATATATGCCAGAGAAAAATTATGTGGAATTCTAACAGCCACCTGCAAATGTAATGTGTTTGAAACCTTAAAATGAATTATTTTTTCCACACAATTCCTTTTGTTTCCTCATGAGGTCTATAAGACATTATAGGTAAATCCGCTGCACTGAATTTTTCTGAGTGTATAATTACATAAAGCTTAGAGAGAAAAAAGAGCTCTATTATGAAAGTATGGACAATTCATGTGGATATAAGGGTTTCTATTGCTGCAACAACCAATCTTTCTCAGGTTTAATTCCTCTGTATGCTTTCTGGCTAAATAATTACTGATGTCTAAAGCATTGAAAGATTTTGAGAGCCTCCATGCTGCATGATGCTGGCTCATTTGTACCTATTCTGGCAAGAGGTTCAGAAAATGGGACTCCTCACTAACATATGGGAAGGTATATAGTGTTGGTTTCAGTAAGCCAAAGATACGATAGAGGAAGATGACGTTCTACCTATCACATTTAAACTGCAAATACTATTAATGAACATGTTCCCTGTGTTTGTGTGCTTTACCACACCAGATCTGCTTTGCAGCTTCTTAGCTGCTTAAAATGGTAGAAGGGATGATGGAAAAGCAGGAAAGAAAAAGAAGCTGAGGAGAGTCTTTTGGGTCTCAGTTTTGCAGATGTTTGACATCTGAATGTCCTTAAGCATGAAGGAGGTCTTATTAACTTTAGCCATTCAAATTCTTTAAAGAAAGCTTTTGTGTAAGTATTTCAGGATCAAAGTTTTAATATCTAAAGAAGACCTGCCAAGACTATGGCAGTTAGCACAAAGTGGCACTTGCTGACAACTATACATCCATCTATTCCTCATCCTTGTCAGGTTCAAATCCCGCTGGGAGAGGCCTTAGCAAATCCTAAAAGTGGCAAAGCCAGACTACAAACGTTAATTAGAGCGCATATAACTAAAACCAGAAATCAGTAAGAAGAAATACACTTTCTAGTGAACTGAAAGAAATTTGTATAGGAAAACAGAAATGAAAACCAAGTATTTTGTCTACCTCCTGAACTCTTAACTACCAGCATAGTACAGCTGGAGTCAACTGTTTTTTTCACTACATGAATATCAGCATTGCACAGTGCCGCATCTGATATCTGAAATATCTTTTTAGGACATGTGGGAAAGAAGCAAGATCAGAATTATTTTAAGAAATAGATTACCTCTTCTCCATAGATACTCTCTTAGTACCCTCTGAGGATACTGGCATATATTGGCATATTGGCATGATCAAGCCAAGTGCAAGGTCCTACACCTGGGTCAGGGCAATCCCAGGCACTGCTACAGGTTGGGTGGAGAAGAGATTCAGAGGAGCCCTGCAGAGAAGGACTTGGGGGTGTTGGTTGATGAGAAGCTTAACATGAGCCGGCAGTGTGCGCTTGCAGCCCAGAAAGCCAACCGTATCCTGGGCTGCATCAAAAGAAGCGTGACCAGCAGGTCGAAGGAGGTGATCCTGCCCCTCTACTCTGCTCTTGTGAGACCTCACTTGGAGTACTGTGTACAGTTCTGGTGTCCTCAAGATAAAAAGGACATGGAGCTGTTGGAGCAAGTCCAGAGGAGGGCCATGAGGATGATAAGAGGGCTGGAGTACTTCCTGTATGAAGATAGGCTGAGAAAGTTGGAGCTGTTCAGCCTGGAGAAGAGGAGGCTGCTTGGAGACCTCATAGTAGCCTTCCAGTATCTGAACGGGGCCTACAAGGATGCTGGGGAGGGACTCTTCCTTAGGGACTGTAGTGGTAGGACAAGGAGTAATGGCTTCAAACTTAAACAGGGGAAGTTTAGATTAGATATAAGGAAGAAGTTCTTTACTGTGAGAGTGGTGAAGCACTGGAACAGGTTGCCCAAGGAAGCTGTGAATGCTCCATCCCTGGCAGTGTTCAAGGCCAGGTTGGACAGAGCCTTGGGCAACATGGTTTAGTGCGAGGTGTCCCTGCCCATGGCAGGGAGGTTGGAACTAGATGATCTTAAGGTCCTTTCCAACCCTGACTATTCTATGATTCTATATATACAGAACTTGATCTGATGCCTGGGAGAAGAAAAATGGCACTTTCATGTAAACTGATACACATCATACACAGCTTTGACTTGCAGCAGTGCATGTTTTCTTTTTCCCTTTTTTTTTTTTTTTTTAGATTTAATAGGAGAGGTAGTGCTTTTTCAAGATAAATCAGGAGGGGGAAAAGCATGTTTTTGACAGCTTGTCATCTGAAATTATGAAAATTAAGCTAATCATTCCTGTGTAAAAAGGGAACAGAATACAGATAAAAGCTCACAAAGTTATTTTCATTATCCTCCACTATATCTACATGTCCATTTTGGTGAAATGGATCTTATGACATCATGACTTGTCTAATAAAAGATAGAAAAATGCATTTATGTGCAGATTAAATTAAAAGCTAAGATGCTGTTGGCAACACAAGATAAAGATAGAAATATTAATTTGCAAAATCTTCCATTTCTTTCAGAAATCTTTCAGTTTCTTCTTTATTTTTTTTATGATTTTTCATTACTGTATGTTTACTATGTAACTTTCTAAATACTAACATTTTAGATTTTAATTTACATGTCTTTTAACTTTGTTGGTAAATTCTTTTATTATTATATTATGTAGTCACCTTTTTGATAGGGCTTAGTTCATAATGGAATTAATAATTCTACATGTTTGAATGCCTTGATGGGACCAGATATTCAAATGGGTCTTTTAAAAATGCTTTCTATGAGAGCTCCTCCAGATATTTCAGGCTGGAAACAAAATATCTGGCATATAACACTGTTAGATAGTTCTTAAAACTTTTTTCTATTTCTTTGTCAAGATATTTATTTGTATCATAATAGGAATAATTTGATATTCTAATAAAAACTTTTCATTGCAGGCAAAATTTAGTAACTTTATTGTGCCATGTTGGATAACCAGGGGAAAGGGAGTCCTCCCTCCCCTCCCCCCAGGCATAAGAATCCCTTAAAAGAAAGTCAAAGATGAAGTGAAAACCTTATACATGAGTTAATTTTCTTGTGAAACTGAAAGTTTCCAATATGCCTGGAAAACGAAGAACAACAGAAAAACCTTTATATTTCCAAAACCTTTTTGCCGGAGTGAAACCCCACTATCTCATGAGTGTGTCCGGCACTTACTAATTTGCCCTTATCTGACAGTTTTACTATAGTTGGCTGCAATGGGCTTTTCTTTTTCAAACAAATACATCTTTTAATACATTTGTCAGACAGCCGGGCTGTAATTCATCAGTTTTGTTGATTCTCTCCAGCAACATCAGAACAGGCAAAATGTAAGACAGCAGAGAAAAGATATATACCTGGCATCTCTGTAACAGATTAAACACAAAATCTAAATGTCCTCTTTCCCACTAATAAGAAACCACATCTACAAACAAGACAGTCAGGTCAAAAGCAGTGTGCTGAGAAGGAAGGAAAAAGGCATTTCTTTAGAGTCCAACTGGTTTCTTGTGCCGTCCATATGCAGGCAGCCAAGTGACTCCTGGCAGTGTCAAGTTGGGGAACTTATTAATAGAGGAGAAGCTTTCCAATGAAAGGACAGCAAGAACTTTTACTGCATAAGGCAAGTTCAGAGACCGGTAATATAATTTTGTGAAGGAGACTTCATTTTAAAACCTGGATTTGTTAGGAATAACAATGTCTGACCATTTTGTCACAAATGAAAGAGAAAAAAATTTAAGTTTAGTAAGCGTTTTATTTCAAGTGCTGATTATTTACATTAAATTCTGCGCTGTTGTGCAGTATTATGAATATAAAATAAAATAATTTCAAAAGGAAAAGTAAAAATATTTTTGAGTTCAATGTTTAATGATGTGTGCGTGTTTTCTTTTCCAACTTCATTTCAAAAAAGAATTTTTATTAAGGTTGACCCAATTTTGCTGTCACCCTGATTTCAGTGAATTGAACAGATAATTCTGCTGAAGCTTCTGCAGTTCTCTCTTCTTTAAAAATCTGAAGTCATAGAGATAGCGTGAGATGCTGAATAGTAGAAAGAAGAAGCTTGTAGGTTTCTAATACCACTTTTACGTGAGGGTTATAATGCATAAATTGAATAAAATGTGCTTTGAAAAGTGACCTGTCTAAAATGTGGTTATATACATGCATACATAATGTAAATTTGAACTGTGTGATTACTGTGATTTTTGAGATGAAAAATAGCAGGCATCTAGAAGATGAAATAGAAATCCGGGGAGATATTGTGTTAACAATGGAAAAGTGATTCAATCAATGAAGTGTGAAATGGAAGGATTTTAATCCTGCCTTCAGCAGAAATCTCAATTTGGCCTTAACTATGGAGTTATTAATAACATTTTTATAATAATAAAGGCTCATATCATCTAGAGTTCATATATAATCATGTAAAGTGTTCTGAATTATTCATGAGACCTGGATTTTAATTTTGATCATTCATTTATTGCAACTAAAACCAGCCTTTCCTTCTTTCTTCTGTCACTGTTTACAAAATAGCTTCTGAGGAAAGAGAAAACAAAGATTCCTGAGGATGAAGGCTGTGGGAATCTTGGGATTAATAGTTATGATGTGCCTCATCCAATTTATTTGCTCTATTATGTGTGTAAAATAATACACCATATGCCATGTCGTATATTAAGGCTTAATTCCATCAGATTTCACACGTACTACACAGGGGATGTGGTTTAGTTTTGGTTTTATTTCCTTGCCTAGCCTTCTTGGTTAATGACATAGTAAAGAACTGATTTGAAATTGCCATTTCAGGAGGCATGTAATCTTACCTTAGATTTCCTTATTCTTCCCTGCTATTTGTAGCTCTGTGTATTGTAATATGATTTTTTTCTAAATAAAAAATCTTTAAAAAATAAAAATACTTCTTTAAAAAAGTTCTGGTCTTAATTTCAGAGGTTAGCTGAAAGAAAGAGAGATTTGTATAAAAGTCTACATAAGGGTCATTCATATGAATCAGGTCTTTTCTATAAAGATACAATCTTTTTATTCATGCAGGTAGAAAGCTTTGTTTGCTTTGTTTGATAAGCCACAAACAAAATTAAACCTTTTCCTCAGGTATGTTTATTGCCATTAAACATCAAGCCTTAGACAAAGGTGGTAGTTAAATTGCTGATGACCAGTATAAGAGCTAAGTTTACTTAGAGACTGCAACAGAGCAGTATAGCTCAGCTGGAGATGGTTTTACTCTCAAAGACAATTTTCCCTTGATATTAAGAAGACTGTATAGACAAGAAACTTGATAAATATTATTTCTCAGTGTTTACAAACCCAATTGTAGAATGAGACTCAAGTGTCAAATGGGAGACACATATGACTTCTCCTGCTTGGCTAATGTGCCGAAAAACACCAAATGAACAGCCATGCTGAGCTACTGGAGTGGCACTAATTTATTACTATAAAATGGAACAAGGAATGGTGCTAGTCACAAAACCCTGGGTACTGTGTCAAAAAAATGAATGAGGAGTTGATGTAACTTCTCTGACTGTTTTCAGAGACTGAACTGATCTTTGAAAGGGAAGTAGAAATTACGCGTTACTTGGAGATGCTTACACTGACAGTTGTGAGCTTTGCAGCTGTCCAGACTGGAAGCTGTGCAGTCTCATTAGAACAGAGTTGCTCCCAACCTGAAGTACAAAACTTAACAGCTTCTGCACTCTACTGTGCTAATATTGGGCTGTTTCATGTCCAGTCAACTAAAGCCAGGCTAAAGTGAGCCAACCTCACCCTGCCTTATAAACTTATGTAAGATGTTTCTTTAAATCAGAATAGGTATGAATAGTTAATTCAGGTAAAAAAAAAAAGAGACGAGATGAGATGAGACGAGATGAGATGAGATGAGGAGAAGAGAAGAGAAAAGAAAAAAGGGTAGAGAAGGGAAGAGAAGGGAAGGGAAGGGAAGGGAAGGGAAGGGAAGGGAAGGGAAGGGAAGGGAAGGGAAGGGAAGGGAAGGGAAGGGAAGGGAAGGGAAGGGAAGGGAAGGGAAGGATGGGATGTATATGTTGGTTGTTTTTTTCTGGATCCTTAGAGAGTCCTGGTAGACTATCACTCTCCTGCTATATTATCCACATTTCAGGCAGTTAACCTGGTGTCTAAACATCCATTGAAGAAACTAGAATGTCCCAAGTATTTTCATCCAAAGGCATAGGAACTGTGGGAAGTCTAACAAAATAAGTAACTTGATTATCACAAAGGATCTTGTATTCAGGTGAAATTTCCTCCCTGTATTAGAATTGCTAGAAATTCAAAAGTGAATGCTGCAGTTTTAGGTACTTCTATATCTTGTATCTTTCTACCAGAAATTGCAGTCATCTCCAGAAGGAAAATAAGAGAGACGCCTTAAGCTTAACACATCAAAAAGCAGTCAAACACATTCCTGCATAAACTTAGTGTTGGGACAATTTCTAAACTGATAAATATTATTTATGCCAGAAAAGCTAATTTGGGGAGATTATAGGAACTCTTCCAGGAGCTTCACTTGTTTGTTGTTGATTTTATATGAAAAAGACTTGGAGGTTGAGGAGAAACAAAAACCAAAACAGACAAAACAAAACAACAAGGAGCAATATAAGCACTGTTAGTTCATAAGCAAACATGAGAAACTTTAACTATGTTGTTGTTTTCTCATGTCTTCTCTGCCTTTCAGTATTATACAGTCCAGGTCCTCACTGGTACTTTTAATATACTCATTTTTTCTACTTATTTCCCCTTAGTTTTATTTCTTTCAGTTTGCGAGAGAAAAGGAGAGAAGCAGTTTCCTTTTTCTGACAGAAAAAGTCCCTTGTCCCTTTTTCCTCTCAGTCTGGACATATAAACACAAATTCATCTTTGGCTGTATGGATGATGGGATCTATGTCTATTTGTCTACTTTAGTCATGTCTACTCTCTTCTGGCGTAAATCTGAGCCTTTGTTTGTACATTCATATGTTGCCTTCCTATGATATTAGCAGCAGGCTATGACACCAGTGACCCTCAAATTGCACAGCTCCAGTCTGCACTCAGATTTCAGTATTATCAGTATTCCTTACACTGTGCAGCAAAAATCATCATTAATAATTAGATTATGCATTTAAGTATGTGTATATGTGCAGAGGAAGACAGTGAGGATAGGTAGAAGGTGAATTAGTTACTAAACTGAATAATCCCTGAAGAAATTTTAAATTATCACAGGTCAAAATCTATTTCAGCTCTGTGACCTTATCTTGGAAAATATCTTTACCTCCATGCATTTGAGGTAGCAAAAATGCTGCACAGAGATCAAATAGAGTGAAGCATCACTCAATGAAAGTAACTCTTCACTCTTCGTCAAATATTTGGATTATAAGGTGCTCTTACAACTATTTCTAATTTCATTGAATTTCTTTATTAAAATGTTCATTTCTTCAGTGCCTGGAAAGGGATAGTATGAGTTTGTAGGACAATTCTTTAAACATAGACATTTCCATTTAATTTCTTTTTACTAGTGGATTTTGAACATGTTCAGAAAAATTGTTCACTTATTAAAAGTAGCTCAGTTTTCCATGTAACTCAAGTGTGACCATATGCTATACAATTAACTAAAAGCACAAAGAGTAAGAAATTTCTTGTGATGTTTATCCAGTGCAGTCACACCTAGTGCCTACCCTGGACTAAAGAAACATATTCATCTTTATCCAGGCATGTGAGTACTAGGCTTAACTGAAAGCATAGTTTATTATAATTAGTTTCGTTTATTAGTTTGGTTTACATTTCATGAGAAAAATAATTCTTCCTTAAAGGAAGAAAAAAAGACAGGGGGAGCGAGGAAGGTGGATGAGAATATCACTACCATCCTGTAATTCCTAGTCCCGTGTGTCTTGTATACCAGGCTTCTTTGGATGATATATCCCATAAGGATCCATCTGATGACTAAGAAAGGGCAGACTAATGTCTCATAGAAAATAGTTACAGGCCAGGTAGTGAGCCTCTCTAGTTCATGGAAGAAAATGAACCATGAGATTCAATTTATTCAAAGCAAAGGGGCAGCATTTTAAAATCAGAGTTGTAATTTGTGCTCTGGAAAGCATTTTTAAGGAAAATATAAGATCTAACTCCATATAAAAAATTAAAACACATGGATTTTGTTGTTGCCTGTTGATGAAATTAATTATGATGCATACCATAAATAAAGATGACAGCAGTAACAAAAAGATCCCACAGACTTAATGTGAAATTTATGTCTTGATGCCAGCTTTATGAATTTAGTCTCAATTTTGGCACATGAATGAGTATCTGCAGAACTTTGCTCTCTAAAGATACCTGTGCTTCTCACCCTATGTTCTTTCTGTCTATGGTTATTTACCACTGCTTTCCTAGCAAATGCTGTCCCTTCTCCCAGCCAAATTGTTACACCAAGAAAGAAAACCCTTTTATTTGTCCTCTCGATGATGAGGCACAAATACAGGAAGGAAATGAGTACCGCATAAATATTGCACAAATGTTGATTTTGTATGTTAAACATTTTAATGTACTAGTTTTGGCTGAGATAGAGTTCATTTTCTTCATAGTAGCTAGTATGGGGCTATTTAAACAATTCTTGAAGTAAATCAACATAAAATTTGTTGGGTTTTCTTTTTTTTTTTTTTCCTTGGAAGTTGTGATTTAGATGGCCAAAGCCCACATCCTTTCTGCTGTGCAACTTGCATGTTGAACTCTACATCTAGTAGTGTAATTTGGTTTTCATCATTCATCAGGAGGTTTTATGGCTGCAAGGATTTTGTATGAGATGATCACTAAGAAGTGTGGCCGATCTGAACCATCTGACCTCATCATGAGACACTGTAGGAAAAAGCAGTTCCATAAACAAATAAATATTCTGTATCTGTTCATTAAACCCAAACGAAAAATTTATTTTATAATGTATAAAATAATTTGTCTTTCAGTTGAAGATGACAAATTATTCTCGTTGAAAATATTCTCAGTATTTAATTCCAAAAATATTTTTATATTTATTGAGTCAGAATGCAAAAATGTATTTGAACGTAAGAATGTATTTTGTTTGCTTTATCTAACAGGTCTTAATTTTGTTTTGGATGTATTCTAGGATTTAGCATAAAGAGAGAAAGGGAAATTCTCTGATGTCTTGATTTCGCCTTTGAAATTCAATGCAGCTAGGCACATCAGCGTGTTTTCCTGATCAACAAAGGTACCTGAGGAACCTTTATATCTGAGTCTTGTGGAACTTGGATTCCTAGCTCAATTAAATCCATTCTATTTCTTTATATTTGCTTCAACCAAAATATTCATGCTAAGCTTTAAAGTAAGCTTTGGTGAAAGAAGCAAAGTTTTCTTCTCAAACTCAAATAGTAATGATTTTAATTTCCTTTACCTAATGAGATTAAAATACTGAACTACTGTATTACTCTGGTGACCTCCTTCTCTTCGGTAATCTGTCTCAAGTGTGGCAAGCATGTGGCATATGGGAACAGAGGAAATGTCAAAGTGGGGAGCAAAGATTTACAAAATTTAATATCGTTCATAAGCTTTAGCTTCTGGATATAATAGGGACAAAAAAAAAAAAAAAAAAGGGAAGGAAAATGCCAGATGCTGTAATAGTATGGGTTCTTCTAAAACAGCAAAAAGTGTACAAACAGATTTATAATGACTTTTTATAATCCATTGAGTGCAGGTTTACTGTAGTTAATATTTTCTCTTTAAAGTTCAGTTAATATTGTTGTTCTTTGCTAAGTCTTTTATGGGGTTCCTACTGGCTTTAAACTACCATGTTTTCCATTTGGTAACATCTTCAGGAAAAGGGCATGCATCATAAAAACTTCTTCAAATAACAATTCATTTCTATTTCACAAGCAAATATATTCTTTCTTTAGCAGTCTGATTATAAATTATCCCAGTGTTAACCCAATTTTTTTTCTTTTTTCTTTTTTTTTCTTTTTCTTTTCAGGCTGTTATATTCCACTTTTGGTAGTTATTAAGTAACAGGGGTTTTTTATATAAAGAAGATATACTTCAGTTAACAAATTTCAAACTGACAATGGCTACGTTTCTTATTTTGGCTGGTATGTATTTTCTAATTGTTATGGCACTGGGTGCTGCATTGTGTGCTGGTAGTAAGCTTCAGAGTAAAGTCAAGAATTTATTTTTCAGTTGAGCCATTCACACAGAAAATGGGCTCTTGGGATTAAAAAGAAGTGCAAAAGAGAAGGAAAATGTGTCGCTTTCTGAACCTGGGATGATTGTATACATGTACACAAAGTAGTGCACCAAAACATTAGCAATATTTGTTAGCAGTGTATATTTTTTGCTATTTGTTAAGACATGTAATCGCACAACATAGAATAGGTATGTCTCAGTTAGAAATGACAACTATGCTGTAAAATAAATGTGCAACCTGCTGAAGAGACACCTACATGGAGAGAGCAGTTTGTGGGGTTTTTCCTATCTTTCATCATTATTTACCCCTGCTGGTAAGGCAATGAAAATCCTCATCTGACCTATCCTGTAGAAAAGAATCTGTTGTCTCCTAATGCGATGGTGCTCATTGCCAGGCCACACATTCATGCCAAGACAGACATAACCAGGCCATAAAGCCCTTCCAGACCTCCCTTCTTCCATGCTGCCTTCCGTCCTTCCTGCCAGGCTCAGCCTTTGGAGCTACCTCTGCTCCACTTACCTGCCCAAGAATGGCTATAGGAAGAAGACATTATTCTCTGCTCAAGTGTTAAAAATGTTTCTGGAGTGTCTCAAAACTACTGATGACTACCAACACCTTGCTTAATGGATTCCATATGGCACCATACATTTATATTAACCTACTGATAGAAGTATTGACATCATATCCCTGTCCAAGAGCACACACAGTTAATCCACTTGAAGTGGTGATGTGGACTGAAGATTATTTTAAAATTCCTGTCAACTTTGGGAGAAATAAAGAACTTGGTCATATTGAGTAAAGAAAAACAAAAGCCTTCCTAAAACTGCTTTAAACTCTTAAATTTTATACCGTGTTTTGACTTCTATTTAATTGCATGTAGGACTGTCTGTAGGCAATAAATAGTCAACAAAATCACTAGGAATAGTATGCAGTTAACATACACTTTAACAAAGAATATTGATATTGTTCATGCAAAATCACAGTTTCAGTATATTAACTCACTCCAGTATTTTAACACTGAATGTAATGTAGAACAGGTTAATAAACAGAAATATGTAATTATTTTTTAATGTGTACTATTGCTGTCAACCTCGTGGCCTAGATATATGTGATAATTATGTAGTTAGAAATTATAATATTTGAAACTAAAGTAAAAATTGATCCTTTGATTCAAAGTCTGTTTGAAATAAATAGTGTTTCTTTAGCTCTCAGCTCTTCTGAAACACGCACTGCAATTCTTTTCATTTCTGCAGTCTTAGTCACACAGTCATGATAATGCAGCTTAAGAAACTTCCACCGGCTGTCAGAGCAACAAGGTGTTTGTACTTTCCTGTGCACATGTCGTAATTTGATTAGTTTTAATCCTCTTGTATTATGAATTAATCTGCTGAATTTTCTCATTTTTATTCAAGTGGAGAGTATTCACATATTTAGTTATCACAGTTCAGCTGATGTTCAGCAACTTCTTTGTGATATTATCAATTGTGTTCTTTGTAGGACAGAAGTTTAAAGGTATAAAGTGCAGATGTTATTAAAATGCTACTGAAATTCCAACATGAAGAAATCCTTGATTTTCCTAATAATCTCCAAAATGAAGCTACTGGAGAACATTATATTTTCAGAAGCTGTTTCAGTAACAGATAATGGAAGAGAATAAATAATTTACCATCTGCTATACAAGATGACACGCCAGCATGGCCCAGAAATTGCCCTTTCTTGGAAATTTTCTTTCTAAAAGACAACCTTATATGTGTATGCTTGTTCAATTTTTAGAAATTAGTGTAACCACTTCCCATGGTAGTTTCTTTTCAGGTTGGGTTACTATTTTGTTTTAGTCATTTGCAATTCCATCTAAGACCAATACATACCATGCTTCATTTCCTCACATGGCAATATTGAGATTCCGTATCTGAATCATATAGTGAAGAATAGAAATTTTACGACTGCGGCACTGAGTAGAAGTTATATTTCAAAATATATCATACGATGTTTGGAGAGCAGAGAAGAGACTTGTATTCTTAAGGTCCAAAAAAAGACTGGAGATACTTTAGTATATCCACATAAGAAAGCGAGGATGTTGAGCTGTCCTCAGATAAAGATGCATAATAAGTGTAACAAAAAAGAAACACTTAATTTCAGATGGGCACTGAACATTAAAGCAGTTTAATACCACATTTTGGAAATTAATAAAAAAAATCTTGTGTTTTGTAGCTGTTGATTACATTTTGCTGCCATCTCTATGCTGTAACTGTAAATGTACGGTTATCTGTGAGTTGAAAATGATTAATTGAAAGAAGCACTAAAAATGGGGAGGTGTTGGCTTTCAAGGTAGCTGTTGCTCAGACACTAGCTGGGCATTGGTCTGCTTGTAGGGGTGGTGAGTGTCTTTGCATCACTTGTTTGTTTTGTTGGGTTTTTTTGTTGGTGGGGTTTTTGGTTTTTTTTTCCGCTCTGTTTCCTTCACTTTTAAACTATGCTTACCCCAATGAATTAATTTTCTGACTTTTGCTTTTCCTGTTCTCTCCCCTGTTCTGTTGCATTTGGGGTTTAATGACTGAGAGGCTCTGTGGGTGCTTGGCTGCTGGCTGGGATCAACCCACCAGAACCTGATAGGTCAGCATGGACTAGGCCACCTTTAAATGTGTGTTTACTAAGCCTCCTATTTTATATGACATGGTGATCTAGAAAAGGAGGGGTTGAAAGAAGCACGAGGGACTGAATGAGCATCAGGGAAAAATTCTTCACTTCGAGTAGAAACTTAGGAAGTTCAGCATGAATTTGTCCTTTTGGTTGCTCTGTCTTGCATAGTATATTTATTCTATTTTTTTTTCTTAAAAATAGCTTTCATGGTTTAACTTTTTCTACACCATAATAGTGATAATTAAAGGATGAGTATTAATTCAGACAAAAATACTATTTAATTTGTCTTGGTTTAGGTAAAAGACAGAATGACATAAAAACTTCCCACCAGATAGGCGTAAAGGTATTTTTATGTTTATTCTGCCTCTACCTAGTCCAGTACTCTGTTTCATGTTAGTTCGGTATTCTGAAGCAAAGAAAACCAGCATTTTTAACTAATTTATGTCAAACCATAGCTTTCTTTTTCCATTATTCCTCTGCCTGTGGGCTAGTGCATTTGCCAAGATTCCTCAACTACCAAATCTGCCACTTACAAAACTTCTCTCAGGTTTGGCTGGGACAATGCAATTTTTAGGAGATAAGTTCCTTAATAGATGTTGGTGTCCAATATTTTGCTGTCTCCCTCAAACGTCATTCAGTATCTTTTTCTCCCTTACTGGCACCACCTTATACCAGCCACTACACACTTCCAGATGGAGAATGAAATACGTAAGTTTTTAGTCTACAACATAATTTTTGCAGTGGTTTTAAAGAGAATGAAAAATGGCATTTTGAAAGGAAAATGCTATCTTAAACAGAAATGCAGCACAGTAATGTGCAAAGCCATAATAGCAGTCTTAGTGCAAAAGGAAATTTAATCATGTATAAAATATACTTGATGTGGTCATTTGAAAACATTAGTACTAATGATAAATCCATATTTTGTCATGTTTCCAATTTTATACTGGTACTTTTTTGAATGTACAAAATATGAGTGGTCTAAGGACAGAATTGACTGTGTTCTGTTTCTCATCTCCAAAGTATGTTGCAATTCTAAGTTCTGCTTCTGCATTCCTGATGGAGTTCATTTTTATAGCAAATAAAAGGATACAAGACCTCAAAATAGACAATCTTCACATTTCTTCATAATGAGAACACACACAGGATACCGTATGTTATGTTGCATAGATCTAATTGGCTCAGGCACTGTAATGAGTGAGCTATAAAGGATAAAATCTTTTTTTTTTTCTTCATTTTTTAATGATAGCTAGTGTAAGTGAAAAACAAAGGAGCAACCAGGGTAAAAAGAGGTAACACAGAACAGACTGTGATTTTAATGGTAAAATATTGTTGAGCAAATTCCTTTAAAGAAAGTAATCTTGAGTCTTACGTGTAACTTGATAAATTTTGAAAAGTTTTTTATGAACAGCCAGTTAAGGGAAGCCTGCTTTCTTGACAGATTATGCCCCATACTTCTCCACCCTATCTCAAAATCTTAGTCACACTGCTACAATATCCTCTGTTCGCTTTCTCTACCCATCGTATTTACTTTTCCCTACATACTAACATCTCGTTTCTGCATCTGTTGATGTCCTCTTTGACAATTTCCCAGCTTTAGTAACACGACTTGGTGCTTTTTCCTTTATGTACCCATTTTTCACAATTTATGAGATCACTTCTTTGTCAGATTTGGTTGCGAATGCGTATTGTATTCAAAAACCCTAAGGTGGCTGACAGATAAATAGAAGTCACAGTGACATTCCATAAGCCTCTCTACAGGAAGTTAAGAACAGAACTACAAACACAGATAAGTAGGAAATAATAGCTCTGTATTTTTTATTTTATTAAATATTAAGTGCAATAAATTCAGGAGAATTTACTGTTACTGTTATAAATGTTTTAGGAGAACTCTTTTCAACTGTCAGCCCTAAACTTAGATGTCCAGAATTCAGATTTCCACCAATGTATTGGAAACTAGAGGACCTCTACTAACTCTGAAACCTATAAATTGAATTGAAGCTTTTGAATGAAGCCAGGCTGTAGCAGTGGACATGGGAGTTATTAGCTTTTTTTTCTTTTTTCCCCTCATTTTCAGCACTGAATTTTGCCTTGCACATGATACATATGATTCTGAAAAATGAAGAGGAAGACGTTCTCAGTAATGTTAAATATTCTGTGTGCTGGGCCCTATCAGCAGGTACAGCCTGCAACAAACATGTTAATCCAGCAGAATGATCTCATTATTAGGACAGTAATGTAGTGTGGTTTATTTCATAGCCTGAAATCACACAAGAAGATAACTGAATGAATGATATTTGACCTGGATCCTGTATTGTGCTATTATGTGTAGCACTAGCTAGCAGGCTATTAAAGTAGAGATCAGGGACTATTATCATTCATATGAAGGCTGCTCTGAAATTTCAAAGCTGTTGAATTATTCAAGTATTTTCCAAATTATAAAATAAAATAGATGATTGACTGTTTGATGATCTGATGATAGAAATAAAAACATTGGAAAGTCTTGAGTATGTTTTTTTTTCCCCACAGTTGTTTTGAACCAGCATAAATGTAGGTCTTGATTGTGTGTCAGTAGCAGCCATAACTAAGAAGGGAAACATTATGTATTTCTTTGGTCAATGCCCTCCTTTTACACAAAGAAAATAAAGAAAATCCAGTCGAAATAGAAATGAACCACAGTTAGAATAGAGATCCCTCTATCTATTTAATATTAACAAGTCTGAATTAACATTGCTATCCTCTGTCCCAGTTTATAAAGGCAGTAACACAAGTGTTTAACATGCAAATATGAACTATTTTAAAGGTACCAATGTCAATAGAAAAATCTAAAGATTTCTATGAATGTTAAAGGCATCATGAATATAATTAGTCTTTGGGTCTTGGAAAATGTATCTTTACATGCTTCAAGGAACTTGAAAATCATTATTTTAATTAGGATTCTGATACATCCAAGTTTTTCTACACTGAAAAATGCACGTGCTCTACACACCACATGCAAAGTGTACATAGGAAGTGTCAGTCACAGTGCGTGCATGCTATCATCTGTCAGAGTGTTCACAGTAATCTAATTTTTAAGGACACAACAGTCTATTTTTCTTTCCATAATTTGGTTTTAAGCCTCTGTTTATACTCCTTAGTTACAGTGGAATAGGAGCATTTTAAGCACAGATAGACAGTTTTCTCCTGAAATATCACTGTTATCACAAAGTATCACAGAAGGGTGTCTGCGTCTTATGATGAGAATGATGAACTTCTATTATATCTGTCAAAATTGCATTAGCACCTTCTCATAGATGAAGGCATATTGGCTGAGCAGTAGTATGAGGTATTTCCTGGAAAGATTTTCTAAGGTATTAAAGCTACCAGCTGTAACAAAGTTAATACAGTTCTAAGTTAATTGAATGTCAGTATTGGCAGAGTTTAATTGGTATAATATTTCTGTAAGCAGGAAGAGAAACATTTTCATGTTCACTTTATTGAAAGTGAGAAGAGGATACATGTTATCTTAACATTATCACTGAATGTAACTGTAATAAATCACAGAATTACAGAGTGGTTGAGGTTTGAAAGGACCTCTGGAGGTCATCTGGTCCAAACTCATGCTCAAGCAGGGCCACCTAGAAACAGTTTTCCAGCATGATGTCTAGCTGGCTTCTGAATATGTCCAAGGATGGAGACTCCACAACCTCCCTAGGAAACCTGTGCCAGTGCTCAGTCATCCTCACAGTCGAAAAGTATTTCCCAATGTTCAGAAGAGCCTATTGTGTTTCCTCTGGTCCTGTCACTGGGCACCAGTGGAAAGAGCCTGGCTCTGTCCTCTTTGCATCCTCCCTTTGGGTATTTATATTTAAATAAGTTACCCCCTCAGCCTTCTCTTTGCTAGGCTGGACAGTCTCAGCTCTAAACCTGTTCTCACAGTAGAGGCGGTCCAGTGCCTTATCCATCTTTGTGGCCTTTTGTTGGACTCTCTCCAGTCTTTCCATGTTTCTCTCGTACTGGGGAGCCCAGAACTGAACGCTATTACTCCAGGTGTGGCCTCACTAGTGCTGAGTAGGCGGGATCACCTCTCTCAGCCTGCTGGCAATACTTGGGCTATTGCAGCTCAGAATACCTTTGAGTTCCAGTGGACATACAATGCCTGCATATTCAATCTATTGTTAAGATTCTCCTTAAAACTCAGGAACTGAACTTTGATAATTTTCAGCAGTTTGGTGATGTTCTCTCTGGTTTTGCCTGTGAGTATGGAATACCTGTTAGCCTGTTTGCCTAAGCTTCCTAAAGTGGACTGCACATGATCCTTAGCACTTTTTAATGAGGAATAGCATGCTGAAATAAAGTCAAGAATATCTGCTCTGCATAGTTAATCCTTCATTCAATACGAAGGCTTAAAACAGAGTTGGTGTTATTCTGCTATTTGTTCTCATGGATTCGTCAAGCTCAAGGAACTGGGAACCATTTGAACTGAATATCCTGAGAAAGAAAACATGACTAGCAGACTAATATTATAAACTGAAGTGTACTAACTTAATTAGGCAGTAAAAGGGAATATTACAATTTGATAATAGTACGATGAAGAAGCTATTACATGGTAACTTATAAAATGGAATTAACGCTGCTTAAAGGTGCCTGTTAATTCATTTTTGGCATAGGGATTTAGAAGCAGAGAGGAATAGAATCATATCAGAGAGAGAATGCTCTTTCAGAAATGTAAAAAATTAAAAGATCAAAGATGTAAATAAATTCTGAAGTAAATGGAAGTTAGTTTCTTAAGTCCTGTGGGGAAGCTAATAGTGTAGACTTGTCTCCACTCACTTAAAATTTCTGCAAGAGTACATCTATGTCTTATTAGAGCCTTGTAAAGGTTTGTAATTTTTAGGGACTGTTGGGTAGGAAAATTAGAACAAGGACATAATATTGTCCCTTCACAGTCTTAAAGTAAATGTAGGAGAAGACAATCCAAAGATAAATGAAATATTTTTTCTCTGTGTGAATTTCTTTATCTGAATTCTGTTCACAATGCAAGTTGATTCTAAAGTTTTTATTCTTTTTTTCCTCCGTCTTTCAATGTTGTATCATCCTAGGCTATTACTTACACAGAGATATGTAGAGATGTTTGTGTCTTTTTTATTTTATTTTACTATGTATAATAAGTACTGTGGTATTATCCAAATGTCATTCTCAGAAATTACTAACCGGCATGCTATTTTCCGAAAGAAGAGCTGAAACATGTCTATGTTTAAAGTGATAATATTGCTTTATCTTGTACAGCATCTTGAATTCGCCACGAAAGTCAGTATTCAACTAACTATAGGGTGAGAGGCATTTGATGTGACTTTAGGTTTGCAAAAGTTGTTCTAAGCTAACTAGTTGTCTAAGCTCTTCTGAAGTTAATAAAAGGAAGTGGCAAATTCAAAGACCAAATATGTATATAAACCATAGATATTCATTTCAAGATGAAATAAAAATGACTGGATTAAGGCTGTGATTAGCTAGCTGAGGCTGGACACGGAATTTTTAAATGAATGAACCTAACAGTCAATTTCCATAGGTGAAACTTCTTAAGGAAAAGAAAACATAAGCTTTTGTTAAGGAAGCCATTGTAGAAAGTATCTGTTTTCCTTTTGTTGTTTTGGTATTCTTAGCTTCTAACTTAAAATAATGGGAAAGAGGGAAGGAGTTTGGGTGGTCTTTTTTGAGGGTTTGATTTTGTTGCTGGGGTTCAGAAAGTCAAACATCTAGTATTGCTTTCTGATGAACAGTTATTGTGGGACACTATTGGTAGTGGCTGACATTATTCAACAGGAAAAAATAAAACCATTAATCAGTTAAATAAATCTGTAATGTACTTCAAGAAAGTCAGAAATTCCAAGTCAGATCTGCTTAACTTGTTTTTAAACAATCAATTAAAAATACTGACATTCATCTTCTTGGCAGTATCTTTTTGCACATTTGCTCTGATTGCTCTCAAAGGTTCTTCTTCAAATCTAACCCAGACTTTCACATTTTTTTGGTTCAGGTCACAGATCCTTGTCCTAATGTCTTCTGAGACTGAGTACCTTCTTTCATTTACACGGTTACCCTGAAGGTATTTTACTGATGCAATTCACAGAAGCTCCATCTAGCACATGGCCTGTGTGTCACACTGATTTCACTCCAGTATTTTATAACTTGTCATGCTGGACTTACACAAAAGAAAAAAGCAATTGCTCAGTTAGCTCAGAAATGAACAACATTTAACACAAAAATCTCATAATAGCTCTATTCTGCATAGACAAGTACATGACATTGATAGTGTGAAAATGCAGTTAATTTTTCAGAGATCAAGAGTTCTGCTAGTTACTCAGTGGACCTTTTCACAAATACAGTGCTTTCCCACAATAAAGGTTGCTGTGTGAATAGTGCTATCTGAAGCCTTTGATAATCTCTTGTAATTTTCTCTTCTCTTTTAGCTGATGGATGCACTGACTGGTCTGTGGACTACAAGAAATATCAAGTTCTAGTTGGAGAACCTGTTCGTATAAAATGTGCGCTCTTTTATGGATATATTAGAGCTAATTACTCCCTAGCCCAGAGTGCTGGACTTAGTTTGATGTGGTACAAAAGCTCTGGACCTGGGGATTTTGAGGAACCTATAGCTTTTGATGGAACTAGAATGAGCAAAGAAGAAGACTCCATTTGGTTCCGACCAACAGTGGTACAAGACAGTGGGCTCTATGCATGTGTTATAAGGTAATGTATTTTATATCCTGCATTTTAATTAACCACATATGAAACAAGGGTCTTAATAGTGAGACCTTTGTGCCAAAGAAAAATGTTTTCTGAGCATGTTCCTTTTTCTTCTCCTACTCATATTCTCTTCCCTGAAGTATTTCATGCTGAAGTAGAAACTACTATTGAATGACTTGGACATGTTATAATTGGGTTTTGTATAAATTTAGGTAATTTATAGCAAAATCTAAAATTTATAAGATGGCTAGGACTGGATGCATGTCATGTGTTCCTGATTCTGATTCTGGTTTAACTCTTACAATCTTACTATCCTAGAGTAAAAAGTTTCACATTCAGATTTATTTTTGTATGGATTTTATTACATGGTTTAATTTAATTCTCATTTTTCTATTAAAAAAAATGTTATTTGATGTAAAATAGTTACATCAAGGAGAATGGAAGGTGAAATTTCAGCATTTTTATAGGCATACATCCTCTAGAATCACATTTGGCTGGTGTGATAATAGATGCTGGGTACCAAATATCTTCCAAAGGTATTTAACCTTCTGATGCATCAAGCTTTATCACCATAAATTGAACTAGATTCTGCTTCCTGCTTTCCAAAACACGTGTTCAGCTTCTTTCTGCATCTTTAAAATGGTTTGCACTGAGTATTGTTTCCAGCTGTTTGCAGTCAAAAAGATCACCTAGGCACTTTCATACTGTCTCACAGCCTTATACTAGATTTACACTAGGCGTGAAATTCTACAAGTTAGAATTTGTACACAGAAGGTACAGCGAAGGGTCATTACTAATTGTTCAGAGGTTTGAAACAATTGGTTATTGCAGTTAGTTGAACAGATGAAGCAATATTCTTCTCTGTCTGAATATCTATAAAAATGGTCTTGCTACTCATACACAATAGAAAGAGTTTTGAGGAGAGTAGGGGGAAGAGGAGGGGAAGGGGCAGTGGATAATGCTGTCTGGGTTATGTGTGGTGAAGGAGATTTTTACCAGATTATGTGATTTTAAAAACATTTGTTCTTTGAGCTCTTTACATAACCTGTGAGACATTTTGCATCACAGTATTTTTTCAAAAGCCTTCTCAGTATCATTCTGATTATGATAATGGTTTTCTTTTAAAGAAAATCAAAAATATCCTACATGTTAAGCTACTTAAGAAGAATATTTAGTCATGTTGAGTTTCGTATTTTTCTCAGATAAGCATGTAACAGCCATCATTTAAATGGCAACAGTTTTGTCAATTATTCCATAGTGCTGTTTAAAACACCCCTCTCCTTACATAAAGAAAACCTTAAAAATCTGATATGGCACTTTCCAGAAAGTATAGTTAAATGCAGAATTCAGATAATCAGGCATTAAAATGTGTTCATCACATCAATCTGTATTCATGCTTTTTCTAAATATTTTTTTTTTAATCTGAAGGTAGGTAAAGGCATGTTCTAATCTGCTTAAGATACATAGTGTTTTCTTACACACATGCTTAATTTCCAGTTGTTGGTGCTTATGCATGTAGATTGAGGATAGACTTTAAAAAATACAGTACTAAATAGTTTGTGATCCTGAATACTCTTATGAACAGTTACAAAGCCTTTCACCTTGAGGAGGCCTACTAGAGTAAGCAAGTATTGGTTAGAGAGTTGGTACTAAGACTGTGTTTATCATTCTATGAGTGTTTTAGTTTTATATTTGTTGAATGGAACCTTTCAAATGAGTGATCAAGATGGTATTGGTAGAAGACATAATCCTCATTTCAGTATTGAAGGAATATATTCTTTTATACATGTTTTGTGCATACAGTCAAAGGTTACTTTCAGATAGTTTTGAATGCCCATTTAGAATTAAGTTTAAAACTTAATACTTTATGTTCCTGAAATAAACATGTATTATTTGATATTTTAATCTGAAAGAAATAAAATTAATTACTCAGCAATATAATGGTTCTGGTTTTTCCCTCTCTCTTTCAGGTTCTTACACTATAAAGTGATTATTTGAGGGGGAAAAAAGAAAAAAAGACTGAATTGACACCATCTGGCAAACTTACATACTCTATCTGTATTATTGCTGCAGAAATATCAAGAAAAAAACCTCTCACATCAAGTAGCTCTCTACTACTTTTTACTGCTTTTTAGTCCCATCAGAATACTCAGTCCTGCTGTCACTTTATGCTTGGGTATTGGTAGAATCTACCAAAGAATCTGGGGAAAGCTTAGTGAACAAGAACTGTAATTTCAGTCAGGGAGCAACATGAAGATTGCAGAGATAGGATTTAGAAGATTTTTCTTACATATTTGAAGATTCTGTTTATTTTAATGGTGAGGGCTTTAAATGCCTTTAGAATGATGTTATAAGCTATTTTAGTTTTGAAAACCCAGTTGACAAGCTCAGGTCAAACTGACATTTCCTTTCTGTTTTCACCTTTTCCTTCCCTGCCTGGAAACTTCTATTACAGTATCTCCAACAGTGGTCCAACCCAACATCAGCTCAGGTCAATGGGGCATGAGAGGAGGGCTGGACTGGGATTGCTACAATGGGTTGCATTGCGAATGATGAAATAAGTTCTTATGATACATTCAGCTAGATTTTTGCATTGGGATGTCAATTAAATAGTGTTTAGAAATCACCTTTATCACCACATAGTGTATGCAGCAGTTTAGACATCTTTCTGAATATGAACATGTTCTTACTAAGTAATGACTGCTGGTTTTAAGCTCATGTTTTAAAGTCAACTTGCTTTTACATCTGTAACTAGAAAATCTCACTTTAGAGCTAGACATAATGTATTTTCCCTTGTAGAAATCAGTTTGAACTTAAACCACCCTCCCTTGTCCACCGTTCATCTTTACTAATGATGATGGTAGTAACCCCTTTACTTTTCTGTAGTTCAGTCTTTGTGCCGACTTAAATATTTGGATGTTTACAAACGTTAGTTGCTTTGGTATACTGTAATATTAAATAGAGAAAATGGGAAGGGGAGAAAATTGGAAAGGAAGGGGAGAAAATTGGAAAGGAAGGGGAGAAAATGGGAATGGAAGGGAAGGGGAGGGGAGGGAAGGGAAGGAAAGGGAAGGGAGGGAAAGGAAGGGCAGGGCAGGGCAGGGCAGGGCAGGGCAGGGCAGGGAAGGGAAGGGAAGGGAAGGGAAGGGAAGGGAAGGGAAGGGAAGGGAAGGGAAGGGAAGGGAAGGGAAGGGAAGGGAAGGAAGGGAAAGGACTGCACAGCAGTTGTATTTACACATAGATAATACGCATGCACCTACACATACAGACATGTTGCTAAATCACATAACTCCCCTGCCATATAGTTCAGTTAGTATATAATTTTTTATTTGACAGAAATAAAATGGAATACATTTAGAAATATTTTAAATAAAAGAACATTATTTTTCTCTGTAAATTTTCAACCAAAACTGCTTCAAATTATCTTTGAAAAGTGTCATAGTCTAAGAGAATATACAATACTTTTTTTTTTCCTAGGTGTTATTGGAAACCTGAGATTGCTGTGAATTTATGAAAAAACAGTCCTTTATCTCCATCATGTGAAAATTCATCTTAATTTTAGATAGCAGAAATTTCTTATGTTAGATGTGTTCCTGTGATGATCATCTTAAAATACAAAAATACTGGTTTTATGTAATTTATCAGATCTAGTTTTGACAGATCATGTCAATTATAGCTTAACCAATATAACAATTTAACTGTTTGTTTATGTACGGCTAGTGAAAATAATAGCAATTATATAAATGAAGCATTATTATCAGCACATAGGTGATAAATAAACATGAGTTAATAAACACAAAGTTTAAAATAAGAACATATGCAATGTACTTTTACAGAAAATTCCCTTAGTCCTTTGTTTGTTTGATTGTTTTTAAAGAGGCTATGGAGCCTAACCATCTTCTCAGTAATTTGTTGGTTAGCAGTGTTCTTTTAGATATTATGAAGTCTTGTTCTATTAATTTTAAGAAAAATATTTGTTTCTGCATATATTATTTTGTTGGTTCTTAAAAACCATACATTGCACATAGTCATAAGTATGTGTGCACACAGTTGTTTAATGCATTATCAGAAATTCTGAATACAGATTGTATAAGGAAATCTTTGCTTTAACAAAGGAAATGGTGAACAAAAATTTTTCATAAATCTTGTGCAAGCACCATTTCTTCATCATCTTGAATAATATAAACATGTTTACAAATAAGAATTGCTGTTTCATGGTACCAACCGTTTTAAAAATCTTTTGTAATGTAGGAAGGGCTTTTACTCTGGCCATATATACTTACCTACATTTTTATTACTTTATACAGTTTTTCCTAATTATTGTCTTAAGAAAAGAGTAAGTTTTCAGATAACAACTAGATATTAAATCGGAATGAAAATAGAAAACAACAAAAGAGAGAAAATATCTGAAAATTAAGCCTTAAAAGCAATCTATCTTACAAGTTCAAAAACATGGTGTTCCCTAGATTTGCATGGGATCCCTGGCTGCATTTAATTGTGCTACTAACAAATAAATCTGGCAATGGATGAGGAATGAATAAGCTTACTTAAAGGAAGACCAAATGTGCTAGCAATACACAGAAATAACTCTCAGAAGAGCCTGATATTTTATTAATTCCTTCAAGTAAATATCATCACAGTGGAAAAGTAATTCACAGAAGAAAGATCACTAGAAACAGATTTTAAATTACTCCAAATAGTTTGGAATGCAGATTTGCAAGTTTTTATGATTTGTGTTTATTGGGATGGTTTTAAGCAAAGCCCAGAGGTCCTGGTTTAAAACATTGGTCCACACAAAGAAAGCAATTCTCTACTCTGTAGAGAGCAGCGGAGGCAATTATTCCTACACTCCATTTGTAATCTTGTCTGAGCTTTTTCCAAGGTCTTTTTCTTCTGTGAAAGTGTTTGGTACCCATGACAAGGAATCTGTCTCCTATGGTGATACAGGTTTGATCCATCTCCTTTTCAAATGTGAGCTTGGTAGACTACTCATCCATCCATGAAATTTTTCACTGCAATTTAGGAATGCCTTGAAGAGTAGAAAAAGCCATTGGGCTAACATTAGGAATTTAGACAGGTCGGGTTGCTGGAGCTTACAGAAAGTGTCTTGTACAGATGGAAAAAGCAGTTGCTAGCTCCTAGAAATAAATTAGATCTGAGATCTTCTTGAAGTTGATGCTTGTTGGAAGCCAGGTGTTTGAAATGTACTCATTCTCTCTTCCCCCTGTCCTTCTGACACTGCAGGAATTCAGCTGTCTGACATTAACATCTTTATTGTACATGATAAATACCTTTCACATGCATTAGGACAAAACACATGCCTAATACTGAAGAAATAAGCAGGTGAGTGCAGGGTACCTCTTTTTACTGTTGATGTAAGGTATGCATAATGCTAAACTTCAGAATGTGTTTGCTATTTGCTTAGCTCAGTGAGAACTTGACACTGAAAAACAAACAAGCAAGTATAGTGAGAGTATATGAAGGAGCAATGTGATCTTTACAGTGGGTAGAATTACAACTTTATGTGAAGTCTTGGTGGATCACATGTAAGCAAGTCTGAGAACTAAAAGCATTAGTCCAAATAATTATTTTAGGTAAGACTTCATTAAAGGATGTATTAATTTATACTGAGGGGATAATAAGTGCCCTGTACTTAGAGTAGGGGAAGGATGTTGATATTTGAAAAGAAGAAGAGATTGGTGTATTTGAGCAGAAGGTATTGTTAATATCTTGTTTTAACAGTTCTGAACTTACAGGTATGGCACAGATAATGCTTTAGGATATCATTATTTGAAACAAGCCTTCAAGTGATACCAAGTGATAGTACCAAGTGATAAAAGTGATAGTACTTTTACTACTAATTCTTCTGTTGAGATATTTGCTGAAATACAGCGATGTAACAAATAACTTAGTCTGGCTATTGCTTTCACTAATTTATTAGAGGTTTATTTGTTTGTTTTCCCTGAAAAGTACTTTTCTCAAACAGTTTAAAATGCCATTTGATTGTCACAGTTCTTCTTTTCACAACTAAATTAATAGTTCTGACCAAAAAAATTACCACTTCAGATCTCATTTCAGTGTAATAGTAAAATATGACTGTAATCTTTGGTTTTGCAGCTGTAATTTAAGGAGGAGAAGTCCTATAAGTGTAGTCAGGTTGTGTGAATGTATTTTGTTTGTAGTAAGATACATGGTTTCTCATTTGTTAAAGAGTGGGCAGTATTTTGTCCATTTTACACTGTCCTGCTAAATTCATCCATCTTAGAAAAGGACCAAAAGCCATGTATTAGTATATAAGAAGTGGTCTATCAGCTCTCATTTTAGCAAATGTGGAAGAAGGAGAAAATACAGATAAAGTTAAATACATAATTAAAATACAGATTAAAGTTTAATACATATTTTAGTCAAGAGTATATAATTTTCTTCCACGCACTAGACAAAATGAAGTCAAGGCAAAGAACTAAAATGACTTGGACATACTTTCAAAACAATAGCTTTTTTTTTTCTTTGTCTCTCAAAATTTGTTCACAGATATTATCTTTTATTGTTCCCTCTAACAGAATTAAAAAAAAGCAAGTTGTACAGCTAGTAATAATATGGACCTCCTAACTTTGATACTATCATTTAAGTTTGCTTGTAACATCTTATTTCAAATTGTACTTTGAATCTCTGTCCTGCAAATGCTTTCCTCTGTGCATATAAACAATGCGTGGGCATCAAAAACTTTAAGTATCTACATACTAAATAGCTGTATGTGAGTTGTTTCCCTCTTTAATTTCCATTGTTTTCAGGCCAGAGAGGAATTCAGCCACCATTGAAATATAGCTAAAACTTGATTCAGTTACGCAGGGATAGGTGTCTATTACTATTTTAGACACACACTAGGAGCATTTCCAAGACATTTGCAAAGAATGGCACATATGGCATTGGATCTGGAGGAGGCTGAATGGGGGATACGTTTGGGCAAGCCACATGCCACTGCACACCCACTCTTAGGTAAATAAAATGAGTTTTTTGTGGCTTTTCAGCTAAACCATTTGCTAGGATCCATCAGACAGACTAACAGCTACAGTAGGAGTTTAGACATAGTACACAGGTATATGGATGTAAGTGGGTCACAGAACTGAAATGCCTTAAGCTGAATCCCAAACTAAATTAACTTGTGTATTCATAGCACGTACATTGAAATGCACTGGTTGATGTGAAAGTTAAGGGACATATCTCTGTACTCAGAGCTGTCATGAGACTGGCATTTTAAAATATTAAACTTATTTGAAGACTCTATAATGTAAGAATGTAATGTGATTGAATTAATTTATAATCTAAATTCTTCTGAAATGCAAATCTAAAATAGTGGTTGAGGCTCCCAAAATTCATCAAACTGACGTAAAAGCCATCAGTTCAACAAACAAGACTCTTTCTTGGTAATTAGATTAACATTTCCAAGATTCTGAACAAATAAGCATTGCAGATGTTTGTTTAGAAAAGGGAAAGAAAAGCAGCAGCTGAGATTCTTTGGTCAAACTCTAAGAAGCATCAAATATTAGATGATCTGTGGTGAAGTCTTCCATGACTTTTTCAGAAGAGTTGAATCTGAAAAGGGCATGTGTGCCGTAACCCAGAAAGGTTACAAATACAGTGGAGAGACTGAAGAGAACCTGCTCTCTGATCACTTTCTGGTGCCATTATGGTAGGAACAAGTGAAGATGGGAAGAAGGTGCTATGTTATCAGGATGTGTTTGGGACAATTCAATCAACACTTGCTTCTCCAAGCAATTAGACTAATACCCCCAAACCAAGACAGATCTGAAGCAATCCTAGCAGAAGTTCCTTCATGGTCCTTGTTCTGATCCTTGCTTCTTTCTCCTGTCTTTATAAATCAGAGAAAGGCACCCAATAGTGCCAAAAATGCAAAAGAGGTTGTGTGTTTCCCAGCATACAGAAGATTGGAAAGGTGCCGCCTTTCTCTTCTCCTCAAGCTTTTCCTCTATTTTGATTAAATTATAAAAAAATCCCTTGACTTCCTCTTTATCTGATACAGAAAGAAAGGAGAAACATCTTTGTTGCAAGTCTTTGGGCTGGGGCTTGAGAATGCTCCATCCCTGGCAGTGTTCAGGGCCAGGCTGGTCAGAGCCTTGGGCGACATGGTTTAGTGCAAGGTGTCCCTGTGCATGGTGGGGGGGTTGGAACTAGATGATCTTAAGATCCTTTCCAACCCTAACGATTCTATGATTTATCAAAGAGGTGTTCGTGCATGCAATAAAAAATTTAGTAAATGTAAGAGAATGACGTGCCTACAAAATTTAAAAAGAGAAAAATGTTTGGGCATTAATTCTTATATATGAGGAGAAATATTTCAAGAAAATTTAGATGCAAATCAGGTGGATATTTGGAAGCTTGTTATAGTCAAAACAAAATAATTCAGGGGAAACACAGAGGTAAAAGTATCAAGGAAAAATAAGTAGACTGTACTTAAAAATAAAAGTTATCTTTTAATGTAAGTTTTCCAGTATGCCTAACAGTTGGGGTTTTTTTGGCAGTCTGGTAAATAATATTACTGAAATTCTTACTCCTAGACAAAAGCACTAGTAAGAGATTTTCAGGTGTGGTGTGGTGTAGGTTTTTTTGTTGTTATTTGTTTGTTTGCTCTTTTTAAAAGTACTTTTAATGGTAATATCATTGTTCCAGAGAAAATGTTGAAAGTGAAGAATCATTAGAAAAAAATCCAAGAACTAGAAAAAGCTGAAGATATCTCTCAGCTCATACACATGGCTCCTGATTTCTCTGCATTTTGGCCATGTAGCATAGCTAATTCATTTTCCTTCACATATCTAGCTAATGAGGACCAGGCACTTCCTGCTACCTGCCTCTCCCCCCAGAAAAAACCAAACCAAAACCAAAACCCACCAAACAAACCAAAAAAACCCCACCCAAAATCAAAAAATGAAACAACACAAAGTTTTAAATGTAGGAAGAACAAACAAATAAGTAATAATAATAAAGGGAATAATAGGAAGATGATTAAAAAACTCTCTCAATTATTTTGAGGACTTACATTACTGGTTTTGAGCATCATAAATTTTATGCCTATCCTTCTGGAAGAAAAATAGTATCTCTCATCAAAAAGACAGAATGGCATAAATTGCAGGAATGTGGATAAACAAGTGAAGAAGAAATTGAAGAATTACTAGCTTATAGAATTGTAAGGGCAAGCTATCAGTATTCTTTTGTTGGAAAACTTTGTTCTGACTTAAATTTGTTTTGCTTATTTTTTCATCTGTAAGTCTTAAAGAAAAAAGAAATCACTGTTTTTCTAATAGTGTCTCTAAACAGTTCTTGCATGGATAATATTTTATCTATTTTTACTGTGGCAAGGTTTCTTACATACAAGTGTTTTAAACAGAGATGGCTATTAAGATGCGTTATCCTTGTTTTTAAGGGTATCTATCTTCCAGTAATCACAGACAAATCCATCAAAATTTACTAATCTGAAAGACTACTAATAAAAAATGGAAACTTGTGAATAGATGCTAAGGCAAGTCTCTTTTCTAGACACATTTTTAAAAATAGCAATACCTTCTTGCTAAAGAGAAATTAAGATCCGGACCCTCAAGATAGTATTTTTAAAAAGAGTTAGTGAATGTTAATATATTTATATATTTCCTGGGACTCAGAAAGAGGGGCATTTGGATTGAATATTTTTTAAAAATGTTTTTTGTTAAGAATAATTTGTTTTAGTAGCATCCATTCTCAAATGTACGTATAGATAAGATGTTTGACCAAATAGTTCATGATACCATTATGTGGTAGCTGATAGTTGGTGATGATGAGGCAACTGGACCAAACAAGAAACAGATACTCATTTATGCAGCTTTTATGGTAATGAAATATTGTCTTGGAAACATAGGGCATCAGGAGAACCAAGTTACTTGCTGAAAGTCTGGCAATGTCAAATAACAGGTTTTCATAGAAGTGCTGATACACATGAATCAATGGTCTAGTGTGAAAAGGGTAGAGTACTTGGAGAAGTCATGAGAGACCTCAAAGTGCCTTCGGGTTTGATGTGCCAGAAGCAATAAAATGACATCTTGTAACATCTAAATTGCTGGGTTTCAGAGTATTTGTCTTTCTTGTTCTGTTATGGTGAAGTCAGAGTTCACATGTAAGCATGAGATAAAGATCCATGTTTGCAATGACAGTGTTTCATAATGAATAGTTTTATCAGTTCCAGTTGGAATGATTAAGGTGTAACTCTTTTGTAGTAAATATATCCAGAATTGATGATAGTCTGAAATCAGTGGATTTAATTTAATTTTTTTTTTAATGTCTTCCAGATGTAAAGCTGACAAGCAGATATGGGAAGTAAAAAAAAAAAAAAATTGTAACACTGAAAATAATATTGTGCTGATATTCCCACTATAGAGGAAAGCTAATGACATTTGCATATTTAGTGCTTGCTCAGTGCTACCATCTGTCAAAGTGATGTAGCCTGGTGCTGCTAATTTCAAATGTGATGAGACTGACCCAACAGATCTTGAGGTATTTAATTGCAGAGGCTGAGAAGATGATCAAAGGTCAAGATTGTGTCTATAATCTTAATTCAGCCTTTTAATGCAGGAAGCATTATGATATAGCCTTTGAGTGCTAAATTTAGACTTCATTTAGAAAATTGTCAAGATTGGACAGTGAGGAGGGCTCCCATTTTCACTTACTGCAATAGTTAGTCTGTGCATGCAAATACACACACGCATATATCCACTACTTGTATGCCAGCATATGCATACATATATATGCATAGTGAACTGAGAAGGAGAATTAATGGGAAGAATGGATGGTCTGAATATAGTTGATGAGGACATGCTTGAAAACTGGATTTAACTTTTGTCTGTGGCAGATTTCTTGTCATTAGAAGAAGTTTGGCCTTTCTCTTTTTGGGGTTGCACTGTGGATTCTGGCCACTCTTTTTCAGGATGCACTGGAAAGAACCCCTGTAAGGCATTATTTCAAGTTTTAGTTTGATATAATGTTGGTGATAACAGCTATGCAAATTAAATTTGTCAATCAGCAGGAAATCTTTATAATAGGACCTTTCCATGATTCTGGCATTTATTTTTTTAGCCATGCATGCTAAATATTGAAATAAACTATTTAAAATGCATGGCCTACATATAAGGAGATAAGGTGGCTTTTTTTTTGGTTTAGCTTTGTTGTCAGAATTAGTTTTTATACATATATTTGTTGTCTGAGAGTTAAAAGATCCCAAAGTTTTATATTTAATGCAATTACATAATGGAATTTAGGGGGTTGTATGCAAAAAAAAAAAGTTTTTGCCTGATATTTTAAGTTACTTTATGATATCCTTGAAGAACAGAAGATGCTTTTTATATACTCTTTACGTTATTTACGATATCTAGTGAAAAGAACAAATAACGGACAGTTATGATTTCTTTTCCACCCTTTCAAACAAGTCATACCATTCCAAGCACAAGGTGAACTGGATAGATTTATCAGCGCAGAATAACCAACCATACAATCAGCTTTGTTTCTGTGATGTTCTTATGTTTTTAAGATCAAGTTGTCTGGCTTCTAAGGGCAGAGAGTACAGATTGAAGTTCATGACCTCCAACTGTGGTTTATTGAAGTGACAGATTGCTCCTTTGAGCACAAGTACTGATGCCTTTACAGTGATGTTTTTATGACGTGCATTTGTTGCTTAGTATTTGGGGTTTTTGTTTTCTGGATTGTTTTGAAGCTTGGTTTTGGTTTTTTTTGGTTTGTTTGTTTGTTTATATTCTGGGGGTTTTGTTTGTTTGTTTTTTCCTCCTGTAGTGTCTGTCTACCTTTTCTGGATGTTATGGTTAACCCCACTCACTATAAGTAGCTTGGTTCAGTGTTTGGTCCCAGGTGTAGTTCTGCCTCAGTATTAATTCTAACTCTACTGTGTTCTTGTAAAGTTTTATGACAAATTAGGGGAATTACAATATGTGGTACCTAGCCTCACGCCAACACCAGTCAGGTTGGGGATATCTTTATGGTACTAGATGGGCTTTGGATTATTCATTCAGTGCCCAAATAAGATGCCTATAAAAAGGAATGCTTCAGGGAGGGAAAGTGTGCCACTGGTATCAACAGTTGGAAAGAAGAAGAGCATGAACGTTTCTTTGGCATTTCAAGAGAAATCTTTTCAGTGCTTAAGGGCAAAACTTAAGAAACTACAGGCTTTCACTTTTGCAGAGAAGCTGCTGTTGACCCCAGTTCCAGTTCTTATTTCATCTGTTATTCTGCATTCTCATGTTTAACATTGTGCTCCGTCATTCAGTAGGCGGGCTTCAGTTACTGTTGCTTTTCTTAAACCAGCAAGAACTATTTCTCTTTCCCACAATTTCTAGGAAAGGTGCTTCTGCATTTTTATGCCTTAATAACTGGAACTGTTCTCCTTCATGCATAGATTTCAATATGCATGTATGTATATTATTTGAAGATAATATATATATAAAAATATACATGCATGCATGTGTATATGCAGGTAATAACAGGATTAATGTTTCTGAGGCCCTGGTTCACAGCTACTCTCAATTGAGATGCCATGAATATTATTTGTACATGTTACAAGTAGCAGTCAGTAACCCCAGCTGTGGTATGTTATTAAATGATGAGCACATAGTCAAATACACCCTTATGGTTGTGTCTTTACAGATAATAGGTAAATGACAGTCACAGATGTGACTGTAGCATTTATGTGTGGCATTATATATACTAAAATAACTGTAGTTCATTTGATCTTCAGGATTGTTTGAAGTATGACTATTAATGTGGTACTTTACTGCCAAAGGTTGAATTAAATGCATTCAAAATTGTGTTCATTGTTAGTATTACATACTAAAAGTAACTTTGTAGCCAAAAGCAAAGATGTTATTAGCAGTTGTCTTGTATATTTTTTTCTGTTTGTGGATTCTTGGCAAAGACAGGGTCTTATAAAAATTTAATTTATTTCAGCATAATATTTACAATTAAGGCAAATGAAAAATAAACCCCAAATCTTGTCCTTTAATGGAAATGCGTTTCCAGAATCCCTTTTCACTCAGTGCTGGGGAAAGAAGGGTAAAGTGCCTAGAGCTCCTGGCTTTGTATCTGTCAGCACCTGAACAGAATAGATCCTCAGTCTCAGCAAACCCCAGGTCTTTCTACTGGAATGCAGACAAGGGACATGTGGGATGAAGTATGTTGCCACATAACACTAATAATTAAAGCATAAAAATCAAAAGGTGAGTCTTCTGAACAAACATCTTTACTCGGTTTACTACAGGAGCACTGAATATGCAATATTCCAGGACTGACAGGCATTAGTTTTTGCCACTGCTCCCACCTGAGCTGAAAAAGAGTATGTGCACTAAAACTAATGCTGCAGAAAAAAAAAAAAAAACGCTTTAACTGTAGCCGCTGTTCTGGCTTCAAAGCATCTGAATCTCATTTGCTTTAGAAACAATTCCTTCCCTAATAAGCAAGGGGTTATGCTATTACCGATGTCCAGAAAATATGAGTACTTTTCAATCGAAAACTCTTCCTTCTCAGAGTGACTGAGTTTTGACCGAGATTCTGACTTCATAGTCACTGGAAATTGTCTGGTAACTCCAGCGGGACCTATATTTACAGTTACCAGCTCATATTAAAAGTTGCAGAGCTGTTAAATATTAACACATTCTTTCCTTCTATCATCACTAAGTTGTTTTCATTTGAAGTGTATTTCAAGTGTTGCTGGTAATGTCCTTTAACCACGTGGAGACTTAACTTGAATGTGGGGGTACTTAGTTAAGCAGCTGGAACTCAGGATTTGAGTCTACATAAGTTACACATGGAGTAAGCTAAGATTTTTTTTTTTTTTTTTTTTTCAGCTGCTTATGCATTCATTCCAAGTACATGTTATTTAATGGTCACTTTCACTCAGTCAAGGTTTATTTGAGAGGAGTTAATCTAAGAATAGAAAAGTGCAGTTAACCCTCCAGTGAAAACAGCTACCTCTTTATGAATCATTTGGCTCAAGTTTTCAGAACAGGGCATAAAAAGGAAAAATAATTTTACTGGGAGATTGCAGTCAAATATTCTAGTTTGAAAGGTGAGAGGTTAATGAAAAACTTGGGTAGTGCAGTGATAAAATTATATATGAGCTTATAAGGAAATTAAATCCTTTGTATTCAGTTCAGGATGTGCAGTAAGTAAAATCGGGACTTGCATACGAAGTGGTAAGATAGAAGGATGAGATCAGAGCACATTTACTGGGAATTCTACATCTATTGTGCATCCAGAGTACCAAATAAGAAGACGAAGTGGCTGAGTGGAGGAAAGATGGGGGAAAAAGAATTGTGCTCATGCTGTCTAAAGATAGCATTGTAATATAGGTACACAGAGTGGCAGGATTAAGGAAACTTTAATTACTGCATTCATTTACATGTGATTTTTTTTTTTTTTTTTTTACTTCACATTTTTTTGTTCATGCTTTTTAAATCTACAGATTGCATGGCAGTAGAATTATAGGCCTTTAATTTTAATGGGGTGTGTATACCTTATTAAAATTAGTATGTCATCTCTGATTCTTCTGTCCTATGAATTTTACCTCAGGCTCTATGCCACTAAAGGTAGAAAAGCTATTAACAAATTATACAGATTTAATGTTATATAAAACTGAGTCCTTGTCCTTCTTAAAAACTTCTGTAAGATGGTGATGAGATTTAATAGCAACACACACAACTTTACCAGTTCTAGGTTATATCGTTCTCTTGGGCCCACATGTAGGAATGAGCAGGGCAAGTGTCTCTGGGCAGGCACAAGTCAATGCCAGTGGTGATGCTGACAGTGTATCTGGTCTCCCTGGCTGCTACCTGCTGAAATTCCCTCTCTCCAAAACATTCCCGTCACAGTAGCATTGCTTCCAGGTTTGGAAAGTTACAGTCCCTTTTCCTGCTGACAGCAGTGTTGCATTAATTCACACATTACTTGAAATGTGAAGAATGGCCTTAGATAAATGCAAGATCTACTGGGCTGTTATGCTACACTGACAGTAAATACTCCATTCATGCTTACTGAAATTGTTAATTTTTCCATTTGCCTCTCAACTGAAGCCAAAACAGCATGCAGACTCCTTTATGGGCCCAAATAACACCCTCTCAAGCTTGTGTCTGTTCATTATACAAGGGGTGTTATATTAGAACAGTTATCTGGCCTGAAATATTGCCCTCGCTTTTGAAAAACTGTTCAGTTTTTCCACTGCGAATAGTTTCCCTTGTTAGAGAAGGGTTGTTTTTTTTTTTTTTTCTTTATTTTTTGTGGGAAAGTTTATTTATTTGGGAAATCATTCTAATACCATGCAGGTCTTAGTATTAGACTTTTTGGTCACAGGGAGTCTTCAACAGGGAATGAATGAAAACAGGGACTCTGTTAACCTCTCATATTGTTCACCAGAGAGAAAATACCTACTTATTAACTAGAGCAATAAACCAGCAGTGTATGTGATAATGTACAATTTGTTTAAAGTGGTACTTCTAAGCTGTACTTTCCCATTCTTTATGAGAAAATTCCTCTCACATGTCTTCAAATTTATGGGTGTTCAGTGCATGAGGAAAGGTGGCAAAGGCCAAATGAAGAGAAAGCAGCTAAAATAGAAAAGTTTGGATGAATTTTTATCTCCCTGTTTGTAACATGTGCTTATAGTCAAAATAATAAGACCAATGAGATTAATCAGTAAATGCCATTTCTGTGGACTTGATACGGTCTGAAAAATTTGACCTGTACCAGCTTTCATGATAGTTACATTTTGTCAGTGGAAAACAAAGTAAGAGACAATGCCGTGAACAACATATGAGAAAAATACACTACGATCCAGATTTTTCTGAGGCATACTTCAAGCACTGAAAATCAGAGTTCCCCAGTCCCACTAGGGCAGAGCAGGCAGGGCTGGTTTCTAGATGAGTTAAGCTGTGCTGGACCGTGAGTCCCTGCTGTGTCTCTCACAAGGACACAACTTACATCTGTGTGTCACACATAAGACTTAACATAAAGTGATTTACATGGGACATCAGGTGTTGTCTTATGTGACATATGGGGGCTGTCCAAGCATGAATGTTTTCCCTCTAAAATGATGGGAGGCAGGAGTAAAAATGTGGATGAGGCTCTATAGCAGGCATAATATTCTTGCATGAAACAGAATAGCAAGTATTTTATGAAAATCTTAACTTTGGGAAACTACAGTGAATCCTACTGTCAGTTTCTCTTCTCAAAGTCTCATTTAGATGGAGACTAAATGAGCAGTTTGCTTGTGTTTTGGTCGTTTGCTGCCACCGAGATCATTGACATGCGGTAGTTTCTTTGAGCACTATGTTTTACTCTTTGGTGTTTAGAAAATGCATCAAAGATTTAATTGAATGACAGAATATTATAGACTCTTGTTTCAGGAGTGTGAAGACTGCTAAAGGGGAAGTGGTATTTTTGAGTGAACAGCTACATGATTAATAAAGTTTTGAGCATTTTATATGCACTAACATCTATTTCTGATTTTTTAATAGTTCTATCTGGAAGAGCTGTGGAAGCCAAATTTGTTCGTTGAAGTACAGTATTTCAGATTTGCACATTTTACAAGTTACAATACAGAAATGATATCTCTTTGTATTCAATTAAATCTGAATTGAATTATGGATGCTATTTCTTTTAAAAGTATAAATAATCACTGTGAGTAGGGTAATGGGTTTAATTTTCTGTCACCAAAAAAGGAGAGAATATTTAGTGTAAGGGGATCACCATCTGCTACTGCAATAACTGTTATGGAGCAATTGATAGAATTTAAGGAAGTAATTTTCATGTGTTTAGACTGATTTTGATGTTGCAATATAGTTGCAACAATCAAATTTGTATGATTTACTCATCCTGTACTAAACTCATAATTGTTGTGGTTGATTTTTCTATTCTCGTTTCAAGTGCTTAAAGGGTCTGTTTTTTCAGTCATTTCAGCTTCATTAGTTAGCAAGTTGCCACTTCAGTTAAAGGAAATTTAAGGGATTTAACATGCAGAGTATGTCAAGAAGGTCTTTCCATATTTACAGTATTTGTGATCCTGGCTGGGTCATGTACTTTATATGACCTAATGCATTTAGATAAGTGATGGTGAAAAATAATCTACATCTTGTTCAAAATGAGCCCAAACTCCAAAGATCACAAAAAAAATCATAATTCATATTATTTATATTGTACTGAATTCCTATGCTTACCACCAAATCTTTATCATACAGTTTCAGGTAGTCCTGTGAGGAGCAAGGAGTTGGACTCAATCCTCATTGGTCCCTTTCAACTTGAGATATTCTATGATTCTGTGATCTCTCTGGAATTTTCTTCCTATAAGCTTGAAGATAAATATTTTCTCCCCAGAGAAAACAAAAATGATGCCTCCCCTTTTTAATCTTCTATGACTCCGAGAACAGGCAGCATGCATAGGCATGATTACCTTCTGTAAATGTGACAGGTTAGCTTCTTGCTAGCAATAAGTAGCTTCAGCTGGAGAACTGACCCCCCTTTTCAAATAGTAACATAAAATGTTTCCAGTTCTCAGGGCTGTGTATAGGGGAGGAGGGAGAGGATGGTAGACATGTTCAGAATTGTCTCTAGGATATGTATGTTTTTAAGAAACAGTGAAATAGGGACAGTAGCAGGTATTTTGTTCTAGCTCATAGTCCATTAGTTCTTCTAGTATATAGTACTCTCATAGAAAAGAAAGATCATTTGAACAGTAATTTACATGGTGATTGAAGCAGTTTAGAGTTCATTATCTTAATTGTAGCATTTTTGAATGAGCTTTAGGGAACCTAAAAACATACTATAACTGTCTTTTAATCATGCCTTATATATAATTTCAATTTCAGTAAAGAAAAAAAAAATCTGGCTAAACTTCCAGTAATACATTGTGGAAAACAAAGTCTAATCATTTATACACTTCTGTTTTGAGTTCAAATGAAATCAGGAATGCAATGTATTAAGTTCAAAGTAGTGTAATGTGAAAACAGTTATTTTAGAAATCCATACTACGATCCATGCTTTTCTTTCCTTTAACATGCAAGCACTGTTGTAGCTACTGCTATTAAAAACTTGAAAAACTAGCAGACCTGTAATTAAATGGAAATTTTTTTTTCCTAAAAAGTTAGTGTATAGTCAAGTTTATAAACATAGTTACTTTTTTTTTTTTAATGAGGAAACAGTAGGATTTTAGTTGAAATACAATATGTATTGAACTGCACCAGTTAAGTAATATCCATCAAAGGTAATTAATAAACTAAATTACCTCCAGGAAAGTATGGGGATAAGGTGGAGAACCTTGATAGACAGACAGCAGTCAGATAACTCTACTGTGTTAGCACTGTCTATTTATAACAGACTGTTTCAACATTTCAATACCTTCTTTGGCCATTAAAAAATGTCAATTTTTCTGGAGAAAATAATTATTTATTAAAGATTTAGCAAAGTGAGGGATTTGCCAGATGATAAATTAGATAATTGTAGAGACTGATTTTAGTTCTTATCACGTGGAGTCTCTTCCAAAATGTGAATATTTAATCCCATCATATATGTGTTAAAACTTCTAGAACAGAGCATGCATCACATGAGCAGGATAAGGAACTCTGCCTGGGAGTGCAGTGACTGAAAGGGTCTATGGAGTCATTGTAAAGACTAGTCAGACGTGAGCTCCTGATTTGTTTCTGAATCTATTACCCTTTGTATGTTTCAGAGGATGAGAATGTCAAGCATCAAGTAGGATGGCTCAGCAAAAGGCAGGACAAGGTTCTGTGATATGCAACTTGAGCAACCTGCACTCATGCTAGGAACAATGACTCATTTAATGACTTGGTTATATTTGGAGTTGTTTACTTGGTGTTTTGGTGAATTCTGTGTTTGCTAGAACATTTAAATTGAGTAAAATTAGCTTTGTAAAATACATGTTACACCTCAAGCAGAAGTTACATGCCAGTCCTGAAATAAAATATTTCATAGTTTAAGTCATGCAGGTGGTTAGACTACAGGGTTATAGTATGATCCCTTCTGATGTTAAAAAAGATAAAATCCTTGACAGTGGAAGGACAGCTTTTATTCCTCAAAATGTACCTTATTAGGAAACAGATCCTTCCTTGAGAATGAACGTAAAATAGTTATGTCCAGGAAACTTAACAAGTAGCCTTGATAGGCCTGAAGAAAATGACAAGCATAATGCTGTGAAATAGTTGTTCCTTTGTATTCTTGTGCTAAATGAGTGTTCATGTCTGACCAGTAGCCTTATTCTTTCTCATTCAATCCTTTTTTTCAATAGTGTAGTGAGGGAGGACATAATGTATGTATAATAACGTGTAAATGTCCAGTCATGCTAGATGAAAAAAGAAATAAATTATAAACAGCAAAAGGAAATGGTTCTGAAGAATTCCAGGACATAGAATATATTTCCATACATCATTTGGACAACTTAGTGAGTTCTAAGACTGATCCTTGCAAATATTTACCAGATCCTGAACTTACATACTTTTGTCTCGTGTTGTGTGTTATTTGTCTTCTGTACATAATTCATATTATGCATGAAAAGAGGAAACTGCATAGGTGATTTTAACAAGATGCTTCACTGAAATTAATAGACAGGCAGCCAAGGTACCCTGTAGATTTTTGAAATGAAACAAATAATGTGGATAGAAAGAATGATGCTGATTCACTGTGGGTTTATCTGAAAATGTACTTTCTTTTTTTCTAACACATGTAAGAGTATGTGCAAGGGTCAAAAATAATGCAAAATAAAGGGATAAATCTTACATATGCAGATAGATTCATCTTTTAGGATTGGTTTGCAGAGAACATTGCAGATTATAAATTGTGTCACTTTCACATCACATTTAAAGCTTTGAAAATATGAAAGGGAGCTTATAAGATCATGTTGTCAGTAAGTATTTTATTTTTGTCAAATTGCAGTAAAATTCATGATGATGCAATGTGCAGGCAACAAAGGACTTTATGCATTGATTAAATGCCTTGGCTTTGGTCTAGTATTTAATCAACTGCCAGAACAATTTATTGCCTAGCATACCCAAGCAACACTAACATTATCCTTTTATCTTACTAATACAAACAAAACAAATGCTAAAGTTTCTGGAGTCATCAAGCTAAAAAAAAAAAAATCAAGTGTTTTAGTGTATATATTCATTGTCTGTGTATACATACATATACGCAGGTACCTTTGTCTGTGTACTTAAAGTCAAGATAGGATTGTGCTATTGCAATACCCGAAGAAAGAAAAATACTCTCCTTAAAAGCAATTCCTACTACTTTTATAATATTTGTCATTAGCAAAGCTCAAAATTTGTAATTGAAAATTTAAATTCAAATATTAATACAACAGTATTAATACAACAGTAACACTATGTAACACTGGATTTGAAGATCCCTTTGACTATTATTTTCATGATTCACTTACAAGGTCAGAATGATAAGCTTTCCATCCCGATTCCTGTTACATTTATAAAAATTGTGATCAGTTGCATCTTCTGGTTGAAACTGGTTCTTCTGACACAGGAATTAATGAATTAATTTCATTGACAAAAGAAGGGGCACCCATCCAAATCTTAAGACATCAGCAACGTGAGTTAGAAGAGCAAAAATTAAATTAAAGAGCAGCTTATCTTCTCTCATCCAGAGTAACTGGCTTCTTCAACCATGCCAAAACACCCCAAAAAAGATATAAAGCATGTATCATAGAAATTAGTGTATGTGATGTGCTAAGAACAAGCAGTTAACGTTAGGCTTTATTTCTCTTGCAGTTACACTTATCAGCTGCTTACATGGAGCTGTTTGCAAGCAAAATCCTAATCCACTCTAACTAAACCCTGTGGCAGCTGACATGTTATACCAAATGGGAACCTGACTCGTAATGACAGCCTTGATCTCAAGAGCATAGGACATAAAAAATGAGACAGGTAAAGGTTAACATTAAGTGCAAAAATAAACTGACTTCTGCATGATCAGACAGCAGGTGGAGGAGGATTAATGGAAGCCATGTTTCCTGAATCCTGATACAACTTGATATCCTACATATAATGCTGTAATTGCACCACAAAAGAAAACAGAGAGTGAAGTTCTTATTCTATTAACATAGGATAGATGTTCTGAAGACTCCTAAAAGCATGTCTAGCAATGCAGGTTTCAATGTGTTTCTTTCCTACATCTGATTAAACGTCAATTTATATTACAACACAGAGTAGCAGAATTACAGAATCAGAGTGTGCTTGAGGTTGGAGGAACCTCTGGAGGTCATCTGGCCCAAGCCCCCTGCTCAGGCAGAGCCGCCTAGAGCTGATTGCCCAGGACCATATCCAGATGGCTTGTGAATAACTCCAAGGATGGAGGCTCCATACCCACCCTAGACAACCTGTGCCAGGGCTCAGTTACCCTCACAGACCAAAAGCGTTTCCTGTTTAGACAGAACCTCATGTGTTTCAGTTTGTGTCCACTGTCTCTTTTCCTGTGACTGGGCACCACTGAAATGAGCCTGGCTCTGCCCTCTTCAGTTATTTATATACATCACTGAGGCACACCCTACCCTCCCCAAGCCGTCCCAGCTCTCAGTTTTTCCTTATGTGTGAGGCACTCCAGTCTCTTAATCACCTTCGTGGCCCTTCATTGGATTCTGTCCAGTCTGTCCATGTCTCTTGTACTTGGGAGCCCAGAACAGGACGCAGTACTCCAGGTGTGGCCTCACCAGTGCTGAGTAGAGAGGAAGGATCACGTTCCTTGATCTGCTGGCAATACTTTGCCTAGTACAGTTGAAAATACCACTGGCCTTTTTTGCCACAAGGGCACATTGCTGGTTCATGTTCAACTTGGTGTTCCCCAGGTCCTTTTCTGCCAAGCTGTTTTCTAGCTGGCTTGTCCCCCAGCGCATCTTGGATCTTGGTGCATGGAGTTCTTCCTCTTGAAGTATGGGACTTTGCACTTCTCCTTGTTGAACTAGAAAATACAGACTATGTTTGAATAAGATTATTGTGGGTTTTGGTTTTTTTTTTTTTTTTTTTTTTTAAGAGAATGTTCTTAAATTACCATGGCTAAGTGTTCTTTAAATTAAACAAATTTGTGGTTGCTTTTCTTCCCTCTTCTACCAAATAAAGAGTTAAAATGGAAACTACATGTTTAAAGAGAAAATTAGCCATTTTTCCTGTCACTTCCTGGAGCAGTACCATAGTTAAAGACAGGATTCATAACTTATAAGAAAGGGAAGAGGTGGCACAGGGTTAAGTACATGGCCATAGTTTGCTGGAATCTCCACTCAAAGCAGCACAAGTTTTGGAGACAATAAAATCCAATCTTTGTGTGATTTGATTAGAGGTTCTAATGGAATGAAGATATTCTTGCAGATTGCCCATTTGTTAAACAAAATAACTAAAAGCTTTTCATCCTTCTCTTAACACCTGTCATTTTTTTTTTTTAGTCTGAAGTTTCCCAATATTTTCTTAAGGGACGCTGCTTTACCCAGTTGTTAAACAAAGGGGCTTCATTCTTTCTATTCCTTTTCTTTCCCTCTGTCATGAAAGCGTAACTCTATGGCAAAGAATGAAGTAAACAGCATGCTATCAATCAACAAGGCCTTCCTGTGAAAGCCCAGCTGAAACCAGGACATTTTCCTACTTTTCTTTAACAGCAAAGTTTCAAACTCTTCTCTGTTGCTAAAGAAACACAGAAGGTTTTGAAAAATTTAACAGGACCTTTACATTTTTTAAAAGCTTTCTGTTTTGCAGTCATAAAATTCTGGTGAAATAATGATCATGCACTAATAATTCTGCTTGTACATCATCAGTCTCTGATCTCAAGTCTGTAACTTATCTGATCTTTTATCTCTCTAATCTTTGTTCTATGTTTCCCAATAAGGATTTTCATTGCCTTACCATAAAGCTTTTTGAAAGGTGTTTCAAAAGTAGAAAACATGAAAAAGAGAATTTTTTTTTTTTTTTCGGAAGAACACCAAGAAACTTCAGGATTAGTTTAGACAACACTTGAGTGGTTAAAAACCCCGCATCACTAAATGGCTAAAACTAACACTAAACAAAGTGAATGCTAATAGTGAGGAGAAAGTTTTTGAAACTTTTTCTCCCCAATATATATAATCATGATACCATCAGTCTAAGTGATGTTTCCCAACTGTATGATATTACATTATTATAGAAGCATTTTAGAGTTTTAGTAGTTCAGTAGGTTAAAATTTCTAAAATTCTAGAAACTGTTTAATAGTGTAAATTAGTTAAAAGCATATTTCAATAATAAATTGTTAATGATTCTTTACACACATGGGATTTTTTTGACAATTTGGAAACAGTTCAACTTGGTTCTGTCAGTTGCCAGTTCTCATGTGCACCAATTTCACCCTAAAAATCAGTATAATACATCTTAAAGTATCTTCTAAAATAAAGTTGTAATATAGGAAAATACAATGAATTCTTACTTCTTTATCTTTAGTATTCATGCTTACAAGTAAATGTTAAAAACCATGATTAAGAATATTTCAACTGATGAAGCATTCTAAACCAGGAAAGGAAACAAACTGCTTTAATAAGACTTTTTTTTTTTTTTTTTCTGGTTAATGAATTTTAAGCCTTAAATTCCCTCTTTGACTTCAATGTGACCAGAATAAATCACTTTGTTTTCTATCTTTCATCTTACTATCCATTTTTCTTGCCACATATCTAAATAGCAAACAGTGGCTTATTTTAAATAGAAATTTCCACCGGAACTAGAAGGTGGTGTTTATCAAATTTCCACATAATCATTAAATAAAACCATAAAATGTCACTTTTAAAACTTTGTTTGGAAATCAGAGAATGTTCAGGTTTTTCCATGATGTCTGTGCTTAGAAATAACTTCAGAGAAATAAATTGGTGAGCCAGCTGAAATACTGTAGAGAGACCATCTTTAAAATGAGAAAGAACTTCTAAAATTTGTTCTCATGACAATGTGACCCAAATTTAAACTAATAGTTCTAACAGCTTTAAGTAGACCTGAAATAAAACAAATGTTTGTACATTTGAAGTCTGAAAACTTCCAGTCCCATGGTAAACAAGGTTGGGGTTTTTTTCAATGACATGCAAGGATCGTTTAGGTCCTTACCTGGTTCTATATGTTGTTAAGTTTTAATTCCATACATCATCTTTGAGTTAGTGATTTAAAAGGACTATAAAAGCAGAGCTATGCTCCATATTGTAAAATTTTTTTTTTTTGAGTGGGCCAACTTTCAGTAATTGTCAACAACTGATAATTAAAACCAGAGGGAAATTTAATACTGGTTTGTTAGAATTTTTCCTTGAACTTAGGAGTTCAAATGAAAGGATTCTCCCACAGATAAAAGTTTCAAGTGATGAGATACAGCATGAGATTGTATGAAGAATACCACACCTATGTCAGTACTTCTTTCAGTACCTTAGCCCAAAAAAAAACTTATTGGCATATTCTGTATTTTCACCTTTACGAAAAATATTTTCCATAAGAAAAAGACATTTTATTAAAATGAAATACTGGTAATATCGTTTATATATGTATGCATGTATGTGTTTTGGCATATGGTTTTATATATGTATGCTAATATGTGCTATACGTATGAGTGTGTGAAAACATAAACTAGGAAGTGGCAGACTTTGATTTCTGCTTCTCTATTAGTTAGTTCCTTGCCTCTTGAGCATTGCTTTGTGTTCATCAGTGTATTAACTATTGATTTGCAACAAGTAAAAAGTAGGTATTATTATGTCAAAATATAATTGCTATTATAATTTCTTAATGTTTCAGTGTCTCTAAGGAATAGCATTACTTAATGATTCTGCACTGTTTCCGAGAACTGTTGTAACAAAAGTAGGAAATTCCAAAAGAATATAGATATGTATTTGCTTTATTTTGGAAGGCTGGTAATGGATTTTTGAAAGAAACTTTTCTTGTACATTTTTAGTCATTATTTACAGAAATGTGCAGGTTGAAGTGTCTTTGGGGTGATTAGGTAATGTTCAAACAAAGTTGGATTTGTCTTAAAAAAGAAATAATCCCGATAACTTTCAATAAGTATTAAGGAATGTACAGGTTTATGATAGACTCATAATATATGTAGCATGAATATTATTAGTGAAAAATCAGATTTTTGGGAGTAGGCTATGATGGGACAATAAGCTTTTACTGTACACAGAAATAAATTAAATGGACAAATCCTTGCAAACTTGCCCATTATTAGATTTCACTGTGAGTAGGGGTTTGGATTTGATGAGCTTTGAAGGTCAACCTAAATTATTATTACATTAATCCATAGACAGTTATAGTGAATAATTCTCCTTTTCTGTTTTTTTAAAAAGATGATGCTCACCCTAAGTTGAAAAGAATTTTGCCTTGCTTTTCTCTAGTTTCCCCAAAATGAAACTATTTCAGGTTCTACCTACTCCTAAATGCTCTTAAAGAATTGTATCTGACTGCAAATATTGTTGGGCTGTAGGGTTGGTCCTGTGGATCTGACATTTACATTATATGTATTTCTGGTGTTTTATTTTAGCCTAGGTGCAGTTGGGCATCTTGGATTGAACTTCTGTTGGTGGTGGTTGGAGCACATTAAGTGTGTTCTTGGAGCAATCTTTCAGTTTTATTTTCTCTGAAAGAGCATTGTTTATACACTCTAAGACTGCAATAGACATAATCAAGAAGTTATCTCTGAAAGCGCAGTCTTGATCCAAATTAAAATGCTAATATAGGTGTGCTGCTCTTCTCTCATCTCAGTGACTCCTTTTGATGTTGTGTCACATATCTTCTGAAATACTGCTACTGCTAGTTTATCTTTATCGTACCACCACCTACTTATCTTTTCTTCCTCTAAATAATCTATTTCCATTTCTCTGACCTTGCACTTTTAGCCATGTTCTACCCATTATATTTGCTACTGAGCCATCAGTTCTGTCCCGGAGTACCTGTTTACCTGTACTCGTGCATGGGAACACACTCACTCAAAATCTCCCCCTGCACTCCAAAACCTTATCAAAACTTACACCTCTAGTAATGCATTCTGTAACTTGAGGCTTAGTCATAGGTAGATAAGTTCCAAACTAGGATTACTTAACAGTTTAAAATATGGTTTGTGAAAGGAATATGATATTCAGAGTGAAGATATGATAATTTTAATTATTTATGTGTGCATCTGTAAAACTTATGATCTTTAATTATTTATTGCTGCAGCTGAGATTGCAGCTGCAGATAGGACCATTTTCCGCGACACCTTTTCCCGGAATAGTTTCAGCTGAACTGAATGGACTTGAGACACTCAAGTTGTTCTTTGAGCATGTGTTTTTTCACGTTGCCTACAATTTGGATATTGCTTTCAGACAGAGGAGCAGTCAATTTATGTTATGAGTTCAGTAAGAAATTGTTTTGTCCTGTGGCCAAGGAAGAGATTTTATTTAAGCTCTACTGCTTGCGTTATTACTCAAGTTTAACTTGTTGGTGAGTTTGAAGATAAGCCAGTTTGTTAATATGAGAAATTCTAAAGTATTTAGCTCTTCTTTTATTCTCATTTTCGTGTTAATGTGTTTTCTTCCATTCTACTCAATGGTTATTCTTTAGTAACATGAGTAACCCAAGTAATCTACAGTGGCAGATGACATAATTTTCTACTAACAGTTTCATTGATTATTTTATGTCTGTTTGTATTTTTGCCCTATTGGAGGAAAAAGAGGTTTATAGCTGTGATAGTCCTGAGCTGTAATTCTTACTGAGCCTACATCTGGGTGATTGCAGACTAGCCACTTGACCTCAGTATGACTCAATTAACCCAGCAGCAAAATTGGGTAAACATCAAAATCTCATTGAAAAGCAGCTGCTGCATCTAAATTGAATTGTCTAAAATTGCATTGTGACAGCATTGCCATTGAGTCTCTGAAGACCTGAATTTTAATTGTTTTTTCAGTCATAATGCTACATGAACACAGTTCTAAAAAGCATGCAAATAATGATGTCTCCATAGTTTTGCAGTGATATTGCCTGGATAGTCAATGGAGGCATTTAGACCAAATCTATAAAGTGACTTCTTACATTTTTCAAATTTTGTCATAACCATTTACATGTGTATTTACTTGCAAAGGGCATGTGTTTTTATGATTTTGGATCAGATCGCAGCAATTTCATCTTTAATTCATCATACAACTTTAAGAAATTGATTGATCTTGAGGGTAACCTAGAAAACATGAAGATTAAAAGTTTTATAAGTTTTTGAAAAATGAATAGCTCAATCTTGGAAAATATTCCATGACAGTTATTGCTTTTCCCCTTGATTTCAACATACTTCTTTTCCAGTTTTCAATGTCTGCTCTTTCAAGTATTTTTTTAGTGAAGATTAGATGTTCTTCACTTGAGCTGTGCCATAAAGCCTATAATAAAAGGCTGTAGCTGGACTATGAGTGTACCTTTTTTCCAGTAATGGTAGAGCCCACACTTCTGAAGTCATGGATGGCCTGAGAGTTGTCTCTGCTGGCGCAAGCAGTAATAATGTTTTGACAGGACGTGAGTTAACATCTTAATGATAATTTTTTCATCATAATGAATTTTAAATTCTGATTATTCTTAAATTTTTATACAGACATGTATTCAGGCTTTTCTTTCTCATGCAGTCCTCTTATAGGATTGTAGTTCAGTATTTTGGCTGCTACTTCCCTCAGCATACTGAAGACCCTCTACTACTCTAGCATCTTTCACGATCAGCCGCTTGGAAAATAATTACTATTAATACTCACCACTCCACTCTGCTCTGCCACTAAAAAATACCATACATGCATCATGTAAGTTATATGCCCATACTCCTTTTTAATGTCTAGTTTGTATTGTCTCATCTGTTATGGTTTATTAGATCAGATTAGTCCTATTTCATAAATGCATCATGATGTTATTCCACTGTACTCCTAGGCATTTGTTGAAAAAAATGGTGTGCTGGTCACTTTGAGCATGAGCAAAGTTGCTATTACACTGAAAAGTATTGAACTACATATTTATTTTTAAACTGCATGAAGTACCACAAAAATTGCTAATAAATGATGGTGCAAGACTTCTAGTACTCTCAGATTAGTGGCAATAATTGTAATGAGTTATTTCCACTTTGAATTCAAGGGCAGTTGAGGCAATAAGAAAACACTATACGAAACAAGGAAACATTTATATTGGCAAATGAGGTGTCTTTCGCCAACTATGGCTTGACTGCAGTGGCAATGTGTCGTGGTTTAACCTAGCTGGCAGCTAAGCCCCACACAGCCGCTTGCTCACTCCATGCCCCGCTGCAGGATGGGAGAGAGAAACCCAAGAGTAAAAGTGAGAAAACTTGTGGGCTGAGATAAAGACAGTTTAATAGAACAGAAAAGAAATAAAATTATTAAAATGGAAATAATAATGGTAAAAGAATTAGAATATACAAAACAAATGATGCACAGTGCAATTGCTCACCACTTACTGATCAAAGCCCAGCTCCTGAGCAGCCACCCCTGGCCAGACACCCCCACCTCCGCACACCCTGCCCCCTTTTATATACCAGGTATTGATGTCATATACCCCTTTGACCAGTTTGGGTCAGCTGTCCTGGCTGTGCCCCCTTCCGACTTCTTGTGACCTTCCAGCCTTCTCGCTGGCTGGGCATGAGAAGCTGAAAAGACCTTGACTTGGTATAACCACTACTCAGCAACAACTAAACGTGTTAGTGTGTTACCAACATTACTCTCAGGCTAAAGCCAAACCACAGCACTGTACCAGCTACTAGGAAGAAAATTAACTCCATCCCATCTGAAACCAGGACACCATGCTCATATCATTGTAGTGGAGTGTGTTTTTCAGTTTCTACTGGTGGAAATGTATTTTAAAGACATCCACACTGCTTCTCCGTGTAAAATTTTGGAGATTATGAAGTCTGGTTATGAAAGGAATAAGATGCATTGCCACACCAATCATATAATACAGCCGGGGGGGGTGGGAGTGGGGGTAAAAAAAATCCTTTTAAGCATTTTTAGAAGGAAAATGAATGGAATATTTTTTGCAGTTCGTATTTCGCATCAGTGAGGTGTAAAGCTTTGATGCATTTTTTTTTTTTTTTTTTTTTTATCATTGCGTTCGTAGCTGATCAAGTACTTACTAAGCTAAAAACTTTCCTTTTTCTTCTGTATTTGGCAAGGTTGTAAGTTGGGTTTCTTTCAGTATGAACCATCCTTTAATGTCATCGGATGATTAAGACTGAATAGACACAACTATTATATAGGTCCTTTTAGTATCTTAAATATGTGTACATTAATGTTACCCATCTATTAATGGGAAACCTGAAAATCATTTTACCATGGAACATACCAGCAAAAGTAGTGGAGGAAAAAATATATATAGAAAAAAACATAGAAAAAACCCAGATGTCGTGAGTCTGTACCTTATCACCTGAAGCCATAGTGCTTCCTTCACATTCATCTGCTTGATTATAGTCTGTACTGATTTCTGAGTAGTTCTGTAGCTGAGCTTTATGGTCTTGGTTAATGCTTTAAGCCCGGTTTACCGAAACCTTCCCTATACTGAGTACCTTCTGCTGCAAACCGTAGGAATGGTCTGCAGAGGTAACTCTAAAGCATACTTGAGTGGACTACTGGCAAAGCAGTCCGTGTGGCTTTTTTTCATTATTGGAAATATTTAGTTTTCCTCAAAGTAATTGCAGATTATTTTTTTTATTTTTCTCATGAAAAAATTTAGTTTTATTTTTACTCCTTGATTTTCCTTGGAAGAGTGTCTGCTTGCATACATCCTGTATAATTTTGTGTCTATGTACAAAACTGCTATTTTTTGGGGTGTATATTGTATATATTTACTGTTACTTTTGACTGCTTTGAATAACTTTAAATTCTTCTCAGCTTTGGTATATGTACTCTTCTAAATAGAATTCAAGAAATAAATATCTCTCAGACTGTCAAAATTACACAATGCTGCAACATATATATATGTTTGAAGAAGCATATTTTTTCTTGACACTACGTGTAAGAAATTTGAGTAACAGCTGCTGACATAGGCAATAATTCTCAAAATGAGTTTTTTCTGTCTGCTTTCAAAGCTGTTTTTTTCCATTTCTCTGAAGAAAAGAAACTGTATAGTCACAGCATTTTTACTGATGTGATACAGAAAGGTATTTAAAAATGTATTCCACATAAGCGCACTATCGTAGGATGTCTTTGCCATATCTTCCCTGTATTCTCTTTCCCGTTGTATAAATATACTATTTGGAAGTATAAATCTCTCTTTAAATTGTGTCTCATGAGATGCTGACTTAATTATAACTTAAACATCCGGACAAACACATATTTTCCCCTTGTTTCTGGAACACATTGTCAGCTTCATGTTGCAGCTAATCATGTCCCTACGTACTCAAGATATCTAAGTGCCATCTTTACTCTCTGCAGCTATTTTTCATGGATAGTAAATCAATTTAACATTATTTTAAGGGTTTTCATTTTTCTGTCCTCAGCTCTGCACCAGTTTCTCCAGATTACTTGGGTTAGACAAATAGTTTCCTTAAGAATACGATTTCCTATCACTGTGTTAGCTGTAACAAGATTTAGTTCACTTCGGGATATTGAAAGCCTCAGAAAGCCAACCTGAGATATAGCCTAGAACAGCAGTTCTAGTTCTTCCTTACATGAGGCAGTGCCAGCTCCTTTGCACAGTGCGTGCTGCTAGGAGCCTGGACTCAGATAAGCATCAGTGCACCTACATTATGGCATCTGCAGGGCAAGTCGCACAGAGATGACTCAGGAGACTTTATATTCCTGTTTCCAAGGTTGGTTCTTGCAGGGTGAGCTGAGGACACCTGAAGTCTAATTAAGCCCTTGTAAAGGCACATGGTTGCGAGCTGACTGACTGCTTAAAGTATTTATTCCACCTTTTCTTCCTTCTCGGACAGGAATGACACATACTGAAGAACAGCCCTTCTCTGAGTCCATTGAACTAAACGGAAAAGTTCCTGTTCATTGCAATTGACTTTAGATCAGGAACAAAGTGACCTTAATCCTTCCCTGTGATGCTTAAGAGATCACTTACCTCAGTGCCGGGCTTCCTCCAGGCGTCCCTTCCTGCCAGCCTTTCTGCCTGCCCTGCCTACTTTCTGCTTCTCCTCCAGATACAGTTTCAAACACTTACTTAAAAGATCATTCTTTTTCTTGGTGATCTACCTGACAGCAGTTGTAGTCTGAGCACACTCATCCTTCCTTATTTAGCAATTTAGAAAGAAAAAAAGAAGTAAAATTTCAGAAACAAGAAGCAAAAAACCCATGTAGCTTTGTATTTAAACACTTACTCTTCTTTTTGAAAGGTCGATTCTTTTCCAATGTAGGATTTTCAGTCATGGGTTTTCTTCTTGAGTGTTTATACACAACACCTAAAGCAGGGAGGCATTCATTTTGACCGGAGCATTCTGACATGACTAGAATACAAATAATATGTTACAATTCTAAGACTCAAACTACAGGAAAAACATATGGGAATTCCGTTTATTTTCAGAATAAAGGCATTTGTAAGAGTGAGCTTAAAATTGGTGTGTTGAGAGAGATACAGATTTGTAAAATCTGTGTTTTGTTGTAAACATTTATATGCCTCTACCATAGAGTATCTAACTGTGACCTGTTAAAGAGATCATAAAGGCCAGCCTGCTAAGTAAAGAGCAGCTGCATTCAAGTTGCTTCAGTTGGCTAGACAATGAAAGTGTCCAAACCCTTGGTTCAACCTTTCAGAAATAGTGAATGTTATGTCCCATTTGGTCTTCTCTAGGGAGCAAGCCAGATTGTTTGCATGCACCATAACTCCACTAACTCTCAGGACCTAAAGCCGTAACTGTTCTGTGCCAGTTCTGCTGTACAGTAATGCTTCTTGGCCTCCTTTTCAGTTACTCTTGTGTGTTACTTAGAATAGAAGATGAAATGAAGTGGAAGTTCCACAGAGAGATGCAATGTGTTTGAATAACAACATCAAAGTATGGCTAAGGAGGATTGCTCTAATTTTTGGAAGTTATTTATTTTGGACGAGACACTGATTAGAATTATTTTTGTTCCTTTTAGGGGATGATGATCATTATCATCATCATCATATTTACTGAAGTGAAATTATGAGAAACACCAAACAGTCTATAAAAAACCACATTTTTTAACTACATCTGTTCATGAGCTATTATTGCCTATTGCCTACAGGAAACATGACGCATTACTACAGCTACTCCTCTACCTCGAGACACAGTCTTTGAGCTTGTGCTACCAGTGTTTTGGAAAGCAGTGGAGAAGTACTATCGAAAGCGTGTGATTCTGCATTCATTTTTCTGTTCATCACATTACATGACAGATTAGGATTACATTCAAGATTTTTTTCCCTCTTTAATGCAGTGTAGATTTAAAAAAAAAAGAAATGAGAAAAGTGAGAGCAAAGCAGAGAAGACTGTGGGTTTTTTAGGAAGACAAAGTTAAAATGTCGAGTCATAGTCAAATGAAGAGTGCTTTTCTGGTCTTTTTAAAGACAGCTGTTCAGTCATGCTACATTTTATGGTCTTTTTCTGCCTTTAAGTATTTGAAATTATAATAGAATACTTGGTATGGTACATCAAAGTGATGTTCTTGTCTAGTCTCAAGAAGTGATGTTTAAACAAGTAATACTTCTGCCTACCCTGTCATCTTTGTGTTGGTTCTGTCTCCTTTTTCTGTAACTCTGCAGAAAATCATGCAACTCATGTCTAATGAATATACTTTTTGAAGATTACAATATATAATAGCCTGTATAAAACAAAGTCATTTTTTAATGTATAAGGGTATTGCTGAGGAGGATAGTAAGACTAATAAAATATCATTAGAGAATAAGTGACAGTAAAAGTTTTTTCTCACACCTTTGAGAGTCAAGATTACTCTGAGTGCCAGTGTGAAATGAATAATTTGCCCTTGTGGTGCATTAACCTTAGCTGTCTGCCGCATGCCCACCCAGCTGCTCTCACTCCCCCTTCTCAATATATTAAAAAATAAGATGAAAAACTTGTGGGTGAAGATAAAGACAGGGAGCTAACTTGCCAATTACCATCATGGGCAAAACAGACTTGACTTGGGGAAAATCAATTTAATTTATTGCCAATGAAAAAAAAAAACAAAAACCCAAACCCAGAAAACAAAGTAGGATTGTGAGAAACCAAGACAAAAGTAAGAGCAGTTTCCTGAAGTTTCCTCCCACTTTTACCCTGCTTCAGAGTGGGGTCCCTCTCACAGGATACAGTCCTTCACCAGCTGCTCCAGTTTTAGGCTTTAGTCAAGGTTTGCTCCAGCATGGGTCCTTTCTACAGAGTACAGTTGTTCAGAAGCAGACTGCTCTAGCATGGGTTCCCCATCAGATGCAGCTTCTGTCAGTAAACCTGCTTCTGTGCAGGATCTCCAGAGGCTGCAGCTTCCTTCATGGCATGTCCACCTGCTCCACTGTGGACTTCCATGGCCTGCAGGGGAACAACCTGCCTCACTATTGTCTTCACCACGGGCTGCAGGGGAATCTCTGCTCCAGCGCTGACAGCACCTTTGCCATCTTCATTAAGCTCAGCGTCTGCAGGGCTGTTTCTCAAATTTTCTTCTCAGTCCTCTCTCTCACAGCTCCTGCATAGTGTTTTTTCTTAGATGCATTCTTAAATATGCGTGTCTGCTGGGCTCAGTTGTGGCCTGAGGTAGATCTATTGAAGCCGGCTGGAACAGGGTTTGTCTGACAAGGGGCAGCCCCTGGCTTTTTTTATATAGTCCACCTCATCAGCCCTCCGCTGCTAACACCTTGCCATGTAAACCCAGTACAGACCTTTGTTTTGCTTGATGCTTGTAATCTACCATGACAAGTTGCTGTTTGGCACAGGCTTAGTCGCTGCTGTTTAAGCTACCTGCATCTTAATTTTACTCCTGCAATTTTCCTGATGTGACCACACTGCTGTTACACGTGGCTATGAATAGTTTGTGTAAAGGCTGAACAAGTGGGGGAAAAAATGATAGAAATGTACCTTTTTCTTTCATATGTTCTTTCTGGCTCCTTCATCCTGTAATGCAATACTTTAGAAATTGAGTTGAATATGGAGGGTAAGTGTTCATAATTGGATTTAAATTATTTTTGTGATATTTAGTCAATTCCTGTTTGGGATGAGTGAGGACACAATCTTTCCATGCCAGTTCCTCTTCTGTGAAATAACACTTTTACAGTTCACGGATGATAAAACAAATGTATTACAGAGCGTGAAACACTTGGCTGCCTTTTGTTGAGGTCACAGGCAAATACCTGAGCTGGAGGTGGATGGGGTTTGTGTCAGAATGCGTCTAGCGGCAAAGCACACCCCTCGTACTTTGAGTGATATCTTTTCTACTGGCGGTAGTGATCAACTGTCATCACTGTGACAGCACATTGTTCATTATTCAATATGGTCAATTATTGAATTATTTTGTGTGCTCTTTGTTTCTTGATTGGATTGCTAGATGGGCTCCAGATAAATAAAGGGAAAAATAAATCTGAATTCTCTTGTTTATTCTATGATGAGGCTTCCCTTTAAAGGGGGAAGAAACACATGTTTCCATACATGCTTGTATGGAAACACATCTGAATTAAAGTAGCTACCAGACATTTGTGTGAACGCAATCTCATTTTTCTGAACGTTTGCATATAGTGAATAAAAAAGGAGTAATTTTTTTAGTGGTCAAATAGAACAGCTCTTTTGAAATCCAAACTGAATATTCATAAACTGTCTTCCTGCCTTATTTAACTGATTTGAGCTCTTAAAGTCTAATACTTCCTCGGAAGTTATACTAGAATTGTAACTAATAATCTTCCTACATTTATACAACATGCAAACACACATATGGTGCACATACAGACATTATCCTTATATTAGCTAGATTTTGTTGACAAAAATATGATAGATCATTTAACAAATATATCATTTGCTGACTTCATTGCAATTTTATAAGAGGCACTGTTATAAAAAATGGATATGACATTTGCATTTCTGCTTAATTGCTGTGCAGTGAGCAAAAAGATAAGAGAGCCAAGAAAGCTTATTAAAACTGAAATGAGGGCAAGTGATAAAAGAATGATATTCTAGTGGGGCTGCAGTCAGATCTGTCACTCTCCCCTCAAAAACAACCTTATTCTTGGATTTTTTTGATGTGGATGTAGGCTTTATATAACCACTCTTTTCGCTTGAGATACACTTAATATACAGGGTGTCTGCATGCCTGTATTTAGGTTAGGGGCCTAAGTAGCCAGGGGAACTTCTGGAGAATAATGTGACTTTTCCTCTGCCCTGAAGTAGCTTCCTTTTTCCTTTTCTTTATTGACTTTTTTGCCTTTTTCCTCAGAATAAATGAGGATATACATAGGGGCTTCTAACCCTTGCCATGACATGCCTCAGATTTAGTCATTGAGAATTAAATTTTTAGAGGAAGTGTTGAAAGGGATGTTTCATAGTTTGAAATGTTAAGCATTAGGAAACACTCAGTGTATGATCATATAACTAATAACTGATTCATACTGTAAGTACACAGAAAGGTAGAGCTAAAGAGCTATATAGTAGTCATTTAAATCAGGGCCTTTCTATTTTTTGCATTAAGGACATCATAAGAAAAGCAATGCTTTAGAAATAACTGCAAAATTTTTCCTTGTTTTAAAACATTAAATATCTGTATATATAAATGTGCATATGCTGCATGCCACTGTAGGGACTTCCCTCTGCTTCTGGATATCACATACCATCTTGCTGTCTGAAACCACCACAGATGATATTTTTATTTAAGCCACAGCCTAGCTGTGCAGGGAAACTACAGCAGAAAGCTGTCTTAGAGGAACCTGTGTGCTGGAAGAGGCAGCCTATCCATTCTCTGGTTATGCATTTCAGCAGATTGTGCTGAAATTCTGCTCTGTCAACAGAATAAGCCTAGTTCTGTCAAATGTTCAGTGCAGCCTTCAGTCACAAAGTAATGATGAGCTGTCACTGAACTGATACAGGAAACAGAACTCTCTTACACAGGTTTTGCACAAAAAAAAAAAATTCAATTCTGTTCCCTGCAGGGAGATGCATAACTCTTGATATGAAGCTGTATCAGCTTGTGCAAAAACTGCGAAAATCTGCTCAAATAAGTAAAATCTACTCAGACTTACCTTCTTGTGTTTGGTTTTGCGTCTCTGGAACTGATAGCTTACAATTAGTTTAAAAAGGAGGGACAGTCCCCTGAAATTCAAGAGCTTTCTGGGACTAGGTTATAAATGCTGGCAGCTGAAGAATAACCACAGGATATGGCTTTTCTTTCAAACATACATATTTTTTAAGTAATTGTGTATGATGATGCTCTCAAGGAATACCTTTCAAAAAATACAGTTTGTAAAATTAAGTCATCCTAGTAGTTTGGTTTAGCTGGGTAGTCTGCAATGAGAAGCTGCAGGAGTAATTAATAACCAAATACTATATTTCTACTGGACCTCCATCTTGCTGTAACAAATAATACTCATGTGCCAGTAGTACGTACAGATGTAGTTTGGTTTTGGTTTATTATGTTTTTTGCAGTTTCCCATGTTTACAGTGAAAGAGTAATATCATGAACGTTCATTGCAAAATAGCTGTAGAAACTGAAAAATGCATGAAACCAGGAAAGCCATTCTCATACTGTGTTCCTGGGAGTGTTTTTTATCCTGTGAAACCAACTTCTGTTTTATAACTACTTTCTTTTCATAATAACAGATTGGGTGGGTTGCTGTTATGCTAAAGGGCTTTTGGGGTAATGCTGGCATTTATCAGAGCTATCATACGTTAAAATTGATGCTTCTTTTTATGCTGCAATATATTTGAATGTATTTTTGAGTTCTGGCCTTCTTACATAAAAATGACATGTTTCAGATGTTTTGTCTATTAAAAGGAATGATGTTATACATTCCTGGATTCAAACATAGAAAATGTAGAAAACTTCCATTTATTTTTCCACTTTTGATAACAACTCTTTCATTTCTGAGGCAATTAAATTTCGATATACATATATTTATGCATTTTGTTAATAGCTGTTCTACAGCCATTGGTATTTTGTGATGACTGAGATTCAGAAATTAGCTGTTTCAAAAATTGTTTAATAAAATAACAGAAGTAGTCTAATTTTATGTGAATGCCTAAAGAAAGTGCGAATAAATTCTTAAGGGCCAAATATTCTGTTGTCAACACATTGTACAATAACATATGACACTCTCGCTTGACAGCAATGCATACATGTAAAAAGAAAAATTTATCTCTGTAGATATAAGTCTGTAGGACTTCTGCTGTTAATCTCAGGAGCAGCAAGAGTGTCTCCTAAATTTCAACCAGCAGAAGGAAGAAGCAGAGGATAATATAAGGCTTGAAAATCATGTTTCCTCAAAACCATTTGTTGCATCAGTGCCTTGCACACTTGAACAAAATCCTTTCCTTGCACATTTTCTTTGGTGTACAGTTTGTGCTCTTATTCAAGATCACAGCATTTCGGTATTACTCTTTATCTTTCAGTAATTGGAAACTGAAACATTTATGAGTTATCTTTCTCTTCAAAAATAAAAAAAAAAAAAGAGAAAGGAATTATACAGACAGCTTCAGTATTATGGAGTAGCAGTTGTAATCCGTAATTACAATGGAATATTTCCCATAACAAGCCCTGTAAAAAAACAAACAACCCCTAAGTAGCTCAGTAGCTCAGAAAGAATCAACTTTCTCTGTGGTGTCATTTTTAGGGTTTTTGGTTTTGGTGGGGACTTTTTGGGGGTTGGGGTTTTTTTGGTTTGGGTTTGGTTTGGGTTGGGTTTTTTTTTTGGGGGGGGGTGGTTTTTTTTTTTTAAGGGGTGTGTGTTTTTTTAATATGGTCTCTATCTTTTCTCACAGTATGATTCTTCCGGTGACATTTACAGTTATGATACCCTGAACTGTTGTCTGGCATTTTTGCTACTATTTTACATTTGTTTTGTTTGTAGTAGCTCCAAAACTGGTTAGCTTAGAAGATAAATGTTTCTGTTATTTTCTTGGCCACTGCAAAATGAATGTTTTCAGGATATTTAGGACTAGAGGAAGTTATATTGATACATTATATATTTATGATAGTGTAATGAAATACATCTTTGAAACAGTTTAGTGAGGCTTAAAATGGAAAGTAAAAAGAAAATCATATTTAAAAAAAGAGGGTAGAAAAAAATACTACTGTGAAACTGAACATTAAGAAAAGTCTTATTTCAAGTTTTCTAGGAAGATGCAGAAACTGATGAGACATTTTATGTGCCTTTGCTTTCGATTTTGGGAAGTTTCAGAAAATCATTAGACAACAGGATTACCAGTCTTCTCCAGGCTGAACAACCCCAACTCGCTCAGCCTTTCGCCATAGGAGAGGTGTTCCATCCATCTGATTGTTTTTGTGGTCCTCCTCTGGACTTTCTTCAGCAGGTCCATATCTTTCCTGTACTGAGCATCTGCTCATCTGTCTGGTTACTGGATTCAGCTGCCTCTAACAAAGACATCAAGAGTGCAAGCATAAGTCACGTTTCTGAATAAATGGCAAGGAAATATCTATCTAACCCAAATTGTTCTGAATATTAAAATACTTGCAAATAGATACGAATTTATCACCAAAAAAAAAGTGACAAAATGTTTAATTCAAACAGGAATTTACAGATTCGCTTTGTTCTTCCCCAATCTGAAGAAAAGAATTGTGACTGAAATAGATTGCAGAATGTCACTTCAAGGGGGTTTGCAACTCCCTCCCCCCTTCCCCTGTAAGGGGGAAAATGTCACTCCTTCACCTGTAAATTTGATGGGTTTGTTACTGTCCTGGGAAAGACAAGACCCTTCAGCCCAATCAGCTTATCAGAGCCTTCTGCAGGCATTATATCGGGCGGCATGCTATTGGAAGGCAGTTTGACCATCCTATTCAGGGCCTACAGTAACAGATTCACTCACCAAGTTAAAAAAAAATTAAAGAAAGTTTTTAAGCTGATTGTAAGTCAATTTAAGTCTCCGGTAACTCACACAAAATAGATCTTCACTCTGAGTTTCTGTTATATTATTTTGTGACAGTTTTAAGGTTCGAAGATTGCCAGTGACAATATAATATACTAGCTGCGAGAACAAGGTTGAAAATAATGTGTAAAGCCAGCTAATATTAAATGAAATGTGAATAGAGTTTAGCTCTTACCCAATAGGCATCACTGTGGGGGGGAGAAGACAGGTTCAGCCTGTCGACCAATCCCAACAGTTACATTGGAGTCTTCCTTCTCATTTTTACCCCCTTAATTTCTGATATTTATAGGATTTATTTCAAATTAGTAACTCACCATAACCCTTCCACCTTTTACCGGTTGTTCAACTTATTTGCATAAGGATTACATAACTGATTGCCTAACTACTCATGCTTAGGGGAGGGTCTCCCAACCTGGGCAGGGGTCTTTTGACCTGTGGGTGTGATTTTTAGTATTAAAATGAGATTATAATCGGAGAAGTTCAACAAAGGGACACCTAATCATATTTTTCTCGCTTGTGAGAAGCATATTTTGATGATTTTGCAGGAGTTGTCAGGATGTAACAGACTTCAAGTCTTTCTTGATTAGAGGTTTGTTAATCTTATTTTTCTCAGTCCTATTTTCCTTCAGTTCTGTTTTTCTCAGTCTGCCTACAAGGCTAAAGCCTCTCAGGCTATCAGTTCTCATCATAAATCACTGTTGTTTCTCAGGTCTCTTGACCATTTAAGAGGCCTTTTTATCTGTTCAGGCTCCTTCACAGTAATACAAGTCTAAATTTCTTAGCTAAATACCTATGGAATTTTAACTGTGTCGTGGTTTAAGCCCAGCCGGTAACTCAGAACCATGCAGCCGCTCGCTCACTCCCTGCCTTCTTGCTCCCCCTGCTCCTGGAAGGATGGGGAGGAGAATCAAAAGAATGTAACTCCCACGGGTTAAGATAAGAACTAAGGTATAATACAAAACCACTACTGCTACCACCAATAATAATAATGATAAGGGAAACAACCAGGGGAGAGAACACAATTGCTCACCACCTGCCGACCAATACCCAGCCCAACCCGAGCAGCGATCTGGGCCTTTTGGGTAACTCCCCCCAGTTTATATACTGGGCATGGCATGCTGTGGTATGGAATACCCCTTTGCCTAGTTTGGGTCAGGTGTCCTGTCTGCTTCCTCCCAGCTTCTTGTGCCCCTCCTCCCTGGCAGAGCATGAGACTGAGAAAGTCCTTGGTCAGAGTAAACATTACTTAGCAACAACTAAAAACATCAGTATGTTATCAGCGTTGTTGTCCTGGGTTCAGCTATAGCAGTCATTTTTCTCCTGCTTAGTAGCTGGTGCAGTGCTGTGTTTTTTAACTTTCAGCCTGGGAACAATGCGGATAACACTGATGTTTTTAGTTGTTACTAAGTAATGCTTATTCCAACCAAGGACTTTCTCAGTCTCATGCTTTGCCAGGGAGGAGGGGAAGCCAAGAGGAAACAGAGACAGGACACCTGACCCAAACTAGCCAAAGGGGTATTCCATACCACAGCACGTCATGCCCAGTATATAAACCGGGGGGAGTTACCCGGAAGGCCCAGATCACTGCTCGGGTCGGGCTGGGTATTGGTCAGCGGGTGGTGAGCAATTGTATCCTCTCTCCTTATTATTTCACTAATCATTATTATCATTGGTGGTAGCAGTAGTGGTTTGTATTATACCTTAGTTGCGGGACTGCTCTTACCTCAACCTGTGGGAGTTACATTCTTCCGATTCTCCTCCCCATCCCTCCGGGAGCAGGGGAAGGAAGAAGGGGGTGAGTGAGCGAGCGGCTGTGTGGTTCTGAGTTACCGGCTGGGCTCAAACCACGACAGTTGTTCTCAGGCTAAAGTTGAAAACACCACACTGCACCAGCTATTAAGGAGAAAAATGACTGCTACAGCTGAACCCAGAACAACTATATATGATTATAAGGTTAAATATATTATTATGGAGCTTAAACTAAACATGAAGCTTGAGCGTGTGTCTGTGGCATTTAAGTGGCTCTAGTAGTGATATGTACTTTTGGTGTGAAATTCTTTCACTTTACAATCTTTGTTTGTCATCTGCTACTGATGTTTATCAGTACATGGCATCCTCATGTTCCTGCACCTGCAGGGAGTATAACAGGCTCTCTGTTCAGTTTATCTCAGCATATGCCAAGGTCACAGGGTTGCTGAGGAGCTATCATAGGGTAGATTCTGTGCATGTTAACCTCATTCCATCCCAGAAGTAGCAGTTACAATTTACCCTAAAATTTCTTTAATATTATAACATAACTTTGAGGAATTGGAAGGGGGGGGAGTGTCTCTAATTTTCCCCATTATTCCACACAGGAACAAAAATATAGAACAGAAAATGTGGTACATAAATGACAGCATAGGTTAAATTTTCTATTCAGAAGGCGTTTATGTATTCATTTAATTCTGCACCGATTATACAAACTGGTGGCAATGTATTTATAAACTGAACTAAAACTGTGTTATACAGCTATTCCTGTATTCAGATAGTGAGGAATTTGGAGGTGAAGCTAGGACACAAAAAGCAACAGATGATTAAGGTGGCAGCACCAGCCCATCTGAAAGCTGTCCTGCTACAGGAGGAAGCAGCCAGGCAAGCCAAAGTAGAGATTTTGCATTTCTGACAAATAAAGTTGACTTTTCTGTGAGATCACCACCAAGAAACAGTATTTGAGAGGTCTCTTCTACCATCCCTCACATATCTGTGCTGAAAGGCGCTGTACAAAGACACTGACACATAGGAGTTGGGCCAGTGAAAAAGAAGAGGCAGTGACTTTCAATTATCTGAAATGTATTTAGACTTGTTCAGTTTACCTTTTAGGTTTGAGATGTGAATAAAAATGTGTAAAGCAAAACTCATTTCTGTCAAATTAAAATAGCTTACACGGGCATGCTTGAATTAGGTAAAATTATTCAAAGCTTTCCATGCATAAATGCTTTCATACATTCACATTGCCACTGTTCACATGAATTTGGATTTTCATGTCTGGATATTCTGGATGATTCATGCTTCTGAGGATGAGAGATAGTGACAAGCTTGAAAACTATATCAATAAATGAAAATATATAGTTATGGTGTCTGGCACCTGTCTCTGCCTTATTCTCTTTGTTGGGGCAGCTGAAGCCTCTCTAACCTTTTCATTTTTCACCTCAAAGTTATTTACCTTGGTGGTTGATAATAATATGAGACTAAGAATAGTACGGTTTCATATATTTGAAACTTGAGGCTCTGCTGAATTCTCAAATGCATCACATTCTGCTTGGGTCTGGCCACTGAGATGGAAACCTGGCATTGAGAGGAGTGAAAGTGCACAGCTGTTGTTTTTTTACATTATGTCAAGAAGATCAGGAAAACAAGAATGAATTTATTTAGGGTTGCTGCAGAAGAAGGGAATTACTCACTCTTTAACATGGAATCTCAACTCGCTTGTGTTTTGAGAGCCTTGCAACAAAAAAATGTGCCCCTCCGGTTGTCCTGGCCATTTCAAGAAATTAGTTCCAAAGAATTCTTCAATTACATTTAACTAAAATGGCTCACTGAGCTGTTTTCTTCTGTGAAGCTGACTACGCTTTTGAACTTGTGGACATAAAGATGGCTTTTACTACATTTAAGGGCAAACAGGCAGACTGGAAAGAAGCTCTGGAGGCTGGACTGAGAAATAACACTTCCAGTACTGGGTAGAGTAGGTAGCTAGGGTGGGTGGAAGTGCTTGCTTGCCTATATTTGGCTTCAGGGATGCTGTTGATGTGAACATAATATGAATACAATTTGAGTTTGGGTTTCTGTTGCCTGAGCTTCCATGCCTCTGATTTTCAGCAACAGGCTGAAGCGGATCAGGATCAAATTTTAGACCTCAAAATTAGAGCAAACTAAGCGTATTTATTGTGTTGATACAGACCATACTGGGGAAGTTTTGGAAACTATTTTGGAAACAGCTAATAGGTAAATTTTCCATGTACTGTATGGTCCTTGGATGAAAGACACATGTAAATTGAATTATATTAATTTGTTTATTGATCTGTTTCTTCAAATCCTGCTTTCTTTTCAGCATGTAAGTTTCTTATTTGGGAATTCAGGACTTGCTGTGTGGTATTCAGTTATATAAATTTCATAAAGTTCTTGCACTTTTCTAAAGTTCTGCTTTGGTAGCAGGTTAAGCATTGCCAAAGACTGACTCTTCTGCAGAAACTACTTGCTTTTGTGCTCCAGTTCAGTCTGCACACAGCAACGCATTAATCTGTGGGGTGGCATACTACTTGAGAGACCTTCTCTCTAATTCTGCTTCTGGTAGAGAATTGTTGTTTCTTCGTTGGGAAGTAAATGTAAAACAAGAATAACTAAAACTGTTTCTTAACAACTTTAGCAGTCATAAGTATTGGAATTATTTACTTTTTAAATTGAGAGTTGTAATGCAATGTCATTTGAGAATTTCAAGGAGTCTAGAGAAATGGCATCAGTTTGCTGGTAAATAGCCTTGAAGCAATAACCTAGTGATGATTTTTCTCTTTTTAGTGTCTGCTTTCAAAGCGTGTCATACTTATTCCAGTTTTTGCTAGGTAGATAGGGAAAAGACTTATGGAGAGTATTGCAAAGGGATCTTATTCATGCGCAAATGTTATTCTTCGAATATCTATAGTAAATATTATAATTGCTGGATATCTCTGTCCATATCTACCTTTAATGAGTAACTCTGATAATGGAAAATGAGAAGTTTCTATTCAGAAAAGAACATACTCGTGTAGAGTTAGTAGGAGATAAATATCTAATCATTCAGAAACAAGACAGAAACCTTCAAGGGATAATCTTTATGCAGCTGCTTAACAGCTAAACAGAAGAATCCAGTGTAACATTTGAGAGTGAATGATAGGATCTGTCCTCCTCTAGCTCTAGTTGAGCTGTAGGTTGCAGTTGTGCTAATTCATCAGAGAGGAAAAAAGGGAGAAGCCATTCAGCATCTTCTTTGTTTCCAATAATGCTCTCAGTTTTACTTTTATAAAGAAGGTGGATTGCGTTTGCGAAAGGGATGATTTGGTGGGAAAGATGTTCCAATATTTGATGACCTTCTGAGTCATCAGGATGTATTAACACTCAGTTGTTCCTGAACTCAGAACCCCATGTAGGCACAGCTGCTTGGGCACGCTCTGCTGGTAGACATCATTTTAAGGGCATTTTTCTCTCATTCATTCTGATACCAACTATTATTTTTTTTCTGTCCATTTTCTATAAATCCTTGGAAAAAGTGTTTTCCTTTAACAGTTCCCCTCCACTCCCTGCCAGTAAAAAAACCCCTAGAAAACAGATGTTCTATGAATAACAATATATGTAGCTTTGCAGAAGAGGATCTGAGGGTCCTGGTGGAAACAGAGTTAAACATGAGACAGTACTGTGCCCTTGCAGCAAGGAAGGCTAATGATAACCTGGGCTGTATTAGAAAAGCTATTGGCAGCAGGCTGAGGGAGGCAAGTCTTCTGCCCTACTCAGCACTCATGAGGCCACACCTGGAATAAGTGTCCAGTTCTGGGCTCCCCAGTACAAGAGAGACATGGACACCCTGGAAGGAGTCCAATGAAGACACACAAAGCTGATTAAGGATCTGGACCATCTTGCCTATGAACTTACTAATACATATAAATACATGGAGGGAGTGTGCAAACTGGATGAAGCCAGGCTCTTTTCAGTGTTGCCTGGTGAAAGGACCACAGGCAATGGCCACAAACTGAAACACAGTTGGTTCTGTCTGAACATCAGGAAACACTTTTCGCTGTGAGGGTGACTTAGCCCTGGTGCAGGATTCATAGGGAGGTTGAGAAGTCTCCATCCTTGGCAATATTCAAAAGCTATCGGGACATGTTCCTGAACAAGCAGCTCTAGGTGGCCCTGCTTGAGCAGGGCGATCAGTCCAGATGACCTTCCAACCTTAGTCATTTTGTGATTCTGTGATTATATAAAAGAAAGAAATAGGAGTAATAATAAAACTCTATTAACTTGTCATTTTCCAAATAAGCCATTGTACTGCATTTCTGCTATTCTGGCATATGGTGCTAAGTAAGGTATAAAATTTATCCTTCTTCATGATCATTGGTTCCCAAGAAAAAGCAAGTGCCATCATCTTCTGAACTATGAAGCAACAGTCTACCTAGAGGCATTTCATGCAAAGGTATTATCTCCCTGCTGCAGTTTGTAGAAAGCTAAAGGGATTTTCAGCTATAAGGGTATATTCACAAGCTCTTCATACTTTCATCTCCTTTGGCAATATACATAGATCTGCTGCAGAGAAAACATTTAGTATCATTCTGACATGTCTCCATTTTAGTGCTTTATGACTCACTGACCCAAAATTTCTTTGCTAACAATCCTGGACAGCCGCACAGAAATGAGTACTTAATTTAGCACTAAATTTGTAAGTAGCACTAAAATATTAATGTACTATTAAATTCAGACTAGCGATAATCCATATTGTACTTACCTTATATACTTTGTGCAGTACAGTGATTTTTTGATTGATTCCCATCCTTTTTAGCCACCTGTAACATTTTTACCTGCAATCATATTTAAGTGCTATACCCTGAAATAGTTCACATACTAAATATTTTAATATAAAGTAGTTTTAAAAATTGGGCTTTATTTGCAGTGAGTATAATAGGTATAGTATTAATATGCTTTAAAAAATTTTTAAATTACCATTTTCTTTAATCACATACTCTCTCTGATTAGTTTTACAATTAATGGAATCCCTAAGATACCCATATAATTGATTTATACGTATTTATGTATAGACACATAGAATATAAGAATATATGTTGTAAGAATATGGGAGTTTTCTTTTAAACTTATCTGAAAGAAAGTTTTAACTTCAAATAAAGTGTATTTAGATACATATTCCTATACTGTAGGCTATAGGAGTATTTAGACATTCCAGTGAGGTAAAAGTATGATTTTTTTTTTTTTTCCTCCTTTTAATTTATCTGAAAGGAATCTTTAATTTTAAAGAAAATATTTTATGGGGAAATCAGTAAACATCATGCAATTTTGCCTTTCATGTAATTGCCCATACAAGTTTTTAATTAAGATTGTCATAATTTTGTCTGAGTATTTTGTACTAAGAAAGTAAGGTTTTATTAAAATGTGGAAATCAATGTCAGATTGATTACAGCTCTCACAGGGGGATAAGTTTCACTTAGACATTAAAAAAGACAGAGATCATACAGAAAAGTCGATAACAAAATTTTACACATATCTTTTTTTTCTAGCTTACTCACAAAAGAAGCTTTAAGGTATAAGGATGAGAAAATTGAATTCCCTTTCTAAAGGTTAATTTGTATTTCATTTTTATTGTCCAAAGCATCAATAAAAGGCCTTTCACATCAATCAGTAGCTCTCTCTGACACAAGGAAAGTGTTATTCTAGCGCAGTTAGACTGTACATTATCTTTTGACAGGGTGGGAGAAGAGAAGGGGAAACTTTGGATGGCAGCATATACCACTTGTGGCAGAAGAAGATAAAATGTGAAAGGTTTGGCTTCCAAGGATGGAAGTAGGCACTAAATCCAAACAATATTTTCTGGTGTGACTAATTCAAACATATTAAAACAAGTATCTTGCAAAGCACTGATATTCAAATAGTCCTGGGGGCTCATGTGCAGTGGGTTATTTCGTAGTGTCATGCACATAATTAGGTGACCCTTGAGGGAAGAAATCAGTGCTTATGTAATTTAGTTGAGGTCAAATGCAGTTTTCAAACTGGGTTGGCCCCTGGGGGTGTGGAAGCAGGAGATAATTTCTGAGACAGAGAGAAAGATTCCAGCCAACTTCTGTCCTTCTCCCTCCACTTTTCTTCTCTCCTCCCCCTCTCCTGCAGCACTGCCCTAGCACTTGCAGCTCTGTTGGCTCTGGAAGCTCTGTGGAAAAGACAATCTGTGATTTCAGCTACCAGGGTCAGGGAGCGTGGGAGCCAGCCATCCCACACTTGGGGTTAAAAAACCCTAAACCAACAAACAGGAACTTTTCATAAAAAAATTGAAAACTGCTAACTTGAATAAATGGTCCAGAAGCCACAGGCTGCTGAGGGCATCAGACCCTGCCACTAAGGGGACCTCACTGCGAGGCAGCAGTTCTGGCTGCAGTACCTGCTGGCCTTCCTCCCTCACCACGTGGCCCAAGGCCTCAGCCATGTCCTTAAGCAACCCCACTGCTGTCTAAAGGCTTTATAATTTTTTGTGCAAAAGTTTTAAAGCTCACAAAGAGCCATTGGAGCCACTGGCCAAGAGTGCAAGTAGCTTCTCAATAACATGTTTTTGTTTTTCCCTTGAATGAATGCTTTTCTCTCCAGCTTTCAGGCATCCGAATAACAGAAGTTACTTGGACTGAAAAAGGACTGAATTGTGTCTATAAAACCATGAAAATACTTATTAATGAAGTCAACAAAAGTTTTCCCCTGAAATGGGATGGACCATTTATAGAAAGTGGATATTGACATCACTGGACAAGTTTTTATTTATTAAAATTTGAAATACTGTGAAGAAAAGACTTTTCTCAGACTTTCTTTTTAATGTCCAGTTTAAGAGTAGTTGGAAATAAAGTTGCTTTCCCAACTCAGCTTGTATGGTGAGGGGAAACATAAAAGATATTTTTTTGCTTCCTGTTTGTTCTCCAGTTTGTTTACCATGGTAAATAACATTATTATTATATATAACATAACTCAGTACAAACAACTGATCTCTATTAATGCTAACCTTGCAATTTTTCTAGCAATTCTACTGAAAGGTTAAAAAGTTAATTTGCTGTCATGATGTACACTGAAAGAACATGTCTGCTCTGCTCCCAGTTATCTTCCTGATTTGTCATTGTGTTTAATATACCCTGCAAAAATACAGTGTCATGACAGGCTATGTACTACAAGTATTACATCCTTTGAAAATGGAGGAGAAGTAAAGGGTATGCAGAAGAATGCAAAGACTCAAGATTGCTGTCTTAAATGAAAAACACTGTTAAATGGGTCTGGCTGCATTTGCAGTTAATATTGTATTGTGGTTCCATCACACCTTATTTAGAACTGCAGAAAAGTGTTGTGCCTAATGATAAAAGCAAGGATCAGCAAAGATCTGTTTGCCCTGTTCATCCCTCCTTTGAATGCTGCATTTGTTTACTAGATGAAGGTAATCTTATCCTTAACACTGTTGATGAGAGGAACTGCTTCTTCACACAGAAAGCAATTTGGCTGCACTTTACAATGAAATAAAACAGGGGTAGTGGTGAGGACTTTCCAAAGAGCACTTCTTTCTGGACAGTGTGTCTTCCATATATGCTGAGACAAATATACATGCTATGTTCGTCTGAATTATCCCACTGGTTAAGGATAGGCATGGCAAAGCACCAGAGTGGACAGGTAACAGACAGAGTCCCAGTTTCCTTCCTTCTGTCAAGAATAGGGATGATGAGGGATGCTGCCTGGGAAGTACTGAATTCTATAAATCCACTGCCATATTCTCTCTGGTGAGGCTGACAATTACCAGGTTTTACTCAGTGCAGGAAAAAAGCAGAGTTCCATGAGAGTAGCCCATCTGGCCCATTTTAGAGATCTATAGTATGAAGAAATTATCCTTTAAGTGCCTAGTTCTCTAAGCAAGTCCGTTAAATGTAGATGTCAATATTGCAAGTGCTAAAGTTTAGAGAAACTACTCTTGCTCTGCATATGTTCTCTTCTCTGTTTCCCCCTTATGTCTCCTTTTCCTCCTCCTCCTGTTCTGATAAGTTACTTGCTAATTTAATTAAAGTTATATTTGATTTAAATGGATTTGTTGTCTTAAACAAAAATCCCCAAATAGCTTCTTGCTTCCTGTTTTTGTATGATTTAGATCTCTTTTTTTCTTTTTTTTTTTTTTTTCAGTGCTTGAAAATCTATTTTCTAAAATAAGTAAATGAAAAACTTCACTTATATGTAGGAAACAGTTTTAGCTTATTTTTTACTTATGAACATTTGTGGCTGGATAGATTAGGGAACAATTAACTGACTAGCTTGTCAACTCTTATTACCCTATGCAGGGAAAAAAAAAAAATAAAAGGAAACAATCAAGCAACCTTCCCAGAAGTATCATGTGATAAGTGTGTTAAAGCACAGTTTAGCCAATACGGGCTACTCAGTGCCACTTTTCCAAAGCAACCGCATCACAGCAAATAGACTGACTAAGAATAGACAAAATCTGATGTTAGACATCATGGGGGGAAGAAAATAAATACAATTTAATGTTAAGATCCTTAGTTTCTGACTCTGCCTGTCCTACAGGCTCTTGACTGCTACAACACAAATCTGTAAATCAGTAGATGGCCAGTATTGATGCTTTAGGCTCTTAAATTTTATAGTCCTACACAAATCTACCAAGTAAGACAGAATTAGAGTTAGGAAGAAATTGTATATGAATGGAAAAGGTATTAATAATATGTAATGAATGTAACTGAATTCAGCTGAAATGGATCTGTTATTTAAGTATAACTACGTTTGGAAACGTGGAAGAGGTATCACTAGTCAGTGGTACTGAATGGGAAAAAAACCTATTAGTAATATGTTATTAGCAATTACTAGTATTCTGTGATGATTGTCTTCATTATCTATCTGCATCAAAAATGAAATAGATTTCGTTCAGATTGACTGGTCTTTCTTCCATTCCTAGACACAAAAGTTAGCAACTTGGTTGCATCTCTAATGTATTAACAGATATTAAACATTGAATATTATGCTGACTATGAAATTTCTAGTAATTTTGTCACCTCCATCTTTCCTTTAGCTTGTTTTTATATAGAATTTGAATTGTTATGGTCTTTTTTTATGTGCTATACAATATAACACTATTATGCACAAAACTGAATGTAACAGTAGGAATTAAAATACATGTGTCTTTTTTTTCTTCCCTAATGTAATAATTTGTTGTATTTTCATGTTGTGCGGCTGTATTGGCACTTTTGCATTGAATTAACTGATACCACATTGGACTACGTACAGTAGTATTAGAAAAAAAGCCTGGAGTAATATATTACATAAAAAACACCAAGCTTTTTGATGTTACTGCCTATGAATTTCTCATCTATGCCCATGTGTATTTTTTGTTTGCTTTTGGTAGTTTGCTTACTATCATGAAAATAGAAACAGTTTTTTGCATGGTGGCAGGCCTATGAAGGTATTAGTTTTAAAATGGTGTTCACACTACTGCAGACATCAATGCTGACCAGTTTTTATTTTCAAGAGTCATTTTAAAGCTTGCTTAAGCATATGTAAGTGTATAAAAATGTGTTTGCAACATCTTATATTAAGAAGGGTTAATATCTTGGAGATACTTGACATGGTAGAATTCAGAAATACTGGAATAATTTCCTTCTTTGTGATGATGCATCCAGTATTGTGGGATTCTGTATTTTCCAGTGGCATGAAAAACTCAGCAGCCTGGCAAAAAGTGAAGTATGAATGTTCCTGATTATATATGCTCAGTGGGCTCACATGCAACACAAAAATTCAAGGCAAAGCCAAATGAAAAAAACATACATATATTTCATATATCACGCATTTCTCTGAATGAGACATACCGATGAACTGGTGAGGTGGATGTCATTCCAAGCAGAGAAAAGTGTAAGAAGCAGAAGTCTTCTATCCTTACTTAAGCAGACTCTTGTAGGTCAGTATTCTATGTGGTTTCATATGGCTGCTGTACAATCAAGATGTTAAATAGTATCAGATAAGAAAAGGTGAACCATTGATCCAAGGGAACTGTGGGAAGCTGGGCATTAGACCAAGTACTCCTGGGATATAGAAGTCATGGAGAATTTAAGTAATTTATACACTTTCCTGGGCCCTAAATTTTAAGGACAATAAATGGGTACAAAAGTAAAAAAGACCTATAATGGAATCAATATATTTAGTTGTTATGATTGCTATATTATTTTTACTTAGGGTGAAGATGACTTCATGAGTCCCTGTCAAACACTGGGACAGTCTCTGTCATACCATACAAAATCATTTTTGTTTTCCAGTTGTAGCAGCTGGGTAAATATTTTCCTAGTCCTAATAAGCAAGTTAGTCTTGTAGACAAGAAAGAGGAAATACATAGAGTTCTAGTAAGCACTCTACGATGTATTTGTAACCTGTGTGATTCTCATTGCCTGAATTTTACGTACGTAGCTACTGCAGATTTGAATTTTTAGGCTGGTACTTCTTTGAAGTGTAGCTGTTTGGTAATAAAGGTCCACAGTTTGGACAATGCTGAAAAAAAAAAAACCAAACCAGAGAAAACCTGTAGCATTAATAATGAATGTAACATTGGGTTTCCGTTGGGTTGTAAAATTTCCTTAAACTCACTAAATAAGGTTGAGGGTTTTTTTGTTTGTTTGCTTGATTCAGTGCCTCCAGTAAGAGACATACGGAAAATTTTCTTAGTTCTAACACATGAACGTTTTTTACCCTCCCTAGTATATGCATGCTTGCCAGAAAGCTCTGCTTTATGCTACTTTTTCTGCTAGCTATGGGGCTCCACATCTACTGTATCCATCATGCTCCAGCTGTTATCAGCACACTTACCTCCTCTTTCTTCTTCTTCATTCCCGCCCTGGGAACTGTTTAATTTTCTTTCTCTTTTTTTGTTCTGTGAGCCCATTATCTTGGTTTTCTTTGCTCATACTGTTTGTGTTGCTCTGTCTTTTATATCATTCTTTTTAGTTTTGTATCATCACCCCTACAGCCTTGGTTTCTGACACAGAGTACAAAATAGGTCAGATAGATTGACAGTGCAGTTAGTATTTGGCATTGCAATAAAAAAATCTGTGTCACCAGGGGGCATCCTGTGCTTTAGGTTCTTTGATGATACTTCGGGATTTTGAGAGAATATTCTGTTAGGGAACTTGGCTGACAAAGTATCCATCCACACTGTTTCAGTACCTTATATCTGAAATTTTAGAACATAATTACCTTACAGTCCAGTCAGTTTGTGCTTCTGTCTGCAGGAGGCTTATATCTGTATGACTCAAATCACAGACACACAACTTAGAGTCATTAAATACAAACATCCTCTTCAAACAATGGGTTTAAACATTGTGAGATATTTCTTCTTACAGAACAGGAAGCCTAAGCTGCATCTGGTAAAGAATCTGGTGTTGCGATGTAAACTTGGATGTGTCTGAGAAGGAATTCTAGCTCTGGCAATTGATATTGCCACTGTTGCAGAACAGAGCTCTTAGCAGACCCAACCATAAATCAGAATTTTTGGCTATTTCACTGAATACTGAAGAATGTGGGGGGAAAAAAAAAACCAACAAAACCCAAAACGTATATGACAATTTTGCTTAACTTGCTTCTTCAGAGAATGGGATTATAGTTAAGTGGTTTTTGTGTTTGGCTTTTTTTTCCCCCCTCCCAGCTCCTTCTAGAAATTTTTAAATTGTAAGATTCAGTAACATGAACAAAACATAATGCTCAAACACATGGAAAGAAATAAAAGAGAATATTTAAAAGTGCCAATTGAATAGCCAGTACTTCTCTGTCTTGGCTTTCTATGTATTGCTCCCTGTCATCCAATAATGGAATCTTCTTACCTAGTTAGTGCACTCTTGACCTTCAGAGCTTGATGGTTTCTTTAGACCTTCTTCCTATTTCCAAGGGATAGATCTTCCAAGAACAGAAAAACTATTTTACCAATTCGAAAAAACTGATTTAGGTGACTTTTTATGATGTTTTCAAGCCACATAATAAATAAATATTCCAAATAGAGTCTTAATGGGGGAAGAATGTAATGTAAAGAAATGACAATGTGGTGTTTAAAATACCTCATGATTTTAAATTGCATGCACAGGTAAGAATGGTGATAGGCTCTTAAAGAGCTTAAAAGCAGCAAGAGTCATTCACATTCAGTGAATGTAAATCCATAATTTGTTTTGCATAAACCTTAAACAATTTTATTTGCTTTATACAGTCAGATTCTTGAATGGACTAATAAATTATACTTACAGGTTCATTATAAGGGCTTAATTTTGTGTTTGTTTTCCTTACAAGTCCACAAATTAGCTGGATAGCTAAGGGTGATTCTGTTCCAGAATTTATAACTTTAAGAATATTCTCTAATTTGACACTTACTTATATATCTTTCTTTTCAGGTTTACATTTTCTGTAGAAAATTGGACTTTAGAGTTCTTCGAACGATGTTCCTCTTATTCTTTGTCCTTAAGCATTTCTGTCCCCTCTCTTGAAAAGAAAAAGGAAACAGATTTTACAAAATTTAAAGAGAGTGAGAAAATGTAGCCATCTTTGAGATTCTGCCATGTCCGAGAAACATGAGACTGTTGTAAATCAGCAATCTGCTCACAGTGTGAGAATGGAAATAAGAAAATTAATGTTCCCTCAGTGCTTTCTGCAGGATCCTCTTTCAGCAGATCAGGGGTCAAATGCATTTACAAAACAGTGGGAGAGAAATCTTACATTGTCACAGTGTGTTCCTGGGGAGTACTCAACTTTACACACTCGTTTGCTGCCCACCTGGAAACTAAAATAAATCAAAAAAAAAAAAAAAACCCAAAAAACCACCCAAGTAATTTTGTCTTTAGCCCAGTTAAAGATGTGGGAAGACATGTTCCCCAGTCTCTGGCTGCCTGGCATATCAACATCAGCAGCAGCAGAAGTAACAAGTTGCAGAAGAGAGTCCAAACTAATGAAGGCTGTAGGTAATGAGGAAACATTTTGGCATAGGAGTATGGCGATTGAAGGCTAATGTAAATAAGTTAGCAGTCCATTAGGTTAAAACATCCTTTATTCTATAATGGGAAGGATCGCAAGACTCATTTTAATTAAAGACTTCAAAAAGATTACCACTTCCACTTTAAACCATACTCAGATGTGTTGAATAGGTGGCTCTTGATGTGGTACTTGAACTCCAATTTGGCATTTGCCTCTGGTACTACAACATGATCTGTTCACCCTGAGATTTGTAATGTTGTCTGTCAGTGAGTTGGTTGTCTAGTTTCATTGGCAAATACATGGAGCTTTTGCTGCTTATTTACTTTGGGGGAAATTGTTCTCAAACACACAGTAGGGACAGTAATGTTAAAAGCAGGTTGACAAAAGGGAGAAGTAAATCTCTAGTCATAAAGTAAGGCTAACCAATGCCTTCTAAATATTGTAGCTAGTGGCTGAGAAAGAAGTAAAATTATTATGAACAGCTATAAAATAAACACAAAATGCAGTGTCTGGTTTTCTATGTTTTGCTTGGGATGAAAATCATGACTTGAACCCAATGTCATGTACATTGGATTTTTTTTTTTTTAACGTTATACTATTATTTCTATTTTTATTGCATTACAGAAACTCAACTTACTGTATGAAGGTGTCCATTTCGCTGACAGTGGGTGAAAATGACACTGGACTCTGCTACAATTCAAAGATGAAATATTCTGAAAAAGCTGAACTTAGCAAAAGCAAGGAAATCTCATGCCCTGAAATTGAGGATTTTTTATTTCCATTTAGAGAGCCTGAAATTCTGTGGTATAAGGTAAGGAATGCAAAAGATTTTAATATTCAACAAGATATTATGCAATGTTGTTCTGATTTTCATGATCTAAATATGATATGAAGCCTGGATTGTTTTAAAATTTGTTAAGAACAGACGACAGAATCATAGAAAAGAAGAAATTAAGTGGAGAAAATTAAAATCCTTCCTTTGGTTAACTTTAGAGTTTATATTTTCTTAATATCTATTTATGACTGTCACAAAGAATTGGCATCTTTATGCGTAACTAGAGGGCTAAAACAGAAAAGTGTGACCAGCCTGGGCTGGGTTGGTATGCTAAGGTAAAGTCATGTGAGCTGCTTATACAGCATTTCCTTTTGCTATACAGGCTAAAGAGTATGCTTCTAAAAACTCAGACGTAAAATCTATTTGGAAAAATATGAATAGGGTAGCTATGCATGCTATTATCTGAATGGATGGCTTAATTTTGCAGCATAAAATTCAGCAAAGACTTCCAAAAATTTGGTCTTTGCATGTTGCCTTTTATTGCAAATATAATTTAATTGTTTTTATCAGTAACTTTATTTTAATATTGTGTACTGATTTCCTGATCATTACTTAAGGGACAAGTTCTTGCAAAGAGTGCTGCTTCTGGGCATCACAGTAGAACTTTTATGAACAGCACCTTGTGTTCTGGATTTCTTACCATTGCAGGAGATACTCAATACTTCAGTACTGTAATGCACGCAATTTAAAGTCCCCAAACAGTTCAGTAAATCTGAAATTTAGAGTCTGCGTACTTTGTCTGTGTATATAGGAAGTCAAAGTATGAGCTGATATGCATTCAGATTATTTTTTAAAGGCTGATAATTTATGTGATAGCATAATTGCTTATAAATGTGGTACACAAAACTGTGGTATCTAGCAAGCAAAAACTAGAAGGGTTTTGTCCGAGTTAACTGACTGCATGTCTAGGATAAGCAGTATGTAACCAGTTGTTTGGTTATACTCATCTTGGATTTTGCTTTTGTAATACAATATACGTACCTGAAGTTTTAACAAATTTAAAACTATGGCTGGCTTCTTAAATAAGAGCTCAGAAGTCTGGGGTTTTGAGAGTCGTTGACAGTATTTGTTTGAATGAACTCAAGCAACCTCTTGTATTTTAATATTTTTAAAAGCCCTTTCTGTATAAACAATGATTATGCTAAGATAATAAAATATTTTGTGATAGTCAATCAAAAGATAATTTTATTATGAAAAACACCAATCCATTTTTCTAATAGCTCATAAATATTTGTAATTTTTCTTTTTTCAATACAAAAAAATTAAAAAACCTAGAAACACTAAAAATATTCAAAGTTATTTTAAGTAGTTCCTAAGTTAATTAGGTGAAAATAAGTTAATCATTTTAGAGAACTAAGAAACATGCATGCAAAAATACATATAATCTACTATAGCATAAAAATAAATAAAATAATATTTTGGTAGTAATAATTGAAATGTTAAGAATTTTTTGTATAAGCAAAACTTACATTTTACTTAGAGTACAGAGGGATTTGATTTTAAGATTTTTTAGAAAGAGCTGTATAGCATCCTGATTTCTCCTCATTCTCATCTTCGTCTGTTTCTTTATATTTTTTTAATTAGAATTTTTTAAAGAACAGATTAGAAGAAGTCTCTCCTGTAACCTGTAGCTACTGCTAATATAATAGTCCTGGAACACAGACATAACTGTAATGGAAAATAAGTAAATCAAATAGGAGTCCCTCAGCAAAGTAATGTCTAACGAAAACCACCAAAGGAAGCAACTCCTCTTCTTTTTCTTGTCAGAGGGCATATATTAAGTCAGCTGATAAAATTCCATAGTCTTTTTTTTTCTTTTTAATCAACACTTGCCTGAACTGGCTTTTTAAGTATTTAGTGAATGCAAAGTTCATAACTAGCCCGGGCTCTTGCCTAGCTGCCTTACCTTTGGGAAGCATTGTCAGCAGTGGTCCAATTTTAGTGTAAAAACAGTCACTGAAGTGTTACATTATCTTTAAACAGGAATGCAAGTCAAAGACGTGGAGATCAAGTATTGTGTTTAAAAAGGATACTCTTGTCATTCGGGAAGTTAGAGAGGATGACATTGGAAATTACACTTGTGAGTTAAAATACGGATTCTTTGTTGTCAGAAGAACTACGGAATTAACAGTTACAGGTAATTACAGGCTCTTGCTATCTGTTATATTTAGAAAAATACATTGAATATTGTGATTCGAGTTGTGCGTATTTGAGTCATTATATTTACAGAAACCACTTCTGCACAAAACTTTGCTGTATGCCTAGATGTCATGGTTTAAACCAGGACACTAGACATGAATGGTTGATACATTAAGGCTGTCCTGAATACTTCACAGTTGTGTAACATTTTGCACAAGTCTGAGTTTTTGTCTATTCCAAAAGCTTGTGAGTAGATCTTTGTTTTGACTGGAAAATGTGGTCAAAGAACAGGTAACTTCAGCAAGTACTACCTCTAATGGAAATTAAAATCACTAAGTCTATCATACTTCTTCATGTGGTAAAGAATGATTGTAGTCGTAACTCGATAGCAGTAGCTCTAATTGTGTTTGGACATGAGAATAGCTGTAGCTCCAACCCAACAGCTGTAGCTCTAGCCCAGTGAGACCATTGCAACAGGGTGACAGATATGTAAGGGGTAGTGTTTGTGCAGTGCATGACTGAAGATGGTAACATTCTTCTTCCGGAATTCTCTCCTAGCATTCTGTAGTTCAGGAACTTTCTGATCTCAATCGTCATATGATGTGGCCACCAATTAACTTATTTTCCATTAGTCTGATTATTTTATTAATCCATTTATTCTTGGCTTCAAAAATGTTTTGAAGTATCAAGTTCCACAAAGTAATTATGTAACACAAATAAACTCTAAAATTTACCAAGCAGCAATTGAAGAAGGTGCATGTAATATAATCTGCATTTAAAATTACCATATCAATGTATAAAAATCCATCATAGATGAAAACAAAATTATACTGTAATAGTAATGTCCCCAGTGGCAGAACAGTATGAAGATTGGTCCGCCAAATTTTCAGTTCCTTACCAGACCTCTAACTTCTGTTTTACAGACATGTAAAGCATATAGCGGAACACATACCTAAAGTAGAAAACTAGCCTCTAGAATTATAGGATGACATTGGAAGGCAGGAGTACATCATGATCTATATAATGCAGTGTAGTTCCATAGTATATTGCATAAAAGAAAACAAGACAGGATTTTCCTGCCAAACTGGAGGTGAGCTACATCCCTATGGTTGACAAAGATGCTTGTTTATACAAGTTCTTGCACCTTCAAAATACCTAGTAAACTGAGAAACAACTCTTAGAGAAGGAGTTTTGTGGGCTTTTCTTGCTCCTTTTTAGTATCTAATGTATAAATTTATTACATAGTAACAAATAGTAACAGCACTTATATTGTGCTTTAGGCTGAATTGCACCAGTTTCTTTTTATGGTGAAAACTTTGCTTTCTATTTTGATGTATCCCATTTGCCTTCTACATTAACAGAAATTATAGTGAATTATGGTTTGTAATTTTCTTCTAGTAGATTAGTCTGGAAATCATATTGTTTATGTTGTTTTGAAAGAATTCAAGTAACAAAGCATATTTATTTAAGCTCAGTATCCAGGATCTCTTAATATTTTTTTTCTTTTTAAAGGGAATTGATTTATTTGGTCAGTACAGACAGACAATTACTGTCTAGTGATTAACCTCACAGTAAACATCCATGTACTCTGATTGACTCTTACATGAAGAAAGCAGAAACAGAGTTTTCAAGAATTTGATTTACACCAGAAGGAGGTTGTCAATTATCTTTTGCAATACGTGGTGCATGGATTCAAAGAGTACATATTCCCTCAGTCCTCAGGTGACCTCTTCTGTCCCTATGGTTGGTGCTCCACTGCGCAGCAATATTTCAAACAGGCTCAGGCTGAAAAGAGAAAGAAAAAAGCATTGGAGCCAGATGCGTGTTACTATTTGTAGTAATAGTTTAAAAAATGTAATTCATTGCTTGTAGTGTAGGTAGGAGTTCAGTATTTAATTTTTAACTAGGCAGAGACAGAAACAGACTTGGCTGATTTTGATGTGCTAAAAATGAATGAATGCATACGGAGGGAATTATTCAGTTTCCACCTCTGCAAACCTCAGCAGATGTAAGGACAACCTCAAATTAGTAAACTGCTTGGGTAGTATGTAGGTCTTCATATCATCTTTGTAAGATTATGTAGCTAAACAAAACAAACAGATCCGTGCAGGACGTTTGACACTGTCCCACACAACATCCTTGTCTCTAAACTGGAGAGGCATGGGTTTAGTGGATGGACCACTAAATGGATAAGGAATTGGCTGGATGGTGGTAAAGAGTTGTGGTCAAGGGATCAATGTCCAAGCAGAGATCAGTGATGAGTAGTGTTCCTCAGGGATTGGTATTAGGACCGGAGCTATTTAATTTCTTTGTTGGTGACATTGACAGTGGGGTTGAGTGCACACTTAGTAAGTTTGATGGTAACACAATGCTGTATAGTGTGGTTGGCACACTGGAGGGAAGGGATGCCATCCAGAGGGAATTCAACAGGCTTGAGAGGTGGGCCAGTGACGTTCAACAAGGCCAAGCGCAAGTTCCTGCACCTGGATCGGGGCAATCCCAGGCATAGCTACAGGCTGGGGAGAGACTGGATTGAAAGCAGCCCTGAGAAGGACTTCAAGGCCAGGTTGGACAGCAACCTTCGAGCAACCTGGTCTAGTGGAGGGTGTCCCTGCCTATGGCAGGGGGGTTGAAACAATGTGATCTTTAAGGTCCCTTCCAACCCAAATCATTTTATGATTCCATGATTCCAAGATGTGCTTCAGCAGCACCAGCAGCGGGGACCTCTGAAGAGGCCACCCTGACTCCCCAGAAACACAGCTGCCATTGTTCCTGCCCTGCTGTTGGTCTGTCAAACTATGGATGTAATTCTATATGCACATTATTTTCAATGTTAATGTTGTGTATGTTTGTTTTGATAACCTCAATGCTTTATACCTTACATACCTATACTTCTCATACTGAAATATGGAATGTCTCAAATTCTGATTTAGAATTAAAATTGAAAAAAAAAAAAAGTATAAGAAAGTAAGGAAATTCACACATTTTTAAAAAGGCCAAACTCACTTTATGGTTGGTATCCATCTCATCTAAGTATAGCTGTTGAAAATACCTAAGCCATCGAAAAGAGTTATTTTTCCTGCTTTTAAAGAGTGAGAAAACAAATTGCCCTTTCTTAGCTTAAATTATAAGCACTGAATGCCACCTTAGGGACACCTTTAAAGTAACAACCATATTTAGTGCTCGCGTTTTTGGGTTTATGAAAAATGTCTTGTTAATGGCAACAACATTGCACTAATATTCATAAATAACACATGAAATGTTCAAATGTGAAGTACTTATTTCTTACGAAGGATAAGTATATACTTTACTTCTTTTCCAGAGTATGATTTCTTCTTATAATATGGATGTATCTTTCAGGGGTTTATTAGGATAATTTTTCTTTTTTGCTTTGATTTTAATGGAAAAAATAATAATTTGAAAGATTTCTATCTTACACTGAAAATATATGATCATCTAAGTCACTTGAATCAATTTTCTTATTGTTCTGAGATCTGATGTAGAAATTATCTACTTTGCAAAATATAAACTGTGCACTGATTATTCTGGCTTGTAACTAATGTACATTTTCATGTAAACAGCATCATTGATTGTTCTTGGTTTGTGGTTATGTAATTACATGTTCTAAAACATTCTACAATGTACAAAACCATTTGTAGACGTTTATGCCTTCATATTGGTCAGATTAGCAATTTTTTTTCTTTTATATGTGGAACTTTAATTAAGGCAAACCTGCTCTTTGTGACATAATTAAGTGCACATTCAGACTTGGGAAAGAATCATATTTTAACAGTTTAGTCTTAATTAATTCATAGCGCACAACATGGGTCAAAAATATTTTCCAGCAGTGATTTCTTTTAATTAAATGTTAGGTTTAATAATATTCCTTTTGCTACTTGCAGTAGCAGGACATTTGCGGCACAAACTCTTTCCGCTTTTGGAGAATTTCATTCAGGTCAAATGAAGTCCAGCTTGAGTCTAAGCAAGAATATGTGTGTCTCCATTGCAATATCAAATAGCTCTCCATGATGAACATCATAAAGCAAACAGAACCCATCAGACTTACAGTTAGAGCATTACTTATTCAATTCCTCCATGACTTTTTTAGTTTTAAATATTAAAATATTTTTTCCATTCTGTTAAAAGTAAAAAGATCTTACAACTCACAGATGGAGTCATAGCTAATCAGTAGGTTCTTACCCCTAGAGCCATTCCACAGATACTCTTTATTGTCTTTATTCATTGAATAGTCCCATTAAAGTCCCCTTGAAAACGACTCCTGCTGGAATAAGCTCAATCTTAGATTTGGAGATTTGAGCATACTTACAATCAAGCTATAGCAATACTAAATTTAATGTAAATTGATACAAGTCTTTTCATTATTTAAATTTAGCCTGCTTGGTTTAAAATATTTCTGCAATAATCTAGAAAGTGCCAGTTCCATCTGTTATCCATGATGGGTTTTTTTGTCTTTAGATTTTTTTTAGGCAAATAAAGGATATAGTTTGTCTGTTTTGCAGTTATACAGCACTTGACTGTTATTGTTGCTTAAAGGTTGGGGTTTGTTGAATAAGTTTTGTCACTTTTGATTTCTCATAAAATTAGTCTCCATTAGCATAGTGGAAAATCTTAGGTGACTATATATATTTATGTATTTTTAGTGCGAAAAAGTCCACTGTGAAAATAAATAGTATGAAGAAGTAATTATAATTAAATTATGGTAATAGGTTTAAACTTAAACAGGAGAAGTTCAGGTTAGGTATAAGGAAGAAGTTCCTTACTGTGAGGGTGGTGAGGCACTGGAACAGGTTGCCCAAAGAAGTGGTAAATGCTCCATCACTGGAAGTGAAATAATTCAAAGAGAAAATATACAAGTCCAGGAGGACTCCAGTAACTGTGGAGAAAATTGCTATAGGATTTGAGGTCATATTTTTATGGTAGACTGAAAAGGCCAGGTTAGATGGGGCTTTGAGCAGACTGGTCTAGTGTGAGGTGTCCGTGCTTATGGCAGGGGGTTGGAACTAGACGACCTTAAGGTCCTTTCCAACTCTTATCATTCTATGATTCTATGAAATTATACACCTAGCCTCACAGCTCACTGTGTTTGGATCTTATATACACAGCCAATCACAATATTTTGTGGAAAAAAAAAATAAAAGGGGAAAGAGAAGGGTGGGGGGAGGAATTTTGAAGGTTTTAGCCTGCTTTAAGTGTTCTGTATGCAAACTCTGTAAGACAAAATATGCACCCATTTTTTTTTCCCCAAAATGTTGGCTTTAATTCTTTCGTCTTTTTCTCGCTTGATACATTGGAATGCAGAAAGGTACTGCAATAAGCATGTACCTCTTTATTTTTAGCAGGTGCTAAGTGAGAAAAGTGTTGAAGAACAAAGAGGGTTGTTTTCCAACCATTTAGAGCTTGAGAACAATCTCTGCTTGGTTTCTGCAGTTAATGACAGGGATGAACCATTTTGAATGCACCCAACCCCTCCTTGCTTCAGCTGATCCTAATAATTATCAAAGCTGATGCTCATTCCTTTTGTTTATCATGAATTTAATTCAACTATAGAACATATTCAGATCAAAATTCTATTTCCATTTACCAAAAACTAATAAAATATAAAGCAAACAATAGATTCATATTGAAAGCAGCATGTTCAAAATACCAACCTAACACTTTTATAATGCATAAAACCCTGTAGGTTTTATTCATGGCTGAAGAGTGTGTTAGGTGTTTTTTTGGATTAGAAATGAGTGATCTTTTATGATTCAATCATTTTTGTATGGCTGAAAATGGGGGTCTGAATTAATCTCCTGTGTGCATTTGAGTAATGATAATCAAAATGTTATGTAGAGATTTGATTAAAACATTCTCTGTGTTCATTTAACATATTCATTGTAAATGGGTTTAGTGCATTATTCAAAACTAGCTTTATATGAAGACAGCAATGAGCAAAGCTGTATGTATTTTACTGCAAAGTAAGTGCAAATAATGTCATGTACTGTATGTTATAAGTTGAAATTATGAATTAGAAAACCAACTTCAGCAACTTAGCAAAAGAATGGATGCAAAAATTAAAGGGAGACAGACTCCCAGCTCTTATTTTGAACCTCACTGCCGGTGCCCTTCTGACATTTCTACCTTTGTGATAGGCTAAATTGGGGTGCTCACAAAGGCCAACTTTAATAATTAGAGATTATTCCCATCTGTGGTCACTGGAGAAAGAGTAGCTCCTCTAGACTATGATTCAGACAAGTATACAGAGTTGCGTTTACAAAACAGTCACTATGGGCTTTGGGCTTTAGAAGGAGTAGAGCTTCCTTATACATTTGCATGCTTGTCGTTCTGGATGAAGTCTAAATATATGTATAATATACCTTCTATAACATTATCTCCTTAGTTGCTATCTTTTTCTATTATTTATCATAAAATCCTCCAGGACATGGCCACTATTGCTGACTTTTCTTTTATTACTAAGGCTTTTTATAAAAGTACAACTTATTTTTCACTTACCTTGCTATAACCTAGGTCTTCCTCTCTACCTGATAATGTATCTTCAGAAGAGAAATGATCAGTCTCTTTTTGTGTAGATAATGTAAAAATAGAACATTAGTTATAAACCTGTAAGATATATCAGAAATTTTGGAGTTTAGTGTGTTAAATTTCAGTATTTTCAAGCTTACTTTAATTATCCTTTTTCACTGTGTGTCATACCTGTCGATGCCTCTGCTTATCTCATAAGTATGACTCGTGATAGTTGCTTGGGCAGATGCTGTAAAACAATGTAATTGATCGTACAGTCATAGCTTCTGTTGGAGTGCTGTACTCCCTGTTGACAATATGGTGTGGTAAAGGTTAAGGGGATGTTTTAACATGTGGTAATCAGAAGAAGAAATCTTATTCCCTGATGAAAACAAATAATTCCACTTAAATTAGCTATTATATGACAAGTGCAGTGTGTTGCTGTGTATACTGCTGTTAAAATTATGACATTTTTGCTTGTTTCTATCCATAGTGTTATTAGAAACCTGATGACTTTTTAAGCTTTTATTAGACTTTTTTGCTGCAAATTTCCAGTTGTGGCTTTGTGTGTAAGGTTAAAAACGAAGATTTAAAAAAAACCTAAGCTCCAAACAAATTTGATTTTTACATCAGTTGAGAAAAATTAGGGAAATGCCATCTCCTAGCGTGATGGAAGTTTATTTGTGAGTCATTTTTCCTTTCTTCATGAGTCATATGAGAATATTAAAATATAAACATTTTGAGTGGATGTTGTTACCGTGGTGCTGCTTCCCATTGTTTCAGTTTAGTGTGGTGAAGTTGTTACGATAAGCTGCATTCTACAGAGAGAAAGAAATTGTAGACAAAAATGTTTATCACAAAACTGTGTTAGTGACTACTAAAGACATAAAAGACTTAAAACGCTCTAGTTCAATAAGATGTTACAAAATTTAAATAAATCTGTTCTTAAGACACCCAAAATGCTTGTTAAGCAACCTTTTAAAATGTAGATAAATCACACTCAATGTTAATGTTTCACATTATTGCTGTGGAATCAGAAGACTTCATTTTACTTTTACCTTCCCCTAGAGTATGCTAGATCCAACAATATTGTCCAAACTGAGCATTTATCATTTCCCTTGCTTTTCTTTGAACACTTTAGATAATTTATGTGTACAGTAGAGCCTTCTAGGATGGTATTTTAATAAATTAGATTATAAAATGTACAAGTACAATGGCATATGGATATTGCGGTGCCTCCATCCTTAAAAACAATCCATATACATCCTTAAAAACAATCTGTACACAATTACAGTAACTGAATATTTATCTTTAAAATGGAGGGCAATTTTCCATTGCTTTCAATGTCTTAATTGGCTTAGTCAAATTCTTAACTCAGACCTACTGAAATGATATTGGTAGTTCGCAAGAAATTCCAGATAATACATGTATCTGAAATCATTGCAATTGTTACTAAAAAGGCAGAAAAACTGTTTAAAGAAGAAGAAAGACACCTCATTTCTACTGCAGCATTACCTGCTTGGATACAGCATTAAGAGCATAGTAACCTCAAAAACATGTACAAAGTATCTGAGATGTATTCCAATATATCAAAAGTAAACTTATTAAAGAGTACTCATATCTCGAGATGACCTCAGAAAATGTTCTCTCCACCACCCCCCAGAAAAGCAATCAATCTTTTGTTCATGTTGTTGCCTCACAGTATTAATTAGCCATCTAAAATATCGTAGTATATAAATAATAGAAAAACAGTGCACATAAAATTTAAGAAAGAAGTTTAATTTGAAATTTTTTTACAAGTGTAAATCAAGAGTGAAATCTTGATTTCTTTGAGATCAGTGGCAGTTTGACCACTAATTTGAAAGAGGAGCCAATATTTCATATTTTGACTTGTTAAGAAAGACAAAAATTCAAGGTCATTTAAAAAAGTGAAATCAGATTTTAAAAAAATCCAACTCTGCAAATCAGCCTGATGTTTTATTGGTTATTCTCTCATGCAATTTCTTTCAATTAATCACTTCTAAAAAAGAAATTTAGAATACCTTCGTCATGTTTTAGTAGCAGGAGAAAAGACATGATAGCTGCATAATGACCATCTAAAACAGAATGAATAGTAGATGAAATCTCTTTTACCATGATAAATGTGGAAAACCTGCCCATCTATTTCTTCATGATTCTAAAATACAGGTTTTAATTTTGGATCTGGCTCAAACTATAGTTCTTCCTAATTTACTCACTTGGTGAATAGTTTGATCCTGTTCTTACTGGAATCAATATGGCTAAAACACCTTCTGGCTTACTGGGAAAAGTACAGAGCTTAAATAAAGCAGTCAAGAGGACAAATTTTTGATTCTAGGGTACTTTATCTAGAAAGTTTAAAGATATGTGAAAATGAATAGGAATGAATAAATCTAAACTATATCATAATTTAACTTCTGATGTTTTACTTATCTGTGTGAGAGCTTAATATAGGAAGACAATTTCACCAACTTATTTTTTTTTTCTGTGGGAAGTTGATAACACAAGATAATTGTTTGAATATGAGAAAGAAATTGGAACTAGCAAAGACATTTTTCATTTCTTTAAGGTATTTCCTTTTACTTTTGAGTATTATATCCACATCCAGATCTGCGTTAATTTAAACATATGAGATATAACTTCATAGAAACAAGATTGAGGAGTGATATAAATCAGTGGATTTCCTCTGTATTCTTTAAACAAAGTGGAGAGGGAGGAACTAGAGTGAGTTCTATTCCTAAATCATTCTGTCTTTCCCACTGCATCCTTCCCGTGTTAAATAAGATTATGATATTTCTCCAGACACAAAATATGACAAGAAACATTCCCAGTACTTAATATGCCCTTTATGGAGTCACCAGTCCAACAGCATAATTCTACTCAAGTCGTGGGAGGTTTATTTATGGCAAGTGTATGATCTGTTTTCTGTTGGTTTGGGTTTTCTTTTTCTCTAGAGGTAAGATTCCTTCTCACCTAATTTTAATACTTACACCCATTTACATATGAGCTTGTTACTGTTCTAGCAATTCTATGGCATGAATTGTCTCCTTTCAATACCAATGTGTGAAACATCAGACAAGTTGTGTTATACAAAGTCCCACTTCCTTCTCTTGACTATCAAAGGAGCTTTAAGTGACAAAAGCAAATGTAGATTTATATATATTAATCTATATTAATATATAGATTTATCTAAATTGTATGAATTTAGATCATCTAAATTGTATGAATCCTACTTTAAGATTCCACAGTTGATATATTTATAATCTTTGGAAATTGTAAGCTTGCTCTTCATAATATTATTGTTATAAAACTTGTTATAAAACAAGTCCAAAAATTAATGACAGCTTTTTGAAGCAGACAAGAACAAATCTGTAGTAGAAATAGTATTTGTTTTTCAGACTGAGATATACAGCTGGAAAAAAATAAGCAAGCTTTTGGGTGTACAAGGCTGTCTTCGGATCTCAGGGGCTTAATATACCAGCTGGTCTAATAAAATATATTGCTTCTACCTTGTTTTGTCTAAGCTGTAAGGTCTAGAACAACATTACTATTATTTTTTTTCATAGTATTTAAGTTTTCTTAGCTAGGAATCACAGCATGCATTTCTTTAAGCTAGCTGCGTTGTGCAAAAAAAGGATAGGTTTTTTTTATTAAAATATTACTGTTTTGATTCATTTTGGCAGCTGGAATAAACTGTGCTTCACATGTAACACAGAGTGTACCCTTTTCTATTGTGCACTTTCTTTGAAAGTGATTATGGTTACAAGACAACTGAAAGCTTTCCTTTTATATTTCACTATTCTGAATACAATTCAAACTAAACATAAAGAAAATTGAGTCCCCTCTGGAAACAAATATTTTGATTTGAGAGCTGCAGTAAAGAGAATAAACGTTTTATTAGTAAGTAGGTGGGTTATGATGTTTCAGTGTAGAGATGGTAAATTTATTTTAAACTACTACTTCCGTTCACTGCTTACATGTATCTTCTAACAGGGCATTTTTCATGTCACTATCAACTAGCATTAATGCCCATGTGGGTAAAGAACCTGAGGAGAGATGTGGTTATTATTGTTTTGTTGTCACATAGCTCTTCCAGGAAACCTTCTCCCACCCAGCACAGCACAAGAAGTGTTACTTGATGTGAACAGCTCCTGCTTCCTCTGCAGCTTTGTGCCTGGTGTTACAGCCGAAAACCCAGCTGCCTTATAGCATCCCATGCTGAACTTGTCGTAACATACCACCCCTCCTCAATCTGGCACAGTTTGTGATTTCAATGACCAAAACAGGCCTTTCTCACTTTTCCAAGTTTGCCTTTTGAAAGCACAGACCAGCAATGCACTTTGGGTCTTGGCATTGCTTCCAGTATCTAAAGGGACCCTACAAGAAATCTGTAGAGGGACTTCTTACAAGGGCATTTAGTGACAAGACAAGGGGGAATGGCTTTAAACTGACAGAGGAAAAGTTTAGATTAGACATTAGGAGAATATTCTTCACTATGAGGGCAGTGAGGAGCTGGCACAGCTTGCCCACAGAAGCTGTGGCTGCCCCATCCCTGGAAGTGTTCAAGGCCAGGTTGGATGAGGATTTGAGCAATCTGGTCTAGTGGAAGGTGTTGCTGCCCATGGCAGGGGGGTTGAAACAAGATGATCTCTAAGGTCCCTTCCAACCTAAACCATTCTGTGATTCCATGATTCCAAGATGTGCCTCAGCAGCACCAGCAGCAGGGACCTCTAAGGGGACCACCCTGCCTCGCCATAAACACTGCTGCAGTTGTTCCTGCCCTCCTGCAAACCACTCGTCTGTGCATCCTCCCCTGTGCAAAACTCAGACAGGCACAGTGGACAAGCCAATGCTTGGTAGGACGGCAGCATAAAAGTAGCCTGCTGCAGAACGAGGCCACAGGGACCACAGTTTCTGTGGTGCCAAAGGGAGCACCTACCCACCCTCATCCGAGAAACGGAGGAGCCACAGCCTCTGGCTGAGCACTCACCCCTCCATGCAGTGGCAGAGTGTTGCTGAAATCCTGTTGTGGTATTTTCAGATGTTTATTCCTTCAAAACAATTCCATTAGTTTTTCAGAATTTTTTGAGCTAGCATTCAGAATTCAAAAAGTCATTCATTAATAACTTGGCAAAGGACAAAAAATGCATTGTGATACGCTAATTTAAATAGAAATAGGCTTATTCTTTTGTGTGGGTTGCATATGCTTTTTTCTCCTTTTTTTTAATCTAGATTTTTATGAGTAATTTCAGTTTTCTGAGGAGCTACTCCGACACCTGCAGGAAAAAGAAAAATAAGGCTAGGTGAACTATTTGTCTTTGTTACATAGCTAGCAATCCCTAGACTTTTTTGGTCACATTTGAGGAATGACAGTTACTTAGGATAAAAGGGAGGGCAGGAACACAGATTAAGGAAGAAAAGACACTTGCAAAATGTGGATAATGTGACATTTACTGGAAATTATGTGATCATAACAGGAAAAGCATTTCTTTTACCTACTCTTGTGCAAAAATGAAAAGCTGTACACTTTACAAGAAATAGTCCTGTGCAACTACGGTTTTGACAAAGACAGGCTCAAAAAATTGAAGGCCAGAAATATTTGACAGAGCTATTCTGGCTTCTGAAAAGTCAAGCACAAAATACTTTTGCATGGGCTCTGTAATGCCTTATTCTAATACTCTAGATATATATATATATGCTAGTTGTCAGTTACATCTCATATTTTCAAAAGCTAAATTCTGTACCGTTCTCCTCTAGGTGTCTTGTTGTCTTATGTAGTTCATGACAATCTTTGTGATCTGTCATAGTAAATTTGATATGGACATAAAGCTGTGGGAATAATGGTTTACCAACTCCACTCAGAAAGATACACAGGTATATATGTCTGCTATGAGATGGTCAGAAAGCATAAGGCACTGACCATCTGTAGTTTCTGTAAATAGAAAGAATATATTATCTCTAAATACAAGTTCAGGGTCCTGTTATTACTTAATAGTTCTATAAGAAACATGATTTCTTTTAGTTGTCAGTGTTATTTCTTTTTTTTTCTTACAGCAATTCTGAAAATAAATTACTTAATTTAGTAATGATAAAAGCCCAAACAATATAAAAGACTTTCATAACATGAAAATTTTCTTTCCATTTTTGCATGTAGAAAAACATGCCAGCTGACCAAGTTTCCTTATTAAACTGAGTGCTTCATAGTATCAAAGGACAGAAAACTTGCATTAACTTGATTAAAAATACTATACTGAATGAATAGAAAAATGATGAATCTACTCTTGGGATTTTAAAAGGATTTTGTGAGCAGAAAGGAGACTTTTAATAAGTAAATTGTTACAGAATTAATAGATACGTGTGTAGAAGGTCCTTATGGTTCCCACGCGTACATTATGGAAGAGTAAATGAAATTACTAGAGTACGAATGCACTTCTGACTCAGAAACTGAATTGCAGGGGGTCTTGATTCTTGTTTGTTTTTGGAACTTGATAACATCTAGTTAAATTAACTAAAATACTTTTAAATTTTCAGGATATAGATGGTTCTTCATTACACGGCAAAAGGGTATTTATTTTGTTAGAGGCCTTCAGCATTATCAGCATGCTAGGACAGAAAAAAGTTATTTTCTGCAATTTCAGCCATTAAAAAGAAGCTAGGCTGGGAAAGGAGAAAGGAGAGGAGAATTAAGTTGCTTGTGTGTTTGCGTGATTTTGTGAGAAGGAAAAAAAAAACCCAACATGTTTTTAATAGCATTTATTTGTGTTTAACCTTCTATCAAATTTGAGTAACACGCCTTTGAAGAAATATATGGCACTTTCTGACCTGGAAGGAAAAGACAGTTTTAACAGGAGAAAGATAATTTATAACTCTTGCTTAGAATATATTATTAGAAAGCTCTTCTGTGAGATAAGAGGCAGATTTCCATGTCTATAGTAACGCACCAACTCTTTTTCTTAATTGACAGTTTTGCTGGGTGCAGAGGAAAGGATTGCTGTGAATTCAAACCAAGGCAGTAGTACAAAGGCGGATAAACAGAGTCTTTGTTTAATACAAGCATATCTTTTCTTCTACTGTGGAACAGAAGCTTGGGAAGAATTTAACAATACACCCTGAGCTATTCAGTGGGTATGGGAGAAAAGGAATATGTGAAGATGGAAGGAGTAAGAAGCTTCCACTAGTAGAGATGAGAAAAACACACAAAGAGAAAACAGTGATTTTTTTTTTTTAAAGACGACCCACTGTAAATGTGTTTATGATTTTCCCTACAGTGGAAATATCTACCCTTTTTTCACAAGATAGTATTCACGGTGAAGACCATGGTGAGCTTGTCAGGAGGTGGGAATATATTGAAGTGAATACAGTTGTAGCTGCCATCGTGAATGACTGCTGCAGTCACAGCTTCTAGAACCCATTGTAGGTTTCAACAGTCCATGGTACAATGGAGCTCCACAAAAGTACAATGGTTGTTGACATCCCATTAAAGAAAAAGTATAAGTGGAATGAATATGCTTGGATTTCTTTTTACTCTGTATAACTGATTTATAAAAGAAATAGCAAAGAGAGAGAAAAACGAGGGAAAATCACTGTGAAAAGTAATTAAAGATATATATACTTGGGAGGGGTAAAATACTGCTATAGCTACAGTGAAGACTATTTGACGCTTTAAACTATTAAATGATTTTGTTTTTTTAAGGTTGTATATTAAGATACTGTTATGATTAGCAGAGATATCACACTTAATTTTGATTCTAATTTCTTTAAAGAAAAAAGCTTAAGTAAGGCTTTTAATTTATTGCTTATGTACAAACAGGCTCTATAACAACTATTTTAAAAGCTGAAATTAATCAGATTCTGAGAGAGGTTCAAAGATGATGGATGTTTAGTTAATTTTTTTACTTTATGTATTTCTGCATTCAGCTGGTGAAGAATGTACCCTACATGAATCTCACTGAAATGATGCTTTCATGTAGGTTTACTGCCCAAGGTTTGTATTTATTCATCCAGTGAAAATATCTCCTAAAAGCAGAGCTAGGCACCATTACTTATTTAATAAATAATGATTTTACGCACCCAAAGGATAGTTTTCACAATCATTGTAGAGTTTATATGAAATCCATTGATAAGTTTTGCCTACATCTGTCAGCTTTGCATTTACCCATCATCATGAAGTATTTCAACTGCATTATGCAGCCTTTTCCTGTTTAAAAAGCTTTGTAATTGTTGTCCTCATTCTAAGTAACATAACAAGTGAGAGGCTCCAAATTGCCTTTGAAACTAGTACTGTGTAATGTAATGCATGATTTTGGTTTACTTGCTTAGTTGCTTTTAATCTAGAAATGGCATTATAGCAAAACAAACAACACTGTCAAACATATAAACCTATTTTTCTCCCTCCCTAAGGTTATGTTGGCTACCTATACAGACATTTGAGAAATACCTGTGCATCTTATGCACATTTTTTAAATAGCATGGAAATCTAAATGCATAAAGAATAGTAAAATGGGTTTTTAAAAGATTAAATTAATATTTTATATTGCTTTATTATACAAATAACCTGTCACTGTCTGTAAGCCCTCCTCCATCCTCTCCCTGCTGCACTGGAAAAAAAGCCCAACCCTTTAGCCAGACAGAATGAAAAATATTTTTTATTTGTCTGGTAAAAGTAAGGATATATTTTTGCATCCAGATATAAAAATGTTTTACAATGGCCTTTGGAACTTGATTCTACGTGTCTGGTACTCCACTCAGGCATTGTTATAGGGGTTGGATTGCAAGCTGCAAGAATTATGAGTCTGAAGTAGCTTGACAACTAGACAAGCACTTACAATTCTAATCTTTTCTTCATATGTTATCTGTAAGAAAGTGAACACTTACATTAGAAATCAGGCTTTTAAGCATTGCTTGCTAATGCCTTGTTTTCTTTCTAGGAGATTTATTTCTGCCTAACACAGCAGGAAAAATTAGCTAAAATTATTTAGGGTTTTGGTTTTTTTTTTCCACAGAATCCTGAGTCAAGTCTTAATGTTCAATAAAATACGAATGCAGAAGTAAATGAAAAACATTATAATTCAGAACTTAAACTGTGTGGAAGAGAGAAAATTTGGAAGGAGGCCATATGTTAGAGAAGGCAGGTACTGCAGCACATGAGGCTCAGAAAATCTTAGTAATACTACTGGTGATCAATTATTAGGATGTGCTGCCTGAAGAATCACACTGTTCACAGTGTCTTTTTTCTGAGTGGCATAGTTCTGCTACTTGCACAGTGGTTCTATCAATAATGACTTTTGTGACACTGCTAGAGTCACTGAAATGTCACCCCTATCTGGCAGTCATCCTTGAAAGACAGGATTTTGTTACCAACAAAACAAACAAATAACAAAACAGCTGCTGTAATTGTGCATTAAAAGACCAGTAATAAGCGTGAGGTTTCTGGATGTGTCTAGACAGTTCCAGGTTTGGAGATCTGTTAAAAGTTTTTCTTTACTTTCACTGCTGATGAATTCAAAGACTCAAAATCTCTCTTAATCTCTGTCATATGTAGCAGATGCATAAGGAGAGAGAGAAAAAGACACTCAATTCCTGTTTGTAAATTAACAGACTTATCTCATTGTGGTCGTCTGACTTATGTCCACATCACAGAAAACGCCATTACAGTCAGCAATAAATGGCACCCTCATTGGTACTTCACAAAATATTTTTGCAGGTTTATAATGGAGACAGGTATTAAGAGACCAGTGTGGGTATATATGTATATCATGGTATTAAGCTGGTTAAATTGTTAGTCCTTTTAATCAATTTTGAGATAATTGTTTTCAAATAGCAATTCATAGGGTGAAGATCAGTATTAGCATTCAGAAAGGCAGTAGTACTTCAAAACAAACAAAGAAACAAACAGATGAATAAAACCCTACCAACTAACAAGGTGTTAGTGATAGCCTGTCCTGCCTATCCCAAAATATGAAGGGAAGGCAAAAGATTTGTACTCTGCTGTTGGTGTACTGACCAAATTTAAAGCTGTTGCCTATAAATTCGTGGCTGCATTGCACTTCTACTGCACCTATCTCATCAACACCATTGCAAAATGAAACACTGAACTTTGCTGTGAGAGCTGAGACAGACATCAACATTTTCCAGAAAAGTCAGCTGAAATATTCCCATGCTTCTCCCAATCTGTCTCCCAGCTGGATCTCAGGCTGCCCACAGCCCTCCTCCTTCTGTGCAAAATGCTTTCCAGCAGTACCCACTTTGTAATCATTTCTCTGTCTAAAGATGCCAGTGCTTCTAAACTAGGCAACATATCAAATTGACAGTGAAAACTGCACAATACACAGTTGCCTAGGACTGTCAAACCTCAAGCAGTAGTGTTGGCAGGTAAGAGCTGCTCATTTCTCATTTCTAGCTAATCTAGATTTTTCTAGTCAGCTGCAGGCTTTTATGAAGACTGGTTGGATGCAAAAGTGCTAGGACTAACCATTAGCTTTATACTCAGTAAAATGCAGAAAATTTTATCCAAAGCATCTTTCAATTGCTTTATTACAAATAGGGACATGCAACAAACACTTGTGTGCTTGTCTTTCCAGCCACAAATTCTTCTGATCAGATTCTGACAGAAAGAAGTCTCTGGATATTGACTTCAGATTCTGTAAGTCCAGCTAGGGTCTTTATTATATTCAAACAGCATGTGGACATCAAAGTAATATATCATTCACCCTGAAAGATTTATAGAAAGACCATTAAAAACAAACAAACAAACAAAACCACCACCAACAACAACAAAAGACTAGTTAAAAACTTAAAGCATTTTGAATTAATACTGCTTTTTGTTTTAGAACTGTAGGTATAGAAAAGGAAAGATATGAAATACAAAGAGCTACAGGGTAGTTAAGGCTTAGCGTTAGAAAAATACCTCTCTCTCTGCCAATAGTGCTGCTTTAGGGCAAGGAAAAGACGACCCTTGCTGTCTGTAAACTCTGACTTTTCTTCAGATAATCCTTTTTGGCTCCTGCTTATCAAGGAACTAGATGATACCTTATGAAGGGAAAAAGAGACCCAAGATTCATAGATCCATGTATGCCTATATGGGTACACACATGGATACAAGGAAGCAAGAATAAATAATACAGTTGTTCGGACCTGAAATATACTTCTTATGAACCCAATTTTTCCCCTAAATTTGAACCAAACTGAAAAAAGTACATCTTTCCTGGTCATCTCTGGTGCTGATCATGGTACTTTGGGTTCTTAGCAATCATTTTTAATTGTCAGTGATTCTCACATTTAGCGTATTAACTATACCCAGTTGGTTCTAATCATTCCCTTCGCTATGGCTTGTTTAGAATCATGTACCAGCCAAATGAAAATTAAAAAAATTAGATTGGTTCACTCTATTCTCTTACAAGGTCACTTAAATAATTTTACACGGAATCAGTTTAGAACTGTGTTCACCTGAAAGAGCAGAACATTAAGTGGAGTAGCACTACCCATTGCATTGAAAAAAGGGAGTGATCATTTTAAATTTGCTTTGTAATAAATAAATAAATAAATAAATAAGCTTTAGAAACACAGAAGGAAGTGATTAACCAATAATCAGTTTGAAAAGAGGTTGTGCAGGAAAATAGTCTTAGAATAAAAGTCCTATTCTCTCATAACAGTGCATGTTTTATTCATCTGCAATAGTTTCCAGTTCCCTGGGGGAAAATAAATAAATAAATAAATAAATAGAGTGACAGAGGAAAAAAAGGGTATGATGTTAGGTTAAGTACATTTTATTTATCATTTTCTTATGTTTCTTAAATGAAATATGTTTTTGTTCCTGGTCCCTACACAAGAATTGTAATAAAATGTAATTAACTGCAAAAATGTGAAACAGAAGCAATTGCTTGAAGAGAAAATGGATATTTCCTCTGTATTTGTATCTAAAATAGGTCTCATATTGACCAAAGTCTTTTTTAATATAGGCTGCACCTAATTAGAGGTATTAAACTACTGCTGAAATTGTTATTTCTAAAAATAATTATTACCACTGAAATTCAAAGACAGCTTTTTGGGGGTTTTGTTTGGGAATTTGTTTGTTGTGGTTTTGTTTTGTTTTTTAATAAATCATTTTGAATTTGGACTAATATTTTTATTAGAACATTGTACAGTAAATTTTCCAAGCAGTCTCTTTTCTGATTGCTTTTTTTGAAGTATAGATGTTAAAGTGGTAATGATAGTGGCCAGTAGAGGGGAAAAAAAAAAGAGCATGAATCTGTGTATAATCTTAGCTGTGTTCTCAAAGAAGAGAAATTTGTGCTGACAAAAATAGGATGGTATTAAAGGTCCCTTTGACAGCAGCTTCCTCTCTATTACTGTTTCACAGTATCTGAGAAATGGTGGTTCTTTCCTCATAGTGAGAGATGGGAGTCAGTAGGGAGTTTTCTTTATGAAAAGAATTGAAAGATACTGCCTCTCAGATGAGTATATGTTAGTATTAGTAGTATATTTTATGGAAGAAAAGTCAGTTTTAGAGGGTAGAGCCATGGTTTGGCAAGACAAATCTCAGTGGCATGATTGGTGGCAGCCTCCTTATGAACACTGAAATTACTACCTTGTATGTATCAGAATTATGTTTCAGAGCATAAGATCTCTAGCCAGGCCCTAGTTATGATCTTAGATAAAGTTTAGCTATAAGAAGGGGGGGAAAAATTCTCATAAATTGCTTGCTTATACTGATATCCATGCTACAATCACCAGCTTCCTTCATGAGGCATTTATGTCCATCGGAAACTCTGTATCCTGTTAAACTTCCATTAGGAAAAAAAACATATTTGTGCAAAAGAATCTTTAAAGGTTTGCATTGATGTGAAACCGTTTTGCTTGTTGGTTGGCACTGGAACTGACTGATAATTTGCATCTATCATTACTTTCAGCATAGTTTGATCCTCTCTGGGGAAATAAATCTATGATCCAACTGGGTAGAAGTCCCTGTTATCACAAAGTCTGTTGCCAGTAGATGGAATCAATTTGAGCTGTTACTGATTTTTAGGTTTTGGGTTCAACCAGAAGATGTGTAACACATAGAAATACATTAATATTTTCCCTGTTGCCATCCACTCTATTCTTTTAGTTAAATTGGAACAAAAGTATACATTTAGATTTGTTACAATGAAAATATGGATATATGAAATGGTAGTAGTGTATAAAGTAGTGAAAAAAAAAGCAGTACATGGAAGCTAGCCAGGTTTTTACTTTTAAATAAGTAATTTATAGGATAAAAATGAATATATTTTAATATTGAACATGTGTATTAAATTAGTAATTTCTAGACTAGTAGGTATGACATGACTTGCAGACCCTATTATAAACCCCAAAATATGGCTATATTTAATTCTAACATACTAATTCATAGTAATGCCCAAAATTTCTTTAGTGAAGATTTGATTTAATTTTTACGAAGTTTTCGTGGCTTATTTATCACTCTAACATAATACCGTTTCAAGGAATTTAACTATTTTTTTTACTTTCCTTGTGCACCTCTATCTAATAGACAGAAATCCTGATTGCTATATTTTTAGCATGGTTATGAGTCTTTGAATAACTATGAACACTTTGAATTAAAAAAAAATAAAAATTAATGGTATCTTGTGTTGCAATCATAACTAAATAATGTGTGATTTCATATTAAAACTGGCAATATTGACCACAGGTACTGCCTAAAGAGCTATAACTAAATAGTATATAGAAGTGGTATTGGATTAAATGTAAAACATTTAATGTAAACCAAGATGACTAATCAGCTTTCCTTCATGTTGTCTCTTAACTTTCTCCTTGAATACCCAAATAATTTCAAAATGCAGTGTTGCAACACTCTAATCTCCCAATAGCGAGCAAAATGTAGATTTGTAGTCTAAGACGTGAATTTTTCATTGAAGTAATAAGAAAACAGTTACAGTGTGTGTTTAAGTTTTCTCTTAGACAAATAAAGTAGCTACTGAATTCTCCATCCAAGGCAAATGCTGAGAAATTTAAATAGGACACACATTCATTCAGAATGTGTTTATGCTTGGTTGCATATATCATTTAACATTTAAAACTCCTTTTATCATCTACTGTAGCTCATGGAAGTAAGATTTTTTTCTCATTTTTAGTCTTGGGAAAAGGTTTTTCAGTTAGAGGATTCTGTGATTTAATTACAGAACTTTTCAGAAGCTCCTCTTAGATATTAATTCTGCTCTGAATTAACCCATATCTCCACGTGTGGACTGTAGTTGTTGCATAAGGAGAAATGAAAGAACAAGGTAAGCATGACCATCATATTTCCTGAGAATATCTTCCAGTTCCCTCTTACTTGAAGTTCAGGGAATTCTTGCACTGCTGACTGTACCCAATAGTCTTTTTCTCATCTCTGTTTCACTTATTTGTCCAGTCCTGTGGAAACCTCTACAGTATCCACAACAGTGGAAGGAATTTGTAGAATCACCGAATGGTTTGGGTTGGAAGGGACCTTAAAGATCATCTAGTTCCAACCCTCCTGCCATGGACAGGAACACCTTCCAGTAGACCAGGTTGCTCAAAGCCTTGTCCAACCTTTCCTTGAACATTTCCAGGGATGGGGCGTCCACAGCTTCTCTGGGCAACCTGTGCCAGTGTCTTACCACCCTCTTTAACCAAGCATTGTGTGAAAAATGGTATTTTAATTTGTTTTGAAACTTTATGCTGTTGGTTTTGTTTGAGGCTCTTCAGTTCTTGTATAAGAAAAGCTAGTGAATGGTCTTCCTAGCTCTTCTGGCCACTCAATATTTTTTTATAGACCTCTCCAATATCTGTCTTCAGCCATCTCTTTTTTGAGTGAAAAGTCTCAGATGATCTACTTGTTCCTCATATAAACATTACTTATGTTGAGTAGAATGATAAGAATGTATGTTTGTAAAACAATATTCAGGTATAAAAAAATATATTGTACATTGACCAGAATAACAGCATCCCTTAAATCCCATTTTCCTGTCTTTAAAAGCAGAAGGATAAGATAAGAATGTGGCATATACATATGGTCATAACTACCTATTCTGTCAAGCTGAATATCCTGACAGGTCAGTTTTAGTGCTCAAAGGTTAAGACACTTGTTGAAGGCATCCTACTTGTAAAACTTATTTATAATCACTACAAGCCATTCAGAGGAAATGTAATATTTGTCAGTAATTATTGACAGTGATTGATTCTATTCTGATTTACATTGCTGAAAATCGAGAACAAAGTTCATTTTACGGTTGTGACATAGAGGCTTCAAAAAGACGCAGTTGTCATGCTACAGAATATTCTGCTTCTCAAATGTAAAAGTATGCAATTTTAAATGTCTTCAACTAAATGTTAGTGCAAAGCATGCTGAAATCAAAGAAAATACTTTATAATTCTCTGAGTTATAAACTCTCAAGAAGTCTCCACCCTGGGTTTTAATGTACTCAAGAAGGAGGTGAAGGCAGCATTTGTTTGGCTGGTTTGGATTTCTTCAGTCACCTAGATATGCTCCCAAAGGCTGAAGTTATCTTGAAAACTTTCAGGAGAAATAAACTTCACAAAAGTACAGACAAACAGGCATAATGTGCATGGTGGTAGTCAGTGTGTAGTTTCATCTCACCTCTTCCTAGTCACTAGGCTGGAAAACCACTGGTATTTAATCTGAGCTAGTCATATAGGCCTCTGGCCATAATTAGTGGAAGGCAGCAAAAGATCATGGAGGACATCTTGTGATTGACTCATTCACACATAGAGGTGTCTGTTTCTCTCTTATCCCAGTTAGGGCAGACTGTATAAACTTTATGTGGCTGCAGTTAGTGAAATTATGTCCATTTTATCCATTCAGGGTAAGCAGAAACCATCAGCATTTAGAACTGATACCAACTCAATTCTTGCATATAAGATATAGAGCAGACTCATGACTGAAGTACTCAGGTGCTCTCAGCTTCCTGCTACTGTTTTTCATTCTGACATTTGCCTGCCTTGTACCTCGGTTTCCCTTTGGAAAAAAGGACACAATTGTACTTTCCTTTTCCTGCTCATCAGACAATGTATCTCTTTAGATTGTCCTTTACTTTTTTTACTGTGTGTTGAGGTCTCTTGCAAGTTCTGCAACATAAATACTAAATTACAATGTTCCCTATCAGATACGCTGGATTTAAGATGCATCACAGAAATCAGTTTTTCATCTAACCTTCTTCCCTTGTTGCTCCCAACCCAGAAATTGGCAGGACAGCAAACTAAATACCAGGCTGCCCACAGCAAATTATTCAGATATCTGAGTATCCAAATCCACAAAATAAATTGAGCTTTCAATGTTGCTCTTGTGAAAGAATTTCACATTAGTCGCCATCAAATTAAAAAAAAAAAAAAAAAAGCGCGTTTTTGTTTTTATTCAGTAAAAATGACCAATGTATAGTCATCACTAAGCAAGATGAAAGAGGTCTGACATGTAGTAAAACTTGATAAATTTTTTTTATCAATTTCCTTCTTTTTCCACTCTACCCTAACTCTCATTCATATGTCTGTATCAGCATAAAATAATTATAGTAGCACCCTGGAGAGATGTAGGCCATGCCCTTCCCATGTAGTCGTGCCATGTTGTATAGGAATTAAAGCTTTATCAATATCTTGTCACACAAGATGGCTACTCAGAAAGAATATATTAGCCCAGGATTTGAAACTGATCAATAATTTATAGTTTTGCTGTTGTACGACATAATTATTATGAGGAGAATGCTAATATGAAATACTCCCATCTGGTAATATGTATATTAACCTCATTAAACACTCAATGAATGGAGCTTAGGCTTATGTCTGAAAAATTAAACACTGATGCCTATAAAATATGCTACTCGATGCAACTGAGATTGGAGAATTTTTATAAAGGAAACAAATCTGTTCCAAATAAATGTAGAGACAATAATAAGAATTTCAGGAATTAAAACTGTGATGTATTTAATTCTTGACACTTGTAATAGATTTCATATATTAGTTTTGCTGATTAATCCATATGGCATGAAGAAAAAAAATCCAGTTGGAACCAGAGAACATTTTCTTACCAGCTCTCAGTGATCATTCTTTCAGACTATAACACTCGACCTTTCAGTGTTTTCCAGCTACAAAATTGTAATCTGTACTGAAACATGCAGACTTGTTGGAAGCTTAGTAGCTTTCAAAAGTCAAAAGTAGTGTTAAGAACAGTTCTCAATTTCATCTCTCTTTTCGCCATTTTCCTTTGCCGTCGTTAGTTGCATAGGATGAAATTTTTCATCCATAAAGAAAGTGATGGAGAAATGGCTTTGAAAATTTGCTGGGAGCAGAAAATCAAGTGTCTGTAAAGATTTCAAAGTGTCTTTGTTGTCGACCCTGCCATTTACCTTTGTCACTCTTAAAGGTATACATAGAAAGATGGAATTTACCATTATGCGCTATTTTTTGCTCAAATGTAATATATCCTCTTTTATAAAGACCAGATGATATGTAAAACCTTTCATTTTTTCAGTAGAATAAATTAATAGAATTTAGTAGAATAAAGATAGTTGACAAATAAGGTGAATTTTAGTACTACTCAAGTACTACTCATCTGGTAACAATTATATGAGCACAAAAAAATACTCATTTTATTTGGTTATAATTAGTTTCTGTGGTTAACCACTGAACCCCTATTTCATATTTTCAACTGTTGCCTCCTATATATGTACCTTCCGAAAGGCTAAACATTGTATATCTCTTAGTGGGATCAATCAAATTGAAAAAACTGAGTTCAGGTACTGGCATGAATGTTTAGGAGTGTCATGCTTATAAGGAAAAGATTGTCTTACAGGTTTTTAGCAACTGTCAGTCATTTGTAGAATTCTTTTGAACTCTTACATGTTGAAATCATTTAAGCAGTATACACATTTTCCTTTTTCCCAATAAAGTACAAAACATTGTCAGGAAAAAAAGGTTTCTTATTTGGTTTCTCCATGTAATACTCTTTGAAAACAAAGTGGATATTATCAGCTGATCTCCCTGTGACAAAATAATTAGCTTAGATGCTCCTAACTTGTAATACAATAACACAGCAATGGCAGAATCTCTCATAACAACTTGTTGGCTTCCCACACAAGATACCTGGTATGTTTCTATGCAGCATCTTTAAACTCAGTGTGCCTATTCACATGCAGCAGCCTACAGATGCTACAGATACTACTGATGTAATCCAACATATGCAGTCCAGATTTCCAGACTGTTATCTCTGTACGTGTAGTCCCTGATGTGAGGTTAGTAAGATTTCTTTAGCATCTAGCTCCGTATTATAAAGGAAGTAGAAAAGATATTCTATATCTTCCCACTGCTTTTTACTGTAGAAGTGGTTAGGAGGAGTATCTTCTGATTGAACTGCAAAGTACTGAGCAAATAGTACATTTTAAAGACATAAGAGCCTGTGAAGGGTTTGAATGCTGTCAAGATGGTCCTTTTTCTTAGATAAGTTTATAGAAATGCAAAAGTAGTTCAGAGTTGAAAGGCATTCTCTGCTTTGAAAGACAGGAAAATAGGATTTGAGGGATGCTGTTATTCTGTTCAATGTACAATATATTTAATATTAAGCTCCTATACTCAACTTCCCTACTTGCATTAATTATTCAAATGAAATTTTGAAGTTATTTTAAGTAGAAGTGCAATGAATTACAAAGTATTTCCACTATAGTAGTGCTATTTTAAAGATAGATATTTTAAATATTTTGCCTTGGTTGATTTATTGTTATGATTACAGTTTATGTCCGTGTTAACCTTTATGAGAAAGCTGAAATAACAGATGACTGAAAATTATAATCAAGTTAGCGATACCAAATGGAATTGTATGTGATTTTCAGAGAAGGTAACAGTGAATCTGATAGATTATGTAGTAACAGTATATTTATATGGATCCATTGTAATACATGCTTAAGAAAGAGTTATATTGGCGTTTTTAGATGGAAGTTGTGATCCTTTCTTGATGACACTCTAGAACCATCTACAGAAAATGAGTTCTTGTTTATACAGAGCAACATAACTTTGTTCCTGCTCTCACAGAAGGGCATGCAGTCTCCATTAAGGGTCTGTAGTTTGTATGATGACTTGATAAACGCTACCAACAGATCCCACATAGTCATAAAACAACACCACAGGGGCAAAATCTATCCAGAGCTTTCTGGCATATTTTTAAACTGTTTCCATGCCATCCTGAAACATTACGTAAAGTCTTCAGTAGTCCTACTTGAATTTGCTATGTGAAATAATTTTTACCGCAGCAAAGAACTTTTCCAGAAATCTTACAGATATGTTTAAGCAGCAAAATTCCTCATACTAGTTTTCAATCTCTTCATTTTCTTTCCTCTTTTGTTTGCCGCCTCCCCTCACCCCCTGTTCCTTCCTCATCTTTCTCACTTAACTGCAGAGGTAGTACAGTCTGCAGCAGCACCTCTCCCTGAGGCTGATGACTGAAAGCATCTGAAATTCTTCAGTTGAAATGCGTTTCCTTATGCTTTGTCATACTGATGATGACATTTGGAAGGGGATGAATTGGGCACTGTTGCTTCAGTTCTGCAACACTGCATGTTCTCAGAAATACATTCCTAAATGTAGGTCAAAGGAGTTCATAGAGGGCAGCACATACCCTTATGCCTACTGTGTTTTCCAATATACTCTCTGCTTGATCCATCCAGGAATGGAAAGAAAAGCTTGATAGTTCATTCAGTGAACAACCCAATTTCTTATAGGTACTTATGGTAATTCCTGTAAGCACTCTGTCGTGGTTTAAGCCCAGCCAGTAACTCAGAACCACACAGCTGCTCACTCACTCCCCCATAATTCCCCCTGCTCCCGACAGGATGAGGAGGAGAATTGAAAGACTGTAAATCCCACTGGTTGAGATAAGAACAGTCCAGTAACTAAGGTACCATACAAAACCACTACTACTACCACTGATAATAATAATGATAAGGGAAATAACAAGGGGAGAGAATACAAAAATAAAAGGGGAAAAGGAGAACAATAAACACAAGTGATGCACAACACAATTGCTCACCACCCGCCGATCGATATCCAGCCTGACGTGAGTAGCGATCTGGGCCTTCTGGGTAACTGCCCCCAGTTTGTATACTGGGCATGACGTGCTAGGGAATGGAATACCCCTTTGGCTAGTTTCGGTCAGGTGTCCTGTCTCTGCTTCCTCCCGGCTTCCCCTCCTCACTGGCAGAGCATGAGACTGAAAAGTCCTTGATCAGGGTAAGCATTACTTAGCAACAACTAAAACATTGGTGTGTTATCAGCATTGTTCCCAGACTAAAGCCAAAACACAGCACTGCACCAGCTACTAAGAAGGAGAAAAATGACTGTTACAGCTGAACCCAGGACACACTCACAGGTCTTACGGTAACTAGTTCTGCCAATGTTTTTTGAATAAACATAACGAAAAATAGGCATGACTATAATTGTATTGTTCTTACGTATTTAAGAATGTATCAGCATTGTTAGCTTATAACAAGCATTTCTATCCCTTTACCTTTTTCATTCCTCTTCAGATAATTTCTTTTTTTCTGGAAACACTGAAACTTCTGAGACTAAAGGCAAACCAAGCACCGGGGCTTAGATGAGAAAACGATGTAGGTACTTTACGATTTTATGTATCAACTAGTAAATGCAAACTCTAAAGACATTACTAAACCCTCAGGTATCATATAATCAATATATTTTTACAGTGACAAATTCATTCATTGTTCATTAAAAATATTCTTTTACCTCAGCAGCAAATTGGAGGAAAACTCATAAAACTGTCACAGTTTAATGTAACTTGAGACTGAATACCCTTTAAGCCTTATGTTTTATAAAGATTTATTTACATGAAGAAAGTTAATCAGATAAGTTTGAAGAACTTATTGTATATATAGTGGCATATACAAAATCAACAGTACCAAAAGTACTTTTTCCGTTAACAAGCAAACTAAAAGAAAGTTGTAAAATTAAGGGAAATGCACAGTAAAATGAGTAACTCTGGATAACAAGAATAGAAACTTAGTTTAAGAACTTAGTTACATACAAATACGTTCATACATTTATTTAGAAAATTCCTTTGTGTGGTGTTTTTCCTGACAGTGAGAAGGAGTTTCAGCACCTGCATTTGAAGTGTATTGTTGCTGGTTTTAGACCATAACATTAAGTTGTAGCTACTTCTCAGATGGCTGTGACAGAGCAGCCTTACTTCTTTTCTTAGAAAATAAAGCTACTGCTGTACTTGCCAGTACAAGGGAGACATGGACTTACTGGAGCAAGCCCAGTGAAGGGCCACAAAGGTTGAGCATCTTAAGCATCTGATACATGAGAAAAGGCTGAGAGAGCGGGGACTGCTCAGCCTGGAGAAGAGGAGACTCAGGGGGCTTTATCCATGCATGATTGATGAGTAAAGACAACAGAGCCAGACTCTTTTCAGTGGTGCCCAGTGACAGGACAAAAGGCAGTACGCAAACTGAAACACAGGAAATTCCACTGAAATATAAGAAAAGACTTCTTCACTGCACAGGTGGTCACACACAGGAACAAGTTGCCCAGGTACGTTAGGGAGTCTCCATCCTTGAAAACTCAACCGGACATGGCCTTAAGCAACCTGCTGTCATGTACCCTGCTCCGAGTGGAGGCTTGGACCAGGTGATCTCCTGAGGTACCTCCAGGCTCAGCCAATCTTTGAATCTTTGAAAAGATATTAATGAACAAAAAATGGCAAAATGAATAGATATGGATAAGAAGTATCAACCCAAGAATCCTGATTTTGCTGAGCATTGTGTTCTGTCATCTTTTTGCCTCATCCTTTTCATTTATTTAATGAGAGGCAGCTAAGGTCAGGTGCAGGTAAATGCAAAAGGAGACAGAAAAGCACAAGAGTTCTGACTTCAGGTTATGTCTGAATGTTTTATGTTGCTTTTTCACTTGGTGAGTTCTTTACAGACATTAGCTAGCCATACACAGGACAAATAAGATGTAAGTGTCATAACAGAAATGTCTGACAGTTGCATTCAAAAAACATCAGGTTAAACTCGGTTATTGATATAATAGCTTCCTGAATTTTGGTGATATCAGTAGGAAAAAGAGAAAGTCAGTGGTGGCTTTTTGTAACTTCATTGAAATTCTCAATCAAGCTGGAATGTCTATGAACTGAAACACCTTTAATTGTGACAGTTACTTAGTCAGCTGATGCATAGAAAGGAAGCGTATGACTGAAAAAATAAAGAGAAAAGGTTTTATTATTGCCTGATAGAAGCTGATGATCTCTTTTTGCTGCACCATTCTTGTGACAGGCTACATTGGCCAGGCTTTTATGAGGCTATCTCTGAGCTCATAAGTAGCTTCCTGCCTGAAAGCCCATGTTCAGCACAGTCACGCTGGGCACTTGCTCTTTGGAGCCAGCTTTTAGACTGACTGAGCTGCTGGGTTGGTCCCTGTGTTCTGGACAGATTCCAGTAAAGGTAATTATAGTCAGCTGAATGTAATTAACCCCTGCACTTTTAATTTGCTGTGGTATTCACTTCTGGTCTTAGGCAGTTCTGTGAACTGCTGTGATTGCTTCATTTTATTCCAGAGAATCCTGTATTTTTTCAGAAAATGAAATTATGTTTCCCTCCCTTCCACCCTTGCCCCTCTCCTCTGTCTCTGGATGTACCTGTGTGCATATTTATTAACACAATTGGCTGCTCTTATTATAAGCTATTGTTAAATAAAAACTGCAATATAGCTTCTCAGGTATTTATGATACATAGTTCAGTCATTTTCAGATTTGCTGCTTTCCCAAGTATTTCAAGGAGAATTAGAGAGTGGCAAGTAGAATAGCTAATATCTCAGCTCTCTAGCAGTGGAAAGCATGGCATGTTTCAGTTACATTTAGTGACATGAGAGGTATACCTTACCTGTGTCACAATTATAGCAGCTTTTGTTAAAAAATGCAAATGATAAGTTGCATCATCCGTGTATCTCACTGGTCACTTCAAAGTCTTTTAAGTCTGTACTGATGAAACTGATAAAGGGCACAACCTTATCCAGAAATCTAGGATACCTGTGTACCTCTATAGAAGTACATATTTAATGCAAGATAAAATCAAATCAAAATAGCAGAAAGGATATACATATCAACCACTGTTTTGCAGAGATATGTAGGAGATCGGTCGGGAAAAGTAATTTGTCTTTTTAAATGAGATTGAAGCTATATACTTCCAACACAGATAAGTTTAGAGAAAATTTACTATGTTGCTTGAGCCTGCAGGTCCGTTCTGAAATTTGCCTATGTACTTCCTCCCAAGGATATAAATCACTCATGGAAACTGCATGTTTCAGCTTGAGCTTGTGCAGAAGTGCTCACAATAGAGACCCTAAAGTAAGAATACTGAATTTGGTGCATTTATCACAATCCACAGTGATTTCCTTGGGTTTTTTTTTTTTTTTATTCCTCTGAAATAGCATTGACGTGACCCTCATTTAGTTTGCTTTGTTATTGTTTACCATGACTCAGATCCCCAAAGATATTGAGATGCCTAATTTTCACTTCAGTCTATATTTACTGAGAGTTCGTTGCTTAAACCAAGTTTAATGTTATATGCCTATTGCATTTGAGGATCTGAACCTAAATGGTTATATAAGAACTAAACTTTTGTTTTAAAAGTAATTACATATTTTTCAATAATTCTATGTGCGTTTGAAAATAACTAAAAACTTTTAAAATGTAGGAACAACTTATTTCCCTGCCTCTTAATAACCTAATCTCATTTATTATTTCGGTCATAGATGTACAGCTGAAGATATTAGGGCTCTGTAATTCTTCTCTGAACTCACCTAGACATTTGCAGATCCTCTGTATTTGTAAGCATCTTTAAACTGAGTGAAAATACAGAAATAGCTGCATTGCTCTTCACTTTTCTTGAGGTTAAATTTAGACTTTTTTGCATCACTTTATCTCAGCAATAGATATAAATGTTCCTCACTTTCATATGCAGCATAAGTATTCAAGAGAGCTGAACACTATCTTATTTATGGTGCTAAAATGAAAATGCCTGCAGCAGATTTTGCAGTATCAACTAGTCTGAAGGGATTACTCGATTTGAAGAGAGATGCTGAAGTTTGTAATGTCCTAGTCATGTCAGTGAGAAATAACTATTAGACCTGAACTTCAAATGTGATAAAAAAATATCTACGTTGCCATGCAATATTAGATATCACTAAATACCGTTCAAGATAACCATTAAGAGAACGCTAATAATTTTTTAACTTCAAGTTACAGGGTTTTTTAATGTTAAAATTGTGTTTTAAATTTTAACTTCTGAACATAAAGGACAATTATTGTCATTCTGTTTTCTACTCTTAAACACTCAATTGCAACTCTCCTCAAATGATGGTTTATTGTTCTGTATCGTTCCATACAAAAGACTTTAAAAGAAACCCCTCTTCTCGTGGCATGTAGTACAAGTAATACCACTTTATGTTGCACAACTGCTGAGTATAACATTAACAAGCTAGTGACCTTTATGCATGTTGCCGATGACATTTGGTGTCAAGATTGTTTCCACTTACCTTGGTTAATGGGTAATTCAGATACATCATGGAGGAAAATGTCATGCTTTGAACAGAATGTGAAGGTTCACTGTCTGAATGGGTCTATTCCTCTCTGTCACTGGGATTTATCAAATTTCTGAGTACATGACTTCTCATGACAAGTATTCAGAAAGCTCATTAATTCTCAAATACAGTTGATACATATTTTAGAAACTCCACATTCTACAGTTCAGCATCTGTGTATGAATTAGCATATGGAGATATGCGTAATTGTTTTAACGAATAGTTCACCTCTGAACCACTTTCCTCTGAGTTCATTGTGAATATAATTAGGTCTGCCATAGTCCTCTCCCTGTGAGAGTGCAGATAAGGCACAGAAAAAACATTTTTCTTTGCTATAATCCTTCTGCTTAAAGATGATAGGAAGGCACTGATGAATTTCATACCATTCATGTTCTTTGAACTAGAACCCTTTAAATAATAAAATACCATATAACGTCTTTTTTACAAAACACTTGTTTTTTTAGACAAAGAAGGAATAAATATGTTAAACAAATACATTATAGGGCACCCACCATAATAGATGGAGAAACATATCCCATATTCTTCAGTGCCACACAAACAAGAACTTGGACATGTACTTCATTTGACCTTTCATTAATAAAGACTAAAGGAACATGTTTTCTCCCTCTGTAGGCCAGTGTGGCCCCTTTGGTGGTGGTTTGTAAAACGCATTGATGTGACCAATAATCATTACATAAATCTTTGTCTTTATGTGAGCACGTGCTGAAAGATTTTAACCTTGGAATTAATTCAGGGATATATTCTCTATATATGAGGGATATATTCATGGATATACTCCATATACATATGAAACTTTGCTTCATGAAAAAATCTCCCAAGACTTGGGAAGGTGAAGCAGTTACTAATTTTTAGCCCAGCTTACTTAGTGAATGTTATTATTGTTGAGCTGAACTATGTAAATATTCATCAATTTGTCATGTAAAGATGCTGTATTTGAGAAAGAAATTTTCTTAGTATTTGCATCTCTATTTCTATACCCTGATGGAAATTCAGTTATAAGAATATTTGAGACATCTTCCAAGCTGCAAGAAATTCGTGAGGACAAATATTGTACTACTTACAGAGGACCTGTTTTAATGGAAGGATTATTAGACTTTTGTGAAACTTCCCCAGTACTAGAAGAAGTGATGAAACACAGACTAGAAAAAGAAGTGCCAACCATGTGGCAAGTTTATAACTTTTTTACATTTGTTTGCTCTGCACTAAATGAGTGCTTGGTGCTTGTAAAGCACAGGCAGAGCAGAGGATACCTAGATGTACCCTGGGTGACTTTCAGAGCTTTGGTATAGACACAGCACATATTGAGTGATAACGCACTTTGAAAGCTGGCTGAAAATCTCACTGTTTTTTATTTGAGGTGTTTAGAGGGAATTATGATTTCATGGGAGAAGGTTTACTGTTTTGTTGAGTGAAATGCTTGCTGAAAGCAAAGGCCTACCCAAGTTTCTATTTATTTCTCATTGAAGTTCTATCAGAATCTGTCAGTGAAAGCTTTGAATCATCCTACGGCGGCATTTCAACCAAAAAAAACGGCACTTGCTATTTTGTAAATAGAAGGAGTGACAATTTATTACCAAGACAGTTTATGACAGCAAATGAAAAACGTGAGTTATAGGAAAATGCTGGAAGGCATCAAGTTTTGTCTTATTATGTCTAAGTCTGCATCACAGTAGGAGAAAGGAGTCCAGCCATTTTGAAAAGGTTTGATTAGGGTTTTTAACAGGCAGCAATGTCAGTCATTGCCTGTCAGATAAACTAAAACAAGAAACCAAGCAATTAGAAATTAAATGAGATGAAAATAAAGACCTGAGGTTTTCCAGCTGAAGTTTCTATTAAAAATTTATAGTAGAAGAACCTGTATATTTGAAGGATGAAAGAACACTGTTTAGTATCCATGCTTTTCAAGTGCTGCTTGTGACCTTGAAATGTGTAGAAAAGAACACTGTTTGGTATCCATGCTTTTCAAGTGCTGCCTGTGATCTTGAAATGTGTAGAAAAGAACACTCTTTGGTATCCATGCTTTTTAAGTGCTGCTTGTGACCTTGAAATGTGTAGAAAAGGATGTTTCACTTGCTTATCAATGAACAATAGTGATATAGATACAAATAACTGAGAACAAGCAGGCTAGCTGAGAAAGTCTGGAGAGGCTAAGAGGTCATTTTCACACATGTGAAGGAATTAAATTTTTTCTAAAGACAAATTTATAAATATGACTTGTTATATCTTAAATGTTTACTATGTGTATGTTTTTATTTCAGATTTATCTGGTATTCTTACTTAATCTTTACATGTAAATTTTCCTGCAGACAGCTTGTTTATTTGTTTGTTTGTTTGTTTAAATATCAGAGATGACTGGTCAGTTAGCACCATCTTTTTTTAGTAAGAAAGCAGACTAAGTCATTTGGAGTGCTGAATGTTCTCTGGAGGCTCAAAAGTTCAATTTCTGTCCATTTTAGCCAATTAAAGAAACTGGATGTAGGAATATAATAACTGCCATTGCAGAATGGTTGTTCATGCTGAAGTAGACTTAATTCACTATAATCAGACCACGATAATGATCACCTTAAGTAAGCCTTCAATAAAACATATTGAAAAAATGTGGCAAGTTTGTCAGCCATGACATGAGAGGTCAAGCACTGAAATTTGGTAAAGAGGATTCCACAACAAGACAAAGTTATCAGCTTTTATATTGGAAGGAAGTTAGCAGCATGGCATTCTGAAATACTTGTTTGTACTGGTGGAAATTTCTATACTATACAACAGCCAACTTGTCTGGAATATAAAGTTAGTTACCTTTGTAAAACTATTGTAAAGCTCATTTGGATATGCAGCATAGTGAAGCATTGGAGGTATAGTGATAAAAGGCCTGGTAAATGAAAATGGGTGATGAAACAGATGAAGACCTACATTTTTGTTTATATACACAAACTTACTAGCTATATTAGGGTTTTGTTGTTTTGTTGAACATTCAATAGGCAAAGTTACATAAAATGGGTAACTGTTTTTCTTTACTCACTAAAATTGTAAAGGACCTAGAATTATTTTATAATGCATCAATCTTATTTGTGTTTTCAAGTTGGAAAGTTACCTATTGCCATTATAGAGTTATACTTTAACTGAACATTGGGTTTGAAGCCTGCCTTGTAAGAGGGGTACTACACTGGCATGGCCTGCATTGATTGTCTGCTGATCACCACACAATGCCTTGGCACTGCAAGGCCCATGACAGTGTCTCATCAGCAGTACCCATCTGGCCACCTGCCCTCCTAAGCAAACACCCTCTAGTTCTCTCCTCTGTGCCCTGTTTTTGAAGGGACTCCCATTTGTGTTGCAGCAGATGACAAGCATGAACCAGGCCCACAGATATCATTCTCATAACTACAGATAACCAGAGGATTTGTAATTAAGGTGATTAGGCGTCTGGAGCACATTCCCTATGAGGACAGGCTGAGAGATTTGGTGTTGTTTAGCCTAGCAAAGAACAGGCTCTGGGGAGACCTTGTAGCAGCCTTCCAGTACCTAAAGGGGAAAGATGGGGAAGGACTTTTTATTGGGGAGTGTAGTGATAGGGCAAGGGGTAATGGTTTTAAACTGAAAGAGAGTACAATTAGATTAGATACTAGGAAGAAATTCACTGTGAGGGTGGTGAGGCACTGGCACAGGTTGCCCAGAGAAGCTGTGGCTGCCCCATCCCTGGCAGGGTTCAAGGCCAGGTTGGATGGGGCTTTGAGCAACTTGGTCTGGCGGAAGGTGACTCTGCCCATAGAGGGGGGTTGGAACTAGATGACGTTTAAGGTCCCCTCCAACCCAAAACATTCTATGATTCTGTGATTCTATGATTCTATGATTTTGACAACACTGGTCAAAGTACTGCCATACCTTACAAGGGAGGAGCCATGACATGAAGACCTTGACGGCCTCTGTGAGACGCTGCCTAGGCTTTTCCAGTAGAAGACTGGATATTGCCAGATCAAAATACAGAGTTAACCCATGAGTTTGAGAAAGTCCTTCTGAAACCTGATATCTGCCCACCTCCAAAATGATTCATTACCCTCTTCAAAGTCCTGAAAGTAATTGTGCTGAAGCGCCTTTATGTTGAAAGAAAAGCACAGCAAAAAAAGCTTTTTCCTCAAGAGCTCCTTAAGTTTGTAGCTTTTTCTGCAATCACCATATTAATATAATTACTTTTACTTATTAAAATAGATTTATAACATAATCATTATTATTTCTATGTAGTTACTCACAGAAGTAGATAGAAGTGAATGGATGGTAGCTGGAAGTTTTATTGTTTGTTGGGCATTTTTTCATTTGCTGCTTTTTCTATGTGATGTTAAAATCACTTCGGAGAAACCTCTCTTATTGTCCAATAAAGTAACAAATGTTACTCCTATAACTCAGTTTGAACGGAAACCTCAATTTGCTTATTTTCTTGTAATCTGTACACTTACTTTGTGCAGAATCAGTACTAGAATGCTACAGCTGTAATCTGGGTGGAGCAGAGTCCTGCACAGACTTGTGGCCAAGCAAATCCAGGAGATAATGGCAATGAAAACTAGCACTCAGTCTCTGAGGCGAGCAGCTTCAGTGCCAGCACAATCCACAGCAGAGCACTCTAGTGCACTGCACAGGGCGAGTTCCTGAAGTAGGGAAAACTCTGGGGAGCCGAGACAGCCACCAGGAGCCAGTAGCTTATGCCGCAGTGGCTGACAAAACCTGAGAAGGGCCAAGAACAATGGTAGCCAAGCTTCCCCACACTTATAAAAGAAGCCCTTAGGGAGTGCCAGCAACCAGGAGTGCTGCAAACATGGTGGGCAAATGAGGCATGGTGTGGCAGAAAGGATGTGGCACAGCAGTTTTTGTGTCAGGGTGGGTGCTGGAGCCATGCCAGCTTGACCAGGGAGCAATGGCATCCACCTGGCCGAACACTGTGTTCACACCAACACACCCGTGATTGAGGGATGCTGTGCTAGCTTGGGTCTGCCATCTCAGTGGAGGTAGGGAATGGAGATCCATGCAGCAGCAAATACATGAGGGTTGTTGATGTGTTAGAAGCCACAGAAGTGCCTGAGAATGGTCACATAGGAATTACTGCTTCTCCCCTCAAAAAGTGGTGGGATCACTAGCACAAATGAAGTGCATGTACAGCAATGAACTGGAAACCATTGCACAACTAGAAAACCATGATATAGCTGCAAATCATGGAAACCTGGTGGGATGAATTACAGAGCTCAAGTGCTACAATGGATGGCTATAATCACTTCATAAGAATAAGGCAAGAAAGGAGAGGTAGTGGGGTAGCCCTGTATGTTATGGAGTGTTTTGATTAGAGGTTGATGACAGTGACAATAGGGTTGAGTGTTTATGGGAAAGAATGAGGGGAAGTTGCTAGCCCTTTGAACATTGTTCTCATAGGGAACTTCAATGTACTAGATGTCTGCTGGAAGTACAATACAGTGGAGAGGAAACAGAAGTGTGTGGAAGATAACTTACTGACACAGTTGGTAAGCGTGACAACTAGGGAAGGTGCCCCACTAGACCTGTTGTCTGGGGGCAGAGAAGGACTTGTGGGTGATGTGGTGCTGTCCTGGTTTCAGCAGGAACAGAGTTATTTTGCTTCCTAGTAGCTATGTTTGGGCTTTGTTATCAGCATTGAGAACAATGCTGATAACATACTGATGTTTTAGTTGTTGCTAAGTAGCACTTACCCTGGTCAAGGACTTTTCAGTCTCTCATGCTTTGCCAGTGAGGAGAGGCACAAGAAGCCAAGAGGAAGCAGAGACAGGACACCTGACCCAAACTAGCCGAAGGGGTATTCCATAGCACAGAACATCATGCCCAGTATATAAACTGGGGTGAATTACCTGGAAGGCCCAGATTGCTGCTTGGGTCGGGCTGGGTATCAGTCGGCGGGTGGTGCATCAGTTGTGTTTTCTGAATTTTCATTTTCCTTTTTTTGAAAAAGGACTGTTGTGGTTTAAATCCAGCTGGTAACTGAGTACCATGCTCCTCCTCATGGAGAATAATCAAAAGAATGTGAAACCTGCAGGTTGAGAGCAGTTTAATAATTAAAATAAAGTAAAATATAGTGATAATAGAAATATTAATACAAACAATAACAATACTGATAATAAGGAACAACATAAAGAGAAAAATGAAAATTCAGAAAACACAAGTGAATGCTTCTCTATTTCTGTCCTCCTCATAACTTGTAAGATGAAATATCTAATAGTTCTGTTGGTAATGGACATTTATCAATTTGTTAATATTTTCTCTTTATTAAAAAACAATGCGGAATATTAACTTTTTTTTACAAAGCTTTTCGCATTTATTGTGTGATCCCTGTTTATGCCATGCAAAGATGATTATGCTTTTATCTATTTCAGAAAAGTAATTCTCAAAGCCAAATTACTGTCTTTGAGTAGTGGGATGTAGCTCTGTCACCTTGAAGTCATGAGTTTAAATTCACCAAGGTCAATTGCGTTTGAAAATCATTATTATCCGATGGCTCACTAAGACAGGAAACTTGTACTATAGTGGTTTTCGTCAATAAATAAAGTTTCTATTACTGTTATTCCACACTTTTCATCTTCTCTAAAGTTATTGCATCCATGTCAGAACCTAAGACTCTTTTAAATTTGCATTTCTTAGTGCAATCTGTCTTCCTGACCCTCAAATTCCAGACATCTCTGAATAATGTATGGTTTTCCTTTCTAGACCTCAAACTGAGTTAAATGCACCTACAGTGCTTTTGGTCGATTAGGGGTTAGCATGTCCAATGCCATGATGTAAAGCACAAGCCCTTCATGATTAATGAGTTTCCACTTCAAAAAACCAACTAAACAAAACAACTATAAAATAATTATGAAAGAATATATACTTAAAATCCAGATTTTTTTTTTTTTTCTCTATATAATTTTGAAGTTGATCAGATGTTGAATCTGAAAGAAGGGGCAATTTTTCTTGAAGTCCTGGTTTGTGGTTCAAACAAAAGGCAGATTAAGAACTGCATCATGAAAATTGAAACATCTTTTTTTGAGTTGCTAAAGGAGAAAAATACCAATTAAATTAACTAAGGAAAATATTCACTTCTTTCTGATCTCATCTGAAAGAAATGGACAAGTTACATAACATATTTCGTATTAGGTAAAGCAACATTTGTATTATGTACATGTGTATTATGTAAGCATTTGTATTATTGCTCTGGTTTGGTAATTGGTGATGGAAAGAAAGAATTAACAAATTGAAACAAAGATGAGAACTGAAGTTCATAATAAATGGGTCTTATCAAATCCATTTATTACAATGCATTAATGTAATACTGCACTATCTTGCATGTATGTATTTATTGGTATATCCTGTAAAAATAAAAGTGAGACTTGATAAATCAGTGGATCAAATAATCTCACAATAATTGTTCTTATTTTATTTTACGTAAGTCTTTCATTGCCACTAACAAAGAATGGTTATAATTAAGCTTATCTTTTATTTGGAATCTAAAATTTTTAAAGTTCTATTCCTTGCAATACCACATCAGGCTTTTAGAGAATGGCTATTATTAGAGTTTAATTGTTTATAAATTTTGATAGCTCATTAGTCTATCCACATTAATTCATCTTGAGAGAGAAGGACACAATTTATATAAACAAAGGACTTCAGGAAGAAAACCTTTTCATTTATATGTTGTCTTAACTATAGACTATTACATTTGGCACATGTTTCTAAAAACTGAAGTAGAAAGGATTGCAAAATTGACTTTGTGGTTTTATTTTATTGTGTGAGAATCCAGAAATTCATGGAAAGGTGTATGATTATCCAGGTTTTTCTTGCTGGTCTCCTAGTACTTGAAAAATTTCACAGAAGGCTTTTAATGAACAGTTAAAACACTCTTTTATATATGTTCCAATCCATCTTTTTTAAAGTTATTTTCTGACAGGGATTAAGGAAGAGGATTGAATATTAAATAAAATATCTGAAATGTGTATTCTGTTCAGGAGCCAAATTGAGGATTAGAAGTTAAAAGACCAGCTGTGAAAAAAATTGTGATGGGTATAAAAGTTAATTTACATGTATAGTGAAAAACATTCTAGAGAAACTAATAACTTTTTTTTATTTCAACCTTAGGTTGATAACAGGCACAAATTTTAAGTAATGTCCTCATTTTTTTTAATATACCAAGATGTTTCAAACTGCAAGTTGCAAGTAAACATCTGTAATCAACCATCAGTTCTGTTTTTTCAGTTTTTTTGAAAACTCAGATACTTGTATGTTAGATTTGCTATACCTCCTGCCTTCACCCTCTACCCACAGAGCCAGCTTTTGTATGTTATGCAAACTACTCAGGAAATTGTAGAGGAAAAATATCAATTGATTCATTAATGATATCTCCCACAGAACCTAAGTATAGAGATTGATCCAATCTGCATAAGTTTAATCTTCCTAGCTCTTAGCAGATAATTATTTTAACCAGGATTCAGAAAATAGAAACATCCATCAAGATGCCCTTCAAGAATGGTAACTGAGGTCTTAGTTAAAATTTCTTTTCTTCCTCTGTTGCCATGAAACATGGCTCTCCCTCCTGTCCATGTTAGTCATACACCTCATGCAACTATATACCAGCCATATATGAATGGTTCCTCCGTCATTCTGATGGCTAGGCTGGCAATCTTGTGGGTGTTTCCTCATAGGCTGTATTAATCACCTTGACAAGAAGTCCAGTTGTGAATTTAAAGCTAGTTATCAGAAATAAAGTTCCTCTCAGAATGTCAATAACTGACCTGCATATGACAGCTCTTTGATGTGAGTCTCCAAGAGGGTGAATTTGGTGAGAGGTGATCTAGGTATACACTGACTTGCCCTTTCTCTGTTTTTGCATGGAAATTTCATGTGTTGCATCATGTCATGGTAGAGGAATACCCTGTACAAGTGTTTCAGATAATGTCCCTGTGCAGTAGTTTCAAACCTTCCCATTATTTCAGCTTATTAATATTACACTCTTTGTATCCTTAGTAAGCAGATTATGTTTCTTCACTGTGAGGTAGTGTTTTATTGCTTCTGGACTGTTTTCTCTGATTTCATAAAATGGATCAAGTAATTAAGTGTTTTCTACTTATTTTACCCTTTGCTTTAGTATTCAAAATTACATCACAATTATTGAAAAAAAAAACCAAAAACCAAAACCCCCAAACTTATATTTCATTTTACTGTTGGAATACTGGAATGACTTTATTTCCTGCAAATGAGAATAATCCTAGAAAGTAAAAATGCTGCATTCTTGTTAGAAAATAATTCAGTCCTTTTCATGACTATAAATATGTAATATTTGTACCAGAGCAATTGCCATAATATGATAATACAGCTCACAGAGTACCTACAGATTTTATTTTGTGTTACTACAACTAAAAAATTTTTAGATAGCAATTGAGAATTTAATACATAGGACTGGGCAATATGAATTTAGTGACACTTAATCTGCTTAACCATGGACCATACAACATCCGTTGAGGAAGAGAGCCAACGGCTGCCCTTGAACGGGCATGACCTCCTGGTATGAATCTGCCATATGAAGTATACACCAGAAATCATGTATCAAAACAAAATAGATTTAAGTTATATAATTATATAATTCAATATTTCTGTCCTCATAATAGAAGTAGGCTTTGTCCAGACCCCAATAAACAGGTGTTTGTATAATGAAGAAAAGCTCTTCCTTCCCTAAATAGCTTGCCATGTAAGGGTGAAAAAGAATCCATATAGCATTTTGATTAATATATAATAGATCAGAATGAAACAATAATTACAAATAGTTAACTGTCCTAAAGGAAATTGAGGAGGAAATGCTTTGTGAGTCAGTGGGAAGCGCAAGGTGAGTCCTTGATATTGAAGGAGAAATAAGACTGTTGATATACTAAGAAGCCTTTTGTCTCTACTTTCATGTGTGATATGATAGAGAGGGGTATTACATAAATAAAAAGAGGCAATTCATATTGTCAAAGTTGTAAGAGTGAATTATGAATTTGGCACAAGCATGTTGAATATCTTTGCATTTCAGATGGAAAAAAAAGGGTTTATGCTAAGAAAGATGAAAATGATAAAAATTAAAAATTGCTTTAGTTGTAAAAATCAAACTTGTCAAGACATAGATAGACTCAAGTAAGAAATATGATTTGAAAATGATATCTAAGTTAAAAGCCTGGGTGAATGGAGATGGAAATTTTTAGTTACAAGAATAAGGTAGTAAGGAGGAACGATGGGAAAAAGTTCGGTTTAGGCAACTGGACTTACGTTTACAGCTGGGCATCCAGTAAAACTTTGATCAAAAAGTCAAATGGACATCTTAGTTTTGACAGTCTAAGTGGGATTATTTGACATTAACATCTGAGCTAACCACCCAAACTCTTTTATAACTGAGAGAAATAAGACACAGCTAGGAAACCATTATTTCTAAAATACTAATCTGAAACAGATTAGTGCCTAAAACATTGGGTTTGTTTTTCTTTTTCCTTTTTTTTTTTTTTGGTGTTTTTGTTTTGGTTTTTTTTGGTTTTGTTTTGTTTTGTTTTGTTTTCTGCAATGACTGTAAAGAGAGATGTGGTTTACTAGTATATGTATAGATGCCTGAAATTACATGTGGTAAATTTTTGGCTGGTTTGTGTGTTGCCATGTAATAATAGAAGGTAAATTTGTTTTCTGTGAAGAGATTTCGTGAAAGAAATAATTTAAACAGAAAATGTATAAGTCCAGGAGGACTCTGGTAACTGTGGAGAAAATTGCCACAGGATTTGAGATCATATTTTTATGATAAACTGAAAAGGCCAGGTTGGATGGAGCTTTGAGCAACGTGGTCTAGTGGAAGATGTTCCTGTCCATCGCAGGGGGGTTGGAACTAGATGATCTTTAAGGTCCCTTCTAATCCTAACCAATCTATGGTTTTATGATTCTATGAAATAGTGATTCAGATGAGGAAAAAGAATGTTAAAAAAGGATGGAAAAACAGAAGAAACACCAAGACAGGAGAAGGAAGGTGGCTTGAGGAAGCTAGTAAGTGAAAGAAGGAAAAAGGGGCACTTGTCTTAATATTAGAATATACAGAAGATACTAAGGGTTTTGTTTTAATAGTTTCTGGAAAATGTATGAAAGCCCAGTTAAGGCTAGGCATTGTAACATTCTGTGCACTTATAAATTGAAGAGAAAGGACCAAAAAAAGAGTTGCTGGAGAGAAAATTTGAATGCCTTTTTCCTTAGAAAATGGAGGGGACTTGACCATGTTTGTACCATGATGTGAAAGGGCATAACGGGTGATAGTCTCTGTGGGAGAATGGTTTGGAGAAAGTATCAAGTTTTTGAATAACGTCTCCCATTGTCACTGCTGAGCTAGATGCAGCCATATTGCTGAACTAGAAGCAATCGTTCTGACACAGTTGGACATTTCTTATCCTCTTAGAGTAAGATGCAGTTGAGGAGAGTGAAAATTAGAAATGTAGGGAGGAATTTATATTTGGCATGGTAAGATGCAATAGGAAATTTGAATCTATTTTGATGTCAGGAAAGGCTTCTGACCCATAGGGGGAATGGCAGGCTCTGAGCATCACCTGGTACAAGGGTGGGTGAACACTTCCTGACAGCCTTTGAACTCCAGCAGGACACCCTGATTCCCTGTGCTTGCACGTGGGCTCACAGGGCCAACCAAGAGGTCTTATAGACCTTTACAGGTCAGGGCAAAAGGGATCTGGTAGTGTTTGCAGGAACCACAACACTAGGTTGTTAATACTTACTGTGATTGTATGCCACTGAGTTTATTAGAGTTACTCACTGCCAGTTGTCATATCGTACTTATATCAGTCACACACCGTGAAATTTAAAGAGAAGTAGATGATAAATCTGTTATTGCCATGCAGTCTATATAAACTATTAAAATTAACTACTCGTATGCTTCATATAGAGAGATTTTTTATTCCTTAAACAGCTGTAAACTTTTCTTTCCCACTATCAACATGAAGAGATGACAGAATGAAAATAGTGTGATTGAGACAAGCGTGACAAGAAGTACATTCTATATCTCTGGATGAGAAATAGACAGGAAGAAGGAAGACTAAGGGGAATAATAATGTCATGCCTTCTGTCCTTTTTTTTTTTTTTAACCACATAAAAATCACAACCCTAACTATAGGAAAAAAAGCCAACCCACAACTCAAAAACAACAAAACCCCAAAAATCCCAAAAACAAACGAAAAAGGGAATACTAAATAAACAACAGCAGTTCATGACAGAACTGGATGTTGCAGGTGTTAAAAGGTACAGGAGGATAGATTTAAACTTGGAAACCTGAAATGCTTTGCTAGGAATAAACCATATGTGAATAGAGTATAAAGAAGTCATCCTCTTTAAAGAGAATATGTTGTGAAAGCAGGAGAAATGAGAGGCAAAGCTGACTGAGGTCATAGATGTCATAGATAGATCAGTCGTAAGATCAAGGCTTATTAAGGTTCTTGTGGCAGGTAGGATAACTGAAACACATTTTGAAAACAAACATGCAGTAAATATGAGTCAGAAGCTATAATGAAAAGCAGAGAAGAAACAAGTTTGGTGGACGGTAACTAGCAGAAAGATAGGAGAGATCCTGATTCTCATGGCTGACAATCATAATGACAACTGATGTAAGCATATATGCAGTATGTAGCAGTATGCAGACAGTTATGTTGTGATAGTTTAACTGCTCCTTGAACTGGTCTCATGGATCTGTCAGGAACATGGTTAGCACCAAGGTATTAACTTGTCTAAACTGCCTTCTGTCTTCATTAAAAAAAAAAAACCAAACCAAAAAAACTTATAATACAAAGTAATAATAATGATTCACCTAAGAAACAATTGGAAGGATGAACATTAGTGGCATACTGGTGACCCTCATCTTTCTGAAAAGCTATTTGATACAGTTGATGGGCCCAAAAATTCTGACTTGGTCTAGCTGCACTGCAATCTACTCTACAGTATTAAGTTCCTACACAGACATATTTTTGAAAAGTTCAAGTGGAAAGAACGTATTTGAATAATTTATAGGAGGCACATTTAAGTGTACAAAATATGTAACTATCTTCACATTACAGATATTATGAGATTACAGTGTGCGCTTATCTCATTTTCCAGTCAGCTTTCTAGAAAAGACATGGGATTCTGACTAGCAACCGCATACGGTCAAGCTTACTTTATTTCCTGCTCCTCCATTGTAGTCCACTGGTCTCCTAGCAGTTTCTTAAGTCAACATAGCACATTTATTCTGGAAAGCACCTCAGAGAACATATGATTACTAAAATGTTTTTTTCCTCTTGTGAAAGTTAGACAAAAACACCAGTGAATCAGCATGGTAGCTGTTTACAAGGGGTGATGGCAAAATGCATTTTATATAACAAGTTATCATCATAAACAGTTCCTAATCTCAGCATTTTACCAACCCTGCAGTTATGTTTTATTACAGGCTTTACACCTCCAAAAGATAAAGATAGTATGTACAACTTCATTTAAACCCAGCTATTTTAGAACCTTTTCTATGGCCATTTTTTATTGATTTTGCTGTTAGCAGAAGTTAAAAAAAAATAATAATAAGGTTGCTACATTTTCCTTTGTCAGAGCTGAAGCAATACATGTTAGAGTGAAAGGGATTTAGTATTTAATCCCCACACTGGGAGACAAAAGGTTAATGGGAGCCAGAAAATCTCTCTCAGGAGCACAAGAGTATGGACAGGTAATGGAAGTATTACTGTCTGCTGCCTTCACATTCTTTCAAAAGTAGATAGTGAAGTAAAAAGAACGGACAAAATTCAGGAGTGGGTCTATGCTTCAAGACAGATTGGAAACTTAGAAAAATTTCAGGAAAGGATTAGAAAATTAAACCTGGCGAAGGCTGAAAATGTTTAATATTTGTTTAGTACTCCCTAGAAAGTAACTGTCCTAGGGGCAGGACAAGATTTCCTGAAAAAAATATTTGACTAAAAGACAGATTAGAAATTCAAATCAGGGACTTGGACTTAAGCTTCCTGTAGTAAACACAGGAAAAACTCCCTCAAAATCCTGTAATGAAGAGCATGGGCAACAGTATGGACTTGTGCTCTGGCATACCTAGGTTGAGTAATGTAAGGTGTGCCAGGCAGAGCAGGATTTAATGGCTTCCATGTTTTATCTGTGCTTGATTGTTGGAGGTTTACCCCCCAGAAAACGAAAGGCACTTCCTTTGTTTTCCAGGATTGTAATTCTCACTTTTCCTGGCTTTCACCAGAAGTACTGAAGGGGAAAGATTAATTCTTCCTGGAAATCCTATTAGAATTTGACACACCATGGTGCAAGGTTTCAGCATCAGCCTTTGGTGGGATCTCCCCACTTCCCATCCATAGGCACAGCGGTCAGCACCAAAACACCCTGCCAGCCCAAGCTTTAGCTAGGTTATGTAACTTTCAGTCTTTTAGAATATGATGTTATTGAAAAAATCATTATTCAGTGGTGGCATGCAGTGGATTTTTGTTGTTTTTCAAGATCATGTTAGTTATTTCCAAGTCCCATTTAGAAATATATCTCCTAATTAGGGCATGAACACATACGAATTTCATTTTGGTTTTCCATCTTCAGATGCACAGAAGCACTGTGTATTCTCTCAGTCTCTCTAGCAGTTGGATTTGGATTATAAACATCCTGTCAAGCAGATAACACCTGCTGGTGGATGAAATATTGTAACCCTGATTGGAGACTCTGTTACCATAAGTTAAATTTCAAATGTTCATACTTAAGGCAAAGATTCTATTTTTATTTCTTTTTTCTAGAACAATTTCTGTACAATGCTTTGGTAAGCTACTGTCTCAAGAATAAAATTTGCAATATATGTAGATTTTTTGTGGTTTTGTAATGAGGATGGTTGTATTTCTCTGGATATGAATTTCTAAATGTACATATAAAAAAGCATATTTTCATGGAGTCTCATTGAAAAGGTGATGTTGTTACTTAGAATTTTTTCTGTCGTATAGAATATTTAGTTTCTTCCATTCTTGGATTTGAATGTATTGTACAACCTAATGTCTGAACAACTTATTAAATCACTTGTTAAATAATTAGCCTTGAAAATTCTGAAGGAGTCATGAGTACTGCAGTCAATGAAAGACTTTATTCTTTAGACTATGACTGAGAAAACTGACTAAATAATGTTACTTCTCAGCTCCCCTGCCATTGCAGCATTACACATCTGCTCTTTGCTGAGTGTTTTATTTAATTCAGTCAGGAAACTACAAAAAAGCTCATCCAGGTTTATGAAGTTTGAAGGATAGTTTCTACTATACTTGAAATCTTAAAATGTACTCTTAATTTTCATTCCATTTTTGCAAAACTAAGTATATAGTTTTTCATAACTTCTGAGCAGCCCATTTGTATTTAAATAGTTGAAATTAACATTAAGTATAAGCATTTAATAATTTTCAAAAATAGGTTTTGGTTTGTTAAATACAGTTATCATTACTTTTGTAATTTTCCTAGGTACTGAAGCACAGTGCTTGTCAAGCAATTCAGACTAAAATTTGTAGCTGGCTTCAGAAATCATAGCAATAACTTTGGAGTATGCTGTTAATATATTGTGATTCTTGAGATGTCAGAATTGATCACTTGCTGAATAGGTCCAGTTTGGAACAAGTCATAAGCAGTCACTTCTGTGACAATACAGCTTATCACGAGATAAGATTGTCACATTTGTATTTTGGCATAAATTATTTATTATATGTAGTCAAGATAAAAATATAAAATCTAGTCTCAACTATTCCCCAAATGACAAACTTATATAATTTAATTAATTTTAAATAAGTTATCTGGTATAATAGTATTTTAGTGATATTTAGTGATAAAAGTAGTCACAGCTAGTGACAACAGGGATATTGAGTGACTAAGCTGAAGGAAATAAATTTTAAAACTTGAAGTTTAAAAATACATTGTAAGAGGAAACTGTCTCAAATACCTTCTTTCAGTAGCTTTTAGGCAAGTTTCTCAGTTTTGAAATACTGCTTTCAAATATATTTGTCCTATTGAATGTGTTCATTTCTGTTAAGAGATTTTCAGTCAAATGCTAGAATGCATGGACTCCATCCATTCATTGTTTAGCACAACTACTACAGTGAATTTAGAGCAAAATCACTGAGCAGTCTTTTCTTCTGAGTGTGCTACAGGTCTCCTAAGAGCTGTGGACAGTCACTGCTACTCTGAGTAGAAATGTGGTGAAAGTCAGGAAGGGCTTCTGGGAAAGTGGGTTGGAGGGAAGAGGGGAAATTCTGTTTGTCAGCAGAGTAGTGTGTACTGGGTAATTTCAGTTGTTTTCTCTTATAAGTCAAAGGCTTTGCTCTTTTTTCTCTTACGTGGCTTGTCTTCAACTTGTCTGCATTAGTTCAGTAGTTTTATTTATGTATTCAGATTATTGTTATTAATCTGCCAAAAGTTAGACCAAACTGTGTAGGCTAAACATGGTTATGGAGTATTTGGTTATAGCTCCGATATGCACCAGCAAATCAAAAATTCACATCCAGATAAATCCAGATTTTTCTTAAAAAAAAGGGGGAGGGGGTTTAAACAAGACAATGATTTACACAAATTGATCTCTCATAAATACATCCACTCTAACCCCAATTGTCTGCCACACAAAATAGTTATATCTAACACTTCACTTTTTTTCTTTTCCTTTTTTTTTTTTTTTATTTGGTTTTTGTTAAGATATTTTTATTGGAAATACTTGGAAATGCACTTAGTTTATGTCTCATAGTATCATTTATCCCCCTTTCTGAATTCCAGGCACAGCATCAGTCTGGAAATACAAAACACTTTACTTTCTTCCAAGTGATCCCCTGCATACAGAATGTTTTTCCGAAGTTAATTTACACGAGTGTGCCTCTATTTAACACTCACTCCTTCAAGGCTGCATTAATGACAATAAACATATTCTTACATATAACAGTGGTTTTAGTCTTTGTGGAATGTCTCTGAGGTCTTATCTATTACACTATAATGTTTTCCCCTAGCGTGTACTAAATTTATACCTCTGCCTAAATTCCTGCTGGGACTGATCTGTCTTATATTCCTACAGCATGGTATGCTTGCCAAATTCTTGGTTTTATAGGGAAGAATAACGTATGTGAATTATAAGAAGAATTAATTGTAAAATCCAAAGGAGTTTTAAATATATCTTTCAGGAAATGTTGAAAGGACCCTCAAATAATTGTATACAATATGTATAAATAATTGTATATAATATGTATTGGAGAATTGGATATTGAACGCTAACACTCTTTTAGGAATGTATCCCTCTGAATAGCTAGTAACTAACTTTTTTTCCCATTTGTATTTAAAATATATACAGTTGAGGAAACAAACTACTGGGTTCTGATATTCATATACTAGCATCAGTATTTGCAATGCCAAAGATTTCTACAGTTTCTGAGAAAAGAAAATAAAAGCTACTATTAATACAACAGAGTTTGATTTGTTCATTTTCTAATGTATCTTTTCACTTGACTTTTTTTCTTCAGAATTCTGTATGGAATTTAAAATTATTAGATATTTTCTACTTATCTTAAATGAAACAAGAAAGACAGTGGATTGTGAAAATAATCACACTGCCAACACCCAGGCTTTACATTAGTCTAAGCGATTTGTATTTATAATCCTTATTACATCAAACTGCTGCAACTTAAATTGAATCATATTGTGTGGATTAATTGTCTAAGGAATTAAACAAAAATATTCTCAGGTTTGCATAATATTTCAGTATTTGTGTTAAAATTGTATCCTCGTTAGTTATAATGTGAGTACATTTTAGTACAGCGTGGATTATAAATATGCCAATGATCAGAAGTACAGCATCCTATGCCAACATGGAGAAGTGACTATGCAATGAACAGAAAAAGATTTAATAGCCAGCATAAAGACAAAAACATTTTTTCATGAGAAGTTAACATTTATAGTGAGTTTTCTGCTGGTGCTGCTGTTAGTAACAAACCTGTATCTCTTTTAAATAATTTCTTCTTGCTTGACATTTTATTCTGGGCGCACTGTTGGCTGATTTAATGACTCATGAAACTCCTCAAAATGAAAACAGGGATAATATAATAAAAAACAACTTCAGTAAATCATTAAAGCATGGCCCATTTGTGTTTATGGTTAATGTTTTTGTAGGAGAAGAAAATAGTATCAGTATTAAAAAAGATACTAAGACTTCTTTTCTTGAGCAAGTGTTTCCTTAGTTTTAAATCTTCACAGAGAAAATCTAGAAAGTTTTACTTTGTCCTCTGTTCATATATTTACTCTGATATACTTTGATTGAGCTACAGCATATACTGTACTTGCATTCTGGAAATAAAAAATACCACAGAAAAGTAGATAAGACGAAAGATTAGCTTTAATTCTCAGTATCTTAAAAAAAGATAAGCCAAAAGACCAGAATAAAATATAAGTTCAGACTTTTTATTTATTATGTAAATGACAGTGTATGGGTATGTATTTTCAATTCTGTCTAAAAAATACGGAGAACTACTGGCAGCATTGCTATGGTCCCTGCTGCAGACTGAAAAGGTGAAGCAGCCCAGCTGCAACCAGGGCAACTGCCAGCACAACCTCAGGCTGTGGGGAGCAGGACAGCCACCCTGCAGGTGTCGGAAGGAGTTCCCTTGGACCAAGACAGGGAAATACAGGGCTTTCTGCAATGCAGAAAGGCACAGGAGGATGAAAAGCAGTCATTGCAGCTCTGTGTTCTCTAATGACTTTATGTTTCTATTTGGAAAAAAGATAAAAATTCTACTTTCAATCTAATAAAGCAAGGCACTTTTTAGTCAAAAAATGGGAGGATTGGAAGGGAGATTTGCAGGGAGGGCAGGTGTTTCGTTTTTTGAGAGCTTAATGTCGGTCCAGCCACATAGTTCTTGCCTTTATGTTTTTAAATTAGAACCTTTTCAGATTTGCTGGTTGTACCTCATTATAAAAGGCTGAGTCATTACATTTGTACTGGCACATATAATTTAAAATTATGTTCTCTGTCTGGTAAATAAGTAAACTCATTTTGCAACTAGCTTAGTATTGTTTCCACATGCTTTCTGAGCCTCCAGCTCAGAAGGGGTGTAGATTAGAAGTCTAGCATATACAAAATTGATTTTACGAAGTAATAATTTTTTAATACTTAATTGGCAGAAAATATTTGAAGTAAGAGCAGTGGCATGGAGACTAAAGTGCATCTTAGCTCTATCAAAACACTAAATTCCTGTAATATGTATAAATTTTTGACTGGAAAGAATAGCAATTACAGCTTTATTCTTTTTTCTAATACCATTTAAATGAGGATTTGATTTTTTAATATATGCAGAAGATAATTTTTATTTCAAGTGATAAGAAATACAATAAAGTCTCCTGGCCCGTATTGTGCAGAAGGTCAGATCATACTACACAAAGTTCTGCTGTCTGGATTTGTAATAGAAATATCGCTAGCCTATAAAATTAGCTTTACTAGTTAATTTTTTTATTATTTTTTATTTCAGAGAGGTGGAGGCTGGATTTTATTCTATGTAAAGATTTTGAAAGGACTGTTGCATTTTGGAAATATTAAAGTTTTGGTTCTGGAAGTTGTGCTATTCAGTGTCCTTCTTGCATCTTAGCAAAAGAAATGTCATACTCTGCTCCATCAGAAATACAAAGGTTGCCCCCTGCATTCATGGGGCTTTTTGTGGGTCAACAGTTTGATTCTTATGGGAGCATGCAGCAGAAGTTTACAAGGGGAGACATGATAGCTGCCACAGGAAGGCGACTACTATAGATGGATTTAGATATTAGAACAGATAGATTGAGCTGATCTCTCAATTCATCAGGGAGAAAGTGTGCAGAAGGAGGGATAATGTGTTCGCATGGTTGCTAAGCAGATGGCCTTTTGCATTTTGTGCTAATTAGGACTTTTCTTCTAGATGGGTGCTTTTGTACCTGGGTGTGCTGAGCTGGAGTGATAAAGCCTCATGCGCAAAATACATGGTCTGCTCAGGACTTTGATACAAGAAGGTATAATGTCTTGGCCAGGCCTGGGCTGTTGCTTTGCTGTCTTTGAAACCTGAGTAGCTTTTACAAGTGCAGAATCAAGAAGCAAAACCGCCAGCTTATCCTGAAGATGTAACAGGGCAGGTGTAGCCATAACTATCTTTGAAAGTTAGGCTGTCACCATGGTCTTAGAAAGTATTCCCTAATCTTTTCACAAACTTCAATACAACTATGTCTTTCTTAAGTTTTAACAAGTGTTCTTCTGATTGTTAATTTCCTAGAGTCGCCTTAAAAGCTGAGAGGAAGATAAAGGTATAATTTTGCATAAGCTACAAAGCAGCTACAAGTCTCTATGGGATCTGCATACTTTAACGTGATAGCTCCTTTGTCTAATCACCTTTCTGAATATTGGCTTGGGCTAGCAATTTTTTTTTTTTTTTCTCAGTCAGTAGACACTTACTCAAAGGAATGCAAGATAAAAATGATCCATAGAGAGGGTTATTTTGGTTGTAGCTTTTTGTTCTGTGACTTCTTCAGTTCTCAAATATCTCAGGCAGTGAAACTTCTTTCATTTTTCCTACAGGGATTTTTTTTTTTTTTTCCTCCACAGAATTTTTTTCTCGTCAGCTTCAATATTCCCAGTGGAAGAACAAGCCAAAAGTGAAAATTTTCTTGTTAAGTATGTAAAATCTGTACATACATGAACAAAACATCTTCTCTCATCATAGGAACAGTTCTCAAATTAATCCACAGAAAGATAACCTCTGGAGACATGCGTCAGTCAACTGTTTCAGTTATTTTATGGGGAGGCGTTTTTCTTTTTAAAAATTGATTTCAAATGTGTAATGAATACTCTCTGCTTTCAGAAATTTGTTTGGGCTTAATCAAAACAATGACAATCTCTTGAACAATACATTTTTGTAACAGTGGCCTGATCCCAAAAGATAATCCTAAAACAAAAAGCATGAATGAATGAATGAAGTGCTGCTGAAAATCTCAAGGAACTGGTTGTAAAGGGAAAGCTTTGAAAACAGATAAGCTAAATTTTTGTATTCTGCTTGGTTTAGTGTGTGGTGTCGCTGCCCATGTCAGGGGGGTTGGAACTAGATGACCTTAATGTCCTTTCCATCCCTAACTATTCTATGATTCTATGATTCTATGGTTAGCAGCTGTAAAGATAGATGAGGTAAGAACTAAAAAGAGTTAGCAGAATATTGAAAATTAAGTAAAAGTCTGGGTCACTCAAATTCACATCAGTCCTGCTAACATTTCCAGTTCTAGTTTTGATCTTTTTATTTTTAACCCCAGTTGGCTGTTATTGGATATTATCTTGAAAAAAGTCTTTTGAGGTAGAAACACTAAATATCAGAAAGAAATAAAATCACAAAGTGGAAGGTGCATCAGCATACTGAACATAAACAATGTGCAGAAAAAGAGAGGGTCAACTTGGTTTTGGTTGTCTCTTAGCTTCCTTGTCTTGCTTTAACCACATATATGTCTGAATCACTATAACATCAAACAGTGAAGAAAGGAGACAAAGGAGTGTCAATGCTAATGACACTACATGTTCAGGGTTGTGCTGATTATTTAACTGTGTGGAGATGTGAAAATTAACATTGAAAATACTTTCACCATCAAACAAGTGAATAGTGTATCTGACTGTATTCCAGTTAGGCAAGAAGCTAACTGCTTTCCTGGATTACTGTCTCGTGGTCATCATGAACAACAGAAATGGCCACAGCAGCTCAGAGATACTATGGACTTTTCATACATAACTTCAGAATCACACTTTGTTTTACCAGATAGGCAGGCAAACAGACAATTGATGACAATGTGGTACTTTTTGTGATTGTTAGATAAAAACAGCTATAGACTTCTTTTACTATTAGAGTAGGAAGACTCAGAGTTCAAAATTCATGCCTGATCAGCATGATTGGTGCAAGATATTCAGTATGCATAAATTGGTGTTGCCCATTTAACCTAGCATTATTCCACTGAGGTAATGTGGACACAATTGTTCAGTCTGTTAAAATGAAATCTCTGCCATTCTGCTCTAGTGTGAAGATAGAGGTTTGGAAATGCTGTGAAATGTTGTTGTGGGTGTTGGTCTCTTTTCCTGGGTAACAAGTGATAAGATGAGAGGAAACAGCCTCAAGTTGTGCCAAGGAAGGTTTATATTGGATATAAGGAAAAATTTCTTCACTGAAAGGGTTGTCAATCATTGGAACAGGCTGCCCAGGGATGTAGTTGAGTCAACATCCCTGGAGGTATTTTTCTTGCTATATTGGCTTGTTTTCTCTAGTTTAAAAACAAGGTATATGAAAGCATCTGAAAAATTCTACATTTTAGTCTGGTTTTAGTATCATTTTCAGAGTTGCACTGAATTTTAGATTCATTAGTTTTTGCTGCTTTGTTTTTGTTTTCTCCAGATCAACATACTTGATAAACCTGGTTTAATTCTAAAGCTCAGCATCTAAATAGTTTATATCAAACATCCACTGTATCACTAGATCCAGTTCTGACTGCCACATTTTAGGTGTGTTAAAAGAGGGAGTCGAGCAGCAAAATGGTTGGACATCTGATTAAAGGAAAAAACAATTGGGGATGGTATGCCTGAAAGATTCTTAAAAATAATATGGGGTTCAGTCATTCTAATTTTCCACTGAATACATTGAAGAAGTAATGTGGTTGAGCTGCAGCTCAAATATTAGAGTTAGTATTAAGAATGTCATCATACCAATAAGAACACTTTGGCAATAGATCATGTTGCTCAGGGAGGTTGCATTGGTAAAATTATCACTATCCGAATACAATGGAAGTGAATCCTGAGAAGAGATTACAAGGGAGAAACCCCTTCGTACACAAATATTTCTGTCATTGGTATATTGTGTGAAGAGTCTTTCAATGCTGTGAGACTCACCAGTAAGGTGCTTTGAAATGCTGAGAAAAGCTTTGTCTGGAACTGAGCTCCTTCCAAGTATTTAGTGTGCATTTTGTTCTTCATTTAAAGTGTGTGAAAAGATTTTAAAGTCCAGTATGGAAAATCCTGCTGTAAGCATATAAGTTGTCTGTAAGCTATCTGTAGGGCCAGCTTCAGTTCACTGGAAAGCAAAATGCTTTCTGAAGATGAATGAAGTGTACTCATCCACTCACAGAAAAGCATATTCACTAGAAGATCTGGTTGGTCTGGAGTTACAGGGGCTGCATAAAGATTTCCTCCTTGAGCAACTCCATCACCTGAGGCAGCAAAGTTTCAGAGATGGTTAAATATTGCAGTGCATTCCTGAATTATTGCTGCACATAAACTTTGAAATTTCCTGTTGAAGCTGATGAGTCACAAGTGTGACTTTTCAGTTGTTTGCTAACCTCTTCAGATTTCCTTACTGTACAACAAACTTTCTAAGTCTGTTAAGAGTCAACATGATTCAGAAGCTTTAATAGTTTTTGAGCAATTGTTTCATACTCCATAAAAGTCTTCTTTTGATTTGGGACAGTAACTCAGGCTTTCCTTAGAATCTGTAAGCTATACAAATATTTATTTATTAGTGTATTATAGTTTGATATGCAGCAAGAGATGTTTGAGAATCTAATAGTCTAATATGTTTGAGAAGTCTTATGGACTATATTTTGTGGGAGTTGAACACAAAATCTGGTGTATAAATCCTGCAATATTCACAAGAGGCAGAAGCCTTTCTCTGCAAAGGCTTCACCACACCTAACCTGTATTAGGATGTTAGGATGTTAAAATGCTAGGAACTCCAGAAGAAAATCAGTTGATTACATTAAATTAGTTGCTTTTATATCCCTGAAGCTGAAGGGCACAAATGCTGCATTAACTTTTTGTTAATGCAGCATTTAAAATTCTGTGTCAGTGTAGTGTTTCATGAGGTTGTAAACACATGAGGTTATTTAATTTCACATGGGAAAATGTCTTTTTTATTTGCGTGTGTTGAGGACAGCATTATTTAGACTTCTCTATGCTTAAAAAGCTAAACCAGAACAATGTCATATTTCTGTTAATAGTTAAAATAATTTCCAATAGGGACAATCTAATTTTTTCTACCTGGATCACGTGTACACTGAATATACATGAAAAAAAAAGGGGTGGGGGGTGGGGGGTGTTCATTTGTTAATCCAGCCTTGCCAGCATACATAAGAAATCACACATAAAGATTAAGGAACCCTACCTTGTTGACACAATTATATATGCTGGTAGTGAGATTTGTTATGGGAAGGATGACCTCAAACAACTGACTGTTCTTTGTTTTCTCCTGTGAAACCTAAAAACAAATTTTCTAAAGTTTTAGAATGATTTTTAATGCCTATGATAACTTTTCACCTAAAAATGTTCTCTACATACCAGCTAGTCTCAGAGTCAGCCTGAATCCACCATTGTAATACTGTTAGTTTTTACAGGAGAAAATACTGTCCTCACACAATTCTACAGGCCCATGGAGCATTGTTAAAACAAGCAAATGTTAAGCGTTAATCTTTATTGGTCTATGAACTTAATCATGCATAACCAGGAAGAGTTCATTTTTTTAATTAAATTTCCCCGCATTCATTACTTACGTTATCCTCAAAGGAATATCGGTGAAAAGGGTCAAAGTCTTCTGGACCTCTTGCTGTTCATTTAAATTAATACATCTTCTGATCATAGGTGTACATGTTGTGCTAAATGTGAAGATTTCTACATATTAGAAAAATGTGAGTTCTTTCTGAATGACAGAATGAGATCAGGATTTCTGGGAAAACTGTTTGTCTGCAGCCTGTGTTTGTGAGTAACTGCCCATTATTTTATAGTAGCTGGCATCTATGAAAATTCTGAAACAATAAAATGTCTGTTGCAAATTGCTTTTAAAAAATTATACAGGCTACTTTAATAGTATCTGAAGAAAAATTCATCTTTTTTTATTAGATTGTCTATGACAGACCAAATAACTGTTTGAAAAGAGTCTTGGAGAGAGAAATAGAAGGGAGGATTTCACCTCATTATTCATATACTGTTATATTAATAAAAATCAGTATTTGAGAAACTACAAATTTTTCTTCATTCACATTTACTTATCCCAGGGGCTAGCTTGGGATAAGCTTTGTAGCTATGTAGCTGAACTACATGTCAGAACAAGGATTATTCACTTGCATAAGTTCTTCCAGGAAAGTATAACTGGATTTCATTTTGACTCTTTCCATTTTGAAAGCATTTTTTCAGTGGCTTGTAACCTCCTAATATGTCCTGACCACAGTTTTTAGTTTCAGGTGATTTATTATGGCTTCTTTGCTGAAGTTGAGAAAAGAATACCACAAATCACAAAGAATACCACAAAAAAAAGAATACCGCAAATACCACAAATCACCCAGTTTGTGGGTTTGGTACCATAAAATAGATTATCATAAAGGAAATCTCATCAGTAGACAGTTTGTTTATAGAGAATAGAGGCAAGGATGCACAATGATTTTGACCTGCAGATCTTCGAAATAATTTATTGTCATGTTATGTTGCTTCACAGTGCATTGACACTATCAATTAGCTCAATGTTTTCAGAATGTTAAGCATTTTGCTAAAATCACTGCAACTTCTCAGCCACCAGCCAAAGAAAGATGAATTCACATACTTGCTTCTTTTGCATCTTCAAAGATGCTTTAGAACAAGAAATATGACATCTGCAGTCTCAGCTATCTTCAATTTTACTGTACATATTTTGAATGCATGTAATGAAAATAAGGAGACATCTACATTATCTTAAATTTCTGTGCAATAAGGGTTTTGCACTGATTGTCTACAGTGTTTCATACTTTGTTAGCACTGCAAAATTTCCTTCCTGTTGCTGTTTTTCATTGCTTCAAATGTTGCTGTATAAAGTCAGAGAGGCTGAGGTGCCCAGATGAAATGGGTAGGTGTAGTGCAGTGGTACCCAAGCAAGTCAGCATGGAATCCAACAGGTGTTTTTTACTGCAGGGCCTTGGATGATGGTGGTAAACCCTGCATTGCAGGACACCCGGCAGGCCCACCTAACACTGTTCTATGCACAGCCAGGTGCAGCTTGGGATCTGTATCAAACCAAATTGCCTTTTTGGCCATGTTTACCTTTCTACTAGTAAAATAGAGTTTATTGGGTGCTGCAGAAGAGTTAGCTGAACCCTGCTTGATCCAGCTAATTTTGCCCTTCTTAATTATTCCGAAATGACAATACTTTCCACCCTTAATAATTCATAATTACCTTTTCTGAGAAAGCTGTGTCATGCAAAATGTGTCTCTATGTCCAGCCCTATTCTGTCTAGCTAAAAGTGTTTCCACTGTGCACCACATGGCCATATAGAGACACTGGTACCTGTCCCATGTCCATATGACAACTAATTAATACAAAGCTAGAGTTGACATCTGCTCCATTGAACTGAGATTATATAAAGGTTTTTTTAAAGAAGTACTCAAAATAGAATTTGCTACTTGCTGTATGTTCATAAATCCTCATCAAAGTTTTACAAAGGGTTATCATCTTCCTAAGTGATAGACTTTGTCCAGCTGGAGATCGGACGAGAATTTTTGGTCATGCTAGCACAGAGACATTTCCTGCTGGAAAAAAACAGACAAATTTCTTCATAACTTCCGGTTAATTCTGGTTTTTGGTAGTCTCAATTATGCCTGTAGCCTGAGGCAGTCAAGAGTGAAAACCCAGCAACTATAAAGCAACTTCCAGTTAATAAATTACAGACTATTACAGGGGACAAGTTATTAATCCTTTCTAACCTGAATGAAAACAAAACCCCTAATTTAAAGAATTTGTCACTGACCTTCTTTAAAAAGCCCTCCTGTCAGGTACACAATATGGAAACATCTGTTACTTGGCCCAGTAATTCATTTATACTCCTTTTCTTAAAAGTTGTAATCTTGCCAAATATTTACTTTTGTGTTTTACTTGCTAATTAACTGTCATTGCTGTGAATAGTGTATTTAGTGTAGAGAGAATTACATATTCTGTTCCTTATTAGTCTGCTTTAAAGGCACACCAAAAATATACTGATACTTGGATGCTGCTTTGTCGGCTTTCAGAAGTATAAGTTTGCAGTTTGATTGATTAGTTTCCACCACCAAAGAGAAGCAGCTGCAGCTCTAAATAAAATTGTGCTAATGAAGATTTCAAAGTGATGATCAAAAGCAAACTTTGCTCTTTCAATTATACACTTTTTTGAAGATAAATAATTGTGCTGTTTCAGCAATATGTGTTTATCAAAGCGGCTGAATCATACATTTCAGTAGGAACTTTAGAGCATGTTTAACACATTGTGACAGCTAATTTTTGTCACTTTTGGCCTGTCAGTTGCAGAAGAGTAGAAAGTGATTAACTGTATTTTTAGCACTGATTCATGTAGTCAATCAAGAGTCTGAGTATAAAGAATACTCTATATTTGCTCATAGACAGCTATATTTACATGGCTGTGAAGCAATGTAAAGACACACATCTAGATCACTGTGTTACTTTATGCAATAATTTTAATAAAATGTACAAATCCCATCACTTCAAGAAGAATTTCAATCTGCCGGACAGACGAGACAAAGTTGTATGAGGGGTTTGGGCAGAATGCCATTGTCTGCCACAAGCTTTCTGTCAGATGTCCTGGAATAGTCTGCTAGAATTGAATTTTTAACACATTTTGTCATCTAAAGGAAAAGCAATGGACCTTCAGGAATTTCCCTTTCTATGTCGAAACAGAGGCAAATTGTTCCCAACTCAGTTAAACATCTTTATGTCTCTGCACTAACTTCAGAAGCCAAATTTTGCTACCTGTAGTGAGTTTTAGACAGACATTTTTAGACTGCTGTAGCACCGAAGCCTCCTTCTTCATGCTTCAGGAAGTTCCACTGCTTTCTGAAATACACTTCAGTAGCTTCCACACTGTAGGAAAACCCACACGCAGCAAGGGCATGCTTTTTCATGCTAAAAACTGTCAACAAAATAAAAAATAAAACCAAATCAAACCCATAAATGTAACAAAATCAACTGACTGAAAGATATTAGAAAAAAAACCCAATAACTCATACATGGGGTAAACAGTTGAACTGAATTACTGAAAATGATATTTTATGTAATTTTTAGACTTCTTTTTAAAGTTTAAATGTCTCCAATGCACTCTTCAGGACATGCAGCAAAGAACCTATGGCAGAGCCGCACAGTTCTCCTAACAAAAGATTTTTGTTTTCTATTGAGCAAGTGTTCATTGCTTTGTAGTTATGGGTTTTGTCCATTTAATACAAACTATCCTCAGAATGAGCCCAAGGATTTGGTTATGGATTTCAGGTTTATATTGCTATGCTACACGTATCAACCTTATCAACCAACTTTCTGGATAGTTTATCTACCTAGTAAAGTCATGAGATTACTTTGAATGACACTGAATTAGGTAGCTTCTCTGGATGACAAAGTTTTTCTTTTAACTGAATCCAGCAGGTGTCATTACACAGTCTACCTACTATGACTTTATTCTTGATACTCAAATTTTAGTAATAGTTATGTATCTATTGTGCAGTATCTTTTTTTTGAGTGCTTTGACACGTAACTTCAAAAGTACTAGGCTCAGTGAAGATATCTAGGGATGCCTCAGGCAAGATATGTTATTCAAAATAGTTCAAAATGGTTGTAATTGTTAACTCTTGAGTAAACAACGTGCCAAATAATATTTTCATGTTTTGGTTTGGTAGAGGGTAACTTGCATGGTATATAGAAATATTCTGATTTTTCTATGCTTATCAGGCCAATAATAGGAATTATTATTGCAGCAAAACATTACTTTTTGTATTTATTATAATGTTTATCGTGGTTTAAGCCCAGCCGGTAACTCAGAACCATGCAGCCGCTTGCTCACTCCCCTGCTTCTTCCTCACCCTGCTCCTGGAGGGATAAGGAGGAGAATCGGAAGAATGTTAACTCCCACGGGTTGAGGTAAGAGCAGTCCAGTAACTAAGGTATAATACAAAACCACTACTGCTACCACCAATAATAATAATGATAATGGAAATAACAAGGGGAGAGAATACAGTTGCTCACCACCCGCTGACCAATACCCAGCCTGACCCAAGCAGCAATCTGGCCTTCCGGGTAACTCCCCTCAGTTTATATACTGGGCATGACATGCGATGGTGTGGAATACCCCTTTGGCTAGTTTGGGTCAGGTGTCCTGTTTCTGGTTCCTCCCAGCTTCCCCTCCTCCCTGGAAGAGCATGAGACTGAGAAAGTCCTTGGTCAGAGTAAACATTACTTAGCAACAACTGAAAACATCAGTGTTACCAGCGTTGTTCCCAGGCTGAAAGTCAAAAACACAGCACTGCACCAGCTACTAAGAAGGAGAAAAATGACTGCTACAGCTGAACCCAGGACAATGTTGTACATGGCCTCCACAGAAAAAAAATAATTTTCTCTTTCATTCTGCCTTCCGTTTCTCTATACTATATATCTTTTGTAACCAGTTTAGCTCCAATTCAGTGAAATTACATGATGAAATCGTTGTCGCACAAAAGTAATCTTCTTGAACTTCTATGAATTATTTTTTTCACAAAGATAATACCATGAAGACAGACAAGAGAAAGGTCAGACTAAGACAAAATTTCAAATCCTTTTAATATCTGTTACATTTGCTTCATCTATAGTATAGTCAAAGCCGCCATCTTTATTTCCGTTCCTTATCAAACCAGAAATTACTTGGGAAACCTTCCTCTAGTTAGCGCTGTTATAAATGCTCAACCAACCCTGCTTTCCATTCCCTGTTCTTCATTGACAATACTTTCTAATAATTTGTACTGTTTTAGAAATTTAAGATATTTTAGATTATGTTTTTTCAGAATATCCTGATTTTTTTTTTTTTAATCAATAAGGTTATAAGATACAACCTAAATACATCCGAAATAAATTATTAATAAATTATCCCAACACTCCACAATTCAAGTAGGGAAAATAGGGGAAGGAATAAATAATAGTAACTGCTAATTAAAAAATAATAATGAAAACTGTTCAATTTCATCTACACCTTGTGCAGTTTCCACATAAAAGATGTCCAGTTAAATCAACTCTCAACTCTTGTCATTCTCTATTTTTTAAACTAAAATTCCATTATTGCCAGTATTTTCCAAAAATCTTAATATTGTGACATATTTAACTTTTTTAAGGATGTAAGCATACAAATACAAACTAAAGCAATGTACACCTAAAATGGAAAGTATTTGATTAATTTCATTTCTGGTATATGCTTAATACGTCAGATTCCACTAGTATAAGTTAATTTATGATGAGATTAAAATAAAAAAAAACAAGCTGACCCTGGATGTCAGAACTGAGCTCATTGTTATGTATCTATGTAATTATGTGTGTATATATATATAGAGTAAGGTATGTTATGTATCTGTTGCACACAAAAATATACATAAATATTTACTCTTCCTTTTTATTTTGCAGCTTTGAAATCATGCATTGCTCTACAACAGATCTTGTTCTTTAGTGCAATGGCATTCATTAGAGATATTTGAGAGATTTTCTTCTCTTGAAATCCTTACAAGGTTTTTCTGGACTATCTCATTTCACTGATTCTTTGCACTCCCTTCACTGCTGATATGATCTTTTTTTAACCAAGGTTATAAAAAATTGGACAAATTAGATGTTCTATTTTGAGAGCTACTTAAACAGAAACTCTGTAAAAATGCAGGTTTGGTAACAACTGTATTTGCAATCAAAACACCCACACACCAATTAGTTTGAGGAACCTTTGCAAAGATGCATTTAGCCACATGTGGAATGAGGTGAATGGTTTCCGTAGGGTTCCTGGTGAGCAAGTTGCCACATGGGTTACTACTCCCAGTACAGTTTTCACTTCATATTCTGTCCCATTGAACTAGTTTTTTTTCTGAGCACTTATATATTTTTATACTTAAAGATGGTCCTTCAACAAGAAGTCTGAGAGTCCTAAGGGTAATGTGGGAATCCCTTCTCGTGCTCTCCAACCTCAAAGCTGTACATAAGTTATGAGCACAATTGCTTATTTTCTCAAATACTCTTTGGGAATTGTTCATTTAAGCTAATTTTACTCTTTACTTCCAATTACTGTTTATAAGTTTTTCAGATGATGGCTTAGCTTGGTAAAAACGAGTTTGCTCTTGTGAAATATATATATGAATTGAGGCAATGTTAAAAATTCAGATAGTAAGAAATAATGTAAGATGACCGAGTATGATGTTCATTTGAATTTATGAGCATTTCCTAGACATTAGAAAGTAATAGAGTAAAAAAAGTGCATTCAGTGAGGTGCCTGGTTTTCATCCTTATACTTTCCCCATCTCTGCAACTAGGAGTTTTCCCAAAAAACAATCCACAAAACCCACCTTCAGGATCTTAGTGTTGACTGAAGGGAACTTTTTGATTCTACCTCTTTGATAAGGAAAAAAATATAGAAAAGGAAAGCTGTTTATGTCATTCATTGTTTCAGAATCCCCTTATTTGCTTTTATTTTCTTCTGGGGAAAAAAAAAAAAAGAAATTATTGTTTTCACCTAAACATGTTTTTAAGCTTCGTTTTTACTTTATTTTTTGTGTGTGTGTTTTCCAAACCAGACTGTTAATCTTTTATTTGCTAATATAGTATTTTTAAAAATTGGTTGTGTAAGAAGCTTGGTGAGAAAATGTTAGATTTCTGCTGGTGTTCATACGAAAACATTATTAACATGCTGATGAAGTTACTCTGGAAGTCTAGTGAGAATTACATTTTATATGTCATGAATGCAATAATATGTTTGCCTTATTTCTTACAGAGGAATACAAAAATTCATTACAAAGTCTTTTATAGCAAATAATTCACTTCAGAAATCAAAAGGTGTTTTAAAGTAAATGGTATATAACAGTTCTGGGAAGACAGCTGTTGGATTTCCTAGAAAAGAAATATAAAATTACACTGTACATCAGAAAGGTTGTTCTTTTCAAGGTCTCCAACCCAAGGTTCTATTAGAATCTCTCCACTCTTCCCGACACTGAACCACAGGTACCTCTTCCCTGCTCTCAGCCTAATACTGAAATGATTCTTTAATGAGTCATCCCACCTGAGAGAATTGAGAAGAAGGTTCAGTAGCATTCTCTTCTCACATTTGCAGCATATTTAGAGTTAGCTTTGGGGTCCATGCTTTTGTGTCTTTCTTCCTGTAAAACAGGGACCCTTAGTTCAAATGAGTTACACAAGAAAATCTACATGGAAAAAATAAATGTGGGGAAGAAAATATGAACAAGATGGCCTAGCCCTGTAAAACCTTAGATCCTTGTGCATCAAAGTGCTTTTGCTCATTCCGTAATCAAAATGAGACCATGTTACAAACCAGTGGCAAGACACTTGGTGTAGTGTTTGGCACTGCTATTTTTCCTCTCAGAAAAAAAATGCATGTGTCATTAGTTAATTCCAGGGTCCAGAAGGACTTTCATTATTATTTATAACTTCAGATTTCAGGCTCTGTAGAGATTTCTTTAATTTCCGTACCTTGTGACTGCAGTTAGAGAAAAGCACCACATTATCCTAATTATTCCTGGGCTGACAAAGCTGTAGGAATACTAATGATCAAAAAAAGAAATCTCACCACATGTTGCATAGTACTTATTTTAGTGTTACTGTGTAATTTTTTTTAATTTCTTTTATCTTCAGACATTTTACATTACTAAGATGTTTTTGCTCATTTTCCAGTTTTTTTAATTATTATTTTTTACACTTTTAATAGATGACTTCATTGATATGAATCTTGAATATCCTATGTTAAACATGCCAAAACAGAGTTAACAGAGAGACCACTGGAAATATGCTTGCTAGAAACTTAGTACTACTAAAGGCACTGGAGTTATTTCTTAAATGAATGTGTATTTGTGTCCATAGCTACTGAAGTGAACATGAGAGTATAGCTGTAGCTAAGTGAAAAACAGATGGAAAAGCCAAGATTTCCAGTGAAACTTTGGCTTAGTTCTCATCTCACTTGCTCTTTCCTTCCTTGGTCTAAAGAGACTCACTCTACCAGCCACTTCTAGAAAGCTGGCTTCAATCACCCAGCTGTGCCTAATTTTCAGGAGTTCAGGTGCAGAGATACTCGTTCTGAAAAACCATGTTGGTATGGGCACTCCCCTGGGGAAAGCAGAGCAAAAGCTGACTTTTTTTCCCCTCCCCTTCAAGCTCTAATGAGGTGGGATGGCTGGAAGAAACCAATAGTAAAATTTTTATCAGTTGAAATAAAAGGGAAATAGAGAGGGATTTTTTACAAGAGTTCTTTAGGTTTTTCTGACAGGTGATTTAAAAAGTATATTTCAGTACTGATACTTCTGCTAGTTATTATTTTCCAACCCAGTTCTCTTTCTCTGATACGGAGCAGGGCCTAATAACTAAAGACAGATTCTCCCTTTCCACTTCTGTATCCAGGGTCCATGCCAAGAGGGTATAACATCTCATGTGCAGTCACCATATGCCACAGTTTAATCCTGATTCAGTGTGACAGTAAGATCCTTTTCCTTCTGTCATTTTACTCTCCCTGCTGATGTCACTTTTTATCCCCAGTCCACCTTTCCTTTGCAGCAACTCCATTAGCTGCATCAGTATGTAGCGCTATATGCGTATGTCCTTGCCACTGGAGGAAGCTGCGTAACCTTTTCTGATACAGGCCTTTTCTACCCATGTCTGTGACAGGAAATGTAAGAATGAATTCTAGAGACCATCCCTACTGAATTTTACAATTAGTTTGTAATGTCGTGGAATTTTTTTTTTTTAATAGCTGCTTTTCAGATAAAATCTACTGGCAGTTCAAACATCATCTCTGATATATTTGATTAGTGCCAAATTTGTGCTTGTTTCTGGCCACAGAACTTATTACCAGGCATTTGACAGGAAAAGTGTTTTCCAACAAGGGCTTAATTGTAAAATGTGTTGTCAGAAAATTCCTAGTTACTGTTTTTTTTTTCTGACATACAAACAGTAAGGTCAGCTTAAGTGCAAGTCAACTGCATGAGAGTATGTCTTTATTTTTTCTTTATTTTTCCTTTTATTATCTCAAAATTTAGTTTACAAATTTCCATTTAAGATTCGTGTTTGCACAGGCATTACATTACATTATGGTGTAAATGAAGAAGGTAGTGTATGTGTCTTCACAGCATGGAGGAAAAAAAAAACAAGCAGATTAGTAAGTGCTTAATTGAATTTTCATCATGTTTATTCTGAAAGCTTGTGTAGTAGTTAGGATACTAGCCTAGGAGTGTGGCATATCTTGCTTTCTAGTATTTCCAACGACTTCCTGTAGCTCCTTGGGTACATGAATTAAAGTCTCTGAACCACAGGCTTTATGCCATGCATGAGACAAGGGAATATTGCTTTGTGAATTTCCCTGGTCGTAGAGTAACATTAATATCTAATTCTGTTTTAAATACGAACTATTCATCAATTTTCAGAGTTTAGTGAGCTAAAAACATTGTAGTGATAGCTCTGCGCTGAAATCAAATATGGAGAAAATACTGGCAACTATCTGGTCTGTCACACTGTTTAATCATCTGTAGCTCGGGTTGTACAAACTGTACAGGCAGCACTAAACCTGTTTATGTACCAGAACTGCCATTTTTATGCGGCTTATCTCTTCCTCCTTCTTTTCAATTTCTTAGGTTGCCCGTTCTCTCCCCTTCATCCCTCATTGTCACTTGAACTTCTCTTTCACAGCATCTCACAGTGTTTTTGACCACCTGAGGGTATCCTACCCTCCACCGCTGTCTTCCCAGTCCCACCTGTTCCCAGCTGTCAGTGGTGTACATGCTGCCGCACAAATGGTCATACATTTCTTGCCCTTCAGCCTTGCAGATATATGTGGTGATTTGCTGCTACCCTCCTGCCAACTCCTTATGCTTTCACAGATGCCTCATGCCCTTCTTTTGATACTCTTGACTGTCAGGGAACATGAACAAACGTAGACTTTTCTCTGTTCTGTGCTTGGAGAGTGGACCATGGCAGCCTCTCCTGTCTGTGTGCAGCACCATAAAAGAGCTATTTATGCTTTTTATGACTTGGGACTAATAGGAAATTCAGTTTTCCTCTTTATTCACCTGTCATTATTCTCATGTTGTAGTTATCTAGGAAAGATCATTCCCCTAGGTTCAACCTAAGTATACAAATCTCTGCTAAACAAAGGGAAGCATCACTGTTGTTTGGATGGCTGGACAAATTCCAAATTCTTTCAGTCTACTGAAAATGAGTCATTTTCAGATTTACTGTGGGTTGTTTTTTTTTGAATCAGGGTTGTAGATATTCTATACTTAGGAGACGATTGGCATTATCAGAGGTGTTTGGGTCTTGCCAAAACAGTAATTCCTGTTTATCCTTAAAAAGTCTTTGATAACCTCTCTTCTCTTTTAAATGGATGATGTGTGAGAGAGGGACACTTGAGGAAGGAAAAAATGAGCCAGTACTACTGCAGCTCTGCCCCATCATCCTTCCCTCTTTCAAAAGCCTGCAGCATAACTGTATGAAATTGCTACCTTTTTCTCAGTCTCTTCCCAGTTCCTTCAAAGAGGTACAGGGGTGTACATGCTCCAGTGACTTCTTTTGCCTGTGTCAGTGATAATCTAGCTGGTCAGCGTTTCAGATCCTGAAGATCTGGAGTGTTGTGCAGTAATATATAAAAAGAGGTCATCCTTTCCTTTGCCAGTATTTCTTGTATGTTAGGATACAGAAGGTAATGATAGTCAAATTTTGAGAGGATCTAACAGGAGTTTTGATATTTGAAAATAAGTAATTAGATGCAACCAATGTAGTTGAAATTGGGGAATAAGTGGAAAATTGCATCATCCATCAAGAACCCTGGAGCTCTGAAGTGAAGCCTTTTTAACCAAAGGGAGTTTCTCCAGTGTACTATGACAATAAAGTTGTTTTGAGATTTGCTTGATCTCATCTCCTCAGCATGTGCTTTGCACACCGGGCTCAAGGATTACAACCAGGCTAGCTGCTTTTGTAGCTCCTCTCAGATTTGAAATAGCTGAAGTTAATCACTTGTATTTCAAATCTGAATTGGAGCAGCCCTTCTCGCAGTGATTCCCTGGTTATTGGTAGACGCAGTCATGACACTGAGTTGTATAACCATGTCTCTTTGTCATGCTTGCTTTAGTAGGCTTTGGTAAAAAACCTTCAACATGAGCAAATTTTTCAAGCAATTTCAGCAAGCAGAAGTGATAAAAGAGATAAAATCCACTGGTGCCAAAAGGTGCATCCCAAAGTCTAACACTATTTTGACATGTGTTCAAAAGGAGGATGGGCCTTTTGAACAAAATGGCCAAAATAACCTTCCTCCATATTTTCATCATAATTTACCTGTTTTTCATTCAATTTAGTCTTATTCAGATTCAGTCCCAGTTAAACACTTAAGAAAGCCCAAATACAGCCAAAACACAGCACCATTAGAAAAATATAGGAGCCTCATATAGGAAATAAACAGGAAGGTGATACAATCTCTACATTTCCTAGACTTGGGGAGATATTATTACTTTTGAGTGAGTGATCATTATTATCATCCAAGATCTTACTGAAGAACAGAATAAACAAATACCATATAACTCTGGAAGACTCACCATATTGATGCTATTTATTCAAAAATTTCTGACATAGGTGAAATCATCACTGTTGTCTAACATTTTATTCAGAGGGGTTATAAACCGAGGGGTTATAAACTGCTGAGACCAGTTTCATTTCCATAATTACCATTGAAAGGACTGAGGAAAATCTAAGGACTAATTGTAGCACCCAAGTTATTTCACCACAACTTTCTACATACCTCAATAGTAAAAGGAAATTATAGTTCAGAGCACTGAAATGACTTCTTGAGCTTCATAATATGAGGGAAAGGTCTTGTCACCCTGAATAGTGCTTTTCCAACACTTTGGTATTAGGTTTATAGATTTTAGTATTTAGGTTTATTTCATTTATTAAATGAAAATACCTTTTTTGAAGTATTTTTATACTTTGAAGTAGTGTTATACTATAAATTTCTACTATACTATAAAATATTTTTAATGAAAAAAACTTACTTTTTTTTTATTGTACTGAATATGTCATTATTTTGAACCTTTCTTGAATTTCTGATTACTCTGCCCATAAAGTGTGATTTATTATGGCACAGGCGAACTGTATGTTTTCCTATTAATAAAACAATTTTGGATTATATTTTTTTTTTTCAATCCAGTTGCAATCATTAAGCTCAGGGCCTGATTTGCTCCATAGAAAAATCCTTTGATGTCTGCATAAATTTAATTAAGACACTCCCATTTTTAAATGAATTTCAGTGACATTTACATAGCTGAAGTTATCCCTGTAATTTTACAGTGTGGAAATTATTTTTTTTACATCTTGTACAGTCTGAGATTTCTTTGTTGTTTTTTTTTTTTTTTTTTGCCTTTGTGTTTTTTTTTTTTTTTTTTTTTTTTTAACAAAAGTTGATTTCCTCAAGGCAAGCCAAACCAATTTGAAATCTATATTCTACAGGCAAATGACATATGAAAATATTTGCTGAACCAATAAACCCATCGTAGTAATTACGTAAATCTTGCACAGAATTTTCATGTTTTACTGTAACTACAGTAATAGTGATATAACTTGAGCAAACCAGTGTCTATTCTGTTAGTATCTTTCTACTACATAAAATGATTGTGTCCTTATAAAATAGTCTTTAAGTGCTACTGTGTCACAGCCATTCATGTTTAATGCTAATGAAACAATAAGAAATGTAACGGATGGATGAACCATTGATTCTGCTGTGTTCACTACAAAGAAACTGGGGGACTGAGCAGGGGAAACACTGACAATCTTTTAAAGTTAATTTCTGAAAGCTCCGAACTGTAAACATAACATTGTAGATTTTTCTTCTGTTTTGTTTTTCATCATTACTTCCCACAAGAACAACAGTAGATGTTTGCAACAGTTTGCGATTATCTCAACACCTTATACAATTACTTTTTTTTATATTTTTATATATGGAATGCATATGCAAATGGCATTCTTATCTGAATATCAACATTTTCTTAATTAGCTTATTCCTATAAAATATCAAACTGGTGGGTTAAGAGTAAAATTTTTCCTGAAGATAGATAGTTTTCTAATTTTGAACCTATTAGCTAAATTAACATGTTTATTGTTACCATGGTTATATATAGGCATGTAACTAACTTTTCAGCAAGATCCATCAAATCTAAGTGTTTGAAGGCATTGTGAGCTTCCACTGAGGGTATAGCAATGTCACCATACAGTAGAAGAATTCGATGGTTGTTATTTACCAGAGGAATGTATAATTATCACAAGATAAATCAGACTAGAACTTGAAAAATTACCAGTCATGTCAAAGAACTGTGAGATTTATGTCTTGGAAAAATTTCACTTGTTCATAGTGCAAAAATCCTTCAGTGACATTTCTAATCTCTTTATCCAGAAATCTTTGTTTGGAACATTTTGTATATACTCCCTTAAATCCTACTTCCCTTTCATATGTTTCAAAACAAATCGTTATTTAAGAGTCATCCTGCAGGTGCCTTGAGAAAGATTCATTTTAGTATTTGTTCGATAAGTATATAACTTGAAGAAATTAAATCCATATAAGTTATATGCTGTTTTTCCTGTATTCACTTTCTTCCTGTCATTCCTTTATGCCTTTCTTTTATAATTCTGAGCAGACAAATACTTTGGTTTGGTTTTCCATGACTTTTGTATTATATACAAACAATTTTATTTTCAAAAATTACAGCATGACATTGAAAAAAATATTCTATTGCTTTTTATTTTGTCCTGATCAGTCAGGGGTGAGCACCTTCAAATTTTGTCCTGGGCTAATTTTTATATCATTGCCAGAGGATGAGAAGCAGACACATTCCACATATTATTGAGCGACAGTCCTGTTTTCATGCCACTTTAGCCTTGTCTCTTCTGAGGCAAGATTCTTCAAAACATATAGTACTGAAACATGCTTAAATGTAGTGACTTAGGGTTCTCCCCATGAGAAACTGGGCTGAAAGAATGCTCAGGAGAATTCTTATGTCTTACTTGAACTGTATTTCTCCATCTGCAAAAAAATGAGATAGATTATAAAAGTATAAAGTTATATATAAAGTTACCTCCAAGAGATGAGTCCCAAATCCAGCTATTGAACTGGAGAAGTCGATCTCATTATAAATGAGGTGTGAGACTGTTTATCAATACTTATCAAATTAAAGAAGGGAAATAACCCAAACCAAGCAACAAGCAACTAAAACCTTTCTTAAAAGACAGTTGTTTGGGCAATCTGAATTTATGAGTGCTCTGGTTATTCCACTTAAAATGTATCGTCTGTTCTTTGCTTTTATTTTTTATTTTTTCATCTCATTGCCAGATTGCTTTTGTAATACAACAACTTCCCGAACAGAACAGCTGCAAAGAAAAAAAAGATTTAAAGTTCTAAACAAATGCAAAATTTCTTCCTCTACATGAATCAGCAGGAGAGATTAAATGGTAGCACATACTGATCTCACCATTCTGCCAAGGCAGAAATTTGGCCTTGCTAGACAAACTCTGAGGTGGCATGGGCACCTCACGCTATTCATGTGAGACTCTATTTTTGTGTTATAGGTAAGTTCATAGAAGTATCACAGAATGATCTGATATTATGCCCCATCCCTGGCAGTGTTCAAGGCCAGGCTGGATGGGGCTTTGAGCAACGTCGTCTAGTGAAGGACGTCCCTGCCCATGGCAGGGGAGTTAGAACTAGGTGATTTTAAAGTGCCTTCCAGCCCAAACTGTTACATGTTTGTATGATTCAATGATTATGTACAGACTCTATAATTAGTTGTATATGATGGTATCCATATCATTCTAATCACAGTACCAATCTAAGGAAATCGTGGATCGTGTTTCTAATAAATCGTAAAGATGTGTGCATTAAAATTATTTTTAAGTGAAAAAATCTAAAACATATGCTCTGGACTATTATTCCTGTAGCTCCAGGGAGAATACTTGATTAGGAAAATGGAATAAAAATACTGCAATGTGCGAAAAGACAAAATTTTTTATTTTGCTAAAAATCTAATTACTTAAATCTCAGTATTCTCATACTCCTTTTACATATATATATTCCCTGACAAAAAAGTATTCAGTACCAAATTGCGTATAAATCTTAATTGATGCTATGAAACTGCTGCCTTCTTAAATCTGTCTGTAAGTGTGAAGAATTTTTGATCTCATTATTAATCTTGATTTTTGTGCTGTTTTTTAGAAAACTTTCGTACACAATTTGTGCTCTAGACAAAATAATTTGTTTGATCCTAGCTATTTTCTTGCAATTACTTTTCAACCTGAGAAAGTAGAGGAAAGATTGTTTTCAGAGTTTTAATTTTATTGTAGTTTCACATTGCTAGGTCTCTCAATTATTCCTTACTTCTTCAGGTTGGCTTCATGTATTTTCATGCAGGAATGTGTATTGCTATCCCTTTTGTGTGGGTGTGTGCGCAAGATATGTTTTTCCAGGTTATGAAATTGTGATAGAAAATCCATATATTGTATACAAGGTAGGACAAAGAACAATAAATATATGTTGAGTGCAGTATATATCACTGAGTGAAATGTGTTGAAAGCTATAGGTTGGAAATCATCCAAGTGGTGATGCTTTCTTGTTGCTAGTTATTCTCATGCTACTTCAGTATGTTACAGTGTAGGACAGAGTAATACAACAGAAAATATTTGATTGTACTAAACAAATCCGAAATACATGCAAATGATTTCTCTATCCTCTTACACAATGTAACACTGCAACATATGTGCAGCGAGTATTTGTGTATGTGTATAATAGTATAATATTTATTTAAATGTGCAGTGCAAACTAGCCTGTTAGACTGAGACTTTGCATTTAAGAGAATTTTTATGTGCGGGTGCTTCCAAGCACCTTCATCATGATAAGAAATGAAACAAAGGAACACTTGCAGTGTAAATGTGTCAAGTTTTTGGCAGTAAAACCTATATTAGGATTAAAATTTATTTTGTTAAATGCAAAAAAAATTAATCTTGTGCATCTATTTGGGTTTTTTTTTTTTCCTTTTAGCTGGACTTTGTGTATCTTTCTTTTTTTGTCTGTTTTACTACCTTTATTTTGGTCAGGTCCGAAAAAAGAGATCGATGATTAAAGCAGACAATCTTGATTTGGTTTAATTGATTGGGACAGAATTTTCATACAGAATTGTTTTCTGTTCTTCCTAATTTAGTTCTTTCTAGTCTGCATGAAGACATTTTTCGCACACAAAAAGTTGAAAGGACCTAATAACTGAAGACATGTAGTGTGCCAGCTTCATTCATCAGCTTTCTTGTTAGATTGTCTTGCCAGTCTTTGCATTCAACTTCTCTAAATCCTGTTAAATGAACTACAGCACTTTGGTGAAATAAAGACAATATGTTATAAATTAACTGCACTAAAGTATGAATTTTCTAGCTTCAATCTTTTAGCCATGATCATCTTCAAAACTTCTGGGTTTTATTTTATTTTTTCTTTCTTAAGCCTTTACTTGATGTCTTATTTCCTTGCCTCAGAGAAACTGAGTGGCAAGTGTTCTTCCCAGTTGCTATAGGGATTGATGTGCTATGAATACTAGGAACAGAGGAGTTTGTCAGTTTCTTGTAGAAGTTGCACGTCTATCCTCTAGAGGTTATAATGTACATGGTAATCTCAGCCTTGGGAAGATGGTAAAAAACAGTGGAGTTTTTCAGCAATTAGTCTAACAAAAGGGACTAATATAATAAACCTTTATATAGTTATAAAGGTTTTACAGTTAATCTCTGGCTCTGAACATGCAATCATTTATATTTGCCTTTTTCCAGGCCTTCTTGAAACATGTAAAGTTCTATTGTCAAATATAAGATGGCAATATCAGTACGTTGATCAGAATTTCCACTACTTCATCCAAGCAACTGTAAATCAGTGTTCTTATTTGCTGCACCTGGGTGTATTCAATTCCTGCAGCTAAAATTGAAAGAGAAATTTCCTTTTTATCCTGCTGTAACTATCAATCCATTACTCTCAGTCAAGGTATTATGATTTCCATATCATTCTTAATACTGATTAAGTCTCCTGAAAGGATTTAGTGTTTTTCAAAACACAAGCATTTATTTCCATTTTCACAATTCTGTTAATCCAGAGATGCATGTCCTGATGTGTTTGTTTCAATGAACATTTTAAGTAGGAAACAGGTGAGAATGGTGAAGTACTAGTATGAAGAATATGAAGCCTGGAAGCTGATTATAGACAGAGTAAAACAAGTGATGTAGTTCATTACTTCCATCTCGCACTAGTACATTATTCTTGCATATGGCAGTTTACATCCCATTCAGCAGGAAATTTGTTATCTTGTGGAATTATAAAGTGTATATCTGCATTTAAAGAGAAGATATAAATTCATCAGTTCTGACAGCAATAGGTCTTTAAAATAAAATGATTAAGAAATTTTGAACATACATTTACATGTTTTTCAAATAGTTGAGTAATGTCCAAACAGTTCATAAAAGGCTATTTATTCACTTGAGTGCACGTCTTCTGAGGGAAGGTTTAACATTTGTTTCTACTTTATACAATTGCAAATTCAATAATTTTGCATCATATTTAAAGACAAACATGCTATTAATATATAGTTTATGTATCAGTAGTTTCAGTTCTACTTAAACCGAGCATTTAAAAGCAATATGTGTGTGAACAAAAAATTCTTCAGAAGTGCTGCCTAGTAGAATCTTTGCTTAATTACTTATTCATGGACTGGTTACTGAAAAAAAAATCATATTGTTCAATATAATAGCAATGACTGCAGTCCTCCCAATTGTTTTTAAACTATTAAATGTCATTTAGGCATTCCTAAAATATAAAAAATATTTCCTAGTTGTCAATCTAGATCTACAATACACATTAAAGCAATTGTCAATAGCAATTTCCCCAGTATTGAGAGGCAAAACTTCTTTCAATTAAAACTTAAATGCACCTGCAGAGTTTCTGTTACAGCTAGTGTCCAGTTACTAACATAAAAGGGTTTGAGATCCTTATGTACTCCAGCCCACACTAGATGTTCCACTCAGTGCCTGAATTCCTTCTCATCCTCTCATTTTCTTTATGACTGCTATAAATATTGGGGCCAGACAGCAACCTTATATGCTATGTTTTATGGTACACTGTGTGTGCTTCTATAACATGTATGCTTATTTATGTCATCAGAGAGTTTTAACCGTATACAGAATGAGTTGTTGTGTAAATGGAAAGCAAGAGTCATTACTTTTGTCCATAAGTTCATATGGTTTCCAAATGTAGTTGAGTAACTTTATTGAGGAGACATTTTATTTGTTTACTGAAGTACTTGCAAAATGCAGAATTCAGGGCATCTCAGGTTCCTTGATTATTTTCACTCTCTCAGATAGCTTGTACCAGTATAATTTATTTCTTACCTAAAACTGTATTAGTAGCTTATTATTAAATTAAAAAGAGAAGCTGAAGCACTGCATCAGGACTCATCTTTCTTCATTGGTGATTAGCACACAGGCTAGCATGTGGACAGTCATTGATCCTGCTATGGAGGTTGCATGCTCATTATCTCGTTATGTTTCCATCAATACCTTAATGGAGCGCTCTTATTGGACACATCAGACTGCTGTTTTCAGCATACGCTCTCTGATTTTTCTAGTTTCAAACTGCAACACAGAGCTTAATCAAAGCGCCACTTTGGACCTAGGTGTTAACATGTAACGTTGGATAACTAGTGTTTCTATTTTTGCCTACTTTCAGGAGACAATACATAGCGCAGAACCACATATCTGGTGCTGACAATACCATAGTGTATGCCTACATTCTGAAAATATAGTTTAAACTTGATTCTTTTGGAAATGAACAGATGGAGATTTTCTTCAAGAACAGAGATCAGCTCTTGTGATTTCAGTCAGCCCATTGCAACGGAAAGTTCACATTGCACTTTCTTTCTCCAGAGTTTAGCAAACTGTGGTGAGGTGCCAGTCCACAAGATGAATGTCATAATCTGGCAGCAGCAGGTGGATTTTACTTTGCAAAATAATTTACTGTGAAATCTTTTTTTTAAACATTTTCATATACTCCCTGCATCCCCACGACTTCACACGTTATTCCTCTATCAGAGTTAATACTGCCTAAATAAATATTACACTGGCTAGAAATTAAGTACATCCTCTTCATTGAGTAGGACGGCTTTGCTGACTCTCGCTGCCTGACAATATTCCTTTCATGTTTCCAGATGTACTTCAATAGGGCTTAGCAGGTTCTACAGACTCAGGAGGAGACTTCTCCATCTTTGATTTTGTCTCTCCACAGTTCTTTCAGCTTCTCCTGCACCTCTCTGTACTGTAGTAGGCACTTTGTATTCCAAGTAAAATGATTTTGAAACACCCCAGGAAACAATAACCAGAAAAACACCTATCGTGTGTAACATGACACTTCTTGATAACAACTTTGTTAACAGAGAAACCTGATTAAGTTAAATATTTTTTTCCAAATATTTTCATTCTGGTCACATCCAGTTCTTGCAACTATTTTAATCTGAATGGAAAGCTGTGATGAACTGTGAGCTCCACTTAAGAGTCCTGATGGTGTAATTAACTTCAGGGATGAAACAAAGAAAGCAGACATAATAACTTTGTTTAATAGCAGCACATCATAGCAGTTATTACAGTGCAATGTGGCTGTGGGATTTTATTAATGACATAGTAATACAACTTGAAAAGGATATATTTTGTATGCATACTTCAGAACGGATTATCCAAAGAGTCTGTTCTGCAGCACTTGCTGAAGGTTGTTTTATGATACAGGAGCTAGGGAACCTTAGAGCATAGTTTTATCTAGGCAAACTACAATTAAAAAAATTTACTATGATAATAAGCATATTATGTGGTAAACTTTTGCCATACTAGCAGCATCAATAGCTAGCATAAAATTTTATTGTCTAGCTGTTAACAGATGCAGAGAACTGTGAGTGCGATGTCCTTTGTTTATCACTTAGGCTTTTGAAATTAGTTACTCTGTTCCCTTCAATTCCCTGGTAAGGCTTCATCTGGAGAGAATTGTAGGAACAGGCTAAAGATGGAAAAAAGGCTAGGGAGAACTGATAGCATTTATAAAATTATATTACATAGTTTCTGTAATAACTTGTTATACTGCAGTGAATTTACAAATGAAAATGAAAGTAGAATTATGCTTTGGTTTTTATCCAAAACAAAGTAAATGTTAAGTCCATTGGGCAAAGTAACAGATGCATAAATGTATGGAGATATGTCCACACACAGTGATTACTTTCTGCTGTAGTTCCAACGTACCACAATAATTGAGGGATTTTTTTCTGTTGATACTATAACAATTATTCTAGGCAGGCTCATTCCTTTTGTCATTGGCATAGAGATGACAAAAAAAAAAAAGAAAGGACAAAATTCCATGGGATCATCATGAACAAAGTTCTGAAAAATGTGTCACATTAGCTAAATAAAATAGTGACTTGCTCCTTCCCTGATTCATCTCCTGTAGATCAGATATGTTGCAGGTCTGAATACGGATTGTAACAAGGTCTGAATATGATAAGGTCACACATAAATTAAAACTGGATGCCTAAACTCAGACCACATTTGCAAGGTGTATTTGAAAATCTAAAATTATGGCATACATGCACTTGCTTTACGTGAGTGTCAGCAAGGAGTCCTTCAAAAACCTAAGAATCTTAAATATATTCTTTGAGGAGGGTCTCAGGCAAATTTGTTCACTTTTGTTTGTGAGTTTATATTATCTTCTTAAAAAAAATGTGCACACTACTTTCATTTGCATTTTTTTTTACACAACAAATATACTGAAAAGTCAATGGAGGCAATAAGGCAGGATTTAGCTTTCAGAAACCTTTTTAAAATGTGTCTCCTCTGTGCTGATCATCCTGTGAAAATTTACCTCCTTGAAGAAAGCTGAGACGAGCGCAGATACATTCCCAATCTGAAATGGCAGATACTTACTTTTACAGTGATTGTTCATTCTTTGAAAACATCATAATGTTTTTTTGACTATTCTGTAAAAGAATGAGGTCTCAGACCTGGTATATTCATATTACCATACTGCTCAGTGAAATGCATGGGTCAGAAAAGTCTGAGGTTGTTTAAAAGATCAGCTAGAAATGTTCAGATTTTGTTCTTCTCTTTCCATCTAGTGTTTTTAAGCAATTTGCTATTGTACACATTATTCTGCCATCTCACTGTGTTTGGCTGTTTGCTTATTGTTCATCTTTAATCTTTCCACAGATCATTTCAGGGTGATGCATCTGATGCAGCATTAGGTTTTGTGATGTTGGGAAAGTCTTATGTTTCTGATTTATTGTTTCCCTTTTCATTTATTCACAGTGTGTAAAAATGGTAAGGTTGCCAACATAATCTTGTCCAGCACAGTCCTGATGAGACTTTTATTCGTAAACTTGTCCATTGTAAAGTTGAGGTGGTTTTAATATTTGTCTTCAGCTACTCAAAGGCATTAACTATATTTGCTTAAGGTATGTAATCAAAACTACAAGCAGCATTCAGCAAGTTCCTGAATAAAAAAAAAAAATCATTAATTCAGACACAAATGACAGATAATAATAAATGCCATTATGTCTGTCATGCAGACAGATGTTATTCCTTTTATAAGTAAAACTGCGGTGTAGAATTTCTTCTGCTATTTTTCTACTGGTCTTGCAGAGTTACGTTTACTGAAGAACAGCCGCCATTGATGAGCAACCAACGGGACACCAGTGCAGTTGACGTATCTGCCTTGTGATGAACTTTACAAGCAGCTATCCTGTGTCTCCTGAAGCTATTAACTCACAGTTGGTATCAATAGCTCCAATCCAAGTGAAGAGGAAAAGCTGTGCGAAATCTATTTAGAGCTCCTTTGCATCAGACAGCTAGAAATACAGTTCAGAAATTACTTTTTATTTTCTACAAAGCTTCCACAGGATGAATACTACACTCTGAAAATACTTCATCTGTGTTACTGAGTATTTGACGGGAGATGGGTGCATCTGAGCGACATCAAATGACAAGTTATATAGGTTTTTAGCAAACAGAATATGTGATCATGACACAAGCTTCTGTCACTGAAAACTGTAAGAAACAAAATACGAATTTGTCATAGGAGGTTTGAGATATATCCTAGCTATATAGTATATAGTGTATAGTATATATATTATATATTATGACTAATTTTTGAGCAACTAAGAAATGCTACTCTGTTAGTGCAAAAAAAAAATAATTTTAATAAGCATGAGTATTGAATTAGATGTATTTCTAATACACTTTTCTTCAGTGTAAACCACAGCTGTACAGTGATTGTAGTTATATTATGCAGTTTTTACTGCCCGCTGGCAACTTAAAAACCCATGGGAGTGGGTTATTTGGTTCATGTAAGTACATAATGTACTTTAAAATAGGTATTCCACAGAGCATCACTTCTACTTAATTAGGGAGAAACTGCATGGGAAAAATATTATTTTAGCCATTGTCCTAAACTTTCAGAAAAAGACTTTTGTTAGGTGGTAGTGATTTGGCCATGTAAGAAACAGGAAATGGCATACATATTCTCTAATAAAACATCTTCACCGATAACATTTGTCTGAGTAGGGAATATTATTGTTAGATGCCCTTCTTCAGTACAAATTGCAATCCTGCATTAAAACTTTATTTAAATTTAATATATATTTCATTTAGATATTGAAAACCAACATTTGAACATTTCTTTTCATAGGTTTTGTAAATGTCCATGTTTCTTGCTACTGGATGGAGTTTAAGTATGCCTTCAAACTTCAAAAACAAATTGTAGAGAAGCTGTTGGTGTAGTATTTAGTTTTGTCTGGTAGGATAATAATGCTTGTTCATATAGTGAGTGATGCTGTTTAAGGAAAATTTTATATCTACCTTTCCAAACTCAGAGAGGACTGCTAAGCAGTTAGCTGTGTTTTGAAGAACATAACTGAGTCTTTTAGAGTAAGTTCTTTGACACTGGGAAAGGAGCATTTCCTGGGGAAAACCAGTAATTATGAGAGGACCAGGAAGGAAACAGAAGTAACATTGCTGCAAGTGCTCATCCTGAGAGACTGGTGGCTGCTTAATGTACCAGTGGGCCTCCAGCATGATAAAAGCTAGCTTTTTACTTTTTTCTTTGTAGATTTGAACAGCTTCAGGGATTAAGATAAAACTGGCTCAAATGGTAAGAAAAACCCGTGCTTTTCCTGCTATATGTGGCAGTTTGATTTTACACATATGCTAGAAAGTCTAGTAGAAAGAAGAAAAAATCGTTACTTAATCACGTCAGCAGATGATACACAGAAAATCTGCTGCAGGGCATTCAGAACATGGTGGACAATATGCTAACAACACTGTGTGACCACCAATTACTGTGACCATACTAGAAGAGCTGCTTAAATAATAAGTCGTAAAATAAAAAATACACATTGCCATGATTACAGCTATCACCATGTTTTCAATTTTTTATGCCTTTCAAAAGCAGGATGCTTCTTCCAAGCAGCAGGAAATGTGGATTGATGAACTTTATGAAAATCTAAATATAGGATTCATGTTTCTACTATCAATGTTGTTCATTTGAACTCTTATATGCAATTGTCATGAGGAGAACCAGTTAAAAAAAAAAAAAACAAAACCAAAAAAAACCCAGAAAATTGAAAAGCTGTAGTCCAAAAAAATGTTAGGTCATTTGTCTGTTTAGAACTAAAATTAGAGTAAATAAATAAATAAATAAATAATCTATCTGACTTTATTCTGATAGTAACTTTGATGTAATTTGGTTTGGAGAATTAGGAATTCTTTCTGTACCCTATGGTCTCTACACAAAGAGTTAGCCCCATGGTGGTAAAGACTTCATTGATTATAACTGTTTGATGCAAGTCATGAAAGTTCCTGTTTTCTTTGGATTGGACACCAGCTTGCATGGTGATACATCTTTGGACATTGTGCCTAGCCATATACAGTCCTGTGCCCTGATCCATGTTTGGCAACCCTGACAGTAGCATCCTAGTAAGCATAAAACATCTGATATTTAAAATGCTTTAGTACCAAGTAAGTTACGTCATTTCAGATACATTAAATCATGTCGTCAAAGATGGTTTCATACTTTCAAGAGTCTAATAGCAGGGATATTTGCCTAAAAGTAAAGACACCAGTATGTAGAAATCAATTATTTTAGTAATTATAGTGAAAAGTAATTAGTAACACATGTTTCCATGGTGATTGGAGGTATAAGCAAGAAATCTGCTTCTAGCAGGACAGCATTTAGAACTAGAATGCCCTCTTTTTAACTTTTGTCTATAATCCATTAGACATGGTATTAGTTATTGAACATATTTCTCTTCAAATATGTCTAACTGTGTATCTTTGCTCTTAGCATAAACATTATTATCATATAAAATTTAAAAAAAAGTAGTGATTTCGGTCTCGTACAGGACATGGTAGAAAAGGGTATAATGCCCTTTCAAATAAGTCTGTTACAGCAAACTGACTGAACAAATATTCTAGGAAAAGCATCATTGGTTGTTGTTAGAACAGAACTGGGTTTACTGGTTTTCAGGAGGATTTCAGTCTTTTGCGGTTCTCCTATTGCAAATCAGAACCTGAAAATTAAACTACTATATAACTGGAAACAAATTAAAATGTGTATATATGTGTATTTTAAATGATCCATAATAAACAATATAACTATATTGGTAATTGGCTCTTTCATAACACTTAAAAATACTTGAGAATTATTAGATAATTAGCAAAGTACTTACAAAGAGCAGCACTGCACAAACGTAGTGAGAGCCACTCAGGGATGTATTGCTTTTTGGCACAAGATAAACATATATTGATTAAAGAACATATACGCTGGTAAATCCTATTGCATTTTAAATACAGCTTTTAATACCCTACTAGGATCCAGCTATTTCTGAAAAAAAGTTATCTTTTGTTTGTTTGATCGATTGATTGATTGATTATGTATTTGCAACCTGTCCCCAAATTACAGAAAATTGGGTTTCTGTTTGTTTTTGTGGTCTCATCTTTCATTTGTCTGCCATTCTGAGTTTGTCTGTTTGTGGGCCTATCATTTGAATGACTTGAGAAAGAAAAAAGATCTTAGGGGCTGTGTTTCATTTCTGTTTAGCAGAGGAGTTGAGAAAAAGGCACCTTACCAAGTTTGGGCTTTGCACTGACAGTTCTGTCAGACTATAGATGATTTGAGCAGCTAATTCAGGTGTTCCTGCACCTAAAAATAGGCTGTAAGCACTGACATTGTGGTTGAGTGCCCATATTGAGCACTCAGCCTTCTTGCACAGTCAGATGCACACAAGATGAATGGAAGTTTAGAAAGAAATTGTTCTGTGTGTCTTGACAATGTGAAGACAGCCCCTGGGAAACTGTATTCTAAGGTGGACCAAGGTTTTCTTGGCAATCATGATTTGGTAGGTTGGAGGTATTTACTGCAGAGTCATGAGGCCAAGAATGAGTTAATACTTCATGTCTACTTTGGTGGAAAATCTCTGTGGGTTTCTAATAGAAAATGGTAGATGGCCATATTTTTAAATGCTTCTCATTTCCACTTGAACATATGATAGTTAATAAATATGCAAGGAACCCATTTATATTAGATTCCTAATGTTCCACAGTGATAGTTTTTTAGAAGCAAAATACAGGAAATCTTTTGATATGATTGCCATGCATGATGGTGTCATTTCAGCTTATTACTGTTTAAATGAGTCATAATTTTGTAATACTTCAGCATTTCGTTATGCTTTTTACCATATCATTTTAGAGCATGAGTGTTCAACTGTTTATCTAAAATGTCATCGAAACCACGTCATTGAAATAGCTCTTATTTTTAACCTATATGAAGAACTTGAAGCGCAGGAACAGAGCAGTTAAATTATTTTTCCCTATATCAACTCTTCTAACACTGTTGACTGACAGGATTGACTTTAGAAAAAAGGAAGTGTCTGCATTCATCTGCATGCTATAAGTTATTCCACACTTAGAAATTATTTCTAGGGTGCTTTTCACAGAGTTCAGATATCTTTCTGACTCAATACACATGTAAAGTATTAAATGTTTATTGGATGTTATTCTAGACCACCACTTTCACATCATGGCTGTGGAAATCCTTGAAGAACAATTTTCCCTTCACTTCTCATTAGACTGAAAGAAGGAGAAGTGGGGGGAGAAAGAAATGAAAATGAGAGGTTTTTTTTTTTTTAATTGTATTCAAGCATTTTGAACTTGGTTGCTCATTCAAGGGGAATTCCATCTTTTGTTAGATTCAGTTTATTCACCTATGCATAATAACGGTGCATTTTATGGGTATTTGATAAGATAAGCTATAACCACAATATGACACTGGATTTAGCAAAAATATAAACTGCAGTTTTATACGTATTATATATATGTTATTTTGCTGGTTTTGAAAAAAGGAAAGTAACTGTAAATTCTAGAATATACATTAGAACAAGTCATGGAGGTGCAATGAATTTTTGAACATATATATATGGCTTATTTTCTGAAGTTAAATAGCAGCTGAAACCAGTCTATTTGTTTATTTATCATAGCCGAGAGTCTGAAATTGCTCCAATAGGAAGTGCTAAATAATGAATTTCATGATTTATGGAGCTAGCCAACTTTACATCAAATTATTGAAATTTTCTTCTTCTCAACCGGAGTCACATTAAGCAGCAAACTGATGGGAATCAAGTATTTGCAGCAAAGAAAGACATACATCTTCATCCCGTTTAGTTTGGTACTGCATGCCTAAACAATTTTTGATAACCTAAAAAAAAAGTCTGCTGATATAATTGCTGACAACCATGTAAGTCAAATATCATTATGTAATATATGTAGTATCAACTGCCTGTGACCAATGCTGGAAGATAGCCTTGAGCTAATTACAAGTACCTTCTTATTGGACTAAATGAGAGAATCAATTTTCTAACTTTATTGCAAAATCTTGATTTCTTACAAAGAAGAATTTACTTAGCTACCTACTTTACCAAGTAATTATTTTTGCAAAATACTTTCATGTTTTAATATATTTATAAATACAGATGCATATATAAAACAACTGTTTGCTCCAACTGATTGACCTTCTTTTTAAAAAAAAAAAAGGAAGTATAAAGTTGTTATGAAATTCTCATATGAAAAGTCATAAGCTCTCTGAAGCTTTTTGTTTACCATGGCAATTGTTATCAGTCGGGCTTTAATATAGGACATAGTAGTGTTACAACTGTAGAAATTCAGTCTCCATGGTAAACTTGACAAAAACTTTATGCTCTTCATTTAGATATCTGAATCATTCCAGACACCTATATAATAAATATATTTTTGATAATTTATAATCTGTAGCAAAGATCGAAGGTTACTGGTATCTGGTTATCTGATTAAATGGATGTGATCTGTGTGTGTAGCATTTCAAAATTTGAAATTTGAAAACAATCAAGGAAATTGTATTCAAGACATTTTCTATTGTTTCCATTTCAACCTGTTGATGAATGAATGACAGTATAATGCTCCTTGGCTTTTTGATGAGGACATAATGATCTGAAGAATGTCTCATCAAGTTAAAACTACTTCAGCTCATCTGTTTAACCTTTTAGAAGTCTAATACGGTGTGACTGTGATTAGAAATCAGTCTTTTGTCTAAGGCAGGAACTGACAATTCAACCTGGTCAACAGGACACTTCAGGTCTGTGTGGCCAGAATCTTCAGACAGACCTGCTAAAAGCTGGAAAGGTGGCTGACCTTTTCGTATGCACATGTACAGCCTGCAGTCCCTGGGCAGAAAGGGGTGTGGGACTCAGGCCAGATCGCACAGGCACAACTCCTGCCACCAGACATCTATCTCACCATGTACAGTTTTGCATACGTAATCCTATAAAACTTGGAACAAGCCTCCTTTGCCCAGAGGATATTTAATTTCTGTTTATACAGGGTGACTGCTGGTCAGTTTGTGGGGAGTGGACTTGTCATAGTTTAACCACAGCTGGCAACTAAGCACCACACAGCTGCTCACTCACTGCCCCCGCATCAGGATGGGGAAGAGAATCGGAAGAGTAAAAGAAAGGAAACTCATGCATTGAGATAAAGACAGTATAATAGTAAAGCAAAAGGTGTGCATGCAAGCAAAGCACATGAGGAATTCATTTACTACTTCCATTTGGCAGGCAGGCATTCAGTCATCTTCAGGAAAGCAGGGCTCCATTAGTCATAATGGTAACTTGGGAAGACAAATGCCATCTCTCCAAATGTGTCCCCCCTTCCTTCTTCTTTCCTCAGCTTTGTATGCTTAGCACGAAGTCATTTGTCCCTTTGGATGAAACCACAGGATTTAACATTGCAATGAACTCCTCCTCTTGGTTCCTGCTCTGGCTCAGATTTATCCACAGACTGCAGTCCCTCTAGAGGGGTGCCTGCTTTGTCATGGGCTTATCCGTGGCCATACTCTTTGAGGTGCTTCAGTATGACCTAATGCACAGCCACTGATGCTCAAGGTGTACCTGCTGAAGCATGGGCTTACCCACAGCTACAGATGCTTTGAGGTGTACCTTCTTCAGCCTATACTTGAGCCACAATCCTTTCAGAGATTGCTGGTCTAGAGAATTACCTTCCTGTCCATGAGGGGAGCAAGGTGCACCTCATTCTGAGTTTCTAGTTCTCAGTTACAAATAACTCCTCAGATTTAAATGCCCAAATTGTTCCTGTCAGGTTTATTAACCACTGATATTCTCATAATACTAAGCTGTAGTTTAGACAGTAGAGAAGTTTCATTGGCTTAGCATTAGTTAAACTGCAACTGGGGCATCAGGGGCATTTGGCAGCAGAGATGCCATTTTAGAATTATACTATAAAGATACAGTGTGCTTTCAGTGGGGGCTGTCTTCAGTGAAATAGCAGCATGTTTAATATTTGAATGACCTTTTTCAGATTCCTTGTGAAATTCATTGTGATGAATCAGAGCACATAATACTTTCAGCATTTATGATTTCAGGCTGTTAGAGGTGTGACTGCTTTTGTTGCTGTTTACTTCTGATTCATATTACATGTTATTTCAGAATTGCAAGAAAGAATGTTCTTTCTTCTAAAAGAAATCTTACACTTCAGGAGCATGTTTATTTCAAGAGATGGTGATGCATAGAGGAAAGTTTGTAAAAAGATATGTGCTGAAGAAGCCTTATGTCAGGTGTCCCAAGCTTAATTCTATAATCTTCTCTGGAAAGAAAAAACATATTTTAAAAACAAGCTTTGTGTTTTTCACAAAGTCAGAAGTTTGGAGTATTCCTTGTTTGGGACTTAATCTAGAGCAGTTTGAGTGCTCAGAAATCTCTCTGATCATTGGTTGTTCAGAAAATGAGTTATCTGAGTTGCTGCAAACTTCCTTTGCAATTTTAACTTTGAACATGTATACATATATCTACATATACACATGTAGTGGCTATATTTCAAAATCTTGGCCGATGATTGAAAGCCACATAACTTTTAGAACTTGTATTTACCTATCTTTCAGAACCCACTCGTGACATCCCTCCCTTAAAATGTCTGATTTAGTAGCTGGTTTATATGTCTACATATTTCCTTACTACAATTTCTGTTGTTTGCTTCCCTAGCACTCTAGGGAAAGGTGTTCCCAGCATTGGTACTAAGAGTATAGTGTTTGGTTTTGGTTTTTTTCTGCAATCTTCTTCATGCTCTCCCCTCCATTACATATTCCCAGAGCTTACATACAGGCAGCAGAGCACCTGAAATCTAGATCATGTATTTTGGTTTTGAAATAGAAATTTGTCTGTTTCTCAATTATCTAAAAGTAAAAAAGAAAAAAAAAAGTGAAGTACTAAAAACACAACTCAAAAATCCTTTCTGCACATCAGGTAAGGGTAGTTGTCTACATTAAGGATTCATGAGTCTGTTCTGTTAAATAATCAAATGGTTATTACTAAGCAGATGTAGCATCTACAGCTTTTGTACCAAGTTTGTCATGTGCCCCAAAACTACTTTTGTGCATGTGCTGATGATATTTTCCAGCACTACCATTGCTATAAATTTCAATACTAATATGGAGCTTAGATATTTTATGGAACAGGAAGTGTATTGGGATTTTCTCCTTTGTTTGCTGTTCTGTTGCTAACTTTCTTTGGCTTACTTTTACACTTATATTTGACATTTCTATCAGTTAGACCTATGAAAATAAGTTCAAAGTTTTAATACTGATAAGAAGCACACTGATAAGCTTTGGCATTTCAGTGTTAGCAACAACATTATTAATCTGGATGCTTTTGCCTTTTTTTTATTTTCCCGAGAAGAAATGACAGAATTCTTGAGTGGTAGTTTTGTCCTTCTCTGTCAGCAATGGAAGAAAGGCAACCTCACGTTCAAGATTGTAACCAGGCTACTTAGAAAGAGAGGCCAATCTAATAATATTTGTTGTATCTAAAATTTGTTTGGAGAGGATTCATTCATGCTTAGATTAATTACCTGGTGGAGATGGGAGAATCACATCTCCAACTATTGCTTAACTTGAATTAGTAAACAAACATATAAGCTTAAGGTCCATTCTTGTGAATACTGAGCTTAATAAAGAAATTATGACTAAGGAAAAGTTGCAAATAGACAGACTGCAAAGTTTTGAACAGATCCACTTCCAGCAGTTCCAGATGAGACCAGATATTTGGATATCACATAAAGAAGTTGAATAAATATTATTTGACGTAGCTTTGTTCAGATGTTCCTCACAAATTTTTTTTAATGCTCACAAACTTGCTCTCTCTTATGTAGCCCTATCATACTTGCCATACATATTTATGAATAAGAAGTGCACTGACGCTAATCACTGTTTGTCCTGGGTGTCTAAGCAAAATAAGTCATGCATGAACTAAGTCTATTTTTTAGAGAAAACAGGGATTATAGGTTCTTCTGCAGAAGAATATATCCTGTGCAAAAAGAGGTTTTGGGGGGTTTTTTTTGGTTGTAGTAAAGCATTCAGGTGTAAGAAAATTGAATACTTATCCTGATTTTATTTTTACTTACAGGAAAGCACAGAGGGAAGTAGAAGGCTATTTCAGGTTAGAGTGTGTCTGTCTCTGAATCAATAAATAGCTTAATCATAGAGAAAATTAGTTAGACACATGTTAGTTTAATGGAAGTTTGGTTCTATTTCAGAAAACATAGACATAAACAAAATCCCCAGTTTGGTTTTGTTCCTTAAAAGCCTCTTCCTTTGTGTGAAAATTCCCAGGGGACATATATGGGCAATAGCTGGGAAGCTTTAAAAAAGGGGGGGGGGGGGGGAGTTTAACTTATTTTGCTCTTTGTTCTGGTGCACAGGATAAAGTATTTTGTATATTAAATGTTGGATACATTTAGGTATCCAACATTTTACAGAGGTGTTTCAGATTGTGATGAATTGTTTTTCCAAGAGAAAATGAAGTGTATGGATTTTCATTAGAACAGAAGTTTGAAAGGATACGGGATTTCATAGGAAGGTAGATGGTGTTCAATATACTTGTCACATGATGACAAGATGAAGGAGGAGATGAAACACATGAAACAATGCCCTTAAAACAAGGACACAGGTCACCATGTGTGACAGGTTACTTAAGGTAATAGACTTAATTCAGTAAATTGTTTATTCCTTTTTATTTAATTTATAGATTTTCTAATTGTATTATCTTTCTTATCTTCTGCTTATTTTTACAGAAAAGATACTCTGTCATTCCAAATATCTGTACTGTGCCTTGGTATCCTATGCCATATTTAAACACAACACACTGTTATATTTCACCTGTATGTGTAGTCAACAAGAGAGAAACCGTACTTTTTCAGTATGCACTTATATCACAGCACCTTTTACTAGCAGCTTGTAATGATATCTTTAAATTACACATATTTTCTGGCTTTTTATTCATAAGTCAAAAGGGAAAAAGCCTAAGCATTGAAACTATATCCTAAGAAGTTTGTAGTCTCCTACAGAGTTAGCAAAACCTATTACAAACAACTGTAATTTACTCTAGTAGGGATGCTTCATCGATTTGATATAATTGTATCTTTTTTTTTTTCCCCATAAATAGATTTTTCATATTGAATGCATTTAGTATGTTTACTGTGGTTAATTCATTATGTGAACCAGGAACTTTATGCATTGTCATTTTCTGCATGTTTTTCAAACAGGAGGCAGCTTAGTTTCTATTTTCATTCCATTTCCTTCTTGAGGCACATGATGCTTGAAAAGTAATTATTTTCATAATAATCTACTGTAAGATTGCTCTCAATTTCTATACTATTCCCCTTCCTTTCTCCCCAAGTACTGTTTGACAACTTGCTGGCAGCAAATGTTAAAGTAACTAATTACGCTACATCCTCTACAGCTGTAGTGTGTTACAATGCAGGCTAGAAAACTGATTTCTGGCAAAGAGTTCTGGCTTCAGGAACCAGGTCACTAATACACAGTGGCTGTATGGAGGAAGAGCGCTGGTGCTTGACTGATGTAATGTGAACTGTACTGAAAGCAGGCTCCCCAGCCTTTCAGCTGAAGGCAAAGGCTTTATGTGAGTAACCTCCAGGAAAATGCAAGTGAATTAATCAGGAGACTGTGGGGAGAAACTTGAAGATTATTGTAATTTTGACAGGGTCACTAAAAAATTTTTTGGCAATTCACATAATGTTAAGGAATTATCATGGTCATAGCATTGCTGTTTGATAAAACTGGCACACTTTATTCAAGCAATATGCTTATTGGTAAAGGTATAAACTGCTTGAGTACAAAAATAAGAAACAGTTTAAAAGTTTAATCCATCATTTCTGTCAAGATAACATATTTTAAATTTTCATTGTTAACATATTCAGGAGCACATGGATTTAGTTCTAAGGTTAAATTGCTAAATCATGGTTGTTAAAAATATACTTCCACTGTTAGGGCCTGTGCAGTGACAAGACTATTTCAGGCAAATGCAAGACATCAGATTGTGACCTTTTACCAAACACGCACTTCTCATAATTGTAATTGCCTTGGACTAGTGAATGCTCCAATTACACTCATTTTCACAATAATTGTACACGTATTTGAAAAGATGCATCATACATCTTTGATGCCCAACTTACAATAGTTTGGTATGATTACAGCTAATTAAATCAGCTGGGAAAACTGTACTTAATCATGTTAATTACTTGAATAAAAAGATCCAGAAATTTGTAGGTAAGACCTGTAAAGTATTCCCCGTATTCTCATTGTGAGTTCTAACTCAGAACTTTTTTTTTAAGTTATGCACCCTGTATTGTGGGCAATTTTTGGAAATATGGCTCTCTTTATGATCCTTCTTCACTCCAAATTTCAATTAAGCATTTGATTTTTCATGTAACATGTAAGGTTGGGTTTTGGTTTTGGGTTGGTTTTTTTTTTCAAAATGCCCAAGCCAATGATGGCTAGCAGACAAAAAAAAAAAAAAAAAAAACCCACCAAAAAAATGTCGCTAACTTCAGGCAATCACTTCTGATGTCACTAAAGTGGCTTTTCTTTCTCGCCCTCCAACCATCTCCTCAACTGTCACCCCTGCAGTATAGCTAGGAAAATAAGTTTTGAGTCTGCATCTGTATCTATCTCTTAACAGCTATTTCCGGTTTTGTTTTGTGCTGGGACCTTGGACTTTCATTTCTAGTGAAATAACCAATTTATTTAAGAGGAGCTTCATGCTGACAAGTTAGATTGTTCAGTGGACTTGTTACCTACACATAATACAGAAGACCAGACCATTGGGTTTGCACCAATTGACACACTGTAATGGTCTCAGACTGGACCAACTGGCCCAAAGGCAGAGCTTGCTCTCTGTAAATAAGCAAGGAAAGTTGTAAGCTCTGCTCATGATTTTAGTCCAAAGTCCGCTAGATCTGTCTAAAGAGGCACAGGTGGGGCTGTGGGTTCAGCATAGAATCATAGAATAGTTTGAGTCAGAAGGGTCCTTCAAAGGTCATCTAGTCCAAGCCCCCTGCAATGAACAGGGACATCTTCAACTAGATCAGGTTGCCCAGAACCACATCCAGCCTGGCCTTGAATGTCTCCAGGGATGGCACATCCACCACCTCTTTGGGCAACCTGTTCCATTATTTTACCACACTCATTGTAAAAAATTTCTTCCTCACACCTAACCTGAATCTCACTTCTTTTAGTTTAAAACCATCACCCCTCATCCTATCGCAACAGGTCCTGCTAAAATGTCTTTACCCATTTTTCTTATAGGCCCCTTTTAAGAACTGAAAGGATGCAATAAGGTCTCCCTGGAGCCTTCTCTTCTCCAGGCTGAACAACCCCAACTCTTTCAGTCTTTCCTCGGAGGAGAGGTGTTCTATCTCTCCCATCATTTTTTTGCCCTCCTCTGGACCCTCTCCAACAGGTCCATATCTTTCCAGTACTGAGGATTCCAGAGCTGGACACAATACAGATCCACTTTAAAAAACTGTGTGATGGTTTCTGTTGAGGAGTTCAGTGTGGAGACTACTATGAATATTTGTAAGGTTGAATATAAAATACAGATAAAAGTGCTGAGCAGCAGGAAAATCTTTAAGAAAAATGAAAACATTTAAGTAATTAACTTATGACAAAATAGTTTCATACTTCTGTAAGCAAATAATTCTCAGCAGATAGAATTAAGGGGATTTTGCACATTTTAATTTTCACTTCTCAAAAACAACTGTTCATTCTTCCAATAGTCAGAAGATATTAGACAGTCTATTTTATTTCCTTGAATCTCCTACTTTCATTAGAGGTCAGTAGAATCTGTCTACTTGTTGTTCCAACTTTTAGCCATCCTAGGATTACAGAAATTTGGCATTGTACTTTGTAACCCTATCTGACCATCTTTTATTTAACAGTTTATTTTTTATTTTAGAAGTAGTACATATCTATCTATCTATCGGTCTGTCTATCTATCTATCTTTTCTGTGTTCAACTCCTGGTTTTTTCCATTTATGTATTTCCAAAAACACCTGAAAACATGTACGTCATAGCTACTTAAATATCTGGAGAGGATAAGGAATGGAGAAGCTAAAATATATCTGCAGAGTGTAAAGACGACAGTTTATACAGAAGAGTAAAAAAGTGAAGATGCCTATTAATGAGGTAAATCCATTTTCATAAGTGCATTTTAAGGTGCATTTACAATAATAAAAATACTAACAAGCACAAATGATCTCAGAATATCTGATTGTTCTAAACTTCAGAGTACCTTATTCTGATGTTGATTCATAAAATTAAGAAATTCTATTGTATGAAGTAATTCTTGAGATGAAAAAGCATATTTTAGATGTTCCTGAGTCTGCTGCCAGTGCTCAGCTATTAATAACTTGGCTATCACTTACAAGCAGCTTTTGGTAAGTCTGTCTTTTCTCAAAAAATGACACTTGTCAGAGAAAGTGGCCTTTATGTAAAAAGTTTAGCAGTCAAAAACCTGTTTTAAAGAAATTTTAAAGTCTTATTCTCTTGTGAGATCTTGTGTCAGAACTCCAGTGCAAGGGTGTTCTGTCATGGGTAAAGCCAAGGTGGATGGGAATGAAATGGCCTTCCTTCTTCATCCAAAACATCTTATTATAGAAAATACAGTAAAATTATTAGGAAGATACAAAATTACTATTACAACAAAGATTATTTCTTTAAGGTCCCTTGAACATGAGTTGGTTATTTTACCCTGCTTTGAGTAAAAAGCTAGATTACCTCCAGGTTGGGCTAGATTACCTCCAGGTTGAGGTCCTTTCCAACCTCAACCACTTCATGATTCTGATGTTTCACACAATGAGTACACTCTTAGAAACTCTCTTTGAAATATCCATGTATTGATGAGGCATTCTGATTAATATATGAATAAGGCACCAAATACCTGCAAAAATTATGAATCTTTCAGCAACACTTTCTGTTCAGTAGATTTATTGCTGCCTGCTTTTAGTATTTTTACAATATTTGTTTGTGAAATGTTTTTTTGAAATCTATCCAACATTGCACATGATAATTTTATAGCATGATTTGCTTTTTTCTTTTTTTTTTTTTTTTTTTTTTTTTCCTCAGCATTGCATTTCTGCTTTTTTTATTATCTGGTGTATATGGTTTGGTTTGGATTGAAGTATGTATTAAAGATAAATCTCCTCCTTTCTCACCTTTCCCTTTAATAAAGGAGGAAGTTGCAGAAAAGATGTGCATCCATTAAGGGGTACACATTCACCGTGACTTCTTTTTCCTTCCACATTGCATCCTAGCATGAGGTTTTCCTCAGGAAAATAGCTATGGCATACCTCCAGAGTTCTTTCACACCACAAATGTTTCCAATTTCTTATTTATTGATTTCTGATAGCTTGAATCCACCTTGTACTTTAAAGCTAGTTGTATTCCCAGAAGAGAAACACAGATGGCTTCATACAATTTTTATTATTTATTTCTTTTCATGTTTTTCTGTTGCTGTCGTAAATGAAATATATTCATTTCACATTTATCGGAAGTGAGTCTGGCTGAACAATGCTTAACTTGCAGCATATTGATGAATATTTTTGAAATACACATGAAGGATAAATATATACATATGGAATTGGTTTGGGACCCCAAAAACACTTGATAAATTCAGTTCTATCAAAATAATGATAGGGGAAAAAGCTTCAAGTGCTGCAAGAGTTTGAAGCTTTGCGTTTGTACATGAAGCAGTTAATTTCAGTAGAAATGTGTGATATTGCCATGCTTTCTTCCACTGTTCCTTATGCAAAGTGAATTTGGGAGTGATTTGCTTTTGTTTCTCATTCTCTTCCTCTCTGTCACTGAGCATGCTTGAAAATGATATCTATTCGTAACACAAAAAATACCCACAAGTTTCTTTTTTCTGGAGTGTTTTTAGCTGCCCTTGCGGTGGTGTCTACATTTGCAATTTGTGATTAGTCAACTTGATGACTGATTTAAGTTATTGCATTACAGCCTCTTAAGCTTGCCACCACCCTAGCTGAGGTACCATTTCCTGTAACATCACCATTTAGTGTGTGTTCCCCAGTGATCAGCTCTAAACAACTATAATGAGGCTTTAACTGGGTTTGTATTAAACAAATAGGGAAGCTGAGCAGAGGAGTAGGAAGAAAAGTGGAACACCATAAGCGTGGCATTTCTCAAACTGCTAAAAAAAGATAGTAATTACCTTCTTCCTTTTTATTTGATTTGAATAATAGTTTCATTATTTACTTTTGGACCTGATCTGATAATTTCAGTGTTTCTAGCCAGGGTTATATGTGTGTGTATATATATATACACACACATATATATATATATCATGATTCAGTCATTAGAAGGGCCTGTGGTAGCTTTTGAAGTTCAAGTGAAACCCACTGGTAACAGTGAAAACTATGCCATCTTAGCTGGATGGTAGTAAAACTTTCATATGGGCCACCAACAAGTGTTACAGGTAAAACAAACTTCTGAGGGAGGCAATAATTTCTGGATCATCTTTTGGAGATGTTACATGAAAAAGAATGACAAATATTGTGAATATACCTAACTGATGTAACTGAGTCAGAAAGAAAATCTTGTAACAGTCTTTATGCTTTTGACATGTATTCTGACCCTTTGTACATCATACAGAGTACCTGGTTTTCCTAAATACCCAGTAACTGGGGTACAATGGGAATGTGATATCCAAAGATTTTGAAAATCTACGTAAGCATCTGTCAGCATATTTTAGTAATTAAAATACACACCTTTTAAAATGCTTGTTTCTCATCCCTCACCCTTGTTAATATGTGGAAGTTCATAATATACTGATATAATTGGTATGAATATAAAATATCCATAAAATCATGCTTGACTTTGTGTATACCTGTTTAAACTATAAGAAAAAGTGGGGAGGTTTGTTTGGGTTTGGTTTTCTGTTGGGTTTTGTTGGTAGTATTGCTTCTTTCTAGTTTACTTTGTCTTGGAATGTAATGTAGGAGCAGAAGGTATCATCTGTTTTTCATTTGACTCAGAAGATCCTCTTTTCTTCCTCCAGTATACTAGCTTGCTGTCCTGTCTGGGGAGGCACTGTTTCCTAATGTTTACTTCCTAAAGCCTGTTTGTTTGATTACTGAGGATTTAAGAGTATTAAACAGAGATCCCAGTCATTTGGGCAGACTGCTCCTAGCCAGTGTGCTACCCAGCATAGACAAGGCTGCTACTTCTGGATAATAACTTTTGTTTGCCTTCTTTCTCTGCTTAAAGGAGATGGAGGCATGTAATGCAATAGTTACTTCCTACAGCTGTTTATGAGACAAAATTTGTTGCTTGCTATCAAAACTAAACACAGAAGCCACAAGGATGAAATACTTCCAAGGAACAACCTTCCAATCAATATAAGAATGAGGATTTTCTCATGATAAATTTTTCATGTTCTCTCTATGATTTTATTTGGCATCTGTAAAAGCTGCAGTATTTCTAATTCAATGTTTTTCTTTCTCAGTTTCCCAGGGAAACCAACTCAAAGTGTCATGAGGTTGCTATAGCTCTACCGTTTTAGGTTCTAAATAGGTTTGGTTTTATTATCTTGTGGCTGAAGTGACAACTATTTTTGTCATTTCTCTAGCATGACAGGTTATACGCTTCTTTGAACATGCAAAGGAAGTCAGCCATGTGAACCAAAACCAAAGAGTATTTGTATGCAAAAGGAGTTATGCTTATACTTTCTACACAGACTCTACATTACAGATTTGTTATCCATTGGGAAAAAGGTCTAATTTGCTGTAAAATTAAGTTTTCAGCCAAAGAAAGCTTTTCAGGCAAGTCACTTGCTTTCCAGGGATTTAGATTCCTGCTGATACCAAGTGGGATTTACAAAAGCACGGGAATTAAAAAAATGGGATTCATATCAAGACATGAGTTCTTGAGAACTGGCATGACACTTGGGCTCCTAAGTAGCTATGCCATTTTTGAAAAACAAATTAAGGCTCCTAAATAACTAATGATAAGTTATAGTGAAGTATTGTACAGGAGCGCTTGGCTCAAATGCTAGGAACAGCACAGATTTCTTAGGAGGGCACTCTTCCCTCGCTCACCAGCACAGATTATTGAATTTCTGAAATAGAGTGTTTTAGCTCAGACACAATAGTGCCTAATACATTCTTTCTAATGGGGCTTATACAACTCCGTAAGACACTGAGTAGTGCCTTGTAGGCAGAATCCAAGATAGGTTAGGAAATTCTAACATAGATAGCTAGTCCTTCAGTTGAAATTTGAGTTTGTATTAATGTCTGGTCTCTGAACTTCAGCCTTGATTCAGACAAAAATATTGTGAAATATAAAGTGCTCGTACCACAAGAACCAATAAGAAGAAAGGTAGGCAGACAAAGAGTAATATTAAGGACACCTTACTCTAAATGTTGTATCCAAAATGAACACTTCTATTTTAGTGCCAGAAACCACAAAGCAATGTGTCATGGGTTGTTTTTTTTCTTTCCTGTGAAGAAAAGTAGACGTTTCTACTGAAAATTTCAGAATTAGAAAATTCCTGAATAACACTTACTTTTCTGTGTAAACAGTCTATATACACTATTACAAACTCCTCCTTACATTCAGAAGAAACAACAATTTTGGTGAAAACTAAGGAGAAGCTTTACAATTCCACTTCCTTTAGCTGAAGATACTTGATTATGAAGAGAACCGAGTAATAGCAATCAAGAGAGTTATTGTGAATTTATGATGGTAGATATTCTGAAAAGAAATAGGATGTCATATATTTCTAGCTAAAGAAAACATATGTTTCTGACCAAAGAAAACTGATGTGCAGGTGATTTAGTAGGCATTAATTTCCTTAATTTATAAAATTAACTTTGTCCAATCACCATTTTCTGTTTCCAAAGGAAAGAGAAGATTTCTTTTTAAAAAGGTCAACTAAAGAGAGGGAAGTCTGCCATCATTTTCCAATTACAGTATCTGAAAATTAAATAATCCAATGGGATCTACATTGTTTGGCAGCAGTGGTGCTTTTTATTAACTTGTTTGTAATTAAAAGAGTGTGTTTTGTGGGTTTTTTTCTTTGTTGTTGTTTTGTTGTTGGGTTTTTTTAATATGTAATAGTATTATTTTCAACATGATTTTCTGTTTTAGGGGCTTGCTTTACAGACATTGTAGTATATAAGTATATACACATTTTTTTACAACTACGATTTTTTTTATGTATCAAGTATTAAATAATGGTTGTGTAAGCATCAGCTTTGGTAACATTTCTGCAGACCAAATGTTTATGATATCTAATCTCTGTTTGTTGCCAAGTGACCGTATGATGTATGCTAATATAACATCTGCCATACTGGGTTTGTATAGTGAGCTTTAGTTAGAGCTTGGTACATCAAATGGACAGTAAGTGCCAGATATTATTGTTCTCAGGCATGCTCCCCTCCATCCCCTTACATGGACTGTCTAACTTTTTTTGGTGTTAATGCCCTATGGTAGACCTTGATTTCCTACCATGTTACAAGACAGAAAAATCTATGGAAACTAAAACTTCAGGCTTAGGCTTCAGACAAGTTTTGTATAGAATAATGCAAACCTGAAGTCCGCTGTGCCAGGATCCCGCTGTTATAATGAGAGGGTCTATACGCACACTATAGAACCAGGCAGAACGTCTGTATGATAAACTGTAGAGTTGTACAGTGAAATTTGCATAGCATGTCCCCTAACTCCACCCCATCCCATCTGCTGCATAGACACTAACCACTTAGGACACCCTGTGAATTCTCCAGACTTTCTAAACCAGATTATAAGAACAAATATTTGCTAAAAATGAAAAAGAAGGTGGAGACCTGATGGAGATTTTCTGGTCAAATCCCCTGTTCAGAGCACGGTTGGCAAGGGTAGGTTGCTGAGGGTCATGTCTAATAGGGTTTGGAATATATACAAGACAGGAGACTCTACAATATCCCTGGCCAACCTGTTCCTGTGTGTGACCACCCTTATAATGAAGAATTTTTTCCTTATGTTTAAGTGAAATTTATTGTGTTTCAGTTTGTGCCATTGCCTTTTTCCTGTCCCTTAGCACTGCTGAGAAGAGTCTGTCTCTATTGTCTTTACTTCCCCCATGAAGTTTTTTTACATATGGACAAGATCTTCCTGTACCTTCTTTTCTCCATGATGAGCAGTCCCAGCTCTCTCAGGATCTCCTTGTATGAAATGCTTCAATCCCTTAATCATCATTTTGGTCTTTCACTGTCCTTATTCCAGTATGTCTACATCTCTCTCATTTTGGAGAGCCCAGTACTAGACTTGGCAGTCCAAATATGTTTCATTACAGCTGAGCAAAGGGGAAGAATCACTTCCTTCAGCCTGCTGGCCATGCTCTGCCTAATGCGGCCCAGCGTGCTGTTGGTCTTCATTGATGCAAGAGCACATTACTGACTCATGTCTAACTTGTTCTTTACCATCCCAAGGTCTTTCTCTGCTAATCTGATTGGTTGGCTCCTAGCCTGTACTGGAGCCTGGGGTTGTTCTTCCAGAGGGACAGTACTTGGCATTTCCCATTGTTGAACTTCATGAGGCTCCTGTCAGACCATTTCTCCAGCCTGACAAATTCCCTCTGAGTGGAAGCATACCCATCTGGTTCATCAGCCACTTTTCCCAGTTTTGTGTTCCATCATCCAGGTCACTAATGAGGAAGTTAAACAGCACTGGCCCCAGCACTGATCCGTAGCATACACTGCCAGTACAGGCCTGCAGTTGGACTTTGTGCTGCTTTTTGCAACACTCTGAGTCCAGCAGTTCAACCAGTTTTTAACCCATCTCACTGTTCACGTACTTAGTCCATACTTAGTTTGTCAGTGAGGATGTTTTGTGAGACACTGTCAAGTCTTGTGAAAGTCAAGCTGAACAACATCAACTACTGTCCTCACATCCGCTGAGCCAGTCATCTCATTACTGAAGGCTACTAGGTTGATTAAGCGCATTTTCTCCTTTATGAATCCATGCTGACTACTCCTAACCATTTTCTTCTCTTTCATGTGTTTTCAAATGGTTTCCAGGACTATTTGTTCCATCACCTTCATAGGGGTCAAGGTGAGGCTGGCCAGCCTATATTCCAAAGATCCTCCTTCTTGCCTTTCTAGAAGATGAGAGTGACATTTGCTATGTTATAGCCCCAAATGTCTCAGCTTAAAAGCATATAAGCCCAGTTGAATGGAGCAGATCAAAAATAGGTGCCTGAGAAGGCAGGAAGTTTAATGTGCACTGAAAGAGAAGTACAGAAAGAAAGGAAAAAAAAAGAAAAAAAGGCCCAAAAGCTCTCATTTTAGTCACAAAAGAAGAAATTATGGATTTTTCTCACTTTTGGGGTCACAAGAAATGATAGTATGTCCAAATAGCAGAGCTAAGACAGATTCAGAAAACTAAATCACTGAAATGGCTCAAAGAACAAATGAAAGAGGTGTACAGGTCTAAGACAGAATCGAACAGAGAGAATGAGAGCAGGTTGCCTTTTAAATCAGATTATTTTGAAATAGAGCAACAGAATTAAAAGGTTGACTACAAATCCTGAAAGAGGAAACTCTCTGCAATAGGTAAAAACTTTAATTGCAAGGCCTTTAAATGTCAGCTATTTGGAAGAATTGAAGTGGTCAGGGTGCATAGGGTCCTGTTGCCTTTATAAGGCCTCCTCAGAGGCTGAGAAATCTCATTCTGAAATGTCAGCATTATCAGCAGAAAAATTTAATTATGAAAAAAAAAAGGATAGAGTATCTAGAATTTGTATTCAAAGGTCATGAGCTACAGTATTTCCAAGAACTGTCTGCCCGAATTCTCAAAAAAGAAGAGAATAACAAAAGCAAGGCATAAAGAGATTCACATATATTATTACTAAGTTTCTAAAATTAGTTTTCTACAGTAAATTGCTTTAAATGAGGGAAAATATACTTCGGTTCCTTAGGTTTGAAACCTAAATCTGAGACAGGTATACAAAATAATAGGCAAAAATGAAAACTATTAATAAATTTCAGGGGAAAAAATTAATGATTGTGACAAGGTTGAGGAAAAGAAATAATAGTGAATGCTAAAATTCAACTGGCAAGCATAAAAGTGAAGCTGAACAAGAAAATGTAGTTATTTCTAATCAATTGGACAATATAAACAAGATTTTCTGGGGGTCATCCAGTAAGAATAATATAGTAATTTTTAAGAAAACATGTGTTTGGTCTTGTCACAGAGAACATAACCTTATGATACTTCCCCCACTATGTTTTCTATATTTTAACCTAAAGAAAAAAGGAAAGAGAATAGACTAAGGGAACAATATAAGAGAACCTATTATAACATGCAGAGAAATTTTAATAGTGCATGTTGCAGAATGGTTGCGTGATGTGGAATGTGTGAGTCTGGCTTTTCTTGTTTGTCTAAACTTCATGATTTATATAACTCTCTTTTGCTGCATGAATATGTAATCTATTCAGGTAGCCCAATTGTGAAGAATACTGCATATGTTTCTGTTTGTTTCACCAGCCTTATACAAGATCTATACAACACACCCCTGAAGACTCTTCTAAACAAAGGCATAGTATAACACGTAGATATAGGAGCAACAGAATACTTCTATGAGTTCTAACAGCAAATAAATATGTCTATAAATAGTTATGGTAAGGATTATGTTCCATGTAGATCCCTCCAAAAATCATTAGTATGTGATGTCAGACTTAAAAAGTGCTAGGAATCAACCTCCCAAAAGTTTTCATTAGTCTTGAATAGAAACAGTAGAAGAAACTGCAGCATATACAGTTTAACTGAGGTGAACTGAATTTGCTTAATCCTGTTTTCACCCATTGGTAAAGACAAGGATGTTTTAGGGAAAGCTCTGTGTAGATAAAACTGCAGAATAAGCCAAATTCAAACCAGTAGCATAGTGCATGAGTACAAAAACGTGCCAATTGTAGTGGCCTTCTCTGTCCTCAGTTTATTTTGACTTCTAGTTGCTGTCATAATAAAGACAGATGGAACAGCTAGAGACCACACAAAATGCCAGATCCTATTGACATGTTTTGTAAGAGTGACCTGTTACATATGAGCAGCAACAGGTCTGGGTGCCCTCCTCCAGAAGTATAAAAACAGTTACACAAAGCACCCATTTTTGGTACTCTGGCAGGAAGAAAGATGGTTATTTTGGCCTAGAGGACTCATATGAGCCAGTAATATATACATGGGAAAACAGACAAAATTTCTAAATGTTGGTGAGCTTCTCCGTTAAGCTGAAACACCAGACAATCTCCTGGAGGAAGTGCTCCCAGACGCATGATTTCATTGTTTCATTCTGTTGCTAAGAAGAACTTCTATTTTAATTAAAAGATAATATATCACGTTTGTTTATAGCAACAACAGCAACCATCTTGTTCATCATTTCTCAGGTTTTCTTCAGATGATCTAATGCCTCGCAGTGGACGGCCAAATTTCATAGACCATACAGACAGGCTAGGCTTTAGCATGGCATCATTTTCATAGACTTACATAAAAAAATTGCATATCCAGTATCTTGCTTTAGGGATAAGTTTTGTACAGAAACAATGGTGTAGTGCAGAGGAACTTTACTCAAGAGAGGAAAAAATATTTTGGATATTTTAGAACCTTTAATTTTTTTTGTCTTTGTGTGTTTAGGGTCTCTCTTTTTTTTTGGGGGGGTGGGGGGTGGGGTGCGGAAGAGGAATCCTGACTTAAAATAAAAAGTCTTTTAGGATTAAAGCCTTTCTTTATTCCTTTCTTTCCTCTTTGTAAGTTCAAAATATAATTTCTAAATCTGCCATATAAAGAGACCAATAGTGTCACGATGTTAGGCTGATATGTCACTCAATAGTTTTAACTACATATACTCTTTGGTCCTTTTGTGTTTCAAGAATGCATTAGCATCTGTGATGACAGCACTTTGATTATTTGTACTTTTTCCTTGGAGACCACTGGAAATGTCACTCTGTTCAAGAAAACTAACAATAAAAAAAAAAAGCAACATATACATCTTCTCTGAAGTCATAGGGGTAGCATAAGTGTCACATCAGATTCAATTAGAGATGAACAGATAATGTAAACCCCCAACATCTGGCTGCATTTGCTCTTCTCCCGTATTCAAACTGTCGTTAATCACAAGAGACTTGCAAGTTTAAAACATTTTAAGTAGGCTTTTGGAAATATTCTTCTAAGATTATGTCTTCTAAGAAAATGTCTTCTAAGATTACATTTTAGCAATGTCACTTCTTTTCTCAAAATGCGTCAACAACTTTTGCATAATAATGGCCTCTTTAGTCGTTACCATTTTATCTGCTTCTGCACTTTCTTGCAGAAAGTGCTAATATTCTCTTTAATGCACTACGTAGTTCTTTTAGGAAAATTTTCTGATGTAAAAAATTCCAGGATTTAAACTTCAGTTTTGGAAAAACATCAGAAGAAAGGATTAGGTATGAGAAATAAAGACTGTATTTATTTGTATGTCCAGAGCAACAGGATTGGGTGGTTTTAATATGCAATAAGAAGACAATGAAAAAGACATAAACTGAAAAAAGAGGCAGGTTTTTTTTTCTCAATGCAAGATTTATGGGAACATTTCAGAAGATAAAAGCTGATCTTCAATCAGTCAAAGTGATAACTAAGTCACATTAGGCTGCTTATTTATGGTCACATGCCTATGGCTTCACACGTATAGCTTTAGTATCCTTATATGTATCTGCCCTCAGTTTGAACTGCTTGATTCAGGGTATAACCAGGCTTGTTCACACAGTGAGGCAGAATAGTTTTACAAGGCTGCTGTGCAATTCATGGCAGACGTGGTTTTAAATGCCCTTGTGAATGAAAACTAATGTGATTGCAACTGAGAAATGAGATTTAAGGTTGTTAGAAGTATCAAGCAGGTATAAAGAATTCCCTTTCTATGGAAGATCTTGCCATATATTTATCTTTTAAAAGGCAGTGATTTCTCTAGTGACATATCTGAATACATAGAGCTATAGACATGCTAGGAGAAATAAGGAAAAAGACCAACATCCTTGTATTGCATTACCTAAGTTTTGCTCTGCTCACAATTGCTCTAAGGAACCTGAGAGTTCTCAGAATTAGTGGTCATCTGGACAGTGACTGTGTATACCAATGTTTCAAGACTGCAGGTTCAGGCTGCACATAATTAATTTTATTGCAACCTACTGTACACTACTGTTACTGCATTATTTCTTTTACAGACATGACCATTGGGGGGAAAAAAAAAAAAGGAACCAAAAGCATACACCACTGTTTTCCAAGGTATAGCAGTTATCAACTGAAATGCTACAGTTTTTCCTCCTATTGCCATCTACAGCAGCTTTTCATAAATGATGGCTTTTTAATGACAGTGCTTCATTTCAAGAGCCCCCTCATGATATGGACACTATCATAGCAACATAAAAATCAAATCTATTGTTTTGATCTCATTTCAAATCTTCTCTGGTGCCACTGGTATAAGATTATCATGCTTGACAATGCTTGGTTAAATGTTGAGATGTACTAGTTAGAGGGGTAAGCACACCACATGCACTTAATAACCAGACACCAGCCAACTCTGAGGGCACGAGGAGTAGGCAGTAGTGCCAGGCACCATGCTCAGAAGTGCCTGGAGGTTCAGCATAATAGTCAATCAGACCTAATATCTCTTCTGTGACAGAGGTGCTTTGTCCACAAGGTCATTTGCCTGTGGCAAAAATAGCAGAATGAAGAGAGCACAAAAAGAAATTCAGGCTCAGAAAATCAGCAGGAAAGTTAATAGTGTTGAGGAATTCCTTAGTTTCTAGAGGCAAGTTGAGATGGGGGATCTTTCTGAACTGTGGGGTGAAATCAGAGAAACAGTGTGGTCTTCAAGAAAAGAAGTCCATCCCTCTGGTTTCCTTTGATTTCAAAGTGTAAGAATAGTTTGCCTTAGCATAGCAATGAATTCCTTCCCTGATTGAATTCTGTGCCTTAGTTGCAATACCTTACAGGGCTATGTCAGTCATTTTTTCTAAAAATGGTCAAGTTCATAAACATAAGAGGTTTAATCTCATTGTATTTTCTCAAATCTCAGAAGGATCAGAAGGGTTTTCACTCTCAGAAAGTAAGTTTTACTTCAATAAAAAGTTGAACAAGAAATACTGTAAAATATAGATAACTCAGACTGGTCAGGTAAGGCAGCCATTCCTATGATTTTTTTTTTCCTTGCAGGAAGTATCCAGCCAATAAACTGGCTTTCTGAGTTGCAGACAACTCCACACAGCCCTGCCTGCCTCTAAGAAACTGAAACTAATTGTAGTTATTACAATTTGCAAGAAAGAATCTGAGAGCACTTTGTAAAACAGACGTAAACATAGAACTTTGGAATTTTTATTTTTCTATTATAAAGCTTGTGGGGTTTGAGGCAATTCCATTTTTTGATGTCCAGATTTGTGATATTTTTATGTATAGTTGGAATTAAGCTTTTCTTTATTAGCTCTGTTAAATTCTAACAGGTGGGTGGCCTCTTCAAATAAAGAATTTTGTATAGAGAAATGTATATATCATGTGACCATAAGCATCTAAACTGAAAGTGGCAGCTTAGAAAGAGGAGTATGGAAGTAGGCAGCTGGTGTAAAAATATTATCTTCTGGCTAGTTACCAGGAGGGTACGGATTGTGATGGCTCTCATTTTCATTACCACAAGACAAATCGTTCAATATGTTTTAGATGTAAATCCAATCTGATAGACTTTGAATATGAATTTAGGCACTTTCTCTTTGAGCAGGATCCATATATCTGCAGCTGAATGGTATCTCTGGAGTTAAATATTAATTTTTAATAAAGTTTCAGAATTGATTACTTATGGTTTTTTTTTTAACTTTAGTTAATTTCTGATCAAAATCAAGTTTGACATATTTGTGACACATTCATCTCTGGTGGTTCAGAAATCAAATGTAAGATTGGCTGTAAACTTGATTTATGATCCAACAACAATCCAGCACCCTTTCTTTTTTTTTATTTTTTTGAAAGTATCTGACCTGTCAAACCCCCGTTTTTTGAGAGGAATATACCAGTTTTCTTGACTCTTAAGTGGGAAAGAAAGGGAAAGGAAAAAAAAAGCTATCACTAAGGAAAGAGAGAAAGAGAAAGAAAAGCAGGGAGGGGGAGAAAGAGGGAGGGAGAAGTACACCCATGCATCAGTAGTGATAATACCCAGCCACTAAGATTCTTGCCAAGAGATGAGAACTCCCTTATGCAAGAATAAGAATCTGAATACTCTGTTCCTCCTGTGCGACGACCGTGTTGATAACTACTACCTGGTCGGAAGAGGACCCTCTCATTGTGTTTTTTTAAACACATTCAAAAGAATTCTGGTTCTTTGCATACAGAACAGGAAGTGCTTTGAAATCATGGATATTTTTGTAGGACATGAAAATAACTGCCTTCCTACATCTATTCATGAAAAAGAAAAAAATTGTTTAACTTTTTAAGAGACCAGATGTAGTTTGGTGTTTTATAATTTTTGTTTGATTCTTGCTGTTTAGTAAAAGTTTAGGATGCAAGGATGAAATTCTGGGTTTGCTGTTTGATTTAGTAGATAATAGACCCATCTGAAAATTGTATTAATTTTGAATAGCCTGTTGCATGGCGAGTTGACCCAGTTAAGAAACGAAATCCCATAGTTTGAAGGACATGAAACAGCTTATAGGAGACACATATGTCTACTTCAGAGTTTCTAAATCAAACGAGGATTGCAGATACCCTGTGCTGTCCATTAATTGCTATCTATGGAGAATGTAAACTTGAAAGAGAGAGAGGCAGCTGGAGAACTTTCCGCTTCTGCTTCAGTCCATATGGATTAATTGCCATGAAAACCTACATATATTTGCAGGTTAATATATAGATAAAATAACAGACTCTAAAGGTGTTGATTGGCTGAGGGCGCATTTCAAATCACCTTTGAAAATCTGAGATTCTAATTATACCAACTTACTGAAATTATTTTCCTTGCCTGTATTACTTCCATTCACAATAGTTCCCTACAGCCTAAAACTCTGGAATGCAGAATACTCAAGGGTTTGTGTTTTTTCTTTTTGCATATTCCAGATGGGTGAATGAGTTGGCCGTGGAGATATGATTGCTTGTAGTATGGACATACCCACAACAGTGTTAGGTTAGGAGGCATCAGTAGGGAATGCAACACTGAAATACTGATATTTGCCCCAATTTAAAGAGCTTAGAGTTGTACTGTCTTATTAAGCATTAATTCTTCCTGTCCACAGATATTGGTGACTATCACATCAAAATAAGTGTACAACACAGCCTCTGATGTATCTTTGGTTTAATGCAAATTAGAGTTTTTATGTATTCCTGGATGATGAGACAGAGTGCACTCTCAGCAACATGGGAGGAATGGGTGACAAAGTGGAGGGGGAGCAGTTGGGGGCTGCAGTGATGAATTAGCCATCCACAGAGATGTTCAAAACAACAACCTTCTCTATTGGACTTACTTTGAACAGGAAGTAGGACCACTGGGCCTCCAGAGGGCCTTTCCAGCCTACGTGCTCCTGTGATTCTGATATATCAGTTATGTGTCTAATTTATTACTTCTAGTAACATTTTCTCTGTTAAATTGCATATTGAATCTCACAATTTATGGGAAAATTAAATTGGGAACAAATTTTATAATAGCTTCATACTGTTGTTGAAGGATGGTTTATCTGAATATATTAAAATCCTGGGCCTATTCATTTAAAAGTAGGAAGCCTCTTAGAGACCTGAAGTACAAGACCACAAAAGTAATGTCAGTCTTTGCTTAACTGAGAAAAATACTGTTTTCTAATCTATTTATTTGTTGCATTCAGATTAACTCCACCAGTTACTATATCTTTACTTAGAATGAGAAAACTTTGTTTGCTGGAAGAGTTTCAAAACAGATTTAGAACAACAGTGACTCAGAAGACATTATCTGATGAATGATAATTTACTTGAAAGTGACAGAACTGCAAAACTAAATTTAAATTCATAGTGGATGATGCTTAAAAAATTGCAATGTGCTGATAAATTATGATCCTTTACAGAGGAGTTAAGAACTGGGAATGACTAATTTTTCAGTTTAAGAAAAAGTATATTTTGAATTCTTTTGCCTTCTACCCATATTATTGCCCTCCCCCATCAAAAAAAAAAAAAAAAAAAAAAAAACACCACCAAAAAAAAAAAGACAAAAGGAGCTAAAAATCATTCAAATAGGAAAACAATGTAAAGAAAAGTCTTTCACAGCTGTGACTCTCTCCAAAGTCTATAGTCTAGAATTATTTCCTAGAAAAGTAGAAAGTAGAAGCTGTTGTTGGAAAAATGAATCGAAGGAAAGTCTGTGGACCAAATCCTGTTCTTTTCCTATCCTTGAAGAAATATTTTGATTCAGTCCTGGATCTGATAGGGTCAACATCCCAGACACCAACTGGGTGGGTTTGTACTCTGGTCAGATAAAGGAAAACCTCTGTAGTGCAGAAACATATGAGTAGATAATGGATCCATTCTGTCATTGTTGCAAAGTTGAAATTTGTATTGTAGATTTTAAAAGACAATCATAACTTAATCAAAGAGGAGGGGAAACAGTAAAGGGAATGCATAAACCTCTCCTGCAATTCAACTGACAGAAGATGAGTGTGTTTAGTAGATTAAACCCATACACATGTGGATGTATGTGTCAGTAAGAAAGGGAACAGTGATTTTGACAAGTTGGAGGGAACAAATATTATAGAGTTATATCAAAATGTCAAATGTACTTTAAATCATCTCTGGCAGCCCATAATCTGTGTTAAAGACTGAAGTATGAATTAATGTTGAAAAGCAAAATACCAAAATGTTCCAGGTGACGACAAAAGTTGGAGTTTTCCTCTGAACATTTACTATCAATTTGAAAGGAAAAAATAAATGAATGTTCTTTTTTTTTGGTATGGCATGCACTTACTTGTCAGAGATCAGTAAGGATTACGCTTGCTATTAACAACAAAAGTAGTAATAATCAATGTCACTTCTGTGAGTGAAGTATGAAGATGATAAATCTAGTGGAATAACTGCACTATTTAGATGCATGGTGTGAACACACTTCAACAACCTTCAAAAGGTTTTTGACCACTACAAAACTCTTCCTATTCCAAAATTTGCATAAGTCTCCTAATATTATTTCAGGATAGATCTAAAGAGAGGAGGAAAATAATCTTATTAGAAAGTAATCTTACTAATCTTGACAGTATTTCACTGTATCCCATCCCTTGGATTTTGAAAACCGAACCTTTTTCTAGTACTCTACTGTCAAACTTTTCAGTGATGGTAATATCTTTCAAAATTGTTTTACCGTAACTTAGGTCATATTACTTCTCTGTTAATGACTACATTTGATAGAAAGGTAATTAAATATTATCACAAACAATGAAATGCTGGATAATATTTATGAAAATACAAAATTATAATATGTCAGTGCATGTTTTTTGTGAGGGTTTAAAGAGATGACTTTTATAATACAAGTGAATTCAATATCTTAGCATGTGAAAGATTCTAAATATCAGTGCTATATTTACTCTCTAAGCAGAAATATTTACAGCAACTGAAGACATGAACATTATTTAAACAAATGAAAAACCGAAGCATTCCTGAAACAATAGGTATAAAATAAAGTCTTATTCTACCCAATAATAATCAGAAAACTATATATGTGAATTTCTTTCTTTTCTAGCACCACTAACAGATAAACCACCAAAGCTTTTACATCCCTTGGAGAGTAAGCTAACAATTCAGGAGACCCAGTTAGGTAAGTAGCAAACATATAATTTATATTCAGTTTTTATGGAAGTGTTTGATGTGTTAATGTATGATGATAATGTGATGGTATGTTGACAATAATTTCATTGAAAAGGCATTAAACATTGTTTCCACGGAGAGATGTATCATATACCATCTAAAAAATTGTTGTTCACAAGAAATTGGTAGCAATTGATACTGAATATTAAGCTCTTTAATGTTCCAGATATTGGAATATTAAACCAGATGCTGGTTTTTACCTTTGCTGAAAGTCTATAGTTATGTTTACCTGAGCTTTTCTTTCCAAACTTCCCCTTTTCTGTATATTTATATATACAGATATAGTGGTGTAAATTCTGCTTCAAAGATTGCTTTGCTTTGGCAATTACTTAAAGAATTTCAAAGATGTTTTGTAATTGTAAATGTTGTACTGGTCTACCATGCAGAAAACAGTGAGAAGTTAATATAATAGCACCCGATTATTCTGAATGTATGAATATATATGTAAAGATAAATGGAGAGAAATTGATGCATGAAGCAAATATTTTGTTTATTGTTTTCTAGCCTAGTGGATGGTGGGTATATTTTGTCACTTTGGTCTCCTACTGCTGTACAGGTAATTTAGGCTCCAAAGCTAAGTGCATGAGTTACTACAGTTTGCAGGATTTGACAATCCATCTCCTTTGTGGATTGACACAGAGGGCAACTTGTAAGAAACAAACAGTCCTCAGTAGGTTATGCTGGAATTATGGTTTGGGGTCAGAACAGTAGCCTATTGGTAGATCCTCTGGCATGTTAGCTACAGAAACAAATGGAAACAAATCTTGTGATTTTCTAAATCTCACAGGGGGGAAAAAAAAAGTAAAGCAAGCAAAACTCAGTACATTCTGCAGCACCAGAAAAAGCAGGCGGCTTGCAAATTAATTCTGACAGTCATTAGCAGAACATTTTGTGGTGCTTGCCAGCTTATGGCTAATAGTGGACAGAGAATAATTCATCTTTGTTTTTTAATATTCATAAAATATTACTTAAAATTAGTCATGCTATTCAGGTAATATTCTGACATGCTCATATATATGTTTTCACAAACAATTATAGAAAAAGGAAGATGTAACATATTTCCTTCTAGAGCTACTTTCTGTTGTTCTGAAGTTATTGTTTCTGATGTACCAACTCAGAAAACTTCTGTATGACAATCCTAGATGATTTTATCTTTTTGCTTGAACAAGTGTAGGGAACAGAAAGCAAAGTGATTCCACACATTTTTCTCCCAACTAATGTTGCTTACTGAGATATTTTTGATGAAAAAAGCAGAAGGCAGAACCTTTTGGAGCTTTGATGTTGTCTTACTAAATATACTGCATGGGTGAGGCTCTTTCGATAAAAATGTAATTATTAATGGCTGGCTTTTTATCTAAGATTTTTAGAATTAATCACATTTGTTTTCTTGTAGTTCTAAGAAACAGATTAAAAAATTTGAGGAGTGTTGCATTTGGAAAAGACACCTTCCAGAAAACTAAATAGCTATTGATGAATATGAAAGAGTTAATTTGAAAATGTCACTTTCAGGCACAGACGGGAAAGTCTGACTGTAAATGAATGTGAAGCTACAATACTTAGCCTTATATCAGGAAGTTTCAAGAATATATTAATTTGTTTAAAAGCCTGTGAAAAAGTGAGAACTGAAGCAACTGCAAAAAAAGTGATAGTTCCCTGACATGAAAATTATGTTGTTTCACTCCTAAATTTAATGTCGTGGTCCTGCTTTGAAAGCTCTGTTTCATTTTCACTGAGAGTAGTTAGCATTCATTTCAGTGGGCCAGTGCATACCCAGCAAAAATTGCAAAATATTTTAATGTTGGAGTAATGCTGAGATTGACTAGGTCAAACCTTAGATAGTTACATAAGCCAGCAGCCTCCTACCCACCTGAGGCTTGGGGTAACCACATTTTGCAGACTGGTCTAGACATTGCCACAAAACATGTTAGTCCTCCAGAATGTGTTTCAGATGATGTTTGTCCCTTATTTGGAAAACAAATGTGTTGGTGGAAGGGGGAGAAGTGGAATGTGTGGCACAGAAAAGGGAAAGCAAGGATCTTGGAGCTCGAGATAGGCTGTGACTTCATTAGCAGGTCACCGGCCAATGCGGCAGGGAGCTGGGGCAATCCCTGCTCTCCCCAGTGTTTCTGTGGTTCTCAGCTCACAGTTCTTCACCTTGAGTTGGAAATGAAGCAGGTTGCAAATGTCAGGGCATGCCCTGGTGGGTGCATACATAAGTTACAGGGATATGTCTGCTTCTTCAGGTGCACATGGTGTGCTGAAACATCAATAGTGAGGGTTCACCTCTAAAACTTCCTCTGCCTGAATGCCTCTGGTGATGGGCGCTAGGCACACTTGTGAGAAAACCCTCAGCAACCCCAGTGTTTTTGCTGCTGAAGGAGCTGCTGGAGTTCAGTTCTTAAACAGGGCACCTCCATGCAGTGTCTAAAATCAAGGTGGGAAGACTCCAAGCATATATCATTAATTTGGCTCCAGCACTGCTAAATGACAAAGATACCTGATATTTATTGCTGATACATATTGGTCTCTTCTATATACCAGCAATTAAAATTAATGTCATGGGACCACAGACATGTTGTATTACTGTATTGCGTGGCTACCATAAAACATCATCAGACTCTGAGGTGACTGCATATTAAGGAAGGAGTTTCTCTAAGGGGTGACCGATAGTTTTATGGCATAAGCTAACAAAAGCAGTTCGACTTGGTAAGACAAACAGAAAGAAGTCAGAGCTGGAGAATCTGGACAGCTCAGCCTTATGAACCTACAGGTTCCCATCACGGTCAAGCTAACTGCAGTCTGTCATGGAAAAGGTGTCCAGCTATTCACCTGGTGTTTGAGAATGTTGAGCATGGCTGCACTACAATGAGCAGCCTTAGAGAGTCACAGGAATCGTGAAATGCCTTTTTATTGCACTGAATAGTAACCAGAAAAACACAAGATAGAAACTGGAGGAGAAATTAATTTCTTAAAGGCTTTTCTTAAAAGACAGTATGAGACAGCCACAGCATGAGAAATCCTAGAAGAGGAAAGATTAGTTCCCGGCTTACCTGTTCTGCATTAAATGCTTTTTGTTTGTAACTTCACTTCCAATTTTGTAATCAATAACTTAATCCTGTTGCAACTTAATCCTTAATACTATTTTCTTTTTAAGCTTTTCTCTTGTTAAAAGGGGTTTTAGATAGCTGTGGTGATATCAATATAAACTGCTTCTCTGGAAACAATCACTCCAGATAAAATATTATGTCAAATACAGTCTTCAAAAGTATGAAGCCTGCAACAAGCTCGAAGCTATAGCGAGGAGTGTTTCCCGCTCTGTGGTCTGTCAGCATCATTATGCCAGGGAGGGGAGAAAAGCAGGCAATGAAGGGGAGGCAAGGGGAGGCAAGGGGAGGCAAGGCATGGCTAATGAGGAACAACATAATGACCCAATGAGTGAGGACTTCCAAAGGTCTTGGCTTGTGGAAAAAAAATTCTAGTGAAGAAGGAACCCATGTTGTAATAAGGGAGATTTTAATCACTATGATTTTATTATTAAATAAAACACCAAAAAACAAAACCAAAATTTTTTTTCCTAGGTACCCTAGTCCCTTCTTTAAACTTTCGACCTTCAGATTACATTAAACTAACTATTCTGTAGTTGAGGTGGTCCATAAAGGGTGAAACGTATTTTACTAAAAAAGGCACAATAAGTGAGTCAGAAACATTCAATTGCACCAAGGAAAAGTTTGCGGTTACAGCTGAGTGACGACGTGGCAACTGATCTTCCTTCTACTCTTTTTCCTAATTTAATAAAAACCTAAAAGGTCATAGTTAAGATATCAGAAATAGCATGTCTATGTATTTTAAATATTTATTTTTTCTGTCTTTCTTCATCTGTGTTTGCACGTCTGAGAATAACTATACATGCATGTATACCTAATTTCCCCCTACATATATAACATATATACATATATATAAAAAAATATATAGAGACAAAACTTAACAGTGCATTTCTTCAAATTTTATCTCAATTTATTAATGCTTTCTCTGGGACACATTTATGTGATTTAATGATGGTATAATAAAACTTCTTTATTCGTGTTAGATCATAATCCATTGGGAAATATAGGGGATACTATATACCATACTCATCTGAGGTACTTTCTGTGTGAAGTGTCTAAATACGATCTAACGCAATAAAAAGTTCCTTTTCAGTCTCTCTGTAACTATGTACATTTCATTATTTATGTACAGATTAGATATAGAAGAATTTTCTATTTCAGATTGTGCAGTTTTTCACATTTCCTATATAAATATAATCAGATACAACAAAACTCTTCAAAGAGTTCTCTGTGGGAGACAGCAGGATATAACTTAGTGTAACCAAGACCATAATAAATACTGAATACGATATACCAAGAAATGCAATTTAGAAATAGCCACATACTGTACATGATTTCCACCCTGCAAACTTATAGTCCTAAAAAGATAGTAATTGTGTAAATTTGAAACATCAGGAATCACATTGTTCTGTGATCGTTTTTCCCAGATTTTTGGCTTCAAGCTATATTTTATGTTTCTAAATTATATCCAGGCACTTCATCGTGTGTAATGTTGAAAGAAACACAAACATTTCCTTGCATTAAAAAAAAAAAAAGATCACTTAACAGTACCATGCAACGGCATTAAAAAAATAAGTGGTAAATGTCAAAATCAAAATTTAATACAGTGTCCGAAGTACTTATCATTGAAAAAAAATTTTAAATTAATGAACTCCTCCAAAATATTCTGCTTTAGAGATACAGTTGTCTGGTGAGCAACAATGGTCCTCACATGTCAAACTGGTCTCAATAAGGATGTCTCTGGGCTGTTGGTGCAATGACAAATACTAGTAGAGTTTAGGTGTTTTGTTTTTTTTTTTCTCCCAGGAATTAGTCTGCTTTCCAGTTCTAGAATAAATGTTTTCCAGCATTACTGGTGAAGTCAGGATATACTTAGGCAGTCCAAAAGAGGAGTGGTTTTACAAGAAGCTGCATTGAACACTGTTTTTGTCTTAGATGTATTGTGGATTTGTAGAGTATATTAAGATTTAGTGTTGTACACCGGTTTCATTTTGAAAGATCCATCTAAATCTGCATGCATTCTTAATAGCGATAATTATTGTGGATTTGACAGTTTGTCATGTCAATAGAAAATTGAAAGGTTTTTGGAGGAACACTGAGAGGCTGAAGGGTTTAAATGCTTGCGATAAACTCTTACGCTTTAGAACATCATAGAAGTATGAATACTGTGAAACAATCAGTTTAACAGGATCTTTTTTACTTTCGTTAACAGATGTATAACACTGAAGTTCAAGCTGTGCATATTGAGGTATTATGCTTGTCTGTTTACGTAGCATATTATGGATGAAATAAGATACAGTATCTCTAGATATAATCAATACACATCTGTTATAAATGTCCAATTCACTGGCTATTCAATTTGCTATTATATTTAATGTCTAAGGAACTTGCAAATAAAACAAGACTCATGGAAATTCAGTTTGATGTTACATAGCATAGTTACTAAATAAAAAAAAAGGAATTCCAAGAATAGTTTATGTCATGTATTGTAAACCTTCATGTAATACTTTGTTAGTGATGAATGCATGCTCAAGAACTATAGGTCAGTGAACTCCTTTGCTTTGGGTTGGGCTTGAGGATATTAGGATACACATGGCTATTAGTCCAAATTTCATATTTGACAACAAATTACTGGCAATGTATTCAACATTCACTTACCAATCATAGCTTGTGACCTATATCCCTCTCAGAATGCTCTAGACATCTATAAGCAAAAGATAACATAACACTATTTTCCACAATCTGTCCTCTTTCAACTTCTTATCCTTCTGCTTAGGGTAAAATTCTGACAGTGGACTACTTTATTATTTTTCTTGTTCCCACACACAAAAATAATCTGAAAAAAAGATCTTTATTCAGCACTCTAGTTTTCATGCCAATCTGAAAGTATATACAAAAAAAGTCCAAACCAAAGAAAATTGTGATGATCACTTGTTTCAATGAACTCAGAGGTAACTCTTGAAAACCGTGGAGCTGGGAAGTTAAAAGATAGAGAAGGCATCCAGTTCAGTAAAACCAGAATTTAAATTTACACCTCAAGATCTAGTTATTTGTGAGGCCTGTCTTGCTATCTACCTTGAACCAGTAAATATCACCTTCTAGTGCATCAGTAATTTCAAATGCTTAAAGTATCCTTTTAATCTATATCTGCTATATGACAAATATACTGGTCTCATTCCAATAACTAGTTTATAATAACTGAAAATATTTGCAGGAAAGGAAATATTAGAAAAATGTCATACTTACTTACAAGGAAATAAAACATATTAAGTGACTACGTATATTCACTACAGAAACAAAAGAAGCACATAGCCTCAGTTAAATAAATTGTGTTATTAAGAAAAAATTATAACAAGCAGTGCAAAATTACCTCTCTCTACACTAACGTGATGGAAGGACTGGAGATGTGAGGCTGTAGGGTCATATGTTTTGGTTTTTTCACAGCTTTCAAGGCAATTAATTTGAAGTAAGATACGCTTGTATTTTTTAGTAATTCATTCATGGTCAGATTTTTTCATAGGATTTCTAAAAGCATGTGTGGTACATTTCTGCTCATTAAGAATCGTAGGAGGACTAGCTTCTTGGTGCTGATTTTGTAATACTTTTACAGATTGATACTAAAGATACCTATGGGTTTGTTATAGTTTGAATATTAGTAGAGAGTTTCTATGGGATTTTTGTGTGTCTTTTTAATCTCTCACTATCTTCTTTTAAACAGCACATTCATCCCACTTAAGTTAAAATTAGAGGATTTCTTTTTGGGAGACTTTTTTTAACTGTTAATTATAAATTCAATTCCCATATAAAGAAAGATGACTTAAAAATAAAGCAGCCAATATTGTACTTTTTTTTTCTTTTTTTTCCTTTTTCAAGTGGTAATTAATATCAAAACAGATATTTTATCATAGATACAGTATCCAAGGTGCCTTTTTTAGTTTCCCAGTGCTTTGGAAAGGTTAAGCGTTTTTAAGCATTAAACAGCTTATAAACATGAATACCTTCTGCCATGTGAGTACTCAAATCAGTGAGATTATTCTCCTTTGTAAAAAAAACCCAACCAAATGAACAAACAGAAGTTAAATGTACAGGGGCAAAATCCAAGACTGAAATTAGTTGGAATTACTATTATGGAATGAAAGATATTTAGTTTGCCCAGGGTGGTATTCAGAACAATTTATTTACTATAGTAGACACATATGCTAATGTAACCAACAATAAAAGTTCAACCTAGTTTAAGTCCAAAATTTAAATTAGGACTAAAATGCTATCAAAAGTGATCCAAAAGGAAATAAATCCATCCATTAAACTAGATGGCTTGCTATGCAGATGCTCATATGAATGCAACAAACCCTAGTGCTGAGACATGGTGAGAGTGGGAGTGCATAGCCAGGGAGAAAAGTGTGGAGAAGGCAGCATAAAGGTGTTTTGGCTCAAACCGATTATGAAACAGCACTGGAAGTCAATACTTGGTCACAGTAGGCTCCCCATAACGTTCATGTAGATTGAGAGGCACTGGAGTGGCATAAGTCATATCACATCACAGTGGAACTGCTTGCAGTCTACACATATCTTCCCATGAGGATGGATTTTGTCTGGACTTTGGTACTCTGACAACTTGCTCCATTCACTGTATAGGATTTTAGACTTTGTTTTAGACGTGTGGGATGGCACACATGAAGTTAGAGTGTGCAAATGTCTTCTTTCATGATACCTATACATGGCAGATGAATAGATCTTTCAGAAACATTTTATGCTGAACCATTTAACACTGAATTTTATAACAGGAAATGTCATAGGTATAGTATATCATAGAAGTTTATGGCCCAGGTCTTCTAAAGTGTTTTTATTTTTTACTGTTAAAATTATTGAAACATAGTTCCATAAACTGAGATGTGTTAATGGTTTACCGTGACCAAACATGAGACAATTCTATCATAATTCTATCTTAATGTTATTTAAAGTGATAATGAATTGCACTGCTACTTGTTAGGGTATCTGGTATCCAGTTGCAGAAACTTGAGAGCAAGGAATAGATTTTACAGTGATAAAAGAAAAAAGTATATTAGTCATATAAACTCTTTAATAAAACATTCAGTTAATTTTGTTTATCCATTGTTCTTGCTTCATCCCCTTGATACTCATCTATATATAAAAAGCATACTGGCGGATGGTTCTTGTTTTTCAACAGAAGCATATATGCTAAATTAGTTATACTGAGAACAACATAACAAATATTTTTTGAGGGCTGATTTTAGTCATGCTTATATAGCTCATCAAGCTTCAAAGACAATTTTAATTTTAGCAGATGTTATTTTCATTGGTAAATTTTCAGTCTTTTGGTATTGTCATGTCAGATTTATTTATCAGAATTTTTTTAGTTGCTCCTCTTAGTGGCATTAAAAAATAATCTCAAGATTGTTCCTGCCTTTGAAATATTGCTTTGTTATGGAAAAAACATACTGACTTTAGCATAACCTGCACAAGTAAGGTTATTGGCTCTACCTTATCTGTACAGTACACTGAAAAGGTATCGTATGTCTAATCTTAGGACTGTAGGGTATCTTATTTTTCACTTTGGTCTGACTTTATGTTGTAGGCAATCATCAATGAAAATGGTTCAAATTAATCATTATAAAAGCAAATAACTTGGCTTTTGAAATTCTTCCCTTTTTTTTCTTTACGCTGGAAACCAGAGTTTTCTGTAAGAGTAAGAGCTGCTGTAGCCAGCATCATATGTGCCAAACTTCCAAACCCCCACTCTCAGTGCATGCAGCTAGTGTCTGCACACATCCTATTTCTGAACTCCATTTTGCTTAAGCTTTTTATGTAATTAGACGTAACGTTCCAGCCTGAAGTAGATCAAAGAGAAGACTGTACTGAGACAAGTCAGTATGTCGCAGAGCTTGAGCATCTCGTCCTTTGAACTGTGCTTGTCATTTAGAAGTGTTATCTTTATTATGGCAAGATGGTGTCACTGGTTGATCTATCACCTACTACTCTGCAGTATCCCTGCCCTTATCTCCTGTTTTGCTTTTGTAGCAATCTGTTAACAAGTGTGGGTGTGGGCCAACTCCTCTGAGCTGTCATAATACCCCAAGGCATGAAATGTAATTCATGAGTTTGTTTGTCCTGAATTCAGTATGCTTCATTCAGAATTAGCCTATTGGATGAGGAGATCCACAGGGGCAGGCATTTGGCAGTTGCCCTTTGGGGAGAATATTTCACTGCTGAGGCTGTGCCTGGCAGCAGCTCTGAACTGCCACAGGGGAGGAGCTAAGCATGGTTTATATAAAGGTCATACTAATCTGGAGGCTGGATTACCCTCCAGGTGACAATCCATGCTTTAGGGTTGAAATAAGTCTAACTCTTCTTGGAAAAAAGAGAATTTAAAGCAGCTTATTTCTAGGTCTGTATTTAGCATGTTTGAGCCTTTCAGTGAGTTGTCTAAATCCTCAGGGCAGTAGAGATTTCAGGCAGTTGGAGAAAAGAGTAGAAAGACAAAGCTGAGAGAGACTTCAGAACAATCTAATGTGCTGTAGGAAAAGCCTCAATTTACAGACTAATTGTAATGGTGGTGGTTAGTGAGTGCTGTTGATAGTTCCTTGATAATCTTGATCCCAGGTAGATGTAGGTAAGGGATATGCCAGAGAGATTTGAGAGTGGAGCTGATTCCATATCAGTACAAGTGCATGGTACATTAGGTGCTACTTCAACAACTCCGCAACACACATAGAAAAGCATTGGACTGCCGGTAGCAGTTTACAAGGAATCCACAGATGAAAAGAAGGACTTCACTAGTTAGAGATGACTGAAGATGGCAACTGTTGTGCATGTATAATTGCTGGTTATTTCCAAGGCAGTAAATTGGGGTCTCAAGAGTGGCTGAGTTGTAGATCAGCTGAGCCTCAGTAATTGACCCCTTGCAGCATATCCTGAGATATGTGTTGAGTGCATTGTAAATGCAAGATCAAGAATTGCTGAAGTTTAAGATGGCAGGATTTTCTTTGCTTTTCAAATGGATAACAGTACACATTATCACTTACTGTGGTACAGAAGACGTTATGCAATTTTTTACACTGTGATCATACATTTGTGAATTAAAGGATAATATTGAATCCTTACTAAATTATCTAATATCTATTTTGTCTACTCAGAATAAAACAGTTCCTTCACAGTCAGTAATGATAAATTAGTTAAAATGACTGGACTATTTTAACGTCTATTGGAAAGTGCTGAATTTTAAGTTCATGCGCAGTGCTGTGTACAGCAAAAGAACATAAAAAATTATATTCTACTTTGAAACCTTAAAATCTTTTTCATAGTTGCTTCTGTTATCTGCTAGCAGTACGGCAATATATCATACATGAATGTCATTTCTAGGAAGTCCCATTTTTTTTCTTAGCTCTTCTTAAATCAGAGACATACCATTAAGTCTATCTTATAAACGCATTCAGTAAGGGAGGCTATTTATATGTATTTTTTATGACCTTTGCATACAGAATGATAATTTATATGTCAGATTTGAAGGGTATATTTCCATACATTAAACATTTGTAATTTACCTACCCTCAAACGCATTATATATCACACAGGTAAATATGTGTACATAAATTTATTTTTTTTATAAGAATATAACATGATACTGTATTTGAACTAAACTTCTGGGTTTGTTTTCAAATTAATTATAAAAACCACCAGGTATGATCATCTAAATATTATTACCAGCTTGTTTTGCAGCTCCTATTTTGCAGCACAGAGGTATATTCAGCTAGGTCAAAAGACAAAAGTAACTAAATCTGAACAGAAGTAAACTGATTTTTTTGTTATAATTTTACAGTTCAAACTAGATGAAATGTAAAACTACATGGTTTAAATAATGAAAAGCCAACATGATATGTAAGAATCATCAGTTTTATTCTGTAGTAAATTCTATCCAGAAAAAGAATACTTTTTATTCTTTTTATGAAGGATATAGAAGAATATATTTTTTTTTAAAGCCAGCAGTCTACCTTTATATGTAGCTTTTTAGAGAAAATGTTGGGTTATGGTATCCACATGTTGCCTGTGTAGGCACAAGTAGAATCAGATTACGGTAATTATAGATTTTACTGGCTGCATACAGTAACAATAAATCCGTAAAACCACTGTTATCTTAAACACAGCTAAAAAATCACATCCTGCATCATTGTCCTTATGGTAGTAAGCCGTAAAAATGTTTGAAGAGACAAGGGGAAGTTGGGTTTTATGTATTGGCTGTTTTCTAATAAGTTAAAAAAAAAAACAACACACTTAAATTTGGAATTTAATATGAGAACGTAAACTGGTGAAGGACAATAAAAGGAAAAAATTTTCAATAGGATCTTTCTTATGCATCTGTACTACTGAATTTATGTTGCAATAATGTCAGGACTTTTTTCTAATAATGACTAATGCTAGGAAAAAGTGTCTCTGGCAGAATCTTTACATGAATTTTGATTAAAATAGATAATATTATTAAGGATATGTAAATTACATATATTTCTCTTAAAATTTCACTTTTTAAATTATACTGCTTGGAGAAGTAAGTTTAAAAAAATAGTTAGGTAGAATTCTGCCATGCATAAGTAATGATAAAACTAGTCTCAGAGAATGACATTGAAAGGATTTCTAAGCTTCTCCAGTCCCAAACTTTTTCTGATTCTCTTTAGCCAACCATCTTCAGCCATCTTTGCAATTTAAAGCTTTTCCAGTTACATAAGATAAATAGGGATTTGAGATTTTATGTCTCTCTATGCATGTAAATGATTCAAAGCATGAGGACAACTGAATCAATTCTGCATTGGAAAAACAATATAATTGTTTCCTCAAAAAGACTTAAAAACACTCTCAACATTTTAGTCTATCTACACGTAAAATGCACCTTCTCTCCTTACGAGGCTTCCCTCTCTAGAAGGTTGTACACTTTTGTCTTTAGTAATCTTCCTGCCTGCTGGAGATAGATAGAGACTTTTACATGCAATACTGCTGCCATATTTATCTTCCACATAAAGGCGAAAGCCATCAAATTTTCCCTCAGTTCCAGTTTTGTTTCTTCATTTCTCTTTGAAAATAGTTGGCTTTATTTAGACAGTGCCTACCCACCCTTATAATAAATATTTTTATCTTGTGATGAATAATGATGATTTTCTAGTCTGGGCTCTGCCTTCTTTTACTATTTCCCAAGAGTTATTTTAATGTAACTGCAAAGGACTATCTGAGTTTCAAACATTGTGCCTTTCACAAAGCTAAAATACTTGCCAGTGATGGGCTGCTCTTCACTTGTCTATCTGAGGGACCTTTAAAAGATAAGTATTCAGTTTCCAATTAGTCTTTGGCTAGCAGATGTGGGACAGACACATCTTATAGCTGTAAAGCAAGAAAGATTTGCTTGAAAGATCACTTTTTTTTTAACAGCAAAAGCTTTGCAAGTGGTAGTTTCTGTAACAAAAGGGCTTCCATTCCTGCTGAAGTTTCACCCAAATACCCTGAGAGTAGAAGAGACTTCCTCCTTCCCCGAGATCCTCCATAAAAGTGACAGTTAAGTCACTGAACAAGAGGAAGCGATTATCTCAGAAACCTCTTCATCTTCCCACATCTTTACCTGAACTCCCCAGAGGAGCATCAAAAATCCTGTAACACTCAGATACCAGTATATTTCATAGATTGCAGAAATAGCTAAGGTAGTCATCTTTTAGAATACTTGCTGAAATACATTTACCAGTGGTGGCCAGACAGAGAAAACTGACTGAAATTATTAAAACTCACTTGGTTTGCAGTCTCCACTTGTTTTTCCATGTTTGTTTTGTCATAAACAAAACCTGAAAGCTTTTGGAGGAAATACTTCTACTATGGATGGACCATCTAGAACCATGCCCAACTGGTGATACCTAGTCATGGTAGCTGTAACTACAATAGCAATAATTGTTTTGCTCTTTCATTGGAAAGAGATTTAGATTACAGCTATTGCTTCTCAGTCCATCCTTCTCCAGTGTGCTGACCTCTCCGTGAACCCTATAAACATCTCAACCCTGTAAAGGACACTGTCTTCTTTCTTCCTTTACCACTATCTTCCCAGCCAAGAACAGAAAGAAAGGCAAAGAACAAAAGAAGTGCAAAACTTATATTCCATATAGTATAGATATCTCAAAATGAAGCTTGATAAATAAATAAATAAAAATATATGCAGTCTATCAATACCTTTATTGTTAGAAGACATTTCACAGCTGCCAGGCACCCCATGGGACTCTACGAAGATGGAAGCCATCAGTGATCCTTTGTAGTGTTCATTTGACATTTCTGGCTAATGAAAACTGTCAGGTCATGGCATAATCTCAGAGGAAGTACTTGCACTAAGAACCAAAACTATGCTGCTTAGTATAGGTTTCATTTGCTATTTCAGCAGCTTTGCAAGGAATCAGACTGTGTGTTTGTGTCCATCCACCATTAACCATGCTGCCATTTTAATGGGAAATAAAATGTAAAGAAAATCTTTTGCAGTAAAAAAGATGTGTAGAGAATACAGACTTCAAGGCAGTATTTATTATTACTCTTCTTGTTAGTGCCAAATGATCATTATTTTCAGGCAGAAGCCTGTTGATGTTTCAGCAATACAGAGAACACGTGCCCATCTCTGGCACTACCTTGCTTCTGGAAGGGACGAAACTGATGAGGAATGCTAAAACACATACTACTGAATTCAGTGCACCTGCTTGCCTTTTGTTAGACCACTTTGTATCAGCAGTATAGTTTCTGTGACTTAATGATCTATGCATGCATGAGCTTGTGAGACATCACACACAAACTTCCTCCTTAGCAGTTTATGTAGTTATAGAAAGAACTGTTGTGTAGAAATGCTTAATGAAACATGAGAGAATTTTGTACATGCTCACAGTATCTTCTGCTTGTTCCGTATTCATGGCAGATTTTCCTCGAGTGCTTCTTGTATTCCTTATTTCTGTTATCCGATGTTGATTTTTTAATGATATGTGTAATATTTAAAATTGAAATCTTCCAGTATGTCATGCCTGGTGTTCTGGTCAAATTTCAATAAACAGCTTAAACATTATAAATAATTTCAAAGGTATTTGAGGTATCCTTCAAAGACCTCTAACCAAACAGCTGGCTCTGAAAAAGAAGAAAAGATGTGTATAGTAATTAATGTAAGAAATAAGAAGTAGACCAGGAGACTAGATATAATGGGCATAAACACAGCCTCTAGCAGAATGAAAAATCAAGGCCATTTAGAACCAGAAGTTCAGGCATCAGGCAGTGAGAATGCAGGAAGTGTGCAAAGCCTCAGCTAACAAGGAAAAAGGTCCTTGCAGGAGTTGAGGAAAAACAAGCAAAGACTGGGAAACAGCAGAACAAGAGGAGGGAATCATGGGGTACAGCATAGCCACAGCCCCTTATGGAGAATATCACTGGGACAACACTTGGTCCCCATTGTGTACCAGAAGAAAGAGAAGTCTACAGACACCTTCACTGGGGTAGTGTAGTGTACTACAAGACACGATTAAATGCCAAAAGGAAGGAGAATATCTAGCGGGTGACTGTGTTATGACTGTAATGGAAGGGCACAAGGGCATAGCAGAAAAAATCTGTCCTGTTAATGCTGCCAGGATTACAATAAATATCAAGTGAAAGATTCCTTAATAATCTTCTAATTAAGTTAATGTCAGCCTGCAAGGCTAAAACTGATTCCTTCTGTTTATTAAATGAAAACTGAAAGAAAGAAATGTAAAAAAATTCTATGGCAGAAAATATATTAATTTTCTAATTATATTAGACCATGCTGGGTTATAATTATCCAGTTGTGTTTCTCTTGAATACTTACACATTAAAGCAGATTTCAGTAAGTATAAGTATCAGAAAATATGATGAATATATCAGGAAGTATGATTCTTCTATCTCCTGGCTGGGTTTAAAAAAAAAAAAAAAAAAAAAGGGGGGGGGGGAAAAAAACAAGTGAAGAAAAAGAAGAAAAAACATGGAAAAGATGGTCAGCCAGTGGTCTGTCATTTCATAATGAGTGATAGGGCACTCTTCTTTTGGCCTTGGAAGCTCTATCATTTCCATATCCTTTTATCTTAATTATTAATTTTCAGTTTTAAGCTTATTACTGTCATGTAAAATTTGTGAGAATGACTGTTCATGACTAAAATCAACTGTGGAGGATGACGTGGATCCTGTCCGGGAGAACTCTGTACTAGCTGTAACAAGGGTATGCTTACATTCTAGTGACAGTATATGTACCTGTCTGGCCTATGTTGACTCTGAGAAGTTGCATTTGGTATTGCTTTCATCTGTGACAATCTGTGCTGGATTATCTGTGTTACTCACACTTTCTTGTACATTTGCTAGCAAAATCTATGCAATCATCAAATCCATGGAAGCCAGGAGTATCTTTAGAAGACAGAAGTAAATTTGAAATTATAATCAGGTAAAGAGTCTGTTCCTGGCATTTCAGTATCCACCCCTGCCCCTTTACTTATATGTGTTTGCCCACTGACACACACAAATGGTTCTTAGATAAAGATTAATTTTGTCAGGCAATTTGTCATGTTGATCCTCACTTAAGCAAAGCTTTGATAACCTAAGTCCTGGAATTTCCAGCAGCTAATTCTTCATTAAAGGTTTGGTTCAGCTGACTGGAACAGCTGAGAAATATGTTTTTTCCTGGGAGTCACTTGTATGAATCCAGCTGAATAACTCAGCAGGTAATAACTGAAGGCTTTTACATGGGGTCTAGCTGTAAGCCATCAGCATTCATTTTGCAGTCCTCACAGAAAGGCAAAGGCTTAGGTTAGTCAGAGAAAACGAATTACTGTCACCTACTGAGATGGGCCAGAGTCAGGAGCTGTGGACACTTCCTCAGGGACCCTGGTGACCAATCACAGGGAAGTAACTCTCCCTTTGTTGCCACACTTTCACTTCTATTTTAACATTCAAGGCTATCCCCATGCCAGAAAAGAGGATACAGCAGAAAGAGCCACAGCAGAGCTACTAATGACTAATCAATTCTTTGCATAGAGCTGTCTCTTTAGGGTTGGTGTCATTAATTGGGGGGAATTTCTTCAGTCTCCCTGTAATAATCTGTTTTGAAAAATGCTGATGAAAAAGTGCCCTGTAGCAATAGGTTTTGTTGTGGCAATACACCTACGAGACATAATGGCAGAGACATGTCAGAAAGAGAAACACTAATGCTGCCTGTGTCTAAGTAGTTAAATAGAATAAGCTGTTAATAGACAAGCACTATAAATACTTTTAAAGTAAAAGAATACATATTTTAAAAGAGGAAAAAAGAAGAAAATACCAGAAAATCATGGTTAAGTAGTCATTTCCTCTTATGCCTGCAGGGTTTGACATCTGGGAAATTTTTGTCATATTATATTTATTGGTAGCATTCTATCTTCCTGATTTAAACATAAATGAATAAATAAGTTCCTGGCCTTTACTGACATTATCACGGTATTTAAAACTACTGGTTTCCCTCCCTCCCCCCATTTTTAATTGTTAAAAAGGTTTAGAAAATTATTTTATTTATGCAACATTTCAAAAGTTTTTGTAGTCTGTGTAGCTCTTAACAGATCTCTGTCAAGAGAATATAACATACGAAAGCTAAATATTCAACAACTCACATCTTTTCCGTTAATCATTACGTTGCCAGGAAAGCACCTTTACAGGAAAAAAGGGCTAACATCAGGGAAGCACAGTGGGAAGCCTCAGTTATTTCTGTGTGGCTACTTATTGTAGGATATCTTCACACAGTAAAAAGTTCTTTTAAAAATGCAATTAGAAAATAAGATTTAATTAAATATTTATAAATTCTTTTAATTTTTAACATATGGATTTTAGGGATTGCTGTGCCTGTCTGTAGGTAGAATAGCTATCAGTTAGTTTGTCTATATGCTGTATTTTCTATGATCTTTCACTATTTGCAGAGGATGAGGAATGAATTCAATTATCTAAGGACAATGAAAAAAGGGGCAATGGCATTCTCTCTATTGACTTGCATGTGAAAGATGTGTTCTTCTTTAAACACTTTTAGAGCAAAAATCTGAGTCAAAAGGAGATAGAAAGCTCACTTGTCATGCTGATGCTGGGAAAACTTGGGACATGAAGCTCTGTTGCACATGCAGCATGGAAAGACATTAGAGAAGCTGTGGGCATGCTGCCTCCCCATGGAAAAATAAATCACTATTCACTTTTGTCCTCAGCAGTTGAAACAATGCACTGACAAAATTCCTTTACTTATAGAAAAAAGTTTAGGGATTTCATAATCCTATGTCCTGTGTTATGGGGTTATAAATTACTTTTTGCATCTACTAATGTATCAAAGATAACTCTTTTATATTATCTATTTGTTTTTAAAGTTAAATAACACCTTAAAGTCTTACAATTTTTAGGAAAATTTTCCCTACAGAACCTAAATAAAGCAGTTTGATTTGAAGGATTGGTTGCACGTGCTGTGTGCACAAGGATTTTCTTAAACCCCATAGATATTTTTGGACTTTGTAATAGAAATATTTTCTTGAGATCTGTTCCTAATTCCAGGTGAAGGAGTGAAAGAAACATGGGAGAAAAAAAAATCCTTGTAGATCTACTTTAGTCTGATTGTTTCTATTGCTTACTCAGGTTGCCATCCCCATGGGTAAACATGGCTAACCTTCTTTAATGTAATGTCTCCTTAGCTTCAGTCACTGCATGTGGCATGCTAATGCCTACGTTTGTGCATGTTGGAGTAATGGAGGTATTTTGTTAAACCACGCCAGCTCCATCCATTCAAGCCTACCTGCTGATACTCTCATTGAACCTGGTGTCAGTGTTTCTCTTACACTAGCAAATAGCTTCCATCTGTTCCATCACATCCACCTGCTCTGTAAAGGACCAGAGGATCTGTCTGCAATGTCGTCTGTCAGAGTGGCCTGAGGAAGAGCAGTCCAACGTGGCCGTTCATGAATAACAGCTATAGGAACTGTCTGTCACTCTAAACTGTTCAACAAATCATAATTCAGTTTAACACATAATAGTGTCTTTCTGTTTTTATACAGAAGGTAGGTGTTCAAAGTATTGAAGAATTTCCTATGGTAAATTAATAGAATCACAATTGTGTTGTAGTCCATTTTTTCTATAAACATATTTTATATTTCTGCCTGCTCCCATTTGCAGCTCTGAGTCTTTATGTCAGATGAATAGGTACTGACTTTCTTGAGTAGTGTGCTGTAGCCATGCTCTATTTATACAAGCTGCTCAGTAACAGTGAGGGGATGGATACTTCCACCAGATTGTTCACACTGTGTTTTGTCACCATCCTGAGAGATTTCTTTTCCTATTTCCTCTCCTATTACTTTGGCTTTATATCTGCTTCTGAACATGTTCTTTTTGTTTTACGGTTTGTCTCAAAGAGCTGTTAAACTAGTGACAAGCAATCTATCAACAAGGTGGTAGTACGGTGATTTTAAACTTGCATTAGCTGAAAGACATGAGACTTGCTCATCGCTACGCCAAGTTTGTGTCCCACTCACCTTGTGTCCCATGTCTGCCACACAGGCTAGCCTTATCCTTTGTCTCTTCTCTTTCCCTAGATCTAGAGCAATAACCCTCTCACTTCCACTCTATACCAGGAGCTGGGGATGCAGAAGCTAGATTTGCTGTTTGCCCTTTGCTGCAATAATGCATCTCCTCAGCAAAATCATGGAGACAAAGGGGGAGATTCTGGGTCCTGAGGATGTTTTGGATAGAGTGCAACAACTTGAACAAAGGATAGGGAAGGAGGGACCACCAGTGCCATCATAGGTTATTGGAGAAATTTACCCCTATAACATCTTCTACTCTTAAGGACACTAGGGATGAGACAGAGGTGGCGTTGGCCACAGTACACCTTCATTCCCTGACCTACCTTAGTCCTTTGTGCAAGAAGTTTAATAAGTGATAATGTTGATAGAATCAGTGATGGTGGTGGTGGGTGTTTGGGAGGATATGAAAGTCATGAAACATCTCAGTCGTAATGTCCTATCACTATCTTGAGCACACCTGAACTATAGACATGTGCTTATACCCTAGTGACTGTGTGTGTGTACCCTCAAACTGTCCATAAACAAGCAAAAAAGGACTTAAAAATGAGCGAGTGGCTTTTTTGGTCATTGCACACATCAGGCTCCACTCAGTACTGGACAGCCTGTACTAAGGCCCAGCTTTGGAGGCTCTTGCACAAGGCACTGAACAGCCCTGACAGGAAGCTGGAGCTTTGTGATTTACAACCAGCTCACCGAAATCCCAAAAAGCAATCTCACATTTCTAGTGTATACATTGCCTTTTTTTTTCTTTTTTTTTCTTCCCCCCCTTTTTTTTTCTTCCCCTCCCCCCCCCTCCCCCCCCCCCCCCCCCCAGGGTCCTGATTTTCAGCTTAGAAAAAGCTGCTTTTAAGGTGTCCCTTTTGGGAAATCTGTCTAAAAGCCATGAATTTTTCAGGGTCAGGAGGCAAAACCAAATCTCCTCAACTAGATCAATGGAGAGGCATGGTACATAGCCTTATCTTGTGGTGTAGGAAGCACAAAGGTGCTTCTGAGGACTGTATCCTCACTAATCCATAGTCTTTGGTCACTGTAAAGACATTGTGATTACTGGCCTGTGCAGTCATGGGGTGAGCAGGGAATAGATGCCAAGTGATACCACTGTGATGCTGTTAAAGGCCAAATGGCATGCGAGTCAGCACCAAGTGCGGATAGGAACATGTCTAGCTGTGATGAGCTTTCCCTGTTCTGGATAACTCAAAGAAAACAAAAACTAGATCAAAACTATTAGCATGTTGACAAAACTGTTTATATTTGTACATACTAGTACACGAATTAACAAAATATAAGTACACACTTAAAAGTTCATTCCTATAAAGGCACAGTCAGGTTTCTCACTGGGTTATTGATCATTTGAGCTCTTTTTCCTATACGTTTTGTTATGATGAGGTAAAATACCACCCCACCCCCATTAAATAAGATAAAGAAACTTTGGTTTACTTGCAAAAATGGTAAAACTCTTCATCTCCTGCTTCCAGACTGACTTCCAGTGGCTTCAAATTTAACTCAGATGGGATTTTACTTTTCAGAAGCTCTGTCAATCCTTGAAACCAGTACTGAGCTGTATTGTAAAAGCAGTCCCATTTCTGAGGGCATGGTTAGCTGTTCCCTTGATATTTCACTTTCTTGGTTTGTCTGTCTAATGAAGCGTTCTATTTTCAGGATTTTTTTAGACTAGGAGATGCCTCTTAATTTTTTTTTTTTTTTTTTACCTAACACATTTCTTAAAAGAGATAAACATTTAAATTATTTTTTTTATATGGCTGCTTATTAATATGCATGATGTTTGGCAGATATTTCATATTTTTGCAAGTGTTATTCAGACCAGTTGAAACAAAGAAGTGCTTTTTTCAAAACTCATCATCTGAGTTCCTATTTGCATAACTTTGTTGTGTGTCTCTTGCCTGTGCTGTAATGGCTTGTCTTCGAACAGCAGTACTAGCATGGCTTTTGTGTATATGTGTTAGCTTACAATTCACTGGACTTCTTACATTTGCAGTACTGGCTGATGTTGCCACAGGTGCTAGCAAGTTGTTATTGGGAACATGCACAGAAATAAAATTACTGCATTTACAAGTAAGAAACAAAGTGGTGGGTAGAAGAAAATCCCGTAGAACTTTTAAAAGAGCTATTGAAATATTGACTTTAAATTACCAACAACTACGCTCCACTTTCTTCCATTGTATTTACATTTTTAGGAATTCACTATAGCATCAGAACAGGGTTTGAAGACTGATGAAATAGATATCTAATACATTGCAACTACATATCATCACTTTATATAAGGATCATCCCACATTTCATTACATTCTATTTTTTTTCTTTAAATAACAACAAAAAAAAAATAACCAATATCAATTACTGTGTCCTTTCCAAAATGCGTTTGATTTTAAACATGAGGAAAAAAAATGATGAATGGTTCAGGATATAACAATAGATTTTACTTCAAATCAGAGTGTCCTGAAAGTTAAACACATTGTCGCTATGCGCAGCAAGAAAATGAAGACTCTTCTGGATCACTGCTGATTTCCTATGTTCTGTGTACTAATAGTCTTTTACAACAGGAGAGAAGGCTTCTACCTGCTTACAGTCCGTATATATTTGCTAGCAACACCGATGTAGCTAATAGTCAGAGGGAATTAAAAAGAGGGATGTGGAATTTATTCACAGGGTGGTGAGATAATTTTTCAAGGGAAAAACTAGAACAACAGATTAAAGAAACAACAACAAACCCATTAAAAACAGACTCATACCTAAAGTAGGCAGAAAGCCACCATTGGCCAAACAGGTTAAATTTTCTGATTTTTCTGTATAACCACAATGACAAATTAATTATACTTTAATTGCTGCCTAAGGAGATATAATAACACATATCACAAGCATGAATTAAAAAATTAAATATAGCTCTCAAATACATTCTCTAAGTATGTGAGGTTTATTTTCCTGAGGGGGGTTTCTTTTTTTGTAAGCTCTTCCCATGCTCTTAATGTATCAAGATAATTGAAAAATATTAAAATCTATGAAGTTAGAATGCAATGTGCCATAAGGGTGCTGGGGAGGGACTCTTCATTAGGGACATTAGTAGCAGGACAAGGGGAAATGGCTTCAAACTTAAACAGGGGAAGTTTAGATTAAATATAAGGAAGAAGTTCTTTACTGTGAGGGTGGCGAGGCACTGGAATGGGTTGCCCAAGGAAGTTGTGAATGCGCCATCCCTGGCAGTGTTCAAGGCCAGGCTGGACAGAACCTTAGGCGACGTGGTTTAGTGCGAGGTGTCCCTGCCTACGGCAAGGGGGTTGGAACTAGATGATTTCGAGGTCCTTTCCAACCCTAACTATTCTATGATTCTATACTATTAATGAATCTTTCCCTGCTTAAGACAGTAGATTTGAAAACTAAGTCAGCAATACCTAATTATTTTTGCAGAGTAACTGGAAATGGTTTCTCTGCATTCTTTATAAGATCATATTACCTTGAGTTATTGTTATTTACTTAGACATGTAACCACAAACTAGGCACAGTTATATTATCCGACTAGTAATAATTGATTGAGGAAAATTTTCAGTTGTCCTATGTTTAGACATAGGCAAAATATCTAACCACTTTTGTGTGACCATTTTTTGTGGCCAGATGCTTTCACAGCCTTTTTTGCCTTGTTTTTGATAATGAAGTACGATCTGTTGGCTAGTGGAAATGGGATTTTCAAAGTTTGGGTGTGCCCTTGTTGAACAAACCGTTATACAGTTTTTTCAGTATTAATACATTTATCATAGAATCATAGAATGGTTTGGGTTAGAAGGGACCTTAAAATCATCTAGTTCCAACCTCCTCTGCCATGGGCAGGGACATCTTTCACTAGACCAGGTCGCTCAGAGCTTGGTCTTGAACATGTCCATGGATGAGGCATTCACAATCTCTCTGGGCAATCTCAGTGTCTCCCCGCCCTCACAATGAAGCGTTTTTTCCTAATACCTAATCTAAATCTACCCTCTTTCAGTTTAAAGCCATTATACATGAATCTTGTAGACAATGAATTATTCTAGTGTAGACAGAAATGCAAAAACCTGAACAGATTATGGGATCTATTAACTGCATTTAAGTCATGCAGGACAATCAGTAAGAAACAGAATATTCTTTGAATCACAGAAGTGTTTTGTACATTCATTCACATTGTAGGCTGTAGTCTCCATATTATTAATGACTGCACCTTCACTGATAGGAGTCTTTCACCACTTACACAAACAAGTATCGCAAGAGCCTTTATGAATCCCACCTCAGTATTTGAACTGTAGGCCATAGGAGACATTCAGTGGATGACAATCATCTCCCTAACCAGCAAATCCTAAACGCGGAAGACTTATTTATAGGCAATTCCACTGTTCTTCATACAATGCTGTTGATTTGAATGCATAGATTCTGGCCCTACACTAATACCCTGTCACAGAAGTTATGGAGCTGGAAGATATAAATGAAAGTGTATGTTCAAATCACTTTGGAATTTATTCTGACCCAGAGGTATCGGAACTGGATAGTAATGAGAAAAGATCAGTGTGTGCTTGAATCTTTGTACCAAGCTGCCACTACATTTCAGAGAACACTAGATCAGTGAATAGGTCTACCTGAACATCTGGGAATGCTAATGAGTTTTTTCCCCTTGACAGAACAAAAAGGGCAGTAGAAATGTTTCCTTCACCCTTTCTCTGTTTCCTGCAAGGGAATTGGAAAGAGTTGACAAATCCACAGCCTTCAAGCCCAGCAAGAAGGCCAGCAAAACTAAAATATATTTTATGAGACCGTATTTGATATACTATCAAGAAATAATATTGTTATCTCTCAGGAAGGAAGAGTAAGAATGCAATGTACCCTGGAAACCAACAGTGAAACTAGAAGAGACATAGAAACAACTAGAGTTTACAACAAAACAGTTTCTCACTTCACTGTTGTTCTTTCTTTTCTTAACCTGGCACTTAGCCTTATTGAACCTTGTACATTTGTCCTGCACCCATCGGTGTCAGGACTGCTGGTAAATGATGGAGAGTGGCTGGGTAAGCACTTCTGCCAGCTCCTTCAGTACCTTTGGGTGGATCCCATCTGGCCCCAAAGATGTGTGTATCTAAGTGTTGTTGCCCTGGCACACAATAGAGAATAACAAGAGAAAAATCCGTGCTTCCTACTGGGATAACATAACCAAGAGAAGTTTCAGATTTCTTTTTATCTGTTATTTAGGGTCTGAAATTTGCTTTGATAGGATTTCGCTTTATAAATTCCAATCATCAATAAATATTTATTCTTAACTTACATAATTAGAGAATAACATAGTTTTACCACTGAGTACACTCAGTATTTTGAAATCTGATAAACACTGTACTTTGAAGTGACTTTTTAACTTAGAAGTCAAACTCCAATGTAGTTTAGCATTTAAATGATTTCTCATGCTTAATGTTCAAGAACCTAAACTTTCTTTAGCGAGTTTTATGGGACGTGCCGACTCTGCAAGGGGGATCATCGCTTCTTTCACGGTTCAGAATAAAAGCCAGAAGCATCAGCATAGCAGGCAAAACAGCCCACAAGCTCTGGCTGCCTGTATATCTTCTTTTCATAATGCACAGCTTCATATCATACTTTACTGTCTGGTCCTTAGGGAAGATGACAGAGCACAGTTTATTCTCGGTCAGTAATGAACTGCATTTTTATAAGGAAAGCCCAAAGCTCTTTTACCCACTACTTTGTATATGACCTTTTCACCAATTTCTTTCACCCATGGATGTGCTGTGAACTGTTTCTTCAAAGTTCAGAAGGATTTTGGATATCTGTTCTTCCCTCCTCTGTGCAGTCCTTTTGGTGCCTCATCTCCCTTGAGACCCAAAATCTTCCAAAAGGCAGCACAGAGCATTTTGAGTAGTTTCTTACTCTCCATTCCTTTCAGGAAATACTCGTTTTTCTCCACTGCTTATTTAGGTAAACTGGGAGACTAGGTCTATAAATTGCACAGCTATTTATCTATCTGATGTTAATAATCTGAAGACCTACTCCTTTCAATGTTACTTAACCACCCAGTACAAACCACATGGTGACTATGGGATGAAGGAATGTAACCTTCATGTAAACTGGAGGAAGTTTGACACCCTGCATGGGGCTCACAGATAGGGAATAGACTCACGAGAAAGGCTGTGCAGACACCATGCCTCCTTCTTCAGATGGCCCTGTGAATTAAAGATTAATCAAGGTGCCAATGGGAAAGTAAACCTTGTACTAGGAAAATGTGGACTGAAATTTGGCCCTGGATGGCAGAGTCTGAAAGAATGTATTTGAACAAAGCAATGTTGCAGTTCATGTAAAAAGATTAGCACAGTATCACAGTGGAGTGTAGATAAGCCCATATATAAGCCTTAAAGCAAGGTTTGCATTCCTTTATACTAGAAGGGACTAGCTCAAGGTAAAATTCGCTTCTCTTAGAAGCACCAGTCTCATACTGTGAAAGGGACATAAGAAGCACAAGGTGGAAAAGGGTGGAAAGGAGTGGAAAATGAGGCACATTTAAGAATCCAGTAGAGCATCTTTCATTGAACAGTGTTGATGTCAGCTTTGAAATACTGGAAAAGGAGATGGAAGAAGTCCAGTGTGTAGGAATACTGAATAATGCTGATAGGAGATAAGCTTAAATTGAGCCATCTTTCTTAGTAGCAGTCTATGGGAGTGGATGACAAACTTTTGCTTTAGTATCAAGAGCAAACTGTTCACATAAATTGCACCTTTGAACTCATATGATTTCTGCAGCTTCACCTGCAAGTTTCAATTTATATGTTTCATACATTTCTCCTAGTAGAATTAATGCAAGATTATGTATGTAATTTGCTTAACTACTCCAAGTGTAAGAAGAACCTTGATATATGCACAAGGTCATGTTTACAGGACTTTCACTTGCACAGCAAGACAGTAACAGACTCCTTCAGGCTCTAAATAATCAAATTGTCCATTTTTAAAAAAGAATGCAGGGACTCCAGAATTAATATTCAGAGGAACAAATGCAGTGAAAAAGCATTTCTTTTTCCTTTCATAACCTAATTTTTCATAACTAAAATTGGAAAATCTTCAATTCTGTAAAAGTTTTCTCACTAGAAATGCCAATAAAGAAAAAACAAGAAAGCATTCCTTAACATCTATGACTGTCTAGAGTACAATGATAATTCTGTCTTTTTAAGATACAAGCGGACCCTGATGCAAAAAGCACAGACATTTTTTATGTTCTGTGAATTAGCTGGAGTATCATAGTGTGAGTTAATGGATTATGCTTGTTTTCACTAACAACTAATATAATATCCAGGACAAGCAAGCAAAATTGGAAGTTAGTCAAACATTTGAGTTGGTGAGGCCTTTAAAATATTAGCAATATCATTAATGCTTAGTATTAACTGTATATATCCTTTTTCTGTGTGCATATGTGTTTAAATCTGAAAGTTGTGTTGCTCTGTAGAGTTATTTTTTTAGAAGAACAGAGCTGATTAAACATTCTAAGCAGGCTAACCACTTGTGGGTTATCTTTATGGGTTAATGTGATTGCTTTGTTTACAACTTTGTACATATTCAACTCAACTTCTCTTCATAAGCCTCTACAACTTCATCTAACCTGCTCTTCACTTGTTAATGGCTTCATCGTAACACCTGCTGTTGTAGTACAATGCTTAGGAATGAAAACATCTTCTGCTTTGCTTCCAACACATGATTGCTCTCTCACTGGGCAATGGTCTCAGGTTGACCAAATGTTCTTCCATTCTCCTTACAGTGACCTCTGAGAACTCGGTATAATATTTTCCAGATTGTCCAACTAAGTAGTTTGATGAAATAAGTAAAAAAGTATGAAAGAAAGAAACATGTACAAAGTGTATTTATTAGTGCTGTGAAAAGTAAATGCTTTTTCAACTATCAAGTAGGACATACAGTATATTCTATGGAAACTCCTTGTTACCTTTTTTGGCAAATGGCTCGCCTCCTCTGTTCAGATCAAACTGGTAAGCCCACAGGGTGTCAAGGAAGCACCTTGCAGCCTCCTAAGGATAAGTAGTAATGGTTCACCTGCAGTGGTCTATCTTCCACCTCTAGGTCAAGTCAAACCTTGCACCTTTCTGCCAAGTGGTGACCATTACATTGTTATTGCATGTCATTGGGTGGGGCAGGGGGGAGAAGGTATACTTTTGTTTGGGTGCTGCCGTTAGGTACTATTCAACTATTTTCTGAGGCAAATTAAATACCAAACACAATCAGTGCAGTCTTGCTGCCGTTAGGTACTATTCAACTATTTTCTGAGGCAAATTAAATACCAAACACAATCAGTGCAGTCTTGCTGCCGTTAGGTACTATTCAACTATTTTCTGAGGCAAATTAAATACCAAACACAATCAGTGTAGTCTGGATATTAGTCAGGATTTTTATGACATATCAATAAGTTTTTTCACAAGAAGAATAATGCTACCTCTTCCACTCTCTAAATGGATGACAACATTACCTACTTGAATGTCAGCTTAACCAGAAATGCAGCTGCACTCGGCACAGTGAGTGAGTAAACCAATAGTATATCTTACTTCTCAATTCAAAGTGGGTTTTCATCTGGCTGGCAATAACCATGGTCGAAGCAGGTCTGCATCTGTCTGGAAATACTGTAAAACAAGTATGGAAAATAGTGAGACTGATACGAGATGGAGCTGTCATTTTTAGACTGGAGTAGAATGGAATCTGATGGGCACAAGGTCCTTTATCTTCTTCGTTACAAGCTGATGTTTTTGTGCTGCCCTTTAAATCCTCATTATTATGTCTTTCCTTCTGATTCTTTTGCAAGTCTTGTACTCCATTCTCATCTATGACTAGCTATCCCCATCTAGACTTGTAGGCTAGTGAAACTTTGCCCTGTCTTCAGACCTTTTCTTCTTTCCTCAGCTGAATGCTTCACTTCCCTAGTGCAAATTATCAAGAAAATATTTTCTGCTTTCTTCTGTGGTATCCCTGCTGCTATGAAGTATTTCCATGGAGCTATATTGTCATTTTCTTTCAAATTCCTCCTTAAAACTCTCCTTTAATATGATGCCATGTTGAAATTTGGAAAACAGAATACTGGTATGCAAAACCTGCTGGTTTTAATGCCATCATCTTATTTTCCCTTGCATTTTTCCATCTGCCTATATCAATCTGTTACGTCTCATCTTAAATGTTGATTATAGATTTAGGAACATCAAGCTTAAGATCATCTACAAGCGTTGTAGAGTTTCTGCCATGATAATACTCTGTTAGATGGCTGGAATTCTTAGACATTATGGTAATGTCAATTATCATAATTTCTCAGAGCCCAGAGAGAAAGATTTTTTTTTCCCCCTCCTGTATCTACAACTGAAAGCTGAAAAGTATAAAATTAGAATTCTATTTCATAAAATGCTTTAAGGTTTCATCAATTGGGAAGGAAAACTATTTATAACATTGTGGAAAAGACAGCAATGAGGAAAGACACCTCATCACAGTTGCCTCATTCTGAAAAGCCTTGTGTGGTGTGAGGGGTGGGTTCCTGTTTCTGTTATTTTTATTCACGCACAGTAAAATGTCTTTAAAAGAGACATGATGAGGGAAACTGAATCAAACAGAAGCATGAAGTTAGCTATCTATGTTATTTCTACATGCAGACTTAGAGAGTACCAGAAGATTATTTGTCCAGAATTCCAGCCTTCCAGGTGAAGGACAAAAAAAAGAAGATAAAAACTAAAAAATATTTTTAAAAATATAATAATTTAAATAAAAAGCTTCTATTCTGATGAAGAAAACTTTCAGCATAAAGTTGTACAATGATTCTGTTACCTAATGAAAGGTATTTGGGTTTTTTTAATGTGCTTGCTCTGTGATAAAATGAGGAAAATAAGATACAATTTCTGTTGCAGTGTTGTGAGTAAGCACTAATGTCTGAAAAACACTTAAAGAGCCTCAGGCAGAATGTACCAAAATCACTTGCACCCAATCTTTATAAAATACATATACTTAATATTAAATTATTTTAATAACTGCAAAATAAGTTTTCTTTATTATTTTATTATGGTTTTCATGGCTATGTAAGTTCAGTATAAGCATATATAATATATTCCACGATCAAAATTTTGCAACCCAGCAGTCAGGAAATGTTTCAGTGTATTTTGAAAGGTTCTTAATTTAAAATGAGCTACAGGAGCCACACCACCAACATGCTTTCACACAGAGTACAGAAATCTAAGCAATATATACAAAATCAGGGGAGGAATGAATTACAGAGAGGAATTGTTTTTGCTTTTGTTTATATTTCTGCAATGTTTTCTAAACCTTACCAGCAAAGTTCAGTGAATATCAAGAAAAATAAAGGCATGACCACATGTTAAGTTAAAAACTTATGTTTGTATTTTTCTTGTTATCTACAAACTTTCTTTTGTACAATTTGTTGGCTTTCATAGAATCATAGAGTTGTTTGGGTTGGAAGGGACCGTAAAGATCATCTAGTTCCAACCTCCCTGCCACATTTCCCACAGTGAAGAAGCCTCCACTTTCAGACAAATATAATGACCTATTTAATTTATTGCTTAAACATTTGCTTTTTGTGGAGCTTGTAGTTGAAAAATGGTGTATCAATTAGCTGCTCTGATCGGGGAAAGGAATATAAACATATTGATTCAAGTAATCAGCAAGATCCAAAGCCAGTGAAATAAGCAGTAAGAGAAGAACAAACACTTGAGACAACTGACAAACTGAAATCCAGTTTCATAAAAATGTGTGGGTTAGAATAATGGAACACCTGTAAAAATTAATGCTGTGTAACTGAAAAGCAATGGGAAATGTTTATGAAATAAAATATCCAGAGTTGCTGTAGTTAAATGATAGTTTAGATTTTAGAGCAGTTGAATGTTAGAAAAGATGGTAATCTTATGCTTCAGGTATCAAACCACTCATTCAAAAAACAAATACAAAATAGATGTACAAGATGTATAAGGCAGATGATCTCTCACGTAACTAACATATTTGATAGTCTTTCCCTGAAGCATTTGAAGCAGGTTAGTGTTTAGCAGTCAGTAATGAAATTTCTATATTTTTGTTTCAAAGAAACAACTGTGCATTTATGAAACATGTCAAAAATCTTACACAAAACACTTCCAATCTTTTTTCTTTTTGAAATATACGTCAGTCTCATAATAACCGTAGTATCTGTGTTTGCATTCCTGTTATAACCATCATCCAGAACAATTGCAATTGCATTGCAGCTGCATAACAAAAAGTATTAGGAGTACATCACAACACTATAACATACTCTAAAGTTAGTCTCAGGATTAGGCAAGGAAACAAATTGCATCTCCTCTGAGTCATAAATTCCTCTAATTACCCCACTCTTTCCTTCAAGAGGAATAAGAAAGTTTCTTTTCATCTTTGTCATGGAGCAGCCTCTAAGATACTCCTGGATTTTCTTTCAGCAGTCTCTATTTCTGCTCGAGGGTAAAAAGCAAATCTAGCCTGCAGGCAGAGGCAGAGGAAGTGCCATGGTGTAGGTGGCTAATACTTAATCATACTTTTTGTGTCTTTATGCTAAATGGAATTGAATATTTTAAGGTTGCATATATTTGCCTCGACCTTGTCTGGACTTGCCTTGACTATTGCAATAGTAGTCTGTAGATACACCAGTACATGAAGACTATTAGTTTTAAATTGAGGCATATTTAGTTGCTTTGAGGTAGCGCTGTCTCCTGAGGTGCTTACACAGAACACTTTCAGGCCCACCTATGCATTCTGAGGAACTCCATGTTCAGCTAAAGAAGGGTCAAAGAACAATAAAAAAAAAATATTGTTTGCATTAGATGGTGAAAGTTGAAGCCCTATAGTATGTGGAAGAGAGCTATTTTTATCAGTAACATTATTTTCAATAGAAGGAATGGCCAGGAGGAGTCCTTCTTGGTGTCAATGGCAGATTAAGGACTTTGGAGGATGATCTTGTGGAGGTAAATCTCTGAGACTCTGCAAAGTCTGTACAGAAAAGGTCAGTGTGAAGACTGGTGGACACAATAAATCAGCACAATAAACTCCCTGAGTGCTTGTACTCACTGTGTAGTGTGGCAACTGAGCCAAGTCAAGATCCATGCCACCTATAGCTGGCAGGGAAGAAAACTACAACTAGAGACTGACACCCATGAAGTTTGGGAGCAAACATCTGAGGGGAAAGATGATAAATAAAACGATGTAGCTCTCAGAACTGATCAGCTCTGCTTGTTGTCACAGACACTATGTTTGTAACAGTACCTACAGTGGTTACATTGTGTAACCACATGTAATAGGGTGGGAGCTGGAACAAATAACTTGCATGGCATGATCACAGACAAGCCATGAAGTGTGGGTTGGCCTGCATTAGTGGTCCAACAGTTTTGCTACCTTCTCCCAGGAGATGTTCTACCATCTTTCAGGCTGTCCATTGTGCAAGATGCTAGCTAAAGTATATATTCCTCTGTGTATGATTCAATTAGAGAGTTTCTTGGCTATGGAAGAGTCCTTCTGACTCTTATCTCTGAGGAAAATTGAAGAATGCTTTATGCAGAACATAATGTGGAATAACCAGACCAGCAACAAGCTTTCTTTACATCCCCTGATGATCACAGAGTTATCCTTATTCTGAAAAATTTAAATGTTGAGGATTTGCTCTAGGCCTTTTGTCGTCTATGGAAAAGGAGCCAGTGTCGTTGGTGGTGTGGTTTGAGCCATAGAAGTCCTGACACAACATGAACAATTCATGAGACTAATTAACCTATTTATTATTGGTATTAAATGGCAGGTTTATGTTCTTACTAGAGTTTATCAAGTTGTGGAAAAAGAGATACCTTTTGGAATTAAATTTAAGGAAATTATGTTTGAAGATATATGCCTTTTTTTTTTTTTTTTCCCAAGATGGTATAGTTTTCATCTCCTTAGACAGAAAATCCGATCTATAAGGAAATAGCATAAGGTATCTAGTATATTCTTATTCTTTAAGGAACATTTTAGATAAAAAATTGTATAATATTTTCATTCAGTTTTTTTTTTTTAATTACGGCTTTTTATCTGTTTGTGTAATATTTCAGTTAATAGTGAAGAAAATAATTTTTAAGTAAATTCTCAGATAAACAAATGTGTACAAATAATAGAGACAGAACATTTACTCAAACCAGTGTTTATTAACATAAATTAATTTTCAATTAATTTTTCTTTATTTCTGTAAGAAAAATAATTTTCATAAATCACAAAATGTAAAATTACTCATTTATGTAAGTTTTAAAGTCTCCCTTATGGGAAAATTTTATGTATAATGTGTATTTTTCCATCGGGGTTTATACTGCATGTCAATATTATGATTTTGTAGAAAGTTACTACTGTTTTATTGTCTTAGTCATTTATAAATGAAAATAGAAAAAAAATGAAAATTTTATTATTAGAAATAACTTTCTTCCATAAAAGTCAGCAGGTTCTTTTAATTTCCAATGTTCATACATTTTTGAGAAATACTATACACTTACTCTTAAATACAGTGAACACACAAAATAAGAAAGGCTTGGGGTTTTCTTTCAGAGTCCCAGGAAACTGTAATTTATCATGTCACCAATGTATGCAATACTGACTCTCTTATCATACATAGTGTATAATTTAGGCTGCCACAGGAATTATTTGCCTTCTTGTACACACTTTCTCAGATGAAGGACTTTGAGGGTCCTGGAATCTGTTTATACGTATAGTTACTTTTTGGTATACGTATAGTTACTTTTCTAGATACATAAATATAAATGCATATATATACACACACATGCATATATATGTATGCATATATATCATATTTTCCCAAGTCAAAAATCTTTTAAAAATCCTATTGAAAAAGATCAGTTCAGAAGCAGATTTGGGAAAGATTTTTCTTTGTAAGAAGACCAGTATTTGAGCCTTGAAGGGACATACTGAAAGCTCTAATATTACCAGCCTAATAGAACCTGGTAGATATTCCCAGTTGGTATAAATCTGTGCAACTGCAGCGACTTCAGTGGGTTTTAACTGCAGCATGTTTTCTAGTATAGAGCAAAAATGCTTGGCTCCGTTGTGCAAAACTGATTATTGATATCCTGGTTAGATTTTACTGTCTCCTTACTGGCATTAGGTTTGCAGTAGAAAAATCCAAACCTCCTTTCTAAAATTGTTGCTTTTTCTGCTATGTTCATTCCAAAGCTTGTACATGAGAGATGAACAAAGGCAAATTCTTTCAACATGTTCCTTTTTCACAAAGAGTAATATACTGTGTCTTTGTTTAATATAGGTAAAGCCAAATTACTTAGAAAAACTGTTTCGACTGTTTAATGTCCATAATTTTTATTTATTTCTAATTAAGAATTTATGCATAATGACTTCTGGGATCACCCCAGAGAATACAGATCTTGTAGTTCTTACGCTTGCAATCTGTCATTTCAAAAGATTAACTGCAATGTAACTTTTGTACTAAAGATTGAGCAGAAGGAACTCTAGTCTCATTACTAAGGACAAAACCAAACCCCTTAAACAGCACTATTGGCTGTCAGCCTTGTTTTCCCTGGGTCTAAGTTTAGGATGAATACTTCATCTGTTAGCTACACTAGAAGAAGGTTATTTAGATAATCGTGTTGAACTAACGTGATGTCTTATGGAAATCAGGAAGCAGTTCTTGAATTTGGAGTGTGCACTTTGTGCTTTTGCCAATTAGAGCACAAACCCAGCAAAACCTTCAGCTTTTCTTTGTCAGCTCTTGAGCAAGAGATGTACTGTATTCCATCCATAAGCTTACTTTTTGGCAACTATATATGTTTTAAATTTCAATGTCCTTATACTTAGTGGCCCAAAGATCACTGCTGAACATAACATGGGACTATAAAATCAGTGTAAGGGAGCCAATAACTAAGCTTTTGCAATCAGTGTTAGAATATTTATTCTTAGACACATTCTGCTGCAGAGTAAAACTCTCTTCTGTTACAAACAGTTCGCTGGGAAAAGGGGTGATCAGGAGACTTGAGAAACAGAGAGATTTTGACATTTTGAGGTTAAACTGAAAAGACACTTCCTGGCAGGGAACATATTTCATGTTTAACAAAGTACTGCGTAAGTACTGACAATTGTCACCTTTTCCCATCCTTTACAAAGTCAGAATGGGTAAAGGTGCTATCTTCCACACTGAAGTAACTATATTCTATATGCTGCAATTCAGCCAGGTTCTGACTTCTTTAGTTTTTTACACCTATTTATGAACCCATCAGTAATTTAAGACTCTCTAGTACCCAGTTTTCTGAGTCTTTCTTACCTCCCAGTATGAGAATAGTGGAAATTAACTGTCCTTTTCATGCTCATTCTAGGGTAAATTTATGCTTTTATAAAACATAATCTGGTTTTGTGGCTTTAATAATTGTTAAAACATTCTGATTCCTTGCATCAAGAATATGATACCCAGCATGATTCAATCTACATTATTACAGGTATTTATCTCTCATTTATCATACCAAATATATGGTGCATTGCATTATAAAATATGTACCAACATTTTGAATGATAATATAAGTAAGTGTCCTACCAGGTTTCTTCCTACTATTTTTTCATTCAAATAAACAGAAAAAAAGAACATTTTACCTGCTATGGGTAAAATACTAGAAGTAGAGCACATTTTAAATGTTTTAGTTATGACACTTTTTTTAACTTTGATCATGAAAATCCTGGCCTGCTCACCATCTTTCATTTAAAAACACTTGGGGGACGTATAAGTTCTTATATTTTGATACCTGATCTTCTGATTTTCCATTAAAGCATCACTAGCAAAATTTAGTGCCAAATTCACTGGGGCAGCAGTGGAAGTGCATTCATATAGGCAGCCCATATGGTTTTCTAAATGTAATTTTGACAACCATCAAAAAGTAATAGTCCTATACTTTGCATCTTGTAATGTGTAATTATAATGTATGTTATACATAATCACATTCAGAAGTTGCTAAAAGACTAGATAAAAGCATGGAGGGACACAGAGGATTTGGCAAATATGGATGTCAAAATACTGGTATTTTTTAGTGAGAAGCTTTTTTGTTTTTTAGTGAGTACGCTTTTCCCCACCACAATCTATGAAGTGAGCTCCGTGGCAGAGTTTGGCTTCAGGAGATCCTCTGATACCAATTTATGGGGCAAAGGTGACAGAGACAAAAACCTGTACCTGCACTATTAAACAAGTGCAATGTGTTTGTTCCCAGTGGTCCCTCCTATAGTACCTTTATATTGGCAAAATCAGGGAAGAACTTGAATTAATTTGGCTGTATTGTGCTAAGAAATTTTGAACTGTACTTCAAGCAAAATAGTGTAACATAATGAAAAACAAGAGTACTAAATACAAATCATCTTACTGCTAACTTCAACCAGGCAAAAAACAGAAGTAGAAACACAGAACATTCTGTACTTGTCATGATCCACGATTTGTAAATGTCTTGTAGCAGAGTCCTGACAGATGCTTTGTGTAAGAGTGATCGACTTCAGCAAAGTTGTTAGTCATGCCAGCCCAGCCCTCCCTAGTGATCTGAAACTGCTGCTCCTTTGCTGCAGTCTCAGTTCAAGCTCTTGTAATAAATCATGCTGATGTCTTTCCCTGAGATATACAGGTTGGACAATGGGGTGTCTCTTCACCTCCTGTTGCAGTTCACTGAAACTGTTAAAATACTCTGAAGAGTAGCTCATTTGTCACATTATTCTGGTTAGGAAAAATGCTTTATGCTGCTGTCTTACTACTTACCCAAGAGTCTTAATGTTTTCTAAGCACTGAAGACTCCCAGAACTCACAGGAAGTAACGAAGGGTTAATATATGTATTCCACAGGTAAGTAATTTGTAGAACAAAGAAGTTATCCTTCTGATCAACTTTCAAAGTGGAGTCTCATTTTTAACAACTGAAATGACCTTTCACAGAAATCCCTCAACTAATCAAAACATTCCATATCTTTATTTATCTCCTTAATACATTTTCATATCCTAATCTATGACTTCTGTTTCATGTGTCTGAGATACATAACATTGCTTTATCACAAACTTTATGAACATAGAATCACAGAATAGTTAGAATTGGAAAGGACCTTAAAATCATCTAGTTCCAGCCCCCCTGCCATGGGCAGGGACACCACACACTAAACAATGTAATCCAAGACTCCGTCCAAGCTGCCCTTGAATGGACGGAGCATTCACAACTTCTTTGAGCAACCTGTTCCAGTGCCTCACCACTCTCACAGTAAAGAACTTCTTCCTTATATCTAACCTAAACTTCCCCTGTTTAAGTTTGAACCCATTACCCCTTGTCCTGTCGCTACTGTCTCCAGCATCCTTGTAGGCCCCCTTCAGATACTGGAAGGCTGCTATGAGGTCTCCACGCAGCCTTCTCTTCTCCAGGTGAACAGCACCAACTTTCTCAGCCTGTCTTCATACAGAAGGTGCTCCAGCCCTCTTATCATCCTCATGGCCCTCCTTTGGACTTGCTCCTGTCCTGCTGGTCACGCTTTCTGGGCTGCGAGTGCACAGTGCCAGCTCATTTTCAGTTTCTCATCAACCAACATCCCCAAGTCCTTCTCTGCAGGGCTGCTCTGAATCTCTTCTCCGCCCAACCTGTCACTGTCATCCGACAGCCATTAAAATCCTAAATTCTGCTCAGGTTTTCCAGGCAGTGAAAAGTGATGAAGATAGGAAACATTTGAGCTCACATGGGGTGGATCCTTGTTTTGAGAGTTGCAGTATAACCTATTCTCAGGCAAGTGCCAACATTGCATGGAAATATGTTGATCCTTGAGGATACTGTCTTCAAATACAGCAGAAGCAGTGGACTATAAATTTCAAGATGGAGAGGACTGATTTTTATTTTAGTAGTTGCTGAATTTCACTGGGAGTCTGATGAGCCTTGTGTATTTTCTCAGCCACATAATTTTTAAGTGTTTTATCTTCTACACTCATTATAAAAACATTGCTTGTGTATTTGCATATAAAAGAAACATTAAAATAAAAACACAATATAATACTAACCACTTTCTGGAAAATTGTTTTCATAAAGGCTGCATCATAGAAAAGGCTTTGAGTTTCTATACGAGTACCCAAAGCAAAAAAAAAGAGAGGGTGATAATGTCACAGTTCCCCAAAACCTCTACAATTGAATTATTGCCTTGTAGAGCTTATATTGCACCCCACACATCTGACAATTGATAGTCTGTGAAATGGAAGGTTTGGGATTTAATAGACCATTTACACATTGTCTTCAACTTTTGCAGGTTCTCACAGACCATGTAACACTTTTTGGAACAACTGTGGAAAATATTACAGAAACATTATATATTATATTTTGTATATTTTCCTCACTGTCTCTTACTTTAGTAACTACAGACTATTTTTATAGTTAGGTATTTACAGTAGTACATAGTAATGAAAACATAATACAGTGAACAATCTCGCTTAAGAAAAAATACCTCAGTTCTATTCTGTGATTTATTTTATGTTTTACAAGCAGTAAAGCACTTCTATGTTGTCACTATCATCTGAAAAAACCCCAGCTCTACTTTATAAAAATGATGCTATCCCTTCTTTAATGCTATTTTATTAGCTGTTATTGTGGAGATGAATTGTTCATTTTCTTCCAAATCAAGAAATTACCAGAAAAAAAAAAAATCCAGGTTAGTTATCAGGAAGTATATTATTAATATTGTTGACATAAGAAACAGAACTGGTGGAAGAAACCTTGCCCATAATCTTTCATTTCTATTGGCACACCTAGTTCAAGACTAAAAGTAAGAGCAAGGGAGGCTAGGAGGGAAGTCTGCATGGTTCCTGCCTCGCAGCTTACAGATGGGTACTCTTCCCTGTTGTAAAGGCTGACTGCAAAAGTTATGCTTCCATTTAGCCTTGGTGCAAGGGCCAGAATCCTTTCAGTGTATAGTCCTATGAGCGTTTGCATACTATCTCAAATTAAGAAAAGAGACTGGAGCCAGGTTAAAATTGCCCATAGTTTTAAGGAGTGGTCACTGAGGTAATATTCATAAATTTTTAGTAGTTGTTCCCCATCCTCTTTCAATCCCAGCTGTATACTAGTTCCTTTAGAATAATTCAGATTATTTTTATAACCATGTGGTACTGCTATGGTCTTTAATACAATTCCAAGCAGAACAAGGATTTAATGTAGTGAAAACAAAAAATCTAAGCCTGAGGAAAGAACACTGTGTCTCAGTTACATGCTCAAATAGCTTTCTTCACCAGGCTCATGTGTGTATGTGTTACTTAAGTGGGTGAAACTTTACCAATTTTGTTTGCCAGCTCACCTTCAATGATTATAGCATATATTTTGTCATAGCCAGTAATTGTATTTATCAGGAATTGCTTGTATTTTATATGAGCTAATTACTTTTCTGTCAGTATTGCAGCATACTAATCAGTGGCAATAAATTTCCTGGGGAATTTGGAGTAAAGGATTCTCATAAGAAATACCAAAGTAGTTTTTGTCATCTATTTCTTTATGCAACCTAAGCAAAATGAGTTAATTCATTTTTAGTAATCTTAACTCAATATTTAGATATGTTATGTGTTGGGTAATAAGCCTAAAATAATTATTTTTCTCCTAGGTTTGATAGCAGTTCATTTTGTACAATTTCTTAATTCAGCTTTTTTGAAGTAAATTCAGTTTATACAAAGGTCTGGTCTGCATTTTGTTAGTGTTGCAAAACCACTTTCAAGTGATAGAAAATGGCAGCCAAAATTTATGTTACAGTTGGAAAAGTCCAGTTGTCTTCTGGTGTGTCATTTATGTATCTTTCTTAATCATGGTTTTGATTTGGAGTTTTTGTTGTTTTGGTTTTATTTCCCCTTAGGAGAACAAGCATTAAAGTTAGCCAGTAACAGGAAATAAACCCTAATCAGTTATGAACTGTGACTAAATTTGGCAGATTTACGAAATGTTATATTTTGGAGCTGTACCCTCATTTCGAGATAGTTCTTCAGTTAGTAATACTCACAGTTTCTTATACCGTATTTTGGCATTTAGACAACTACATCAATACCTGGAGAGCAGTAAGTACCTAAAGTGGATGATTCATCCCATCCTAAGACAACTCTGTAAAGTAGTTGGCTGAATTCCCTAGGCAAATATGTTATACTCTTCAGTGACTACAGAGGGTCCTTGGCAGCCTGACTTAAAGATGGCAATTAAAGTCAGGTGACATTAGCACTGTATTTCCCATTTAAAGAGATTAGTGTAATTCTCTCCAATTCTAGAAAGCCCAGAATCCAGCCTCTATCAAGTCAGTTAGGTAGAAGATGTGAGTGAGATCTGGTCAGCTAATGCTGTAGCCATCCAAGCAACTGCCATGTGCGGAAGTACTTCTTTCAAATGACCTCCTCCTTTGCAGGTGACGGGGCCTTCAGGGCTTGCCCAAGAACTTCCTTGCAAGTGTTCAGAGACTAGGAAAGTCTTACTTTGGCCTTGCTTGCTTACAACCCCTGTTGCATTGATGGACGTATATAACAATCCCTTTTGCTAATTGCTAATCTTTTTGCTAATTTTGCAATATAAGTGATGAAGTATCATTTGTAGCAAGTTGTACTTGCTCTTGCTGGGATGGAGTTAACTTCCATCGTAGCAACCTGTATGGTGCTCTGTCTTGGATTTGTGACTAAAACAGGGTTGGTAACACATGTTCTGGCTCTCACTGATCTGTGCTTGCAGAGCACTAAGACTTTCTCTTTTTCCCACTCTGCCTCCCAAATTTTTTCTAGCAGTCTTGTTGGTTTATACTTTCTCTGCTTTCACTACACACTACACTACAGTATCATAAGCTGTTTAACCCTATAATAAAGAGAAAAGTTGGTCATGAATAGATCCCTATTTACTTACTAGTTATGTTTCTGTAAGCTAAGATTGCACATTTGCTGCTGCTTTTACAGATGTTTTGAAATATGTGCAAATATGTCTATCTGGGTATTTATATTTAGTCCAGAGACCTGTTATTTTGTTCTGTAATTTTGTGTCAAGTGTTCATTCAGAGGAAACAAATTCTATTTCTTAATTTTCCATAGATATCTAAAATAATTAATTATTTTAAGTTCCTATCCCTTATTACTGAGACAGAAATTGATCATTTCAGCTAAAAAATTGTTGAGAGAAATTTGTTTGGTTTTGGTTTTTTTTCCCTTGTTAATTAAAATTAGGCCATAGTTTTGATTGCTTTGGAACCATGCTACAGCCATTGATTATATGCTATATTACCAAAAGTAAACATAATGTGCAAGATCAGCATGTGCTGTCAGAAACATTTGATATATTTATGCCAAATTTTAGAGGAGAATGACATTATCCGGCTTTTATGTAAAAATCTTTGAAGTAACAGCAAGTGACACAGTTTAACTATAGAAAAAGTACATGAGCCTGAAATATACATAGACTGAGCTTCCTCTTCTTTTTTAAAGAAGTTTTGTTGAACTGCAGCAAGCTTGTCAGTCCTGACCTAGAGACACTCCTGATTTGACAGGTTTTCCAAAATATAAAGAAGTTCAGAAATTTGTAAAGGACATTTGGAAAAAAATCTGATTCTTTTATTGTTAGCACGCAGCTGTGTTTATTTTCTTCTCAAGCAGAAGTATCTTTTTCTCAAAGTGTATTTTGAAATAATGATACATATTTTTTTAATAACACAACTGTGAATACTAAGATTTTTATTTTTATTTTGCAAAATAAACCTTAGTTTCTTAGTAAATGAAACTACCACCATTAAGTATTCTGTCTGCTTACATAGATGTAGCTCTGATTTTAGTTAGAAATGAGGATAACTATAAGAACAGATTGTTTTGGATCTAAGTGGATCTGGTAGATCAGCAGGTAATAGATTTTTCACTTGAACTAAGAATGCTACTGATATCCATATCCTTGGGATTAACAGCTAGAAGTGCCAGAGTAAATGGGGGTCCCCATTCCCTCTACTTCATTCCCTTCACATTCCCTCCAATCCATTTCTACTATCTCCACGTGTGCTTCAATTCAGCACACCCACATCTCTGGATTATTGAAGTCAAACCTATCTAGGCTTTTCCACTACAGGCAATTATTTTGCACAGCTGTGACACTCCATTTCCTATATTGCAGAGACAAGAAAATGAGTGAAAGAATGCACAGGCTTGTTCTCATGACATATGCTAGGAAAAAAGCAGTATCAGGGAGCAGGGAATAAATGTAATTCTAAGTGCCTAACGCCTAACTATATGACCATCATAGAGACTCCTGACTAAACAAGGAAACACATACAAATATGTTATTTGATGAGTTATCTTCCATGGAAGGAGACACCTTCCCTGTTCTAACTAGCTATTAAACACTGTTTTAGAAGGCATCTTGAAATTATAAGAGGGTTAATAAAAAAAAAAAAAAAAAAAAAAAAAAACCCACAAAAAAAACCCCAGCACAGTCATCAGTAAAACTCCCATGGAATTTGCTTAGACCAGGATTTTCTCCGTGATTCTTGTCCTAAATATTTTTTAAGAAATTACTTGACTGGACAGTCCAGAAAAGATGCCGAACTCCTTGAGGACAGAGCCAGAGAGGAATACAACATCATGTCATGTGTAGAAGACTGAAAGGTGAACCTCTGGAATGACAAATACCTTGCTTGACATCATATGAATATTAATAGATCAGTTCATCTTCCTTTGCCTCATTTTTCCTATCAACAATATGGCAATAATAACACTGACCTTTTTTTTTAAGGTACTTTCATGTTTAAAGATTAAAAATTAAATTAAAAAATTAAATAAAATATGGGTAGTATTATGAAAAGCATGATGAGCACAATAATAAACAGAGGAGAAAATCAAAGGTACTGAAACAGTGACAGCATTATTTTACGTTCTTGTCTTTATCATTCCAGGCATTTGTGTATATGCACACATGTACACACACTTAAAAGACAGTTTTCTGGGTGATTTTATTTTATTTGCAGTAATATTTCATAACAATAAGAACAACAAAAGCAGCAAAACTAACAACAAAAATGACAATAACAAAACACTGTAAAGATTTATTTTGTGAAACTGTGTATATACATCATGAAACTTTAACAACTTTTCCATGGTTTTTTGTATTGTATAAATAATAGTTTTGTCTACTGAGTATGCATTGAAACATATACATTTATTTAATACAAATGTAGTATGGATATAGTATGAATTAGTACCTTGCTAAAGTCAGATATTTGTAGAGGTGACATATTGATAGAGGTGATATTTGAGCTGGTGACAGCTCTGCCTTGTCACTACATTTTCAGTAAGTAATGCAATGAAGTTGGTTTTAGTAAGATCAGCAAGTGTTCTTATATGATAAGAAGTGGCAGTCGCTCACAATGATCCTTTGGAAAAAGAAACGTGCTCTAAGGATACTGTCAAAATTGTTAGGCTTGAAGTGTGACCTACCTTGATAGTTGTTCCCTATGGTAAATCTTACTGTAAAGACAGTAAACAGTTGTGGCAATGGGATTTGAGAGAAGTAATACAGGGTTGCAATTAGGAAATTTTGATTTCTGGTCATTGCGCTTTTGACAGTATATGTGCTGACATGAGGAAAGTCACTTGGAATAAGTCATGCATGTATGACATTTCTTCATTTTGGTGGACATGCACAGTACTCAAGGGTAAGCATATGCCAGATTTCCATAGCACATTCTCTTGTGGCAGCAAGGTAGGAGCCACTTCAAGGAAATGGTGTCTTTTTCAGCTCCATAAGCCACCAAAGACATCCAGCCAGTTCTTATCCAGAGTTCATGAGAAGTTAAGCTTTTTTTCTCCTTTTCTCATGGTCCTGGGTTGCATAAGTACTGACTAGATTTTATGATTTGATTTTTCATTCCAAGTCCTAGACTCTGCAAAACGTATGCAGAAAAAGAGGGCATGCATTAATGTTAACTGATGTAGATGTTGTTTACACAGTGCAAAATATATTTGTACTTTAGAATTTCCAATTTCTCTGAAAAACTTGGTTTCTTATAGGAGTAATATAGCTTTTCTTTTTTTACTGGAGAAAAATTTTCTCTTTTACTAGTCCTTAAACCTCATATTTCTGAGATTCAATAATTTAAGGTCAAGAATATCCTACTGTCCTGAAATCTGTATAAATTACATGTTGAATAGATAAAGCATATTACCCCCACTTAGTTACTAACTAAACTTTTGACCATCTTTGAATAAAATATGGTAACTCTGGGAGCAACAGAAGTTGTAACTTTAGCTGTTTAGATAGACATATCCTTTTACCCAGCTCAGGGCATCTTTCCTGGAATATTATGTTTCTACAACATTACAACAAAGACAAATCTGAAATATGAGCCATGACAAAAAAATTTCTCACCAGTTATCATCTTAAAAAATGAAGAGATAAAAAAGAAAGTGGGATATTTTTGAATGTGGTCTTAAATTATAAGTCCTTCCACAGATACCTGTTTTTACAGTGAAATTAATTGCACTAATTCTGTTCTCCAGCACACTTTCAAATTAATTGTACATGTAATTACCAGGGTAGAATATCTGTGAGATTTGTAACAAAATTTTTCAATTAAAATGTATTTTGAAAAATATCTTTATGTAAAAATGTCAGAGCAGTTAATAAAGAGTTGCAGATTTCTGCTTCCCCTGCTTCAACATTTCTGAATCATTTCAATGATTTAATATTACTATAAGATTACAGACTTCTTATGGGAGGGGTGTATCCCAGAGAACTGATAATCTCACACCAGAAACAGTTAATCATGGATAATTTGCGCATACTATTATTATTTACATTTATTGCAGTGATGATGCATGGAAACAAACAAGAATAGTGCCTGATTGTACTAGACAAAGAAACAAACGCCAAGAAGGATATGGGCTTTGCATCCAGCAGATTTCAGTCTGGATGAAATACATGCATGGGAAATGAATGTTGTGTAAGCAGAGCTGGAAGCAAATGTGATGTTAATTCCATGGTTTTAAGCAGGGTGGAAGGAGGAAGGGATGAGGGAGGAGGTAAAAGCAGGATAGGAAGGAGAGGACTCAGAATGGTGGGAGTGGAGCCAAGGCTCTGGGGAGCACCCTGGTGCCCGACCAGTGTGAGAGCAATAGAGGTGCTTCCTGGGTGCCAGGCTTCACCCCAGTAAAGCCCATAGGGCTGCCAACGCTACACTCATCTTCTCTTTTTCAGGGGATGGACACTGGGTAGGAAAGAGTGCAAAAATACTGTGTGTAGCTTGCTCAATGATCACCTGAACAAATGTGGATTTCTCGAACTAATCCTCAACTTAGCCATCGCACGATTCTGCTTCCTCGCCCGGCTCATGGGATTCATGCCAAATGAATCCATTTCTTCAGTTGTACTGTTTCCTGGCAGCCACCCACCTTGGAAAAATTAAATCCTGTGAAATGAGAAAGAGTGGAGGGCTCTCTTCCTCTCTCCCTTCCTCCCCCTCCCTCCAGCAAGGCTTCCTATGCTTGATTCCATGTACAGTCAGGCAGTCTGAATCTTAATTGTTTTCCTGAGATAACAGTTCTACAAATTGATTAGGGACATGTCAAATAAGCTTTTTATTTGAACTCAACAAAGCTTAATCAGTTGAATAATTTTGATTTATAAAATTAAATATGTGAAGTTTTCCTTTCATTTTCTCAGCATGTTCATGCAGATGGTTTGTTTCAGCTAGGAAAATTAAATGAATTTTTAAAAGATCACTGTGTTCAAATATTTTTCTCATATAACCGTATGGTAGAAAATTAATTGAAGGCTAAAATTAATGATGACAGAATACTAAATGATAAACAGCTTTTGTGAGTTACTTAAATCCAAATAATTATTATTTTTATTGTATTTTAACAATATGCCTAGGGGAAAATGTATACACACACTCATCAGAGAAAGTGTCCTGGAGAGTTCAGGGGGGTTAACCTGTAAGGAAAACCCAAGATTTTTAGTGCACATTTTGTGTGTTTGTGCTCATGTATGTGGAGGGAGGGATTGCTTAATATGTTTTTTCTGTTCCTTTTATTGGTATTTGAATGTTGTGTGTTTGTTGTCTATTATTATACAGTTAACTTATTCTTGGGAGGTAGCTAACATACACATTTGAAGAAAGCTTCAGAAAGGAATTTAACTACATAAACAAAAAGATGTCGGCAGTGGACCAGACTAAACCTGAGATCTTTTTAGTCCCTTACTCTCATTTAAAGACAGACTGTAACAAATGATTAAACAAGAGCAAATCTATGGTATTAATTCTCCAGTATATTCTCCTAAACTTAATTAACTTGCACTGGGGAATTCTATCAGGGACTTCAATCCTCAAGCTGAATTTTTTTTTTGGGGGGAAAGACTATTGCAGCTACACACAACTAATATAAATTACAGTAACTTGTGAAGAGTAAGATTCAGCCAGTTTCCTGGAGTTATGTGAGGCCTACCAAAAGCTTAAACACCCACATAAAAGTAGATCATAAAATGATCCTTAGGCTAGCACTGGTGCATTGTTTGAGCAGAGATAGAATCATGGAATCATTTAGGTTGGAAAAGACCTTTAAGAAGACCATCGAGTTCAACCGTAAACACCATGGCAGACCATGGAGCCTGGAAACAGCACATAGATGTGGCTGTTCGGATATGCATGAATCTCCTGCAGGTCCTCCAGGTAAGTAGTCCTGTATGGCACAGCATGGCAAGACCTGAGCATGTAGGTGAGAATTCAAAAAGTCTGTCTCTTCAAGAATGACAGAAAAGAAATCTTATGGAAAAGGAAGGAACAGATCATTCTTCACAGTTAGGGAGGGACAAATAAGGTTCAGGTGAAGGGACCAACCATATCCTATCTTGGAAAGAATAGACCCAAGGGCAAGTAGGGAGGTTTTAAGCCATTCAGAGAAAGATGCACATAAAAGAAATGCAGTCTGAAATATGTTTTCCTTCTTCAACTTACATCTGTCATTTGGACTTCAGTCTCCTGATCTGAAGTCCAGTACCCTATCTCCTGTTTTTCTAAAAATCCTAAATTTTCTTTCCTATCAAAAGATATGGGCTAGTAGTAAAAAGAAAGCTGAAATTAACATACTAGTAGTGAAAATAAGTTTGTTAGTCCATGACAAAAGATGCTAGATTATATTCATCTTTCAAGGAGAGGAATATCTGAGGCAGCACTTTCAATAATACCTAGTCTCATTGATGTGCAATGGGATTTAGACTTACAAATCAGTTCATTAAGTAACAGTCACAAAAAAAAAAAAAAAGAAAGAAAAAGAGACTTTTTGTTATGAAGTTCTCATTTAAAAGTACTACTAGCACAATTTTCCAAAATAACACACCTCAAACTAACACTCAGAAACATTGTGCAACTAGTAGGATGACCTCTTGTAAAACGCAGCAAGTCTGGATTACAAAATATGTTTTATTTCAATTAATCTTACCAATAAATAGAACTGAAAAATTCAGGAAAGTACTGCAAAAATATGTCTGGAGGCAGGAACAGCAGGAGTTTTTATTTTATTAAATTACGTAGACAAATCCTATTTACTGTGGGATGAAAAGCAAAACTTTACATGATGTGATATATAAAGTCATGAATGATATAAATTCTATTAACTGTTTTCAGTATCAGAAGGAGAAGAGACCATTCAAACATTCAAAATTAAAATGCAACACATTTAAAACGAGAGTTTCTACTTTATACAACATGTAAATAGTCTGTGGAACTTAGCACTATATGGGATAATGTTCAAGCAAATAAAATTCTAGGATTTAAAGTAATATTTATGCAAAGACTATTAATAGACTGCAAGATTAAAATGAAATAGACTATTTACATTCTATTTTAGTGTACTGAGTAAGCAAGAAATTTTGTCCCAACTTCTGCTTTTTAATTTCCAGCAATGAGACAAAGATTTGAGGTTTCCATTTACAGTTTACTTAAAATCTTTTGATAACCTAATTAACTATTGGTTTATTATATGTGTGCCAAAAAAAAAAAACAAACCCAAAAGTAACACTCAATTCTCCTTTTGTTAGTAGAACAGACAAAAGATGTGTGTTTGTACTAAAATGGAGAATTATGTGAAGAGAGGAATCTTCCAGATTAAGATAATACTTCTCGGCAATTGCAGAAATATATGATTTGGTAGTAAGAGGGAACTCGACATACTCGGGCAGCTAGCAGATGAAGAATGCAGCAAAGCACAAAATGTCTGACCATGCTTGAAGTTGTTGATTTTTATTGCAGAATGGAGGGATGGGAAGTTTGATCACTGAAATGAATTAGATGACTCTGACCATGGACTCATAAGACCTTATGATTCTCCAAAAAATAAAGGAGAAAGGACATCACAACAGAAACATCAACCTTAAAGAAAGCAAATTTAAAACTCAAAGGATTGGTATATTAGCTTATAAGTAGCAAATCTAAAAAAAAAGGAAGGCTCAGGAGAGCTCAGAATTCCTTAATGACATTATATTGAGGACACATTAATGTTTTTCAATGCAGAAAGTTGGATCAGAAGTTTAATAAGCAACCGCCATGGCTGAATCACAAGCTCTTCAACTCCGTGAAACTCAAACATGAAGTAGAAACAAGTTTAGTTTATTAGAGATGAGTACAGAGTGACGATCGCGTATGTAGGCACAAAATCAGAAAAAAATAAAGTTTTCCACGGCTACCAAAGGGCGTAAATTACATTAAGGAAACATTATTTAATTCAAAGAGGACCAAAGTTCTGTTTCTGGCACAAATGTGTTTTGTTCTTGCAACAGACAACTTTTTTTTGCCAGCGAAGTGATACTATGTACAACAGGTTTTTTTCTCTTAAGCTTTGGATTGTTTTAGATTTTCTTTTTTGGGCCAAGCTAGGCCTAAAACAGATGCATTTTCCTGTTGAAAGAAAATTCAAATTATGCTTCTAGTGGTTTGCTTTCTTGTAACTTGAATGGCAAAGTATTCCCCTCACTTTTAATTTTTACTCCAGGTAAAGCATGGTGAGAATAATATGAAAAGCTTGAAATCACTGTCTTACGATGCATAGAAAGATGTATTCCTCTAGAACAAAGATATCAAGGCCTGGATTAAGGAGCTCAGATTTTAATGTAGTCAAAATGAATTCTTTTTCCCACACACAGCAGTAGTGTAATTGACATATGATTATATATCAGCCTTTGCCAAGAGTATTGCTAAGCACTTTAAGCCTGGCAAACTGTGTGTTACATTGTGATTGGTAGAAAAATCTATAATTTTCTCTTGGGGAAAGGCCAATCTTGCATCAACTCAAATGTTATACCATACTCTTTCCATCACAAAATTCCAGCTGCACACACTGGATGTGCTCCTAAAAAGATGGATTTTATTTATCTGTAATATAATTGAAAATTTATTTAAGGAAACAACAATAGTTTACCAAACTTGGCTTTCCAACTGTTACCATCTTTGGAGTTAGAAGATGCCCTTGGCTTCACCTCTGGATTTTAACTCACAAGTGAGTTACAAAATTAATTGTAGTAATTCATTATCAAGGGTTGTAGCAATCCATATCTTGAGCCCCTGGAGCCTTTTCCCCTCACTGTCCTTGAGTTTAACGTAAGCTTCCAGTTGTGCAGCCCAAATACGTATACTCAAAAAAGCTTTTGGTTAAACACTATTGTGATTATTTTGTTTAGTTTAATGGGATACTTGGGATTATGAAATCTTTTTAAGAGATGTGAACCATCGTATATAGTTACTGCTTATACAATATAGCACATTGCCAAATTATGTTTGTAATTGTCCTGGGTTCAGCTATAGCAGTCATTTTTCTCCTTCTTAGTAGCTGGTGCAGTGCTGTGTTTTTGACTTTCAGCCTGGGAACAACGCTGATAACACCGATGTTTTCAGTTGTTGCTAAGTAATGTTTATTCCAACCAAGGACTTTCTCAGTCTCATGCTTTGCCAGGGAGGAGGGGAAGCCGGAAGGAAGCAGAGACAGGACACCTGACCCAAACTAGCCAAAGGGGTATTCCATACCATGGCACGTCATGCCCAGTATATAAACCGGGGGGAGTTATCCAGAAGGCCCAGATCACTGCTCGGGTCGGGCTGGGTATCGGTCGGCGGGTGGTGAGCAATTGTATCCTCTCCCCTTGTTATTTCCGTTATCATCATTATTATTGGTGGTAGCAGTAGTGGTTTTGTATTATACCTTTGTTACTGGACTGCTCGTATCTCAACCCATGGGAGTTACATTCTTCCGATTCTCCTCCCCATCCCTCCGGGAGCGGGGGGAGGAGAAAGGAGGGGAGTGAACGAGCGGCTGCGTGGTTCCAAGTAACCGGCTGGGCTTAAGCCACGACAGTAATGTAAGATTATATGTACACAAAAGAAATTGCTGAAATCTATTTTATGAGAAGCTACTATTTTAAATAGTTTTACAATGTTATTCACAAAATGTGTCAGCAGCCCTTCCTTCCAGAAAAAGTCATTAGCCATGTCAGCCAATAAGGCAGAGATTGTTTCCCAGTAGTTTTCTACAGTGAACAAATAGTTTTGCAACAATTTGTATTTGAGAAAGTATCAATATAAATCCTCATGAAGTTGTTATTTAATGCAAATTTTAACAAGTACTAGAATAGAATCATAGAATCATATTCTTTGATTGCCCCTCACAGCTTTTCTGTCAGTGACCTTTTCACACTTTTCTCTTGTTGGGTGTGGTTTGAGGGTTTTCTGAGAGGTGGACATTGCTCACGATCATGTTTACAGGCAGTCTGATTAAGCTTTTGTTATTTTGAATTCAAATCATAGAAAGACGTCATTAAAGTGAAGCAATAATGCAAGTCTTGACTGATTTGACAATGCATGCCTAGTGGGAGCTGCATCCAATCTGCTATTGAATAGCTGGGTGCCATCTCATTGTCTGACATCTGAGCTGAAAATGCACTGCTGTCAGATGGATGGATTTATTCTACTTGAATGACAAACTGTATAACTGATGCTAAATACAAGGATATTTTTGGGCTGCAGAAGCAAGAAGAGAGAGCCATAGGAGTGTACAGTTAATTACAAAAACAAATTGACAGACCATTTCTGGCCTACATTTCTTGCAGACCTGAGTTAGTTATTTTTCACTGATCAAAATAATTACCTAGCATTTATGCATATATTCAAAAGCAAGTAATTTGCTGTCTCACTATAAAAGGAGAGCATTCAAGATCCCACAATACTTTGAATGCTAATCCTTTTCTTTAAAGTAAATTAAACAGTCTCTTTACTGTCAGTTGCAGTCCTTTAGGACAAATAATCTATGTACTTTGTGCAGAAAAGTAATCAAAAATGCCTACATGATGAAATGTGCTGCTTTGAAAGATTACTTCTGAATACTAGTGCAAAAACTCTTATGAGACAAAATTGGAAAAGCTATTCACTTTTAACCAAAGGATATCTTTTCCCAAAGTGCATCTACATTCTGATTATGATCAGAAGGTGTATTTGACTATATAGAGTCCAGAGTCATAAGTTATTAAAAGAAGCAGCATAAACCTTTTTTTCTAGAAATGCTGCAAATGCTTAATTAGGACTGAAGTTATCTCTGGGATGACAGTACCTTTATATATATATCCTAAATGACATTTATTATCAGAACCTCATGCATTCAAATGCAAGAAAAACTGGGGAGCAACCTAAGCTGTGAGTGCTGCAAAGGAAGTTCAGTAATGAATCCTGACAATGAGGCTCTAATCATTACTTTCATGGCAATTATGTAGTGTGCTGTGCAAGACTTCAACTCCTAGAGAAAGATGGACAATGAATACCAAATTTTGACCTGCCTTTTAAGACATTCTAAATTAGAATAATTTAATTGGGATCACAAAATTATTCAAAAGGCAATCTCAAGTGCATTATCATCGTCCTGTGTAAGCCCTGCATATCTTGTTATCCTGTTAGAGTTTGTCAAAAAATTGTCACAGGAGACTGAATCTTACAGAGGATAATAACCCTACTGCTGCTTCTTGAAGCCTCAAATCTGAGTTCTGAAATAATGACAGGACTTTACTGCTGAGAAGAACCTTTTTCATTTGCTTGGGGTATTTTTTTTAAGCTAGATCACCCAGCTACCCAGCTACATCTGTCATAGCAGGGGTAGGGTTTTAAAAAAAAATGTTTTAAACAGTGGAGTCTTCATGGGTTTTGTTCACTGATTTATTATGTGCTATTTGCAGACGTGTCTAACAGTCCCTTGCTTGCTGGGTTATATATATTACTAATGATCCCTTTCCATCTCTGTAGAAAAGAAAGAACATGGAAATAATAGTTTTTAGGTTGACATCTCATCTGTTTTTTACAGGAAGTTTACAAGTAGAATTTATTCTGATTTTCTTTTCCCTTTCATTTGAATCCACAATGAAGTTTGATTGTATACTGCTGCAATATACGTTTTGGTCTTTCTGTTTATACCATTCGTTAGCAAAGAAAGAAGGCAGAAAATAAGCATTACAGACCAAATTACTTATTTACTTTGTTTTTCATGCCCACTCCCATAGCTTTTGAATTCTACCAAAATGGAGGAATCTGAAGGAACAGCTAAGATAAATAATTTTCAGATGAAGTCTTCCAACAAACTTAGCTTTTATATGCCCCAACCTAAGATAAGGCCTTCTGCCACTGCCATTGATACTTGGACTGGGACCTTACTGATCCAGCAGGACATTGTCATTGCCACTCTCTCCTCAAAAGCAAATATTTGACTATTTTTCCTGCATTTCTTTTACTTAGTCATCATTCACTCCTCCAGGGGCTGCTGTAGCCCTATCTGAACTACTCCTTCCCCCATTTCTCTGGGCCATAGGCAACCCTGTTTTGTCTCTATAGATACTGTAAATTCTAACACTGTTCCCCAGCTAGAAGTCATTATGCTCTGTTGAATTTTACCTGCAAGTTCATTGCTGTGCATTCGTTTGCCAGACCATGCAAAGTTCTGTATCATGTATGGTGTGGAATTCAGAAAGGAGAAGCATCAGCTTTCATTTTACCTAATTTTCTTTTGATGATGCTTTTGAAATCAGCCAAAAAAGAGACAAGCTATTGCTGACAGCTTGGTGTGCACAAAGGAGGTCAGTCTTAACCAGATCAGTCACTGCTGCAAGTGCTTCCAGCAGCTCTCATATCTTTCTACTTGAAGTGCTTCCATTTGGAACTGCTATGCACAGGTTTTCTTCTTCTACACTTCATCAGTAATGGCAATTTGCTGTTAGATTTTGAGGACCTCTAAATAAGCATAGGGCAATTGAAAACCAACCGAATTACTGTATTAAAAAAAAAGATATTTCAGACAGAACACCTTAAGTACTCAGGAATAGTTACAGATCAGGTTTAATTTCATGACTGGGCATAACCTTATGACCCATAACTGAGAGTGGACCCATACTAGTAAGACTGGTTCAGCATATATGCTAAGAGGGAGTGAAATGCATTAGTGGTACACAGTGCTCTATGTACAACAGTGCTGAGTCTATCCTTGCTACACATCAAAAGAAATATCTGAGTGTACTTTTGTGACTTGATGTGATGGAGAAACCTTGCACAAGTTAGGGGCAGAAGTGTTGGAGTATAAATATCATGTGAGTCACGACAGCATTGTTGGTATGGTGAAGAGCACTTAGGACTTCTCAGATGCAGATGGGTTTATCATGCTTTGAAAAAAATGGTGTCTTCATCTGAATTTCATTTTCTGGGGAAGGGAAAGGAGGGCAAAATTAGTAGATTGCATGTGTCTCTCATATGGACACACTACAGAAACAACCAGAAAAGGCCACTGTAAACAGGACATGCTACCAATGTATATTTTTTTTAACTCTTCTGAGCACGTAGGATTAATTCATCCCATAACCTAGAATTAATTACCATGTGAATTATGTAATCAATGGAAATTAAACATTTACAAATTACATTACAATTAAAAAAACCCCAAAACTCATTGACACCATTAATGGTATTTTTTTCCCAGCCAATGCATAAGGAAAATAGTTATTTAACATTTCATAAGATTTGTCAATAACTCACCCACAAGCACAATGACTCTTTTTAATAACTCTCACTGATGTGACACTGATGCAGGCAATCCCATGTTTTTACCTAAGCATCAGTAAAAGCTGGGGGATGTTGATATATAAACAGGGATGTACAAAATCCTTGAAATTGCTGACAACTTTAAACTACTATTTTTGGATCAAATTAAGCATAAAACAAGATAGTTGCATGAAGATTGGACCATTTTATGATATTCTGTTTAAATTTATTCGAATAAGATTTGATGAAACAGACACCCCCCCCCAAAAATAAACTATTTAAAAAATATATTTTAATATTTTGACTTTATGAATACATACATTTTTTAATCCAAGCAGATTTTCACTGCAAAAGTAATTAACAAAATATTTCCTGGTTACAGAAGTTTGGTCCATATCAATTCACAAGCTTGTACAACGACCAAATCAAATACGTCAACAGAAAAGCAAAACTTAAATAAAAGGCTGTTGCTTCTCATCCTCATCTTGTATCAAGCACAGACTAATTAAAATCTGTATTAAAGTAAGTTAGACTTCATTCCATGGAATCGTCAGAAAAATTAAAATATTTTTCTTTCTTCTTTTTTGCTTTGTCTTCCATACTGGTTTGTACTGTGCATTCATTAAACATATAATAAACTAGATTAAAACAACCATATGAAAAGAATCTTTTGGGTTTTGTCTTCAAAGGAGCTTTCTATTTTAACAGGTATAACTCAATCCTCAATTGTTTTTAAGGTGTGATGTTAATAGCAGTAATTATATTCTCCTTTATCGGCATTTTCTTGATTGTCACCCACAGTTATTTACATGTGAATACAAAAGCGGCATTTTACTTACTGCTAAACAGCTGAGTGGTGTCACTCGCATAATTTATAGCATGGCTAATTAAAATGGATGAGTTTGCTATAACGTTCTTTGCAGTGTTTACTGCATGAAAGTTATTAAAATATTCAATGCAACAACACAAAATTCCTCATTAATGTAATAGCAAGCATATATATTTAGTTTAATGTGAAGCTACTTTCTGACAAACTGAAAGTAGATTGAAAATTCCTTAATGGCAGCATGATGATTTTGTATATCTTCTTAATGCTTTCAAATAGTTCTCTGGATGTTGCCTACATCTGGAGGAATGTCATGAATATACCAACACAACTTCACCCTGTTGGTGATGGCGTCCTTCCCTAAAACCAAAGGTTTAGAAGGACCTTTTGCGTAATCCAACTTTCTATGTTTCTTCTTTCTTTCTTAGTTGCTAGGGGGAAAACAAGGATATTATTGATATGAATTTCAACAGCTTGTAGCTGTCATTGTTTTTAAAATTTGTTTGCTTAATATCATTTTCACAAAGTGCTATGGGTTATTTCCTCCGAATTGCGTAAATGGCTCTTGTCACCACTTTGCATCATTCACTATGGAGAATACATTGCTCTCCTTTATAATAGTCATGAAAAGACAATGACAGCATTCAGTGTTCAACAAAGTTACCAAGTCTTCCGTCATAACCAAATGCAGGAAACTATTCTTCAATAAATTCCTTGTTACAAGTGCTCAGAATATACACACACAATGTGTGATCATTCTGCTAGTACAAAGCATCAAACTAATTAGCAGTAGCCCACATGCAAATGATGTTGCTCATGTTAAAGAAGTTTGCATAATGCCCCTATGATTAGTAAAGCAATTACAATAGTAGTTGCATGTCATTAATAATAATTTTAATAACTTCTGTGTACTAAGTTTAGTTCATTTTTAAAGTCCTAAATCAAAATATTCCTTTGCATTATGTTCATCAAGACTTTGTATTGTTTCTTGTTTTTAATTTGCATATTTTTGTTGAATAACTCCAGCCACTTAATTTAAAAAGTTTTCTAATATTTCCCACACTTTAAAAGAAACAGTTACAAGAATAATACCTTAGTATGAAAAAGTGAATAAAGAACAGGTATATTTTCATGATTCATTTATTCTAGCTGTGGAGATCATTTGCATTATGAATTTCTATCCAGTGTCTTTTTATGAGAGACAGAAATAGAGACAGTTCTGAGCTTAAACAAGAAGAAATCAAAATGCTTTTTATATGCCCATTCTTTTACGTACTCACAGTTTCATGCACAGGTAGCACTGCAATGGATTCAAACCATTGTTTACTACTCACTGACGTCCAGTACTGTACCTGTAAGGCTACCTTTTGCAGCACAAAATGTATTTGCCCAGAGTCATTTAGAAAGATATCAGGTAAGAGCATTTCATCTAACTGCAGAATTTACTCTGTGCTCTGTGTATTAATGAGGCTATACAAATAACATACTGATAGCTTTGATTTACAAAATGTAACATAGATGCTGTCTTCAGAATGGGGCTGCCACTGCCTCCTGTCCCATAGGTCCTCCTTTTGTGTGACCTATGGAGCCTTCTCAAGATGAGAAGGAAAAGCTGAAAGTGTTGCACTGAAAGTGCTCCCTATAGGAAAAGGGTGAATTCTTTTCTTTTATGATTTGCTTTGGAAAGGCAGAATTAGTTTTAACATCTAATGAAGAGAGAACTTTTATCTTCAGTGCTTACCACAGCACAAGCACATAGCCATCAAAATCAGGCCCTGGTCTGGAAAACACATCACTATCAGGCTTGAAGACTTGTTAACTCCATCTCTTTTGGGGGTTTGATCTGCTTCAGGTCAGGGCTCGGAGGTGGCTCTCGGCAGGCTGGGGAAATGAACAGGAGAAAACCTCAGGAACTTCAACAAAGCAAAATGCAAAGCCTTGCATCTGGAATGGAATAAGAGCATGGAGCAGCGTGAGGTGGGGGCCAACTGCTCAAAAATCACTCTGCAGAAAAGGTCCAGGGAGCCCAGACACTTGAGCCAGCAGTGAGCCCTGCAGCAGAGGCAACTTCAATGCTCTGGGCTGTATTGACGGTGATGGAGCCAACATGTCTGTGGGAGTGATCCTTCTCTACCACTGGGCATTTATGAGTCTACATATGGAGTAGTATCTGTCTGCTAAAGAAAGAAGTGAGAAGGGGAGTGCTCTGAGGTTCCAGGTAGGACCTCCCAGTGTGGCATTTGCTCTGTATACCATGAGAAGAAAGAGGCTTTGTCCCACTCCATTTCATTTCTCCATCAATGTGATGGCCAATTCACATTGGTACAGCTCATCTGTATCAGACAGACTTTTCTTCATTATCTCCTTGTAGGTGTCTTAGTTCCCACTCCAGCAAGTCTCACTAAGGATGTACCTCTAGAGAGCTTCTACAACCATTGCTGTGGTTGTAGAAAATGTATTTTTTAACTAAACATTAAGAGCTACCTTGAATTCTCACAGTTCAGCAGTATATGTGCATGACTGTGCACATGTATAGGGCAGCCCAGATTCTACCCTGGTCTCTAAGAGCCATGTACATGTTCTTTATCTTTTTCTTCTATGGAAAGTTCCTTTCTTTGCCTTCCAAATCAAGATGGCTGACTTTTTCCCAAAACCTTCTGCAAAATGTTGTCTATCTCAGAGATTAGCATGTTTTATTGCTCTTCTTTATTCCTTAAAGCCAAATGGTTTTCATTTAAAAATGTCACTATGCATCTCAGAGCAGTGGAAAAATGAGCAGTGGAAATATGCAGCTCCAAGATGAGATTCTTCCTTTGCTGACCGAGTTGTAAATTTCATATCTCTTACCATAGTTCCTAGCATATCTTTACATTGAATCGATATGGATATTTTGGATACTGAAGCACTTTACAGTGCTTCAATCTTCTTATTTTCCTTCCCCCAAAGATGACAACTTATACAGAGTTTTATATATATGTAGCTCTTTTCCGGTTTGTTCTTTAGCTCAGATAAGGCTATATACTTTTGATAAGGAACACTGCAGAAGAAACAGGCATAAAAAAAAAAGAGAAGAGAAAACAGCTACATGTCACTGATTTAAATGCAATAATATTTCATCCCACCCCTTCACATGATTTTTCAAATTAGCACAATCTTCCATCAATTTTTACTTACAAGGAGGTAATACTTGGATATTTTTTCCTGCATTGCTTATTGTAAGAAAATAACATAATTAAGATTTCTTTCAACTGCAGTCTTAAAGGCTGCTATAATTGACCTTTAAAAGGTCTGTTTTAATACTGCTACAGGTAAACTACTACAGCATTTTTTGAAAGCTGCCCAACAAAATCTTTTTTTTTTTTTTCAGTTGCCTCAACGTAACTTAGAGTTGTCCAAAATTGAGCAGACTCTGTTATATTTTATTTCAAATTCTAAGGTGTTAGGGTTTTTTTGGTTTTGTTTTTTTCTTTCTTTTGAAATTGCTTGTTGGAAGGTAAACAAAACCCCTGAACATTTTCAAAGAATAGAATTATGCTGGCTGAGCATTTTGAGTGAGAATGTGGGTACATTTATGCCTGTACCTTGAATTGTCTCTCTCTCTCTCCACACTCTTCTTATGAAAAAAATTCATCTTTGTCTAAACTGACACATCTATGGGCAGCCTTTCAGCTTTATAAAAACAACATTTTGATGAAATTTCACTTGCCAAAAATATTTTACTAACGCCGTTCTAAGGCAACTTTCTTGTCTTTTACCAATTATCTGCTCTGTCTAAGCCTCCCCAGGATCCAGTTGAATAACCTGTGGCAGATTATTCTCACAGAAGTGCAAAAGGTATTTTGGGTGTGGTGGAGAGGAAGGAGAAGGTAAGGGGTTGGAGGATATAGAGACAGTGGGGTGCCTTCTCCTGCCTGCGCTGGCAGCCTGGCCTAGTGTGTCTCTGCTGCCTCTCTGTGTCTCATGGTGACACGTGAGCTGGGCTTGCTGAGGAGCTAAACTTGAGAACAACACTGCCAGGCTCGAAGCATGAGATGAAAGTGGCTATGTGTAGCACGACTGTCCCTTTCACAGGAAGGTCAGTCATACTAGCATTCATTTACAAGGAAGAATTTTGGATTTTTACTTCTGCTGACTGATCCAAATGCTTTCACTGGGGAATCCATGCCTGAGGAGTTCCTGAGTTCAGACCAAATGTTTCTGTTTCATCTAGAAACCTTTTATTTTTTCCATCCCCATTCCACCTCCATCACATGTTCCACTTTTTAAATTGCTGAGAGAGGAAAAAAGGAGCATTTACAATGTCAATTATTTCCAAAGTCAAAAGTCTTGGTATAGCAATAAGAACTGAATGTTTCCAACAATTTCTTAGATTTCTCAATAGGGAGAAAGGAGGCACACTGCCATTTCTATAAATTTCTTGTCATCTTAGTTTTTCTTCACTCCAATCTCTCACCACCTGAGCTTCGTAACTAAAGCTAAGCCCTTCAGGTTACCTATTCTTTTCCACTGCCTCAGACTTTATGTGCAGAAAACTGTTGCAAAACATTTACCCTTCACAGAGATGTCATTACTCCTTCCCAGATTGATTCCTATCACAAAATCAACAAAAATACAAGAAGTGCTACAATTCAAGCTTTTCAGATGGTGGCAAAATACCACTGGAAAAATCAAAGTGTAAAAGATGCCAGCCATCTGTTGTTTAAACCAACCAAAATGCATTTATTGTAATTCTTTCAAAAGGACTGTGTCTTTAGAAGCAAACACACGTACATTTGTTGGCAGCAAAAGGCCTTTTTTAATTGTAATAGGATGAGGAAACATTTATCTTTCCTTTCCCTGATGATACGGTATTTGGAAAAATATTAATTTTTATTAACAAAACCAGAAAGATTCTAAGTGATGAATCCAGCTAAAAACCACATTATACTGCCTTTTGTAGTTGGCAAGATGTTCTAATATTATAAATTTGTCAGATGTTGGGTTATAAACGGAAGTCTGCAACACATTCTTTCTTCCTGACTCACTCAATTTCATCAAACATGATGTCAGAAATTAGAGGGCAAAGATGGAAGAAAAATGAAAACGAAGATGTGAAAAAGAGAGGCTAAGAAAGACAGTTATTTCAGGTCTTCAAAGACCCTTATGTGCATGTCAGTTCCAGTTTGGAAAAAAAAAAGAAAAAAATCTGATATTAAATTATTTATTTATTAAGGTATTAGCAACAATTCCAAAGCAAGTTCATCATCAAAATGATGGAAATATTTTTTCAAGCATGGATTTGGCTGATGTCAGCACTTAATAGCATAATAACATATATAATTATGATTTCAATCAAAAATGAATTTAAGTAGATATTTGAGAAGCTGTTATTCTTTGGAAACTAAGTACATCAGAAGGATTTTTATGGTACCTCTAAAGTGAAAAAATTCAGGAGTTCTAATCATACTGAAAATGAAAACAATGTATCAAAATATGGAAAAGGAGGACATATCAAAATATATCATAGGTAAAACAATAGCATTCTTCTGAAATAGCATTACAAAAACCATCAGATTGATTAGTGTGTTATAGTGGTACATAATTATACTAAATTTATTCTTGAAATTATTGGTTTTCCCCTTGTTTTGGTTTCACCATAGGAAATTGAGGGGGTTTTTTCTCTTTTATTGTCCTTTTTTTTTTTTTTCTCGACAAGGATGTATTTATGTGGAAGTGTAAAAAATTGTGCATCATGATGTTACTAAAAGCATTTGGAAAAAAGACAAATTCTGCCTCTGGAAGCTGCTTTTCCTACAGTAATAATTTTAAAATTAATTTGAGCTTGTATTATGAAATTCTGGCTCCAATGAAGGGAAAGGAATATTGCTATTGATGTAAATCGAACCAGGATGTCATCCATAAAGTAATTTCCTTCTTAACAGAAAAGCTGATTTAAATACAGAATTATGACAAGCCCAGTTGAGCAACTAGAATCAAGAGCTGGGGTAGAGAAAAAGAAATCTGAGTTATGATGTATTTATCACCATGAAGGGAGGGAAGGGAGACAGGACGCTTTCCAAAGCCATAACAGTAAAAGCCCACCACAGTAACATATGCACTGTATATGCTGTCAAAATATTTTTAAAACTTTGATTACAATCTTAGCAGCTACAGGTCCCTTGTAATTAGAAAAGTTAGGTGCTGTCATCACTGTCATTCTCTTAACCTGACTGAAATGGATCTTTGACCTGGCAATTAGTTGAAATAGAGTGGGTTGTAGTCAGAATCTTTCTGTGTATGAGAGCAAGCGGGATGCTAGTAACCAAGAGCTGCTGTTTCTTCTTGCCATAAGAACAATTACAAATACCATTCCAATTACAATTTATGGCCTTGGGTGCCCTGTGGCATAAACCTCCTATATCTTCCTTCTCAAGCAACAGGGCACTTACTGTTAATAGCTGAGACGTGGGTATGTGCACGTGGGGAGCTGGATATATCATCTCTCAATTGCTTGAACTCCTGGGACGGGAGTTTTTCCACAGCCGAAATGATGGAAGAGGTGAGATTGTCTTCAAACTCTCGGAGTTGACGACTCACTTCATCCACTGTTTGTGCTGCTGCATCCCTCCAGCTCATTGTTGCCGATGAGTTGGCATATGATGATGGCACACTCCGTGTAAGTTTCCGCCACATGGTCGTGTACATTCAACTTCATCTGGATCTATGGGTGTCCTGGGTTCAGCTATAGCAGTCATTTTTCTCCTTCTTAGTAGCTTGTGCAGTGCTGTGTTTTTTAACTTTCAGCCTGGGAACAACGCTGATAACACTGATGTTTTTAGTTGTTGCTAAGTAATGTTTATTCCAACCAAGGACTTTCTCAGTCTCATGCTTTGCCAGGGAGGAGGGGAAGCTGGGAGGAAGCAGAGACAGGACACCTGACCCAAACTAGCCAAAGGGGTATTCCATACCACAGCACGTCATGCCCAGTATATAAACCGGGGGGAGTTACCCGGAAGGCCCAGATCACTGCTCGGGTCGGGCTGGGTATCGGTCGTCGGGTGGTGAGCAATTGTATCCTCTCCCCTTGTTATTTCACTAATCATTATTATCATTGGTGGTAGCAGTAGTGGTTTGTATTATACCTGAGTTGCGGGACTGCTCTTATCTCAACCCGTGGGAGTTACATTCTTCCGATTCTCCTCCCCATCCCTCCGGGAGCGGGGGGAGGAAGCGGGGAGTGAGCGAGCGGCTGTGTGGTTCTGAGTTACCGGCTGGGCTCAAACCACGACAATGGGTGTATCCCCAGCGTCCAACTTACGATAGATCATCTCTAGAATGGCTAATTCCCTCATGTACTGGAGGCATTTCTCTATCATCCACTTGCCTGGGTGACATATAACATCTTCCTTGTAGGGATATCTTTCTTTCACAGCTAACAAGAGCCGCCTGCAGAGGCTGAGGTCTCATTTCTCTTTCACAATCATTTTGTCAATTCCCCCTTCCTGAGCAAGTGATCCCAGCTGCTTGGCTTCCTTACCCTCTAGTTTGAGACTGTTGGCCCCATTGTCCCAGCATCAGAGCATCCAGGCGATGATGTGCTCACCTGGAAGACAGCTGAAATCTTTTTGCATATTCTGCAGCTCAGTCAAGGATGGGGATCAAGAAGTTACCTCTTGTTCTGCCTCTTCCTCTGTTCCTTATATTGATTTCTCTCATTCTGGTGTTTCCCCCTCTAGTTCTGGTGTTGAGTCTTCTTCATCTTCCTTCACTACATCAGTTGCTTTTCATTTCCATCTCCTCTTGCATATGGGGGCAACTGACAGCAGCATGGATTGGTCCTTTGGTTCAGCTGCAATACCTGCTACCGGGGTTGGAGTGGCTGCAGTGTCTGTTATTGGAGTTGGACAAGCTGCTGTGTTCGTTGTCAGGGACAGAGTAGCCACACTGACTGTTGTTTTGCCATCAGATCCAGAAACATCTTTTTCCCCTTGAGGGTACTGGATAGTGTTGAGCAGGGCTCTGTAGGCATAGTCCAAGCCGCAGCATGTTGTGGTGATTTGTACCTCTCTGGAGGACAACATAACTTTTTTAAAAGTTTTACTAATTTTTCCAGATTTTGCACTTGTTCAGGGGTGAAGTTTCCAAAGCACTGGGGGCACCCAGTGGCCTACGTACTTGCCTATATGATCCCACACATCCTGCCACTCATGACTGTTCAACCTCAGGGAAGATCTCTTGGTGGTATTCTTAAATAGTAGTCTAACCTTAAATGAGGTTTGAACCATACTCAACAAAATGATGGTCCCCAGCAAAAGGAGCAGGCAGGTTTCAAGGGTACTCAAAGGATATTCAAGATCTTTATAATTCTCAAATGCTACTGTAAATAGCCTGGTGGGGGAGGGGAAGATGCAGGAGGATGTCTCCTCCACAGATTGGCCCTCTGACGGGAGGGGGAAAAGAGGTGTAATTGTTAATAATTCCCATTACATGGCTCCCAAAGTATAGAGGTGATGGCAATGCTAAGAACGCATACCAGATCAGTTTCATGGTCAATAATTCTACTGTATCATAAGCCATTATCATAAAGTACAACAAAACAAGAACCTTAGCCCAGGCCCCAAAGCCAATAAATGCTAAAAGAGCAAATACTGGCTGCAAGTAAGTATAACATGCTGTACTTGTGACAACGAAGCTTTGAGACCAAGCACAACAACTCCAAGAACAAATAAATCAACATTGTGACGAGTGACTATTAATCTGAAACAATGAATGCTTACCATGATTCATTTTGATACACTCTGATCAGATTGGTCGTTATCTTAACCCTTCGTGCCCCACACTGGGAATCAAAAAGGACTGTTGTGGTTTAAACCCAGCTGGTAACTCAGAATGACACAGCTGCTTGTTCATCTCCTCTCCTTGTCCCCCACCTCCAGGCAGGATGGGGAGGAGAAACGAAAGAATGTAAACCTCACAGGTTGAGATAAGAGTAGTCCAATAACTAAAGTATAATATAAAACTATTACTACTAATAATAATGATAAGGGAAATAACAAGGGGTGAGAATATAGAACTAAAAAGGGAAAGGAAAAAAATCCAATAAGCACAAGTGATGCACAGTACAATTGCTCACCACCTGCTGACTGGTACCTAGCCTGACCTGAGCAGCGACCTGGGCCTTCTGGGTAATTCCCCCCAGTATATATACTGGGCATGACGTGCTGTGGTATGGAATACCCCTTTGGCTAGTTTGGGTTTGTTGTCCTGTCTCTGCTCCCTCCCAGCTTCTTGTGCCCCTCCTCATTGGCAGAGCATGAGAGACTGAAAAGTCCTTGATCAGGGTAAGCATTACTTAGCAACAACTAAAACATTGGTGTGTTATCAGCATTATTCTCAGACTAAAGCCAAAACACAGCACTGCACCAGCTACTAGGAAGGAGAAAAGTAACTATTACAGCTGAACCCAGGACATGGACACACCTGTTCCCCTCCCAGAATAATAATCCATGCCACATTCTTTTCCTATCTTCATCTTAGAAAAATATGATCCAAGGAACAATGTAAAATTCTAGAAAGCTTTTAAATGCATAATCTAAACTACAAATTAATTGCTGAGTGCAGAGAAGCAAATGTGTGAGCTGTCAGAATGTATAATATTTTGAGCCCTCTTCCCACATTTAAGAAAACTTTTTCTACACTGATGTTAAGATGTTCTTTTTATATATAACTTCAAGTTCCCTTTCAAGTTAATGCCATATTCGAGGACTTGAGCTAATATTTACAATAGGTAGCAGCTTCTTATGATTGATGTAAATTTTTTTTAAAAAGTTCCAGTCTTCCTGGTTCTTTGTGGGATTATGTTGAGCAAGAGCTATATGAGGGCTTTGAATTAAAAAAACCCCTCCGGACCATTGATTATTGTGGAAGTGAACCCACAATCTTTTGTTATATTTAAAGAACATATTAATGCATTGTTGAGACAATGTGCAGTTGGGGAAAAATAATTAAACCAGAAATTAAGCTATTGTCATATTCATGACTACATTTTACATAGTTGGATGAAATTAAGATTGTAGTGGTTACCAGAATATTAAACAATTGTTTGTGAAGTTATTAGATTGCAAATTTTCTTCCTAAAGAATTGCTGAAAACATTGTATCACAAAATATTTCCATTTGGCAAGAATATTTAGGTACGGTTTGTGGGCTTACATCAGTAATGTTTGAAATCTTTCAAGAATCAAACCAGCAATGATGCAATCTAACTTCTTCATAAATATTCTGCATGATGTGCAAATATAGTCCTAAATTCTGACAGTGAACTTAACTTACTTCATGCAAAAGAAATCAAAACCTATTATCTTCAATTTCCTTACTAAGTAACAATTTCTGCAGTTTGCAGGGAAGACTCTTGCATACAAACCTCATTAGTATCCTTCACAGTTTAAGAAGTACTATTGTTCAAAAAATATCATAAAATAACTCTCCCTGTCAAATAATCAAGAGGCCAGAGGGATCAGAGACAAATAGTGGTGTTACTGGTGAAAGTGGTGGAGCTATGAATAAATATTTCTTTGGTTACCTCCACACACTTTTTTATTGCACAATGATCATATATGTAAAGAATAGAATAGAAATAGAATAGATATAATGAATATAATATACTATAACATAATACAATGTAATGTAACATAATGTGACGTGATGTGACGATGTAATACAACATAATTAAATGTAATATAATGTAATATAATAAATATATAAATATAGTACAAGCAAAGAATGTAAACTGAGAGAGCAAGAATTATTTGAAAACTGGACTACAAAGCAAATTTTCTGTTATATATGCAATTTTTATTTGTACATGTATATATATATTTTGATTGTCTTTTGTCTGAAAGATAGGTATGAAGAAGAAAGCAATTGAGAAGCTTAGAACTTCGTACCTGTGACATAGTTAATTCACGCAGCCCATTAAGGTCAACCTAAATACTTTTCTCATGATAGTAAGATCATCTTCATGAATTGAAAAGTTTTTTCTTTATAGCAAAGAACATCAGGCAAAGAACAGCAACATTTTTGCGTTCTACATCCTACTTTGAGAATTGGTCTTTTAGACATGCAAAACTTCCTCCATTGCACATTGCTAATGTTTATAGGTTAGCAAAATTTAAGCCTTACTATCTCTCTACTTAGTGTCATCAAACCCGTCACAGTAAATTATATTAATATTTGAAAGAAAATGCTATTAAAAGCAGGCCTATGGTCAATACACTGACAAATGAACAAAAGTATAATCACACAAGCTCTGGTGCTTATTTAATTCTGCTTTGTTTCCATAGTAACTATAAATAGCTAATTGTAGAACCCTCACAATTGTTTTTTTCTTTTTTCTTTCCTAACAACAGATGCTGGTTGTTTTATGGAGGGCAAGATTTTGTGCAGGAAGTGTCAACAAATTGCTTTACGTTGTTCAGAAGACATCTAAGCTAATCGTTAGGATAAATAACATTTGTTGACTGGAGGTGTCTAGTGGCTTTCCACAGGAATAGATTTTATTATCCGTCTTGATTAATATCTTAATTTTTGCTGTGGAAGCTGGAATGATTATCACATGAATGGTCTTTACTGATGATATATAAAACAGGATACAGAATTAATGTCAGTAGTAACATCACTACAAAGAAATAATAAAATTTATACTGAGATTTAGTATTTACATGGAGATTAGAAATTTAGCCTAAAAATATTAACTTGAAAAAATTGTGAGCAAATACACTTCCAGCAAAATAACACTTTACCTGTTAAAGACATGAAGTAAAATCTAGTGATATTCTAAAATTTATTCTGGAGACTTTAATGATTGACAATGGGTGAAGTCAGTCTACTATGTAATACATGTTTCGTTAGCTCAGAAGGCTAACTAAATTTTATTCTGAGCCTGACAGGCATTATATATATCTGAGCACGGAGCAGTGCAGAACTTACATTGAGACTAGGGTACTACTCATGGACAACAGAAGTGAGCATCCTGTGATGTTTTGATAAGAAACCCTTAGAAATAGCAGCAAATATTTGTACTTGGAATTCATTGGATTAAATGTTTTGAATTTTTCTTAACAGAAATTTTTTATTTTCTATTAATGAAATAAGACCCAAGATCAAGATACATTTCTAACTACAGCATTGCTTATAATTATGAGTTATTTCATTGACTGCAATTGATATTTGCAAAATAGGTCTCACAGGGAGTACCTCAAAATTCTACAGCGTTGCAAATCTTGTATTTGTCTATGAAAAGGGTTACCTGTTAGCACCATGCAGAACTTTAAGCCAACAAGTGTAATTTCACAAAGTTATGGATATTCATCCTGATTTGGCTCTGCTTTGCAAAGCCTATAAGCCATCTACTAAGATGCTGTTTGCAATTCTGTGAGGAGTTCAGGGCTTTATATAGTTTAATATGCAAACTTGTGCAACTGAAATTTGTCAGTCCTGTTTGAAGTTTAGTATCTGTTATAATCTGGTTTTCACAGAAGATCTCAACATGCAGAAGCAGAGCGCTGTTGAAAAAAATCGAACAAACAAAAACTGAATACACTGCTTCCAGCAAGTGAGGAATTTAGTTTCACACAGCTCTACAAACGGTTGAGAAAGCAGCTAATAGTTTTTCTAAATATTTGCCAAAAGTCATAACAATAAATAAAACCCCACCACAGTAATGCGTGCAGCTCATCTACCAAATGCCACTATTCCCTAGATGTGCAGCAGTTTCTCTCACATGTGTGAAAATAGTGGTTATTTCAGAATATCAAAATGTCAGCAATTATATTAAAGAAATACAAGCTGCTGAACAACCACAGTATTGCTTTCTAAGGACCAGCCTATATATGTGGATGATGGAGCAGTATGAGCCTGGCTTTGCTAACTTGTAGGTTCTCCTTGGACAGCTATAGTAAAAGAGAAAGTAAGAATAGGAGAGTAATAATGTTCATTTCTAGTGGCTCTTGTACTGAAGTTTGTGTGAGTCTGTGTCCATAAGTAATCTGAAGAAAGATAAGGGAGATGGCTCGCTTTCCAAGTTCTTGACAAACTTAGTTGAAGTCCTAAAGAGGGAGGATTTGTAGGCTAGAAATCAGTAGCAGCAACTAACTACTGCCCTTTGTCCATCCGTCGCAGACACGGTGCAGCAGAGTGAGAAGGAATTAGGGAGAAATACAGAGGAAAATATGTTTCCTAGATTCTCATTTACAAGAAGGAAACCCCCAAATTATTCTGATTAGAGGATCAGTTTAGCCTTCAGGGAATCATTGCAGCAGAAGCCAAGAACAAGATTTCTTTATTCCTAGAACTAAGAACTGTAAAATCATGTTTAAAATTGTTTGCTTTGGAACATAACCAATTCAGCTACTGATTCAAACTTTAATTCATATTTAAGAAGTTTTCTTGTAGCGTAAATCATCAAAATTCTGTGAAGATAGAAACTCTGCTCTAAACAGCCCTGCTCTGAGTAACCACAGTAACCAGTATCTCTGTAATACATGCTTGGGTGGTAAAATGTTATAAGAGAAATTCTGAAAATATCTGCTTTCCTTTTGCCTTGCTTACTCACTTGGAGTAGGAGTAATGCTTTCCTTTCAGTTTGAGTCTAAGGGGAAAATTTCTAGATACAGAGAAGATAGATATTTAAAAACATAAACTGATTTCTTGGACTGGCATTTGTAGTTTAAAGCCTCTGTTAATCAGAACTATTCAGGATATACTTCAATGTATGCTTAGTAAGCATAGAGTTCTATATGTGTTTAATGGATAAGAGCTTCAGCTAACCACCCTGATTTTAGCTTTAATATTACCCAACTGAAAACTGTTTCTAGTAAGCAATGATTTGTAACCAGTTGATTTTTTATAATTAATTTTATAATTAATAAAAATATTAATTATTTCTAGCACTATATTATTGCCTATTCAACTACTGAATGGTTTTATTCCTGGTATTATACATTCATAAGAGCAGATGGCTTTTTATACATGACAGTTATATATATATAAACATTTCTTAATATGGTTCTGTCTGAAAGTTATTTAGAAGTATACCTTAATAAGATCTCTATCTAAAGTGAAAGAATTTCAAAAGGACCTTTACCCATTCCCATCGAGCAGAGGCATCTGAACCTCAGGTCACAGAGTGATTTTGTGGCTCTGAAGCCAAACAGAGATTTCAGTTTTATAAAGGTGAGAGTAACACGTAGGTGTAAGGTGGTTAGCTCTATCTGTGATATCAACAAGAACTTACTGAAATTCTTTGTACATTTCTCATTTCAAGAGTGTAAAAGGGATGTCAGCATTTTTGAAATTATTTAGAAAAGAACTCAAAGAACAATGTAAGGTTGAAAAATCTGTCTCAACTGTAAAAGACTAAAAAAAAGTTAATCTACTTAACTAAACAAAAGGAAGCTTAAGGCGTGAATTGTTTGTAGTCTGCCACTACCCACATGAGGAAAGTTTTCTGGTAGTAGAAGTCTCTTTAATTTTACAGATGAAGGGAGAATGAGACCCAGTGACTGGAATTAGAAACTTAATGAATTCAGAGTCTAAATGAGGTAGACTTCTTCAGCAGTAAAATGTAGTTAAACTGTGTAACAATTTGCTGAGGGTTGTGTTGGACTTTCCATCATTTAAAGTCTTTAAATAAAGATTAGCTGTCTTTTTAAAAGGTATGCTCAAACTCCACAAGAATTGTGGGCTCAGTGAAGGAATTAGTGGTTGAAGCTTTTAATCATAGAATCGTAGAATCATAGAATCATAGAATCGTAAGGGTTGGAAAGGACCTTAAGATCATCTAGTTCCAACCCCCCTGCCATGGGCAGGGACACCTTGCCCTAAACCACGTGTTTCAAGGCTCTGTCCAACCTGGCCTTGAACACTGCCAGGGATGGAACATCCACAACCTCCCTGGGCAACCCATTCCAGTGCTTCACCACCCTCACTGTAAAGAACTTCTTCCTTATATCTAATCTAAACTTCGTCTGTTTAAGTTTGAACCCATTACCCTTTGTCCTACCACTACAGTCCCTAAGGAAGAGTCCCTCCCCAGCATCCTTGTAGACCTCCTTCAGATACTGGAAAGCTGCTATGAGGTCACCACGCAGCCTTCTCTTCTCCAGGCTGAACAGCCCCAACTCTCTCAGCCTGTCTTCATATGGGAGGTGCTCCAGCCCTCTTATCATCCTCATGGCCCTCCTCTGGACTCGCTCCAACAGCTCCATGTTCTTTTTATGTTGAGGACACCAGAACTGTACACAGTACTCCAAGTGAGGTCTCACGAGAGCAGAGTAGAGGGGCAGGATCACCTCCTTTGACCTGCTGGTCACGCTTCTTTTGATGCAGCCCAGGATACGGTTGGCTTTCTGGGCTGCAAGCGCACACTGCCGGCTCATGTTAAGCTTCTCATCAACCAACACCCCCAAGTCCTTCTCTGCATGTCTGCTCTGAATCTGTTCTCCGCCCAACCTGTAGCAGTGCCTGGGATTGCCCTGACCCAGGTGTAGGACCTTACACTTGGCTTGGTTAAACTTCATAAGGTTGGCATCGGCCCACCTCACAAGCGTGTCAGGGTCCCTCTGGATGGCATCCCTTCCCTCCAGTGTATCAACTGAACCACACAGCTTGGTGTCGTCGGCAAACTTGCTGAGGGCGCACTCAATCCCACTGTCCATGTTGCCGACAAAGATGTTGAACAGGACCGGTCCCAACACCGATCCCTGAGGGACACCACTCGTTACAGGTTTCCAACTGGACATCGAGCCATTTACAACTCTTTGTGTGCGGCCATCGAGCCAGTTTTTTATCCACCGAGTGGTCCATCTATCAAATTGATGTCTCTCCAATTTAGAGACAGGGATGTCATGTGGGACAGTGTCGAACGCTTTGCACAAGTCCAGGTAGATGACGTCTTTTGAGGTAGTTTTGCTGGAAATCAGATTTGGATGATCATGTTTACCTCTGGATAATAACCTGTGAAACTTCCAAGGTCTATATTCCGTTTTCCTTTCTCATCTGAACATTATCTTCCTTTGCAATTAATCTCTTTTGAAGCCATTGACACTTCATGTCCAGTATGTGTACCAGATTCTGGCTCTCAGGAATACTGCTTTGTAACCTTACTCTGTTTTAGCACTAGTAAGCAAAAAATAACGTTAAAATTTGTAAGACATATAGTCCTCACATGCATTATGATTGTGACTAAAATTATTGTACTGTCCTTAGCGTTATTGCATTATTTGTCCACAAACATTACCTCTGTACAGGGTAATGTTTGATCACTGCTCACTGGGAAGAAAGCCCTTGGACATTTTTTTACCCTTGATTACGCAGAGTGACTGAAGCCACTGAACCATCCTGAGTACCACTTGGGGAAGCCACTGAAACACCCCTTTTACAGAGAAACCTTTATTCGCTCTAGACTTCAGTGCTACAAGAGCTGGAGAGTGGCATCTTTTGTGGTCCACTTACAGTGGACTTAATCATGACTTCCCAGAGTAGTGATCATCTCCAGATAGGATCACCATATTTCTGCCTTGAGCACATATACATGAATAGAATAGCACATACATTATAAACTTATTATACTAGGAGATAAAAGACCTAGTTCTTATGTGCAAAACATGCATAAAATAAAGAATGCTCCATAGTGAAGAGGGCTCTGACATATCTGGGTAGATTTGTGGGTGGTGTTCATGCTCAAAGAAAGTGATCTTACCACGCTCATTGTTTGCCTTGGCAAAAATATTGGATTATCTGCATATGACTAATAATTCATAATAATTAATCAGTGTCATACAATTAAAGTAGGTCCAACATGTCTTAGACACATCTTGGACAAGTAAATACTCAAATATGCAGCAACAGGAGAAATAGCCAGTTCCCTGCTTCTCCCCGCCAGACAAGACAAGGGAAACTAAATGAAAGACTATGTGTTGGGTCTGAGGATACTATTTGTCCTTTATGGGAGTCTACTTTATTACACTCTGGAATATTCTTTTTGTAACTGGCTAAAATAAGTCCAGTAGGCAGAGCTGATATTACAGCATACAAAAATTCTCAAATTAGTGCAATTTACATGTGCACTAATGAGTATTTAGCAGATGTGTCACTTTTCATCAATTAATTAGGAGCATATTCTGTAGTATATTTGAAACAGACTCCTAACAAAGCTTAAATTGAGTCCACAAACTTCACTTAACTGATTAAAATTTTCCACTGAGCGAATGTGGTGCTCCCTGTTTTGCGATAAACAAGATGGTATTCCAAATGCTTACGTTCCACTAAAATAAGAAAATTACATTCTAATTTAGAGGGCAGCTTGCACTCAGTTTATGGGTCTATTTCCAGAAGCCATAACTAGCAAACTGCCAACATGCTTTTGAAATAGCTCATCTACTTTTTTCTAAAAGAATATACTGCACAAGTGTTATTAACTTGCCTCTCTGTTTTATGTTTGCATATGTTTTATATGTTTTATATGTTTGTTTTATGTTTTATAATGCTACTCTATCTACGGCATGCAATGTTGAAACCAGCACATAACCCAAGTCATATGTATATAATATATTAATATTTGCAGATGATATCTCTTTTATTTTCAATTGAAATAATTATTTTATTCTTTTATGTTTACTTAATGCTTCCTTATATTATTTTCTAAATGTGAAGAGTCAAATTATTACATAAATATCTGATCCTATCAAACATTTGTTGTGCAATTCAGTAATAATATCCCTATATTTTCATCTTATTATGTAATTATAAAAAATTATGTGAACTCAGGTTGAAATGCTCTGTAAACAAGTGACTACAGGAACCTATCCATTAAAAACTTGGCTACATTCACACTAGAAATTGCAATCCATAAAGTATGTTTGGATATAAAACTTCTGACTCTGTAAAGGTGGTACTGAGACAGCATGTACAGTTGTGGTTAAACCCCAGTAGGCAGATAAGCACCACACAGCTGCTCACTTGCTTTCCCTGCACTGGGATGGGAGGATAAAAGTGAGAAGACTCATGGGTAGAGATAAGGACAGTTTAATAGGTAAAGCAAAAGGCACACATGCAAGCAAAGCAAAACAAGGAATTCATTCATCAAGTGCACCCCTAGCCTCCTCCCTGGCGGGGCAGTGTGAGAAACAGAGGAGGTCTTGACACTGTGTAAGCCTTGCTCAGCAGTAACTAAAAAATTCCTGTGTTATCAAACACTGTTTTGGTCACAAATCCAAAATACGGCAACTCATGCACTGCTAAGAATATTAATTCTATCCCAACCAAACAATGAGAAAACATAGTTTTGCCTAACTTTACAATAATTAAATCACTAGGTTCGGTAATGCAGTTTCTGCAAATGCTGTGTGAAATCAAACTTTTATAACCACTGGCTCTTTGGTGATAAAAAGAAAAGTTTAAAAAAAGTAAAAATTTTTATACCATCAAGCAATGAAACCTATATCCTTCAAGCCCATCAATGAAAACCAACACATCTGTCATCCGCTACCCTTTTAACATACTTTGAAAGCAGTTTAGATATAATTTCATATCTGTCAGAAATTCAGGTTGATCTACTTTGTGTATAAAGTAATTTCCAATTCATATCTCCATACAGCAGTCAACATACTGGCATGGAACTACAGTGGGAACAGGTCATCAGGAAGGCACAGAAAGCCTTGGGTTTAGTCAGAAACCCCATCTGCATTATTGAAATACAGTCTGTTTTCCATTTTGACACTTCATAGGACAAAACATGTGGAATAGAAACGGGTTTTGAAAGGTTATTTTTACTTACAATACTTTACAGTCAATAGACTTACAAGTGAAGTGGCTTCCAGGTTTTTCAGACATGCAGAACTTTTCATTTCTTCATTACTTTGAAATATTAATGTTTCTCAGTATGTTTGGAGGGTTTTGCAAATAAGATACTATTTATTTCATGTGCTGTATGTGCTATTAGCAGGAATTAATATTAATCTTTACTAGTTGAGCATTACATACTAGAGAAAAAGAACATAAAACTGAATGAGAAAACTCCTTCTCTCTTCCATCCCTTCTTATATTTCCTTGCTCACCCTCCCCAAAGTTGACAGGATTCAGTTTCCTAGATTTGACTATCTGAAAATTAAGCATCTGGAACTGCTATATATTAAAGGGCAGGAGAAGAACATCTCCCAAAGGAGGATTACCCCATCTTAGACATGAACACGGAAAGGCTAAGTTTCCCCCAAGGAGCACATGTTTACTTATGATAACAGAAGGAATCTAGATTTTTTTTAAACTGGACATTCAAATTTAAATGGATAACATTAGACACCATAAATAGTACACCTGAAAAATCCTATACTCCTATGCTCTCTGTACTTGTCCCTAGTGTCCCATAAGCAGAAAAGGAAGGTCATCACATCCTCAATACTGGAGTATTGCATGCCTGCAACTGAACAAAACTCCTCTCAAATAAGTAGAACTCTGGTCAGAGTTGTCGGTATTTCTCACTACCCCAGCTATTTCAGATTAGGTCCTGCTAATGTATATATCCATGTGATCTTTTCATTGCCTGTTTCTGTCACACTGTATTGCTTGTTGTCCTACCTCAGCATGTACTCCACTTCTTACATCCAGCTTTTTTCACTGGGCTGTTGTATGTTCTTGTTCACTTTTGTCTCCCAAGTGTAGCAAGAGTCTATTTGCTGTTATTTAGATGCCAGTGTTCTTAGCAGTGCATTGAAAGAATCTGCAACAAAATAATAGATTAAAATTTGAAAAGAAAATATTTCAATCTGAATTTGGGGTAAGGAAGGCTGGTCGGTTTTATAGAATTATATATTAAACTGGGATTGAAACTATTAGAGGTAGTGCTTTTTCAACTTAGAGACTTTCTCATTATCTTAGATTTTAAGTATGATAGTGAGATTTCCAGCAGAGAGAAGCAGTTGAGAAAAACATTTTGCTACAGTTAGTTAATTCTTTCCTACATGTACTATATTCAATGTATCCATTTTAAAACCAAATGAGTCAGCTCTGCCTTCTTTAGAATCTAAGAAAACCCTAGCTGTGCCAATTTTAGAGTGTGCTTATCTCTGTGGGAATATGCTTTTCTAATCTTTATTACATATTAAAATTAAAATAATTTTAAAAAAGGAATTTTACCCAATAGCAGGAAATACACAGATGGCTAAAGGATTTTTATAGTTCCTCAGCTTTGCTCTTAAAGCTAAGCAATGTAGTTTTCAGAAGTAGATGAACTAACAAAAAACATGCTTGTAAAACTTCCTTAGAAGATAATTTAGGATGGAAAAAGGGTCAAATCATTAACCTCTGAGTATTTTGCCTGCAATGTATTGACACATTGCCAAAGATAGTTCTCTCCAGTAGCAGCCATTTCTGACGCCAAGATTGAAAACAAGGTGTAGGAAACAACAAAAAAAAAGCCTCTTAAAACATAGTTCTGCTTCCTACAAAAGAGAGTCAGGTGCAAGAATTTAGGCATTGAGAGATGCAGGAGATCTTCATGCCTTCTATACAGAAAATTGTAATCTTTGAATGGCAATTCATTGCTACCTCAAGCAGGAATGCCTCAGCTTTATATGGGAGCAGTTATTTGTTTTAGTTACCACACACGCCCAGAACTGTCTGTGCCATACAGTGAAGTCAATTCCTCCAGAACCCAAAGAAGAGGTGAAAGTCATCTGAAAAAATTAAGAAATCTGCAATGTACGTATTTTTCTCTGATCTATTCATCTGGATGCCCTTTGGAATAAACACAAGTGGTGTTCCAAAATAGGTCAGATGAATTGCATCTTACAAGCAATTATTTAATTCCATGGACCAAGCATCAGATAGCTTCAAGTAGACTTTGCAAATGTTAAACAAATCAGATCCTGTTTTAATTATTCCTTTGCTGTGAAAAGAATTGAGATTCACTGGCTCTTGACAGTGTTTTTCATTAAGGAATCACAAGCATTAATAACTTAAATGAGGAGTCCCTCTCTTCTCTCCCCAACAGGCAAAATTTTCAAGTAAACATCTGAGGAATTTTTTTTTTCCCCTGTACCTGGAGTTTTTTTCAAGACAGCAAACCAGTAGTGGTTTAGCCTACATATTAAGGAGACAAAAAAAGAGACAAAGTGATTTGGAAGTGAGTGGACTGAGACATGTTCTCATTTAACTTCTAAATATTTTATAGTGTCATTTTTAAGTACAAGAAAAATTGGGAGCTGGGGGTTGTGTTTGGTTTTAAGTTTCTTTTTTTTTTTTTTAATAAAAAAACCAAACATAACTGATTTTTGGGTACTGGGAGAGAATAAATCACAGCACGTAGTTAATATCTGAATGCTGCTGGATACTATAATGTACTTCTGTCCCCAGTATTTTCTGTTAACCAGTTCTCAACAGCTGTAAGATTAGTGTGTTGGGATGTGACTGAGAGCAAAAATACAAGTAGTTTAAAGAAAGGAGAAGCAAATTCATGGAAGAGCTCCTCAACAGATGCAAGAGCTATGTCATGAAGTTTCTAAACTGGTGAGCCTTGGAAACTGGAATTATAGGTGGGGAGTAATGCTCTACACATTACTTATCTTGCTCAAGGCTGGGTCTGATCCAAAGCAGCAATTCTCATATACACATGGGTTTAGACTGTTTTTTAAAGATCCTTTGAGTTTCTTGGATCAAGAAGCAATGATGACTGGGATCCACTGCAGAGCTTGGCTGAAATCTCTGCTGTGGGGATGTGAAAGGGAGATTTGCCCACATCTCTATTATGCTAGAGCTACAAAAGGGCAGGAGCTTATGGAGGTTCAAGAAATTGTGAGCTCGTACTGGTACATGATATTGGGTAAGATTTATGTATATCCAGAAGGTTTATGTTACAATTTAAAAGCTGGAGATCTCTGAAATAGAATAGAAATTCTTGATAGGTAGGGTTTATTTTGATGTGGCATCACCCAATATTTGGACAGCAGCCTGGAAGACGTCCTGTCACTAGCATTTTTGCAGGCCATTAACTACTGCCAATTTTCCAAATTCAGCTCTTAGAGCCTAATGCTGCTGGGAAACCTGCTGCTAATAGTAATGACTATTTCTGTTGTCTGAGCGGTTGATTCTTACATACAGTGTGTTTTGCTCTAGGACTTGTACCAGTCTCTTCTTGTCCTCCTATTTTCTTGTTTTTTTGTGGTATCTCGTCCCAGTGGTAGGTTTACTGAGACTGAAGCATTCTGAAGCAATGAGATGCCACTATTATCTGAATCCTTTTTAAAAAAAAAAAACCAAACAAACAGGAAAAACCACCTTTTTTTATCTTTTTATGACTTGAAATTTTGAATATGTTCATCCCTGTTTTCTGGGATTAAAAGTGATCTATTAGTTTTACAGTGTCTTCCCCCTTAGGAGACTGGCAGTTCTTTGGGAAGAATAAAAAGAAAGGAAAGTACATTTGGTTTCATAGAATTTATTCAGTGAGTTTAGAGCCATCATCCCTACTGATTCTCATGCTTCAGAGTTCATACAGGTTATGGACTGGATGCTCAAAAGCGACTACCTATGTCCTCTTTGATTACACCGAAGTGCTGCTAAGGTAACTTAAGGGAAGGGTAGGGCTGCTTACAGAGTCTTGATCACCGTCCTTGGAAGCGTTCAAAAGTGATGAGGCCCTCAACGATATGGTTTAGTGGTGGTCTTGGCAGTCCTGGGGTAATGGTTGGACCTGATGATCTTAAAGGTCTTTTCCAACCTAGTTGATTCTATGATTCTATGATTCAATGATTCTACGACAAGGTGCCCTTTAGAAAAAACGATAGCAAGTTAGATATGCAAATGTATAGTCACTCAAACTATCTAGTGCTTTTAAACATCAATTGTTATGATAATAGATCTGCCTCATCCCATATACATTCAGTACTTCCTTTTGTATTGAACAGCAGAAGCCTAAAAATATCTAGCGAGACAATGCACAGGGTTTCCCAACTGAAAGTGACTCAATCCTTAGTCATTTTCTGGGAGCGATTGTTATAAACCCACTCTCACCCCATGTGTTAGACAGTCATAGACAAACCAGCGATACAGCCTAATTTAAACCTTCTGAATGCTAAACTGTTCTTTGCCCATATTTAGCTCATACTAATTATAAAAGAAAGTGAGATAGCTGTAAGTGATAACAAGGATGCAAAAAGCAGTTAACTCAATTATCCATGGGAGGATGATCTGCATTGTGGTTTAGCTGTGTTGCATGTACAAGGCAGCCCAGCTGGCTCCACTTTGACCAGTTCCTCTGCAGAGAAAATTTCACTGTGTCTCAAAGCAGTGTGTGTCATACAACCTTCCATAACTTTGCAGTCAGTGCAGAGAGTAATATCACTGCCCTTTCTTTTCCTTTCTTTAGTAGACTTGTTCTACCTTTTGATAGCCTCATATAAATATTTGTTTACTTGCTTATCACACTGCTTCCTTTCCTTAGAAGATTAATAATAATAATAATAAAAATATAAAAATAATTCGTTCATTTATGTACACTTAACTTTGATACATCTAACATTAATTACAGAAATTCCCCTCCCAATTTGCTTATAAATATTATTTGGTTCCTATTAATAATAATAATAACGAAAAAAACAGAGTTTTCTCTATTAATTCTTTCTGAAATATCTTGCAGTCATGTATCTGGTATGTCTTGGTAGAAACATAACTTTTTTCTGTAATTTTTTTGCCCCAGAACTGTAGGGGCAAAATACTGCGATCCAAAAGAAAGCAAAAGCTTTGCAGAAGAAAACATTAGTATTAGTATTGTTGATTCATTATTTTATATAGCTGAAAAGTAGCTGTTATTCCTCCTTAGCAATATGTAATTTCAGAAGTATCAAATGACATCTTTGTCCTCTGACTTTGTTGGAGAATATCCAACACTTTTGAAACATCTAATCCTTATAAGAGTCCTTCATCTTCGTTTTCATTTTGCATACTGGTATTATAAACGGCATTAGGCCTATCAAGAATTAAGTGCACTCCTTAAGTGTAACTTCCTTCAGAACAGAGAAATTTCTTAGCTGAGAATAGTTGCCAGTTCGTGTTTGATCCATTTAGACATTGTAATACTGACTTTCAAACTCATCTGTGCAGACGTATGCTGTGGATTCTGTGCAGAAATTTGGCATGCAATAGGAATGTCTTAGAAGTATACGGTATCCCAAAGGTATGTTACCCATTTACCTTGTAATCATTCTAAATAAAAGCCATGCCATTAGTAAAACAAATTAATTAACTAACCAAAAAAAATGAGCAGCAAATGTTAGAAGTGTCAGAGAATAAAGCATTCAGATTACTTCAGAATCAGTTCTCTGTAAAGCTAGATGGAGTTCTCCCTAGGAGTGGTACCAAATTGCAGACTCATACTTATCCTGTGTGGTCAGGAACGTGTTCTTCCTGCCAGCCATATGTCTTCAGACAACATTCATGAGAAAGTTCTTCTGGACAGAAGAGAATGCTAACTTGCATGCTTACACCATTGTTTGTGGTTTTGTTTAACTTTAAAATCTCATCTTGTTCTTGAAAGTATTGACAGACAATTTGCCAGGAAAAAGTTTTCTTCCTGGACTGCCAGTTGCTCTCATTTCTCTATAAATGATAATGTCCTTTAGACAGGATTGATGCAGACATCTCTCTCTTCCTTAAACAATTAGCAAGTCATTATGAGTAAAATTTTCTTTCTTACCTAGTACAGCAATACGGCAATACAGATATTTTAATTAGAAATTATTTCCATTTGTTGAACTTTGTATTTCACAGAAAGATATAAAACAACAGCTATGATTTTTGGAATCTTAATTTGTATAAGTAAAGGGGATTAATACTTCATTTCATTTATGGGCTTATAACTGCAACCAGATGTGATTGCAGATTAGTGTCTCTGAAGTGATAGCCACATTTATGATAACTGACTACAGCTTTTGTTTTTAGGGGACCTTATAGTGCTCTTTTTCTTCCAAGCCCAGAATAAGAACTGGTCTAAAACAGAAAGTAAAAGGAAGGAAGAGAAATAAATGAAGAGTTCTTCTGAGAAAAAAGTTTGGAAAAGGTTTCCAAGCTTTAAGATGTTCAGGTTGTAAAGCAATTTATCACTGGCTACATTACACAGTAAATCTTTAATTGCAGATTCTTAACATGAGCATGAATTGCTTCTGAACATTTTCTCCAAAGCACAAACAAAATAAATAAGCAAACAGCTTTGCATTGATACCATTTAAGTTCATTCGAATGGTGCCAAGAAAACTGCTGTTCATTTTTTCAGTTTTACTAACCTTCCCTTCCCAGTTTCTCTGTTACTGACGGAATCTGAGACTGAAGGCTGTAATAGCCTGGTTTTCTTTATCCTTCATGCTGCTATTTAAGATTCGAAAGCCATTGTATAATTGCCACTAGTTAGTGACCTTTTGCTCAGTCGCTTTTATAACAATTTGTTTTTTCCTCCTGGCATATGAAGATCCTCTTGCAATGTCTCTTGCTCTATTCCCCTGTGAAGGAGCACCAGTCAGAACGATGGGAATGCAAGCTTCCTCATGCTATCTGAGAGTGCCCACAGGATATTGATATTCTATTTTAATCTGGATATAATTGTTCACAACTGCAGTTCCTCCAGCATCTTATATGTATTCCTTTCACAAGATACCATATGCCTTTTCCTGAAATAAATTACTTTAGGTTTAAGAAAGCTTAATTAATTTTATAAAGGATAATGCATTATAGCTATTATGGAATACACCATGCCACTCAGCAAGCTGATAACCAGCTTTTCCATAACTTCCTAGTCATAATATAATTATAGGAATTAGAGAATTTAAAAAAAAAGAATAATTATCTATCATCTCCTCTAATCCACCATTCTTCCAAACTCCTTTTTCCTACAGAGAAAAATTATCTTCTTCAAAGATCTGACATCTAGTATACTCTTAGATTATTCCATTTTCCATCCTTTCCCATGGAAGAATATTACACATTCCGTAAGAAATGTTAATTTTTTATTCCAAAACTTCATAGATTAGTTCACAAGTACCATTTTAAAATACTGGCTTTCTTGCTTTTCTAAATTGTCCTTGTTTCTCTTATGTATTGATTTTACCTTTATCCAGTTTCCATAAGAGATATTGTATCAGTAGCTAATGTTCTGTTTCAGTACAACTTTGCTAGCCTCCATGCAATTATACTGTGTTTTGTGCTCAAATTGAAGCTGAAAAATGGAGACTGAATCCAGTAATCTGAAAGGTGATTGGGAAGGACTTCAACTCATAAATCATCTTTTGGTTTCTTATTAGCATACAGCTTGCCATCAAGAGTCTCATTTATCTGCTTTGGGGTTTTTTGTCTCAAATATAAAGCTATATTTGCGCCCCTGAATGGTTTAATAGTGACAGTTGAAAGATAGATACAACATAGGCAATCCTAATGTGTTCCTTACAGTGTGGGGAATTCTGAGATTTAAGAAGCTGAAAATCACTCTCATACTGGAGCTTATAAAGTGATATCAGAAGCTTGGAGGCAGCAACTATCTCTACTTTGACAAACAATTTGGTGCACTATCAGCAGTCCAATAGGCTGAGCTGGTTTGTCTTGAGGCCTGAATTTTGACAGTGTTTACATTTTTGAGTTTTACTTCAGAGTAGATTTATATTGGACCCTATGACTGCACACACCCCACTGTGTGGGTGGCTCAAAGCTGCCCAAAAGGAGCAGATTTGATGCATGCGTGGGGTTCTCTATAAAAGGCATTTAGTACACACCAAACCTTCCCTGCAAATTTTGTCTATACATGGTAAACATAACAGAGCAGAGAACTGACTACCTGGGGAACTGCACTGCACCTCTGAACAGCTTGATGAAATCTGTAGGAAGAATTTCTTGAATGGGCTATAGATTAATGGTTTATTAATACAGTCCTCCTTGTATTAATTCACCCTATAGAAAATAATAGCAAAGAAAGAGCTAAAACAGAATATCTCAGATTTAAATGCTAAGGGATAAGGAGACTTTCACAAGCTTAAACAAAAAGCAGGGTCAAGCAAGCACCTACATGCCCTGGTGTTCATTGTGCTATTTTCTTAATCTCAGAAAAAGCTTAGCTTCTGCTTCAGTTTTGACCTTTGTAATCCGTGTTTACCCCCAGTGGAGCCTGGTACTAGGGTAGAGGGAACTTTGACCTCACCTAGTATGAGCAGTCTTAGCCCTAGTCAATCATGGTAACCTTTAAAACAGATGTTTCAAAAATTATTGTTTGTGAAGAGTGCCAGTTACGGCTGAATGACCCACTTGTATTGCATTTTTTAAATCCAGAACTTCATCAAAAATGCCAAAATTTCCCAGAATATGGGCTGCATATAATTTGTGTCTTGAGCTCTGTACTGACTATCTAGTCCTTTACAGTGAACATATTGGTACTATTTCCACAGTCCTGACATTGTGACTAAAGTTCCAGAAATGACTTATGTTTTTCCAGCATATTCTAGTTCATGGGTCTCAGAAATAAAACAAACAAAAAATCCCCCCTCCAAACCACTGGTCGAGTTTATTGTGCAGAACCTTTCCCTTGAAGAGGTAGGTGGTGGTGAGTTTTAAAGTCTCTATTAAAAGATTAATTTCTTTTCTTAGAAGAAGATTTAGTCCCTATTAAAAGAAGATTTAGACATATTTTTAAAACTCGGAAAGCATTACTGCAATATAAACAGAAGGCCCAGCTTAAGATTCTAACTTGAATAAAGGGAGATCATGGATGGTAAATGGATCTATAAGATAGATAGGGAAAGATTCAAGTCACCTTTATGTAGTTTGAGAAAGCCTACGGTATCCCATCCATTCTGCAACTACAAAGACACAGTTCTCCCCAAACCCATCCCACAAAGAATCAGTATAAGTGCAACTGAAATAGCACTGGGTGCATATTCATTGCTACTTGAACTGAGCCATAGGCAGCATCTCCTGCCATGATGGAATGATCAAATGCTGAAAAGAGCAAAGTGCTAATTGTTGTGTACAGAACAGGGTTTGTTCAGCCTGGGAAAGAGAAGGCTTCCAGTACATTAAGGAGGCCTACAAGTAATATGGAGAGGCACTTTTTACAAGGGCATGTAGGGATAAGGGTAATGGGTTTAAGCTGAAAGAGGGTAGATTTAGGTTAGATATAAGGAAGGAGTTCTTTACTGTCTGGGTAATGAGGCACTGGAACAGTTTTCCTAGAGAAGTCATGGATGTCCTATCCCTGGAAGTGGTCAAGACCAGTTGGATGGGGCTTTGAACAACCTGATGTAGTGTGAGGTGTCCCTGCCCATGGCAGGGGGATTGGAACTAGATGATCTTTAAGGTCCCTTCCAACCCTAACCATTCTATGATTCTATGATACTTTTCAGCAACATGTGATACCCAGATCCTTCTCTATTCAATTTAACACTGCTCTGCAGTCAGACAGCAAATGTACTAAGGTCAATTGTTGATCATGGAGTAGAAAAATGAGTAAAGCATGAATCTGCAAAAGGCAAATCTGTCATTTTAGTCATGGAAGTGGTTTAGCTAGTGATTCAAGAAAGATCACTTCATTTAAGCATGCACAAGGTTATGCTTAAGGCTCTCAGTTCTTTCTAAGCCTGAACCATGTGAACATGTCGTTTGTCCGACAAGCTTCATAAGGATGACACCATTACAAAAGCTTTGGGTTGATCCATGTGCAAAAAAATGGAGAAGGTGGAATGAGAACATGAGTCTGTCATGTCATACATAGTTAAATGTAGTTGCAGCAAGAATTAAATCACCCCAATATCTACATGGCTGTAAGCAGGATGTAGGAAATACATGATTTACAGTGCATTTTGTGCTCAATCCCGATTTCTTCAGAATAGATTTTTTTCTCATGGTAACGCTCCCCTGGTATTTGCTGATAAAGCCATAGAGAACTGAAATGGGTAACTGGGTTCTTAAAATCTCAAGTGGAAAACAAAAGCCACTTTGGCCTAGGTCCATAGCACTTCACTCTAATTCCTCTTAAGTTATCCCAATTAGAAGCAGGATTTGCATTTTAGGATTTGTTTGCATAGAAACCTTTCTGACTGGTCTTGAATTGCAACAACAGACCCATGGGTCTGAAATCTGAAATGCAGACAATAAGATGGATCATCTGAAGACATAGTAAGATTGGGAAAGAGGAATCTGAAGCAAATAGAAAGACTGAACTAAATCCAGAAGAAACATTCTCACTTGTGTTGCTGGGGAAGACTAATAAAGCTGCCCTTGGAGCAGCAGGAGATAAGAGCAGAAAGAAAAGCTTGAATAAATGCTACAAAATGCTGCTTCTGTCTAGACTGTCACAATGAGATCTGAGTAAAAGAAGACAAAAAAAGCAAGGCACTTTGGGAGAACTGTGATTACAATCATTTTAGATGTAATTGAAAGAGTTCAAATAACAAGTGTATTGAGAAAACTTAGTAATGGCAGTTAACATTACCAACTTTCCTGCATTTTGTCTGGGTATTGAAGAATTAGAGGGGACGAAGGGGGAGAAAAAGAAAGGGGGAGGGAGGGAAGAAAGGAAAGAAAGCTTTTTTGATGCTACCTTGCTTTTGAAAATATCAAAACTACTTCTTTTAAGAATCTGGGAGTTTCTAGGTACCTTCATAAGGAAAATGCCCAAATGCTTCCTCTGAAAAGCAGGTTCGGGGTTAGTTTTACAAGAGTACAGGATATGTGCATTTATCGTACTGAACATGAATTAGCTCTTACTATTATTTTTTTTCTGTCACTAATTAAGTCATAATAAACATGCTGTGCTTATAAATAAATTATTTGAAATTCTACAGATTGTGATTACTTTCATAAGTTTCTTGGGACTATCCTGGGCATGAACTCAGTTTGTCTTCTAGGGAAAATTAAACTGTTCCACATTCTGTTTGTTTAGGCAAAAGCCGTGAGACCAGGAGGACACACATGTATTTCCCTGCTTTTTGTGACAAAATTGATTTAACAAAATCAATTTTGATTGTGATAAAAGATTGAAGTAGAGCAAGTCATTCCTGTTAGCAGCAAAATTGTACCCAGGGAGGAGAGGTTGTGTGCTATCTTCTCTTTCTCATGGGCAGATGAAGTTACAGCTTTCATGTTCTTCTATGTATTGATCTTTATGAAAGAAGGTGTAGATGTAAGGGATACATTCCAATTATTTTAGCATGTTCATGTCTTGATTTGGCTATTCCTAATCTCAGGCTTATTTGAGGGAAAGATTACCAAGGAAAAGATCTATCTGAGCATCACTATGACAGTCTATTAGTGAAAGAAGCTGTATCTCATTAGCGCTTATCATGACATTAATAATGATCTCAGTTAATGAAATGCAAAAGTCAACCACTTAAAAGAAATTTAAAACACAGAAAGGTAATTTAACAGCTCTGACAAATTATGCCTAATACGAAACATAAAAGACAACCTTTCCTTTGCTTCTTGATCGGCGGAATTGTCTCTGTAACTCATGCAAAGGCTTCAGTAATTGTGTTTCTTAGAGAAAACTAGTTTGAATGGTTGAGGAATATCATTCTAATACAGGTATTTACTTCTTAATTAAAAATGAAAATAATTAAAACCAGTTTTAACATCCTGTGTCTCTGGAACAATATATTCAATATATTACTGTAAACCACTAGCTTCCCTTGCATTATGTCATTCTTTGTGCATTTAAATTTAGGGGGATGGGTCCCTTTTTTGTCTCTAGCCCTTCACATGTAGTTTGTTTTCAACAGTGATATTTTTGTTTTCTATCTGACCGTGATAAACACCTTAGTTACTACTTTGAAATGTGTTTTCTTGTTTTTACTTAGAGATTTCAAAATACATGTCTGAGTGCATAAACTTACAATTCAGCTTCATAAAGTGGTGTTCTGTTGGTTCAGACTGGCCTTGAATGTTTCCGGGGATAGGGCATCTAACACCTCTCTGGGCAACCTGTTCCAGTGTTTCACCACCCTCGTAAAAAATGTCTTCCTGATATTTTGGGAACTTTTTTCTCTGCTTTCCTAATAGCTGGTTTGATCAAACTGTTGTTTTTGTCTCTTTGGAGGAACACTAAGATGTTACAGGATCATCGCACATATTCCTTTGTACTGTATTCAGCTACCACCACAGAAGCATAGGCAGAACAATATATTTTATTTTCCTGTCTTTTTCTCAGTGGGTATTTTTTGCTCTGTTCTATTTAGCAAACTGGGGGAAAAGGGGACAGACGCGTAACAGCCCTGAACTTTGACCAAGTGCATTATAACAACTCCTCAGCTGTGATTTGGTTATAATGAAATGTATAGAAAAATTTACATAATGGGGAAAAAAATAGCCTGAATGGATCCCTTTTTACATTCACATACACTTATTTATATTAAAATGGATTTAACAGAAGTAAACAGCATATACCCATATGAAGCTAATGCAAATGAGAGCAGAAACAGCCCAAATTTTCTGCTAAGTGTCAGTAGTTCACCTTAATATGTTGCAATGCTTATGGAATTTTTGAGATATACAAGTTCAAATTTAAAACTCCCCAGATACGTGCCTTTCTTCTTTTACAAAACCTGACCAAAGGTAAGATCTTTCAGCTACATTTTCGGGAGGAGAATTTCTTTCCTGGCTGAATCAGTACTTCAGTAAAATAGAAATATAGCAAAATGTTTATATAATGAGTGGTGAACATGACTAAAATATTGAATGGGTTAAAAAAAAAAAGTTAGTTTCTTTTCTTTCTTTAAACAGGTGAGATGTTACCCATACTTATTGTTTAAAACCCCTCATTTGCCATGAAAATAAAATGCCTGTTTCTTCTGAGAATTCACAAAATTCTGTGGATTCCTAACACTAGATAGAGATGCTCAAATTGTTTATCTTTAAATGCTAAGAAAATAAAAAACTAAAATGAAAGTACATTATGAAAAACATCTAAGGAAACAGTTAAATGACATTTGAACGCTCATTTTAAAAAGAAGTTACATGTGCCAGGGTCTGACACAGCTTAGTTGTCATCTAGTACTTTGGATGTTCTGCCTCATTATTGTTCAGTCTAGAGGTATGCTCATTGGTTTCATTAGTGGGGCAGTTAATAATGCTGACTATAAATTACTTGACAAACACTGGTAAAATGGAAAAATTTTGAGTCAGTGTGCACTGCAACTAATATTCAGAGCTAAAAAACAGTAACAGAACTTGAAATACCCTTCTTCATATTCTGTTCTGTCATCTTCATTATCTTGTAGTAATAAAAAGAACCACATTTTGAGAATAATGTAAGTCATTTTATATGCAGGCTAAAGTGAAATTTTCAGTGCTCTTAGAACAGTCTTTCATTGCATAATATATTGATATAAGAAAAAAAAAAGCTAGCAAATTGATTGAATTCAATTTTTCCAAACCATCTTTCTTTTATACTTAAAAAAAAAAAAAAAAAAAAAAAAAAGGCTCACAATGATTCATCTCATGTTGCATTACAAGCGCATCAGACTTATGCTCAGCCTTATGCAGAATATGACAAGGTTAAAGTCTAACTTTTGACATGTTCATCATTAACATTTTGACATTCTCTTAAGCCTATCTATATGGAGAAATATGGATTCATTAGAGATAGGTAAATAAAAAAAGTTATTTTTTCTCTAAATTAATATAATGACACACTTTCATGATGAATTTTCTAAATCATTTACAACTTATACTTTCTTCTCTATGGGTTCAATTATCTTTGTCATAAAAAAGAGCTTTTTCATAGGCAACCTTTAGCCATTTTTCATGGCATAATTTAACTACAAAGCTGTTAACATCACATTTTAAAGATGATGATAGATTGCCTTTTAACCTATTAGAAATTTTCAGATTAGATATTATAATATTCATAGATATAACCTTACAAATTATGAAGAAAAACTCTGAAAACGTAAATGTCTTTTTAACCTCGAAACCTGACTGGGCTTCAGATACAGCAGAAGTCGTCATGTCATATCAGTGCTTTGTCATGGCAAGTTCTGTGATTTCTTGAATTGACTGAGATGATACCTGAAGGCCAGAAGTTTCTGAGACTTCAGTTTTATGCTTTTTTTGTAGCTGATTTTAATGCCAGTTACCACAGATGTTTCAAATACTTTTTTTCCCCCTTATTTACTCTTACACGAAAATGACTCCTTTCATTTATTTTTAAAAGAGAATGGAATTTGGTTGCTTTTTTACCTTGCTGTTGTGCTTTGCTAATTTTACTCTCAAAAATCAGTCTGTTTTACAGACTGGAATAATCAGTAATATTCACAACTGGAATAACTGAGACATTTCTGAGATGGAAAAGATTCTCTGAATTTAAATCATATAGTTAATCATATAGTTAAATCCATTAAGGTAATGAGGGCTAGAGTTCAAGATGAAGACTTCAATATGTCCTTGATTCAGGGTTCTGGGAAGAAATTTAATATTACAATATAAATGTGTCTTCCAGTGAAGCACAGACCCACTACTGGTATGTTTTTAATGTGTTTTTAAAACACGGATATATTCGGACACTTTGAATATGTGGTTTCTTCCCCTCTAACATCTCTGGGAGCCACTGGTTCCACAATATTGCATTGCTAAAATCCATGTATTTTTATGAGCTGAGCATGGCTGGATTTGATTTTCTGAAATTATCCACCCCCACTGCCTGCTACTATCTTCCATTTTAATTTAAGTGCCATTGCCAAAAGAATCTTCCTTTCCTTTCTCTTGCTCTGCTTATGTCACTTTTCTTTCTGAATCCCTTCATTGGCTGTTTTTCTCCTTTTTATCATGATAAAGCTATTAATTCTTGATGACAAAACCCTTTGCAGTCTCACTGATATCCCTATTTCTGGTTTCTTTTCATCTGTGTGTTGCCTACTCCTTCTCCCTTGGTTTCTTGATTTAACTTCCTCTCATCCCCAGCTAACTCAGTCATCCTCTTCTAGCTGTTCTTTCCCAGTATTTAGAGACCATTCCCGACCTTCCTTCAGCCAGCCATTTCTTGTTATCATGGATAACCACCCCATCCAATATTGCCTAGTGTCTGGAGTTGACTGTTAGTGAAAGCTCTCTAAGAAAATGCCTTGCAATATATTTGTAAATTATTGTGTAAACACCAAGCACTCTACACTGCTTTTACAGCTTACTAAGAAAAAGTACATGTAAACAGCTAGGTCCGCTGTGAATATCAGCAGGCTCAAGGCTCATCAGGTAAACAAGAGAAACAAATTTCAGTCATTCTCTATTATGCTTCTGTTGCATGTTTTCATCTTGATTACACTACCGGAATTCACAGCTGAAAATTTTTAGTAGGGCTTTTTACCTGACCGCACCATCGGACACCTTGAAAACTGGGGAAAGCCAGTTTGTAACCTACAAATCCCTGTTGAACAACTTTATTAAAAAGGGAGGAATGTCTTTAAGCACCTACACATGTAGCCTAATACCAAAAGCACCCATATATTTGGCATCTAAAGTTGGACACACAGAAATCACTAGGCATTTATCTTTCCTGACCAAGCTATGACTTTAAAGGGAACTGTAGAGTGCTCAGCACTTAAGGAAATCAATGCTCTAAGCAGTTCATAGTAAGGATTTAGGAACCATCTTTCAGGTACCATTTTTATGTTCTTAACTACCAGGCTTAAAGCAGACCTTTAATGGAAAGTTGCACCTATTTTTCTCAGCTCAACAGTCTGGAAGCTGACAAGGTGAAACATGCTTGTATCACCGAATGTGTTTATTTTTGGGGAGGTTTAGTTGCAACTTGTCAATTTAATGGTCTCCTGAAGAGTGGTGTCATTTGTGAGGAGTGCCATGTAAGGATGAAAAGTAAGGATTTTTATGGCCTGCTTAAATGTGGATTTAAAAAACAGGAAAAAACCCCAAACAACTAAATCTTTAAAAATCATCTTTTGTGCTCATTTCCACAATTACTGAAATGGAATTGAAGCATGTTTACAGATTCCTACATTGAACTCTCACACCACCACTGTCACAAATCACATAGCTTTTCGACAATGGGTCATTTCTAGCACTCAAGAATAGGAGATTGTTTGAAATGAAATATTGCTGTGAATTGACAATGATAGATTTGTTGCCTTTAGTATACTTTTAGGTGGCATTTTCCATTTTGGCATTGTACTGGTTATTTTGCTTTGTAGTATTACAGGAAAAAGGAAGCAGAGCTTTTACCAAATGTTGCTGCGTTGCTTCAGCCAAGACTTGCAGAACTAAGCCAACTCCCTGGCTTAGGGCTAGAGATCACAGACACCAATATGGAGGATGATCAAATAGCGTTTTATTAAACAACAGCAAGCATTATATACCTTCGGCCACGCGGAAGTACCTATGCTGATCCAATCAGAAGGCAGGTTAACAATTTTTGCCTTTTATGGTATTGCCAGGCCTTGCCCCACAATTCCCCTCTCCATGCTATGGGGCTTGTAAAAGTATCAGGGGAGGGGCTCTCTCTTTCCATACAGCGCGATATCTTCCGGCCGCCAGACCTACAACCAAACATTTATTTTAAAAGTATAGAGAGTTTGAACTAAAAATTCAGCTGATGTGAAGGTTTTTTTTGAGTACCTATGCATTATACATTTGGAATCTGCAGATTTTTTTAATTTAAATTTTATGCAAAATATGTGATAATATCATTACTGTTTCAAGTAGAGACTTAGAAAGATGGAGAAAAAGGAGAGGTAAGTGGGCTATACCTCTATTCTTGACATAGCAGAACTGTCTCCCCATATTCAGTCAGTTTAGTGTAGTGCCTATCCAATTTGACTGACATGCACTTAAATAACAATATATTACTAAAAGGAATGAGAATTTATCTTAGAAATGTGGATGTTCTTCCCTTTTGGTCATAGTAGCTGTGAGTCCATGGTCCTGCTTTTCAAATAAAATCCAATAATTTCAGCTGGCTAAAAATTCTCTCATCTCTTCTCTCTTAAAGTATCAGTCCATCTGAGGTCTTTCACTGAAACAAAGATTCCTGTCCCACCTAAACTTTACAAAGATGCAAAGCTTTCTGCTTCATTCTGCTGCTAGATTTTAAGCCTGACCGTTACTTTCTTTTTAAATTATAATGTTGGTTTATACTTCATGGGATATGAAAGAAAGACCTTGAACATGATGAAGAAAATATCAAAAACCTTCACTGTATCATTCTGACAGTTCCTGGATACATAGATGAGTTCAGAAAAAGAAAGTTTCAACTAGAGAGTTCACATAAAAGGATATATTTTTGTTGCCCATGCTGCTAACCGAAGGGAACATAAGAAGAAAAAAAGTTACAGGCAAAGTATGAAAAGTTCTTGACTGATCAAGGAGTGATGGCTACAATGAACCAGCATTTCTCAGTGTTACTGGCTTGCTAAAAAGGAAATAATAAGGACTGAAAAGAAAGAACAGCTGTTATAAAGTTCTTCGATTCCTTTACCAAAAGCAAAGTTGAAACACCTACTTGGAGAATATAAAAGTCATACTTTCCAAAGGCCCAACCCCAAATCCTAATTTTCTCAGAATTACAATTTTTTCAGCTCCAGGATCTCTGTTCACAGTTGTTTCTATTTTGAAGCTTTGCTGCAAAAGATGTATCATGGAACAGATAGAAGATAGAAGATTTGGCATGGGACATGCGTTCATAGGGAAATATGCATTCTGCATGTTGTAGGGCTAGATGTTCTGTGAGCTCTATGGATATTTCTTTTGGCTAATTATTTGTATTAATCAATCTGATTACAGTGGTATATATTCTGATTTGAAAAATAAGGTGCAGCTTGACTGAATGAAGAGATTTTTCAGTGGCACCAATCAGTGAAAACAGGGCTATGAGCATCGAGGCTGTCTCTCCGATGTTCCCCCCTCACCAGTAGGCTTGGGGGTGGGAAACATCCTGGAAGGGGACTTAGCCAGGGCAGTGGACCCATACTGACCAAAAGGATGCAACATGCCATATGATATCTACACGCAGCCAAGGGAGGATCCCACACCAGAGCAGGTGGATACCCAAAGGAGGCTGTGACCCCATGGAAAGCTTGCGCTGGAGCAGGCTGCTGGCAGGACTTGTGTCCCCATGGAGAGAGGAGCCCATGCTGGAGCAGGTTTGCTGCAGGACTTGTGACCCCGTGGGGGACCCACACTAGAGCAGTCTGTTCCTGAAGGACTACACCCCATGGAAGGGACCCACACTGGAGCAGTCTGTTCGTGAAGGGCTGCACCCTGTGGAAGTGATTAAGTGGCTTTAGGTGGGCACCTGGTGTCCAGCCAGAGTCAACCCACCACAATCAGTCAAAAAGTCCAGTCATGTTGCTTGTGCTACTACGACTCATCAGGCAAATAGCCTTGGCTGGAAGGAAGGGCATGTGTCAAATCTGCACCATGTGTTACGACATCTGCAGGAACAGACTAGCCCAAGAACTGGCAGTAGCATTAGCAACTGCATTCAGGGTAGAAGACTTCACTTACAAACTGCCAGGATGCCTGTAACATATGTAGGACAAGAGCTGACATCCGTGCACAATTGTGCCGTACAGATAAATCCTCTAATTTGGAAGTAAAGTATTCCTGTATTGAGTGGTGAAGGCATACCTCTTGCTCTGGGGGCAGGGGAAGACTTACCTCAGACAGTCGGTCCTACTTAGTTCATGTAACAGAACGGTCTAATATACATTAATCTTGGCTTCTAATAAGAATCTTTTATTAGGTCTCACTGGTAAATATGTTGAGAACTGGAAATGTATTCAGTTTCCATGACAGATCAAAAATGTTAATGAAGTGATAGATAAACATTTTGCAGGAAAAAAAAGATGATTTTCCAAGTGAGGGAAGTGTCAGATAGACAGGAAAAGAAGAAAGAGTATTTCACATAAGGGTGGCCTCAACACAGCCATATGTTTCTCAGGCAACAAGTTGAAAGAGACCAACTATATCAAAGGGGTAAAGCAGCTTTGTTTGAAGCATAAACAGGATTTCTTACACTCTATAAGTTAATTAAAGTCCAAGGAGAATGAGCCATAAATAAAATAAATTACTTTTTTTTTATTCTTAAATGATTGGCATATCTGCTCACACAAATGTTGCAATGAGACTGGAACAATTTTGTCAAGGCTTTTCATCTCTAAAGCAGGGCAAGCATTCTCCCTTCAAAAGGAGGTTGTGCTCCAGCCTGTATGCTGTTCGCAGCACTAGCTCTGCAGTGGGGAGAGGCTGATGGCCATTTCAGGAAAGCAAATTTCTGTTTCTCTTGGAAGTAATTTTTTAACAGAATCGAAGCGAGCATTTCATAAATATGACTCTATGAAGTAATTCACTTATTCACTTATGTGTCTGCTTCCCTTCTAAAACATTTATTGCCTGAATGAAGTGTTGGGGAAAGTTGCATATCAAAGTTAAGGGGCATTACAGGTCTCATAACATCTGCCTGAGTTTGATGGCTCACTAGCTGCCTCTGCAGGGCAAGACCTGAGCAGAAAAAATAATACAGAAAAGTCACTGACTCACTCCACCTCGATTAATAATTAATGACGATGGTATATTATCATGCCAACAGCATATTCAAAAGAGGTAGGCTGGGATAAGGAAAATGCAGTACTCTGTGAGGCATGCAGAAACTGACTTAGGTCAGAAATACATTGCAGCAGGCAAAGGAAAGCTTTTTTAGGTCTCAGCTTTGTCAAAGAATCCCTTACCCAAGATTTGAAATTCCTGTGATTTCAAAATGGAAAGCTGCTGGATCTGATTGCTGTTGATGGCTTGTGACTTTACACATTCTAAGGTAGAAAATACATCTGTCCCTTTCCTTATGCACTACCAACAGAAATGTGGCAGTCATTCTGCCTAGCTACCATAGTAAAAATAATAATGTTAAAATTGATGTTACCCTGTTTTCCATTGCTATCACGGGAAAATAGAAACATTTTTTATACATATATATAAACAACTGCATTCCTGTCTGGCACATTTTATGACTAAGAATGAAAAAACCTCCAGAATTAGGGTTTTGGGCAAACTTTGGAAAATGCCTGAGGCAAATCAAAATCCTCACAGTTAGGTATTCCTCATTTGGTTAATGTGAATTACCCAATTCTAGCTTGGCGTAACAGATGACATCATTGTTGCATCTTCATATAAAAATGTATGACAAGATTTCCCAGCTTCCTGTGTCTGCAATGACTGGAACTAGTTTTCAAAAATCTTTAAACTATTCTTAAGATTAGTACTCACCCAGTGCAGGTGTCATGGAAGTGGGAAAAGGTGAAAAGTTGCTTCATAAATTAGGCTTTCTAGAGGTCTTATATAAATCTTGCTTTCTGAATGAGGGATATTCGCTTTTGCGGTGCTCAGTAATGATCTATTGAGACAAAACCACTTTTTTATTATACCCGGAAACAGGTAAAAAGTTGAAAGTGAATTCTTGAGTCTCCATTGTTTGATGAAGCTTTTAATCTAAACCTGAAAGTATAGGTGCTGCAAATCCTAAGGAAACAGTGCTGCATTTCGGCTATTGGCTTTATTTGCTGACAAGATGAGAGAATTATATTTGGTGACCTAAGATATTTCTTCTTTTCTGTTCACAAATTACTCCTGGTCACCATCTTAAGCAGATTTTTCTCTTGAACAATTTCACTCCTAAAGTCCTTGCTGATGTAGCTGGAGTCTACAAAGAGCTTGAATAATAGACACATAATCCATTATTTGTGAAAATATCCTATAAGATAGATCATATGCTCACAAGATTGTGGAGTTTGGGATCTGGCTGAGTAAGCTGAAGTTTAGTACTAAGACAAAGGTTTTATATTTCAGAAGGGCAAACTTCAGCTCACCCAGATCTCAGCTTGCAGGGATTCCATGGGAAGCTTCCGTGGAGTAAAAAGGAGCTAGCAAGTCCTGGGAGTTTTTCAAGAACAGTCTCCTGGAAGCACAAAGCCAGCTCATCCCCTTTAAAGTTAATGAAAGTACATGGAACTTGGCTTAACTGTGAGCTTCTGAGTCTTCTCAAAGCCAAGAGAGAAGTGTACCAGAGAAGCATACAAGGGCATTGCCAAGGTATGCAGAGATGCAGTTAGATAAGCAAAACCTCAGCTTAAATTGAAATTAGCCAGAGATGTCAAAAATAAGAAAGAGTTCTTTAGCCAAGTAAAGAACAAGCAGAACCAGAAGGAAGATACTGGCATGCTGTTAAGCAGGAGAGAATTAGTCACCAACAACGATGAAAAGGTAGAGATTCTCAGCATTTTATTCACCTCTGTCTTTACCAGCACTGTTGGGCCCCAGGCCCTGGGAACAAAAATCCAAGTTGATTCAACACAGACCCACCATCAATGAAGGAAGAGTTGATACATGAATTATTAGAGGACTTTGACCCCTACAAACTAATGGGCCCTGACAATATCCACCCAAGGGTGTTAAGAGAGTTGTCTGATGTCATTGCAAAGCTACTTTCCATAATCTTTGAGAAGTCATGGAGGTTGGGGAAATCCCAAAAGACTGGAAGAAGGTTAACATCACCCCCGTCTACAAGAAAGGCTCAAAGGGAGATCCAGGAAATTACAGGCATATTAGGTCTTACTTCAGTCCCCAGGAAAGTTATAGAATAAATCCTCCTGGGGGCTATCACAAGTCAAACAAAGCATGTCATTAGGAAAAGCCAGCTCAGATTCACCAAGGGCAAATCATGCTTGATGAACCTAATTGCCTTCTACAACAAAGTAACATGCTCAGTTGGTGAGGTGAGGAGCAGGCATTGTCTAGGCCACAAAGATGATCAAAGTACTGGGAAGCCTGCTGTATGAGGAAAGGCTGAGAGAACTGGGTTTGTTCAGCCTTGAGAAAAGGCTTAGGGAGATGTTATCACCATGTTCCAGTATCTAAAGGGTGGCTACAAAGAAGATGGAGTCTCCTTTTTTTCACAAGGAGTCACATGGAAAAGATGAGGGGTAATGGGTACAAGTTACTCCCAGGAAGATTCTGATTTGATACAGAGAAAATTTTTTCATAATGAGAAGAATCGTGATCTCTTCAGAGAAGTGGTGGATTCCCCGAAGTTGGACACTTTAAAGATTCAGCTGGACAGCTTGTCTAAACCATGCTTTAGCCAAGAAAGGTTGGACCAGATGATTTTTGAGGTCCCTTCCAACATGGTATTCTATGATATGCTGTGAGCTTATGTTTGAGGGGTTTCTATTTAATTTAATAAATTCACATGTAATGTTCTTCTTTTTGCCTTCTTAATTTGGATCCTCATATTTTTAAGATTTTATTGTCCTTTCTGGTGGCTAGGATAATGTTATCTCCCCTGTCTTCTGAAATTAATGCTTATGAAAAAGTTACTTTTGCCTTCAAAAATATTAGTAGTCAAGTTATACAAAAAATTTGGAAATTTGAAAACGTAATACAATGAAGACCAAAGGGGAGACCGGGGAGGCAGGAGAGGTTGACAAACAAAACTACCCAGAACATCACTTACTCACCATGAGAAATTCTCTATTCTGAGCATTTGCTTAAAACCAAAATGTTTATATGTGTAAAACTTTAAGAAATATCTTGTTTGTGAGACACACCATCAAAATAGAAGGAATAAACATCCCAGAATGAAGAAGGGGCAGGGGATGTGTATGTGTTGCTTTTTTCCTCTGGGTGGTCTCTACAGCTGATGTCAGCACTTCTTCATATTTTTAGGGGTTCTTGGTTTGTTTTTTTTTTTATCTATTAGTCCTAAACCAACAATAGTAAAACCCAAGAGGTAAGTATTCAGGCTTAGGACCATGTGTATTAGCCAGAAGAAGTGGATAGTAATAAATGTGCAGCAATTTACAGTTCAGTGGATTTGTGTTAGGCTTTTCCTCAGTGGAGGAGACAGAGTATTCTAGAAGAATCTAAGCACATGTAATTTTCTTGTTTGAGACAGGAGTAAAGTGATACGTAGTCAGTGATATGTAAGCAAACAGCTGAGCATCATAAATTTTTCTTATTTGTGGAAGAATTACAATAATTTGAAATGAGTCTTGTTCGAAACTAGTTAGATGAACGGTGATGGTATTGGACATCTTCAGTTCTAATTTACGTGTATATGTGTTAGAGCTCAGTAGACTACACGTTATCATATGGTTTATCAACATCCTAACTTGTATAATCTTACTTCTTTCTCTTACATGTCACTCTCCCTAGGCAACACATAACGCAAATGACAACAAAACATGGTTTCAAATTGTAATATTTGTCAAATTAATTAACATCTGCAATTAATAAGAATAAATTTTACCAATGCCTGAAAAAGAAAATCTTTATCATCTTTAAAGATATGCAGTTATTAGCTTTATGGTAACTCCATCCCATTAACAGCTCGCTTAGCTCCAGTAATTCTAATTTATAACTACAAATGTAAAATAAAATAAAACTGCTGGCTAAGATTCCTGAAGTATGTTTAGACACATACCAGAGCTAATGATGACTTATAAGGCATAAGTCACAGCAATAAACATTTTCCTACTTGGAGAAGACTAAAAGTCGCATGTTGAGCTGCGCCTGTGGTGTGGTCTGTTCCGAAATTTGCTTTTCACAGTTTCATCTATACTGAATTCCTCTCTCCCACCTCGTAGGAAAAAGAATAATGCTGCAAAGACCATACTAGGGAATATGGGAGTGGCAACATAAGAAGATGGAAGTCAAAAGACTGCAGGACTATTGGTTTAGCTAAATAATCAGCTGAAACTCCATTTAATCATCCAGCATAAGCAATGTGAAGAATAACATGTCTATAAATACCTGAGCAAGCTAGAAAGAAAAGAGAAAACTATTCTTTTCTTAGGAACTAAATCAGATCTTATAAAACCAGTGGTGAATAAAATATTACTTCTTGGCATTTTTAGCCTTTTTGTAGCTAACAGGGTTGATGTGTTTTGTTATAAGTGACCCTACCCCTTTTGCAAAGCAAAGCTCTGGTCCTGAGGGTATGATCTTTCCACTGGGAATCTGCATTCAGTGCTACTTTCAGTGATCACTGAAGTGTATCACTGAAATTAAAAATGCAGTTTATATCCATTGTCTCATTTCCATTAGATTTTATAAACAAAAATTTGAAAAGACCTGAAAGTTTTAATGTCAATATGTCATTTCAGTTAATTTACTTGTTCATTTCCTTTCTTCATTTTGGCACCAGATTTGGGAAAATATGTAAGCATCTGTGAAGGATTAAACTGTGCTATGCTTAGTGCACTCTAACGCCACACTTAAGTCACCTTATAATCATTTTATATTCATTTTGTCTCGAAAGCGGTAGTAAGACATTGTTAACAGTGTGAAAGGCAGCAGATATAACTGCATATTATATCATAAGAAGAGACAATTATAAAAAGGGTATGAGATGAAGTACCTGCTTAGAAAGCTGTAATTTTAACTGGTAATTAAACTCAAGTGTTTCATTTTCCCAGTCGGCTCATCAGTGACTCTAGAAAATAAATGATCTGGAAGTGAAATCCTTTGGGGAAACAATAGTAATTAATTACATTTCTCAAGGGACAATATATTCCCAAAGATTGTTTCTGCGTAACCTCTTGAGCAACAGATTTTACAATATACACGTGGCAAAGTAGGGAGGATAAGAAAAGAGAATTTAATTTGAATATTCATGAAGTTTCCAGTCTGGCTTACAGTCTACCATCATTTTCTTAAAAATCACAGAATCAGTATGTTTCCCATAGTATGTCACAGTTAATATCTATCACCTTTGCTGATATGAAAATAAGGGAACAGTATTCCACAGGATTTGCTGCAGTATTTTCTCTGGCATTCTTCCAAAAGTTAATTACATATGCAGAGGAATTAGTGATAAAAGTGACAGAGTAGGTCAGAAAGTAATATCTCTTTGCAATGCAGGAATTCTCCCAAGAGAGCATCCTATTATGTTTTTCCTCTATATTGCATTTAAGACTTGAAGTATTGGGAATTCCCCCTTTTGTTCTGGGAAATTAATCAATTCTACTTTTCCTTTTTTTTTTTCTGACTAATTTTTCTTCTGATTAATTTCCTTCAGTTGCCTCAAGTTATTGTGTTACTCCCTGCATGGCTATCAATCCCTTCTTAGTTTTTGTTTAGCTGCTCTACACATATTAAAATTTTAATCTATTCTTGTATGTCAGTCCCTTCAGACCTCTTACACGTTTCAGTATTTTTCTCCATAATCTTTCTGTTCTGCATACTTGTTCTAGTTATCTATCACCCATGGTGAAAGCTGAATTTAAAACCTCTGTTACTGAAACCAGAGATTTTAAGGAAAAGACATCTTCTGAAAGAGAAATAGCAGTTCTGAAATTATTGAGGTAAAATACCAACCTGGTTTTTTCCTCCCCCCTGCAGAAAAGGTGTAAAACTGTATCTTTAATGACTGTTTCATGTTGTTTGCTTGTTATTATAATGACCTTAAAAGATGAACTCAACATGAAGCTTTTCATGACAGCTGAAAAGCAGACGAGAGATGTTTCACAGCCAATACGAAACATAAACAAGCATGTTGTCGCAACACCTCCCAGGACAGGCAGAAGTAGTCATGCTGAGAATTACAGATTTTTAGCTCAGACAAAGCTCTACAATAATTTGGATGAATTTGTTCTGGGGCATGAGTGTGCTTCTTACTTGTGGCAGTGTGTAGCTCTATCTACGTACAGCAAGTGGGATATCACAGCCCCCCAGGTGTCCAGGAAAAGGCAGGCAGAAGTTTGTTGCTTAGGCAAGAGCAATACAATATTATCCTTCTTCACAAGCCCACCACTCTAGCCCCAAAGTAGCATTTTTGCTATTTTCAGTCAAGCATTGCCACCATGCAGAATCCTTCAGAATACAAGACCCCATGCGCCAGCATTCGCAGTGCCCTGATCGAGCACTAAATGAGGTTGAGGGAGAGAAACAATATCTCTTATTAGATTAGCTGAACTAGCAATAACACAAAAAAACATGATAAAAGTTAGAGACTCTTAGGAATTATTCACTGAGCATCTGCATTTTCTACCTTGCGAACAGGGGGTTTTTTCTACCCTTGCCATTGGAGGTATTATAAATTAGAATATGTCAAGAGCATGTATTTCCAGTTGCTCAGTCTTGTCATATATCTTCACTATGTGGTCCCTCCTGTAAAGATCAGACAGCTTGCATCACTTGAGGAGCTATCAATAGCTTTATTTAGGAGCATAATAAATATTTAGTGAAGAAAAATATGCATTACTAGTCTATACCTCCCTGAAAACATCTTGGCTTATTACAGACAAAAGTTTATCCAGCACTTCCACATCCAGAATGGCATGGTTTCAAATTAAAAAATGGAAAGTTAAAATTTTAACAGGATAATGAAAGAAACCAAGGTGATTTCAAGACTCTTCCTAAGCATCTGAGATATATCCTTTCACTTTACATTACATCCTGAAAGTTTAGTTGATCAAAGAAAAGTCTCATATATCTTTTAATTAGGCCACTTTTATAGTTAAAACACGTTGCTAGAGCATCATTCATACTTAAAGTAGCCAAAGTAGTTATGAAATAGCTTGTAAGGAAGAGTCCCTAGTGGTTTATGCAGTTAGGTGTCATATTATGACAAAGATGAAAAAGCATAAAATTTATCTGAAACCTGTTTGAAATCAGTGGCCTGTGGATAGAATCCAGCTGTTCTGAGACAGATATTCAACCCAGGGGTCCTAAAAATGACCAATGCACCAAGACAACGCAGTTTATGATGGACTCAGTGACTAAAAGTAATCCTACTGATGCATGGAGTTCTAGAAGTGTTCTTATCCTTGTGAGCTGTCTAAAAAGCAAAGACAGGATGACATAAGCAACAAGAACCAAAACTGAGAATAACAAATCATATATATTATACATATTTCTTTGAATTTCTAAAGCAAAACTTTAGCAACAGATTATTAATCTCAATTGTATATAAGATTTCAAAAAATAAGACATATCAAAAAGTCTGAACAGACTTCCAATATTGTAATTGTCATTTATTTATTTATGTATTTCTTTTTATTGTTGTATTTTGTATTGCCCAGGGCCAATTGTACTAGACAACAGGCAAGTACATTGCATATTGATTACCATTCCCCAGGAAATCTTGGAGTGTAAAATAAGACGACAAGCAGATAAAGGGATCTTGGTCACTGAGCTGTCTCTGCAACTGCAGATCTCAGAATACACCACAGATGTATAAGTAAAAACAGGGGGAAAAAAAGTACAAAAGAAGCACAAAAAGTACAGAGATGTGTGACTATAGCAATACGTGAAGTGCTTCGATGAAGGAAAGCACTTAAGCATATACCTTGCCTTAAACATATGACAGATTTCACTGGCTTTGGCTGTAACGTTTGGTGGAACTAGATCTAAAAACTGCAAGAGCATGAGAATGTAAAGTAAAAAATTAAGAAAATCCCTTAAAGCAATTACTAATCTAGTAAACTCATTGAACTTGTAGTTTAGACAACTATTGCCTAATTAATTATCTATATTTACATAAAATTGTTACTGAAAATGTACTCAAAATCCAGACCCATAGAAAACCATCATAGTGAATCCAAATTATTTACTATACTCATTTGAATTCTTTTTGAACTATATGTTATTTACAGTCTTTGTTAACCTCCAGTGAAATATGGTTAACAAATCTTGACCTGACTTTGATCTTTTTGGGGAATAATTTATTTTCACTTTTAGTCTCTTCAAACTATTTAGTTAATTTAGTTAATTTGTAGTATCAGACTAAAAATTAAGTGGGATTGGAAGACATTCTTTTGGCAAACATTGCAGTTTAAGGAGTTCAATTTACAATGGGAGGAAAAGGGATAATTTTTCTGCCTGATGAAGAGAACATGCTTAGGTTCTCCTGTGATTTCTTTTCATGCATGTAGGCAGTGCCTATTTAGAATCTAGCATAGGATTAAAGCTTTAAGTATAAGAAACCAAAATAAACACTTTTTTGTTTGGATTTACTGAGCCTAACAGGTATCACTGAAATTTAAAAGAAATGAAAGCTAAAACTTAGCCCCTATTCTCATAGGGGTTTGGTTTTTTTTAAAGGATTATCTTTATGTTTACCAAAGAGGAAAAATCCTTAGGCTAGCACCCTAGCTGCACAAAGGAGGTGAGAGGAAAGAGTGTGCTCAAATCTTTGTTCTTTAAAGACTGCTTACAGCACAGTATGGGAATAAAATACTGCCCAAATGAAACAGGTTCATTTTGTACAGACTTAAATGACTACAGGCAATGAAGAAGGAAGGCCAGAGTAAGATCACATGTATGTAATCAATTTTGTTTGCTAAAATAGCTCTTTGCTCATGTATGTAACAACTATTGTCCAAGAAAAGAACAAAAATACTATTTTTGAAATATGGCTAAAGAAATATATTGGAATTTATCTGAGCAGATAAAATAATCCAAAACTTGCTGCAATTCATTTTGAGCTGCCTGGCCACTTCCAAAGTCAATAGCACCAAACAAAAACAGTGGTTCACTTTGAACACTGCTTTAGCATAAATTTACATGCAAAATCTACAAGTTTTTTCTGTGTTTTCAGAATTATACGAATGAATGTGAAAAATAAAAATCAGACAAAATGAAAAATTACAAACCACAAAAGCAAATGACAACCTTACTCCTTAATTTAAAGGATGTTTTTTTAAAGGGAAGTTTATATTCATTAGTTAAAATATTTCTGAGATGGTTTTAGGTGGAACTAGATGATCTTAAGGTCCTTTCCAACCCTAACTATTCTATGATTCTATGATTCTATGATTCTATGATTTTGTTGCTCCGATAAAATGGAACAGAAAATCTTGTAGAGCTGGTCATAAAACTCACTATGACTTTGATAAAGAATTCTTGCACTATTGATTTTTTTGTCATTATTTTTACTGTTAGAATATTGTTCATTCTATCATGGTTTAATACTTGGGTTTGTTTCCATAATTTTTTTATACTTTTGAAATCTGGTTATAAAATTATCTTTCTGAAGCTTTCTGTGTTGGGCAAGTATTTCCAACATACTGTGAATTTTTATTTCAAAAGGTATATTTTTCCTTAATGTTGCACCTTGTGATCTCTTCTCTCTTCAACATTCAATGGCCTGTGTTGTAGTGGTGTAGTCATATTCTCCAGCTCTTGTAATTTCTTTTGGAATGTTCTTAAGGTTTATCTGTTCCCAGCCCAAGGTCTGCTTATGACTCTGAGCACTGTAAGTTGTTATTGTGATTATCTGTCTTCAGAAAGCACTCACAACCAGCTCCGCATTCTGTAGAACATAAAAGAAGACAGAGCTCTTGCCCTACAAATTTACAGAGTAGATGGACATACATGTTAGACACAAAAATACTGATAAATCTTCTTTCCTAATGCTCTTAGGTTCATAACCAGATGACTATGCTAGACTAGTACTTTTATCATTCATGTCAGTTCCTTAGTAATACTGTTAAAATATCTGGCTAGAATTTGTGGTTGATCTCCGAGAAGGTATGTTGAGGAGGAATTGGAAAGGAGAGGGGCGAGACTGGGCACATGTTACATTAGCAGCTGTGTGAAAAGAATGAACTGAAGAAGAAAGTTGGACAGGCAAAGTGAAAAGATTAAATTTGAGATATAATTGGAAAAAGGCCAAACATACAATATATCCTAAAATTAATATTAGGGTGGCACAAGGAACAGTGGCTTTCTCTCCTTCCTGCAGTATGTTTTTACAAAACTTTCTGGGCAGTGCATGGAAGAGGCTAGAGAAAGCCAGCCTCTCTTGGGATGCAGATATCACTCTCTGGTAGACAGGAAAAGGACCCTTGATTTAGCACCTAAACAGCGCAGCTAATGGCAGCACATAAGGACGATAAAAACCTGACCTTTGCAAGAGCCATGACTCTTCAGCCCTGAAAGAAAAGGGAGGGGACTGTAATTTGGTCACAATTACTGCTCCTCCTAGGCTGTTGGCTCAGTCGGAAGGCTTGAACTAGCTATTAAGATTAAATAGTCAGGAAAATACATGAAAACAGTAGTGATGTATTGCTTCTGTTTTTCTTAGCTTTGAACATTACATATGTTGAAAATTCTAATAAACCTTTAAAGGCAGTGGTGTTCACAAATGACATATGAACATAAACTTATTGTTTTTAATGACTTTCTTACTTGCTGTACAACAAACAAGATTTAAAAACCTCTTCCTGTAATTTTCTCTTATCTTTTTACAATATTACCACTCAGTAAATAAGATACTTGGTTCTGACTCTTTTTTTATGTTATTTATTGATTTATAGCATGCACTTCACACACACAAATACCCTTTTTTAGTACATCAGGAAAACAGCACATAAAATCTAACACGACATGAAATGTAATTGATAAATTGCAAAAATAAAATGATTGCAGTAAGGCAGCACTGTGGGTTGAACCTGTGAAGGGCTGAGACATCCAACAAATGTTAGATTCTACACTCCAAAGAATCTTCTCAGGCTGCTTTCCAAGTACATATTGTTTAAGATAGATACTCAAATAGTCCAGCCTACATACTGAAGGCATCTTGTGAAATCAACAGAATTTAGCCTCAGTAGCAGCCGTAATGTTTGGCCTCTGGATAGTGTAAAAGAACAAGAAAAAATTATCCAGGAAGAGCATATATTTTATGAGTAGAAACAGCAATGCTAATTGAATTCTACAAAGAGATTATCATTGAAATGTGAAGAGCCTTTAAACAAATTTATGGCCACATTGTGGCTTTTTTTTTTCATCCCATTGTGCTCATCTGGCTCATAATTTGGCTCCAAGAGCCAGATCCTCAGCTGCTATAAATTGGTGTCATTCCACTGAAGACAGAGAAGCTGCATTGATGTATACCAGCTGTGGACCAAGCATGTTTATTCCTTCTATTCAACCCCCCCCCCCCCCCCAATATTTGAATAAAGGTATAGCCAGAAAAGCTAAAAAGTGGATGAATAAACATATGAATAAACATAATTTGAAACAGATCCAGCATGGCTATAACATTTCCATTACTTGAATAAAAAAGATAAGACCCAGACTACAACTGGAAGTCAATTAATTGAAGATTCAGAGATCTCCCTCACATTATAACCATCTACCGTATAAACAGGTACATTCAGCTCAGGATCATTTAAACCTTCATTTTATTTCTAGAAAACCAATTAAAAACAAGATTTTTTTTCTGAGGAAATTTAGTTCTTGTGCGTTTGGTTTTGTGTTTTGTTCTTCTAAATCAGTAGCTCATGATATACCTGTCCCCATTTCTATGTTGGGTTTTGAAACTTAGAGTTTTTCAGTAGGAATATTTTTTACTAGTCATATTAAAATGTGAATCGCATGCATCTATGAACAGTCTAACCTTGGGTAATAAATATTGGCTTCTGAAATCAAAGAGTTCCCAGTTTTATTACACTCATTTTCCTTTTGTTTGTGTACTGTTTTATATGAATATAATGAGTAGAAGCAGCTTGAACTAAAAAAAAATTGAAATATTTTTTATTTTTCTTTAACAAAAGCTCAGTATTATTTTTCTTTAGTAAAGTCTTCTTGATGAAGGCTCCTGTATTTCCATAGGCATTGTACAGCCTGAGCATTTGGCATGACCCCCACAAATTTAAGATTTTTCTATCATGCCCATTGATATCTATTTCCTGATAGACTGACTCTCTGCTCTCAGGGATACACATACAAAGCTATAGATATACTTATAAGAAATGGATACTCTAGTCTTCACTTCTCCACAAACTAAACTGCAAGGTCTGTTAAGCATCAGATTGCTTCTTTCTGGATAATACTCAGCACATTGAAAGGAGCTTCTAATTCTTGGGTGACATCCCATTAGCCCACTGTAGATATTTCTTTGACACTGAGAAAGCTAAAGGTGTATGTCAGAACATTGAAAAAGAAAGAATTCTGAAGGGCTTTGATTGAAGATGTCTTGGAATCTTCTGAAGTAACAGTTATTTGGAGGATGACAGTTATTTGGAGTATGCCAAAACCTATCTTCAAATGCTGAAGTATCAATTCAGTGACTGGTTTTTTGTTGGTGGTTTTTTTTTTTTTTTAATACTTTGTCTATTGGAGTGAGTTAATTCACTGGGACAAATTAAGGATATAGGGATTTTTTTGTGACAGGCTGGTACGGACCCAAACACAAACTGTGCACCAAAAGGATCAGTGGGAGCAGGGGTTCCCCCCTTAAAGGTATGATGAAGAAAATAAATATGAAAGAAGTTCCAAGAAAGGTGAAAAGTGTCCCTTTGTGAAGGAAGAGTGTACTGCTCTTAGGTAATTAATAGTGCTTGCTGGCACTAGAGATGTGAACTTCAACCTGTGGGAAAGGCTTTGCACTGGATCTCTGTCCTTGCGGATGAGCTCAAACACCTGTGTCTGCTCCTGGCTGAAACTCCCAGGGCTTTCTCCCTGTGCTATTAAAAACGCTGCATTGAACTGCATGTATAGTACTATTCAGTGTGTATAGAGTGTGCTCACCCATTCCCATTCTGAAGATGTGCCAGTTCCTTGATGTATGAAATGGAAAGCTACAGTAGGTTATAAAAGTGTAATGGATGATTTAGGTGGTTGTATTCAGCTGTAAGCAATAAATGCTGAGCTCGGCAGAAACTACTAAAGGCAAAACTGCAAGTGATTTACTTGCAATTTAAAGCACATGAGATTTGTAATGCATGAGGCCCTCAGGCCCATCACTTCTCTTCAGTAATAGGAAACAATATTTTGGTGAAAAATGGCACATTTAATTTCAACCTTGTGCTGTAAAATATAAAGGCAGCCTAGTTTTCTTCATTTCTCAGGGTATAACTATTTGCATCTTACTCAAACTGGAAGTACGTGTTGAAAAAGTTGGCAATATTAATATCCCTTGAGTGAGTTTTCTTTTCAAGGAAAAAGAAGTGATTTGAGGATAACTGAGCCAGTACAGTTTTAAAACTAAGTGATTCAAATTTTATCTTGCATATGATAAACTTGTATAAGATTAACTCTATAGCGAGCCAATACAGTTACCCTTTGAAGGAAAGAATGAAAATGTCATCTATTTCTACCCAAGTACTGTAACAGCTAAGTAGTTCAAATATTAATTTTAATTTAAGGGGCCATGGTGGGTGGAGGGATGCTGGCATGAAGATGAGTACTGAGACATCAAATATTTGGTGCGACAGAGATAAACACCATCCAGCTGGGGGCTTATGCTGAAGTTTTCCTGGTATTGCCAAATTTTCAGTTCACAATACAATCTTTAAAGCATACCATTTTGAACAGTGAGCATATGAAAATCACGTAGTAGGTCCCACTACTACATGGTTTTCACTACAGTCTGTGTTTGGAGGACCGGAGATAGAGGTAAAAAGCATCTTTTTATTTTCAAAGTGCCCTGTATGACCTAGAGGCTGGAAGGCGCAATGAACCTTACAACACCACAGTCTGAGAAAAATGTCACTTCCACTCAGCAAAGCTGATCAGGTTTTGCCAGTTTTACGTGGGTTATTTCCAGCATGGTCATGTTGCTTAATTCTTGAGTTATCACCTCTTCTCTGAAAAATTCATTGATGTAGGTGAGTTCTGCAAACAACCTGATCCTAATGGCTGCAAATCCTCCCCTAGCTAGAAAAGGTCAGGTGTCTGGTTTCTTCTGTGGTATCAGTAGCTGAGCAGCAGGTTACCGATAATCCAAGATTTGTTCTGGTTGACTTTCCGTGCACTCCCCTAAATACGCCACCTCAGTCTCATCTCTGCTCTGTGCAGTACATTGCCCTCTCCTCTGCTCCCATGCCTCCATGGTGCCCACCATACATGTGTGTACCTTTGCAGAAAGGATTATTTTAGTAGTAAAATAGCTGTTGTAAATACCCCAGATTCCAAAGGTAATAAAAATGTCCTGGAATACTTCTTCTAGATAGATGAATGAATAGATTAAAATTGTATCCATTCATGCATTTGCTCATGAAGATTAAAACTCAGTAGTAGGCAATGAAGAAATAATGCTTCTAATTTATTTTTTTCTTTTAAATCCTTAGTGGAGTCTTTCCTTACTGAAAACTTAAACCTTTCTAAACTTTATTTATCAAAGCTAAACTCTGTCTGAGAAAGTTTCTAACCAGAAATACAAGTTACTTCATACTACAAAACCTTAGACCAGCAACATGAGGCAGGAGGGAGGGAGTTAAAGCAATGAACTAGATATTTATACTTTTATCCTGAATCTGTTGAAACCATGGTAATACATCAATCATTTCTGTTCTGCCCATGTAACCTCTCCTAACTTGGTTGATAGAAAGGATTAAGATGAAAAGGAAGTAGTAAAAGCACTTTCTGTTAAGTGGCAGTACAGATATCCACTTAAAATCTAGTATCTATACAAGGAGCCGTAACTGACTAAGAGGCAGTTTTCATGTCCTACAATGATTCCCCCTGCCCTCTGCCCCCCAAATTATTCAATTGGAATAAAAAAATCAAAATCACAAAAGCTTTTAAGAACTAAAACCTCGAGATAAGTCAGCTCAAGATAAGTCAAAACTTTTCATCATAGTTTTTGGCCTGATCCTTTTAAAATTTTGTTTCCATTTTTAAACAAAACAGCCATTTCTTTTTCCAGTAAAAGATTTACCTTACTGAAAGATTGTGCTTGACTTAATTATTTAGAGTAATTTAGTAGTGACAAACTGTTTAGATAATAAAAAAAAATAATAACAACATTGAATAAGGAATTATAAAAGTATTTTTGAATGGCCTTGCAGGTGGGGACATGAAGGATTTTGATAGTCAAAGCTGCTTTCAAAGAAGCTGATCTTAGTAGCTAGGTTTTTGTGGGAATGGGTAAGAACATTTTAAAGGACTGCAGAGGGAAGACTGTTGTAGAAATTAGATGAGATGTGGATCTTCAGAGGTTAGGGATGTTAGGAAAGGACAGGTGTCACAAAAGCCATGGAAGAAAATAACAAGAGTTAGACATTCATGGCATGAGAAAGAGCAAGAGCTGTATCTCTACAATTGCTTTCCATCTGTCACACACAAGCAATCGCGACCAGTCCAAGGACATATTGTGCTTTCTTTTCCCTTGGGTGCAGAAAACAAGTGGCATTTTCATCCAGTTCTTCCCCATTCTCAGAAATGTCTAAACAGCCAAATCTTTGAAGGTGTTAAGCCATTCCCTTTTGACCTCTTTAATGTCATTTCCCCTTTTACTTCTCCCCTCCTGCCCCCCGTCAATCTACCCTCTGTGGAGTCCTCTTTTTTTCATTTTTATGAGCAGTGTGTTTGCAGCATTTAAATTCAAAGAGATCAGATCCCAGGGTACAAGAGATCACTGTTCTTCCTAAATCATACTTCAGAGGAAGTCTAGGACTGGGAAAGGCTTTGCAATTTATGTTCAATAATTGGAGCAGAGCACCTGCTAAGGAAAATATTAGATCTTCTCATTTAGTGGCAAATGATGAGACAGTGATGTCCAATGGCTCTTGTAATGTAAATTGATTTCAAATTATTATGGAGTCTCTCTGTAGTTGACCCTGATTGCATAGACATCTATGGAAAAGAGCCAGTGTGCTCTGTGTTTTTTAAATCCATGTGTTTGGGTTTAAGTAAGTAGCATGTTTTTTAGTGAAGACTGTGGAAGCTGTGACCATGCAGAATTTACTTTGAATACAATTCCTTTCCATGCTAGTAGAGTTCTTTTTTATTTCTTTCAAAAATATATATATGTATATATACACAAAATCTGACCACAGTAGTCAGTTACTGTCATTTCACGCTCTAGAGCCTACTGGAAGATGGTAGTCATATTTTTCTAACCTCTTTCTCTTGGCTGCTGCCTCTAGTCTTTAGTCCCTGGAAAATTCTTACCAAGTTGCTCAGAATTAGAAGGCAAGGAGTCAAAAGCTGCAGTGCCCACATAGCAGGGTGTCTGCTTAAACTGTACCTGGCATTCAGATGAAATTATGGCATGCATTAGCAACATAACCATTTCTGCAAGTGTTTGGTCCCAGGAAGATTGTAGTGCTATTTACCATAGTATGTCAATCTATTTCAAACTTCCTGTTATAACAATATAAACCCAATGGCATGCTCAGATTATGTTCATGAAGAAATCAACTATTATTTTTTTCTTAGCAGAGCAACAACAAAGGTAATAACATCCAAGCAATGGATTTGATAGATCTATTTGCCTGAAATCCCCTTTTTATAGGACACATATCGCCTTCTGATTTGAATTTTATTAATGAAAGTAGCCCTCAAGTCAAATGTTGTCTGTTTTCAGAAATGATGTCATATGTTAATAATATTTCAATAGACTCATATCTTTCAGGATGTGATGGAAAGATAGAGAAGGATTAAATAGCTTTTTATAACATTTTTGTCAGTCATTTTAAAATGATTCACGCTTTAATAAAGGATACATTATATACAGACATACTATTAACCTAAAGTTTTAGCCTTTAGTGATTGAAAGCCAGAACTGTACAAATTAAAAATTTCAGAGTAACTTACATGTGAGCAGACACTGTCTTTCCCTTCTCACTCACAATTTCCATTTGAAACCAAGGGGTAGCATGTGGGCACAGCTGAGCCTAATATTTTTAAGTTCCCATTTTTAGGATCTTTAAAATAGAAGTCTTACTGTGTTACATGATGTATGTTTTTATTGATAATTCTCCATTCAAGAAAAAATAACATTATTAAACTGTAGATTTGGAGGGACTTTGTGGTTAGTGAGGACAGTCTCCTCTTATGAAAATCTGTATTAAATAAGCCAATGTTTAAAACATAAACCTCTGCATTTCTCTGTATTTTCTTGACTTGCACTGCTTAAATAGCCTTAATGAAAGAACAGTGTAGTCTACCTTAGATTATGTACTGAATCTTATATATTTTGATTATTTGAAACACTTCTAGTTAATCCGAACATCAATAAAAAGGTAACTTTTATGAAATATTCAACATTCACTCTTTTTGAAAGATTGTGCTACTTTGCTATACTCAGATATATGATATGTTTAATGTAGTAAATTATGCTTAAAATTTGTTTTCCATGGCTATGTTCTTACTATATGAATTTAAACTACAATGAAAAATTTTGAAATGCTTATGAACAAAAACTTTTAAGTTTGATTTAAAAATGGTGTTTTCTTCTCCTGGTGCTGGAAATACCCTGTAATTATTTTTGCTAAGTATAATTTTCTACTAGAAATCATCTCCAAGTTTGGTTTAGTTAAATATCTCTTTCTTTATGTGCTTGTGTGAGAGTTTTGATAAGTCCTTGTTTAGTTCTACAGTTGAATTAGTAACTTCTTTGTGACCTTATTTTGCAGTGGAGGTTTTTCTGATGAATCACATAGCAGAAATCCCAGCATTGCACTCCAAGTGCCTGGGACAATTTTTCAATCAGCTTATGTAATATGAATCTGGAATAGTCTGAACATTAAAAAAAAAAAAAAAATCTCTAAGCAAAAAGTTATTAAAAATATCATTCTATCTAGCTCATGTGGGTATGGGGTACATAGGGCATAAACAGAAAGAATGATCCACATAGCGAGCGCTAGTAATTCATGCCAGTTAATACCCTGTTTGAGATGGTTAAATCTGAATGACAGAGGTGCATGGAATAGGGCAGAAAATAATTTTTTATTTGAAATGCAAGACAAACTCCAAACTCCAAATACAAACCATTGTCTTGATGGTTCAGCAAATTTTAACATGCTTTGTCTATTCTTATGACATTCACAAGTAATTCTCCTTGTTTTATGTTGGAATGAAAGTGCTAAAACAAAAAATGAACTCAACTTGAGATGCTGAAGGCATGGTAACCTGTATAGAAAATGTTCTGAGATGGCGCACTTTGTTCCAGGTGTAAGAATTCATAGCCCATTTTAATTCTGGTACACCACTAAAAAGTTGTTTTTCTCTTTTTTTTTTTTTTTTTTTTTATTATGGATAGCAACAGATAAAATTCTCTTCGCCAAAATACTGTAAAATCTGTTGTTGTTCTGGAGATCTGTTGCCCAGACAAAATCAGGACCTACAGAAAATCTCTTTCCATATGGTTTTTCATTGTCCTTTGGTTAAATCTGTCGGTTTTAGAATACTGAGCAGTCAAGTAAAATTTGTGCAGGCTCTGTGTGATTTAATGTCCACATCCAGCAGGATGACAGTGACCATACAAACATGTAATCTGCTATGAGTCACTCACATGACATATTTTGAAGGAAATTTGAACTCACAGAAGTTAGTTTAACCAAGACAAATCCTCTGCAGATTTATCAGTGACTGTTAGATTGGGGTCTTTCCAGTAAGTGTATTCTGAGCAAGATTACATTATATACCACTGCCACTCTGTCACATCTGGAGATATAAAGGCTGGCAGAAAAAATTCCTACACAGCTTTTTATTGAAGTTCTGCATGTTTTCTGCATGCTTCTGTACAAGTCTGAGGGACTTGAAGGCATGTAGAGTCTTACATTGTGTTTATATATCTCATCCCTTGGCAGAACTCAAATATCTGGATACTGAATACCTCTCCTATCCCTCTTGCTCTGCCAAATACCATTTGTCTGAAAAGCTAGGATATGGTGAAGGGACAATTTAGATACAGGAGGTGAATATCTTAAAGAAGTCTGTTCTCACATTAGTAAGCACAATTCAACCCTTGTGATTTGAATCTGCCAAGCATCAATACTTGGATAAGAAGTAAGAGTGCGGTTTTTAGGGGTGAAATTAAATAATCTTTCTGGAATATTTAGTGCCACAATGATGCAGTATTTAGTTTTGGAGTAGCCAACTCTTTCATGCAGCACAAAACAATAAGTTTCATTTCCTTTTGAGTTTTTTAGTCCCCTTGGAAAAACTTTCCTTTGTCCAGGTAGGCAATTTCTTTCAAGATGAAAGAAATTAGAAATATTGACAAACTTTATTTGAAAATGTCAAAAGAACTCTATTGATATTTTCTACCTTTCTTTTGCATCTTTTTTTTTTTAATTGGATATTCACTGAAAAAACACATTGCCTTAATCAAGGCAAAGTGAACAGTATACAAGCTTTGTGTACATCTGAGGAAGAAGGCATAGTCAAATGGTCTTTTACTGGGAATTTCGTTGTTTGCAGCCTCCTGAGTAACTGAAATAGTCACAGTTCTGAACGATAGCTAGTGCACCCTGCTTAGCATCTGAGCAGACCTTGCTGTCTCTGTTTGCAAATGAGCCTTACATGACTAGTACGTATTTCTTCCTTCTACCAACTCCAATCTCTCCTATCTGTAAAGAAATTCCCCTTTCTACCAATAGAATTACAAATTACATCTTATTTTTATTATCATCCTTGAATAGTTCCAAGCAATTTACATACATGAACCTTTTAATTAACTTAAGATGCCTTTCTCAAGAGGATAAGAATTAGTTAGGAAGCATTACTAAGTAGGTCAATTCCCATGATGTTGTAGTCTCTGGATAGTTGTCCTTTTTATGCATCAAAAAACCAAAGGGTTTTTCTTACCTCATCTTTAACATGTAGAAAACTAATGTTCTCTGTGAATTCAGAAGAAGAGGAAGAAAGAATTAATATTTAAACTGAATTATTACCCATACCCCCCACAAGAATATATAACTTGAATCCAAGCAAGCCACAGAGATTACTGGCAAAGCTGGTGAAGGAGCCATTACCACAACTGTTTTATTAGGCAGCTGAGAAGAGAATGAGAATAAGCATTTACTTCATGAGGGCAAATATTCCCTACACTATTCTTCCAAAGGGAATATATTTCAATCTACCAATAAAGGGGATACATTCAGAGAATTTTAAAGCATTATAGTGAATAATTACTAATTATATAGTGTTTAGTCCAAAAGCATTTGTCTTGGCTTCTGTCCAAATCTCTCACATAATTGTGCAACTTCCTCACTGGTCTTTTGGCTAAGCTCCAGTAAAACATCAGTTTAATGTCTACTAAGTAGGTTAGAAGTACAAAAACTATATCCTGTGCAAAGGACGTGGACTTAGTGGTCTGAAAGGTCTCTGCTGCAGTCACCGTGTTTCCATGACTACCTTTTGTATTAACAGTAAGTGTTCATCCCCTAACACCAGAAATAAAATCCTTTTTTCTGAGGTATGGGTTGATTTTGTTTTTCTTTCCTCACTGTCATGGTTTGAGCCCAGCCGGTAACTCAGAACCACACAGCCGCTCGCTCACTCCCCTCCTTCTTCCTCCCCCTGCTCCCGGAGGGATGGGGAGGAGAATCAGAAGAATGTAACTCCCACGGGTTGAGATAAGAGCAGTCCTGCAACTAAGGTATAATACAAAACCACTACTGCTACCACCAGTGATAATAATGATTAGTGAAATAACAAGGGGAGAGGATACAATTGCTCACCACCCGCCGACCGATACCCAGCCCGACCCGAGCAGTGATCTGGCCTTCCGGGTAACTCCCTCCAGTTTATATACCGGGCATGACATGCTGTCGTATGGAATACCCCTTTGGCTAGTTTGGGTCAGGTGTCTGGTCTCTGCTTCCTCCCGGCTTCCCCTCCTCCCTGGCAAAGCATGAGACTGAGAAAGTCCTTGGTTGGAATAAACATTACTTAGCAACAACTGAAAACATCATTGTTACCAGCGTTGTTCCCAGGCTGAAAGTTAAAAAAAAAAGCACTGCACCAGCTACTAAGAAGGAGAAAAATGACTGCTATAGCTGAACCCAGGACACTCACAATTAGTGACTTCTCCAGCTGACTAAGAAGAAACCTTTCATCTTGGCTCTCAGAGGAGCTACTCTCATATTCCTCTTCCCTGTTTACCACACTCTTTTTTTGTGTGGTCATCACAAATGCATTTGGGGTAGAAGTCAGGCAGTGTTTGACTGGGCTCTAGTTGATACCATGAGCCAGAAATACAAGAAACATCCGTAATTGTGAGCAGTGAAAATTGTTCAGTGACCCATGGACAAAAGATTGACTAACCTCCCATTTTTTAGTCCACATAAACACCCACATTCCATTTTCTTACTGTTCACCCATAATAAAAGACTACAAGGTGATACACCTTTTCATGGAAAGAGTAATATGGACTGTCCTCATGCATTTATCTCACAGCAATAGGAGCCTTAAGTGGTTTTATATTTCATTACACTGCTACAGCTGTTGAGCTGGGCAGTGGTGATGATGAGAGTTACTTTGCCAACCATCAACAGATGGCGTATTACTTTGCAAGATGCTGCAGTGCTGTGAAGACAGTAGGTGGAATCCCAGACTAGGACCAGAGTTTTGCGGTCAGCCTGGGTAGTACTTTAGCAATTAGTTTCTCATCATGCTAGCAATCATAAAATTGTATTATTTATGTTCTACCATTCAGAAAACATAAAGCCAGCCACTTGTATCAGAAAAGTTGTTGTGCTATTTTAAGAGCACTGTAGAATACCTTAGATAGCACAACAGCTACTCAGTATGAAGCAGTATAGAAATCCAAAATGCTATCCATAAAAGAGGAGGTGAAACAATAATTTTGTGAAAAGAAGCAGGTCAAAGTTTATGTAACTTGGAGGCCCAGGTTTTCTCTCTGGGTAGCATAAATAGAAAAAAAAGAAAAACATGAAAAAATATGAATCCCCCTGATCATTGTAGGGGGGTTGGACTAGATGATCTTGGGAGGTCCCTTCCAACCCAAACTATTGTATGCTATTTTGTTTCTATGAATTTATATATGGGGCACATACTGGCTACGTGGCATGGAAGTGAGAATGATTTTAATTAGAGGTGGACAGGACAAGTGTTTATTCTAACCTTGTGATGAATGCTTCAATTTCCTCACATTTGCATCTTCTAGCAAATATTGTTTCTAACCAGAAAACCCCATCAGATAATATTTTTAGGGTCCAAATTCAAATATTATAATACCACTCACAACAGTAATTATGCTTTCAAGGGTGTATTTTAAAAGACCTGCACACATACTGAATGAAGAAACTTGGAATCTGTTGAAGTATTAGTACCAGAACAATTAAATAGCACATGGACACCCATGTAAGAATATATACCTATTTCTATTCATATGTAGCTAGATTTTTCATCTTGATTGAAGATTAATGACATGGAGCATCAATTTAAGATGAACAGAATAGTTACCAGTGCACATTTTTCTTCCATGTATAATTTCTTCTCTAATACAATGAATTAAATTACAAACTATTTTCCCTGATCTTTATCTTTACTTCTTAGCCTTTTTTCATTTTACCTGTGCCTTTCTTTCTAATAAAAAATCATCCAGAAAGCACTACGTTTGTTACAAGTCAATAGTGAACAGTAAAGGAAGTAAAAATGTATCTGGGGTGTTATAACAGTTATTGCAAAGCTATTCCTACTAGAAGCAGAAAGATTTCTAGAAAAAAGAATGAAGTTTTATGTGTGTGATGAGCATGAGAGAAATTATTCTCTTCCCCTGTGAAGCTTATGATCCAACACCCCCACCTATAAACAGTTATGTAAATGCTTAATTTGAAGCATATGAGTCATCTCGTAGCTTACAGAGTGTTAAGCAGTTTCCTCATTGCAGAAGTGCAGCCTAGATCAGGGTGATAACAAGGGTGCTTTTTGCTAAGGTTTCACTAGCAATTTGCTTAGAGCCCTTTCCAGTGTCTAGCTATTCAAGCTTTATTTATTCTTTTCCTAGTAAGTTGAAAATAATACTGCCCTACAGATTATAGAATTAAACTTGACACCCTTTATATAAATGCATTAATAAGTCTTCCCCTTTCTTCACACTTCTTTATGTAGCCTGCCAAAACAAGTAACCTCTTTGAGGAAGAGATGAAGAAATAGTGACTGAAGAAATGAACAGTCACAAATGTAACTAGCAGTACTTGTTAGCACAGTGACATTTACTGGCGTCCACCAGAAGGAGGATCCATTGCAATTTTAATCTGGTTTGTACAGAAGAAACAGTAATGATAGATCTACAGTATGCAATGCATCCTACAGTTACATCACCAATGTGGTTCAGACTGAGTGACCTCTGGTACAGAAACAGTATGCATGGTCTAATACAGCATTTACAGCTATATAGCTTTCAGGACTTTAGCTATTATATCTGCATATTGCTTTACTATGTAATGTACCCAGGCCTACTCATTCATTCAGCTTGTGCTGGAGCGTCTCAATTGTGGAGTCTCATTGACTTGCTGCCCTTGCATTTTAATTAAACGCCAGCTCCAATTAAGTTACTGTCCTTAACAGAAAAACCCTGGGAACAAAGATGGGACAAAGGTCCAATAGTGTTTCCAAGCCTCTTCTGCAGCACTTGAATTCAAAACCTGCAAGTCCTGGGAGAGATTCCAGCATCTTGGTTTAACAGGCCAGCCTTGATCCTGGGACTATCCTGGGCTAACAGCTCTGAGGTGCTGTCTATTCAAATTAAATAAACTAATTGGAAAAAAAAAGAAAAAAGCCAAGAAAACAAAATGACAAGTCTGTTTGTTTTATCAGAAATCCTGTCTCCTGGGAACCTCTGCTTTTCTATCCCATTGTCTAAATTATAGAAACTTAATTCTATTTGAACCCAGTGTGTCCAGAGTATGAATCATTCATTTATGGTCAGTTCATAAATAAAACTGTAAAAATTCTGTAGGATATATGGTTTTGTTCCTGTCTAACCAATCTAACAATTTGTCTTGGTAATTTTAAATAATCTATTGGAGCTTTTCATGTTTCCACTTAGTGAAAACTTTGTATTTTTTGTCTGTCTTTGTGAAAATCTGGGGTTTTGCAGCTCTACACAAACAACAGCTCATCTGCAATATCTCCCATGTCACCAAGATGATAAGTTTTTATTCATAAAAGTGACATTTGAGTAACTAATAGCTTCTTAATAGAAATATCTCTAAAATGAACATAAAAAGCATTTTTTTTTTCCTTCAAAGTCTTCATTTATGCAGAAAATGTCATGTCAACCTTTTTCTTCTGCCTTGTCAACAAATGCTCTTTTCAAACTTACATTTCAGTTTCATTCTAATATGTAACATGTGCTAATCATATTAGGAATGATTCATTTCATTCAGGATTGCAAACTGCTTCTCTTAGCTAGTTCTTATTTGTAATGCCACTTGTAAACTGTCAGCCAGTTTTCCTGTATCTCTTTTGTGGTGTTGCTTTATTTTGTTGGGGTTTTTTGATTCCTCATTACTCCTCAGAAAAATTAATTTCATAATATTTGATGATCTCTTATGTTGGGGGCCTGACCAAGGTTTAAGATGTGTTTCCATGTTAACAGGATTCAGGCTGCCTCTCACCTGATCTGGCTGCTGGAAGTCTAGTTTTGGAGTTGTCTCTAGGCAGAGAAGTGCTGGCGATTGCAGAAGATCTTTCAGGATGGGGAGGAGGGGATGCGATGAGAAAGGGTGACTGTGGAAACATGAGGCAACAGGAGTCTTGTGGGTTTTTGTTTTAAGGGGAAAAAACAGTATCTTTCTCTTTTATCTAAGCCCTTTACTGGAACCTGCTCTTTGACTACTGCAGTGACACTGAGTAGGTGCCAGCAACCCATCTCGAAGAGGATATCTTCTCACTACCATCATCCAGCTTCCCATATACACACCCATGAAGAGGTCAGGTCCTGATCTCAACAGCAACAGCCTTTTTCTGCTTCCCAGCTGCTCCTTCCACGCAATACTGACCTAAACACTGAAAGTAGAAATAGCTTTTACAAGAATCCCTTATTCAGCAGGACAGTTAAAAGTTACTGTTGTTCCCAATGAGTTAGCTTTTCTCTCACACTCCTTGGAACAGGTATTAGTTTTAGAGACTGACTCATAGAAAAGTTACAGGACCAACCACCCCATGTCATCCTATTACTTGCCTTGGACACCAAGGAAACGCTGCCTGCCATCACAGTCTTGAAAAAAATCCTCATTTCATCTCTAAATGACTGCCCAGAGTAGAAACAACTTTGTCTTTTTCCCTCTGCCTTTTATTATTTTCCCCTGTTTTTTTGTGCTTCTTAATTTATCTTATTATTTAACACTAAAACTTTATCATCTCACACTACAAAGTGTTTTAGGAGCATAATTTATGTAAAATGAGGTTTAATATACTTGCTATCCAAAATCTAATGCATTTAGAAAACTCCAACAAAACCAACAAACAACTCTTCCCAAACTTTAGTCATAAGTATCTTCATTTAAGATAAGTATGGATTTAAACTCCATTGAGAGTATACACTATACATTTAGGAAACTGGCTGAATATGCAATCATGCAATACTTAATGCCTTAGCCCGTTCATTTTGGACTGTTCTATAAATAATACTAATTTTCCTATGTCTGCAATTATTACATATTTTTAAAGGGATTGATGCCATATAGATGCCAAAGGACTGAAAGTAAACACTGTACTAAGCACTTTCTAAAAATCCATCATTTTATCAGCCAATAGTTTGTAACAGCACTTACAAATTATTGCATCAATAAAAATCAAAGCCTATAGCTGCAATGGTATTCTTTAGACATGATGATGGGCTTTGCAATGCAAAGGTTAACATACACTCTTCTTCCCCAGATCTGGATTGAAATTCTAGCTCGAAGTCACAAATGAAAAGGGGTTTTGCCAATCTACTCTGGTCCCTCTTGGGTTTTTAGCGTTTCAATGCTAAAAGCCATCATGCAGCTTGGAATGATTGGCAGCCTCAAATCTGGAGGGGCAGAAGACTGGGTGAGTAGTAGAGCAGCTGCTCAGAGTAGCATTCTGCGCCTCTGCAGAGAAATGCTCTGTCAGAGACACCAGCCTGCCACTTCCCTCCTTGCATGGTTTGTATCATAAATATTGTATAATGAATATTTGTCTCTGTTCCTGTAACCAGCAGCTGTCGTACCTTATATCTCTATTGTCGCTCAAAGTCTGCTTTTAGTCCTTGCTTTAAGACCTGCAAAAAATGTTAAAAACCAGAAACAACATTGTAGTCAATATTCTGCATTCTTGGGGCTTGAATGGAGCAAGGTGAAATTTTCCTTCACTTTCATCTACTTTTGAGAAATGTCATAACTTCCATGCTTCTCAGAGCACTTAGAAAATTAAAACAAAAACTACGGTACTGGTGGGCATGCAGCAGGAGGAGGGTAGATTGTGTAAATTGATCAGGAAATTCATAATTATGCTAGTAATGAGGATTGATATCCTGCTTGCTGACCTCAGCTGTTTGGCTTCAGATACAGGAGCCCTAAATCTCTCAGAAGTTTTGCTGGCAGGACCCTATACAGTGCAACTATGGAAATTACAGCTAAAGAAGGATGAAGGTGTACTAAAGAAACAAGGCCCATGCAGCTGCTGCAAGAAGATAAATAATTTAAGCCTTACTGTTGTCCAGACATTCCAGTACTCAAGAGCATCTCCTCCTGGCAAAAACGTGCAAGAAAACAAAATAATTTGATGATTAATTGGTCTTGAGAAGGAAGTTGTTTTGGATGAATCGCATTTTATGATGCCCAGGACTGCATCTACTTCAAACACACCCGAGGACATCAGGCACTGCTTCTTCGTATTGTACCTGCCCAGTACCAGGCCATTTTCCTGTTAAAGAGTGATAGCCAATGTAAAGCCAGCCCTTGAGCAGGTGTTATTTAGGAGTACAAGAACAACTCTCCCCTTCTTGCCTATGTGGTACAAGAACAGCTACTATCTGTGGAGGAGGAGGGAGATCACAGGTCTTCACCTATCCCAAAATCAGAGTGAGAGAAGTTTCTGGGGCTGGGAGCAGTGGGCAAGCCCCACGGTGGAGCAGAAGCTCTCATGCAGAGCGAGGACCCGGAGGGAGCAGGTGCCGTGTGGCCCAGGAGCAAGAGGCAGGAATCCTGCCTTCTGCCAGACCTATCTTTTTTCCTGTGGGAATTCTGGTTACAACAGAAGTCCTCTCCTCCACTTGTATACCTGTAGGTCAGAAAGCAGGGTGCAGCATCACGAATTCAAGTTTTTCCTGCATTTCTATACTTTTTTCCATTAAAGTCAGGTAGCACGTATGTAGTGCTCGGTGGAGTCTTTTTATTTATTGCATTGATGACATTTGTGCATCTTCCCTCACTAAGTGATATCTATAAATGTGCAATTACATAGAGGTAAATACTGAAAAAGCCTGTCTGCCTTTCGTGTGGAAAGTAAGTTGATTAATAGCAGTAGATTCCAGCATGGTTATGGTCCAAGAGTATAGCATATTTGTCCCAACCAAGCAACTGAGTTTCTCCATTTGCATCTTTGTGAATGAGAGGGTTTTGTTTTCATGGATTTTGTTTCAGGGGCTTCTTTGGAAAACAGGGGACTAACAAATGCAAGAGAAATAGAAAGACTACATGGTGTAATGACTGTCGTATAAAACCAGAAAACCTAGTGCTGTTAGAAACAGCATGCAGTCACATTTTTATGCAATAGAAATATCTGATGTGTTAGGACTTTTAAGTTATATAAACAAATAATAGTCCACGTGATAATTAAATGGCAAACCAGCTATTTCTGAGGTTATGCTAAGAATTAGTATTTTCTCTCTCCATTGCACTATCTTCATGACATCAGGATTTAAAGCAGAAGTACATCTAAACTATACATATATCATTCTTTTGTTTACAGAGAAAAACACAGTATGAATAAGCATGAAATAACTTCCCACCCTCAGAAGCCTTATTGCCGTAAAAGGGAAAGTCGGTATTGATTTTATTGATCTGTTTATTAGTAATCAACAGGATCAGTTCATCAGGGCTTAAATTTTCTGTGGTGCTTAATGGCTTTCCTGGTGAAAATTTAAACAGTGGTTTGACATGATTTTGAACCAAATTGAAATATTTTGATTCACCTAATAGATGTCTTTTATTTCAATTGTATTTATCCTGTTGTGCCACTCTGCTTCATGGGAATGGTAATTTTTCCCCATCCACATGCTTGGTAAACTAGCCTCAGTCTTTTCCAAATGACATTTTCCATCATATGGCGTGATCTGACAGAACTGATTAGTTCATGAAAATCTTAGAACTGCTGCTGTTTCCAGTGTGTGCTGAAGAGTAAAGATCACCAGAGGAAGAGATAGTGTTTAATTATTTGTTGTTTGTTATTTGGAGTCTCAGTTTCCTTAATAGTCACCTAGCAGGTGTAGGTGACACTGTGCCTGCTACTTTCCAAAAGCTCCACTTTACAAAAATTCTTCCAAATGCAGCCTGTATTTCTCAGAATACTTCCCTTCCTGAATAATTCTCTGCAACCTCCATGGCTTGGTGGCTTATGAAGAAAGAGAAGAGGGAGGAAAGCAGTAGTCAGGCTGAACAATGGAAAATAAAACCACGACCTAGTGTTTAGTATATATGTGTGAGTCCAAAGCTGAGAATTTGCTATATGTACTTGAATTACCCAATGATTGCATGAACAATCCCTCTTTCCAAAGCAATAAAAGAGCAGGTATTATGAGACATTACAGTAAAACACAGTTTCCAACACTGTTCATTAAGTGCTATGTCTGAAGAAATCAACTGGTTGAATAGTTAGGGGCTGAAATAACTGCAAGAGGTAGAATAGCTGATAATTTGTATGTAAATTGAATTGCCAGATCTGTTCCTCAAGATTATTGATATTTTAATTTAAGTGTGATCTGACACAATAAGTTGTTTGCTACAGCTCCCCAGAGTTAACCTCTCTTGGAAAATAAGTGTGTTATTTATCATTATCTAGAATCCAGGACATAGCCTGCATTCACCTTGTACAGAAAGCATTGTGCAGGGCACCTGAGACAGATGCTGTGAGAAGGTTCTGAGGCTGCTGCTGGTTGTCATGATTTATGTGCAAGGTTTTTTGGCATGGAGTAGCACTCACAAGAGACCAAAGCAAACTGGCTATATTCTGTTCAGAAAGAGCAAGAAAACAGGATTTATAACAAAAACTCCACAGCAAGACATTTGAATATTTTTATCTGCTAAGCCAACACTCTTCAGGTTAAAAAAGCAAAAAAACCAAAAAAATAAAACCAAGCAACCAAAATTATTTCTACAGTTTTCACAATTAAAAGAAAGTGAAGTGAAAAGAAAGCTGTGCTATTGTAAGTGTTCTTCGTTAGAAAATTATTGTCACTGTAGTCATGGGTGGACTGGATTTATCATGTTGTTCAAGTAGCTCCTTAGCAAAACAAGTCTAGCAACAGCTGCATTCTGAGAGGAGTTGCCTAAGTTCCACTTCCAGTCTGCTGCTGCTTTGCCTCTGGATTTTGTATGGGAACGAGGAAGAATGTTGTGAGAGGTGTAATGGCTTGAAACTTCCTTAACTAATAGAGAAATTATTACAGCTTTGTAGTTTCTTGGGACCCAGAGTAACGTCCAGGAGGCTACAGTCCTTAATATATTTATAATCAATAAATACTCTTTACCAGAGGGACACACGTTGAATTTTTTTTTTTTTTTTTTCCTAATCTAACCTCTTTGAAATGTGAAAAGATCAACAGTAAAGCCCTCCTGCTTTTCTAGGTGTTTTCCAAGACGTGACCCAGAGCAGGACTTCACAAAGCTAAAGTTCCAAGAGGTCATTCTGATGATCAGAGACTGCTGAGGGGCAGTGGCATCACTGGGTGCCTGACCTAACTGCCTCAGTTTTGAGGCACAGAGACCTTAAGGAGTATGGTCCCCATATAGGACTAATTACAGCAGTCCTTATGGGACTCCTTTTTGCAAAGGGAACTTCAGGCTGCTAGCTAAGCTTGTTTTCTTACCATGTAGCATCATTAAAAAGCAAAAGCCACAGCACCATAGTCAAAGGCAGTACGGTTGAAAAAGAATCCAGAAACAAAACAGTGAACAATATTGAGCTATGCACAGTGTGGCCAGATGTAAAGTTCCCAAGTCATAAGTCTGTAACAGCTAAAAAACATGTGAAGTTTTACGTTTAAAGCCACCTCCTCTTTTCTTTTTTTTTTTTTAATTTCATTGGAGCTGTTTTGTTATCTAGGATATTATTTTGTGACTTGTATCTAAAAACAGCTATGCTTTTAAAACAAAACGTATTTTTTGATTTGACAGAGAGGCCACAGGAAAAAAGCATTTGAGAAATGCATTTGTCTGAAACAAATCATGAGAAAATATGAGCTCCTACAGTAAAAGTTAAGTCAAGCTTGTAAAACAATTGCAGTGACTTTCTTTTCTTTAGCAACTTTTGCTTTATGCTTGTGATAGTTGTCTCCCACTCCAGCTTCAACTTCTGAAGAGGAATGAATGAAAAATACTTGCTGAATAACTAATTTACCAGCCTGACATTACCATCTATCAAGAGAAGAGACCTGCTGTTAGGAAAATCAAGATTATTGGTTCAGGAGTTTTGTTACCTCTTGTGAAATGAAGGTTAGTTTAACAATGTATGTTAAACTAACCTGAGAGATGTTCTGGGCATTTTGAGCCCAAAGTCCCATTCATCATTTCTTTTTCTGCAGTCTGCTGTGGTGGTTGCTTTCTTCATTGACTTTCTCTCTGACAGTCCTGCTGCTAAAGAGCCCATTCAAAGCAGAAAGGATTTGGGTTTCTTTTCCTTCACAAGCTATGAAGCAGTCCACAAAAAAATCTTAATATTTTTAGGTTAATCTTAGATCTTACCATGTATGTTTTAGTACAGCACCTTATTAAGTGTTGCAGACTTGAATATCTCACAGCTGACAGCAGGGAAGATATAAGCAGCAACATACAGACACCCGTATGTGTCCTGGACCTGTAAGTGTCCTGCATTGAACTGTATTTCAGCAGCTGGAAGCCTTGCAGCATAAAGGACTTTTCATATGGCAGTGGGTGACTATCAGTGGGCAAATTAGTTTAGCCCTATTGTAAATGAGGGCTAGTTTCTAAGTAAAAAAACCCAACCAACCAAAAACAAAACAGCAAAGAAAACCCTTATGAACAAGAACTTTTTCGAATTAAAAAAAAAAAGGGAAATTCAGGGAAGTGATTTTTTAGTGTCTCCAATAATAGTCATATCTACAAATTCAGTGAAAGTTCAAAAGCTACAGTCTCTCTCTGATCTTGTTGCAAACCTTTAGCTGATTTTTTTTTCTTTTCTCTGGTGGAGGAATGGTAGTGTGTACTCTGAATTTACACATTTATAGCCTGAAGAACTTATTCAATATGTAGTTCACAGTCCTGTGGAACCAACATACTGCTCTGCAGCACAGCAAAATATGGACAGGTTTATTAATGAAGAGATATAGCTGCATAATCACACCCAGCCACTTTGTATGGTGCGTGCATGATAATATTTAGTGGAATGATAATACCCAGCCCTTTCAAACCTACATCCAGTGAATTCAGAGAAGAGGGAATTTGTACACTGTATCTTCACAATTGTATGAACGCAAGACTTGATGGCTTGCTAAAGACTTCACAACATACCACTCAGTGATGAGACTAGAGCTTAGCAGTTCCAAGCTTACAGTTACAGTTCAGAAAACATTTTTTTAATTATTTATTTTTTAATTTGGCCTAAACTTCTGTGGGAAACATGCAGCAAGACAGGTACAATCTGATAAAAGAGTACAAGATACCAAGATGTGAAAATATGTATGTAAACTGGAGGGCAAACATAGCAGTAGGTGATGCTTTGTTTAGGCAAGAAAGAAATCAAGAGGAATCTCTGCAGTTCACCCTGCTCTAAGGGAAGACTTACAGATTCCAAGAATATGGTCATCTAATCAAGGCTCATGGCTCAAAACTACCTTATTTTCTTTTGGGTTTTGTTGCTTGGTTTCTTTTCTTAATCATGTTTACAAGAAGGCTTTCAAGAACTGTTGAACTGTTTTAGGACATGAGACTGCTCTGAAAACATGAGCAGCTTCTACCTACCTGCCAGCTGGGCTTGGCAGATGACACTGGTAAAAGAAGTGGGTCATTGACTGTGAGGAATTGCAACCTATTTGTCACACCTAAGAACAGCTTTAACATCCCTCCACTTGGAAGACTGATGTTTTGTCAGTACTTTTTCTCTTATATGAACAGAAAGAATGGTATTTAATTCATGTGTGAGAGATTTTGACTGCATCTGCCTTGGCCTTTTATAATTTCATTTTGAAACATTAACATTGCAAACAAATGGCATACTTGTAAGTGTGTAAGCATTGCCTATGCGTAAGTTTTATAAATGTTTTATGTTGTACAGTAAAAGCAAGTCCTGTATTTCAGTACACTTCAGCCCTCAATATTATTAGATGCTGAGCATGGCTCTCAAGCCCTTCACTTCTATAATACGTTTTGGAGGATTCTTCTAAAAAGAGGTAGCAGAAGAACACTGATAATTGTCATTGCTTCCAACAAAAACTGTTGTCCTTCACTGAAGAATCTGTCAAATCTAAGGCTAGAATGAGTGCCATCACGGTGTACGCTAACTTGTATGACTAATGGTGCAAGTGTAATTTAGACTGCCCATACAAGATGACATTTCACTAACCACAAAACATTCACTATTTGCTAATTACAATAACAGGTTCTTAGCAGGCTGATGTTTTTAATTAGAGCTTATGCACTAGGAATTTACTTTGACTTTTTTTTTTTTTTTTTTTTTGTAATGTTTAGAAGAGAGACAGTGCCCTCTCCTGCACATAGGCTCCCATAGCAGTAGTTTGCACGGTGCCCCAAATGTTGCCAATTAGAGAAAATGGACACAAAAACTGTGTGTTGCTCTGCTGAAGGGATTTGTTGGTTTCAAGGAAGTACACTTCGTTGTGGTCCCTCCTTGCATTCTGCTTTACTTGAAAGCATACTATGTAACAAAAATTGCTCTCAGTTTAGAAGGCAAAGAGCTTTTGCTTAATTTAACTTGAACCCAGTTGGCTAGAGTTGATAGTGCAACTTTATCACAATGAGCAGCAGGAATATGTAGTGCTATATATTCCAGTTTTTACAAACATCAGCTCAGTAAAAGCATATTCATTGTCAGAAATAAGGTTGATGGAGAAATATGCAGTTGAAGCTTACTTTTTGGGTGCTCTCTTACATGTATTTATTATATTATTTCACAGTAAAAAATGATAATCATACTGAGAAGTCGAAAGCCTCATTTTTCTCTTTATCCCTTCTTGAGGATGCTGTGTTTTGGTTTGATTTTTTTTTTTTGGGGGGGGGGGGGGTGGAATGTTAATAGAAACACCATCAGTTTCACTTACTAATTCTAATCTCATGCCTTTGGACTTTTCTAGGGTCTATAAAAAAAGCAGTTTACACAGGACACAACTTGAGACAGAACATTCTTAAGAATTTACAGCATCTCACAGCAAAGAGGACACAGAGAGAGATAGATTTCTCTACTAATTTAATTTAAAAAATGTAGTTGATTTAAAACATGTAGTTAATTTAAAATCTGTATTTATAGTCCATCAAAAATAGACCATAAAACTGTAATAATCCAGCATTTACAGGAAATTTGAAATTAATGGCATAAAAAGCATTCCATATCCATTCATCAAACTTTTACAGTTTTCAAATCACTTCCATAGTTTCTCCCAGCACAGAAAACACATGGAGAGGAATAGTTGTGTAGGGTTAACTGTGGGTGATTTCTACTGATTGGCTGACAGGTTCTTTTATACATTAGCTTAAACATGAAGCTACGCAGCTCTTGTATTTGTTTACTTAAATTTTGCATGCTTTCTAAAAATCTGCAGGCTTCTTAAAACCAGACTGCCCATGCAGAGGAGCTGCAGCTGCCAAACTAGGCATTTTCTGTCTGCTCACCGCAAAGGTGTACTTCTAGGGAAAAATGCAGCCCGTCCTATAGCATACACTCACTCACATGAGGGTAGCTCTGGAGCAGAGATCAAAATGCAGTCCCAAAATACTCTGTCCGCTCCTAATATTGCCCTTCAGGCAGCCTTTGCCCATTACTTACATGTGCCTACAGCTGTGAGCATCTCTGCTCCACCAGGTGAGCTCCACTGCCCTCTGCAATGAGCTGAGAGCTCTGCAATAACAGACCTCCTCATTAATGGTCACAGTTGGTCATTAGCTGGTCACTGAATCTTTCTTGATGACCTGCTAATGAACTTCCCACTGGCTTATTGTGAAGATTGGTCAAGGTAGATGGTATGGGTAATTTATAGCTGAACACCTTGCACACTAATGGCCTTTGCTCAGTGACTGCAGTTGACACAGAACTGCTAAGAGGCATTACATCCTTCCTAATTTATTTCTCAGGTGTAAATATTTCATGATGAATAGTAACTTTGGATTCCGTGTTTAAAAATATGTGTACTTATTTTATTTAAGGGAGACATTTTTTTAAGAATTTTATAAGGAAAAAAGCCTTAATCTTACGAACTCTTTTTTCCTGACATTTTTTGCCCTTTACAGAAGAAGTTTATTTTTAAAAAACAAACCTATGCCCATTAATATTCACCTGTAAAAGGCTTGGAGGTCTGCACAGTGCAAAAATCAGCTCTCAGTGGGTATCTGTTAGCTGCAGGAGCCTGGAGAACTTTGGTGCTTCAGCACCTGTGGTGCCTAATCTCTGCGAATCATGGATAAGTTTGCCAGAAGCTACAGTCCCTTTAGCTATGATCTCGACAGCTCTTAAAAGCTAAAAAGTTTCAACCGGGCCTTGACTTGGTGGGAAAGCTCCAGAAAAAAAGCCCAAGAAGTGACAGTGATGCATTATGTAGCACTCTTCCCTTTAAGACTGGGAGATAATGCCATAGGGGTTATCCAGTTATCACAGGGGCCTGCCTTTGATTTTGATGTGCAGGTACCTTCTGTTTCAAGAGTGATCAGAGTCCACCAGTGCTGTTATGAAGCATTTCACAGCCCTGAACATGTGCTAGATTGGATGACTGTGGGCAAGATATTCATAATCCTTTAAGGTTTTGTATTTTCATTTTCACATGTTCAGGTATGATAATTATAATGCACAACACAACAAAAATCCAGTTTATATCTGCTATGCAACTGCTATAAGAAACTGGGTTTGCATCTGTTAAAATGTCCAGGCAACAACCAGGAAGTTTGTCATGTTCTATTACAGGTTTTCATGCACTTGACCACATTAAGTGGTGTCCCAAGGCTCATCTTATTCCTTGTAAATGGCTTCAAGATTGCAAAAATCTTTCTCTCCAGTGCTTCCAAATGACACTTTTTAAACTGTAGAGATTGAGGAGGTGGGTTTCCAGGAAGGTGTCCTGACCATTGCTCCCCAGGGTGTTGAAACAGGAGCTGCAGTTGAGTTTGAAGAGAGGTTTTGCCCTCTCGCTGAAGATCTGCAGCTTACACTTGAAAATTTTGCCCTAAATGAGATATTATCAAAATGTCTCATTAGTCAAAGATTCATTTTCATACTTGTTGATTATGAATGAGACTCTCCTCTCCATTCTACTTTCAAGAACTGCGGTACTCCTGTCTCCTTAGCAAGCATTCCTGACAAAGAGTGTGGCACCAACCAAAAGTTCATGAAATGTCTAAAAGCAATTTAATTCCTAAATAGCTTGTGAAAGCAATATAGATGGAACTTAGCTTAATGTTGCACATTTTGATTACAAAAATTTGATTCTGCGCCTTTTACAGTGTGGATGTGAGAGTTCAAGCTAGATAGAAGAGACAGATGCTTTTACAGAAAACCACAAATAATTTCAGATAAATAAGGCATTTGTATAATAATTACTCATCTTGTTATACAGAATCCTGCATTTGTTTCCATACTAAAAAGTAAATAAGGTGTTCAAAAACTAATATTTGAAGAAGGTTTGAGAAGGACCAGGTCCTGACCCAAAGCAATGTATTTGTAAGGAAATTCATTGAACCCAGATGGACTTCTCATGGCGTATCGATACAAAGTGGAATAGTGTTAACAATGTTTTTTGGGTTTGGTTTTTTTTGTTTTTTTTTTTTTTAATTTCCAGGAGCTGTCGTCAGTCAGCTTTACTGACTGACCTGAGATAAAAAATTGAAAGTGTAAATAAAATATGAGTTTCATATCAGCAGGAATATAAACTCCATGAAAATGCTCTCCTCAGGGGGGAAAGAGCCACTCCTTAAATCGCAACACTTCCTTAAATCACTGTGTAATTATCTGCTAAAGAAATGCGCATATTGGTTTAGAAGAGTTGGTGCATGTTGAAGCAAACATCTTTACAGCAGCGAATGGGAGATCTTTAACTGTGCGGCTATCCTCTAGTTTTATCCCAACTTACCAAAACACAAAATGCATGCGAAGTACTGTTTCGATCCCTGTCTGTGCTCTAGTTGAAACCCCAAAACCAAGCGGTACTAACACAATGTAAGACTATAAACAGTGAAAATAAACCAAAGTGAAGATGTTATTACATTTTTAATTTTCACTCAAATGATTAAATAAATAATGCTGCATATATATAGAATTTCTACTTTTTGCTGCATGCACTTAATGGTTATTCCTATTCACACAGCAAGACATGTCCCACAATGTACAGAATGAGGTCACATGTATTCCTTTTTCAAGTTTCAGTGTTCAATACTTTCTGCTAAGTTAATTTGGCAGTGAGCACTCATCTTTCTACTGGCTGTCCCTTGGAAATGGTACCCTACAAGAATCTACCAGCCTCTTTGCAGAAACCATTGCAAAGCTGAACTCACACACAGATGCAATTGCACGTCTATTGTACCTAATCTCTATCTGTTTTCAGAGAAAACATGGAAAATCGAGTTAAGTTAGCTCTTTCTGAGAAAAAATGGTCTTTCATTTCCTTGCCAAACATAGAAAGCTTGGTGAAAGAATACAAAATTGAATTCAGTTCTTATGTAACATTTAATTATATTTTTATTGTATTCATTTTCAGAAAATATATTGAACAATAATTGCAAGAGAAGTAGTTACTTCTGGAGATTTTCAACAGCAGCTGGAAATTGAGGGTCTCTACAGATTTTATTTTCTTTTTGAATCAACAAAAGCAACTGAGTCAAAACTTATTTTTGTTTTTAATAGATTTTGAAATAATAAATTTTCTTACATTCTTTGTAACAGGCAGTTCTGCTAATCTAACCTGCCGAGCTTTCTTTGGGTATAGTGGAGATGTCAGTCCTTTAATCTACTGGATGAAAGGGGAGAAGTTTATTGAAGATTTGGATGATAGTCGAGTCTGGGAAAGTGACATCAGGTAAAAGAAAAAGCTTTTTTTTTTTTTTTCCAGTCAATATCTTTTCTTGATAATTACTGTAATACTTGTTATCAATCAGAGACTAACTCAGGAACGCTTTGTTTCTGATCCCTGTTTTTGAAACATCCATTCTTTACCTTTTCAACTCCACCCATACAGAACAGAAAAACGCATGTCTTGGCCAGGTCTGATAGAGATCTGCAAAAGCAGAATAGCTGCCCAATAAGTATTGTGTTGTTAACTGACTGGAACTTGCACAGTGACTTTTTAAAACTGTGGCGATCTACAATAACAACCACTAAGACAGTTACTGAGATGAAATACAGAAGAATAAACACAGCAAGAAAACCAGCTCAAAAGAAGTCTTTTAAAATATGGAGCCTTAAATAAATACTGATGTCTGGCTTCTCTTTGGAATGTTTTGCTTTCTTTTCTTCAAAGAAAAAACTGAGTTTCCTGAGATGTTATCTGGCCTGTGAGAGCCAAGCATCCTGTTATGTGGGCTGCCTTTATCTGCTGAAATACATGTTTTAGAGAGGATCTGGCAATTTACATCATGTACTTCTATGGCTCGTAAAAGTACTGCCTCATTTGGAAAATAAGAAAAAAGTGGTTTTGTATTGAGAATTACATGCTTGACGTAGCGTACCAACTCCTATTCAGTACAAAGTATCTACTTGGATCTGAAGAGAGTTCTTTTTCATTTGTAATTCTGTATGTGTGTATATCGCTGTGCCTATCATTGATAAACCCAGAAATTAAGGCAAATCTAAATGTTCATGAAAAAGGAAGCTAAATAATCATGGATGTGTTATCTACATGGTTGTTTATAATAGAACAAAATAAGCTTACTTATACTTCACCTTTTACATAAGAGCTTACTATACATCAAAAGACATGAAGTTGCACTCATTTTCAGCTAAACCTTGGGATTCTTGAGTGTAGAGACAATTCCTCTAACAAAATCAAGAAGGCCACATAGACATTCAAGGTCATCATCCCAGATACAGGCAAAATGGAAGTGTATTTCACCCCAATGTACTTTAGGTTTATTGTATAAATACACTAAATAGCACATGACAACCAGATCAGCTGTATTTCACATCTAAAGCTCTTCCTAAGCCCTCCAGCCAGAGACTTGGTATTCTGAAGGCTGACAAAAAAGTGACAAGAACCTTGTTACAATTATCTTGGTTTGTGCAGGGAGGAGCAGGAAAGCTAGTTTCCACTTCTTTTGTCAGGTGTGAGGTGAGAGAGCAGCCTGGAAAGGTTTGTCATTTGCTTTCCTGGATTTCTAAAACCACTGATGGGCTTGTTAATAAGGAAAGAAAGCAACGTGAACACAGGTGGAGTCTTATGCAGGAGGTCTTTTATTTATCATCTGTATCAATGAGCAGCATCTGGTATACCCATTCTTTCTATTGATTTATAATACATAGTCAAATTTTATAATACAATCTATAAATAATTTTTCAGACCATAACATGAACACATTGTTTCAGAGTGGCATATTGAGGAACCTCAGAAAGTGCACAAATAGTGTGTTTGGCCCAGACTTCTGGTGTGACCCTAAACCCCAAAATAACTGTTTTCACTTTTCTAACATTTCAAGACTTCACGTACTACTGATCAGGGTCTTCATCAGAGTGTGCAATGATATATTATCAGTGTGTGCATCATTCCTCTTAAAGAAGACAATTAACTGAAGCTCTCATTAACATTTGCAAAGCCAAACCTCCTCATTAGAAGTGAGGAAGAAAAGGGCATGATAGAATTTAATTAAGATTGCATCAAACCATAGCCAGATTTGAAGCCAGAGAGTTGTGAATTGAAAGTAGCATTATTATGTCATGATTATGTAGTGCTCTGCCATGGTACAAGTAGAATAGCAGTGATGGTTGCTTTTTCCTCAGGGTTCTCAAGGAACATCTGGGGGAACAGGAGGTTTCCATCTCGTTGATTCTTGACTCTGTGGAAGAGGCAGACCTGGGGAATTACTCATGCTATGTTGAGAATGGAAATGGACGCCGGCATGCCAGTATTCTTCTACATAAAAGGGGTAAATATGCAGCTTTTTCCCATGAAATGGTACAATATAGGGGTGGTCTGTTTGTAGAGCTTCTTTCTGATGCAAGCATGAATTTTGGTTTCCTGAGATATTAATAGTCAACAATTATTTTTCTCCAGGCATTTGTTTCAAAATAAAACAGAAAGGTGGTTGCTAATTATGGATGTCACTGGGAAGAATACAGTAACACCTTTTAATTGTATTTATATAAAAGATGAATTTAATAATTTATCAACTTTAAAACTAATAGAGGCTCAATGGAGGAAAAGAAGTGATAAGCCACAGGTAATACAACTGTAATAATTTTCTGAAAGAAATAAAGTCGAATATTAGAAAAGCTAACAAAAATACATTCTACTTCTACAAGAAATGCCATCTAAACCCCATGCCAGGGGAGTTCCTGCATAGCCTCTCTGTGGACATTTTCCTTCTAACACATTTGTTTAACACCAACATTTCTGAAGTGAAGCATCATGACAGGAACTGCTACGGACCTTCCTGTTTCTACTCACCACTCACATCCCATGATTCCAGCCTGTCTAATGGCCATTGCCATCTCCCATGGAGATAATTATGGAGAGGTGGAGAATCTCTTGAAAAGCAAGGTTCCCAGATCCACTTTGTTCACTTTATCTCCCAGAGGGTGCTCCTCATGGTTAGGCTTGACAATCCTCACCCTCATGCACTATCCCGCTGGTTTATGAGAGCAATGAATAATCAGGAGCAGTGTCTGTACTTTGCTGCATTACTATGCTTTATTTCTTAGACTGTTTGTAAAGGTGAGCAAACCAGGTTCTTAGACTGGTGCTGAACTACTTACGGCATCTCAATTTATATCAAAGCAGTGATGTCTTCCCTAGTTTTAATCTTGTAGCATGCAAAGTCTAAGTTTAAAAGGAAGCCATAAATCAAGATAGTGTGACTTATTTAAACATATTTTTGTGTACCTCCAATTAATTGAAATAATTTGTAGCCATTTTTCTGAACTCTTGTCATTTCTTCCTAAGGGAAACAGATGTAAATAACCAGGTGTTCTGCTTACTCTGGCATTTGCCATATTTTCCTGAATTTACTGAGATGAGAAATTAACTTATTAAGTAATTGAACCTCAACAATTTACCAGCTAATAGTCATATACTTCTAATTCAGAGAGGTTTGAACCCAGAGAAAGAGCTTAACCCAACACTGAAATCCAATGATTGTCTTTAATTAATAATGAAATTAGTGCATGGAGCACGGAAAAGAAAGAATTTTTAAGGCTTAAATTACTTTAAAAACAATACTTAACTGACGTGTATTGAGTCACATGCTGATGGTGAGTCCTTATTTTCGCTTCCATAGAAGCAGTAACTCCAAGACTGACAACACATAAGTCTTTTCTGTTCTATGCCTATCATCAGCTTTTTAATCTAACAATATCCATGCATAAATTTTGCAAGAGACTACTTTCCTTGCTTCCTTTCTGGGAGAAATCAGATTGTCAAACACACCACAGCATGTGGCCTCATGATGGCATGCTTAAGAGGAAACAATCTCAATATTTAATCGCCCTTATAAATAGTAAAAAGCTAAAAATAGCAAAAAATCCCCCCACTATTTTTTTCCTTCTTTAAGTAAGGCTGAATCTGAAATCGTGATTTGGAAACAAAATCTGTTGTGACCTCAAAAAACAAAAGGTACCTGATAGAAGCCTTCTACTTACTTTGCATGTTGACAAATGGTTCAGTGAAATGATAAATTAACCATGACAGATAAAAATTTGAGCTAGTCTCTCAGGTCTCCTAGGAGTAGGAGCTTTCCACTGCATGCTTAGTCTCCTGTATATCACCATGACAACATTTTGGTTTAGGTTTCCTTGTTTAGATCCATATTTAGTCACTGCTAGGGATGAGTTAGCTATTTATTAATTTCCGATTATTGGCTCAGAACAATTGGGACCTAACAATTAGGTAAATTTGCTTCCTGAACACTTAGGCATTTGTAGAAGTATTAATTTTGACTGGTTTTCTAGTTGGTGGTCTTTCTTTCCAGCAGTATGAGCCAACAAAAATGCTGAATCTGGAATGTTCACTGGATACCTGAAAAAGAAATTATAATCCTTCATATGTGATACATTATCACCAGCATCAGAAGGGATGGGAAAGCAAAAAGCTCTGTTACTGAACAAAGTGTTCCTGGGAATAAACTTATTTAGGGCTAAACTGCAGTGAGGATTCAGGTATAAAATTTAATCCTTTCAAACACCCTTGCAACTGCTGCTTCACCCTGGTCAATATATTTTCTGTAAACTTAAACTTCCAGGGGGAGTTTTGGATATGCCTGCAATTACACAGATCCTGAAAGGGCAAGAAGTTCAGAGTCTAATTCACCAGCAAAAACCTGGATGCATCTTCCTTACTCTTCCTGCTGGTCAGCCCAGCAGGGACACACATTCACCTCACAAAAAACACGAGCAGGGTCCACCCGATGACGGTCCCCACCACAAACCAGTGCCTGGCACATTCAGCCAGAGACAGAGAGCTCCTGGTCTTTCCCTGACATGGCACTGGAACAGGAACCCAGAGCCTCCCAAGAGGAATTTCAGGAGGGGAGCAGAACACAGCTCCTCTGGGCTCCAGCACTACTTGTGCAGGAAAAGCAAACCTGGTTTGGTGATCCAGCACTGGGACAAATCTGGGGCCCCTGGTATCTCTGTCTAGCCCAGATGCCAGTGCTCTGCATCTTGAGGAGCTGAGTCCCCATTTTCTTCTGACCTTCTTTACTTTCAGACTGCCAGTGGAGAAAACCTATGATCTATGGTTTTGTGCAGCCAGATAATCATTTTTAGATTCCTAACTTTTCTAAGACCCTGTGCAGAGGGAGCATTTAACTCAGAGCTAAAGGCAGTAGAGCATTTTAAGCACGAAAATGCCAATGCTGTTTTCTTTTCTGGTCCAGTCCTACAAAAATTGTCCAAAAATAATCAGGAAAAAAAAAAAGAGAGATCAGAACCCTTCCTCCAGCTGTTGGCCAAATCTCTATTACCTTTACAATAATAATTTTCTCTTATGCGTGAGAAAAAAACACACCTACTCGTTATAATCTGAGGGTGATCTTGTTACTTATTGGTGATAGCTATCACTAATCATCTGTAGCAGCTGCAGGTTAATCTTCAGTCAGGTAGAACAATCTTCTAGAAATTAATTTTGAGAGTAGTAGTGACAGCAGCTAAGCACAAATTTATTAACAACAGACCACGTATTGCAGATGATAAAAGGGGTGGATCACACACTATGATTCTATTCTTTTTCACAGATTTTTAATTCATGAAGACAAGCTTATAGTCTATCAATGTAGTTGATTGATAGAAATGTAATGCATAAAGAGAAAAAATGCTGTTCTATAATGTTATGTATTGAAAAGTATGACCTTCATTCCAGAGAAAAGCTTTCATATTCAATCACACACTATGTTGGAAAAACAGATTATTATCTAATTTTGTGATTATTTTTCTGAAAATTCTTATCTACATGTCTGCAGCTAAAATTCTAAAGCAAAAATAATCTCAAATCCTATCTCAGCATTATTCTTTAATGTTGCTGATATTATTTTAAAAGTTTAATAATATACCTGAACTTTTCATGAGAAAGACACCAGAACTAAGAGCAGGTAACATACTTTATGCTTTTTTTTTCTATCTATCACCTTTACTTTCTTCCCATTTTCTTAGTGTTATCTAATTTCCTATCCTGGGCCTCTTTTATGCTCTGAGTTTGTTTTCCTCTTATAGGTGTTCTCAGTGGGCATATATGGATTTTATTCACTATAAGCTAATGAGGGATGGTTAAAACAACTCTTTTTCTGTTGGGGGGGGGGGGGAAGACTTTCACCAAAATAAATTGTTTAGAGGAAGAGCTTTATTCTGTTTGAAATTGCCCAGGGGAATATATGTTTATAAAAGAAACAAGTTAATATTTCTTACAGGAAATGCATCTCAAGGAAACTTGTGAATAGGTGGGCCTTCTTTAAACTCATGACTTACTTATTAATGCATAAACATCATATTAATATTTCCTGTACAATTTAATAGCAAATTCTGAACAGTAATTCTGAATTTTCTTCATATGGTTATTATTAACAATACCAGAATTGCTGATAAGCACCTTAAATTACAGCGTCATTCATAAAATAACATAAATATGTTTCATCACGTACTTGAATATGTTAAGGTTTTGATCTCATGAGCATTTTCAGTCTCTAGAACACAGCTTCACACAGTGGTAGTGATGAGTGACAATTAAGACTTAAAAGAGAAAAGAAACTAGTTCTTTTCTAACCTCTGCAGAGAAACCACAGGTGTCATAACTTCCTTTGCCATAAAGCTTCACGATGCTTCTGAAATTTCTGAATGGGAGATCATAACTTAAGATGTGAGAGCAATGAGGTTTATATTTCAACTTCTGCTGAATTAGTTCTAATTACCTCAACATTCTAGCAAATCTCTGAGACTCAGTAGAAGCAAAACTTGTAAAACTCTGACCCACTTGATCAGTTAAGACCTTACAGATATTTATCTTCCAGTGTATAAAGCATTCAGGTTTTATTCTGCATGGCAGGAAAAGCTTCTTTGCATTCCTCACCAAGTTTTAGAATTGGAATTGAATTTGATTTGGTTTGATTGGAATTTATTTTCAGTGGCCCCTATGGCCACTGAAGAAGTCTTCGGATTGTCACTATGCTGGGAAGTGCAAAGGTTTAGTCACCAAAAAGGTTCATGACACAGGGCCAAAAGTCTAATATCTCCTCCCTTCCTGTCCCAAACCTAACTGAAAGTGACTGTTCTTTTTACACTCAGTCTCACCTAAAATCAGTAAATTAGTAACATACTAAAGACTACTCCCTGAGCAAAACTCTTCATAAGACCATTTTCTTCATCGGTAAGGTTTTTCTCATCTTTTAGAAATTTGGAGTAAAACATCTCCAGTAAAAAGGTTACGTAGGTTGTCAGATTATATAGCATGTGCCTAAATCTAACTTTCCTCTGACAAATCTAATCTTCCTCTGATACCGTCAAACAAGTTGGTTTGTTTAACAGATTCCTTTTTAAAACAGATTTTGTACCACTTTTGTCATAGATCTCTTTATATAATGTCTAAGTGCAATTCTAATCTTGATTGGCAAGGATGAAAATATTTTAAAATAAAATGTCACAAATTGTTCTCATATCCATGCAGAGCTAAATTATTCATTAATGCTATCCTCAGAAAAATGTAAACAGTATGTTTTATGATCTTAAATCATTGGAACTTGGTATTCTATTTTTCCCCACACGTTAGCACCTCCCAGTGCTTCATACATTCATTTCTTTCAGAAGATCTAAAAGAAGCAGTTGTGTGGGCTGTCTGATTTCTGTAGTGCAATAAGCAAATAGAAGCTCTCCTAATCAGTAAGGTTTTAAGTCAAGTCATACACAGTTCGTTTATCTGGGGAAGCTAACCAAAGGTTAATGCAATTCTGCACCATGACATTTTTTTCCTTCAACCTAATGCATAAACTGCCTTAAAATTCAGTGTTCTGTATTTAAATGTAGTAAACTTCAGTAACATTGCAGCATCTATACTTTTTCAACCTTATCCTCTTTTGAGCTAACATACTGCTGGAGCCAGTCAGTGTAATTAGTCTCCTGCTGGGAACAGGTATCCCGCACTTCTCAGAAGAAATAAAAATGTCATCAGTAAGAATATACTTTTATTGTAATAATTTACTATCTCTATTCTAATAATACTGGAAATCCAGCAGCACCAAGACTCAGATATGCTGCCTGCCATACTAATGAACAGGTTAACAAGATCCCTATCTTGTATTTGAACATACATGTACATATCTATATATAATCCCAAACCTGACTAGTTCTTTTTCATAGATGAATTGGGAATATATATTAGATATTGATCTAAAAAATAAAGTGAGAAACCAGTTCTCAATAGTTGTAATAAATAAAATGAAATTACTGCATGGAAAACCATATTAAAAGCTGTAACTAAATTTAGCCACTTTAAGTCAATTCTGAGACATCTACAAGCTTGTATGGCCTATGCTGGAAGAAAGCATATACTTAATGCAAAGAAATGATTTCATGGTCAAGCTATTGAACATCCCAAATCTATTTCTACTAGCATAAGAAGTATTATTATCCTACAGTATCCTTCACTAATTATTCACAACAGTATCCACAAAGCCTTCTAGGTGCCTTAAATACAAATGGATTTTGTTTGGCTTGTTGAAAGAAACAAACAAAAAATCCTAAAAAGTAGAGAATAGATTTTGTACATATATGTGCACATATTTGATATACATACGCTCTATAAAGCTGTGGTTCCATATGCCATACTTTGGAAAGATAAATTGTCTTACAGCCATGCCATAATGAATAGTGTATTAAGGGGGAAAGGCGGGGGAGGGAGGAAGGAGGGGAAGAAGAGAAAAAAAGCACATACTTGTCAATTTTTAGACTGTGAGGGTTTCTTTCTTCGTAACTAAACTCTGCAATGTTTGTCTGAAATGAGACTCAGACAAGTATTCCTGTGTTAGCCAGCCTCCTTCTTCATTTAGGAGAAACACATCCATTTATAACCAAAGCTGCATGTTATGACACATCAGTCTTGCTCTGTTTGTCAGGATCTGCTTTCTTTACCTTCTCTCAGGTGTCGTCATGAGAGCTTTAGTATTGTCTTCGACTGCTCTCCAACATATCCCCCCTTTATATTCATTATCTTAATGTTTTATTTAATAATTTTAGTTCATGAAAGTATACCTAGACAAACAGACTGTCTCTAACTAAACCTTGTAGTTTTGTAAGTTAAATTATCCAAGACAAGCAGTGAATGGAAAAGAATTTAGGCCACAAAGGTGCAAAGATTTATGTATGCGCTAACCCAAAGCTCTGTGAATAGTCCTGTTGACTTCAGAGGGATTACTTATAGTCCATGAAGTTAAGCAATCTGCGTAAGTGATTACAAAATTGAAATCTTAGATAGACTGTAATTGAATTTTGAAAAAGGCTCAGAAATTGAATACACAGCTATAAATCACATGTCCTCGAAGAGTTATAAATCACAAAAAAAGTTTGAAATATAATTATTTTTCTTAGTAGCTCAGCAGTATGTGGACTAATGAATAGAATAAGATTAATTTTAAATTATCACAGATCATTAAATGTGAAGTCCTTGAAGCATGTCGTATAAGTCAAAAGATATGAATCTTTGAAGGCACCCTTTTATTTACTTTCTTGTTACAACTCCAGCTATGATAAGTGAATTACTCTCATGACACAGTGAAAGGAAGTTTATCAAATATTAAAGCCAGGTGAAGATCAAAGTTATATCCCACAAATATGCCTAGTAATTAGGATAGAATCAGTATAAACCAAGTAGATTTATTACCAGAAATATCATGCTGGATATTTGGAGAGAACACATACTTCGGTTCAATTAGCCATCTCCTTCAATGGGTTGCTTGGCCAAAGCCTCCTGATAAGGAAAAAAAATTGTAGCTATTGGTCAAAATGCTTGTAACAAATCTTGTTTTAAATCTGAATTTTATTCAGAAACCAATCTACTACTGCTGCAGTAATCAATGTGTTTTCCCTTGGAGTAGAACTGTTCGTGTGCTACTGGAGGACTATTGTTAATTGCCTGTAACTAAATGATTGCTGTGCTTCTGGATGTAACTCCCTGGCACTCACTCAGTTGTTGTGTTTAACAGAATGCCTGTCCCCCTAAGGGTTAGCTGAGTAATTTTCCTCTACTATTTTCTACATTCAGTCTCAGCTCCTTAAGGAGGGCCAGGTCTATAATTTGAGCAACTTAACACAGAGGCTAAATAGATTTTAAGAGGTTTGCACTTTTTGTCTCTCCCCTCTGATGTGGAATTGTGCTGAAACTGAATCTTTTTAGCATGTAGCCACTACAGGAAACTTGAATTTCAGCAGGAAAAACAAATCACACTTCAAAAGGAATGTAATGCCTGCTGGAGCAACTCTGCTCAAATCACAATTCGCAGCAGCAGAAAAAAATGTTATTGTGAATGTAACCTTACACTCTAACCTTGCTGTTACACTTTAACTGACCTTTAACAGTCACTACATCATTGTTGACATTGTTGACATACACATCACCAACACCCTTGGTGTTCGCAGAGCACCTTTCAGGAGTAACCTCTCCTATGAAGGACTCAGAAGCACCCTCCCCAATTCACATTGGGGAAACCGAGGCACAGAAATATGAAATGGCTTCCATCACCCAAGAGGCCAACAGCAGAGGCAGGACTGAGCTTTCTGCTCCTCACACCTTCTTCAGTTCAGCACAACACAAGTTAATGTTGTTCATAAAATCCCTACAATCCAGCCAGTGTCCCCTTAGGGCACGGTTTAGGGTTTATCATCCTGCAGAAACACTAACTCAAGGCCTGAAAGCAATCAACTTGGTGTGGCACTGTGCCCAGGCCAACCTGTCCCTCCTTCCACAGCGCTGCACAGATGTGGCTGTCCTCCTCCCAGCACTTTGGGGATTAGTTTAGGCATTTGCAGGGCTGGGTGTGAGGATGCTGGGCTAATCACTGCTCCCTCTGCCTCTGAACCATGAGAAATAGCACCCAAGGCAAAGTGCAGACGTGCTGATAGACATTGTCCAGCATAGAGGAAAATACAACTGTACTTGCTGTACTAGATGGATAGAGCATGAAACTTACTTCGTGAACAAATATGTTTAAGAAAAAAACACCATATCTTTTTGATCATAAGTGATCATGATGGTCTAGCAGCAGCACATGAAAAAGTGATTTCTAGTACAGGGTGACTTAGAGAATTTTGTTGTCTTTGGTTGCCTAAATTAGGACAGTTTCATGTGTGTTCAGATAGACTTTACTGCAGTAAAAATACAAGCATAATCTTGAATTATTTTATGGGGAAAAAGATAACTAAGAGGGACTCTGATGGCAAAAGTGATGCAGTGCATTAGCCGGATTTCATGCACAGTGACAGAGAACAGATGACTACCTGCAGTTATTTTTGTCATATAATCTCAAAATCATTAATTTAGGAAAAACTTCTGTTTTCCAGTTGTAAAGTTTTTCTTTGCCTTTAATGAGTCATAACAGCAGGCACATAAATAGAGTATTTTGTGCCTAGCAACCTGAAATATTAAAGCCTTTCTTCTAGTTACCATTAAACAGCTGCATCACCTGTAGTACAAAATGATAAACAGGGTATAGTAAGCCACTGCAGAGTAATTTCCCTTTCCATTTATATTCTAAAATACTGTATTACTCGTATATGCAAACAATTTTTTGTAGGGTGTTTTAAATAATATTCCCTTCTCTGGACCAGAGAAGTATTGAAAGTCTGAAATAAGCATGTCAGCCTTAAAAATAACACAACGGAATTTCCAGCACAGTTTTGGAGAGAATGACATGGAATATAAATGTCTTTTTATTTTATTACATTTTTAGTGTCTTCTAGAGAGCAATGAAATCTTCTTACATTTGCCTCAAAATAATAAAAAAAAGTGTGTGATTCTCAGTAGATGTAGTCAAAGTAAATGGAACTGTCATTTTTTCCTCTAACCTTTTATTTCTCTAATTGAATTGTATTGTGCTGGAGTATCGTATTTGCATAACCACACACACACATAAAAGGTTATTTCAGGGTTACCCTGCTTCACTCGGATAGAAACTGCCCACTGGAAGAGGATGCTGTGAAAATAACATGGAAGTGAGCTTTCTCTGCCACAGATTTTTATGAAGCAAATTGTGTAGCTTAGATTTCCAAGATTCGGTTTCTTGGCATTCCTCAAAACTGAGTGATATTGGAAAAGTATTGGTGGGTGGTCTTAAGATTTGCCATCTATTACTCATTTTGAATTACAAATTTGTTAGCAACGCTCCTCTCCTTCCACCTTCCTTTGTTTAACATTGACAGTTTTCAGTCAATAAGCAAAGTAAAAGTAACAACAAAATGGGTGCCACATAGCTGTGTAAGCTTCCTTGAGCATGCAACAGTTAAGACTGGGAGAGGCAGAAGTCCATGATAGCATATTACTTATGCAATGATAAGTGGCCCCACTAAGAATACTGCTGGTGGTAGATGGTTTTGGCCATATTTGACTAAAGTCCCCATCCTTAGGAATGGAGCTACATGGCAACAATCCCTCCATCATATGAAACTCCAGTGGTAAAGTGCAGCAAAGACATCAGGGGATCATTGTATGAACAGGAATGCCAGAAAGGACAAATTGTGATGGTTTGCTGTGACTGCACATAAACTAACCCCAACTAAAGGACAAGGAAAATACAGATGAACTGCAGAGTGTTGGGAAACTGTGTCATAGATATTAAAACAACTGAGATGTGAGGATGTGGGTTTTTTTGGATGATTTGCCTTCATATCTCTCAATTTAATTTTTTTAAATTTTATTTTTATTAAAAAAAGGTTTATTAAAGGGAAACAAAAATCTTATAATTAGGTATTTCTTCAAGGGCCCTATAACAAAATAAATACATGATTAACCCATCACTCATTATTTTATTTTAATGTTTAATATAAATGTGAGTTCTGCTGCTAATATTTATTTGTTTTGAAATGTGGTGGTTATTGCATTTTGTAATTCTTTGCAGAGCTGATGTACACAGTTGAGCTTGCTGGTGGGCTTGGTGCTATTCTGCTGCTGCTTGTTTGTTTAGTGACTATCTACAAGTGCTACAAGATAGAGATTATGCTCTTCTACAGGAATCATTTTGGAGCTGAAGAATTAGATGGAGGTAAGCAGCTTCTTAGTGTGTTTCCTACTTTCTAAGTATGCTTTTTAGTTCTCTCCACTAAGGCCCAAATTTCATTTCAGTTCAAGATGTGTTAACAACTGCAGTTTTTATTTCTCACTGCATTAGGCACTGACTTGAATATGCATTCCTCATACAGCACATTAGCAGCAGTGATTGCAGAGCTGATGTACGTGCTGCTCTCTGGAGCTCCAGTAGACACCCAAGTCTTTCAGATTTTTATTCCTTACGCTGAATGTAAATTACCAACATTGATGCATTAAAGATTTTCACTTTCTGTCAGTACTGCAAGCCAGCTTCACTTATCCGTAAGCTAGGGAGTCTTCCCTAATTGTATTCACCAAATAGGTAGAGGTTGAAGTGAATCTCAATTTACTGCTTATTTAAACTGATCCGTTTCAATAAACTGTACCAAGTGTTTGGGAATCTACCCAGCAGTTCATTTTCTGAGTTCATTTACCTAATCACTGAAAGAGCAGTTAATGGTCATTAAAGTTGTTCTTTGTTTCAAGGACACTCAGCCTAAACAAAAGTAATCCACAATGTATGCACCAGCTTGTGTCAAATGTATACATATATTTTCTTCTCTTTTTAAGCACTCAAGAAAAAGGTGGTCTTTGCCTCCAGCCTTACTAATCAAAACTGCTGTCGAACAGTGAACTGGATTGAGCTGCAGGCTCTTATTAATTAGGTTTGGTTTCTTGGGTCAGAGCTCCTGATGTTTTATGCTACCACTACGTCTTTGGTGACAGGACCTTCTTTTTTATCGAAATACTAATAAAGGTTATTTTACAGTTCAAGGCAATAACCTGTAGGCAGAATCCACTAAGACATATTAAAATAAATTAAAATAAACAAGCACTTGCCAAATCTGTCACTGATAAGGGAGAAGAGCAGCAGTGGAATTAGAGGTCCTTATATAAGAGGAAGACTTCCGTAATAAGATCACTAGGGAATGACCCATTTCTGCCTTCCATCTAAAAATGCACAAGGATTCAAAATAGAAAATGCTCAAAACAACAAGCTGAAGAACATTAGAACATTTTGTATCCTTCTACTGGATTTACAAAAAGGATTCATTAATATAGCAGCTCAGTGGAGGAAAAAAATCAGGTTATTCTACTTGTTTTACAGAGGAGGAAACTGAGGCCCAGAGGGCTTGTGACTCATAGAGGATTTTGGCAGACACCTCTTTTTTTCAGGAGCTGAGATCCTCTCTTCTCCACAAGCAGCCCCCAGCTTAAATGAGCATGCTTACTTGCATGAATTGCTTGAATTTAGTAATGGTCATATTATACGATGCAGAAATAGTTTAATTATAATTGTTTAAATAGATGCAATTGTTTTCTCTTTCAGTATCAAGAATTTTTACCTTCACTGCTGTCATTTATTGTTATCTCAAATCATTCCGATCCCTTCGCAATATTGCTCTACCAGGTGTTACATGCTTGCTTCTCTCTCTTTTCCCATCCCAAACATTGGTCACCTGGGAACAACAATGCTTTAATCACACACTTTAAACAACAAAAAAGGGACCTCTAAAGGATACTGTTCTGGGATTCAGAAGGAGAAAAACCAATATCCATTCAGTTTATCCTTCTGAACAAAGGTCATTGTTAAAGAAGATAAAGCATGGATTCTCCTTAGATGATCAATGCAAAGACTGATAGCTCGGGTGCTTAATCGCAATAATATAGGAAGAAAAATACTACTTGCAGATTCCTAATGCTTCTATTTGTATTCAGTGTGCTAGCAACATGGTTATAACCCATTGTGCCAATAAAGTTACTGCAGCTGGACTTCTTACTCTGTCTCTTTCACTTGCACTCTTGAAAAAGCAAGAAGACAGAGAGAAAATGCCCCGCAGAAGACCAAGCCACAGCTTCTGCACAAATAAATTGCAGACATACATTGACATCCTTTCCTTTGGCTTAGTTTGTTACCGACAGACACAAAATGCTGAACTCTAATATCTTCTTCTAACTGATTCTCCTGCAGTGCAACAGCAGAGCGCCCACGTGCTAGTCATAATTTACACCACGTTCTGTCATACGGGAGAACATGTAGATAAGCAAACATCAAAATATCACAGGGTTTTTTTTGTGTGTACACTATATTGTACTTAGAGAGGATTTGAAATACTCTAAAAGTGAGGTCCAATTAAAATTTTCAGTTGAAAATCTCTTTTAAAATGCAACGCTTCATTTCTTCCCTGATCAGAGAACAAGCCCTTCAGGATGTCAAATCTCATCACAGTTCCTCTTTTCTTTCCAAGCCTTAGACACATCAGTTTTTCTCAGGCTAACATACACATTTCTGTGGGAGGCATGGGTAAATTGTGAGAAATATTTGAAAACAAAGTATTTAACTGTTATAGCTAACACAGTTTATTACTTTCTGTAAGGATATTGTAGATTAAGCAAGTGATCACAGCTGCTGATTCCTCATTTCTCTAGCTTGCAGCTTTGAATTCCCCATCTTCTTTCTCATCTCAAGGACTAGACTCTCCTGCTTTTTTCTCACTCCTGCAGACACTTCAGCTCAGTTTTGCCTGTATTGTCTCCTGGAACGGGCATTGCAGCCCCTTTTTTTGTTTTCATGGCTAATCCCCTGCCTTTCGTACTAAATTAGAATATGATCAAATCCATCTCACATTTTACTGCTTTTCCTCCCACTCTGTGCCCATGCTTTCCAGACGCCTGGGAGCTGACTCCATACTGGGGGACTGTGTGACAGACACCCTGTCATGTCCTTCAGTGTGGAGCAACACAACATGACATGCTGGTGTTTAGTCAGGCGACCTCACTGTGACTGTCTGACAGATTCCCTGGGAGCTGGAGGACAGGGACAAGAGGAACACTCCAACTCTTGGCAAAGCTGTACCTTTCTCACCTGCAGGTGTTTCCCATGGCCTTGCATCTCAGAGATACAACTCACCCCTACCAGTTTGGTAGAGTGGAATTCCCAAATCTGTTTAAGTGGAGAATTTCAGTTCAAAATCTCTCAACATACACAATGAAGATGATACCTTGAAGTGGTATGCAAACAAAGCATTATCCAGTATTTTTCTGAAAAACCACAAAATTTTCAGAATTAGATACTTCACTGGGAACTTCTGATCATAGTTAGATGTCAGGCAACCTTTTTAGTTTTGCAGCTCTAAACTTAAAAGATTATTTTAAAACACCTTGTCCATAAAGTGCACCCTAATGACTAACACATTATTAGTGAAAGCTACTTTTAGAATTGATATTTTCTTCTATTTTTCTGTACACTGAACTCCAGGACAAGGATTTTATGCGACGTTCATCCTCTGAGGAGTGATTTAGCCTTTAGTTTTAGTGGTTTAGTTTATGTATTTTTATTTTCCAAGGATCTTCTTTTGCTGCCTTTTCCAGTTTTTAAATGACTTGATGAGCAAGTAAACATACTTTAACTACCAGACAAGAGTAAAAATGCAAGTAAACATTTACAAGTACCTGTGATCAGCACATGCCCTGACTTCTTTCTACCTTGCACCTGTGATATTACCATTGTACAGAAATCTACTCTTTGCTTACATGCGAATCGACTTCCAGGCCACCTAAAATCTATGGAAATTTTCCCAAGATTTTACCTGGAGCATCTTTATCCTTTGTGAGACTGCTGCTGCTTTATTAAATCATGCAAGGATCAGTCCCCAGGCATGACAGCCACAGCAGACACAGTGAGGGTGAAGAACGAAGTCAGACCACTTCTCTAAGCAGTACCATTTATGATGCTGCCTTAAAGTGGACAGGAAGCTGAAAGTCACCAAAACAGCTTTTTTCAACTTTTTTTTGTTGTTTCAAGGCCAGTGAGTTTCCAGTGGATGTGCAAATGTCTGTATGCCAGCCATAAGGTATACTAAGGATAAATCCACAAGTCTACAGATGACAGGCTGAAAACTGTTGGACATGGTCAGATAGGCAAGATTACTCAAAATTATGAACTCACATATGTGTTTATATTCCCAAGTCCAGTTTCAGAGGAAAGACCATATGATACAATTAGCAGTAGAAACAGTCTGCAGGCACCAGCCCCTACCATTATGTGGGTACATTTGCCATAAATTGGTGCAAGTGTTTGTATGAAGGAATTAGTAAGCAAGGGGTGGACACTATGATAAAAAAAAACCAAAAACCAAAACATTAAGAGGCTGGCATTAAAATTCATAAGAATAAAAAAGTAGCGATTAAAGAGAAAGTCTGAACAAATATGCTGTAAATAGTTTTCTAATTAAATTTACATAAATATCCTTTCTCACAACTAGGCTGAAAGAAGCCAAGCTTTAGGCTCAAGAACACAAGAAGGGAGAGCTTTGCTTAGCAGCTGATATGATGACCTTCACAATGACCCTTGGTGCCTTTAGGTCCCATCAGCTGTTTCTACAATGTTGGGCAGGAGCTCTACATGGTGTCTTCAATTTTATTCTCAGCTTTCCTTGCCAAGGAAGCCTTCATGAATTGAGGGAAGACAGCCTCTGTGTAGCTGGGGTGCTGTCAGAAAATGCACCTGGGAGACACAACTGGGGAGTTCCTCTGGTTTTAATTTTAGTCCTGCAGGTTCCTGCCCCTATCATGATTCAAATGTGTCACTGGTGAGCTCTCTACATTCAGGAAATTGTGTTTAGATTCGGTACATAGTGGCTGTTTCTTGGCTGGGCTGGTTGCCCTTTCTTGAGATGAGTTTCTACTGCTTGCTGAGGAGAAGAAAAAATCAATGGTCAGATTAGGAGACTGATGAAACAGTTTCTGCCTTGAAGTCTCTGTTGCACCTATGAGTCCTTAGGTAATCATATTTTTGTCCTTATTATTTAGCTGTGAAAGACTAGCATGGTTCATGGACAGACCTATGGGATTGCCCAGATAGTATCTTACTAACTGTCCAAGACAAGAACAGGTAGGATATACTCATTAGTGGTTTCCTGGGTTTCATCCCAGTAAACCTCTTACAAAGCAAGGAAAGGCAGCACTTTGAGATTCTTAATGCTTCAGTGTGACTTAGTTGCTAACTTTCAAATACAACTTTAACTAATGGTTTAGACACCACCAAAGCACTTGTGTAAATGATTATGCTATGCAGGTATAGCTAAACTGAAATTACTGCTCAAGTTACTGACTTTGCAATTACAGAATCTTCCCTGGGGACCCATAGAACATGTTTTTAATAACAGCTTCACTACTGTGTATGTAGTTTTATTGGCTATTTGCAAATGGTGGCAATAAGAAATCCTGCTCTATGAATATCAATTTCAAATTCTATTAAAATCACCGTTAGAAAAATGCAGCTTTCATCTTTCTAAATATTACTCATTACAAAAAGGGTGTTTCCTCTTATTTAATTACAGTTTTACTGTTAGAGAACTGCTTCTCTTAACTCTTCTTGTTTATGCTATTTATTTACATCTGAAATACAACTTAAACCATAAAATCTCAATTTATGTCTCAAGTGAATATGGGATTTGCTAGATTCTGTCCATGAAGCTTACTAATTCAAATAAAAACTTCTGTGTTTTTCTCTTGTCCTATTTTATGGCATCTAAAGTACATGTGTAGCATATATATGTACATATATATAAAAAAACCCAAACAATAACACCAAGAACATCTTTAGATTTCAAACTGAAATATTGTTACAGGTTAGAAAGTCCAGATGTAAAGTAGAAAAAACCCAAGACTACCATATATAAATCCATGAAAACGGAGGTATTTCCTGTTACTCAACCAGCAGCTCTGTCAAATGGTTCTAAATTTTGAATTTTTTTTATTGAAGTCCAAAGTACCTTGCTTATTTCCAAGGTAGGTGAGATGAACACAGCGTATTGGCATCTGATTTAAACAATCTTGGTTTGAAAGTCTGTTTCCAAGCCATTTGTCCCTTAAGGGTTTTTTTTTATATATATATCTATAATGATATACCTAACTTTTCATTGGTTTTGCCTAGATCAAGGCTGTCTTAGCTCCACTTTTCAAAATACTTAACCCAATGCTAACATACAGGTACTGTCACTGGTATCAACAGAACTAAAGAATGTACATAAAATTAAGCATGTATTTTATACAGGTAACTAGTTGCTTTTCTGAATGAAGACCATAATAAGAGTATTGTCCTGGGTTCAGCTGTAGCAGTCATTTTTTCTCCTTCTTAGTAGCTGGTGCAGTGCTGTGTTTTTGACTTTCAGCCTGGGAACAACACTGATAACACTGATGTTTTTAGTTCTTGCTAAGTAATGTTTACTCTGACCAAGGACTTTCTCGGTCTTATGCACTGCCAGGGAGGAGGGGTAGTCGGGAGGGAGCAGAGACAGGACACCTGACCCAAACTGGCCAAAGGGGTATTCCATACCACAGCACGTCATGCCCAGTATATAAATGGGGGAGTTACCTGGAAGGCCTAGATCACTGCTCAGGTCAGGCTGGGTATCAGTCGGCGGGTGGTGAGCAATTGTATTCTCTCCCCTTGTTATTTCCCTTATGATTATTATTATTGGTGGTAGCAGTAGTGGGTTTGTATTATACCTTAGTTACTGGACTGTTCTTATCTCAACCCTTGGGAGCTACATTCTTTTGATTCTCCTCCCCATCCAACCGGGAGCGGGGGGAGAAAGAAGGGGGGGAGTGAGTGTGCGGCTGCATGGTTCTGAGTTACTGGCTGGGCTTAAACCACGACAAGCATCAATTCTTGACATTTCTTCCATTTTTCAGAGTTTACATGACACTTTCCATCAGCACCACTTCCTAGTTTCTCCTTTTTTAAGCAGTAGCCAGTTTCTTCTATGCTTTCATAGATAACTGCTGTGCCATGTTTCTGTTAGGCAGTTACCATTCAGTCCTTCAATAGCTATTAACAATACGTTTTTTCTTAGTTTGGTGTTTGACCTGCAAATAATTCATAGCAACCAAGAGAATAATTTCTATCACCATCTTTTACCTTTTTTAGGCTTTTTAGTAGTCTGAAGCTCTTATAAAGACTTCTCAGTTTTCATATCTGTCAAAAGCAACTAAGAAGATTAATGATTCATTGGTTTCTTATATTAAAAGTAGAATGTCTTCAGTAGTAGTACTACGTATAAACTTCCATGTTAATGAGAATGACTGAGAAATGTTTGAGATACACTCTTCATTTAGTTAGGAATACAAAATTAGACTAAATATAAGAGGAAAAATTAACTTTAAAAATAGGTTATTCATTTTAAATAAGTAATATTCTATCTTATGTATCTGTCAATGACAAATTTTAGCTGTAATTACAGAAAACCAGGGCAGATATTGCTTATGGAAAAAAATTATTTTACACTTGAAATCATCTCACTGGTTTTTGTTTGTTTGGTTTTTTGGGGGTTTTTTTTGGCTAAGTTTTTATCTGCTGGGACTCACTCATTTTCAAGAAATGTCAAAAGCAGTATTGATATTTTGGATTTTTCATAAATGTTCTTATAAAACCAACTTTCAAATTGGTATTTATTCAATATGGCTTAATGTGGGGGGAAAAAAAAGAAGAAAAAGGGAGAAAAAGAAATACATGTTGATTGCTTTAATGTTTTTATAAATGTTGCAGTAGGGACAAAGCACCTTTTGGTTTTTTTTTCTGGTCTGTGGTGTACTGAGAATACTCTAGATCCTATTTAGAACTGCTTACATTCTTTTAATCTCTTCTCCAGTGTTGCTTTTACAAAACCTCTCACCAATTCACCATTACCTACTCTTCACATGAATATGAATTATCATTAGGAATGTGATACTTAAATACTTTGCCATGGAAATGGCTATTATTGGCAGTTCTTAATTTTTATTAACATTAAAAGGGCTTGATGTAAAAGAAAATGTTAAGGTGAGCTTCATAAGAAACAGTAAATAGTGTGAGGAAAAGCATAAGCACTTTGGAAGACTTGGGATTTGGGCATTTTATTCAACTAAGCATTCAAATTACATTTTTCATTACATTAAGGATGATGAACACTATTGCAATGTGTACATTAAATGTGGCCCCACAAATAATAAAACAAATACAGATTATGAAATGCCATAGTAATAATTTTGAAGCAACTACAGTCTCTGGGAGATACTGAAAGCCCAGTACTTCACAACTTTTCCTGGACAGAGCATACTTTTTTAAAGAGGAAAGCCACTGGCTTGACTCCAACTCACTGCAGCACTGAGAGGATCTGGTCTGTCATTTCTTAGCACCCCACTTGAAATCCTGAAACTTCGAGTTAAATCAGCACATTGCTCCTAGACTCCAGTAATGAGTATCTGAATCTTCACTAGGCTGGCATGTTCTCTGGCAAAGGAGGGGAATTAGCTGTCCAGTTCCCTATTGATCTAGAAATGGAAGATCTGCCAAAGCCAGACACGTTGCCAGCTTACACCTAGCTGTGGAGCAGTCTGCACAGGGTCCCTGACCATTTCTGAAGGCACTGCTAATTACTCTGGAGGATTTCAGGATGCACAGAGGCATGGGTTCACCCTGGTGTCTAGGCCTTACAGCTTCATTAATATAAGGTTCACTATGAAATATGGCATTGTAGGATTTCTCTTTGGTTTGATCTATTAATCTGTCTGGTGCTAAAACATATCATGCCAGCTGAAAGTCAGTTTTTCATCTGTTTGAACATAGTGGACTCTATGAAGTTTTTTTAAAATATTTTTATTTTTTCATTCATATATATGATTCTTCTATCCCCTGTTAGCGAAAATATCTGCAATGTTTAAGGTTTACTAAATCTTCAAAGGCCCAACCTGCTGGCTTTTTGGGGTGCAACATGCAAATAACTAGAAAACATGTACGTCTTTAATACAAATTCAAAGTTGAATATGTTTGGTGGTCCTAGTAGAAGAGGAAGTTTTATCTATATTTCTGTAGGCACTGGCTTACCATTTTTTCATGTGTGGCTGTTAAAAGAGCATGCATACAGATGAGTTCTTAGATGTCTGATGGCAATTTACTTACCCAAAGATTCCATTTGCTTGTGACAAAGTGGATACATATAGAGTTTGGGTTTCATTTTATACTTACAATAAGCCTTTAAGTTACTGCTGCTGAGCACATCCTTTGAATAACAAGCAGCATTTGCAACTTCATCCCCTAAAAGTTTATATCTCTTCTGCTGGATTAACACTGTAGAAAGTTACAGGGAGTATGATAACATATTCTACATTTGGACGAGTTCCAAATTGAATGGACAGCATTAAAGAATGCATGTTGCAATGATGCAGCAGGTGTTTTGGTTAAAACACTGGGCCACTAAATGAAGTAATGTTTCCATGAAGCTGGGATTTCATCCTCAATGTTTACCCCTAAGATTGATCCAAACAATTTTGTCAGACCTATGTCTGATACTACTCAGTGTCCTCACTTTCAACTCCATTGAATGGTTAAAATGATATAACAAAGTTTGTATCTCACAGTCTGTTTTGACCAGAGTCTTGCAGTAACAGTGGTTTTGGGGTCTCTGAATTTTTTTTGGACTGAATGCATCCATACCTTGAGCACAGGCTGTATTTGACCCCATTATGATAAACTAACCCAGAGCTTCCATAGGATCTCATGGTTGTCTGCAGAACAATAACAATTTTTTTGCATCAAGTCTGGTTGAATTTGGCCATGCAAGGTCTGCTCTAGGTTTTGGTTCAATATTTTCAATTAATGGATACAACAAAACTTCACAGAAATGGAAGCTGTTGAGTTGAAGAGCTCCATCCTAGCTGTATACTACCTGTAGGCAGCAGAAAGCAACTACAAACCACATAACAGAAGATGATTATTTGTCCATTTACAAAGAAGGGGAAGAGGAAACTTATTACACCAAAATGTTTCAAAGTATTGCTGTTGCATGATATTCTATGTCACATTCATCTATGTTCACTAAATGAAAGGGCAGCCATTACGTAATACAGCTTTGCAGCATACCTGGAAGCAATGCAAGATCAACTTGTTCTGATATGTTTCTAAATAAAGAATTCTGAAATGGTTAAGGAAATAAGAGTGCTTTCAGCTACAAAAGTATACGTAGATAAATGCTTTCAGTCTCGTTGGGAAAGAAAAAAGGTTTCAGAAGGTATGATCAACAGCCCTGCCTTTGATTATTAGCAGGTATTTTTCTTTCTAAGTGTGGGAGGCAACAGTGAGTAACTATATTCCAGTTTATTGCTAATGCACAGGAGCTTGACAAAAACAAATCTTTGAAATGGCATAATCTATATCTAAAGCCAGAGTGCAAGCAACAATCAATCACAGTTTCATTCTGATGATTCTTGGATAGATGACATAATTGTTTGCTGATGAAGGGAAATAAGGAAATGATCATTTTAAAGAAAAGCTTTGCTTTGAATTTGGAGTTTTGTCCTTTTGTTCTGACACGGAATATTAGATGTGGCCAGGATCTGAACTTACCAAGTAGCCAAATCTGTAACTATCATACTACAAAATAATATAATTAGTAATATTAAGTCTTTTATGACTTGGTTTATGATTAGGACCAGATCAGAAATTTTCTGGTGATATCTTTTTTTCTTGGAAAAGGCAGATGTGCTGACACCAAATATTTTCATGGGTAAACTACCTGCTCCAGTAAATGAAAGAAAACACAAAGCTGTGATGGACTTGCTACATGCTTGCTGGGAGTCTGGGGACTCCTGGATGCATTGGTTGAAGGAATGCTTACATGGAAAACATCTGAGAGCAAAGGGGTTGAGAGAAAGGCTGAGAGCCTTCTGCTTTCATGTGACATGGCTAAAAGACTGATAAGATGTGAGCCCCAGTTCCCGGAGCTTGACTCAGCTGTAAGATCTGGATGTCTGCAGGCTCCTATGTCTCCCTCTCAGTCCATTGGGACAGCACATTAAAAAACATGAATTATGATGAGAAATGTTCTTTAGAATGTAGGTACCAGTCCCATCCATTACAAGCAGGAGCAGGTGGGACCATTTAACTGAGAAGAACCTGATGTAGTTCTTAAAATGTTTCACAGAGTGGCTATGTAACCCAAATAATTTTAATTAACTAAAAGCAGGCTAATACATAAATATCATAGAAGTAAAGACAGGCATATGTGATCATCCCCTGTGTATCCCAGGCATTTCACAGTTTCCAAATTGTCTGCTCATGCCAGTACATCAGCCCATCAGATAACAAAATATAAGGTGATTCTGCTGTAAACTGATATTTTTACTTTTCATAAAAAAAGTTCAAATGACCCTGACAGATAGGGAGTATAATAGCTCAGGGAAACCACTGTGCTAATGCATCTAACAGTTTCCCAAACCAGACTACCCATCTTGCTGGATTGGAGTTTGAATAAATTCCTGATTGCCTGAACCCATCTGTGCAGATGTAGCCTAGATCCTGGTCATTCTTTCCCTTCAAATGCTATTAAAACTAGGGAACTAGGGGGGAAATACATGTTCCCTACAACACAGGATAATGCATTGTCTGCCTCCACAGTATGAAAAATGTATATGTCAAATAAATGTGTTAGCGCGATGCTTACATAAGCAAGAAAACAATGGCATAGCATTAATAATTTTCACTCTAAGTAAGGATTTGTAAACCATCTTAGCAGACAACACCCTGAGCCTTTAGAACAGTTTGAATACTGCATTATTTCTTATTATTTATCCCTTCAAGAAGTGATACATTCTCACCTTTACTCAAAGATTTTCAACAGAGCAACACTGCTTTCAAGCATGTGGTACGGTTATGACCATTACTAAGGTGACAGCAGAAAATGGCATTGCCTCAGCTTCATTTTGTCAGTTGTTGTAATTTTCCCATACATTTCTTGACCTCTCTGTGTGTTAACTCAGTTGCTGGGTTAACACTGTCCTACTGCAGAAACAAAAAACTGCTATGTAATCTCCCTCTATTGCATACTTGATCCATTCAGTGTTATTTAAAGGCATTGTCAAAGCCGTCAGGTGCTTGTCTGTTGTTAAGGATTGTTTCACAAATACTCTGAAGAAAAATAGTGAAAAGAGTGAACCATAGAAGGTATTGCTTTTCTTTTTCTTATTTTTCTTTTTTGTTGTTGGTGGTGGTTTTGTGTTTGGTTTTCTGTGGGTACAGCGATCCACAGATACTATCACACAAAAAGTGTGCAGGGGAGAGAATGACCCCACAGCCATTTCATGGGTTTGGAAAGTTTGAAAATAGTAACAGTATAACCAATTCTAATTTCGTCATCTGCAAATGTTAATGAGCACAGTATGCATGGTTTTTTAGAAAGAAGAGTGGATCGTTCAAGATTAGTATCATTGATTTCATTTATACTCTTTGCACCCACTCCACACTTGGCAGGCTTTTCTAAATAATGATACTAGAGTACAAACAGGTGTAAAATGAGGAAAGGAGTGGCTCAGTAAATAAAAGAAATCAGCATTGACTGACTATAACGTTACTTATGACACACAGTATGCAGAGTATTCAATCAGGTCTCTTTTACAAGCAATTGATGTTCTTGATAGCCTGTGCATAATGTTGTCAAGAGAGTTAGAAGGATGTTAACGTTTCATTACTCTTGCCATTGATTTTTTTCTGCTTTCTTCACAACGCGTCAAAACATGACCTCTTATTCCACTGAATTAGTTCCAGAGCACGTGGCATTATTGACCCCTTAATGAAAATTAATGATGGCTATTTGATTCAGTCTTTCAAGTAGGCACACCAAACACATTTAAGAAACAGGCACATTTATTTCTCATATTGAAATGAAATAACACACTGTTAAGTAACAAAATGTACATTAATGCAACATTAAATTTGTAAATTTAAGCCGCGGAATTCAAGAGATTTAAACTGCATTATCGGGAGCTGATGCAGCAAAGATTTAAGCTTGGCAATAATTTCAGACAGGGAAAGCCAATGAGTTTTACAAGTAAAGCTACACATACTCTTAGAACATTTCAGCCTCAGGCCCTAAATTTATAGTAAAAATATAGCAAGACTGAAATGGTTTTACTATGCAACAGAGACAATTGCACATTAGCTTAGGTATTGCCATGCTTTTCTTTTCCCTTTTAAAGCTAGAGAAGAATTGAGATTATTTTCAGTCACTTTTTTCCTTTATGCTCACAAGATGTCACTCACAGTAGAGTGGATTTCCTCCATACAGAGCCTTACACAAATGTTTATACATAAACTGATTTCAGTCTATGGATATGGATCCCTTCTCCCTTGCATCTGTGTAAATAAGGATTACCTCTACCAGGTGGAACAGGGCAGGTGAATGGATTCATATTGGGTGAAAGCTTGCCATTTTATCTAAACAATTTATGATTCCTGGGAAGTTCTCCCAGAAGTAATTTCTGAGGAATTACCTAGGAAATCTGCAAGAATAATGAATAAACTAACTTACTTTCTTCCTCTCTTTCCCTAGACAACAAAGACTACGATGCATATCTATCTTATACCAAAGTGGATCCTGACCAATGGAATCAAGAAACTGGAGAAGAAGAAAGATTTGCTCTTGAGATCCTACCAGATATGCTTGAAAAGCATTATGGATATAAGTTGTTCATACCAGACAGAGATTTGATTCCCACAGGAAGTAAGTCACGTCTTTATTCTTGTGTGTTTCCTAAACAGCAAATGCAGTGATTGCAGTGGTTGGTTTAGTATCATTTCTATACCTCCTTCTTCAGAACGTCATCTTTCCTCCCTTGTCTTACAGAATGGTGAAAATAAGCCACCAAACATACTTAATGTGTATTTCTCAGATAAGAAGATTATGATTTTGTATTATGTTGATTGAAGGTGAGATAGTGCAGAAAGGCCATGCATAAGTAAAAGAAATGAATGAAACGAACAGTTTTTCACAATTTTTTTTTAGAGCTTGCATATCTAGGAATGAATATAGAGGTCTTACCTGGAAAGATTTCCGTGATTCTAAGTATTTGCTAGGGAAATTCAGACAGGAAGGAAAAAGTTATGTTTGGACTAAACCAAGGGTTGAGTAGTAACATCTGCAGCAGATCAAAGCAGTGAATTCTGTTAGCGTCCACTGCAGATAAATGTGTAGTTGAAGTACTGGAACATTCTCAGAGACTGAAAATCAGAATTCATTCCAGCTGGTACAAGTAAATATTTTTTTTTCACATTTCTTTCACATATTCAAACATAGATACAGTAATTTTTTGTATGTTGATGTAGCATTCTGGTAATTTCAGTTGATTGATAACTGATTGATAACTTCAGTTTAACCATATAGACAGCTACTGAGATCAGTATCTTTTACTAAAGATAAGAAAGGATGCTTGGTATAGGCAAAGCACAACATCTAACAATCGCATGGATATTTTTTAAATCTACAGCGAACTAAATGTTAATTTGCAGGAGACCACACTGTTTTTGTGAATGTGTGTGTTGTAAGCATGAAAAGAAAAGAAAAATCTAAGCCTACAGTATATCTTAGAGTATCATTTGGGTTTGAGACTGAGCCCCTCAAGCACATAGTTGCTGCTCTGTTACCTACCTGGGTGACTTTGCCTTTTTAAAGGAAGGATGATGATGGACACGATTGTTCTAATAGAGATATAGATATTGATACGAAACCACAGCTCATGAACAAACACTCATAACCCATAGTGCATGCAGGAATAGATGTTTCACAGGATCACGGAATGGTTGAGGTAGGAAGGGACCTCTGGAGGTCATCTTGTCCAACCCCGTACTCAAGCTGAGCCACCAGAGAAGGTTGCCCAGGACCATGTCCAGCCAAGCCAGCCTGGCGCATTTGCGTATTTCAGTGAGCTCTTCTGGGAGCAGGGATTTGCCTCTGTTGTTTCTCCCCAGTCTATAGGAGCAGTGTTTTCTAGATTGTTTTTTCAGCAATTGTCTTATTTTGTAGCCTACATTGAAGACGTGGCAAGATGTGTAGACCAAAGCAAGCGACTGATCATCGTTATGACTCCAAATTATGTGGTAAGAAGAGGCTGGAGCATCTTCGAACTGGAAACGAGGCTTCGAAACATGTTAGTCACGGGCGAAATCAAAGTGATACTGATTGAATGCAGTGAACTACGAGGAGTTATGAACTACCAGGAGGTTGAGGCCCTAAAACATACCATCAAGCTCCTCACTGTCATTAAATGGCATGGACCAAAATGCAACAAGTTGAATTCCAAGTTCTGGAAACGTTTACAGTACGAAATGCCTTTTAAGAGGATTGAACCCATCACACACGAGCAGGTTTTAGATGTCAGTGAGCAGGGGCCCTTTGGGGAACTGCAGACAGTCTCTGCAATTTCCATGGCTGCTGCCACCTCCACTGCTCTTGCCACTGCCCATCCAGACCTGCGCTCCACCTTTCATAACACATATCATTCACAGATGCGCCAGAAACACTATTATCGAAGCTATGAATACGATGTACCTCCTACCGGCACCCTGCCGCTTACCTCAATAGGTAACCAGCATACCTACTGCAACATCCCTATGACACTTATAAACGGGCAGCGGCCGCAGACAAAAACTAACAGGGAGCAGAATCCAGAAGAGGCTCACACAAACAGTGCGATACTGCCCCTCTTGCCACGGGAGACCAGTATATCAAGTGTCATTTGGTGACCGAAATGCAAGGGGCTGTCAACCACCTTGAGTAGGAGCTGAGTCTGCAGTCTGGTGCCTGGAACTACATCCTCACTGCTGCTGTTAAACATGCATTACAATCAATAACATACGAGGAAAAACAGGGTCTTGTACATATGGTTTTTGCAATTTCTTTGTAGCATCAGTCTTCCTGTTTTACCCATGTCTCTTCCCATTCACATTTTCAACTTTGTTTTATATGTCATTGGAATTTGTATATTTACATTTTTTTAAAAGAAAAGACTGATGTATAGATAGGAAACTTTTTTGCTTCATTAGTATAGTTTTAGACTTTCTGTTTGTTTGTTTTTAACTTCTCTTGGGAATGCTTGGACAAAGCTATGTTGATATCAGAAGCACCATCCGTTTTGTTGGCCTGCCTAGCCTGATTCCTGAAGGCCATGCCTGCTGCAGTTCACCTCTTTTGGAGAATATTTCTTAGAAGGACCCCATCCTTCACTGAGAGCTTCAGTTTCATTTCTATTCCTGTAATGTGCACTGCTCCTTCCCTGCCCTTACAATGACCCCCATTCGGGGTAACACTGCAGTCTGATCATCTAACATGTAACTTGGTAGATACTTGTCAAACAACAGAATATACCCAATCTGTATCGGTTGCTTCACAGTAGTCACTACAAAGTGTGTAGAAACTAGAGATGGTTTGGGTTTTGCTTTCTTGGGTTTGGTTTTTTTTTCATTATTATTTTCAGAATGAGTTGATTGTATCCCTTTTATAAATATAAAAGCAAACCCTATTTTTAACACTTCTTGGAAAAGTATTAATGTGGTTGTGGGTTTTATTTTTAAGCATTTAACTTTTTCTTTCCCCCCTTTCAAAATCCTGCAAATAAGACTATTTGCGATTTGTCAGGCAAATAAGAAAAGTGAGGCAATAGGTACAGAAGTGCATAATCCTGCTGATATTTACAGTGATGACTTCCAAACCAAAGGAGAATAAAAGGCAGTGTTGTAGATGGTTTGTCACTTTGTATTATAGAAAGCATTATTTTCTAAAAAAGTAAGAGCAAAACATTATTTTGCTGTGGATTACAGAGTCCCCTTGTATTTTAATGTTCAAAAAACCCTGTATTATTTGCTTTAAAATTATATATTCAGGATTAAGAAATCTTCTTTCATTTGGTTTTAGCTTGTAATGAAAAGTAAAACTTTCTTAATTTCAAAATGATTTCAGTAAGAACTCAGGCAGAAAAAAAATGACATGAATACCAACAAATATAATTGTTTTAAAAATAAACTTTATTTATACAAAATTAATATTTAAATCAGACCTGGAAGTATTAAAAAAAATTATTCACTTTAATGAATAAATAAATTAGTTTTATTTTTTATGTATTATTCTATCTATGAGGAGTTGTAAATAATGCATGTACCATGGCTGCCAGGGAGTTAAAAAAACCCCACTACGTTTATATCTGGACATCTTTAAGACAATAAGCATCTTACTAATACTTACATTTTAAATAACAGAAAAGGCTTTTCTTGTTTTAGAAAGAGAAAGGAGCGGTATTGTAGCTCTGTAACATACTCAGGCAAAGCTCTCTGCTAGTCTCTGCTAGCAGAAGCTGAAGAGCTGGGGTAGTTACTCATTGCAGCACACAGTCATATGGTCATGGGTTTGATTTGCCCTGGCAGAAATGTAACTGGCATCCTGACAAACAGACTTTATAGTCTATTTATGTAATTAATTTGCTTTAGGTATTTTTTATGGTAGCTGAATAATATTTACCAATATAATAGATGTGTGGGGCTTTTTCATCCGTATCGTCACAATGGGAGAAGTACAGCTTATAATATTTTGGTCTTAATGAGAAGCAATGGGTAGAGAGTGGGTAAACTGCAGTTTGGGGGATGTTTGTGGGAGTAATCCAGAACTGACAGAGTGGGAGGAAATGACTATGCTCCTGTTGTGAAAGTCAAGAAATCTCAGTATCTGCATAACAAGCTAATAGAGCTTTGGGATGTGCACTGATTTTTAGTTGCTTAAGAATGTTTATTTCTCTGACAATTTGCTTTTCTACAATCTGTTCTGTATTATGGTGTCTCCCTCTGGACATGTGCCAAACATCCACAAAATGGAAATGAACCTGCCAGGCCACATAAAATTTTAAGAGAGCTTTGCACATTTGATTATTTTCATAGTCTAAGAAAGCTATTATTTGCTTCTACAGAGACCTGTCAGGCACTGACGGCATTTTCCTTCATTCATCTGGATGCCAAATACCCCAGTATCCTATGAAGGCAATGCATTACTTTTTCCCTTTTCCTTCATCTTTATATGCCCTGGGGGAAAGACTGGAATGTGAAATAAATGTAGGATGTAACTATCTGACCACAGTCACATTTAGGCAATCCCTCATGGGGAGTACTTTTCTGTTGTTCTATTTTTAGTGTAGATTTAAGCACTTTGAATAGCATGATTCAGGGATTGACAGATACTATTCACACTACTTAAAATTTTTTTCTTATAATGTTTTGTCATAATATATTAAACAAAAGAAAAACAAACAAACAAACAAACAAAAGAATTAACCACAAAGCAAAACCTAAAACAAATGGAGAAGCTATCTATGGCTTTAGAACCATTCCTCCTTAGAATTCCTCCTCTATGAACAGCTCTCCGTGGGGAACAGTGGAGAGGACTGTTTTGTGTTCACATGCTCTATGCTTGCCAAAAGTTGTTTGAACGCAAAATAAAATGAAAAAAACCCCCAACAAAACAACAACCAACCAAAACCAACCAAACCTGTCATTGCCCTAGTGCTTAGGCTCCATCCTTTTTTCGTGAAGTTTTCCAGTTTTTGACAATGCAGCCTGCAGTGTGCATGCAATAGCCACATATAAGGTTTAGCCATAAGCAAATAGCACTTTATTTTAAAAACTGCACAGTGTGATGATCGGAAAAACTTACTCTGCCTGGTCAATAACTTTGGGTTTGTATGTGTATTCTATGCACATGAATTATCCAAGTGTGGTGCTTCATCTTTATAAGGCTCTCTATAATCAGGGTAGTCTTTGCTATAAAACTAAAGGACTCTGTTCTACAATCTGTGGAAATTCAGTATATACGTTCTCTGGACAGCACATGTAGCTGAACAGTAATGGGGGAACTGTACAGTATTCAGCTAATTATTCTGAAGGTAAAGTGCATTGCTGGGTCTGATTCTGTTCTCAGTTGCAGCAGTATGATTTGAGAGTAAATCTAATAAAGCTGAATGAGTTTAAGATTGATTTGTGTGGGAGAAGAAAATTGGAAAAGCAAAGAGAAAAAGAATTCATATTTCCAGTCTGTGACAAGCTGAAATCTTGGCTGCAAGGAAAGCAGCAGCAAAATGTCTTCTGAATTTTAGTAGAGGCCCAGTTCTCACCTAGCAGCTGACTTCAAACACTTTCAAAATGATCTGGTTCAAAGCTAAATACTGTTAGGCTTAGAAGCAAACTAAGATTTTGCTATTACTGCACAGCTGCAAAAACCATGTGTATGTTACATAATGGGTGATAATCAGCTTTGGAATAATTGGAAAGCTTGTTATACCCGCCTGATTAAAATTCACAAAGGTTTACTTGGATATTGTGTATTAATGACACATTTAAATTATAGATAAAGCAGTGAGATTTGGGGAAAACTGGCTGGGTAAACAGGCTTCCTTCATTCTTAAATTGAAAAGAAAGAAAAAAAGAAAATGTCAAGTTAGCAAGCCTAAGGAGAGTTTAATTAAAATCCAAAGAAGAAAAACAAATCACAGCAGTAAAGTAAGCTTAAAAATAGGATAAAGGTCAATGGAGAAGAAAGGCCAAAATGCCCACCTGTTTTTCGTCTGTATTGTGGATTTTTTTTTTTTTTTGTCATGAAAGTTCTGTACTCTAGCTGACCTATATCGAGCAAATGGCTTTTTGGGGCCCACCAGACAGATCAGCAACACACATATGTACCTGTATGTCTAACACACTTCCTAATGATTTTGTGCTTGCTTATAGTCTAGAAAAGAGAGGTTTTGGTATGTCTTCTATTGTTGTGATACAGAGGATTGCAGGAATCTGTCAGCACTAAAAAAATCTCACTAACAAGCTTAGTTTATTATCCAGAGTAACTATATTCCTTCACACTCACCACTTATCTGATTTGCTGTTATTAGAACACTTTTTTACACATTTCTCAGCTCAGCAAGTGACTGAGTGATTAATGTGACTGGCATCAGAAAAAATGTAAGCAATACCATAACAATTAGTTTCCTTGTATCGGTGCAAGTTCCATTGCATTTTTTCTGTATAATCACAAGTCTTCACCTCCTAAATAGCCCGCTGAGTGGAGGTTGGAGAACACCACTCTGTCTTTCATTTGAGACTCATTGAACTTCGTATGGATACTAAGCTATCATTTGTGATGTAATTTCACTGGGCTATTTCCCATTGACTCCGGCTGTATCCTCCAAGAAGACATGTTGGCGGCATTGTGCTTCTCCAGCTGGCCTTGGGTTGGTGTTCCAGAACTCAAAGTTGTTGCCCTGGGGAGTGAAACTAATAGAAATATTTCATCTAGTAAGAGTTTTTCTATGCTTTTTTTTTTTGTTTGTTTAAATTCTGTTTAAGATAAATTTTGACCTTTGTTCTGGACTAATAAGCTCAGTGGGTGGGAGGTTTAGAGTCCACACAGTCATGAAGTAGTCAGAGCAGAAATTATAAAAGCAGGTTTGATACCTTATTTGGAAAATTTATAAATCTGAAGCTTCCCAGATTACTATAAAATGGTGCATTGAGATTGACAGTTGTTGAAGGAAAATATTCTGTTATTACAACCAGCCTCATTGCAAAAGCTTATCAGCGTTCTTACATTAAATAGCCAATATCCTAGATAATGTAATTTCAGAAACATTCAACAGTCAATTAAAATATTTTTGGTTTGATGAATTAAGAGCAACATGATTCTCTAGGATCTAAATGTAAAATAAAATAGATAATCTTTATCTAGTACTGAGTTTACAGGAAGCACAAATATGTCTTTGCTGGGTCACTAGTATTAGGAAAACAATTTGAAGCAAAATTTAAGAGCTGTGAATTTGATCGAGATATTCTTGTTATTTTTTATAAAGACATTTCTCTTAACTGCCAAGGTATGACAGAACACATAAATTACTCAAAAATAAAATGGATGTGCTTTTTAACCTTCTCTTTCTCTGTTTATCAAATATTATCTCACTCTCTGCCCCCCTCAAAAATACAAAATCATCCAGGAAAAATGAATACCTACTGAGCCCATACTCTGAAGCCCATTTGGTGGCAGACAAAGAAGAGCAAGCCAGAGCAAGGGGCTGCACCACATGGCTGCAACTGGGAAGCTCTACAATGGGGACACTCTGTGTGCCTGTGCAGGGAGAGGCACAGGGCTCTGCCCATTGTGTAGTTACTCCTCTGTCAGGTGGGTGCAGAAGGAACTATAAGCTCAATATATCACCATTCTTCTACCTGCTATAGGTAACACACAGAGAAGGTGGGCTGTGAGCCCTCAGGTTGGGGTACATGTGAAAACTCTTTGCAGAGATGTTTAGGGTAAGTAGATGTCTTCTTTCCTAAGAAGAGACTTAACAGCAACAAAGCACTGACTTACAAAATGTTTTTATTTTAGCTCTCAGTTCGCACACCATTTTTCACATCCTTGTAGAGTGCTCATCTGAAACAACAGCCTGATACTGTCCTGAACTTTCTGTGAAGAAAAAGTCAGTCTTAAAAAGGTCAGTCATGGCTTTAAAATACTTTCACCCATGCATCTGCCATTAAGCTGCAGGGTCTGCACACACACTCAAAAAAAACCCAAAAATAAAGAAAGAAAAGCAAAATAGCAAAGCAATTACTAAACCCTGTTTAAACCTGGCTTTGAGAGCTGGTTTGGTTTTTTGGGGTTTTTTTGGGTTTGTTTTTTTTTTCAGGGAAGGTTGTTTTCTTCTGCTGTTTTGTAGGAAGTTATATGAGAGATTGTTTTAAATTTTCTCTTCATTCTTTGCATGACAGGTAAATCACAGGGAGATTTTATTTCTTTTTTGAGAAAGTTCTATTCTTCATTGTAAGTTGCAAACACAAGTTGCAGTGAATTTACAGACTTAGAAGAAATTGTTTGCCAGAGTCAATATTCTCTGGTGAACAGCCCACCGCAGCCCTAATTAAGTTCTTAGGGACATCTCAGTAGAAAATTTAAACAATTGTATTATACATGCACCTTAAGCATCACATTAGAAAATTGTATATTTGTGTTCTTAAAACCCAGGCAACTTCAAATGGAACAATTATGCAAATACAAAGCAGAGAGGAAAATACTGACACAACTGTTTCCATCTATTTTAGCAAAATAGTTCCGTGACATCAGGCTCCTTCTTTGAGATCACTAACCTATGCCTACCCCAGGAAAACACATGAATCTGCAAAATATGAAGATATCTGGTGGAAAAATGTTGCAATAAACACTCTCAAATCTTTGTTATATCAAAAAAAGCACTTTAGACATTTTTATACCTATACATAGGTATTTTAACTTGAATCATTTAATCATCAAAAAATACAACAAAATAAAGTAAGTAGCACCTCATAAAAATTCAAGGAACTCCCCAAAACCTGAGTTTGTTCACAAGATGACATTTTTCATGTGCTGCAAGATGACAGACTTGCAACCAGGCCATTGCTAGGTGGCACTGTGACACAGATACATAGGTAGGGGTAACACGGTGGGAGAAGTATAGCAAAGATGTTTCCTGGTCATGTCGGGAAAGGTAGGTGGTAGTGGCTGGCATTCATCTGGTCCTGCTGCCACAGGAGATTACAGACATCTTTTGCCTGTAGGACACTAGAATCACAAATTTACCAGGTACTTCCTTCACTTCCTGGGTGCTATCTGAAGCCATTTATATAACCCTTTTAGAGGTAGAGAATGTTTTTTCTGGATGACAGGATCTACCTGAATCAGAAGAATATCTGTCAGAATTCCTATCACTGTAAATAATAATTAGCGTCAGTACAGTTCATCTCCTATTTTCTATGCTTACCTCTTCACTCTTCTGAACAAAAAAAGATTGTGAACAGCACTCAGTGCCATATAGCAAATAGCATTCCCACACTTTTTTTTTTTAATTTTTATTTTTTTACTGTTAGATATTTTAAGAGTGGGAAATAGCAGCAAAGATACTGTCTGCTTGAAATGACACTTGCCAAGTTCAAAAATGCCCTGTTCAGTCATCTTGGACACCTTACCTGAAATTCTTCTTTCTAGATCCTGGCAAAGAGCAATCTAGAGAATAAAGGGTTGGACACAGACTGAACTGCACATGCATATAATTTTCAAGGATGTTCTTATTCCTCGTAGTGACTCATATTGGTTTTTAGTTTCTTTTGCTTTATTTTGTTTTGTTTTCATAAGGAAAGAGACATCAGAACTGACATACTACTGCATTACATTAGTTAGGTGATGGCATAGCCACATTAGAAAGAATGGAGTTGAGCTCCAGAGCACTGGAGTAAAGTAGTCATGAACTAGGCTGAAAGTCTCCTACCTGTGCACATTGCAGCTGTTGAAAGAGCTGCTGGATTTCCTTAGCTTCCACTTCAGTTGGTTCTCCACTTCATAGGCACTTTAACAAAGAGGTTTTGAAAGGGAAAATGGTGCTTTTAGGTGCCATAATAGATGGAGTCTTGGGCACAGTAAGTCTGATACCACAACCTCACTGAGATATGAGGTTTCTGTGTGAAACCCGACGTTTCCTTCTCATTTTGGTCTTCTGACTGCCATCTGTTGGCTTGCTAAGGTTCTCCTAAAACTCAAAAAATAAAATCAGATATTTCAAAGTCAAGGTGAATCAGTGAAAAAATATATCTTCATAATTGATTGTTTCGAATAGCTGACTAGAATTCAGATATCCGTCCCTTCTTCCCATACCTCTTCCTGTCCTTCTGTTCTAGATAATCACTGGCCATAACTTCTCTTACATGTCCTGTAAAAATATGATCTAGGGATTTTATATTATTTTCATAGAATCATAGAATCATATAATGGTTTGGGTTGGAAAGGACCTTAAGATCATCTAGCTCCAACTCCCCTGCCATGGGCAAACTCAGAAATAATTTTATATAACATCTTGGTTTCATCATAAAGGTTTGCAGATTTGTTATTCTTTTTTATTTTATACCAGTACAGCAGCTAATAAAGTTAAAGTAGGCAACTGCCCAGTGCTCGGCAGTGGTGAAGCAGCCAACACAGTTAGTGAGTTGAGGATGCTACACGACAAAATATTCATCTTAGCTCTTACCGTAAACGGGAATTATCTGCCCAACATTACATCTAAATATCCACTGCTGTCACTCACAGCAATTTTGAGTCACATATGAATTTTGCAAGAAAAGCACACTATTAAGTGCGTGCTTTTAACAGTGTAGTGACTATACATATAATATATAAACTTAAGCATAAAAACCATTTCATAGGTAAATATTTTTATTAGCATGTTGTACATAACTGCACTTTCTTCAGAAGCTAATAAAACAAAATGACCAAAAAGACCTTTATAACAAACATGTGCCTAGTTGCAATAGTAGAAGAAAAATTTCACTGCCTTCACTTTTACAAAAAAGTTGCAAATGTAATACAAATAAAGAAATGAAAGTCTGTAGAGAATTGTTTGATTCTAATGTCAACTGCAGCATCTTTCTACCAACTTCAATTTGTCTAGGGGATTTAGTTTCTTTAATTTTTTTCCATTATTTTACTCAGCTCAGCAGCTGACTGTCCATACGCAGAGTGCACAATACAACTCAAGTAGTAACTGTCTTTCTTGGGAGCATACTCTTCAAAGTTAATAGCTGGATAAGCATCTTGATAAAGCGCTTTGTTAATAAAGCTCTCAGCTGGCCTTCAGTAATCCTGGGAACAACCATAGTCGAAACGCTGTGTAGTTCCTACTGAATATATGCATATACATTGAAGATAAAAAGGTATGTTTACTGACTTTAAAACATTTTGCATTGATGGAATGAAATAAGCAAGCACCATGCTAGGCTTTGGGATCATTCTTCTTAGTTTGCTTAATGGTTGGTAAAAGTCAAAAATAGTTTTACTCAAGTCAGCAGAATTAACGCTGTGTATAATTGGTGCAAAAAGAGCAGAATCAGGCCCAGAATCTGTGACCATGGATTTCTGATTATTCTACAATTTAATTGAAGATTCACTGCCTTTTCCAAATGTTCATTACTATTGCCATACAAACCATAGATTAACATATGCATTCTTATCAAGGCTTTCTTTAAGGCTACAGATATGACTAAAAACTGGAAAAATATAACTCTTCCTTTACACACTTTGTTCAAAATCACTGAAGTTCAAATAGAAGCACTTAAGCTGAGATACATTCAACCTCTATTTATGCCTACTGTATATTAAATATTTTACCTAAAGAGATTAACTTCTTATATTTATTTTTAAAAAAAACCTAGATGGGTCATAGCTAAAAGCAACTGCATTTTTGTAGTAATACTATACACATTGCTGAGAAGAAGGAAAGTCATGATCAAAATGTTACCTAGTTTCAGTGTTTGTTACTTCAAAAAGAACATGTTTTATGTTTTTGGAAAATTCACCAAGCCTGGATTATAAGAACAGCTTATTGTAACAACTATACCTTATTAAACATTTTTGTATTTTCATCAATTTTTATTCTTACAGGAGAAAAGACATCACTCACTAAATATGAATGCTGCATATGTTAGCAATAGAAATATTGATTTTTGTAACTTTGATTGCACTTGCCTTAACTTCTCCACATGCATAAACAAACACAAATAACACACAGAGGGGAAAAAAAGAAGATTAAGGGAAATAAAAATCCACAAAAGTAGGCAAGTTTTGCATTATTTAATGAATAATGACACATGAGCATACTCACTAGAATCCTTGTAAAGAGCACATGATGTGTAGGTTTGTTAAAGCACAAGGTGTACTTTGTTTAGATTAAAAAACAAAACAAAACAAAAACAAAACAAAACAAACACAAAACCAAACAAAAAACCTTTTGGTGTGACTTTGCTTTAGGTTTAAAAAAAGTTGGATGTTTAAAAAAAAAACTTTATTACTTGCATATGAATATTTTTGTATAATAATATCTGAAGAAGGTTTTAAAACAGAACAAAAAAGCCTACTTGCTTTATAGTGTGCAAATTTTAGAGACAAATAAACAGGGTATGTGTCCAGTTTGTAAAATGTTCAAGATTACTCTTTCACTGGCTAAATGCAAGGTTATGACAACTTGAAATACTTTTTTGTGAACTGACAAAGAAAAAAATAAAGCAATGTGAATTATTTGCGTATGCAAACTTTTTTTAAAAGAAAATGTTGCTAATAGCAATGCAAATTTGACAGCATGATAGGGAAGGATTTGAATATTCCAGTTCAGTGATTTGATTTGCAGGGCACATTGGGCTACAGCATACGCATTGGATAAACTGGCACAGCTCCACTGCAGGCAATGGAGCTGCTCCAGCTTACACCAGCTGAGAACCTGATCTTTTGATTAATAATACATTTAACAGTAAATATCCCTCCATTAATATTTTCTTTCTTGGTGCTTCCTCTTGTTCTGCTGGTTTATTTCCCAAGGATAACTGTTTAGGATATATATATATTCTGTGTGTACTCCTTTTTTCTTAAAAAGATGAATTTACTTATAGTAAAGCAGGTAGTGCATCCTCTCTGAGGGAAAGATTTTGTGTGCCTGTGTGGGTCCACACATATGTGTTTGATTTATTACTGCATTGCTCAAGTTTTACAACTGTTTAGCTCCACTGGAACGGCAGGGTGACAGGGGAATAGAGTAACATGGTAGTGAATAATTTTTTTTAGCAGTGTGTGTGTGGTGTGTGTGAGCAGAGTAGAAGACCCTGACTGATACAAGAACTGTAGTGGAACAGAAATAGCTCAAATCACAGCAATGTTGTAATTGTACAAATGAAAGCTAACAAGAAAATGTCAAAAAAGGCTTTTTTTTTTGACATTCGAAAACCTAGATGCATGTTTTTCTTTTTTAAGTTTATTGAAAATGACATCATGCCTAGATCAAGACAAATTCCATCTTTGGTTTTGTGAATGGACTGCAAGCTCTGTGGTTCCCAACTGCAGTGGCATAAATCAGGAGTCTCATTATCCAAGGCAATGGGTTTATACCCATGTTATACCAGTCACATGAACTGCAATGACATTCTTTTTGGCTATCCTATCCAGACCCTCATCTCAATTCTTTGCAAGGCACAAGAAACCCTTAACTTGTTTCAACTCTTTCATTTTTTTTTTTTTTTTAAGTTGTGTATCCCTCCAGATTCCAGGGAAATTGCTCAAAATTTGAATCTCTGTGATGCAAGAATTTGGAGCCTTGCAATAAAAGACAAGCACCAAGGCACAACATCTCTTACAAAGGCTTACATATGCCATAGCTAGAGCTTAAGGTGGCAAAAGAGTTCGCAATCTTCTGGCTCCAGAGGCCCAGGACATAGACCTGTATCTTCATAGCTCATGTGTATCACAAGGCTTTTAAAACATGGCAATTGGATCTGTTTACCTGCAGCAACTCACATTTAAATGCATTTTTAATATAAACACTGTATTTTGCACCTGCCGTCTGAAGCCTGGAGTCAAGGTGACCTATGGTACAATATATTGTTGCTACAGTCACCTTTTTGAACTTGGAAGCTGTCTGCTGCATCTACTTCTCATGAGATTTTTATCTTTGCCATACAAAATATCAGTAAGACCATCTGATAAAATGATCATGGTTTCACCAATATCAACAAGATTCATTGGCCTGTTATGGTGGCAGGAAATGCATTTAGCATTTAGACACCGTAAGAGTTACGATCACTCAACTACCAGCATGTCAAGTGCACAGAAATATGGTACCCACTGTAAATTCAAAAAAATATTTATGTATATTTAGTTACATTTTTAAAATATTGCTATTAAACAGACATTAATTAAAAAAAAACCAAAAACCAAGAACACAATGCTCTATTCTTTACTGCATTATTCTGCATTCCTTACAATTTTTAGACCCATGACCGAGACAAGTACAATTGCAGAAATTTCCCCAAATCATGCATCTGTGAACAGACTGGGAAGCCACACAGGGCTGCATGCTTGAAGAGAGACAATCACAAGAAGCAGTAAATAAACAGGAAGATTGTTTGGAAGCGCACTTGAGTCCTGCTTCCAAAAAATGAATAAATAGAAACAAAGACAGAGACAAACAACCAGAAAGACAGAGAAAAAGCACGAACAAGCTCCAGTACCGATCTAAATACTTAAGAGTACATCTGGAAAGCTTTCTTGGAGAGTCCTGACCTGCACCACATAGAGTGGTCATCTGGAAGTCTACATTTCATATGGCAGTTTCCTGACAAAACCATCAAAATCATTCTTGTCTTCTTTTCTTCTGCTATGAGCTCTTGTCCTCACACAGTCCTCCCCTTCAGCATGCTCTAACTCAAATATTGGACTATCTCTGATTTGACGGTCTTTCGGACACCAAATTATTATTATAATCAATTTAATTCAGTGATTATAGATATTCCCTTTCCTTTATGAGTACTTATTCCCCCTTTATATTTTCCTAACACGCATTTTTCTTTTTCTTTTTTTTCCCCCCATATGTACTTTATTTTGTATAGATAATTGAATTTGGTCATTAATGAAAAAATATGCATCTTTTAAGTACTAGGTTTGCCTTCTTAGGAATCCAGTGTGGTATCTGTAATTGAAACATAGGTTCATTGAACAGAGGTGTGAAACGCAACTATTCACATGCTTGTGAGCCTACACGTTAACTATCAGGCAGACGAGAATGTCATTTGAAGTAATATATACATAACTGAAAATTAAATTCTCAGGTATTTCTGGTATCTACTGAAGTGAAAATAAAGCTGTTGTTTCTAAGTAAAGAGCTGTTTTATTTCAAATGGAAGACTATATACAAGGTCTTCTGTTAAAAACCTGCTAAGAATTATAAAAGAAACTGTGATAATCAAGTACTACAAAAGGTGATGCTAAGAGTAAGAAAAAGAGGCACAACAATGCAAGGTAGATCTTTAATTGCAGTTTACATTTTCAAAAACTCTCCAAAAGGTCTGGGAAACATCCTCACCTGAAATAGACTCATGGATTACACAGAGGTTAGTTTCAAATGCCAGTGAAAGCAATTGTTAGAGTAAAATGAAGAATAAGCATATTTTTCAGCAGAAGAGGAAGTACAGTACTGAGATTAATGCTAACAGAGATAAAACAGTAACATAGACGTGATGTCTAAATGCATTGTTTTGAGATTGAAAGAGCCTCCAGAAAATTAGTCAGAGATCTTTGAAGTGTTTTATTTTCCAGTTGCATTTAGAATGGGTTCGTTCTTGTAAGTCAATACCACAAAATCAAATAACTATTCTTCTAGGCTATGAACACTCATGAACCTTAACCAGTTTAGTATGTTCCATACTTATATTGCAGAGGCATATGCACTGAGCAAGGTAAAGCTAGGACAAAGCCTGTCCTTTATATTACTTTATATAGAATTTTCATTTCTGTCTTGAGAAATTAGGTGTTGACTATTATCAGATTTAGTATTGGCTCTGGTGGAGACAGCTGTCAGAAGCAACATAGCCCAAATATTTGATGTGGGAATATAATGTGGCTTCTCTGTCATCAGCACTGGATATGCTGCCAACAACAACCACAAGCTTTTTTGTTCTCCAGCAAGTGTCATCCTGCACCCTATAGTAGCACCACATGTATTGGAGAGCATGGAAACAATACAAAAACACTAAAGGAAGAATATACTATGAAAGAGGATGCAAGAAAAAGAGAAATTCCTCCCATGCTGATATCCCATCCCACATGACAAATTCCTTATTGCCTCCATCAGGCCTTTCTTGGTCCCAGTTTCTGGCCCCAGACAGATGAGCTACATAAACAATGCTGAGCCAGCCTGTTTGAACTCCTCCATGGGGTGCCAGCTCAGCCACCTCTACATTATGGCAAGAGGTGATTTCCTCCAAGTTAACTTCCAAAACCACTAACAATATGTTCTACTCAGCCATAGCATTTCATGTCCTATCATGTACATATTATTTTGCTGTCTTCTTGGGGGTGTAGATTTTGCTTTTGATGTCCTGCTTGGTTTAATATATCTAAGAGACCATTCTCATTATGGAAAGTTGGTTTTAAATTTAAGGAGTGTGTACTTGACTATACAAATTGATGCCCACCAAAAGCCACTCTATACATTCCCTTCCTCAACTGCACACAGGAGAGAAAAGATAATGAAAGGCTCATGTGTCTAGATAAGGACAGCAAGAGATCATTCATCAATTACTGTCAGACCAGAGTAGAATAATGAGAAAATAAGACATAAATCTTAAAACATCTTCCCCAACATCCCTCCCTTTTTCCCTCAACTCTACTCCTAATTTTCTCTACTTCATCCCCTCAAGCAGCACAGGAGGATGGGGGAAATGGGAGTTCTGGTCAGTTCACCACACATTGCCTCTGCCGCCCCTTCTTCCACAGGGGAGGAGCCTCCTTAACACTTCCCCTGCTCCAGCATGGGGTCCCTCCCATGGGAGAGAGTCCTTCATGAAGCTCTCCAACGTGAGTCCTTCCCATGGGCTGAAGTTCCTGAACTGCTCCAGTGTGGGTCCCTTCCATGGGGTGCAGTCCTGCAGGAACAGACTGCTCCAGCGTGGGTCCCCCCCAGGGTCACAAGTCCTGCAGCAAACCTGCTCCAGCACAGGCTCCTCTCTCCATGGGGCCACAGGTCCTGCTCCAGCATGGGCTTCCCACAGGGTCACAGACTCCTTCAGGCATTCCCTGCACCACCCTCGGGTCTTCCGTGGGCTGTAGAGGGACAGCCTGCCTCACCATGGTCTGCACCACGGGCTGCAGGGGAATCTCTGCTCCGGCACTTGGAGCACCTCTTCCCCTCCTTCTTCACTGACCTTGGTGTCTGCAGAGTTGTTGCTCTCACATATTCTCACTTCTCTCTCCTGGCTGCAGTTTCTCCTGCGCAGTAACTTTAATAGAATCATAGAATCATAGAATGGTTAGGACTGGAAAGGACCTTAAGATCATTTAGTTCCAACCCCCTTGCCATGGGCAGGGACACCTCACACTAAACCATGTCACCCAAGACTCTGTCCAACCTGCCCTTGAACACTGCCAGGATTTACCACTTTTTTGGGCAACCTGTTCCAGTGCCTCACTCGCCACCGTCACAGTAAAGAACTTCTTCCTTGTATCTAACCTGAACTTCCCCTTTTTCAGTTTAAACCCATTACCCCTTGCCCTATCGCTACAGTCCCTGACAAAGAGTCCCTCTCAAGTATCCTTGTAGGCCCTCTTAAAATATTGGAAGGCTGCTATACCCCCCTTCTTAAATATGTTACCTTAGAGGTGCTACCACTGACACTGATGGGCTTGGGCTTGGGTGTGGCCAGTGGCAGGTCTGTCTTGGATCCATCTCACATTGGCTCTCAGACATGGAAAGTTTCTGGCAGCTTCTCACAGAAGCCACCCCTGTAGACCCCCTGCTACCAAAACTTTGCCACACAGACCCCATACAGGTAGTATGAAAGCAGAGTCTAATTATAATTTTTCAGTAATGGTGAAGAGCAGCATTTCTTCTAATGACTGAAATCATACACTTCTAAGCAAATACTTAATTATCAATTAATGTAATCAATAGATGCCTGGAAAAAAATCTCCTTAGATCATAGCTAAATGAAATACAATAATAAGATAGCAACCTAAACATGCATTTGCCAAAAGATTTGAGCATATTGTAAAGGAACTCTTTCAAGCTATTAAGTATATGATACTTCCAAAAACCTCTTATAAACTGTTTTCATCCATAGTAACATCATAGAAGTTGCCTCAGTCTCTCTGGTAAATAATTAGCATTTTTAAACTGATTAAATAAATATTTATATAATAGATTAGAAGAGGTTTCAAGGACTTATTACAGGCTCTCTTTGTTGTAAATAGGATGGAATGGCTCTGATCTAATCTCCTGGGTAAATAATGCATTTTATAAGTTTTAATTAGAAATGGGAGAAATGGAAATTCCTTTAAACAAATACTTAAATGTCATCAAGGATTTGATTCAAAAGTGACAAAAGCCATCAGACTTCAAAAAAAAAAAACCAACCCAGAAGGATATTCCATCCATGATTTCTGGTTTTGGTTTTTTTTTTCTTAAAATAGAATGACAGCTGAGGGAGGTTTCATCAGAGCTCATCCTGTGGGGCTGAGAAATGAGGTCTGGCCTTCAAACTTATATGGACCACTTTACAAAAAGCTATTGTAGTCTGAAGCTGAATTAACTTTAAGTAGATACTTCTAAGATTTGCCATCTGATATGCTCTATACATGAGCAGAATCTGGAGCACAAGTGACAGTGTTAACAGAGCCTTTTTCAATGTTGAAAGACATAGCTCTGTTCCTGGAGATATTATGCTCACAGATCAGGAATTTATGAAACAGTTCATCCTTATATTAGTCTTGACAAAAAAATATATCCACTTAGAAACAGCAAAAAAGAGTTTGGTTCTCCTCTTGACCTTTACTTGTGGGTGACAACCATCGGAGGGAGAGACCTTCACCCTCTTCCCAGAACTACAAATGAATTTGCAGTAGGTGTGAAGAAATTTTCCCACCCTTCCTTCAATTGGGAAATTATTTCTGGGGAAATATTTTCTCACTTGAGATCCTTGTTTTCTTAAAATACTTTGTAAGATGTGGCCACTGTAGAAAATAAGTTATGAAGCTGTGGAGTAGGGGTGTAAATCTCCTCTCTTATTTATGAAAAAGACATGCCATGATAGAAGCCCAGATAGGGGCAAAGCAGCTGATGTCATCCACCTGGACTTGCGCAAAGCTTTTGACGCTATCCTGCACGACATCCTTGTCTCTAAACTGCAGGGGGACTCTTCATTAGGGATCTCTAGTGACAGGACAAGGGGGAACAGATTCAAACTTAAACAGGGCAGGTTTACGTTAGATATAAGGAAGAAGTTCTCTACCGTGAGGGTGGTGAGGCACTGGAATGGGTTGCCCAAGGAAGTTGTGAATGCTCCATCCCTGGCGGTGTTCAAGGCAGGCTGGATGGAGTCTTGGGTGACATGGTTTAGTGTGAGGCATCCCTGCCCATGGCAGGGGGGTTGGAACTAGATGATCTTCAGGTACTTTCCAACTGTAACTATTTTATGATTCTATGAATCTATGAACCCTCTACATAAGGGTTTGGGGTCAGGGGTTAATTTTGGTTGTTATTTTTTGGGTTGTTATAATCCCTCATCAATTCACAATCTTTAGTTAAGTTTTAAGGTCTTCTGTTGTTTACACATATTATTGTTAGACTTATTTCTTGACAGCGCATCCCCAAATTGTGAATCAGAACTTTTCCTTAGCACAGCTAAGAGAAAAGGCACTGATGATGAGACTGTCCACTGATGATGAGACTGTCCACAAGACTGATCTAAGAGCTCCATTACCAGCCTATCCTAACTGAAAGATTTGCTTTTCAATATAATACAACATAACCACCTTTATCTATTCTTTTATCAATTTATCTTTATTGACTAGTCATTTCCCATGCAGCATCATATTAAATGTTTTACTGAAATCTGAATTGATTATTTCCATTTTCTAGAAAACCAGAGGCTTTACCTGAAGGGTGCTGCGCAATGCATAGATGATTGACCCACACTATTCAACTTCTTTTTTATCTGCCTCCATAACTTTCAGTAGCCTCTTCTAAGATATTCGAAAGTACTTCCTACTGCTGAGGTCAAACAAAGGATTCTGTATTCAGCTGTAACTTCTTCTCCATTTCTTTAATGTAGGTACCACAATGCTAATTCTTTAGCCAAGAGGTACACTTATTATCTTCATAAATGCATTAACGATTCTTGCTATTTGACCTAGATTTAATGTGCAGGTTTTTTAGACGTCTGGGATGGATATCTCCAAATTGAGTTTTACTTCAGTCTTTGATTTAGTAATCCCAGTTGCCTACTGTCTTTCCCATTATCTTTTGGGACAGTTGGCTAGTCACCTTCATCAATCATACCAGAAAAAAGGCAAAGCTTTGATTTACATTTGGATTTATGCCGACACTGCCTTTAATTTTTGCTCCGTCCTTATTGTGTAGTAGGGGTAGCAATGGAGGTGGGATGTCTTATCTTGTTCTTGTTTATTTATATGGCTATTTTTATGGTATAAGTTCATTTGCAAGTTCTAACTCACACTGACTTTCGCCATTGTTAATTTTATCTGATCATACACCCCTAAGTTCACTTTGCAAGTATATCTCTCTTTTTTCCATTCCTTAGTAAGGTTTTTGTTTATTCTTTTTGAGGAGTTTTCCCAACAGGTCTACTGCTCTTCCGTATGCTTTTTCCACACCCGTTTTCACAAGTCTTCCTCACTTTTGCCACCTTGAAACTAGCAAATTAAACAGTGACTGGTCCCATTCTTTGGCCCTGGGGCCAAATGATGCATTGATACTATTAAACTCTCTTGGCATCCAAAAAAGCTGCCTTATCCAAATTGTCTATTAGGAACAGTCACACAGACTTGCTCATGCACTGACTAGGAGAGCCCTTGGTGGTCCAGAGCAAAATCATGCCAGAGACCCTTTTAACAATGTGAGAGTGAGATAATAGAGCTCCACAGGCAATGCCTAATTAGCTCATGTAGATGAGTCACTGTGTTCCCCAGCTTTTCCTTCAGATCCAGTGCAAACAAGGACAGAAGGCTGGTAATTCTCACAATCTTATAATGAGTTTCACACATTGGGTATATCTTAGAACTTAAACACTCAGGAAGAAGTACTTCAGGATAATTTTACCATTCTTTTTGGAAAAAAATGCCCAAAATCCATTATTTCAAAACACATGTGTATGTATGGTCAAGGACAAAGGCCACAGTGTCTTCTCTCCCCAGATAGGTAGCAAGGAATTTGGAACAGCCTAGACAACCTTTGGCACTCTCTTCTTTGTAGGAGCTGAAATAATATATAATAAAAATTCAATATATTTTAGGTTGATGGAAAGAATTAATACTATATTTAAAAATATATAGAAAGTAGCTGCCTTCGGCTCAATAGTATGGATATCATTGATAGGCTGTTTGTTTTTTTTAATTTACCAGTGGAGACAGAAAAAATACCACTTACTTACAAAATACACACAAATCTTTCCATAAATGGTATTCTGAGCTCTGACTCTTATTTTCTCCTCATTTTTATACCAGTAGACTTGAATGAAGACTGAAGAAATAAGAAAAGTATTTTCAATATTTTCTTTTGCATTTTCATTCCAACTACTGATCTAATTTAACTATAATCTTCAGCTTTACCAGAGAAAACTGAACTGGGACATGAGTCAGCACATATGCTTCTCAATGTCTGCAGCATCTTCTGATGTGAAATATCAGACCTTGACAGGTTATGGACTAACTGAAAGCACAACATAACATAAGTAGTATTTGGAAATGTTCTTTTCATGGGTTTGAAAGAACAGCCAACTACAAGCAAAAAGAGTAGAAAGCAAAGCATGAGATTTATTATGTGCCATATAAAACTGAGAGACAGCTAATTCACAGATTGAAACAAAAATACATTATTAGTAGAGCAATAGGAGAAAAAGAAAAAGCTGGTATACGTCTGTAAATCTTGCACTTTGTATTTGAAACAAGTCAGTGAGGTTTTTTTGATTGGGGTTTGGTTTTGGGTTTTTTTTTTTGTTCTATCCAACAAGCTTTTCCAATATATGATTTAGGTCACACTATTTGATTCTGTTGAAAAGAACTTTTCCTGAAAGGAAAGTTCCTGATCTGGACTAACACATGGAGAATTTCCAAAAAATGAAACTATCACTTTGGCTTGCTTTTAGAATCACAGAATCATAGAATAGTTAGGGTTGGAAAGGACCTTAAGATCATCTAGTTCCAACCCCCCTGCTGTGGGCAGGAACACCACACACTAAACCATGTCACCCAAGACTCCGTCCAACCTGCCCTTGAACACTGCCAGGGATGGAGCATTCACAACTTCCTTGGGCAACCCATTCTAGTGCCTCGCCACCCTCACAGTAAAGAACTTCTTCCTTATATCTAACCTAAACCTGCCCTGTTTAAGTTTGAACCTGTTCCCCCTTGTCCTGTCACTAGAGATCCCTAATGAAGAGTCCCTCTCTGGCATCCCTGTAGGCTCTTTTCAGATACTGGAAGGCTGCTATGAGTTCTCCACACAGCCTTCTCTGCTCCAGGCTGAACAGCCCCAACTTTCTCAGCCTGTCTTCATACGGGAGGTGCTCCAGCCCTTGGATGCCCCTTATCACCCTCGTGGCCCTCCTCTGGACTTGCTCCAACAGCTCCATGTCCTTCTTAGTTGAGGACACCAGAACTGCAAAGAGCACTCCAAGTGGGGTCTCAAGAGAGCAGAGTAGAGGGGCAGGATCACCTCCTTCAACCTGCTGGTCACGCTTCTTTTGATGCAGCCCAGGACACGATGGGCTTTCTCGGCTGCAAGCGCACACTGCTGGCTCATGTTCAGTTTCTCATCAACCAACACCCCCAAGTCCTTCTGCAGGGCTGCTCCGAATCTCTTGTCCGCCCAAACTGTAGCTTGCCCCGAATCCCCAAACTGGGATTGCCCCGACCCAGGTGCAGGACCTTGCACTTGGCTTGGTTGAACTTCATAAGGTTGGCATCAGCCCACCTCACAAGCGTATCAAGGTCCCTCTGGATGGCATCCCTTCCCTCCAGCGTATCAACCGAACCACACAGCTTGGTGTCATCGGCAAACTTGCTGAGGGTGCACTCAATCCCACTGTCCATGTCGCCAACAAAGATGTTGAACAAGATCGGGCCCAACACTGACCCCTGAGGGACACCACTCATTTCCAGTCTACAACTAGACACTGAGCCTTTGACCACAACTCTCTGCGTGTGGCCATCCAGCCAATTCTTTATCCACGGGGTGGTCCATCCGTCAAATTTATGTCTCTCCAGTTTAAAAGACAAGGATGTTGTGGGGGACAGTGTCAAATGCTTTGCACAAATCCAGGCAGATGACGTCAACAGCTTTGCCCCTATCCATCAGTTCTGTAGCCCCATCATAGAAGGCCACCAATTTGGTCAGAGAGGATTTCCCCTTAGTGAAGCCATGTTGGATGTCACCAACCACTTTGTTGTTTTTCATGTGCCTTAGCATGCTTTCCAGGAGAATCTGCTCCAAGATTTTGCCAGGCACATAGGTGAGACTGATTGGTCTGTAGTTCCCTGGGTCTTCCATTTTCCCCTTCTTGAAAATGGGGGTTATATTTCCCATTTTCAAGTTGTCAGGAACTTTACCTGACTGCCATGATTTTTCAAATATGATGGACAGCGGCTTAGCAACTTCATCTGCCAGCTCCTTCAGGACCCACGGATGGATCTCATCAGGTCCCATGGACTTGTGCATGTTCAGGTTCTTAAGATGATCTCAAACTTGATCTTCTCCTACAGTGGGCCTAAGATCTTCATTCTCGCAGTCCCTGCATCTGCCTTCCAAGACTTGGGTGGCATGGTCAGAGCACTTGCCAGTGAAGACTGAGGCAAAGAAGTCATTGAGAACCTCAGCCTCCTCCAAATCCACGGTAGCCAGTTCTCCCATTAGCTTCCTGAAAGAGCCGACATTACCTCTAGTCTGTCTTTTATTTGCTACATACCTATATAAACTCTTCCTGTTCTTTTTCACATCCCTTGCCAGATTTAATTCTAACTGGGCCTTAGCTTTCCTAACCTGGTCCCTAGCTTCCCAGACAACGTTCCTGTATTCTTCCCAGGCCACTTGTCCTCGTTTCCACCTTTTATAAGCTTCTTTTTTCCTAAGTTTCCTCAGCAGCTCCTTATCCATCCATGGAGGCCTCCTGGCCCTCCTGCTGCATTTCCTTCTAGTCAGGACACAACACTTCTGAGCTTGTAGCAGGTGATCCTTGAATATCAACCAGCAGTCCTGGGCCCCCCTGCCCTCTAGGGCTTTATCCCATGGAACCTTACTAAGCAGACTCCTGAAGAGGCCAAAGTCTGCTCTCTTGAAGTCCAGGGCAGTGAGCTTGCTGTGTGCCCTTCTCACTGTCGTCAGGATCTTGAACTCGACCATCTCATGATTGCTACAGCCAAGGCTGCCCTGGAGCATCACATTCCCAACCAGCCCCTCCCTGTCGGTGAGCACGAGGTCAAGCATAGCGCCTCTCCTTGTCGGCTCTTCTATTACTTGCAAGAGGAAGTTGTCTTCCACAAAACTGAGGAACCTCCTGGATTGCTTGTGCCGGGCTGCACCACCCCTCCAACAGGTATCAGGATGGTTGAAGTCCCAATGAGGACAAGGGCCTGCGAGCGTGAGGCTGCTTCTATATGTCTATAAAGTGCTTCATCCACAGAGTTCTCCTGAATAGGTGGTCTGTAACAGATCCCCACAGTAATGTCTCCCATTGCTGTTCTCCCTTTGACCCTGACCCACAAGCTCTCCGTTGACTCAACACCTGTCCCCAGACAGAGTTCCATACTCTCCAGCCTATCACTGACATAGCTACTCCCCCCTCCTGTCTGCCTGGCCTGTCTTTCCTAAAGAGCCTGTAACCTTCCATTCCAACACTCGAGTCATAGGAGCCATCCCACAATGTTTCTGTGATGCCAACAATGTCATATTCCCACAGACATGCACACATCTCTAATTCCTCATTTATTCCCCATACTACAGGCGTTTGTATAGAGGCACCTGTGCTGAGCTCCAAATGAAGCCGACTCCATGGCTGAAGCAGCTGAAAGATCTGTGCATCGCTCCAAGCATTTATTACAGGTGCTGGCAACTGGGAGTGTTGGGATCGATGCCTCCCTCCCCCAACACATCTAGTTTAAAGCTGCCTTGACCAGCCTGGCAAGTCTCCTACCAAAGCAGCTCTTCTCCTTCTTTCTTAGACCAGCTCCACCAGCCTCCAGTAGACGTGGCCTCCCAAATCGAGTCCCACGTTCTAAATAACCAAACTTCTCACTATGGCACCACCCTTCTCACCATTTATTAACCTGCCAAATCTGCCCGGCCTTTTCACGGTCTTCCCCTTTGACCCGGAGGATCGATGAAAAAACTATCTGAGCCCCAGAGCCCCTAACCACCTCTCCCAAGGCTCTGTAGTCCTTCTTAATGATTCCCAGGCTACTGCTGTCAATATCACTAGCACCCATATGGACCGCAAGAAGCGGGTAATAGCTAGTGGGACTTTCTAGACCAGGCAGCCTCTCAGCAACATCCCTGATCCGAGCCCTTGGACGGCAACACACCTCCCTCGAGACTGGCACAGGCCAGCAGATGGTGCCTCTGTGCTTTTCAAGAGTCACCTACTGCTGTGACCCGCTGCTTTTTCCTGAAGGCACCAGTAGCGATCCTCTTTATGGGTGCGTCAGCTGGTTGTTCATTTGGTGCGGTGTGCGTGTCCTCGTTAGCCCCCTGCAGAGCTGCGAAGCGGTTGTGGGTGGGGACATCGCATTTTGGAGGAAGCACCTTACTCTTAATTGTCCTCTTCTGCCTTTTTTTGTTGTGTTTTTTTTTGTTACTAGCTCCCAGCTTCCTGGATTAATGCCCTCTTCCTTTCCTTGTGGCCCCTGCACGGTTTGGGCCTGGAGCAAGCCCTGCACCTCCCTCTTAGCTTCCCTGACAACTTTTAGCTCCTGAGTGTCCCGCAGCTCAGCCCCTGCTGCACGACGACCTCCACGAGGGCGCACCGAGCGCAGCCCTGCCCCTTGTGCACCCTCGCCCCAAGAGACCGGCGGAGGCACTTTGTGCACCCCGAGCTCCGCGCCGCAGCCTCCCCTCCCCTCGGCTCTGTCCGGAGCAGAGCTCCCGGGGCGGACCCTGCCCCGAGCCGAGCGCTCCCCGCCCCACCCGCTGCCCGCCCGCGCTGCCGGCGCCACCTGCCGCGCCCCGCGCTGCTCCCGCGCTCCCCGGGGCGGGTTCTCCCCGCTCGGGCGGTGCCTCCCTCCTGGCACCGCCCCCGGTGAGTCCCTGCGCGCGGCAGCGGAGCTGCGGCTTCTGGGCAGAGTCTGGCGGGGGCTCGGGGCTTTCTCGGGGACTCTCGCCGCTCAGAGCTGGGGCTCCGGGACGCGGCGTTTCCCCTCGCTCCGGTGCTGAAGGCTCCTCTCTGGAGATACCTTTCTCTTCCCCTTGTAGCATTCCGCAGTAGTGGAATGTTGTGGTTTAAGCCCAGCCGGTAACTCTGAACCACGCAGCCGCTCGCTCACTCCCCCACTTCATTTTCCCCCCAGCTCCGGGAGGGATGGTGAGGAGAATCAAAAGAATGTAACTCCCACGGGTTGAGATAAGAACAGTCCAGTAACTAAGGTATAATACAAAACCACTACTGCTACCACCAATAATAATAATGATAAGGGAAATAAGAATGGGAGATAATATAAAACCAAAAGGGGAAAGGAAAAGCAAACAATAAACACAAGTGATGCACAATACAATTGCTCACCACCTGCTGACTGATACCCAGCTCGACCCAAGCAGCGATCTGGGCCTTCTGGGTAACTCCCCCCAGTTTATATACTGGGCATGACGTGCTGTGGCATGGGATAGTTTGGGTCAAGTGTCCTGTCTCTGCTTCCTCCCTGCTTCTTGTGCCCCTCCTCACTGGCAGAGCATGAGACTGAAAAGTCCTTGATGGGGTAAGCATTACTTAGCAACAACTAAAACGTTGGGGTGTGATCAGCATTGTTCTCAGATTAAAGTCAAAAACACAGCACTGCACCAGTTACCAGGAAGGAGAAAAATAACGATTACAGCTGAACCCAGGACATGGAACTACAGAGATGCTATTTTGTGCAAATGTTACCAATATTAGTAGCTTTTATAACAAGTTTCAATGACAGACTTCTGAAGAGATTTTCTTTGGATTTTAACTGAATTTGCTGGATTGATGAATAATTCTCTCATTTCACGTATCTCTGTCCATGCTGCTATGGCGACCACATTTATTTATTTCTTTATCCATGGATTGATTTATTGTGGAGCTATTCCTGTAGAATCTTGGATTTTCTCTATATTTTCATATGGTGAGTTGACCTTGGCTGGCTGCCAGGTGCCCACCAAGCTAATCTTTCAGTCCACCTCCTCGACAGGCCAAGGGGAGAAAATATGATGAAAAGCTCATGGGTCAAGACAAAGACAGGGAGGTCATCCATCAGTTACAATCCTGTGAAAACCAGACTTGACTTGGGGAAATCAGTTTAATTTATTGCCAGTAAAAATCAGAGTTGGATAATGAAATATAAGAACAAATCTAAAAATCCTCCCAGGCTTAAATTCATTCCCAGCTTCTCTACCTTCCCTCCATGAGTAACCCAGGGTACGGTGAATGGGGTTTGTGGTCAATCTGTAACGCCTCATTTATGCTGCTTTTTCCCCCTCACACTCTTCCCTTTTCCAGCATGGGGTCCTTAACATGGGAGACAGTCCTCCATGAACTGTTTCAGAGTCCTTACCATGGGCTGAAGTTCATGAACTGCTCCAGTGTGGGTCCCTTCCATGGGGTGCAGTCCTGCAGGAACAGGCTGATCCAGTGTGTGTCCCCCACGGGGCCACAAGTCCTGCTACCAAACCTGCTCCAGTGTGGGATCCTCTCTTCATAGGGCCACAGGTTCTGCCAGAGGCCTGCTCCAGCACGGGCTTCCCATGGGGTCACAGCATCCTTCAAGGCACATGTACTTGCTCTGTCATGGGATCCTCCATGGGCTGCTCTAGCATAGATTTCATTGGCTGCACGGAGACAGCCTGTCTCACCATGGTCTGCACCACAGGCTACAGGGGAATCTGCTCCAGTGCCTATGGCATCTCCTCCCCTCCTTCCTCGCTGACTTTGGTGTCCGAAGGGCTGTTGCCCTCACATACTCTCACCCCTCTCTCCCAGCGGCAGTTGCACAGCAGTTTTTTTCCTTCTTAAATGCATTATCACAGAGGTAATACCACCATTGCTGATGGGCTCAGCATTGGCTAGAGGTGGTTCCATCTTAGAGCCTGTTGGAACTGACTGTCTGACATGGGAGTTGTCATGGATTAAGCCCAGCTGGTAACTCTGAACCATGCAGCCGCTCGCTTATTCCCCTGCTTCTTCCTCCCCCTGCTCCTGGAGGGATGGGGAGGAGAATCAAAAGAATGTAGCTCCCAAGGGTTGAGATAAGAGCAGTCCAGTAACTAAGGTATAATACAAACCCACTACTGCTACCACCAATAATAATAATCATAAGGGAAATAACAAGGGGAGAGAATACAATTGCTCACCACCCGCCGACCGATACCCAGTCGTGATCCGGGCAGCGATCTGGGCCTTCCAGGTAACTCCCCCCCAGTTTATATACTGGGCATGATGTGCTGTGGTATGGAATACCCCTTTGGCTAGTTTGGGTCAGGTGTCCTGTCTCTGCTTCCTCCCGACTACCCTGGCAGATCATGAGACTGAGAAAGTCCTTGATCAGAGTAAACATTATTTAGCAAGAACTAAAAACATCGGTGTGTTGTCAGCGTTGTTTCCAGACTAAAGTCAAAAACACGGCACTGCACCAGCTACTAAGAAGAAGAAAAATGACTGCCACTGCTGAACCCAGGACAGAGTAGTTTCTGTGTCTTCTCACAGAAGTCATCCTGCAGCCGCTACCAAAACCTTGCCAGGTACACCCAATACATTCCATTAGTGTGATCTGCAATAAGAACATCTGATCATTTGTTTGGAAGCTTTCCTATTTCTTTTCTGAGTTGTCATTGTGTGTATTTACCCAGGAAAATAGTACAAGTTAAAGAGGTTCACTGGTTATGTAGTCAGCATTATACTGAAGGATGATTGCTGTTTTCTAGAAAGCATAAAATGTGCCTACTCTGGTTATCTAGGTTTTATTTTGACCAAACAGTCACAGCCAAAGAAATACCAATTAAGGTACTTCCAACTGAATTTTAGCTCTTCAGTACTTCCCCTGCAAAATCTGTGCACATGTTGTTCAAATTTATCTTGGTTTGCTTCACCTGGGTGAAGCATCTTTCCATTATTTAATTTCCTACTTAGCCCCATGGCAACAGTTTAGAATTCATTTGTTTGTTCTTTGTGGCTATGTTTATTGTCTTTCTGCACAGGAAGAAGTATGTTTCTTGTTATAAAGTGTATAAATGACATGAAAATGACCACAGTGATCTAACAGAATCAGGAAATCTAAAGTGAAGGCACCTAACATGTCCTTGCCACCTGCCAGTGTGTCAAACTAAATTAAAAGAGAGCAAGAAGATGGCACTACAGTGGGGGTTATAGACGAAGTGTCAAGCATTATTTTAAATCTTCCTTTCTTTTGTCAACTTAAATCAAGTTCTTGAAATGTAGTGTGGCAGAGAACAGGGAGGTGGCTCTGCAAAGTGCCTAAATTAAAAATGTTTCCTTTTTCCTATGAAGCAGGATCACCTGTTAAGTGTGGTAACAAATGTAAGATTTTATTGCTTCTGTTGCTATCAGTCTTGCAGAGCCAGCTACATCTGGGAACAAGTGCAAACTTCTTCACAGAAATAACCAAGGTAACACTGACTACAGTCTAAGACAGTCTGAGGCAATGATCCAATTTACTGGTCGACTAGGTGTCACAGTTGACATAAAATGAAGGTAATGGGGCTACACAGCTGTCACTGAGGGAATGGGGAAATCAGTGGGGTTGCAAAAATATACATGGGGGTATGATTTGATATGGAGAACATTTACTACAAAGAACAAAGAAGGAAGTTGGAAAGGATTGATTTTGATACCTCAGGTCGGGTGGAGAAGGAAAAAAGAAAGTATAATTTTGTTAGTATGCTATGCCCATCACTCTATCTTTCAGTGCCAGGGTCACTGCCACCTGTCAAAACACAGGCGTACAACATGTTCTTATGAAAGAATTTGAGACTGCTCAAGAGAAGTTACAATTCACTGCCCATCTTTACTGTGCACACTTATTTCACAACATTCACAGTTCTTCCTAAGGGTTTATGTTCTTTGCACCAGGTAGGAAGAAAACCTCATGTTTAAGAAGGTGAATCACAGAAAACAGCACACTGGGTAATGAACATCTATGCCAGAGGATACAAAACGATGAGAACAAACTCATATAATAAAGCATACCTTTCTCTCAGAGTTAGACATTTTCTTTCAGGCCAGCACAGATTGTCCATACCCAACCGAAATTGAGCCCCTGAGCTGAGCATCGATGAAAACTCCTGTAACTCAGACTAGTGCAAGGGTTGTGAAGGCTTCACTCTCTTCCTCCTCTGTTCCTACATAGGACAATGGGACTGATTCAAGCATTATCAGGTAAAGCTTTTTGAGGCAGAATAAACCCCTTCCATTGAAGCTGTTCCACTTCACATGCAGTAATTAAATATTCAGTAGTCCAAAGAAAGCACAGGAAAAATGACTTTGTAGCCTGTGGGTAAGGAGCTTGTTTATGACGAGGATGTCTAAATTCATATACCTTCTCCCTTCATTCTATTGCCACTTTGCTTAAAGTTTGCAGGTTCATCCTCTTCAACAAATTAACTATTATTTTTTCCAAGTAATGTGGGAAAGCCAAAGTCATTGGATCGCAATATATATATACATATATTTATATATTAGTGAATTTAGACTTCCTTTTGTTTTGTAGGTGGATTTTTTGCAGTGTTCTTTGTTTCAGTCACTTATTGTTTCATAGAAAAGCATGCACTTTTTGAAAACAATTAAGTAAATTAGTAACAGTGAATTTTAGCTCTGTAAGACAAAATAATAAATACTGCTGGTTGTTTCTTTCTCTACAATTTGTTTCCTTTAGGAGATTAAGAAACCTAGACAGAATTTCTTTAATGATTTGATACCAGATTATTGCTGAGTTTCCAGAAGTCCCTCATGACTTCATTGTAAATTTATGCAATATATGCCTGAATGGGACAAACTACAAGATTAATACCAGAGAAAAGATACTTAAACATGCAAAGATTTCAGCAGGAGGTGAGGATCCAAAAAATCCCATAGGTGGGATTTTTTTGCCTATCAAGAAGCATGTCTGAGTGTCTGTCTCAAACAAGAGTGATTTCTAACGGCCTTGATTAAAGGTTAGAGGCTCCTCAGAGTCCTTCTCCTTTGCTCATACTGCTTTATTGTGCTTTCCTCCATTTAATTTATTTGTTGTTATGAAAAGGTAGAGGGTTTTCATAAAAGCCTAGCAAATGTACTTACTCATTAATTTACTTACAGTTGAGAAAAATTCTGTAGTTGTTCAGGCATTAAAAGGAAAACTATATTGAGAATACCTACCTTTAAGAACTTTCACATGCATTAATAAAAAACTTTTTCCTGTTCTCTCCTTGCCTGACATACCTGTCTTTTCCTTTAATGACTCAGAATCTCCTGCTAGATCTTTTTTTTTTTTTGGATAGAAGAGAGTTGATTCTAATGCGGTTCTTTTTTTCCCTTCCTGAATTTCCTGAAAGATTAAAGAGCAGAAAATATGCCCAACAGGAACAAAGAATTTATAACTATATGACAAGAATAATAATGCAAGCAAACACAAGAACGGATATATTAAAGTGGGTGAAGATGACTACATAATAATTTGTATTTTATTGTCAGATACATATTTTAATGTGCTTTTCATTTTATTAGGTCCATATACATATACATGGAGAAAAGTCAAAAATCGTAACTTACCAAAGTTTACCATGATACAGACGGCAGAAGCACTAAAAATGGTGGTATGGACTGTAAGAATAGGACAAAAATTCTTCCTTCTGACTTCATATTTGCTTTCAGAAACCCCCTTATTTTCACTGTTTTTAGCTTCTTCTTTTCTCGGTTAGTACTGTATTGACACTAATGGTGACTAGTGTACAGTTGCACAAATAGAGAACCGAAAATCAAGTAAAGTCTGCATAAAGACTGAAGTTTCTCATGTTAGGTTCTGCATACCTTTTGTACACCACTCTCTTAATGCACTGTGCCCAAGCTCTGGGCTATCAAGCAAGCTTAGATTTGACAACTATCTATTGTGAGAAAGGCACAGTGATTTCATCATGTTTACACCAAGCTGGAGCTCTCTGGCATCTATTGGGTGCAGAATACATTACATACTCTGTGAGGAAGTAGCTTATGGTAGCACAAATATGAAAGGTTCACAGAAAGAAAAAACAAATCCAAGGGAATAAATGAACAGACCCTAATTTGAGCAAATGCAGCATCAACCTAAAGCATTGTAAGCATGAAATGATCATTTGGCGAGTGTCTGAATATTAAAAAGAACTCTAAAGCAGCTCTAAGTTACATTATGTATGGACACAATTTCTTGTTCGATTAAGTCAGCAGCAAAACTAAATCTAAAAATGTGCATATATTTGAAAGATTTTTTTTCCCGTCTTCATGGTGCAGATTCAACCTCAGCATCCACATTCCCTCTTTGGTCTCATGGTTCTTGATTCAGCTGTAATGAATATGAACACACCTCCCAAGAGCACGCTTGGTATTGTAGTCTGCCAATTAGGACAGTCAGAGTGAAGTTTCACAAGAGACTATGACTTTGAAAGTAATTCAGAGGACACTGTTGTTGAGAATTGTGTTCATTCCTTCTTCAGATGGATGATTTTTTATATGTAACAGTGATCTTCCCCTTGTTCTCCGCTTCGTTGTGGCTGCCATTTGGTTTGCATCCAGAGAAAGGCAACAGAACAGGCATTTCCATCCTTTTAGTCACTATAATAACTCCAGACATGACCCTTACTGTGAAAGGTGATACACATTCACTGGAACATAATGGCACAACTTTGATGAGAGTCTAAATAAAACAATGAACATCATGATAGACAATTACCATAAACGATGTCACTGTCCAGATTAAAACACTATGGTCTCAGTTTGGGAGAAATAGAGGGAGAGCTGTGAGCAGCTTGGTTACAGGCCATGCCAGAAGCACTCAGAGGATCTGGAATGGAAAGTCGTCTTCAGTCTGAGGCTGTACCCGCTGCCAAGTTTCTGAAACTTCTGCTTTTTATTGGCTTAATTCCACACACTTTTTACAAGAGCTGTATGGAAATTGCTGACAGTTTTAACAGATTAACTTTTTCCCTGCTTGTCAGCAACACATGCACCTGTTGTGCTACGTGTAACAATAATAAATATCATACATAAGTATAAAATTCAGGGGGGCTGATTTTTAACCACCTTACTGCCTATGCTTCCATTTAGAGTCCTACCTAACACACAGGTGAATTAACATGGAATATGGTTTAGGTGAAATACATATGTAATTCCACGAACTAAATTTTTTAGCATGTGTTACACACAGTTTCCACGTATAGCATTACTAGTGGGTTAAGTGAAAAGGAATAACATGGGCTTTAAAACAGAGCGCTCTCTAGCGTGTGCGCGTGGGGTTGACTGTTATTATTGTTTTCATGATCATACTTTGGAAAAGCTGTGAATTGCCTAGCAGGCAGGCTGCCTACTGGGTTTGCTGTATTTCTACATAACTTCAGTGATGCTCTTAGGCTTACATTCAGGAGTAATCCATGCTACTAGCAAATTGGAAAAACATCCAGTGTGTTGAGTCCCTTGGGATGTTTTCCAGGACATACTTACCAAATGGGTTTTCCTGGCGCTCTGTGAAATCTCCAAATGCCCTTGCAGTGATGGTGTCCGATACGGAAGACTGTCATAGCCTTTCCTAGAAACCCCCTGATATCCGCTGCAGCAACATCAGGCCTGTCAGCATCTGGAGCTCAGCTGAACTCAGGCTGCGTGCCATGAACAAATCATCTAACATGACAGGTTTTTTGGGAGTGTTCCCAGCAACATTGGGCATACATCAGTACTTTGTTTAATCTCTCTGTAAAGCAGCCTATATATGTAACTGGTTAATATATGTATCCTAATATATCATGGATATAATTGGATTAAACATGAGTGGCTTTTCTTAGAAGATAATTCAGCTTCAGCAGCAGTGGCCTTCCATTTATATGCTATGGAGAGCTCAGAGAGAGAATTATCCTTCAAGAACTCCTGATAAGGACGAAGCTGAGATGAAGGTAATATTTCTGGATTTGCCAGGAATAGCAAGAACAATTACATTAGTAATTGAAAAAGCAGCTAAAAATAAGCTGAGGCACAAATATATGTTACAGAGGATGGAAGCTCCACACCAATCTTCTTTTTTTTTGCCCCTTTCAGTCCGCCTCCACTGGACTTTTGTCTCCAGGACTAGCTTCTCTTCAATCTTTGGTAAATACCTTCCCAAACTTTTGGAGGAACTATGAATAAAGGATAAATCTTTGTCATTTCAAATCCTTGGCTAAGGATTTGCTTTTGATTTATAGCAGTTACAGGAAAAATGTGTTTAACCCATTGCCTTCATCCTTATGAATTAGAGCGGAAGCATCCAAATATGAGAGCTCAGAAGCCTGCATAGATTACCTTGTGACCCCGGAAGAAGGTCTTGCAGTCTGGATGCTCTCCCTGTATGGCCAGGCAGTGCATATCTGCCCAAGGGTGTTGGAGAGGTATGAGACCTGTTTCTGCCCACTCCCTGATGTGGGCAGCTGTCAGGAAGACCAGTGAGGACAGCACAGCTCTCCCCTCTCTTCCTCTACTTTTGTCCACAGCCCCCTTCAGCTTAGGTTTGCATTTGCTGTAGGTGCAACTAGTCTGTAAATACATTAGTAACCTGGTCGTCATGAAAGCAATCACAGGGTCATGTGATTGCTTACTCAATTGCGCAATTTCACTCTTCCTCCTGAAGACAAAACTATTATGGGAATAATTATATAACTTTTACATGTAAACATGTAGCATTTACATGTAAAAAAAAATAAATGCTCTTATTACTAGATTTTGTGTAGATAGTTCTTCAGGACAGATATGGAAAGTTACCTGCCTTAATTTCCCAGAATACAGTGAGTTTCAGAGGTACTCATTTCCAGCCCTTGGGCAGTGTGTCAAAGCTGAGAACTCTGAATAAAGCCCTGCGTGTATCCCAGCAAGATTGGCAGATATGGCCAGGGCTGCCTGCAGCCACCCATCCTCCTCTTCAGCCTACCCCACCTGGAAGGTAGCTTCCAATGGAATTATATGTTTATGACCATCCACATTACAAAGGACATGCACAGCATCTAGATGAAACAAGTGATACTGAGAACATACCGCAATACCATGTTACCTTTTTTTTTCCTAACGTGAAGCTTATCTGACAATTTCTAATTGTGTGCTTGTTGTAAAGAGGTGTTAATGTCTTTATTAAGGAGAAAGTAAATCAGAATTCTGTTAATTTCAGTGTTTATGTTCCCTCATATTTCATTCCTCCAAATTTTAAATCTAAAATAGCAAAAAGGTTCAGATCTATCAGTTCCCGAAAAGCACAGGCATAGTGTCATTCAGAAGATCACTAATCATAATGGCACCTTACATTTTGTTTCTGCATTAAAAACAAAAATTTGTTGGCTTGCCTATTCTTCTGGACACTTTGTAGCATATGAACTTTGCTTTTATTGACTTATTCTTTTAAAATTAAAAATAGCACGCTTCCAACTGATATTTACAATGACAATCTAGTGCCAATAGGTTATCACATTTGATTTAGTTTGATAGCTAACCAAGCTCATAACAATCACAAGCGAATGCAGTAGGTTGTGCAAGAGAAAATGGAAATTGACATGGGAGAAATAGCAAGTATGATTTAGTGGCTACAAAAACAACAATATGATATGCTTCTTCATTTGAGGTTATGGTCTATTCAAGATGTCTTCCTAAACCAGGAAAATAACCCAACAAAACCAAAACACAACCCCCCCCCTCCCCCTCCTCCCCCAGGAGTTTGATGATAAACCCCACAATTCTGTCTCCAGTATTAACTGGTAAAGCTGATAATACCTCAAATTTCAGGGTGGACTATGTCTGACTACATGATTTGTAAGTCACTTGATGTTCTTTAAAGTAAATGTCCTTGAGAGCTGTAAATTTCACTAACAAAAACTTCACATTTTAAACAACCTTTCAGTGTTTTTTATGAGACTTCATTACACTTTGCTAAAAACCTGGTTTGTGCTTTGGCTAACACAAATTTTCTTTTCGTTACTCTTTGTTTGTTATTGCAGCACTTAAAAAACACCCTCTAATTTGAAATTATATATTTGTAGGAACTGAAGTGGCACTTTCTTGTCTTTCACTCTCTGAAGAGTTTGCAGTTTTATGAAACTGAAGCTTGCCTTACTCACAAATTACTCTTCATTCTATCCAAGTCATTAGTTCTCAGAATTAAACATCATTAGCTATCAAAAAAAGTAAACAATTGCTTCTGTGTATTGATTACTTCGTAATATGTTACTATTAACTACATGAGAGCATTTAAACTCATATCACCAGCGTAATTATGGGCTAGTCTGCTGAAAGCATTTCAAAATCTGTTTGAGTTTTCAGGCCTAAGCAATTGATCACAGATGTCTTACCTATTAAGAAAATGCAACGACACTATATTAAAAACAAGTTTCTTGCTAAATGCACCTGCAGTTTCCATGCTGAGAAAATGTTTTCTTTTTCTATTCATCTATAACTGTCTTTTGTGACAAAATTATAATATGCTTGTCATCAATAGGTTCTAGGTCATCCAGGAAACTGTGAATACACAATAGAGCTTCCCCAGCGCTTGGCTGGAAAGAAGCATTTGGAAATTCAATTAAATTTTTCATCAGAAAAAGACCTTTTCACACTGACATGTTCCATGGGCTGTATTTATTCTGTTTAACTTAGTTTTAATTCATTTTCTTATATTTTGTTTGTATCTCAAGCCAGATGTTCTATATCCAACTCAAATGACATTCTGCTTCTTCTATCACACATTTCTTCACTTGCTACCAGTCTGATTATTTCACCACAGATTTGTGAGAACAGATAAAATAAGTAGCATTAGCTTTTCAATAGTTCACAAAGGAAAACCTTTCCTTGGGTGTCTGGCAGTTTTGTTCCAGAGTGCTTTGCTAACCCTAGCACTCTCCTGCTGATAAAGAAAGAGGAGGATAACCTGACTCTCTGCATGAGCAATTTGTTCAATAAGAAACAGAATATTTCTACAGCTGTTTACGTAATAAGGACTGTAATTCCACATCTGGATATGTTTTGGTATTATGCCTGCAACTAGAAGTGCTAGTCTAAATCTCAAAATTTCTCATGATAATCCTAGTGAGGAGAATTTAAGATTAAGATAATTTGATGTTTATGGGCAAATAGGAAAGGAATCTATTTGCTTCATTTCACTTGCCAGCTGGTTATGGTGAGAGGTAAATTGACTCCTATGTCTCCAAAATTGAAACTGGGTGAAAACAATGTTTGGTTTATTCTCATTAGTACTTTCCTGAGGCCTATTCTCATTGAGAGTCTGCATTAGTATTTTACTTGGGTCAGGAGTACTATTTTGAAGTGTTCCTCCAACACTCCATCTTCATTATGCTTTAGTGCACATCACAGAGATGGTTCAGAGAACTTGATCTGAATTCCCTTTGGATATAACAACTTCAGTGAAGTGTCTAGGAGTTTAGTTAATGCACCCCTCATGCAAGTGGGAGGTCACTCCAAGGAACCAGACAAGACTTGGACTGAAACCTCCTCCTCCCCCTGCTTAAAATGTGCGATCGACATATACCATGGACATGGGGTACTCAGCGCTGGCTAGTTTGCTTTCCAGGTCTGCTCGCATTGCTACACCTGACTGAGGAACAGAGACACCTTTTCCTGCTTTGTGCTTACAAAATAAAGTTGTTATGAAATGGAAACAAAATTGCCTGCAAGCATGAACTCTGGGAAACATTAGTGTCAATCATCCTACACTAGTATACATGTAATAAAATGCAAATATCTGTTCATAAAATCAGTGTCACCAGACATTGTTTAATGTCTGTTGGACTGGTATTTTTGAAAGGTCAGGATCATAGCCAATATATGCACGTCACTTTTCACTGAAGTGGACAAGATTGCACATATTTCTTTGGAGAACAGCCACCATTACCACAGGCTGCATTATCCCAGTTAAGATTGTTTTAGAACTGACTTTTCTTGGAAAATCATTTCATATCCAGAAAGATAAGCAGGTTTACCATACAGCAACAGGAACATACTGATCTCACCTAAATGGGTACAAACTCGTGGGAGCATTTTTGATGCAGATTTTCTAAAAACAGCAGACAAAATTATTTTATAAACACAGCAGACCCCATAAACCCGCATATGTTGTTTTCAAAAGTACTTGCATACACTTGTAAGATGATGAATGAACTAATAATGCAAGAGAGGAATTAAGCATGCTGCAGAATATCTAGCTGGGTCTCTACATTAAAGATAAAAACAACACACCCTGTTGCTCAGACATATTTATTTATTTATTTATTTATCTATCTATCTATTTATTTATTTATCTATCTATCTATTTATTTATTTTATTTGGAAACTATCCAAATATCTGAGACAGGATTATGACCTCTTTGAATTTGTTACCAGGCTAATATCGGAGTGCTTGCAACTGAAACATTATGGTTCAATTCCAACCTCAAAACAGGCAATTCCAGGTAAAACCACACATACTGTTATCACTATTCTGTTATTACTTTCAACAAACTTGGGAGGCTAAAGTGTCTCCAGAGAGTAATCCATCCAAATGTAATGCAATAGCTAAACTAGGAGGAGTTAATCCTATTCTGAGGATGCGTCTTTCTCTCTTCTAGTTGAAAAGAGAGCATAATTTGTAATTTCTGCGTTCAGGTTAATGCTGTTCACATTAACCATTAACTTTTCTTCCTTCTCAGACTTATTCCTGTCATTTACAGATAGAACAAGCCCTAACCCCATTAACTAAACATCATTATCAATGCTGTTTCATAATCTGACTGAGCTGCTTCAAAATGCTCACATCAGCTGTGCTCTGATGCTCGATGAGACCAGAGTCAATGAAGAACCAGGGTCTTCTGGGCCACAATTGTGCAATCAGGTAGCAGTGTCATTTATGGTATTACAATCCTCAGAGTATTGATTGCATGACCTTCATTGCTCTACTAATTTCCTTGCAATATTGTAAGTACAAGTGATAATGTGAAAAGGTAAAATCATTGTAACCATTGTTGCCTTGGGCACCATACTGAATCTCATTGGAGAGATAACTACCATAACTACCTGGAAGTTAAATGTGAGATTACCCAGTGTTTTTATGGGTAGGAATGAAGGTTTTCTGCTCTGCTTCGGTACAAATGTACATTGTCACTCATCACGGAATCAAAGGCAAAGAATCCCTAATGGTTATCCAGTTGAAATTTTATGGTTTTGAAGTAGGGTTTCAGCTACCCAGTTCACGTAAAAGGCAGTACACACTACGTAATGTTTTTTCTGAATATAGATATATTTCTTCTATTTTGACGGAGAGAATTAACAAGTGGTTCATTTTAATTCAGTTTACCTCTCTTTAAAATGAGTGTTTAAAACCATTTTGCAAAGTGTTGCGGACCTTTTTCCCCCCTTTTAATGATTTCATGGACTAATTCAAATGTTTTCAATTGCTATATGGCTACATATTGAATATTTACATGAAAGCAAATCTAAAAATTCATAGGATTTCAAGTAATATTTGTTTTATATTCAAAAGTGAAATTTCCTTTTGAAACAGAGAGTAATATTTTATTAATATTTCCAGTAATGGAATTATGCATACTTTTATCTTCAGACAAAACAAAAACCCACAAAAAAGATACGTCTCCCAAATCCATATGCACAGAAGGCAACTCTGAGCACCACACATACAGCATTTTAGTTAGAATAGTTGCACTATGGCTGTAAAATAACTTATTCTTAAATTACTTGCAAATGTGTTCTTAACTTTTTTATCATAGGAGTTTTTGTGGTTTGTGTGGGTTTGTTTTGAGGGCTTTGGTGGTTTGTGTGGTTTTGTTTTTCCCTGAGATCTGCTCCAGAACTCACCAGATGTTTAGGCTTTACAACAGAAAAATATTTCAGGACATTCTTAGCTACATCTGAAATAATAAATCCTGATGTGCCTCAGGTGCAAAACGAGACTGTGCCCAGCCAGAGCTCTGAATTTCAGAAGGCTTATTAGCTGGAATTCAGTGATGTACCTGAGCAGGATAAATCTGGTTTTGCTATGCTATACTTGAGGTAGGCAACATTTCCAGCTCCGAAGCGAAATGGATTCAGGGTAGTCTGATCTTTCTTTATAAATTGTAATAGAGTAGAAGTAGAGTTATGCAATCAGTTTCAAGGCATGGGCATTATCAGAGTTTTTTCATCACCTGGATTATCCCACCCCTCCTTTATTTATTTATTTATTTATTTATTTATTTATAATGGAGATTCATCTACATTTATCCTATCAGGTATCTCACAGCCCAGGGATAATTACATCCAGAACAAATAACAAGCCTATCTTCCCTTTTTGATTCCTTTTCAGCCTGCTGACCTCAGCTTTTTAGTCCTTGACACAGCAAATTCCAATTAAAACCTTAACACAGTAGAGCAGTAGTTCTTGTTAGTCCCTGTGCTAAGTATGACCTATTTAAAATATCATCCTAGCCCTGGTAATCTTGTCTATTCAATCAATAAACCTAGCTATGCTGTGTCAAATGCTTGCCCTAATGCAACCATTAAGACACAAGTGCAGTGACCTTTCTGAGTCCCGATATCAGTCAAAAGCCAAATGCCATGGCTGGTACTGACCTTCATCTTAGCTCAGCAGATTTTGTAGGATCTGTCAGTGAACCACAATAGTCCAACTTGATGCTAATCCTAAACCAAATTCTGGCATTAATATCAGAGCATAATACTATAATGACCTTGATTAATCCAAGCAGTAATTCACCTTAATTCAGGACTTTTCAGTCATACTCTTCTTCCAGTGACAATTATCTGGATCTTAAGACCAAATTGTGGGTTTTACCTGATGCTAGGTTATTCTAATACAGTCAACTAATTAAGTTAACCCCTAGTTAAATTCAGCCTGTTTTCTTAAAGACTGACATTAAATCTGGCTCAGACATAGCCCTACTTTCAACAAAGTTGACCAGCAACTCTCCATTTGGCAGAAATCACAACCCATTTACCTCTGTAGGCATTCACTCCTACTTATCCCAATACATTTTTGGTTTTTTTTTTTCCTCTAGTCCTAAAGCCTAATGACAAACCTACATTTAATATAGTATCAAGAAGGGTTACAGAGCCCTGGAAGCAGCAGTAAGGGACTCTACAGCACAGGTAGATTTTCATCAATACTCACTGTCAGAGGGAAGGGGTGTGAAAGGGCCAGTCAAACCTGACAAATCAACAAATGCTTACAGGACTGGTGACACAGCAGGGGCTTCAGATACTTAGACCATTGGACTCACTTTGAGATACCTGGTCTGCTTGGGCTGGTGGGGTCCACCTGTCAGAGAGGGGAAAAGCATCTTCAGTCACAGGCATGCCAACCTGGTGAAGAGGGCTTTAAACTAAAGTTGCTGGGAGAGGGGAGCCTCAATCCATCCCACACTTACCAGTTTGATTCCAGTGCCAGCAAGAGATGCCCAGAAGTCTGTATTTCTAAAGGTACCAGCTCTGTGTGCCATGCAGAATTCATAATTAACATTAATTCTCCTACTTCGGCTGTCCATAACCCTGCCTACAAAGCTCAACGTAGCCTTATACGCAATAAAGCATTCACACTTCACAGTCTCAGAATCAATTATAAACTGTACCTGACAGTAATAATTCAGGAGTTAACCTAATTCTTTGGCCGTTGGTACCCTTAGTTTTAACCCTGGGTTAAGAAAATCCCTCCCTGTATCCTGCAGGATGCAGGCCAGCCTTCCTTCCCCTTCCAGGGATGATCTGGAAGTCCTCACACACCACAGGATTAACCTTCCCTGCTCCAGGATTATTCATCATAATTAGATGTGCAGCATTTGCAGGCAGAAACATGGGATTGCTCTGCACCTAAACCCCAGCCATAATGAAAACCACTCTAATTCATCCTCCTCCTGAATTCTGTGTAAGGTATTTAGCAACCTTTATTGATTTTAGAAGGACCAGAATATACAGCTGGCTCCACTGTTCTAAATCTTACTGCAGCTCTAACAGCAGTAGAAGGTATCTCCTGCCAGCTCCTGGCCTGACAAAAAGTACCTGGGTGTTTTTGGAGAAGTCAGTCACAGTACTAACATGGATGGCTTAGTGTTAATTCTTGAGCTAGTGACAGATTCTGCTCTATACTGCCACTGACAGATTAAGACTAGAGTTAGGGGAGAGGAGAGCAAGAAGGCACTGGAGATTTATTGCTCACTCCTGTGAGGCTGGGTTAGGAGTTTTTCGCTAGTGGATGTTTTAGGAACTGATGGGTGATGGCACAGTAATTTCAGTATGGTTAAGACTAGAACTAACAAGATTTAAAGAACCAAGAGTTTCTATATCATGCCAGACCCACAGAGTCATCATGCAATTTTTATATGTTTATAGAACCAGCCCCTTCCCCTAGCTTTTACAGACTCTATGGGGAAAACCAGCTTCTGCCCCCATGAGGGGCAGCAGTCATGAGCACCAGCCTTAATCATGAACTCTAGCACAAATTCTGCCTGATGAAATCCTGTAATTATAATTAGTATCTCCACTTTTATATCAGTCCTCAGATTTCATTTTGGCCATAGCCCTCATCTGGCCCAGAGGCAGTCATACTGGCATTATAGAATTAAACAGGTTAACAGAATTAGAAATGTGCTTTCAGTTTTTCAGTTTCAGAATAGACCCAGCTAGCATTCATAAACACAGGAGTCAAGAATTTTTAATAGTTAGTAATCAAGTTTATTTAATGAATAAACAGCAGTGTCTAGATTGTCAAATTGCAGCCTCCCAGATAATCCCAGAGCTCAATGAACCATTCCTCCAGTCAAACAGCTGGCTTCTCCATGGTTTTTTGGTTTTTTTTCTATTTGACACATAAGCAAAACCAAGCATCTACACAACTTTCCAACTTACATATGAATATATGTTTATACCTGTTCATCTTCTGAGCCATCACTGGTTAAAATGCTAATTAGTTTGAAGGTTAGGGCCTTCATACATTAAACCTCATTCCCTCCCAATCCTTGTTGTCATAAATGGTGAAGAAAAATCTAGTTGTAACTCAAATCTTGCCAGTCCCAAAAATAAGACCTTGTCTTATCTCACCACATGCTCATCCTTGCCAAAGCAGGAAGGAAGAGTGTTCATAGATGTGAAAAACAATTGCTGGTTTAAGGTATGCAATTGTTTCTGGGTGAGGATTAGGTTAGGTTTATATTTTAGGAGGTTTTATGTCACTGGGCTACATTAAATATTGCAGTTAGGTTTATGTCTTGAATACAGTCCAGATGAAGGAAGAATAATGAATAATTATAAGGTACAAGACTTGCAGAATTGGGCTGAGCTGCACTGATGTAGTTGCAACTTGAAGGTAAGCCCTGAACAAGAAAAGCTTGCTGGAGTACAAGTAAGCAAAGAGTGGTACTTGGAGTTCAGAGAGAGAATACAAATCAGGAGTTAGGTTTGTATCTGTATCCTTCTAAATTTGTAAAGTTAAGAGTCTGGGTGTCATCAGGGACTGAGATTGTGATTTATGGTTCTAGTTTGTATTGGCGCAATTAGGCTATGATATTGGAGTAACACAGATCAGGTCTCAGGCTGAAAACAGCAGTTAATCAGGTACTTTAATTTCTAGATCCTCTCAAGCTGCTGCTAGTAGGATCAGGAGCACCAATAGAAGCGCTTAATCTAAAATCAGTTCTGATTTTCAGGCATATGGTGGTAATCCATAGAAAGTGGTAGACTAATTGCAATATGGGTGAGGCAGAGATTAAAGGCATGAGACCTCAATCTCCCATTGGGAAGTGCAAGGACGTTAGGGCTCACATGAAGCATGTTGTTGGAAAGTGAGAAAAACATGTGGCATAGTTCTGACAGAAGGTAAGATTTAATGCTCCTTCAGAAGCAATTGAGTTTTGTGTTGATGTTAGTGTTAGATTTGGAATTAGGACTCAGCAGAATCTGAAATGCTAGGTTTCTCACAGAAATACCACAGGAAAAGAGTAAGGTTTTGTAAAGACGTATTACCATTAACTAAGGGGATAATGAGGTCCTCCGTTGTAATGGAAATTTGGCTTTAATGTTGACTGAAGTCAGGCTTTGAGCCAGAAGTGCCTACAGGGATAATACTCTAAATTCTAATACTAGAATGAGGATTAGTGACAATAGGAATATCTGAGAGAGGGACATGTGGGTCACAAGGTTATGGCAGTAAATTCAGCATTAGGGATTCATTCTGGGAGAGCAGGGACCGACGAGTTAGACTCATTCCTGGACCTGAGTGGGCAAGGGCAGCTGTCAGTAAATTGAATACTTTGTTGTCATTCCAGGGTAATAGTCATCACTGTGCTGCATGAGTGGGTGTGTTTCCGTGTGCGTGTATATGTAAAGTTACATATATGTGTAGAATATTTGTATATATACATAGTTAAATCTTGACTTGAGACTGAATCCAAGTTAGATTTCAGGAACAGTTCCAAATTGAAGGAACTAAATAAGTGAGTATTGTATCTGTAATTACTTGAAGAAAGAAGTGGGTTTGAGGTGGCTATGTTTTTGAGTGTGGAAGTAATATTCAAGCCAGCAGCCTTCACAGAAAACAGGCTTGTTCCTGAATTCTGAAAGTCCTACCCTGTCTCTGAGACACAGATTATGTACACTTCAGAAGCTAAAGAGGGGTCACCTGGCTCTGATATTAACATGTACATATCCAGCTATACACATGTATATGCAGCTGTATATGCAGTAAAATTTAGCACTACCTTGAGCCATAGCTAGAGGCTTCTGTTCACTGCAGAAGAGAACCACACAGTTCAAGAAACCAGTGAAGGCAAGCACTAACTTCAATCCTATCCTGCATATTGCATCCCCCTGAAACAAGTTTCTTCCCTTAACATACCGCTAATGCAAATTCTGACTTTAACCTCAGTTTAAATGAGTGACAGCCTATAAAACTGTAGCCACTCCAGCTCAGGGGGACACCTATTGAGCAGTATTTGCATGGATCCCCACATCGGTGTCTGAGCACTGTCTCTACTGCATTGCTGAGACAGCACCAGCTTATAGGAGGAGGGAAGGGAGCGGAAAACAAATGTCTCAAAGTGCCTTGCTGGCAAAGCACAGTTGCAATCCTATCTAAAAACAAGTTAGAAAAGGCATCAAACTGTATTTCATTTCAGCCTAGGATAAGTCATCCAAATGGGGAAGTATAGAAAGATTTCAATTTCTACAGTAATCCATTCATTGGCTTGTTTTTCTCTCTTCAACACACATTACATGAATATATGCAGAAAAGAGAAGCATTTAGATTAATTGTTTCACTGAACACATCAATTTTTGGTGTCCAGGATATAAAAAGTAAGGCAGGGTAAAAGAAGAGTTTTAAAATAATTAGTTCAGGGTTTGGTTTCTTGGTTTGGTTTGGTTTGGTTTTTTTCTTACAAAAATGGGTATCAGATAGAAACAAGTAATTGCTTCATTGATTACATTGTTCTTTCTTGTTAACATATAAAAATAATTATGAAAAATGAAGATATTTTAGTATAATTACTACATTGATTCAATTTTTGTCATTCTTTGTATTTAAAAAGAGCATGACAGATAAGTTGCTACTATAATCAGTTTTAAGTGAATTCTGTGCTGGTAAATGAGGTCAGACTAATGGTCTTCATAATTGAAGTTTTCTGAAGTAGTGCTAGTTAGAAAATTGGACCTATTACTTCCTCTACAGAAAATTTTGTGTTTTTTTCTGTGTGTAAATTGAAATCCTTCATTTAGTAGCATCTGTTTAGAACTGTCACCATGATTCCCTGTAAGACTGAGAGTTTAGATGCCATTTTACTACATTCTCCTATCATCTGGGTCTAGTGCTTTGGCTGTATATTTAAACATGTCCACTACTGACTTTTTCATTATTCTCATAATTATTAAACAAAATGTTGCTTCATTTAATCTGGTGAAATATGTGATATTTAGTAAAGGTCTTTCCAAATAGGGCATATAACACCTGTAATTTCTTAGTCTTAAAACTGGAGTTAAAAATGTATTAGTGTAAGTGAAATGGAAACCAAAATATTCATAGAAGCACAGAAGTTGCATGAAAAAAAGCTTTTGAAGTGAATTAGTATTATTGCCTTTAGCACTTCCTTTGAGAAACTATATTCCAATCTAATAAATGTACCTGTGAAAAAAGTTCCCTAGTTCTGACTGAAAACCCATTTTCATTAAAGTCAGTGAATAAACTCCTGTAGGATACAAAGGGGCCAAGGCTTCAGCTATTCGTATATGACTAAGTCAGGCACATGCCTGCATGTAGGCAGAGGGTCCCTGCTTGAGTAAACAGCACCTTGGTGGTGTGGGTTCCTGAATTCATCATTCGTCTGCCCATATCCACTTCTGCTCTCTCTACCTCAAAAGATATGCAGCCCTCTGTATAAGACAGAGCCAACATAAACTCATAACGTTAAACCACATTCAAGAGGAAGAACTGCAGAATAAGTCAAAATAAGGTGCCTGCTTTTCAGAATCTCTTATTAGATGCCTTCAATAACTCTGCTCATTCCTTTGCCCTTTGTGGCAAAGAGGCCTCAGGACACAGATGCTTGGTCCAGGGCTGTGGTTCTTAAAAGAATGGAAACCTACATCTCTCATGAGATTTTTCTTCTGGTTTTTTTTCTTCTTTTTTTTTTTCCTGATTATCTTTTGTTCAGATGTCCATTATCAACTGAACTTAAGAAAATATTGCTTTTAGTAATAAAGCATTTCATTTAGACAAAACATTTCATTCTTTTAGGAGAAGGAGAAAGATTTACAGTACTGTAAATTTTATTTTCTGTCATAATTTTGGAGCTGTTAAATAAAATTCATTACTTTTGGTTAGTTTAGTTTGTAGCTGGGAAGTGTTAATCAGAAAAACAGTGCAACTACCAAAGCCCTTTCTTCACAAGTAAGCACTTTCATCTTTAAATGTGGACTCTAATTCTATTTAAGTAAAAGACATTTTGGCAGCAATATTCATGTGTTGTTTGAAAAGAGTCCATCCTTCCCTATAGTGCTTTATGGCATAAGGAAGCATTTCACAGATAAATTGGTCAGCTGAAATTCACTGTTCTACAGTTGGAAAGATCAGAGTTATAACAAAATATTGCAAGTATCAATGCTAGTTCCTGCTTTTACATTTCTCAGTAGGAAAACAGCTTTCCTCTAAGAATTAATTTTTTTTTGTGGATACATGATGTACACAGATACAATTGAACAAATGCCATCAAGAAATGGACATAAGTTACACTTAGTTGGATAAAAATAGTCACAATCCCGTTCTGAACCCTTATAGGCATGTGCCATGTGGAAAAGCCCACCTAAAAACACCACTTCTGGGCCCTGGACTATATCTGCTCAGGTCTCACTGGTCAGATTAATCCAATATTATCTGGAAAAACAAAGAAGCAATGGATTAATTTTGCAAAGTAACTGTCCCTAACTTCACACTTCTTTAACACATGAGGAGGGAGACCAGAAGGTATGAAATGCTAGTAGCAGACCCTAGTTGACCTTAGACACAGAGGAAGTCAAAGACTTTACGCTGGGACTACGTGATGAACAAGGCTATTTGCAGCCAGTGTGGACAATGTAATTCAGAGCTAATAAAGAGTTAAAGCAATGGTCCCTAGAAGGGGAGCTCACACAGGGGTGCCTGAGCCATCCCTGGCACCCGTTGCCCCCAAAACCAGCCTAGACCAGTGACGACGAGGTAGCTACACAGCTTAAAAACAGTAAGACAAGGCTTTAGTGCTTATATAGTGCTTTCATTTATTCCAAAATCCTTATTCTATTAGTTTTCAAGGTCACCTTCTGAATCGTTTAAAAGAAATAAGGGCATAAACAATTACAAAATAACAAAGAAATGAAATAAAGAGCTAAGCAGCTCAACTCCAAGTTTTATTAAATTCCAGACAAAAAGAGATATCAATTACCTCGCCTGAGAGGTAAAATGCTTTCTCAAGTTGACTATTTTTCCAGCAGTGAGGAAAAAATGGCAGAAAAAATCTGTCACGAACACCAAGAAAGAGAAAAAAAAAAGTTAATACAGCCTAATGCATTAAAAATTGTAGATGTAGAAAATAAAAGCCCTGGGTCTCTTTTAGAGTTTCTGCAAACACATGGAGTCTTCAAGAAGTTTTCAGAAGTGTTTGACTCATGAAACTAATTCTGTTCCCAGTAGTATCCATGGGAATTTCACTGTGTATCCTGTAGAGTTACACAATGATTTTTGAAATTATGACATCAAGGTAGACACTTATATTTACTGCTTTCAGGGAAGAAAAAGCCCAACCCAAACCAAAAGCCTTTATTAAGTAGTTCTTGATTTCATGTAATCCATATTTGTATATGTGTATACACACACACATTTCAGTTAAAGCTGTGTAAGATCACGACAATGTACAAATGGAGAGGCTGTGAAATTAGGGTTATTAATAACAAATATGCAGTCCCTTTTGGAAAGATTTTAAAGGTGAGAATTCAAAACCACAGTATGGAAATACTTTTGTTTAATACACACTTCTTGGGATTTAAATGAATAACAATATATTGAAGTGCCTTTGTTAAATGGGAAAAAATTAGTAGAAAAAATATCATCCATACATACATTATTTGCATTGAGGCAAACTCTATTCTCTATCTCAAGTCTTAACTCCAATGTTCTGCAAGCATAAAGAAAGAAAGAAGAAAAAGAGATGAGTTTAGATGAGAGAGATGCCTACCCAAATTGTATCGTTGCTTTCCTAGTACCAATAGTAATTTCGTTTTTGCCATCCTGCCTTAAGTTATAGCACAGAAAAACAAGTAATTAAGAAAAAAGAAATAATTTTTAAAAATTAATTCTTTGTGATGAACTTCAATTGCCAATCCTATTTAAGGTCCTTATGAGAAAAAGGCTATGTGATAGACATATATAAAAGGTGCACACAACGATACAGATAGATAAAAACAGATGACATTGCAGATTTACACATTTCGTAAAACAGAGTATGTGGTGACAAAAAATTAAAAGATATTAAGTAAAATCTGGGTACAGTGTTCAGAGTTTCTTTCTTTATAGAGGAAAATACTATCACTAGGACTCAACTCTTGAAAATTTGGCATACAAGAAATGTAGACCTTTATGTAGCTCTACATAAATAGCACCCATACTGTGTCTGTCAGGAAAAAGTATTAAGTGTTATTGCCATCCTTCATGTCATAAGCTAAAGAGGAAAATCACCCATAGTATTTTCTGTTGCTAAGGAGAATTTAGCCAACTGAACACCGGAACACAAAATAGTTGAGTTCTGCACAAGAGAAGAGGCTTTGTAGAGTGAGCCAGCTAGTGCTAAGGGCACCCAGATGGGAACAGGAAGGCATGAAACTCCCAGTTGTTTTTCCCTGAAGTGCAGAAAAATCCATGAGAGTAGAAATTGTCTTCCTGTCATTCTTCTTGCTTGCCTGTATGGTCTGAATTTATGCCTGAAAACTACAGATTGCATCACTTGCTTGGGAGCAGTATGTTCATGGTGAGATTCTGCTATAATGTGTAGACAAAGAGAGTACCCACCGTCATGGCCAGAACTGCCTGCAAGTGCCAGTGGCAGTACTCCAGCAGGCAAGAGCAAATCAATCAGCATATTCTGCCATTTATAACGCTATCCAAAATTATTCTTGACCACACTGAAGCATACATGAGCTATCTTAAAAGGAAGCATTAGAATTTCCCACTATGGATAAAGCATCAGCTCTGATGCATTTAGAGGAATTAATGAAACCCCTAAATCTCAGAGCAGTTTCCTGATAGACTTAATGAATAGCTGTCAGCACAACTGGCACTAATTGGCATGCTTTTGGGCACCCTGGAGGACGAAACTCCAAGTGGATAGTAATCTCACACTTCTTTGATTTATAAATGTTCAGAGTCAGACTGACACTTCATTTCTGGGGCAGTACATTGATATTTGTACTTTTTTTATGTGTGTTATTCTTTGTTCTGTGCACATGCAGGGACTGTAATGTGTTCAAAATGTCAATTTGGTGTCTTTCCAGAACACCCTATGGAAGGGTTTTAACAAAAATGATCGTGTGGACAGGAAGAAAAGGAAAAGCCTTCAAGTTATATAAAAAAAAGACCCCAAACAAACCACCCCTAACCTGTGTATGATGCTTACAACCTTGATTTCATCAATCATACAACTATTGTGCCATTTTAAATAAATCTTGACGTAGTTAATTCTGCCCAGAGAAATTCTCATGAAGTCTCTGGCTTTTAAAGCTTTGCCACAGTCAGAAGTTTCTTGAGAGTGAGATTTAAGTGCAGGTTGTATGTATGATAGGGTACACTTCTCTCAAGGGGAAAAAAGGATCTTTGCACACGAGCTAGCAGGACTTAATGAAAGATCTTTAGACTGGATTTGAAGGGCAAAAGGGATAAAACTTTTCTTAGGTCAAAATGTTAATGATAATGTTCTTGTATATAACTGAAAGTGATCCAAATTATTATTTAGATCCACTCTGTTCACATAATCTGCACTGAAAGTTGCCATTCCTCAGACAGTCTCTCTTGGCCAACCCAATATAAGTTGCCATGTAGCAGAAAGTGACTCATATTTAACATTTTATTAGGCACTTCGTTTACTCTTGTGGATTTAATAATCTTTAAAAACATTCAAAATTGCAAAAAAATCAAATTCTCTTGTCATAGTGTAGCACTTTAAAAATGGGAAATTAAAATGCAAGTGTACTATACTAATTTAATTGAATCAAAGGAAATGAAATGTAATTATCTCTTGGAACAAGGTGTTTGTAATTATAATGGTAGCTGTATTAATCAGATGTCATATTAATACCTGTAATAAAATGCCTGATGGAGCTTTCTCAGCTAACAGAAAAGTTACAGAAGACTGCTGAAACCAAATGTTTCAGCAATAATAAATTAGGATAAAATTATCTTTCTCATGGTTGAAGTCTATCTGGATTAAAAAGAACTAGAAATAGTCAAGTGAATTAGGGTTCATGTTTTTTTTTTTTTTTTTTTAGATTCCTGAAAGTCTGGCAAAGAAAAGATGGAGAGAAAATTTATATTTTAAAAGTTGTTAAAAAGAAAGGATGTCCCTAGGCTTTTAAAGGGAATTTAAGATTTGGTCAATCATAACCAATGCTGTTAATTTGTGAAGGCATCCTATCCGTAGCACTGTATCCATGGCATGCCTGAGGAGGCATCAACTACCTGCAACTGGAAAATCTTTACATCAGTTATAGATGAAGTAATATTTGAAGGTTGTCTGGATAATCAGAGTGAAAGCCACTGTGCTTTGTTCCCTTGTGTATGTAAAAATGACCGTATTTCAAACATGGCTCTCCATTTATTGTCACAGAAGACATGAGTTTGCTGTGTTTGAAACCCCTGGGTGGTCCGGTTGCGTGCGCTTCCTGGAAGATGGGCAGTGATGTCCTTCTCCTCCTTGGGTGATGGGGAGCACAGTCTCTCTCTGGCTCAGCCTATGACTCTTATACCAGTAGCAGAAAGTATACCTTTCTTCAAAGACTTCAGGAGATTTAAGTTGGTGAAATTCAGGACTGTTCTGTAGCCAAATTCTCACTGGGTCTTCTTTCATTTTTGTTCCTGCATAATGCATGAAATGGCACATAAGAAATCAAGATATAATGAAAGCAGTAGGTATAAATAAACATGAAAATGTACCCACATATTTTCTTAAAGGAAATCAGATAATGGAATCAGCCTCTCTTATGGAAAATGTATTCTTGTCTTTTCAAGCACTTATGAATATTTTCATGACAGTACCTTGAATGTTTTAGTACCTACAGCTACCATATTTAGAGTACTGAAGAGACATTCTGCCCAGAGATATTTTCAGAAGAAATCAGATGCTCTTAATGCTACCATCAGCTGCAGCATCACCTGCTGAAAGACAAAGAGCTTAAAGATTTCAGTTCACTTCAATTTTCAATGCTATTTAGTTCAGTTCCACTGGATCAGGCCCTATCATTTCATAAGACTATTTCTTGCTTTTTGCTTGAACAAAGCAATGAACCCAAAAGTGCTTTTAGTCAAAATGAGCACTGAATTAGGTTCTTTATTCAGTTTTTGCATATTGGCAACAGACAATTATATATTAATTTAAAATATTTCTGAAAACATTCTTGACTGATTTACTAAATTTATATATATAAAATGTCTAAAAAAATATTCTGCTCCATAGTTTTAAAAAAGTTTGGCCTGACAATGTTTCTTTAATTGCAGCAGCTGTAAAATTCTGTGATGCTAGGGTTTATTTTAGTTGAGCAGATCCTGTGCTGTATAGAATAATGGTTCATTAAAGAAAAGCCTCCCAGGAGACAAGTTGTCTAAAGCATAATGATTCAGATTAGCTTTTCAAAGGAATTGGGAATAGTCAGAGTCACCTTTGATCTTGTCTAGTATACCAAAATGAGGATTCTGTATATCAAGTCTGAAAGCTAAATTCAGGGTGAAAGAAATTGAATAAAATGGATTATTTCCTGTGTGAGGTCATTTTACAGATTTATTTCTAAATGCTTTCTCTCGGGAACTGCATGAGATCCTAAAAATTGGAGAACACACAAGCAGGAAGATGTGAATAAGACTGGCTGGTTAAATCCATCAGCAGCTGACAGTCCGAGACAGGGTCAGGTGGATTTTTCATAGGAGAAGAACAATGAGGCAACAAGGAAACTGCTAATATTTTAAAGAAGTTGCAGTTTGATCCAGATTCAGTTAAAAGGTATAATACAACACCCATGCTAACCCAAACCCCTGCATTGCTCTCGCCAGGTTATTGGAAACTCAGAGAAGGGAAGTGTGTTTTTAAAAATTCTCTTTCATGTTGTCAAAAACCAGATTAATCCATCAAGTTTTTGACCAGTTAGGTAGATGGATATGTCATCTCAGGTTGCTCTTCTACCTCCCTGTGGATTTTGGTTTTTTCTCAGTCACATTCTGACTTACACTGGAAGCAATTTCACATTTCCATTGAAGGACATTTTTTCTTCTACTAAATAATTCTGTGTATTTGTTTTTCCTAATTTATTTTGCAAAATCACAAAAGAATTTTTCATTTTTTTATTATGCTTTGGATCTGGTGATTGAACATGTTTGAAAAGTTGAAAATTAGCTCGTGATTTATGGTGCTGCAGCTGTATGTTTTAAAAGTCCAAATACATACCATCTCTAACATCATATACTAACTCCTTGGGGGGATAGAGAGGAAGAAATGCTATAGAAATATTCAGTTACCAACACATCTGCTTGCAAGCATTTAGTCTGGATGCATATTGAAAATTTTAGTGGCTTTAAGAATTCAAGATTAACCTTAAACTTTATGCCTCTACTATGACCTCTAGAAATCCTGGATGTGTACTTTCAGACTCAATGTATTTGATGATCTCCAAAAAGTCAATACAATTCTGGCAATTTCTGAAAGGTTGTTAAAATAGGACTTTAATAGCACAATATAAACCACTTTCATGTAAAATTAAGGTTTTTTATTTCTTCAAAACCAAAATAATTCAGGATAACTATACTTGAAGGGAAAAATATACATCCATATCTAGCAATAAAAATGAGGTTTATGAATTTTATTTTAAAATGAGCACATCTTTCCCACACACGAAAGTCATATATACATAACCACTAAAAACCAAAGTGTTTCCTGACCCCCAGAGCAGCCCGTATCTTGTGCCTTGCTTTTGATTCAACTATACTTTTCCATAGTTCTGTGTTTACTCACCACTTCATCAACGTTACTGATCATTAGTTTGCTAGTTATTTCAAGAGACCTCCAGATTTTTGTTACAATATCCTTTTTTCTCATCACCATGGGAACCACAGTCTTTCATCCTTGTAATGGAAATTTACAGGTAACAACAGCCTTGTTCTGTATTCTTAACTTAGGGACAATTCTACTACTTTTGATGATTTATCGTCTCTGTTGATTATGTCTACACTGTAGTCAAAGGTACCATTGCACTTCCCAGAAATGAAGTCACAGTGGCCAATTGAATACTCGTTACAGTTTTTCCACTGGACAAGAGTGAGCAGCGCTTGTTATAAAAGCAGCAGCAGTTGTTGTAAAATCTGTAAGTCCTAGAAGCTGAGGCATCTGTTATTACCATTCAAACTTGCAAATTTTAGAGCTACTTTGGGTATGCCTATGCAATCTGCAGCTACTATAAAATCTCCACTGCGGACGTTATTTTGGCAGACATCTCTGTATGTTATTCGTTTAGTAGTTTCCACTGATAAATACTAGAGAAAACAGGGAAAAAAATCTAGGAGGAGAACTGGAGCATTAAAAGATCTCATTACAGAATTAACATTAAAAAGAAAAGCAACAGTGGAAGGGAGATGAATACCATTTGCAAGGCTTAAAAGAAATTTTTTAATTACCCTGAAGGATAAATAGAGAAAAGACAAGTGTATTCCCAAATCAAATCAGGTTTCCCTTCACACATGCAGGTTTTAAGACCCCAGGGCTGACAATGCCTCAGGGGCCATCATGGTAAGGAAACTACAGTGGATTTGGGAAAAGATAGATTAATATTTGACTGCTCCCTGGAGGCAGCACCTAGTCTTTCAAGTCTATGAACTATAACTTTCAAATGACATGGTGATATCATCTCATGGTAAAATACACTTTGCTTCCTTATGGATTTATGAATTGGTTTTTTTAGCAAAATGCCACAGTTTCTCTGACATGTGAGAGATGGGGGTGAAGAAAGGAGAGAACTGTTTCCTAATCAACCCAATTTGTCATTCTGGTTCCTGGTGACCTTCAGCTTCCCACTGAACTCAGCAGTGTACATAGCTCCCATTTCTCTTCCAGGAGAGAAGGAAATGATGGGTTTGGCTCCATATCTGAGGTGGCTGAAACATTCCTCAGGACACCTGTTTTCTACACACAGGCACGCAGTGAAATACAGACTTTGCTTCTAACTAGGTCCCCCCCAACTACTACAATAACATAAATATTAACAGTTCATCACATTGCAGTCAGGTACAGCCTGCCCTTAACAGTAATCATGTATCCCATTGCATTTCAACAGATCTTCTGCCAAAGGTTTTTAGTCACTACTACCTGTGGAGCTAAGGCTTAGACAGTATGACTGTACTTAATCTCTCTTCTTCATTTTACCATGCTATATATGTGCTCTTCCCATCACCACCCATCAGACACACAGACCTAGGTCTGTAACCTTAAAAAGAGACCCAACTTAGACATGTTAGGTGGGATATTTTTCAAGTGGCTTTTAAAGAGATCAACAATTAGATGCATTAGTGCCCATGTCAAAATAAAATTCTCAAAGTCCATTTCATGTTTCAGAGCCTATGTCTTTTCTGCAATGGGCAGAATATTTTTTTATGTAAGCAGTCTAGTCAGCTTTGGATTTAATGACATAATTCAAAATTGCTTTTATCTACTGATTCCCTCTTTGTTTCTTGGTCCCTGCACATTCAGAGAGCATCTTGAATCTGTGATTCATCAGATATTATTCATAAGCTTCTGAAAAAGTATGTTACAAGTATGTTACAAGAAGTATGTTACTAAGGAATGTAAGTTGTCATGATATGAAAGATAAAGTACTGTCAGGGATTAGGAAAAGCTAAACACAGAAAACAAAGAAAAAATTGTCAATTTTCAGCAAGGCAAAAGGGTAATGGTGATTTGTGATCACAGGATCACAGACACATGTGTAGCAATGCCCATGAGTTAGCGAAAGGGCCAGGGAGCAAGGCAGCACCAGTCACAGGTGAATCACAGCTCCCCTCCTTAAGCTGCTTGGCTACATCATGACATATAGCTGTAGCCCACTATTAATAAATGCAAGACAATAACTAGACAAATCCCAGTACATTTGGTGGGGTCTAAGCTAACTAATTTCCTTGCTAAATATAAAGGACCATTTCACATTCAAAATAAACCTCAGTCCAGTTGTGTCTGTGGCAGTAAAATCACATGCATGCATATGGAAATCTGCAGGAAGCATAAATAGTGGTATAGGAGTAAGTCTGAACTATAAAGTCTTCAGATAAAATTGTACAGCCACACTGAATACTGTATTTGGCTCTGGTTATCCAAACTAAATATTACAGAAATTGAAATTCTTCAGTGACAAGCCATAAGAAATATTATTTAATTAGTATTCAAAAGTCATAAGAGATTAATTAAGAAGATTAAGACTATTTATTGTGGAAATGAACTGAAAAGGAAAAAAATGTATATAGTTGGTAGATAAAATAAATAATTTTGGAACTCTTCTTTATTCCAGCTTACACAATTGCAGTGTCAGATTCTAAACTGATGAAAGAAGAAGTTTATTTTAGACAGTATACAGCTAAACTGAAAATCGTGTTTTGGTTCAAGATAAGTGGCATAACTTCAGTGGAATAAGAATTTTTTATAGTTTCTGCATCAATTATTTCTTTGCTGGAAAATAACTTTTCAAACATACTGAAAATTTTACTAATTGTAGTGATTTTCCCTTTCAAGCTATAAGATTTTATGTCATTTTCTTAAGAGAAATTATGTAAATGAAAAATACTGTTTAATTCAAATTTTTCCAATTCATAATTTCCTAAAAAATCATTTTTGTTTCTTACTGTATTTATTTCCCCATACCCTTATTTTGTTTATTTTCCTTTCATTTCAAAAGGTGAAGTATTAAAATAGTTGGAGTACAAAGATTTAAGAAAAATGTGTAGGTCTTTCTGGCTAAGTGTTTTCATCCAAAATGTCCCACCATGTTTTTTAGACAAGCAAACTTCTTTTAAGAAAATTTTACTTTTATTTTGAAAAGTATTATCAGAAAATACTTAACATGCTTTCATTAATTCAGGGGAATCCCAAAGGAAGAGGATCACATGATGTGAGGATATAAACTCTATCCTTACAGTAGAATTTGTATGGTAATTCTTTTGGATTATGAAGAAAAAATTCCTGTGAGTAGGTCATACAGTTTTTGCAAGCCTGGTGCAAAGTAACTGTGCCAATTCATCAGGAAGCAGGCACAAACTTACTGTGATGTGTGGAGGTGCTCACAGAGCTGTAACTTACTGTTCCCTCTCCAGTGGACTGCGTCACGCATTATATGATGATAAACTGTATTAGATGCTTCACACTTCCCCTCCTCTCACTCTTCTCCATTTAACTGCAGTGGACTCAGACTAAAGTCTGAAATGCAGATTAATATTCTTCATGACTGAAAGTTTCCAAAAGCATAACAGAATATTAAAAACCATGACACTGAGCATACTAATACAGACTGATCTGCAGCCTAGTAGGACCAGTGAGAGCAGAGCTGGCACACACCCTGTAATACCCAGACTGCTTCCTTTTCCCAGCCTCCAGTTCACTCCATAAGTATCTGTGTGTGTGTTATAAGATCCTTAAGACCACCCACCCATGACATTGTGTATTGCACTGAGGTCTGATGAAGGCCAACAGGTATGGAGGGGTCTCCCCAGATGGTGGCACTGGCACAGAAAGTGTGAGAGATTTTTGGGAAGAGGGTAGGATGGTGTGTGAGTAGTCATCTGGCACTGTGAGGGTGTGACCAATCTCAGGTCATGCAGGCAGCCTCCGGGTCTGCCTGCATGCTGGTCTACTGCATTTTGGAAAGGATTAGGGGCTTCTAAGGCAGTAGTAACAAGTGGGCTGGATGTAGGAACAAAGGTTGCTTGGGGCCAAAAGGAGCGTTCCCTCTCCTGTGTTAACCTTGAGGTTATTTTTATGGCAGAAACACAGCAGGTCACTCTTCCCCTTGCCTCCACTACCACCAGTCTTACGTTCCTCTTACCTACTCTATTCTTAAGACCTTTTGTCATTCCTCATAGGAACGTGATTCCTCCAGCTGTGATTCTTCCTGTCGGGTTGGGTGGCTGTTACATCAGTCACACCTTTATAAAATTATAGTACCAGCAGTCATCATGAACGTTTCTGCAGGTGAGTAATTATTTTTTGTATATGTAAGCTTGTTTCCATCAAGCACTTGTATGTAGACTTCACCCCTCTCATTCCTTGACCAAGGAAGGAGCAAAGTGGGAAAAAAAGTGATATGATATGCGAACTGCAGTATAAAATATTGAAATTTTAACATACAGCTTTAGGAATGACTAAAAGTTATGGAATAAAGCTGTTCCTTTAGACTTCAACAGTCATTAGATGCAATCCAAGGCCCATCTCAAATCAAAGGTAAGATCTGAAATTTATATTCTTTTCCTCAAAACATACTTGTCCAGTGGGGGACTTTCATTTATTACACTGAATTTTCATCCATATGCCAAAAAGAAAGGGTATTTAAGGACTCTATTATTACACTCTCCTTAGCTAAAATTTATTTAAAATCTTGTTTTGATACTAATTCCATCATTATTACTCCAGCAAATTTTTGATGGTATCTCATCAAAGAAGAGTTGGCAAAGAGTATTCAGTCCCCCAGTCAATTCCCTGGCCTGTGCAGACTTGTTTCCTTCCCTACAATGTTTTCCAGTGTTCTGCTGACCACATCTGGCATGGGTCAAGCACTGGGGATTGCACCGGTTCTCCTGGGAGAAACAGGTCTTCACATTTAAGGAGCTTGTGTGTAATATCTACTCAATCTGCAGAACAGGAGGATTTCTTTTAGATTTATAATTCAAATTCCTGTGCCATTGTAAAAAATATCTGCTGGCATGTACCAGGGTCTTATATTTGCTGATTCTAATAACAAACCTGGCAGCTTTATGGAGGATGAATTGAGCTGCAGTCTCTTTCATGAAACAAAACACAAATCACAACTCAGATCAGGTAGTATATTTTTTCATAAATGTTTAATACACAAGCACAAATAAAAGGATAAAAAGAATATTTTATTTCATAATAGATGGTGATGCACACATGCACAGTTGGTGCTTATTCCAGTTCAAGTTTCCCTTAGGCAAGTAAAGGTCAGGGAAACCTCAAACATTACCAAGCAACTTTCCCAGACCAAAATACTTAACTTCTTAGATTCAATTTTAAAAACTAATTTTGTGGATTGTAAAAGAGCTTTCCCTCTCTAAAGAGTTCTCTTTTCACAGTTATGAGAGGCAGTGTTTGAGCTGAAATTACTGTTCCTTGTAGATAATCTCGTTCACTAACAACCTCTCCTTGATTCTATTCTGTAAATGTTTTCTAGCCCATCTCTGAAAAGTTATCCCCTCGCCTTCTACTCCATTATTTAAATGAACTCTGACACTTCCAAGTACAAAGCAATGAGAGACTTAGCTGCCTTATAGAAGAGATAGTGGAACAAAATGCCTATCTAATATACTAAGTGCAGTAAGATGCTCTCCCTGAATTGGCAAATTTACCTTTCTTCCTTGCTCCACTTGATCAGGTAAATGCATCTGTTCATGTTGTATATGGTTGATCAGTTTCACTGACCATAAATTTGGTTTACTTGTGTCACCACAACTGACGAGGATGCGAGTATGCACATGTGTATGAATCTGTGAGTATATACATATGAATGTACATTCAAGTGTAGATATGTATGTGCATGAATTTTTACATATACTATATATATAATTGCAGTAATCACAATTATGATCACTAAGGACATTTGCATAACAATACAGATTACATTGGAAATTTTCTGAAAGGTAAGCCTTGTTGGTATTCAGGCAGAGATATTAGTTTGTGTGAGAATCATAAAATGTTTTGGGTTGGAAATGACCTTAAAGATCATCTAGTTCCTGCCACACCCAGGGACACCTTCCACTGGACCAGGTTTCAGAGAAGCAGCATAACTGTGAGATTAAAAAGCCCTGCCCCACTGAGTAGGGCTCACTAGCTCCTCCACTGCAGTAACGTTTTGACACAACTACTCTATTTCCACCACCAAAGCTAATTTCCTTTTGGGGCACATGTGGTGTGCACCCATGATGAGAAGATATACAAATCTTTTTCTGAGGCAGACCCAGAGCAGGATTTGTTTCCTCCCCCATCCTAGAGCTTTTCGTGTAATTCAGGTACCAAATACAGTCCACAGAGGAAACAAATGGAGGAAAGGAGAAAAAAGAGACAGAACATTTGTCTGAAGGCTTGTATGAAATATTTGGCTGGAGAGAAAGAAAGAAGGCAGTCAGAAGTCTTGCCTATCCACTTTTATCTTGAGGAGTAGCAAGGGGGAATGTTTTGGAGTAAGAAATCTTTCCTGATGCAGAGCAATGGCACATCTCCCTGTATTCAAACAAGCATTTAGATTGATTACGTGCTGAGAATAATAAATTATATTGCAAAGGGAGAAAAAAAATGTTTATTTCAATGTCTAAAGTAATTTCTATCTCCCCAAATGCTGTGAGAAGTATCTGATGCCATCAGAATGATTTTTCAGTATGATTTATTTTGGACTGAACTTGTCTGTGACTGCAGACAGCATTCTGAACACCACACATGCTGCACACAGCTTCATATTATGCGCAGGTCTTTTGGGGGCTTTTTTAATCATTTAATTGATAGAGTCACAGCTGAGCAAAGTAATACTGAGTGCAATTATAATTGTTATTACCAGCTTTCATTTGTCATGATTATATCAGCATTTGTATGTTCACAGAATCAGTGTCCCCACATAGACTTCCCTTGGAACAAGGCATCTAGGCCATTGGTCTTGCCACCTTCCTTCTCTGGTCCGCAGCTGGCTTCCATGGGTTCAGCTGAGGGCCATCTCCATGCTGTTCTTCTTCCAGGAGCAGATACCCCATTTGCTAAACCTTTCCTCCAGAAAACACAGGGATGTTGGGACTACGTGTGATGTAGGGAGAAAGAGAGTGAACTTGTCACCATGACCATCTGATTACACCACAGCAGGGACCAATGAGAGTCGACTTCAGTAGTTTCCTCACCCCCATCCACCTCATGAAATATGTACATCATTCTGGGACAACATATAAATGTTATCGGGACTTCATCAGGGAGAAAAAGCCAATGGGAGGTGATAAGCTCTTACAGTTACACTTCTCTTGGCCCTGAGGAGCCCTTTATGCTGAGAGAATTGCTTTCCAAGCTCTTCAATCTGAAAATAAATGTTATTCAAACTGATCTGTGGGATTGAGGCCAAATTTGCACATTTAAATCTAAGAAAGTAAACAGATTTGGGACAAAAAAAAATATATAATTTTATACTGAGCTTACCATTCAAAGCTAGCAATGAAGATTGAACGCTTATCAGAGAGAAAGTGTCAAATCCAAGCAGAAAGCTAGATCATGACACTTGGCATCCTGCTTTTGGAACAGCAAAATGAGCACTTTGGCATGGCCCAGGAAAAGATGGAGCTGCAGTGGAGAAATGGATGGAGAGTGAGGGGCTGAAATATGTAACTGTCATTGGCATTTGTGATATTATTGTTGCAAATATTTCAGATATTCTTAATACATGCAGTCCTTTAGCACTGACCAGAATTTAGGATGTTAAGACAATTCATATATTATATATATATTTCATATATATGTACACATACATATGTATTTACTTCTGATAAATTTATTGCTAAACTTTGAGAGATGCAGAAAAGCAAGAGGCACCTTTGCATGATAGTTATGGTGAGTATGAAACAGCTGTAGAGTCAGCAAAAACTAGCCATTCCAGGCCATTTGGGAGAATTTGGAGGAGCAATTCTACCTAACCACTGCACCATTTTCATATTAAGGTGCACTCGTTGTTAGTCAGTGCCAAGGGAAATGAGTGTTTATTCATATAGAAAGCACTACAAATTAAAAAAAGTGCAGAGTGAAAGATTTTGCCCTCTATGGAAAGGAAGAGGGAAGAAGTGAAAAAAGGTGAAGATGAAACAGAAGTATCCAAGTGACTGGGGCTAGAAAGTAATCTCAATTGTCCTTGTTCCTTCACTGGACCATACCTCCACTGTTGACTTGGAGATGACTGGTGGAACTGAAAACAGTATTCTTCTTTTCTGAAACTGCTGCCAGTAAGCACACACAATGTGTACAAAGCTGAAATAAAGCTTTTAATTAAACTAGAGAGACCAGCTGCAAGGCAGGTTGTTTCTGTTGCTGTTTCAGTTACAAAAGATGTCAAAAATGCAAGGTGAGAGAGAGTGCAGAACTGAAAAAGTGACAAAGTACACCTGTGCCTCTAGGAGCTTTGAACTATTCATGGCCTCTGTCCCACCTGGTTCACCTGTGGGAAGATTAAGAAAATGCCTTCTGGCCTGATTGCCCAAGGTTCCAAGTACCTGTCACTGCCATTGACTCTTTTCTCCTTTGCACGCCTGGCTTTTTTGAGTATCAGGCTATGCTGGATGTGCTAGAGCAGCTCAGACTTCTCAGAAGAGCAGCCCCTTCTCAGCTAATCTCTGGGAAGGCTGGAGATCAGATTTCCCAGGGCAGGAAAGTGAGAACTCTCTGCAGGTATTTACTCGGGGTGGGTATAAATGCTCATTCCTCTGCCCTGTGTGAACTGTACTAGGGGCAACACACCAAGGCATTTTGCTTACCCTTGGCATATCTTTATAGAAATATTTGTAGCTGGTAATGACAGCAGCATCTCCTCTTCTTTGTGTAAGTAGGCATTAGGCAAATATAAAAGTACTGCTTTTTTAATATTTGCAGCTCTTCACATTTTTTTGTGATGCCCAAAAAGGTTGTAATCCTCCATTTAAGAACATTGTGCTAGACTGACAAAACACGAGGGCTGAAATCAGGACTATGTCTACCATTAAACTGCTGGTACTTTCAGCATGTAAAGTAAAATTGTTTATCTGCATTTCAAATAATCTGAAAGGAACTGATTCATTAGTAACCCTTCAAATAATAAAAGAAAAATAATTTATTTTGCATTTTTTTTTTTTTCAGTGAAGAAAAATGACCTGCTCATTAGTTGTTTGTTCATTTACTGTTATATAATGTAGATCAATTTTTAGGAAATTAGTCTGTATTTCAATCTACAAGAAAATTTGTCACATGCAAATTACAAGCAGTCAATTCTATGAAGGTGACAAGGTACAAACTAACTTTAATCCATCTCCATTCTAGTAATCATGGGGCCACTCAAAAGCCAAATGCTGACATTTTTGTTTAGAGACGTGATCTGTGTGGGTATTATCCATCATTTTAAGCAGAGGGGGGGCACTTTTCTATTGTACATTAGCATATATATTAGATCCAATCTATGCACAAGTTTTGCATTAGCCTACATTGACTGCAACATGAAAGGGGCTAATATAATGCTGCAATTCCAGTGTAAATGAAGTTATACTAGTGTACCAGTGCTTCCTACTCATATAACTTGCTTTCTTTCTCATGCAAACTTTCCCAATATAAGCAACTTCTTGTGTTGCTAAGAGAAATGAAGATGTGGAGATTCATTTGTAGTCAAGCTTTAGTATATGAAATTATGAATAACCTACCACAAAGAAGCTACAGAGTGAATTTACAGAGTCAGGTCATTTGCACAATTATTCATTGGTAAATGCAAATTCATGTTAAGTTGCTTGCCTTTGAGTGAAAACAGCATTTGCTACCCCAAAATACCTTGGGGGAGAGGAGTCTGCCCAGGGCAGTTACTATAGATTAATTGTTTGTCTGTAAATTTATACACCATAGCATGTTTTGCACATGCCCATGCCTCTACGTTATGGTTTCTTTATTATGTTAAAGTCATAAATTTAAAAGGGAGTAGGGAATCATTACCTGGCTGATATAGGTGGGCTTAACAGTATCTGAATTACCTGTTAGCATATCAAGCACATTCTCATCATTCATGGTACACTGGAAAAAATTATTATGAGGTCTGTGATCTAGAGTCTGATCCCAAAACAAAACATTTTTCAGAAGCGGGTTTAGTGGATATATCAATCGTGCCAGAAAAGTAAAATGGAGTTGGCACATGCAGTCACACAGGAGAGATTCTCTGCTCTTGCTAGTTTTGCTCTTTAAAAAGCTGAATTAGACACAATTTTATTTTTTTTTGCTAAGGAAGTCAGCACTTCATTTATATTATCTTAAACTTTCAGCAGCTTTCCTGATATGGCTTCTTATATGAAAGAATTTGTTATGCCACAACAGTCATAAGTAGGGAGTAATTAGCACTATTTTTTTTTCGATTTCTATGTTAAGCTGCTTGGATCTGGGATAATAGATATAATAAGAATAATCACAGGGCTGTATTTCAGTCTTGAGAGATCTGCTGATAGCAGCAGCTGCCAGGATGGCAGCACTGCCGTGCTTCCATGAGCTGCAACCAAACCCAGGGCATAAACAGGGTCTGGTCAATTCTTCCCCTGGGGCCGAGTGCTGCTCCCAGAGGTTTCTTCTAACCTAAGCTTTTTCCACAAGCTGCAGGGGTGGTCTCTGGTGTAAGAAAGCATAACTGCGGCTTCTCTTTTTGCTGCTCTTTAACATCCCTGAGGAACAGTAGAGAAAGAATATTTACTGGAAACCAAGACGACCAATAATTTAAATGTCATAGCTTGGAAACAAGATCATTTACTAACTCAGAATATGATCTGATATAGTAGGAGAAAAAAAAAAATACTGTGTCATTTATAGAAAACAAACTAACAAACAAACAAGCAAATAGCTGCTAGTCCAAAAAATGGTTTTCCTTCAGAAGACTTACATTTCTCTACTTCCTCATTTTTGGTCATGTCCTTGGCCACAGTAGACAGTTTCACAAATCATAGAATCATAGAATCATAGAATAGTAAGGGTTGGAAAGGACCTTAAAATCATATAGTTCCAACCCCCCTGCCAGGGACACCTCACGCTAAACCATGTCGCCGAAGGCTCTGTCCAACCTGTCCTTTAACACCGCCAGGGATGGAGCATCCACAACCTCCCTGGGCAACCCATTCCAGTGCTTCACCACCCTCTCTGTAAAGAACTTCTTCCTTACATCTAATCTAAATTTCCCCTGTTTAAGTTTGAAGCCATTACCCCTTGTCCTACCACTACAGTCCCTAAGGAAGAGTCCCTCCCCAGCATCCTTGTAGACCCCCTTCAGATACTGGAAGGCTGCTATGAGGTCTCCATGCAGCCTTCTCTTCTCCAGGCTGAACAGCCCCAACTCTCTCAGCCTGTCTTCATGTGGGAGGTGCTCCAGCCCTCTTATCATCCTCGTGGCCCTCCTCTGGACTTGCTTCAACAGCTCCATGTCCTTTTTATGTTGAGGACACCAGAACTGTACGCAGTACTCCAAGTGAGGTCTCACGAGAGCAGAGTAGAGGGGCAGGATCACCTCCTTTGACCTGCTGGTCACACTTCTTTTGATGCAGCCCAGGAGACGGTTGGCTTTCTGGGCTGAAAGCGCACACTGCCGGCTCACGTTAAGCTTCTCATCAACCAACACTCCCAAGTCCTTCTCTGCAGGGCTCCTCTGAATCTCTTCTCCACCCAACCTGTAGCTGTGCCTGGGATTGCCCCAACCCAGGTGTAGGACCCTACACTTGGCTTGGTTAAACTCCATAATGTTGGCATCGGCCCACCTCACAAGCATGTCCAGGTCCCTCTGGATGGCATCCCTTCCCTCCAGCGTATCAACTGAACCACACAGCTTGGCGTCGTCAGCAAACTTGCTAAGGGCACACTCAATCCCACTGTCCATGTCACTGACAAAGATGTTGAACAGGACCGGTCCCAACACCGATCCCTGAGGGACACCACTTGTTACAGATTTCCAACTGGACATCGAGCCATTTACCACAACTTTGTTTCAGATGACAATGAGTAACATAACAGAACATAATGGGATGATACCTGCATTTATACATGTAAACTTCTGTCAGAAGTGGTCATTTGCTTTAAATTGGGTACAATTACTTTTTTTGGTTAGATATATGTTTTCTTTCTTTCCAAAATTGTACTAGTCTATAGGAAAACAAACAAAGAAACAAGCAAAAAACCCCAAAACACACAAACTCCATTCAGATACAAAGTTTCGAAAGTTTCAGCAGAAAATTGATGCCTTGATTGACCATCCCTAGACATTTCTATTTTCTTTTTTTTTTTTTGTCAGAATTATATAAAGTGTGACTATTTACAAAACAGGGCCTTCCCATTTTTCTCTGGAATTACACTGCTCAAACTGCAACTGGGAAGATAGAAAACATTTCCAAAAATTCAGAATGCAGTCTAAAATATGAATACATATATCTTCTATTTTTCCTCTTCTTTTATACCGTTAGAGTAATAATAACTTCATTGAGCCAAGATTTTCAAGAAAGGTGATAACTAGTTTTGGACTACCATAAACTGAATTTGTAGGGGTAAAAAAAAAAAAAGATGAAAATAATAGATATTTTTTAGGTCTGAAATAGAAGTAACAATTTCAAAGCTCTAGACTGGAAATAACTGCTCTGAGTTTAATTTAATTATGTTACTCAATTAGACAATCTGAAAGAAAAATGTGGATGGCACCAGCCAGGAAAAAGGGGATGTTAGAAAAGGAAGAGATGATAAGGTCATCAGCTCCTGCAGGACAAAAAGAGAAATTAGTAGTTATCACCTATGGAACACTGAGTTATTGGGAAATGGCTTGGGAAAAACTACAGTGTGCCACAAAACTAATATCTCAATCAACTCCCTGGCTTTCATTATCTTTGGAGGTCATTAGGCTTTGAAAGCTGTATTTTGTGAATTCCTGCTACAACAGTGACATCAACAGTTCTACACGAAGTTTCATATAAAGATCCAATCAAGGAGGTGAAGTTTAGATGACTTGATCTTATACATAGTATCCACTGAATGGGAAGATTCTTACTCACCAAACCATGTGCTTCATTCTTCTTATGATGATTATTATTGCCACTATTATTGTTATAACTACTATTGCTACTATTATTATTGTGTAGATTGTAAGCTAACAATGAGAGAAGAAAGGTCTTTCAGCAAGATGGAGGCATATATTTGGTTTGGAGCCTTCATTAAGGTACTTGAAACCAGTGAAGGTGATACAAATGCTCTTTATTTATTAAATAAATTTATTAAACAAAAGATGCCTTACAGTTATGAATTCAAGCACATGGTTACAATTGTTCACAAGTGCTCTCATTCTAGCTAAATAACACTGTTTAAAAATTATAAAGGAAAGTGGTTTGCAAGCTTTAAGTAGGTCACCTCCCACAGCATCTCTGAAGTGCAGGTAAATTAGCATTCATTTTTTTCGATTGGCAAACTGAGGCAGAAAGAGTCATTAAAACTTCTGATTTCACAGATTTGCTGACTATTTCCATACTTTCTGCTCTAGGGGGATTTTCCCACAGGATTATAATATTTAGACTGCTTTCATACCTCTCCAGCATTACAAACTATGAAAGGGACCACATCCCAGAGCACTGATCCCATCGAAGGTCTTTTTATCACAGGAGACCCTAGTTGCCCAAACCTAATACAAAGTCCCTCTCACAAATCCATCTTGAAGGTGAATGTCATGTTGAGACTTTCCCATGTAACTTCTTTTCTTTCCTATCATTAGACAGCAGTTCATACAGGAATAATGGCAGCTGGAAGCCAACAAGGAGCACTTGAAACACAGCAAAACGAAGTCACTTAGTGACTTTTAGTCAGCTTCTACATTAGATTAAAATGTACTGAAAACAGTGGGAGTTATTTTAAAGTGATCGCTTTCACTATGACACTGAACTTTCTCAAGTTCAACCTTATGTGTATGATGTTTTCCCTTCATCCATTCACTCAGGAAGTCACACGGGTAAAACCAAAATTACTCAAGTTACAGTTTTGTTGGTTACTCAGGGAATAACGTAAAACCCAGGAATGTAAGTGTCTAAAATGTTTTGAGGCTAAGGACTTCAGAAGTTAATTACCACAACATTTAGATGATCCTCAGCAAGATGAATCACCCGATAGAGACCTCCTTTCCCAGATTTTGCTAACATTTCACATTTTGCTGGAGGTTAACTTACACATTTTTCACATAAATCTTCTGTTTTGTTTGTCACCACTGGCAACTCTCTCATCTCCTGTACTTATCAGCATCGCAAAGTTCGTATTTTTTTTAACTTCTCTCTTCACTTCCTTTCCCTTCCGTATTACCATTAAATCCTGCTGCTATTTCTTACATATCTGAGAAATCCAATCATTCCTCTCTGTCCCTACCAGCAAAACATGTGTTCCCACATTTTGCTGCTTTGCTGCAGCAGAAACATTTCACTTAATAGTGCTGTCATTAAACTGAGCTCATACTCATTGCTTGCAGCAAAGGAATGTGATCAAAGCTCATCTTTGTCTGCCTCCTGCAACCCAAGCTCTGCTGCCTTCCTTGATTCTGCCTTTTCAAATGATGTTTGTTGCTTCCCTCCCAAGGCAATCCTGCAGAACTTCTCAAATAGTTGGTTTCATGTTTCCCCCAGTGTGGTCAGTTAACTATATCACCCATTATTTTTGGGGGGTCTATGACCTTTTATGAAGGAAATAAAGTACTTACAGAAAAGAAAAAAAGAGGAAACTGTGATTATGGAGAGGAAAAGTGAATGGGAAAGGGAGAACAGAAGTTTTGTACATGTACAAAAACATACACATATAAACATATAAAATATAAAAATATAAACAAACGTACGCAAATACATCCATGAGTCAGCGGGAAGGTTGTGCTGGCGTGCATTTTGAACTCCACCACTGAACTGGATATATCCCTTTACTTCTTCCCTCTCCTATCCTTACATTCTTCCTTGTATTTGGACCACTGACACTTGGAGCAACCATACAATGACACATGCTATTCTTGATAGCAATAAAACACCTTTCCCTCATCACATTTACGTGCCTCACTGTTGTATAGGAGGATAATCATAAAAATGTTTTCAGCCCCAGAGGCATGTCAGGGACTGAACTTTTTTCCAGATTTGCTACAGAGAAGCAGCTTTAACTGGCAAGTATTTCTTCTCTGCCCGCTGGGCATGCTTTAGGAGCCTAAAAATGCCACATGCCCTGTTGATTCACTTACCAGGTGGCCTGCATGGCGTGAGACCTGTTTTCAGTTCATCTTATCAGGGAGAGGGGGAGGAAAGATGAGACAAACGGCAAAAGCATTACAAGAGTTAGAACTGCAAGCTGCGATTCTTTGACTTCAGCGCTTCTTCAGAGACCTTTTTCTATGATAGGGAAATCACTGTAAGTTGTTAAAATAGAGTGATAAAGTTTGTTTCCCAATTTTTGTGAGTTTTACAATGCCCAGTAATATTATATATCAGGTTTAGAGTCTGTTTCATCTTCAAAATGTTGAGTTCATTCTTATTATTTTTCTCTAGGAGCATTTTCTTGCCTTTGTTTCATTTTGAAGAAAACTTTCTATTTCTCTACTTTCATTAAGAGTCTTATCTCATTCCCATCAAAGTAAATGGGAAAATAGTGCTTTGTGTCACAAATGAAGGAACAGGCACTTGGATTTTTGATTCTGTCTGGGATTTTTTTTACTTAATTCTTTCCTTTTTCTTTTGTGCTCCTGTCATCTCTCTTCCCTTATTAGATTTTTAACTCCTTTTCCTAGCTTGTTTCAGTACACTGTTTGTTCTGCTCTCTATTCTGTTCATCCCATTCCCCTATATTTTCTTTAGGTATTTTTTTAGTGTTACTTGTCTGAATCTGTCCTGTCTCACTTCTCCTCTTCCCTTTTTCCTCACCTTTATGTTTTTTCCGTTACAGCAGGTATTATGGATTCTTGCCCACGTGTAGGAAAAATGTAATTTTCTAGAGGTTTTGGGGTGAATAGGCAGACACAGAAGGAATCTTCAGGCATTTGAATAAATCTGGTTTGCCTCCAAACTTTTCTTATGAGTTAATTTTAAACTATTTTTCTGAAAATACATACCTCTGTGAAACTCAGTGGTGCCAGGAATGAGCAGCATGTAAAAAAAAAAGCTTAACCAACATCTCTGAAAAATGCTGAGGAGAAAATAAGTACAATGCCAGTGGTTTTGAGAGATATACTGTGTTGTGTGGGCACTGTTTGTTTGGCTGGTTGTATTGGTTTTCTTTACAAAGCCTGTTCTTACGTTTTTGCTGTGGTGGCATTATCGCTCAGTGTTGGCAGTGTAAATTAAAACTGAACATCACATTTCTCACATAACAAATAAGGTAAAATCACTGCAGCAATCCCTAAATAAAATGCCATCACCTTTTGTGCTGAGATAAGCACAGCCAAAGGAGGTTTTCCTGTTTAGCCTCTCACAATTTGAGGGCATATGCAGTCAGAAGCTGATTTTAAACAACTGGAAGTGATGCTCAACTGCAGTACCAAAGGGCAGGATCAAGCCTTTGATATTTGTCTCACATTTTCCACATTGCTGTTCTGAGTGTCACAGGTAGTTAAGCAGGATAACGGTGTGCCATGGTTTCAAAAAACACTACAAATTTCTAGCATTTCCCCAGGAAATGCACATTTTAAAGAAGAGCTCTTTTAGAAGTTGACATACCAAAGCATGTTTTTTTCTTTTTCTTCTTAATGTCATCTAGGATTTTTGCTTTTTTCTAGAGTAGCAGTTATGTTTCTTCCTCTCTCTCTTCCCTTCTTTTTTTTTTTTTTTTTTTTTTTTTCATGTAAATGAGGCATGAGATATTGCCTTAGAGCCTGGTACAGGTAAGAAGTGAACAAGGTACCCTCCTACAGGCTCCTCTGACTCTGCAGCATGTGATGCTGTTTGACAGGAGCAACAATAAGCCATGAACAAGGGTAAGAGCCACTGGAATGTAACAAGCTTCTTCCCAGAAGAAATATGTAGTCAGTTTCAAGCTAGGTTTAGGCAGGCTCCAAATGAAGCAGGCGCAAGTTAGCACCATTCTAATGTGTAGGTATGAGGCTGTGCTCCCACTCATTCAGTGGGGTCTGGAAATGGGTCTGTCTTACTCTCCATGCTTTGGACTACAGTAAAGCTGGGTCCTCACTGTTGGCACTGAACTGTATAAATAAATACACCTATGTTTAACTCCTATTGCTTCAGGAATTGGAGGTAATGATTTATAATGTTCTATATAGGAAGGGTTGACAGTTTTGGCTGTCACTAAAATGCATGGAGAAAATTCAGAGGTGATAGGCCTATCTAGTAATTAGCTTTAAAACTACCAGAAACTCTCAGCCGTGGCTGGGCACCTGTTAAACGCTAGTTGCCAGCGACAGAACAAACTTCATCTCAATTTGCTGACAGGTACAACAGTGGAGAAAAAGAAAGCAGCAAAAAAAACATATTCATAGGCAGCTCCACAGATTATGTTTTCCTGTTTGAAGAGTTTCTTGTCTCTTGAGAGTCATGAAGTATGCATAACCAGTTTAGTTAAAAGCTAAATTAAATTGCTTATGTGAGGAATGAATAAAAATTCCAGACTTATCCAGGCAGTATAAGAAAAATTTACCTGAATAAACAAAGATATGAATTTTAAAATATAACTCTATAGAAGTTTTCAAATTCAGTATTCAAAATATAATGATCTGAAGGTTTAGTAAATTAGAATAAAACAAATTGGTGGTATTTTAATTATGGGATATTATACCTGTGCTATTTTTAACTGGAATTGAATTCACAATTGGAGCTGATTTTCAATTATTTTGCTGCACATAGAATGCGAACATGAGCTTTATGTGCTGTGTGAACTTTTTATATTTTTTATATTAGGGTGAATTTGCCCCTTTTGGGCCTTCTTATGGTTGGGTATATTGTCTAATGAGACTAGGGAGTGTGGACAGAGGAACATGAAAACGGAACTGAAGCTAAAAGGTCAGTGGTACTTTGCCCACATTAATTCTATAGATACGCAATGTATAGAGAATTGTAAAGGACTCACAAGTCCTGACTGCAGACTGTGAGATCCTGTTCTTGCCTGCATTGCATCCTTTTGCTTAGTTATGTATGGGTAACATCGAGTTTGCCATTTCTCCGCAATTGCCTATTCAGGATCTAGCTCCTACCACTAGTGAGTGCAGAGCAAATGTGAACTGTTAGCCTGTAGTAAATGGAGATCTACATGAAGTGTTAGGTAGGCTGTCATGTACTTGCAGATCTATGTGGCTTAGCATAAATTGTATACCAAGTCCCTGCACCACTTATATGGATACCATATGTTCATAAAAAACCACTTGGCTCACATGTAGCTTACTTTCTTAGTAACTAAGCAGAAATTGTCCCTCTGCAAGATGGGATACGTCACAGGGACAGCGTCAAAGACGCTGAAAGGTGGGAGATGGCCTTCACAAGTCAAGTCTCTGAGGTAGTCATATTCTCAGCATTTATTTATTTTAAAGTGCACACCCAAATTTTGGCAAACTCTATGTTTCCATCCAGGAAGATATCAGCTTTGTAATTTAACTAGTAAAGGGTACAACAGGGAGAGATTATCATTGTATCATTGATCTTGGTCTGATGCAACCAGGGCTATGTTGCCAGCAGAGAAGACCTGTATTTTTTCCCTGCTCTCCCTCACCTTAGACAGAGAGTTTACGTCTTCCCCTTTTTAGATAATTTTTTCAGTATTATTCATAATTTTAGATACTCTGATTGATAATTAAGACAGCAGAGGCTACTATTGTCATGGATGGAGTCACGCGCTTTGCTTGTGAGAAGCAACACTACATTTTATTGATATCACAATGTTCAATAGTAAATGTGACAGTTGTTTAACAAGATTTGATGGCAAGGTACACTTGAGTATTTACTGCATATAGGACAGGATCAGACAAAATTATCAGGGAGATCCTCCGCTGAGTCATAAGGTTCAGAAAGGACTCCTTGTGTTCTAAACCCCTTCTCAGAGAGGAATCTAGGTGCAGTTGGATCCACTCCTAGTCCCAGACTTGGTTAACAGTTTATGTCTAAAGGATTATATATACACAATCAATCCTTTATATCACTTAGGTAAAATTTTGAAGTTTAGCATGATATTAATCACTTACCAAGAATCTGTTCTGGCAAGGAATCTCTCAACCTCGAGGAGTACTCTTGAGAGGCATCCCTTCAAGGGCAGATCCTGGTGTGCAGCCTGCTGCTGTGCAGGAGAGCTCCACAGGCCCTGTGCTATCCACTATTTAAAGACTAAGATTGACTTACAGTCATACTTGCATACCAGCAAGACATTCAGATCACTGTTACAGACAGCCCTTGGCTACTATGCTGCCATCCATCCCACAAAATCCAAAGTGGGATGCAGCCACCCACTGGCAGTTAGGGCTAAAGGGATAGGGAGTGGAGCACACCGCAACTATATAGTAGAGATATTAGAAGAAGTCCTCTATGTACTCACAGGTGGGACATTTCCTGCTTGGAAGAAGGAACTTGGGCATTTCTCACTCATGCAAGAGCTCAATAGGATAAAGGAGTAAAATAGTACAACCCCTGCAATCCTTTGTGTAGCCAGGAAAGGACCAAAGCAGTAAATATCCACCATCTAGGATCCAAGTCATGCCAACTACTATCTAGCATAGCTCATATTGAGAGGCACAGAGGAGGTTACTGTAACACCCTTCCACCCTATTTGCATTGAATGGAGATGAGTAAGTTCAAAGGCAGCTCTCTGTGTTTCTTTTACTATGCTGTCATTGTTTTTCCTAAAGCTGCTGAGCTTGTTTAAATGCATTATGCCATGGTCTCTAAAGCTTATTTGCCTTTTTACTTTGTTTTGGTGACTCAAAGGAATATAAAGAAGCACAAAATGTGTTTGTGCCAAAATATCTAGCAGGTCATTTCTGTGAGAGTAGAGCTGAAAAGTATAACTTATGCTGATAGTGCACTGCAGCCATAATACTTACAGTACCGAAAGTGCTCATCTCCTTTCATTTGCTACAGAATTGCAGATCATATAACAGCAGAGGCTAGGTAGATACAGTGTGAAATTAGTGTCATTTATCTTTAAATGTCAGGATAATGTTACACTTGATGTCTACATTTTGACACATCGTGCTACACCACATCATTTTTTAACGTTTCTTTAACCTGGAATATTATGGAGCTTGGAGAGCTGAAAGCAAATATGGATATAGAAGGAGAAGTCCTCTTCAGGAATACAGACACATTTTCAAAATGATGGTGGCAGTAATATAATCTCCCCAGTCACTTTTTATGGACACTACTGGTACAGCAGATTTTGTCTAATTATTTTGTCTCAATTTTTTAATTCCATTTCATCCTTCTTCTTCCTCACCCTTTACAGACAGATCCCTTCTATTTCCCTTCTGCTTAGAATGACACACTAACAACACAACTTCTATGATGAGCAAATTCTTTCTTCCCTGCTTTCTTTTTTAATACCATTTGATTTAATAATTCCATTCTGGGTTCCTTTATCTGCTTTACACCCTTCTATAATGAGCTGATTAAAGCCATATGAAGTCTCTTTATTATGGCATATGGAGGCTGTTCTTTTTGCAGTACTTCTTTGTTTCTGCTGTGAGTCAGACCTTTTTTTTCTCCCACAGTCTCCTCTTACTGGATTGTGGGGTGGGTATTTTTCATATGGGGGGCAAAGAAAGTTATTCTGAAGCTAGTTCCTGCTTTTCTTCTGGCACTGTACTACAAGGTTCCCCAGTTCCCCAGGGTTTTGGGGTTTTTTTGCCTTGCCAAATGAAGTATACCAACAGCACTTCATTGCTTGGTTCAGCTGCCTTGCTTACCAAGAAAGAGAAGCTCTCTGCTGCTCTGCTGAGCATGAGTCTGCTACAGTTGATTTCTGGAGGAGCAGAAATGGGATTTCAGCCTCCCTTGAAGCAATGAGCTCCAGTACCAGACATGTGATCTTCCTGTGAAGGAGACCGTGAGTACTGTAGCTTTCTGCCTGTGCTATCTCTCATTCGTCTAACAAATCTCACTGGTCAGCTCTGCAGGTATGCCTTTCTCTTCCCTAAATTGTCATTGCAGACATCGCAGTAGCAGATGTTTGTGGCCAGACTCTTAACTTGAAAGCACCAGGCATTTGTATTGTACTGTTATATAAACTCAGGTTTTCCCCTGTATTTGACTAGCATATTCTCCTAAGGTGAACTGAAAACCTTGGGAATCCAGGTTTTTTGAAGCCTAGCAGCTTCCTGGTGGGATGCAAGGAAAGTTCAGATCTTTTCTGAGAATACAAACAGTATGTTGGTGGGTGTCCTTCTCAACTTTCAAGAAGACCAAAACTTGTAAAGAAGTTCCACATTTTAATCCACAGTCTGCTCAAGACCAAACCATGGTCTCCATCTGGACCTTTAATTTTTCTGGGTCCTTTCTGTCTCTGGAGCTTCTAGAATAGATCCTGCAGCTCAGTTGTGCTAGGGTAGTTTGAAAATTACGTTAAAGTCTGCCAAAGCATGATGATTTTCTAAAAGGATCAAGTTGACAAAAGATGGTAGTTGATTAGTGTTTTCCATCTCCATTTTCACTTTCATCAGCTATGTGTTCTTCATACGTATAAGAAAGGCAAATTTGTGGGAGGGAGGAGGAGCTGAGGAGATTAGGTGGCAGTAGGAGAAATGGAAAAGGTAGCAAGGGAGAACTAGGTCTTCATATCATCCAAACAAGGGATGTTGAAGGAGTGGGAGTGAAGGAGGTATACAAAATGGAATAGACTTCCACAACTAACACTGAATTTGGAAATGGCTCATACTTGGGCTAGTGGTAAAGCCCTGGGAATCCCTGCTAGTGGAAGAGGAGCATACCTGAAAGACAGGCTACATAGAAAGGGAAACCCTCAAAACCTGACCATGTTTGCAGGCCGTCATTATATGTTCATTTTACCTCTTCCATTAATTGTTTCAAATTGTGTTTGTACAGTATTTGATAGGATAGAACTCAGATCAAAGCTACTACTGGAATGCATGTGCTTAATTATATATTTAAGTCTCAGTGGTTCTTGATTCTAAGAGGCTGACAGGGCTGTAGGGATTCTTGAGAGGTCAAATCCACACTGCAATCATGGTCATAGATCAGCCATATGAATATTTTCCTATTGCCCTATGAATTAGTATATACCCTTTGTCACAAGGAAATTATGTGTATCAATAGCCATACTTTCATAAGCCTGGATAATTCAATGAAATTCTATATGATTCTTGCACACCCCCTCAAGAAGATTCAAATTTGCAACAAACTGTACCAGGAAAAAAGGTAACACAATGCCACATATATCAAATACACTTAGAAATTTAGATTTACTTCAAGAAAATTGTGGCTTTTTCCTTCATTATTATATTTAACTTAATTTTGTGTTAAGTTTTGGAGCCAATATTAGTCAACTGTTTATTAATGTGCTAGCTAATATCCTATACTTACCACTGGTTCAAATGAAGACTGAACAGGCAGTTTCAAATTTCAAGTAATGATGTCACTAAAAAGATCTGTTTGCAAAGGAAATTGGTCAGTATGTTTTTGAGATTGAGTCAAGAAATTGGTAGCTAGCTATTCCCCTCTTGAATAACTCATTCTGCGAGGAGTGGGGACCAGCAGATTCATCAGCTTCACTTCCCTTCCCTCCACCTCCCCTTGAAAGCAAGAGGTCCTCCAATCAAGCTTCCAGGTTGTTTCTGTGACCACAGCAACTTAGTAGAGCTATTTAGAAAAGAGCAGTTGTGTTTAAACATATGTTCTAGTCAGCTCTTAGCCTGCACACCACAGTCTTGTCTTTGTGTCAACAGGACAGTATTTTCACCAATGTGTAAGTTCAGTGTGAAATGATCAGATAAATCAGCCTATGCTCAATCTTTTATAGCATAACTACATTAAATGATTTTACGTTCCTTGCTTTCAGCATTTTAGATGTAGCTGGAACTGTCATTGATTGCAGCTATCCTAAAAACATCTTCCCTATTCATGCCTGAAACAGCTGTGTTGATGTGTGTGTTCTGAATCCCCAGTGCATTTCATATCTTCTCTGCACACCTGGAGAAGAAACCTTTTTGCCCCATTAGCCTGAGTATTATAACATCTTTATATTTGTTGGTTCAATAGAAAGAATTGTATTTTGTACTATATCGATGGTTCTGAGATGAGACAAGACAAGAAATAGGAAAAAACCAGTAAACCTTTACATATGGTAATACTCATTTCCCAGGTTACCTTTATCACATGTTATTACATATGGACAGCCTGCATGGTAGCCAGAGGAGAATTGCCTAAAACCAGTAGTTTCATTGGGGAAAGAAATTTTGTTTTTAAAGCAATTGTTCTGTCACAGATCAAAATCAGGGAATCTTTAAAGCTCAGTAATAGAAAAGTGGCAGTAAAAATGGCATTGCAGGATACTACATTTATTCTCCCACCATGATTTCTGGATCGTATTTTCTTATTTCACAAGTCAAAACAACAGGACAGAGTGTTTACTTGTATAAGGCAGTACATGAAATTCTCTATGAAAATTTCATAATCACGTTTGCTGTGTGTTTGAGTGGTAAAAGAGTTTAAGAGGCCATTTAAAATTGATAGAAGTTTTAAGCTAGTGTAACTTGATTAAATCTGGCATTTCGTGTATAGGATTATGTTGAAAAGCAAAATAGTAAGAAAATCAGTTTATGATAGATGACTCATGCATTCCTATTGTTGACTCTGCTGTTACTTTTTTACTTAATTTAATCCCCATTTAGTTCTTAACAAACTACAGTAGTCTTCTAGTTATGTTTCTAGACATTATTATTTCTCTGACACTATGTAGAAATCATGTACATCTCTATTAACTTCTTCTACCAAAAAATGGGCAGAATTAATGACATTAGCAAGAAATCACCAATTGGATTCTGCAGCACCCTCAAGGATGCTGTTGTAGTGTTGTGGCAATTGGGACAGGGTGCCCATTAGGTTTTCTTTTTCTTGGGTTAATGCATTAAACTAAGCATATCAAAGGATGGAACCGGTCTATGCCTCATCCCCACCTAGAGACAGCTGAGCTAGTTATAAATACACCAGTATGAGTTGTAAAAATAGTGTATCTTCAGCAACATACAACTTGAGGAAACTCCAAAGCATGCTTAGTAAGTTACAAGATTGCTTCTAGTACCTGAGCTAAGCTAATACAAAGCTGACTACACCGAAATATAGACATAGCCTCTTAGTTCTTGTAATCATGATTTCTGAGCTTCACAGGTGGCTTCTGAATGATCTTGTGTTATACAAGAGATTATTTAATAGCCTTTCTTTCTGGTCTTAAAATCAACGAAACATTAGAATTGCTGTTTGGGTAAAATAACCAAGTCCAAGAAGCAGATCGTATTCTCACTTATACTATTGTATCTCTGTTGATATAATGATATAGGCACATATATTTGACATATTTGATTCTTGATATATGTTGATATATCTATGTTTATGGATTTTCTATATATAAATACATAAATTATATATATACATATATATAAAAATATATATATTTATATATATATAAATACTATACATTTTTAAAAGGCAGACAGATGCACATCAGTGTCAGGTCAGGTTAGATCTTTTGGAAACAATGAATCCTTTTCCTGGCCCTTATTTCTAGAATGCAGTATGCCAAATTTACTTACTGAAATGTTTGCTTCTGACTGAAGGGCTCGCTTCAGTTGCTGCCATGTATTGGCAGTAATGTCACCTTCTATGTGATAACATAGTTGTTCTGCAAAATGATGGTTTAGAAGCCTGGTCTGAAATGCAGAAAATAATACAGCTTCATGTAAGTACTTCCTTGCTGACTCTAAGGAGCCATTTCAATGAGTGACAGGTCTTTTGATTCTTACCCCATATCAGAAATTCCCTGGAGAACTGGCTGCAACTAAGAACATCTCATAATAACTCCAGCGAGCAAAAAATATGGAGGAATGTCTTGAAGAGCTTCTCTCTTAAAAAACTCTGTGACATTTAAACCAGTAAACAGGGACCAGGGTTTCCAGAGTTTTGTTCCCTGGCAATGACAATTTAGGGAAGAAAACAGCATGTTCCTAGATTACTGTTTTCAAACACCCATTCTCAAAAAAAATTATTTTAAACATATAAACATGGGTTCTTACTTGTGCAAAAAAAAAATTGCATGGATGATTGTCCACCCATACATTGACATAATCACCGATGATGATGAGAGAGACCTCTTATTTTCTTGTCTAATTTGTGAAGACTTTGCATAATTACCTGTGTTCTGACTTCTGTAGTCTCCTTCAGGATAGAAGGACTTATCTTGTGAGGTGACGTGTAATGTGGGTGAACCACTGAATTGGGCCAGGAAACCACTAGAAAACCCTGTGACTGGAGAAGGGCAGGAGAAGCAGTGATCGGATAATCAGAGTCACAGAAATATGACTCTGGATGCAAAGGGCTTCAGGAAGGATTCTCAGGGAGCCCAACAAGGACAGTGCTCTGAGCAGGAGGACAAACAGGACTGTAAGGAGTGAGGGAGTGCTGGGTGAAGGATCAAGGACATTTGGGGTGTCACATAGCATCTGTCCCTCTTTACCTCCTCCTAGCAGGTGGCTCTTTCAGACAGGGAATCTAGTCTGGATGTCTACATGTACCAACCCACCAATCACCTACTAGGTAGGCCTTCTTTCTCTCTCCCCAACACCTTGTCTGCTTTCCTTTTGTGATCTGCTTTGGGAAACGAGGCAGCACAGGGAAAAGCTCTGCATCATGCAGCCTGAATCCAAGAGCCTTGGCTCAGATCCCCACACTGGCAGGGCACTGCCCTGTCTCCCAGGCAGTACTGAAACCACAAAAGGCTGCAGCTCTACTTGTGGGCTGCAGCAGCCCAAGGGTAGACTCAGATCCTGGTTATTTCCCTTCAGAGGTGATATTTGGTCAAGTTAAGCCAGAGGTAATATGTGGGGGGAACTGTGGTTGTGATTCCTGATTTACATGTGCTTGGCCACTTGTTTGCTGTGCGGATCAGTCCCAGCACTGTGCAGTCCCTGACTGGACTTTGAGGTGACACCCTGTGTTGGATATCAGGCAGGCCAGTTATCTCTGAGTCCCTGCTAAAAGAACCTAGCTGATGTCACTAGCTGCAAAGGGCAGAATCTGCAGTGTACAAAACAAAACCTGAGCTTTGCTGACCAACTAGCTGTTACAAAACATATGGGACCAATATGCACATAAGCTAAAAGTAAGTCCCAGTAAATCCCCCCACCTTACCTTAAAAAAAATAAAAGTATTTTTAAATTGTTTCCCTGAGACACAAACATTGAAATAACCCAGCAACTAGAAACCCTAAGTTTTACCTTAAAGGGTCTTTGTGAAACCCAGCTTTTTTCCCCACAGCTATGAAGAAAGACATCAAGTTTGATTCATCTTCACATTAAGTTATGCTAGTATAATTGCATTTCTACCAGTGGATTTACATAAATGCAAATTAGGCCCACTCTATCTTGCATGCAAGTCATGAGATTTTTCAAGTTCTGTAAGGCATTGTCTCTACCCCTTTAATGAGTTAATTCTCTTCCTTACTAATTTAGCTATAAGTAGTAAGAATATAGCAAGGTGAAATGTGATAAGTTATTTTAGAATCTCGTATTTAATTTTTCTATGTTTTTAACTCCTGAGGTTTGTCTTAAGGATCAGAGAACACAAAATAAAGCTCAGGCGAGTTTTACTGCCTCTCACATCAGAATGGCAGAGACTAGCATTTTTTCAATGCTTTTGCTATAAATACCAATTCCTCTCTTCTCAATAAAGACCCATTTTCACTCAAAAGCTTTTTTTGAATCTCAACAAAACCACTGTAATGGTTTCATTTGCAACGAAACCTAAGAAACAAGCATATTTCACATCATTTGGAGTATTACTTGGAGCATTTTGTTCAGCTCTACTGCAAACCAAGCAAGTAATTAACAACAGAAGAATTTGACTTTAGTGTGCATGAGATGGTGTTAGCACAAAACCCTGTCAGAGATGAGTTTTGATGGATCCTTCATTTTTGTTTTATTTCCCCTTTGGTAGTAATGTGGTGACTGAACCAGCCGTTTCATAAAACCTGCTAATCTGACTTCTACAGCTACAAACCTAAGTATCCTGGGAAGATTCAAGATAAGTCTGGAGAATTTCATTCTACATACTATCCGTAAGTTCAGAAACCCTACTACACAGAGTTGATGTTCCTCTTTTTCCCAGGGAGTTAAGTCCCTGAGCCTAGGGCTCACTTCTGTTGCTGCCATGTGTTGGCAGTAATATCACCTTCTTTCATGTTGTGTCCTGAAATGAAAACTCAAAATCCCTTTTTCAGTTTCTCTTGCAATCGCGTAAGCCATGCTATACATATAGTAACAAGTGTGTGTGTTTAAAGTGAATATAACTTATGATTTTTCGCATAGGCTTTCCACAATCTGCTGCTGGAGGAGTTCAAGTCTTCATGTGCTACAGCTGAGTTTAAAAAGTGGATAATCTTATGAGCAATGTTTGCAGTTATGCATGATAAGCTAAAGAATCAAACTTTATGTGACAGAGGATAAAGTAAATCACGTTGGGTTCAAGTAAGAATTTGTAAACCATAGACAGTATTGCAAAACACGACCAGGTACATTCTATTACTATAAATGTTGCCTTTTGCTGACATACCAGTCAACAGCATTGGCAAAGCTTGAAACAGCATTTGTCTCACCAAGCTCAACATTCTACTCTGAGATCCGAGCTCTCAGCCAGCTTTAATTACGCCTTACTCTGAATAAATTCCAGTGTCAGGGTCTAGCACCAACAGTAAAGGTACTTAGGAAAAGATGCATAACATCAAAGCATTGCAAGGCGCATCACTCCTGTAATTCACAAGTATTGTTAGTGTGGGCAATATCATTAAATAGCTTATTGCAGTCAAAGACATTCTCTGCAAGCAGATGGTCAACAATTGTGTGATTTTATTTAGGTTTTGATTTACATACTGATCTGAAAAGATTTTAGTCTATTTCATTTTATATGGAAATAAAGAAGACTTTTAACTGCATTCTTGTATAGATAATTTCATATGCTGAATTATCTCAGTAGGATATGTTTTATTAATGAACATGTTTTGCTTTGAACATATTTTAATTTGCATGTGTGGCAAAAGGTTTCAGTCCTTCTTCTGCACTCTTCCTTTGCCTATCACCATCACCCTTTGGATGTTTAGTCTCACGCTGACTTTAATGGCTATTTACAAACCACGTTTACTGTCAGGGCCCTGAGCACACTAATTAGACTTGACAACCCTGACCAGCCTCACCAGTGGCCTCTTCTCATGTGCCCTTGATCTGTTTGCCCAGGAGTTGCCTCTCAGCAAGGTCTTTCCCTGGTCCTGGCCTGAGCTGTGTTACTGCCAGCCCTGTACGCTACCCAGCCCCTTGCCTGCCCCTGCCTCTCCTGTGCCGGTCATCATCACCTGCCCAACTCTGGTGACTACCTCCAGTGGGATGGGGCCACTGCGGGAGGTCTCTGCCCCACTACCCAGGCACTGCTGCACCCTACTAGTCCCTTAGATATGGAAATGCTTAACAGTTAAAACTTTCCATGAGAAAGTTACAGGTGTGATGAACATTTGTTGAAAAAGCCTTCAGGCAGCTCCAGCATGGCTGATGACTGGCTTATTCATGTAAAAAACTAGGGCTGGGACTGACCCCCTCTTTCTGGTCTGGAATGCTGATTTGAACCCTGATCGTAGAATCATGGAATCATAGAATGGTTTGGGTTGGAAGGGAACTTATAATCACCTAGTTCCAACCCCCTGCCATTGGCATGAACACCTTCCGCTAGACCAGGCTGCTCAAAGCCCCATCCAACCTGGCCTTGAACACTTCTAGGGATGGGGCAGCCATAGCTTCTCTGGGCAACCTCCGTCAGTGCCAGTGTCTCCTAACCCTCACAGTAAAGAACTTCTTCCTAATATCTCATTTAAATCTACCCTCTTTGAGTTTAAAGCCATTACTCCTTGACCTATCTCTACATGCCCTTGTAAAAAGCCTCTCCCCATCTTTCCTGTATGCCCCCTTTAGGTACTGGAAGACTGTTATAAGGTCTTCTCAGAGCCTTTTCTTCTCCAGGCTGAAGAAACCCAACTCTATCAGCCTGTCTCCATAGGAGAGGTGCTCCAGCCCTCTGATCAGCTTTGTGGCCCTCTTCTAGACTCACTCCAACAGGTCCATATCCCTCTTGTGTTGGAAGCCCCAGAGCTGAATGCAGTACTGCGGGTGAGGTCTCACAAGAGGGAAGTAGAGGAGGAGAATCACCTCTTTTAAGGTTGCACCACCTGGTGATACAGCCCAGAACATTGTTGGCTTTCTGGGCTGCAAGTGCACATTGCCCAGTCATGTTGATCTTCTCTAGTCAATCAACACCCCCAGGTCCTTCTCCTTGGGGCTGCTCTCTATCCATTCTCCACCCAACCTGTAGCTGTGCCTGGGATTGCCCTGACCCAGGTGCAGGACCTTGCACTTGGCCTTGTTGAACTTCATGAGGTTGGCATTGACCCACCTCTCAAGCCTGTGCAGGTCCCTCTGGATGGCATCCCTTCCCTCCGGTGTGTTGATGGCACCACACAGCTTGGTGCTTTCAGCAAACTTGTTGAGGGTGCACTCAATCCCACTGTCCATGTCACTGACAAAGATGTTAAACAGCGCCAGTCCCAGTACTAACCCCTGAGGGACACCGCTCATCATGGGTCTCTACTTGTTGAGCTGTTGACCACAATTCTTTGACTGTGACCATCCAGCCAAATCCTTATCTACCAGGCTGTCCATCTGTCAAATCTGTATTCCTCCAGTTTAGAGAGACGTCATTTGCTCTTCCCTTATCCACCCACCAACACTGTAACCACATCATAGAAGGCCACCAGATTTGTCAGACATGATTTGCCATTAGTGAAGCCATGTCGGCTGTCACCAATAACCTCATTTTCCATGTGCCTTAGCATAGTTTCCAGGAGAATCTGCTCCATGATCTTGCTGGGCACGGAAGTGAGAATGATTGGCCTGTAGAAGCTTTTCCTGTTGCCCTTGATGTCCCTGTGTCCCTGATCAGACTTAATTCTACCAGGGCTTTAGCTTTGCTAACCCGATCTCTGGCTGCTCAGACAATTTCTTTGTATTCTTCCAAAGCTACTTGTTCTTGCTTCCACGCTCTGTAGTTTGCCTATTTGAATTTGTCCAGGAGCTCCTTGCTCATCCACGCAGGCCTCTTGGTGTTTCATTCACATCCCAGGGTTATTTTGCTCATCAGGATATGGAGTGAGTAGGTGACACCTCCTCAAATCAAAGAGATAATTAAATATTTATACAGTATGGAAAAGTGCCGAAGGAACTCTACAGCCTTTCTGCTCAGGTTGACCTTTCATCTGTCCTTTAGCTCTTCCCAGCTCCTGACTGGGGATCTGGATGGGCACAAAATCCCAGACATCCTTCTCCAACCCCAGAAACAGGACTGGTGCAATGTCTCAGTGAGAGCTAACATTGTCTGATAGTACCAAGGAATGGCCTTCTGTCTGGAAAAAGGTTAGAGATTTCATGTCAACTCAGGATGGTGGCTTCCAAGTGGAAGGAGTTGCCCTCATTTTGAGAGCTTAGGCTTTATCTTTCTGTAGAATCAGATACCCTCTGCCTCCATACAGCCACAAGCACATGATATCCTGAAGTAGTCCCTAAACAGGATATCAGAAATATATCTCCTCAGAAATTTGAACAGAGCCTTCTCTTTTCCAAAACTGAAGTAAGGAAGAGAAGGCATTCCTAGTCTTTACCTGGTAATACTGAAGCTGAGAAGCATATCTGCAATTCAAATGTTAGAGTAAGATGGCCAGCTGTCTTGTTTGGTGTGATGATCTATTTTCTTTTCAGTCAGGTGTGCTATTGCTTTGATGAGTGAAATACAGGATGTCATTTATCTTGCATTGTGGCTTTAAGCTAAAAATTCTAAATTGTCCATTTCATAATGCAGATGTGAGGTGTTCCTGATTACCATGAAGGAGCTTGCTGAACGATTTTATTTTAATGATAGAAAAAAATGAGCTGGCAATTATCTTGGTTATCTTGGCATTATAACAAAATCTACAGATTTAAAAAGCAGGATGATTGAGTTTTATGCTTGTATTCAGACTGGGAGTGTTGTAATAAAGGTTTTGCTTTGTTTCATTTGCTCTTTCTTCTGCAGCTCTTTGTAAGTGGTTTTGAGGGACTCGGCCTAACTTGGACTCCTGGTTGTGTGTTTGACAGTTTATTATTACTTTTTCAGTACAACACAGATAAACCCTAATGTGATAATTTACTGAAATCTTAATTGCTGGACTTTTGTTTTGGTAGTTTTAGGCTTAAATGAAATTGGAATATTTTTGGTTTTAATAGGGGAGTCATGTGAAAGTCACACATGTTTATGCAACATAAATAAACTCATCAGTCACCATCTAATTAATTTTATTCCAAAAAATGTGATTGGGATGAACAAAGTCTGATTGTTTTCTCCTGATTCCCTTAAATTAAAAAAAATTCAGCAGCTGGTATACCCTGGAGGGTAGATGAACTTGCTCAGGAGAGAAACAGTTCTAGAAGCTGCAGAATGTGGCAGGGGAATAAAATTCTCAGCAAGAAGCAAACAAACTAGGTCTCAAGGTCAAATTTCTCTAGGCATGAGGGGAATCGTGTGTATGTAGAGCCTCTTGAAACTCAGCAAGACAATAAGCTGACTGAAAATAAGACTAGAAGAAAGGACACAATGGATAGAGATAGCATCATGTTTAAGACATTTCTCACTGCTTTTCCTTACCAGTTATTTTAATTTTCTCTGTTCAGAAAGCTAATCATTCTAGTTCAAGCATGAAGGAAAAGAACATATTTTACTAGAACATAAAATAGCTATCTGCATGGGAAAGATCTGCATGGACTCACCTCAAAACTCCGGCATATTTTAGGTCCTAACACAATAAAGAAAACATTTTGCCTGCATCAGAAGGATGATGAAAGACCTCAGTTTAAACCTGAAAGTGTAGATATAAGCATATTAATCCTGTATGCTATGCAAGAAGTTTGGGTTGATTTGGGTTATGAAATACACTCCACTCCTAGATGTTGCTTCAGCTCATGTTTAGATATTTTTGCATCAGCTTACCTCCCCAGGTTTTATACTCCTGGGAAAGAAGTATGTTTGTTTGGGGTTTTATATTTTTCAGATTTAAACTGTGAGAATGTGGAAGATATGCTACAGAAATTTGGAAAGAAAGCTATTTGACAGTTTTTGCTGCTGCCTTTTAGGATGACAATCTCAATCGAGTTTCCCACAGTTCAGGAAGAAAGAACACAACAGACATATGGGCAAAATTAGAAAGGACCTTGAAAATTAGTATCCTAGTATGGAACATTATACCAGAACTGCCAGAAAAACTAGGATAACTTCTCCTTTCAGTCCAACAGCCCTCTCCCTACTGTGGACTTGGTCAATCCATTGCAGGTGGATGCTGTTCCCCGCTGGGTGGGGAATGCTATAGGCAGGATCTCCTGCCTCATGCCCAGCCAACAACCTGCAGCCTGAATTGCTATGCACTTAGCAACATTTGAGCCATCATGGAGTTATGTGGCTTGTCTCACAAAGACTCAGACTCTCAACTCAGAGGTGGTTGTAAGGTTAACTCTTCTAAGGAATAAATACTATAATGGGTGTGCTGGTTTGCCTGCCCTGCCTGCTTTCAGATTGTTGTCATCAGCATTCAGTCAGGGCTGAGCTGTATCACACTGTGCTGGCATCATCATCAGCAACAGGATCCCTGCCATTCACTAGCTGACTCTTCAGTCACCACTGTGTCCAGCACTGCTCTCATTTCTCTTCCAAATACACTTCTGAGAGCCCACTGACCCTCTAAGAGACCTCACAGATGGGTTTATTTAATTTCAGTTTGACATTGGGTAGAAGAAATGTTGCCTGACAAGATCAGAAAACCTCTCTGGCAGTTGCCACTGGTATCAAAGCTCATTCATTCTGTTTTACGAATAGTCCCCCTTGTGCACCTGTAAACCAGTCTTCCTGAGCAGCATGAGCCTGCAAGGCTGTCGAAAATGGACCAGAGGAATTCCTGTTGAGCCCTGTGCTTCAGCTCTATTTCACTATTCTCCACATTTACAAACAAATAGGAATGTGGGTGATAACAGGCCTTGATTGTTTTTCTTCTGCAGGCATCCCTCAGTTTCCTTGGCCTGAAGGTCCTGCAGTATGCAGCACAGTTGTTCACTTCATAATAAAAAGTCCTGGCTGGATTCACATATTCAGGTGATCATAAGATCTACACAAGGCATTCTCTTGGCCATTGATGTCTGTTCACATCTGGAATCCTTTGGCAAAATATCCACCATTATCTGGAGATTTCACTGCTGAATGAAATTGCCTATGCTAGAAAGGCCCACTTTGAACTGCAAAAACCTGCTCAAAATCATTTTCTAGAGACAATCCTACTTCAGGAGGCCCACACTTCCAAAGGAGACAAAGGCTGGATACTCCTAGATGTATTTATCAAGACTGATGCTTCTTCCTGCTATGCCTACTCAGCCAGCCATGCTGCTCCACTCCTGCTTCAGCAGCTGGTGGGTTGAGTGCTGACAAAATCTTGCATGCAACAGACCACTTCAAACAACAATATGGGCTCCACTACTGGGTACAGTCCCCACCCCCAGGTGGAGGTGTCTGCAGAAATTATAATATTCTGTTAAGTCTGTAACTCAGGATACAGTACCAGTTTCCATCTTCAGCTAGTGCTGGGATGTTATGATCTTTCAGCTGTTAGGAGATACACAGCTCAGTTAAGCGCTATAAACCAGGTCTCCCCATGGCTTGAAAAATATAAAAAGAGATGGTTGTCTCTGCAGCTAAGAGTCAATAAATATGTTGGCAGAAATTATATTTTCCCCGTTACAGGGTAGGTGTCCAAGATTTTTGAGTTGTTCGACAATCCTGCTGTGGCTGTCCTGTATCTTTTTGAAGTGGATTGAAGATGCTTTACATGATAATCATGAAAATAGAAGATAATAATATTTCAGCTTGTGAAGTGGGAGAAGGGTTGATTTTTCTAACTACAGATTTAAAAGTAGGGATAATGAAAAATTTTAGACAAAAATGATCAACTTTTTGCAAATGGAGCTTGAATTTTTGCAACAATGTTCAAAGAAAAGCAATTCCTCTTCTGTGAAGAATTCTGAATTAACTAAAAAATTCACTTGGCAAAAATCTTAAGATTTTATGAATTGCATTAATGAAGTAAACAGTAATGTCCTTGATCATATAGAAGAAGCTAACTTTTTTTACTAGTTCCCCAAGGTTTAAAATAAAAAAGGAGTGCCAGGTGAAGATTGAAAATAAATATAAAGATAATATCGATGCAGATAAAAGATGAAGAGAATAATTCAAATATTTGGATACACAGCGTGTACTTTGAAAAAACATGAAAGCACAAACTGAATTTTCATTGGCAGGACTAAGAGCTACTGCATAATGAAAAAGGTTGCTTTCACTTATAAATTCTTTATGAAGAGATGAAAAGATCTGTTTTAGTATTGGAATTATTAATATCATTATCATAAACCAATATTTTTCAAGATTTTCTTTCTACTAAATATTTTATTCTGCTTTTTCAAAATATTAGAAGACTTTAAAAAGAGATACACTCTTCAAAGGAACAAGAGAACTGAGGAAGCTCAGGCTCACGGTTCTACAGCTGCAGAATATTTAGGTAATTGTAACATTCAGTAAGCAATTCATTAATGTTACCTATAAAATTTGTCAAAGTGCTTTCCAAGATGTATTACCTGGCACCACTATTCATAGTAATTCCAACAGTTACAGCTTTATGGTTAGGTATCTTGACTCTAACTAAGCAGAGGTGATTAGTTTACTTGGCTTAAAATATTTGAAATATTAATTCTATTTATTCACTATACTTCATCAAGCTTGGCCAGGGAGGAAATGAAGATGTGGGGAGCTGCATGTATATAGGAAGTCCTGGTATGAACCAGCTGCAAACAGTAGTTGTGTTCTTCAGAGGATAATATTATCTAATGCTGAATATTTAGATTTTTCTTTTTTGGAGCTCTCATAAGGAATTTGGAACAATCAAAAGGTGAGTGCACTTCATTTTTTACTCAGCATGTTTCCTTATGCCTTTTTTCTGATCCAGGAATATTTTTCAATCAAAGTCTTTCTTCTATTTTTAATTTTTCCCAAAGCTACATAGTCTTGCATCTTCATCAGCTCTGGTCACACAAACCAATTTTGTTGAGTGGTTTTGCGGTATGTGTTTAGAATTATTATTATTTGGCTCATTAATTTACCTTTAAAAAAAACCCCATAACATGAATATGAGACCTCTATAAAGTATCTACATACTAAACTATACAACCTGTAAGATAACAAGATGCAAACATAATACACAGACACACACCCCCCCAACAAGATACAGCTCTTACCAAGATTACCTTGAATTTAATTTTATGTATGCTAAATAACACATGTATTAACAAGTAAGGACCAACACATAGCCAATCTATGGAAGCCAAGTAACCATCACTGCACAATAAAAGTGAAACACCCTAAATTGGTGGAAACCTAATAGTTATTTTCATAGAAACAAAAACTACTTGGGAAATAGTTAAGCAATTAGAAGTAACTTCTGGAAGATAAACATTTTAGAATGCAGTTTCTTTTGAGCTAGGAAATTCAACATGAGATATTTAGCATATACTTCACAAATTAAGGCAGTGCTGAACTTGGGCTCTGTCTTTGGGACCTGACTGCAGGGATCTGAACAGGAGATAGCTCTTAGGGGCTGCTAGAGGCAAGTGATACTCAACTGTCAACTGAAAGAGCTGCAGACCATTTTCTATGGAGAACCCTATACACAGGGACTCTGTAACATGTCCAGAGCTTCCATGCAAAGTGCACTCACCCTGGTATTCATCCCTGCCTACATGCGAGGTGTACCAGAGCAGAAAGCAGTGAAAAATGAGCTGCAGCCAGCAGAGCAATCCATGTGATCTGCAACAAAGCTTCCCTCTGTCCTGGGACCTACTCAGAGACGCAATGTAAGGAAGACCCAGAGTAATTGCCTTGGCAATGGCAGAGGCAGCTCCTTCCTAGATTTTGTCTTTCCAAAGGCACTTTATCCCTTTCTTCTTTATGACTGCCTGTCTGGGCATGCCATACAATCAAAAGCAATCACAAGGCCCCCAGGAAAAATTAAAGACAGAGAATGAGATGTCACTGCCAGCAAAGCAGTTTGTCAAGCTGCAGGTGGTTTTTCAGGAGCTCTTGGGAAAGATAATCAGGGAAAGAAGGTTATGATCTGGATCAACTAAGCAGCAAAATCCAGTCTAAAATGCCATTCCTTTGCCATAAATGCTCACCAACAGCCACGCTTTTGGTGCCTTTCTCTTATTTCTGTGTGGCATTTGTGATTATTTGCCTGCTTAGATTATTCTTGTCACCTTAAGAAACAATTCTGAAAGGAAGGCGAAGGTGAAGACAAAGCACATCTACATGATGGGTGTCTTTCTGATCCACTGTGAACAGAGCCTCATGGTCTGTTAGCAACACAGAGCTACCGGTGTCCATTCTGGATTCCTATCTGCAAGCCATGAGTCTCCTGTCAGGGTGCACCTTGGCCGAGGCAGGTAACAGTGGGGCAGAGACCTTCCCCAGCAGCCTTGTCCTTCTGAGAGGAGCACAGCTGGGCTAGGGATGGTAACAGGGCACACCAAGGACTACTTCCATGTGTCAGTGCATATAGGAGTGAGTTCAACCCAGGATTTCTCAAAACCACTTTGTGAGTCAACATAAATTACTGGTCAGAGTTGAAATTCATTGGGAAGGAAAAAATGAGCAGCAAGAAAGCCATTCTCAGTAATCTGAGCATCCTTCTCACTGTCCTCTTCCTTCATTAATGGCCTTGCAGCAGCGAGAGGACAGTCTGTCGGAGGACGGTGGGGAGAATGCTCTCACGCTAAGCTGTACACTACAACAGCAGAGCCAAGTGAGCTCTGACAGCAGGATTGCTTCAATGCATTGCAAGGTGCTGGGATGATAGATGTCTGAGATCGGCTTGGATGTGGTGATTTATAAATGAAACAGAGAAAGCCTGTGATAAAGAGCCTGTTACAAGGTGGAGAAACACATGAAGAGACTGCTGTCAGTAGTGTGGTAGAGCAGTGATTCGCCTAGCAATCATTCATATACACTCTTGCTGCTTTTTCTCCCAAGAAAGTTTTCTGTATTTCCTACTAGAACTAAGTTCTTATGAATAGAAATATGTTGCTTGTTAAAAGGCACCCAATGAGCATAGTTTAGCAAATTCAGAAAGGGTATGTGGAAGGACCAGGCAAGTTATGTAGTATGTTTATCATTTTAACATGTATATCTCAGCTATTTCAGCTCAATTCATACTGTTATCTCATAGCAGGCTTCTGGTAACATGCCCTAGTTTTTCTGAAAGCCATCCACAACTTCCAGAGAGGTAGTGATGCCATGGTTCAGTGAGCTGTATTTCCACTATGCGTTGAAGATAAAAGACTATAGATAACTGGACTTCCTCAACACAGGAATTGGAGTGTATTTAGCCCTCAGACACTAGCACATGGCTTCACAATAGTGGAGAGTTCAATAGACCCTACTGGTTGAGTCATGGCATTGGGTCTCATATATCCTGCCTAAAATATGGAAAAGATGCAGAAGTTACAGACACTGAATTAAGGGCAGAGATTTAGTTTTGGCACAGAAGATCCCTATCAAGTATATTTCACCCATGTTTTCTAACATTATCAATCTGTTTTAAAGTACTGTGGGATTTGAAGCCACACATAAAAATAAAATTCTACTGAAAACGTGCCCATTAACACAGACCTCAATGATGTCTCTAAAGCTTTTCTATCATTTCAGTAGTACTATTTATCAAATATATATGCTAAGACAATTTATTTCTTAACCACAGATAGTTAAGGGGTAATAAAATGGAAGTAGTCTTTATAAGGCAACAATCCAGTTGCAGATCCCAAATGCAGCATCCATAAGGACATGGGTCAATTACTATCAACATAATATTAGATGAATGTGAAATAGAATTAATTTCACCTTTCCTTGCTTCTCGAATTGTGCATGGCACTTCTTCATGCTGAGTTCAGATGCAGAGCTGAGAAGATAAAATACCCGAGGGTCAAGGAGTACTGTGTCAGCTTGAGAACAGAAGGGGTAATATTGCTAATGTTTAATGTTTTCTAAATTGGAAATGCAGAAAGAGCTCCACATGTGTATGCACTGAACGGCAAAGAAAGGGATAAAAGAACTGATTAAATCTTGGCAGAATAGCAATAAACTTAAAAATGAAGGAAACTTGGGAACTGACTTGGAGGATCTGAACACAGCTGGTGACCAGAAAGAGATGCATCAAAGAAAGACTGTGAAGTAAGCCACACTGCATCTAAAGAGTTGTGCAGGACGACTTGGAATACTTTCTCAGTTTCTACAGAAAATCTTTTCCTGTTGCTGTGAAGCAGTGCATTTGATAGGCTAGATTAAGTAATAGCAACCCAAGAGCTGTAATTAGCATTTGTTGATGGTGCCCCCTGGAGACAGTAACCATTTAAGAGTTTAAGCAATGAGTAAAGGTCTTTAAGGTGTGTAAGAAGATCTGTGGGAAACAAGGGAAATGTTAGATCAGCAACCTCTGTGGTTGCCTGACCTTCTCCATTGCTCTCCTTCCCACATGTCCAACTGACACTCCCAGGGGTGTAGTCTCATCCAGACCTGGGCTTTTCAAGTAGAAAAGGGTGCCACATAATAACGTGGCTTTCAGGACTTTCTGGCAGCATGGATTCAAAATAAATACCATTTTATTAATCACCTAGGAGTACTTATGATGGTAAATTTTGCAGATATCCATGGTCTTTGGAGTGAAAATTCAGGTTCAGTGGCAGTTATTCCAAGGCAATTACAGAAAATTTGCATCTTTATCTGTGTAGATAGCAAGAGCTATCACCTTGAAATAGAGAAGATACCAGTATTAGGAGAATAGGAGGGCAGAATGTTTTCTTACTGCTATAACATGGATGGAGTAATCAATTCTTTAGTTGGACTGAAAATAAAGGAATGATGTAGAAATTTCCCTCTAGAATGATTGCTGTGTGTATCATTAATTTGAGCCACACACATATTTCAGAGCCAAAGGCAGAAGACAAGAAGCTCACTAGCTTTGGGAGATGAGAAGAAAAGAGGCCACAGGTTGATGTCTGCAATACTTCAGCATTCAGCCAAGCCAACCCAAGAAGATGACTATAGACACCCTGAGATTCAACACCATCAATGCAGATTCTGAAATTTCAGAGGCAGGTTCCCAGAAGTGCTAACTGGCTGCATAATTCATTTCTGTGTCTCAATATCTTCTGTTGCCTCTTCATTATTTTCATTATCTCTTGTTATTTGTTCTTTCCACCGCTTCACTACCTGATTTTCTTTTGGTAGTGAATCTACTATAGTTTTCCATCTGAATTTCTCTTTGTTGTCTGCAGTGGGTTTTTGCTTTAGAAAATAATGCATCTGTTGCCCCAGTAAAGTTATGTAATTCTCCATTTAGCCATACAGTTTTGCTCTCTATGTTTTCCTGCTCATCGGTATGCACACCATCTGTGCCTCTACTACAATGTTCTTACATGGCCTCCAGACTTAGTTAGTGGTTTTAAAGTTTTATTACTTTGCCCTTCAGTCTCATGTTAATCATTTTGCTCACTGTTTTAAAAATGTGCCTCTTCAAACCTTGCTGTTCTCACATCAACCACAAAGAAATTCAGCCCCCTCACTCCAATATGATATCAAACCTCATTGAATGGCGATGGGTGGTGATGAGTGGAAATACTGTAATAATAAGAACTAAACCCAGCTGCTAGATTCTGTAGAATACTAATTTATTAGTTACAAAAGAACTAGATAGCTTGCCAAGCGCACAGGGCAAGAGCTATATGAGTGAGTATAAACAAAGAAATGCTTTTAAAACAAACTCGGTCACTTTTTCTAATTTCATGTTTGAGACATCTCAGTGCCTACAGCTAATGCACATGATGGCAGCTGTAAATACGTTCTCACAGTTGTGGTAAAGACCCTCAGTCTCTAATAATGAGTATTGCGAATCCTGCAAATCGACCCTCAAATTTAAATTCTGCCCAATTCAGCTAGGGAGATTTTGAGACTGATAACTCGTGCAGACAGATTGCATGGAACACTAGGGCTCAGAAAGGCTGGACAATACTATTTCCTCAAATTCAGAAATGTTTTGCAGCCAAGCTGGGTAACTTTCAGGCTGCAAGAGGAATGAAGGTTTTCTGATTAAGGCACTGAGCAGTGAGATGAAAGCGTAAATCCCAGCTCTGCCAGAGGTTGCATGTATATCCCTGGGCAAGTCACATCACCTTTCTGTGATTTGTGTCTGCAGCTACAAAAAGTGAATCATTATTTTTCCTTCCTCGAGCATTTCTGAGAGTGAGAGTTCCTTTGGAGTTGGACTTTTTCCAACCTTATGTTTGTAGGGGACCTAGCACAACAGCGTTTTATCTAACTGAGTCTTCCAGATGTTACCATGAAATAGATCATTAAGGCTTCTACTTCATGCAGTATGAAAAAGAAAAACTGTAAATGACCTTTTTAATTTTTCTTCTGTAATGTAAGCTGGGAAGAATGTACATTGGAATATTTGGATTTATAAATTTGCTGTTATAAAGGCACAAATGAGAACACAATCAGGACTTAGTCATTCTGAAAGAGTTTACTATCTAAATATGATTTTGTTTATTGCTGTTTTCATGTGGAACATGAAAAAGAAAACAAGAGATACTTCATTCTGAGACTGAGGAACACATCAGCATTTATTGTGGAAATATCAGCAAACTTTGCAAGAATACAGACTTCTTCTTTTGTACCCTATCTGTATTCTTGAAGAAGAGTACCATGGAGGACTTTCCTACAAAGTTATTCTCGGTAACAACTGAGTTACTTTCCAATGCCTTATTTCATATTAAATATGATTAAAGTTTATTATCTCCTACAAAATCCTCTTCATTGTTTTCATTTAAAGGACAGACAAGTAAGCTCTTTGCATGTTGGGGAAAAAAAAAAAATATAATTAAACAGAATTTTATGCCATTTTCATCCAGTTCTATCTGTTCAATTTGCATTATCACAGTTCCAGTGTATTACTACTTCTTTTCTACCGGAAATAATGAAAACCTAAATTGAAGCAGTTGTTATTTATATAAAAGGCATTTACCAACCCAAGGCCTTCAGCAAGGATTATTTTAAACTCAAATTTAGTTACTTATCAGAACTACGGCAGTTAACTACGAGGTAAATAAACATACACATGAAAATATGGAAGAATTCAATTCCAGTGTGGCTTTGCTGATGACACTGAAAAGACAGCACCATCCTAAATTCTCAAATATCCAAACACCAATTAAGTCGAGGTGGTATTTCCAAATAGGACAAATTATGGAAAAACTGTGGCACGATCAACAATAAATTAATTGTAAAATCATTACCAAACACAAAATTTTGGAAATACACCTGATATGTTTAAAATACACATGGGCCAATGTCATGGAAATCAAACAATGTAACACTTAAATATGCTATCAGATCACAATGACAGAAGGAATTAACAGTAATAATTAGAGAAGTTTTGAGAACATTATCCAACAAGACCTGCTTCTCTTCTTTTTGTTAATTCAAAACATTGTTTTCTCATGTAAAATTATTTACATTAATTATGAATTTTATTCAAAATTTTCTCATGTATCATGTTTATGAAGCAGTTATCCAAATGAGATATTTTTAGCAGAGGGGAAGCCGATTATCGTCAGCATTTCTTGGTGAAACACACCATATTCAGATCCACTCCAGCATGGATTTTTCCTTCACACTCTTCCGTGCTATATATATATGCTATCTTAATATGAGTTAATATCTTCATGATATACATTATCTTAATTATAGAGGCATATGCAGAGACTTTTTTTCAAATCATTGTGCTGAAATAGTGATTTTGTTGTAGCCATATTTCACATTTCAGTGGCCCTACTGAAACCTGACTTTAGTGTGGATTAAAATTCCACTTATATTATTTGCTAAATATTGGAATTCTTGTTCATCTTTTTTAAGCTTTTCTCTTTCAGAGTAATTAAGAATGCTCACTTTGACTATCAGGCAAATGGCATACTCTTAGGGTATTACTGTGACCTAAATTTCTAAGTCAAATCAGAAGGTTTTCCAATGGGCATGATGAAATACAGTATTTCTTTAACGGCATATGTGCAAGGAGAGTCAGACTGATAGTTATAGATTGAATTATCGGTTCTTGAAAGTAAATCTGGATCTGGTCAGGTGTGAAATGCATCAACTATTAAGGAAAAACAGCCTGTATAGCTCAGTCTGCATTATGAGCAGCTCTCCCCATATCCTAAATAACAGCAATCCATTTGCTGAGCACTGTCTGAATTATAGTTGCTTTCAAGTGGACAATAATATTTATTGATTTTTCATTTCTATCATCAACTGTGTTTTCTGAAATGACTGCAAGCTGCCAGCATGGTACACTGCCATTAAATTAGATTAAATGGTCTCCCTGCTTTTCTAAGGACCTCAGTCTGGGAAAAATTCAGTCTGGTATCCCACGCACACATTCTCATCCTGTCCCCCTCGTCCACATAGCATATGCTTCAGGTCAGGCCAGCTCCAGTGAGCAGCTAGACAGACACATGTCTCCTGAACGAACTGCTTCATCAGGAGTGAAATGGTTAGCATGCCGTAATGCCATGCATAGCATTTGTAAATACTATAGTCTAGATTTCAATTAAGAAATCACATATTGTCACATACAGTTGGCACCTTCTAAGGGTTGGGCTGTGTAACTAATGCAGTATTACATGGTCCTGACAATAAAGCTGCAATTTATTTTCTAATGAGGATATACAAATTCTTTGAGCTGCAAGACTAACCATGTAATTGCACTGCTCTCTAAGAGGTGCTTATTTAAGCAATGCTGTTTAGGGCATGACTCCATTGAAAGAAAGACAATGCGGGAGTCTCCATGTGCATTAGCTCTTAAAAGTAAAATAAAAAGAAAACAATACTCCAAACAAAAGCCATTTCCATCGCAAAGATTTTTATGAAAACATAATCTGTTTTTATTGAAATGCAAATTCATGAAACTCAGTCTGACTTTAGTATGTCTTGCTGGTTTTGTTTCTTTAACCAGTCATTCTTCTGATCAAAGTCACGCCATGAAGCATTCTGGAGCCTGTCACTAGAAGCAACAGTTTGGGGTAAAGCTATGATTCATTCTTCTTATCATTCTTGTCCTTTGAACACAAGAAAAAGCAATCCCTGAACTCTCTTTTACAAACTTCACTGTGAATTACACAATTTACAATGTACAGTGGCATTTCTGAACTCTCCTAGATGACAGGTCAGATCTCCTGCTCTGGCTGAGCTCTGTTATGCTTGAGCACCAGCATAATGTGAGTATACCGTGGTTACTCTCTAGCAGTAGAAACCAAGCTTGTAAGTGGAAGAGATGTGCACCCAGCTGTCTTTCCTGCCTGTTATGTCACAGGGACACTCCACTCCCCCAGCCACGGGCAGGGACACCTTCTACTAGAACAGGTTGCTCAAAGCCCCATCCAACCTGGCCTTGAACGCTGCCAGAACACAGCTTCTCTGGGCAAAACCCAGAGTGATTGTTTTGATCAGAAAAGCTGAAACAGGAGCCCTTTGGTGTTATCGCTGGACGCTAACATCAGGACATTCTCTTTACCTAAATATATAGGTATATATTTACCTAAATATATATCTTTTCTTATAACTTAAATATAAGAAAAGGGACGATGCTCTGGAGGACATTTGGAGAAACTGCTGGTTACATCTACATTGTGAACCCAGATTCTGGTGCATGCTAGATTGGAACTAGATGATCTTTAAGGTCCCTTCCAACCCAAACCCATGATCCTATGATTCTATGAATTATTTGCACCTGCTTGAGAAGCATTAGAGATAACCGCCCAGTCTCCAGAGCATTTCTGTGCTGCTATGGGCCCCATCTAAGCTGCTGCTGCTCAGATACCTTGGCTAGATTTCTGGTGTGATTTTAAAAGACAACTACCAGTTTTAAAATATCAAGTGGCTTTCTGAAATTATATGTCCAAGGGCAAAGTAAGGTCATACAAAATTACATTATCAGTGCTTTACTTTTATATAACACTTATTTTTTAATAAAGACTTCTCTGACATGCGACTCATTCAAATTGAAGCAGCATGAAAGACACTCGACATAAATGAGGGCTGCTTCCTCACCACTGTAGGTGCAGTTATCTCTACTTGTATCAGCTGCCTTTTGTCATCTGTGAATTTGCTCTCTTCCTGTTGAATGTCATCTACATCTACTATCTTCATTCAGAAATTTCTGTTCTTTACAAGACTTTTTGTCTAACTCAGAATTATTACAAATCCAGCAATGTTCGTGAGATTAAATTAGTTTTTTAATGATTCTGTCAGGACACCAAACAAAACCTTTGTTTTAAAAGATATATTTTCTTTTAAGAAGGTTGATTATTCGGACTACTCATTAGATTAATTTACATAAGTTAATTATGCTAACACAGAATACAGTGGTTCAGTACTTGTAAAAGTGACTAATTAGGTACTTAATACCTTGTTAAACCTTCAAAACACTTTCTTAAAATGAGGCTGCTACAAATTGAGACTCCACATTTCCCTTTACTTCACAGGTTTTATTTTAGCTGAGTATGGTGGGCTTCTGCGCTATAAAAAGACAGGAATACATTACAGAAAATGGCAAGAAAGGTAGCAAAAAACAATAAATAGTTTAGTAAGCATGATCTATGAAGTGACAGGAAAAGGATGTAACCTGTACAGCTGAAAAAAAAATGGCAAAGAGCAGATACAGTAACTATGTCTGACTACTCAAGAGAAGTAACATAAAATATGGGAGGAATTACTTTAAGTGATTAAGACTAATATAATAAAGAGTAATGGGCTGAAACTAAAAGAAAGAAAATTAATTTAGGTTAGGCGTAAGGAATAAGAATGCTAAAAGCAAAGACAATTAGACAATGGAAAGATTTGCCAAAGGGGTAACTGGGAGAACCACCATCAGGAAAACTGCAGAGCAGAGTAGATAAGACATGCACAGGTTTAATACTGAGAGCAAACCTGCCCTAGTGCAGAAAGATAAACTAGATAACTCCTTGTAACCTTTCCTAAACTATTATTTCAGTGATAGTCATGAAAAAGATGAGGTACAGAGGAAAGTGGTTTAGTTGAGCTCTGATTTAGCAAATTTTAAAAAGTGATTTCCAGAGCTGAATTTCTCCCAGAAGCCTTACTAGGGAAATAAAGACTGGCAAAGCTAAAAATGGAAACTTGACAAGGAATGCCAGACAGAATTGAGAAGAAAGAAAATTCAAAAGAAGCAAATATATCTTCCGTACCCATATGCCCCAGTCATAGTCACTGCCTTAATCATCCTGCAGCCATGGCTTCGTGCACAGACACTTGTTCTCATTTTTGAGAGTGCATACCGCAACACTTATTCGTATCCCAGTATACAGACTTCCAGAACAACAACCCAACAGCTTCCTGAGTGTAACAAAGCCCTGAGCAACACTTCCAAACATGCATTAGTTACTGAATGTGTACTTAGCTAAGGCAAGCTATAATTCCATCAATTTTTTATTTTTTTAGCCAAAATCACCCTGGCACTGAGTAGAACATATTAAGTGCTTTTCAGGGGTGTGGAATATACAGTAGCTCTATTACAAACTCATGATAATTCATGAGCAGTTCTACTCCTCATCTTAATCTGGAATCTAATTTGGGACCTCATTTTCTTCTACCCTTATCCCATCTCCCCTACATTATCCTCCAAAAAAAAATACACTCACAGAATACCAGAATAGAAATAGAAGTCTATAAATCTTTCAGAAGCATTTATAGAACTGCTCTGCACTGTGGCATGCATTCAACTGACAGCTGCTGCGTGCTTTTGTGTTCTCATTCATTAGACATTGCTGTCTGGAATAACACCGACGTAGTAGAATTCTTTATATCCTAATTAGCCTTTTGCTCTTTCACTTGCTTCACGGGGTAGATAAAAGTATCCTGTAGGTATATTAGGAAGAATGTCTGAGGTATTGCTCTGGTTAACCAGCAAAACATCAAATGTTTTTCAGAACCTTAATAATCTGAGCAGTAGGTTGGGGTGGTTCAGTTTGTTTAGGGAAGGAATTAATAACAGGCATTCGGAAACACAAGCTAAGTGAAAAACTGGCCTTTCTCTGACTCTCAATATTTAAAGAATTTCAGGTATTTTCTAAAAAGGAAAAAGGAGCATGGCCAACTGGACAACATAAAAGGGCTCTGGTTCTAAGACAACACAAGTTGGGAGAAGAAAATAGCTTTGTTACCTTAACGGTGCTTATCTGTAACCTACGCCACAAGTTTCAAAAGTATTGATAAAAATGTTGTAGTTTTGAGAAGACCACCTCCATATAAACTTTATCTAAATACCAAGGAGGTCACTATGTCATTCCTGGTAGCAAATCAGAGGTATAATTTTTCCAAAACAAAGGTCAGCTTCCAAAGAAACAGAGATGTTTGTGTTGGACAGCAATAGTTGATGCCCTGCATTTTCAGTTTCTCTAATTTCCTAATTAAAATCCTCCTTAAACAAAATGTTATTTAATGATATTAAAATAAGACAAAATTTCTCAAGTCATGATTTATTAAAACATCCACAAGTCATACCACTTGATTTTCATACCTGCAGATCTACTTTGCAAATGAACAACAATATATGTTGTGTGTATTAGCAAATCTCTAACACAACATTTACATTTTCAGTTTTAAAGAGTTGTGACTTCTGCAGCAAAGCAAGTAAAAGGGCTGTTGCTCTTTGCTGCATGCTAATGGGCACCATTTCCCGGCATATCTTCAGGACCTTCTGGCCTTGAGACTATACATATATTCTAGGGGAAGATAAAGATGACACAGGAAATATATGACTGTGGCAGTGGACTCTCAAATGGAGGCATTGCAATGATAAAGTCCTTCAGTACCTTATACAAAGTTATAGTCTTTAGAGTAAAACTAGAGCCTGACTGGCTTCTCTCAGTGTTTGCCATTTACCTCAGTAAGGCTTGATTTAGGTGTTTGGACTACATTCTATTTTAGCAGAAAGGTTTCTAAGCTGTGGCAGGGAAGGATGAGACTGAGCTTCACTTTGTAAGTCAGCAATTCCTAAGAAATATGAGGTTAACTCTCTTGAACTTTGTATGTATCTTTATAGATACACTTAGGTACATGTATTCCTGGACCAGTTTTATACAGAAGAAAGTGCTGGAGTAATAACAGTGGCCACCTGTTGTTCTCTTACAGTCCAAATCTTACAGTCAAGATGCACTTTTTACCTCACTTGTCACAAAAGTTACCATTTTCCCATCTTTCAATACTTACAGATTAGGCTGTCTCCCCATTACACCATACAGGCTAGAAGGCAAAGGCCAGTAGCAACATAAATGCCAAGACTCTCATTTAATATGGTGGGTGAACTATACAGACTCACAACAGCCCAGGGCACTTTACTTTCTCAACTGTGATTTCACAGAGAACTGACAGAAAGGAGATGAGACACATTGGGTGGAAAAGAATTTAAGTCATGTATGTGGTTAACTGCTCGCAGCTGAGTGGCAGAGTAGGGAAGGCACTGATCACAGCAAAGTATGGAGTCTGTACCAATCCTATAAGGACACCTGTAATGTCATTTTTCAGCCACGGAAAGAGTAGGGATCAAAGGGGGATATGCAGACCAGGGAATAACCAAAGTGTGTCATTCAGCATGACATGGCACGTGCATGACCAATCAATCATATAATGTTAGTTGGACTGCATGCTAACTAAATTACTGAGTAAAATACCTTATTAAGAAATACATGACTAATACTGAGAGAAGGAGATAGCCAAGCACTGAACGTGTGTCAAGATGAAATTGAAATAATCAAGTATGGTTCTATAGGCAAGCAGGATCTTTTCATCCAAGTGACAGGTTCAGCTGTACAAACTGGTTCTTTTTCGATCGCTGGAATGATAACCTTGCTACTCACCATGCTTCCTCCAACAAAACAAGCTTGAATGACACATGCAGTTTTGAGTAAAAAAAAACTGGGATGGGCACAACTGAATAGGCAATAGCAGCCACTAGGATTCTCCAGAAGTTTCCCAGCATTACTCCCACAAACTTCTTAAGACATTCTGGCAAAATATTAACTCCTCAACGTACTATGTAATTTTGTTTTATTCCTTTGTATTGTGGTGACAAGAGATCCAACTGAGTCATGAACCCATTGTATAGGGTCTTGTGCAATACTAATGCAATACACTAATATATAATATGTGTATATATGCATGTATGCATTACAAATCACTGAACCAGCATACTTGAGGGTGGATTCGTCTCACCAAACTTAACTCCTACAAAGCCAGGAAACTAGTCTTGGTGAGCCATCTAGTCTCTCAGCAGTGGAGATGTAAAGAAGCACTGCCAAAAATCCGTTCAGTCCATTTTCAAATGTGTGTCTAAGACAGATGTATCAAAGCACCCTCCAGAAATGCTTTTTTCTCTCATTAACCATGGAGGCTAATGATCACTATGTTGACTATACAAGTTTTCAAAGCTCCTGCCTTTCAATTTTCTTGTTTCTATAAGTATGTGGTATTTCAGTTCAGTCAAAACTGGTTTATCATTATTAAAAAAGTGTCACTCTCATAGTTGACTGCCACACAGTGGGATTTACCATCACATAGGCTTAACATTGTGTCAGTGCCTGAAAATACATTGCCTATACTAAAAATTCTAGGTGCTTCCTTTTTACTGCAGGAATGGAGAATATATTATTAAAAACTAAGGTGCCAATTCTTTTTTCTTTTACCAGAATACTAAATCTACCAGTCTTTATAACAATTGAACTGGCTTCTTTTAAAACACATTGTTCCTGCAGTGAAAATAGTCTACCTTCAGAATGTTAATATGTGCATTAGTTGTAGATTATTTTAGCATTCTCCCTCATGCAGTTGCCAAACCCTCTGGCCAAAAGCAGAGAGACATCAAAGGTCATTTGGGCCAATGATTACTTTTGTCAGCTGGGTGGTTTCTTTCACTTGGCTAATTAATCATGCTCTGCATATTTCTCAGCCTCAGCCTGTCTCAGAGAAACAGTATGTGTCAGTATCAGTACTGGATTTAGCAAAGGCACAGAAAAGAAAGTAGTTTGCAGATAATATAGAAATACAAATACAAAGGACAATATCACAATATTGGACATTGTGTAATTGACTGACTAAAGAATAGAAATGTTTTGCTTTTCTTGGAACTCAGATATTACTTAGTGGAGCATACAGAAGGACAGGTAGATAAATACAGAAATCAGGTACCTTAAATCCTACAGTCTTGTCCAATTTGTAATTCAATTTGTAATAATTTTTCAAAATTGCCCTCTTAGTTGGTTTTCTGTACGGTTGGCTTTCGTACTGCAATTTAAGATAGGAAAGCAAGATATTTTGAAACATGGAAGTCTGAAAGACCTAAGATATTGAGGACATAACTACAAGCAGATTTTCTAAAATTGTGACAACATTCTGAAGATACACATATTCTTAGGGGAAAATACACATTTTCATTTTTAGGCAGATTTTATATAGACATACATGAAAATGCCCATTTGCACTTACAAGTTGTCTATTGTTTATTTTGCAATACAAGTCAGTCTAAGCTTATCTTAGCCTCTTCTACTACTGTGAATACAAAAAGTAAAAGACAATAAAACCAAATAAGTAAATACAAATAAACATGAAGAGTAACTCCTGTTAAAAGCTTGCAAGTTAGAATTATAATTTCAAAAGGAGCCTAAAGGGACTAGGTGCCTAACATCTAACTGTGGATAACAAGCTCAGTTTTTAATGGCTTGTCTTTTCCTTCCTTTATCAGTGGGGGCCTTTATTTTGGAAGAATAGCATAAGCTATAAGTAGAAGAATGTTTTCAGTTTGGCAAACACAGATTGGGAAGATTAAAGGATACCTTTCAGTTTATATTTGTGGGACCTCCAAAAACTTATTTTTCTGTGTTTTTTTCCAGTTCTTTATCTGTAAAGCTATCCTCTTCTTTCTATGGGAAAGCACCAGTAGCTTTAGAGCTGTGCTTAGAAATATGTCTTCCAAATCCAAAGAAAATGTTAAAGGATAGGCAGGTAAAGATACCTACATATTACTATTCAATAAACAAACATAGGGGAAGTGGAAACTTCTACTGTTAAACTTGTCCAATGTTTTCTAGAATAAGGCCTTTTCTCAGGTTCTTGCAATATTCTTTCTAAATTTGGTCTATTTCCAGCAAGAGTAAATGCTTTATTTAGCAACTGTTTAAATATACAGAAATATTTTATTTAAAATGCTGTGGTTATGCTGTGGTTTCATATCTGGCAGTATGAGGAGTGGCTTCTGTGATTTGTATAAGCCTTCTCCTGAAAATATGCCAAGATCCGGACTAACATAAGCTTTTGAAAATATGAAGAATTACTTTGGTTGGTCAGCTGAAAATAACTTTGTCCCCTCTCAACCCACATGGATGAGGAGACAGTGAGTGCGCCATCTCTGCAGGAAGGGAAGCAGCTTGTAGCAAAAGGTTATGAGGATTTGAGGACACCTTTCCTGAAAAAAAAACCAAAAAAACCTTCGGGTAATAAAATTAAATGTTGAAAACTTATGATCTTGTCTCTCTCTCTCAAACTTTGTGAGAGTGATTTAAAATCCTGAAGTTTCTCACCCTAAATCTTCTCTTGCCTGACAAGTACCGTGGCAAACTCAAGAGCAGAATGGTCTCATGCAGAAAGGAGAGAGCAGTCCAAGGCTGGACCAAGGAAGGGTTCCAGAGGGTGTGGGACTCTGGGGAGCCCACAGCTGCAGAGGGAAGGTGATCACTGCTTGGAGAAAGAGGCTGAGGTATCTCAGGATACAGGACTGAGGGAGAGAAATTTTGAAGAAGGCAGGGGAGACGTGATGATACTATAGAAAAACAGGCAGAGGAACACATACCCAGTAGAACATATGCCCAGAGCTTGGAACAGAAAACAGAACTCCACTTTTAGGTTTCTCTGCTATCAGCTGATAACTGTGAAACCTGCTGTAAAGCATCTTACCCTTAGCTGAGTGTTGCTCTGCTGAAGAGGGGATAACTTCTATCGAAACTTCTGTCAGCTCAGAGGGTCTAGGTCTCCGGAACAGAGATACAGACTGCAGGAGGCAGATGATCATTTTTCTTTTTTGTTTCTTTTCATAAAATGAAAATTTCAACTTAAGAAACTGAAAATCCAAAAGGTCATTGTTCATGACTAAGAATTGGGTACCATGTATGATTTTAATTTGCTTACTGCTTATTGTGGATGTTGCAGATATGGTTATCTTTACTTGACTGTTGCACACTATTTCTTTTTTTAACACAGGAACCCAACCTCCCTAACAGCAATAGATGATTCTTTAACTGAATCAACTATTTTACAGGTGTACTTATGAATTTATTTATCTGTGCTCCATGTGCATTTGTATGTATTTATATTATATATTTATCTTCACTGTTTAACAGTGCCCTTGTGTCTTCTTTACTCCATGTTATTAAATACCTGCTATGAAAATAAAGCATTTTTAATTTCCTCACAGCATTTTCTATAGCAATCTGCATTGTAGTATGTCAGCACTTGACAGTAACATTCACATCATCGCAGTGGCGGTTGACATGAGAAGGAACCAAACCCCATTCTACAGAAAGTTCTGGACTTCAACATAGAACAATTCGTGTCAAAAAGTTGCCAGTAATTTCCATTATGCTATTGGACAGCCCTTGACTTGCTATTTTTGATAATCTATTTCTACATAGGATGTAATGCTTTCACAGCAGTTACAAAGGTATAAATCCAGAGTCAAACTGAATTGGTGGTTCGCTTCTGTAAGGTGGCAGAGACAAGCCAGGGCTCCTTTGCCACAGGGGTAGAAGAAGCCAGAGGGCAAGGTAGAGCTAAGAGAGTGCTCTTAGAGGAGGGCTGAAAGAAAACTTTTTTCCTTTCTGGTAGTGTCAGATTTGAATGGATCCTGGAGAACCAGGTTTGCTACACCTGCTTTAGCCAGAGTTAGGGTAGGAGAGATGGAAAGAACAACTGATACTTCAAGAGGAGTTATACTTCTTCACAGCCACACTTACTATACTATATCCCTCAAACTTTCTCACAGTCACAGCAGAAGTCAGCTTGTCTTTGCAAGACCTCGACCAAGGCAGAGGAGTCAGTGAAGCATGGCCACTTTGCAGTTCTCTTTTTCCCCTACTCCTACTCTGCTGCCCAGCTCTGCTGCCTTGTTATTATATGCTTGAAAAAGCATACCTTGGAAAAGCCAACCCTAGATACACCATTGACAAAACAGTGTATGTAGATCTATGCATGTCATAGTCAAGTCCTCTGTCAACTTTCATTTGCTTGGTATTAAAACTTACTCATCTTAAAAGGCAACTAGCACTTGCCTTTTTCAGTGCATAACTTAAGCTTTTCTCTTCCTTATAGTATTAGCTTATACACCAGTTGTTTCCAATACCTCAGTTCAACTGTTCCCTTTAAAAGACAACAGTAATTGTCAATCGGCTTTCATTATCTGAAGTGCCTAACTTCAAGGCCTGCTAAATATTTTCCTTCTTGCTTAAAAAGCTCGGTTTAGAACATCATAAACATTTGTAGTTTTCCTATTTTTAAATAATCCACTTAAAAGCCATTTTACCCAAAGATAAATGCTGTTCAAAACCACAGGGGTGGCTATAAAAAAGCCTGTCAGAGGTACAAAGAAAACTGTTCATCTACCATATATAAAGACATGAAAAGAAAAAGTCAATAGATAACAGTAAGGAAGGGTCAAGCAAACTTCAGAGGAGTCAGATTAGAATGAGCCAGAGGGAAACAAGGTGGGGTGGGTAAGACTAGGACAGCTTTTCAAAGGAGAAAGCCTAGAGAATGTCTTCATATGTGTAGCAGACATTTTTGTTGGGATTAGTATCTCCCTATTACACACATGGGGCACTGTCTTTTTCCAAGAGTGCCTCAAGCACTGGATAATACACTTTTTTCTTCCCAAAGTAACACATTTAGAACAGTGAATTCTGTAGAGACAATAGAGAAAAGAATCATCATCTAAAACTCATTTTAGCATGTTTTAGTTTAAATCAGCAAGACTCACAGTTGGGGTAGATAGATAGCAAAATAACTCTTCTATCAGCCTGGTGAATTTACGCAGAGATAGTTCAAATAGGAACATTAGAGAAAATGGTAAGCTTGTTTGGTCGTGGTGGGAAGCAGGGAGAGGGGAAATGGCAGCCATCATTAAGCAAACACAAGGAAAAAGGATATCAAGCAGAGAGCAGAAAATGGGTAAAAGGAGTATGAGAAGAAAAAGCAAAGGATGAAAATATTCAACCACTGTTTAGGAATATCTTAAATTCAATCTATTTTCAGCTTTACTCTGCTAGCTACCTGCAATTATAGTTGTGACTAGCTAAGGTCTGGGCAAAATAACCATTAGAGTTTTCTGTCTTCAGCAGGAGACATGCCCCTTAATTTGTCAGCAGTTTTCAATTTACTAGATATGAAAGAAATGTAAGGAGTCAAGAACTTGGGGTTCTCATTCTTCTTCTGGGTACCTGAAGGAGCAGAAGTGGTGATGAATTTGCCTGAATGTGGCAAACTGCCCATGATAAGTAGCATGGTAAAGCGGCTATAGCCTCAGTACTGAGTACTGCGTATAGGGGGACCAATAAAAGCACGTACCTGTCCAGTTATATCTCCATATAAAATGAATTATCTGTCACTGCCTTATTAGGAGTCCTTAAATGTGACTGTTCATATCAGGCTCTAGAGATCTGGATGTGATATAGAAACCTCTTACTAATATCCCGCCCTATGCATGTTCACTCAAGACAGGCAGACTTTGCAGTTTTGCCTGTGCAGTCTTAGGAGTAATTGTAGTGGCAAGCTTCAGTCCTGTTTTTTAAGCTGTGCTCAAGACAGATGACCTGCAGGGCCTGGTCTAGTGCATACACTCAACTCAACGTCAGGCTAGTGCAAACTGAATGCTGCAAGATTTTTACAGCAAGTATCTAAAGAGTTTTGCTAAGCATGTAAGAACACAGGTTTTGAAAGGCTTAATAAGCTGTGTAAATAATCAAGCAGAAGTAATGGCCACCTTTATATCCTCAAGATTAGTCCTCAGTGAAAATTGAAATCCACTGTCTAAACAACAGAGACAATAGGACTTTTCAAAGAAGCAACCGGTGATGCTGTAACTTAGGCAAACCATCTCTTTATCTAAGTTCAGTCTTGAAAACATGAAATGTTAGCTGCACGCATTACTGCTATCATTGCTTACGATAAATAAAAGAAGAACATGCAACCACCAAATTACTACAGTATGCAGCTTCCCTTGCCACAGTCTGGGGTTAAATTTTACTCATCATTGTCTTCTGAGGTGTCACACTGCAGAGAACAGAGAATAAAACCCTTCCTTGTGCAATTTAATTGCTAGCTTTGTATCTCCAATGAAAGCCTGATCAAACATAAACTGCTGCTTGAAGTAGGACACATTTGTTTACTTTTCTTCTTTGTGTGTGTGTGTGTAAATGTATTCATTAATTCATCTGTTTGCTCACTGATTGAAAGACTATTTAAATTTTTCCTAAAGAAACACTCAGGTCTCCATGTTACTGCAAGGTCTGTAAGTTTTTTATGTGATCTCCTGAAAGCCTTTTCTTTCTTTTTCTTTTTAGAAACAAAGAACTTCCATACCGAATTGGACAGAAGACCAGGAAGAGCAATTCTAAAAGCTGTATGAGCAGTCAGATGCAAAAGGTAAGTGAAACATGGCTCATACCGATCTTTTAAGGTTTAACGGGATTTTCATTTCTAATGTCACATTGAAGTAGAGTTCGTTTTTCCGACTGTGGCTCAGGATGCACACAGTAAACATGTCTCTAGGAAAAAAAATAATGTCTTCAATACAAACTGTGAGTCACGGCTCACTTGGAAAGAGAAATAGTGAGGGAGCAGTGCCATCTACAGTCTATGTTCCTGTACCCCCGATCAGGGCTGGTTACCATAGCCATCTCCAGGCACCGCCACGTATAGCTGAAACACTGTCTCTCAGCAGTCTTAATGTATCTGAATATCTGTTGGGGATGAGCAGAATAAATTTGTTATTTTCCATTACTTCTTCTGGCTGTGGGCTCTTTCTAGCATGCCCAACAGTACGAGGTTTTCTCTGAAGAGAACATTTTATTTTGCATTTTTTAATTGAAATCTCTGAAGGGCTGCACAGGGCTCTGAGAGCAGGTTTTCAAGGTTGAAAGGAAAATAATTATTTCCAAATTTAAAAAAATATATATTGCATGGTGAGGAGACAGTAAGTCAGTACCATGTATCTATACCTTCCTACCAGGAGAAAAAATGTCACCAGTAGGCACCAAAGCAATGGTTATGAAGAAAATTTAAATAAACAAAAAGCACAACCGATGTGTGCAACTTACTGCCAGAGATTAGTGTGGAACCAGGATTATATGGGTTCAGAAAGCAGTTAGATCACTGCACAGATGAAAGCAGCTGGACCTTAAATGCTGTTAAACTGAGTAGTCTGGATACAATTTTTTTCAAGGAAATCTCTACATTTCTGAGCTCCTATGTGAGTTCTTGTGTACTGCTGCTTGTATTTGTTCTCTAGACATCTGTATTTGCTGCTGATAGGGACATGATACCCAAGTACAGTGGACTTTCTCCTGACTCGTCGCATTCATTACACTTGTATTTGTAGAAACAGCCAAGAATGTTGCAGGAACTAATCCTAACACAATACTAAAATCTTGATTGCAATGGAATAAAAAAGAGCCAATAAAGGTCTAGTAAACCACAATTAATGTTAAGCAAAATAGCAGGCTATGCATGGAACTTTCTCCACTGTGACATGTGCAGAAAGAAAAAGTTTATCTTGTTAGATTTTTCCCCCCAAAAAACCCCAAAAGATAGGCATGCAGAAGGCTGCCACAGTATAAGATACCAGAACACAAATAAAGAAATTTTGACACTCTGTTTTTATATCTCACAGCAGTGATACAAGTGAGTGCATCAATAAGTCTATTATCTCTTTTTTGGGGAACCCAAATAGATGTCTTCCTACATTTAACCCAGCTCTTTGAAGTTCTGAGGAGTCTGTAATTCGCTTTATAAAAGGCCGAAATGTAGACACCCCATCTCATCAAAAGTTGTTAGGTAAAATTTATGCCTTTTCTTTAATTTTTTTTATGCCTAAAAGCAAATTCTCATTGTTACTCATGAAATAGATCAGCACAACTAGTCATAAAAGTGACTTCATATTTTTCTCTTATTCAATTCAAGATTCTTCCATATTCTGAGTAGATATAGATGTGCTGCCCACAACCAGTGTTTTCCACTTTATTTTGCTCATCCCTATCACTTTTTCCTTTGGCCTTTAGAATAGCAGCAGCCCTGCAGTGGTTAGTGGACATCGGATAAGCTGCATGAGATTTGCATGTTACCAGTCTGAAGCTATTCTTTTTTCCTTCTTCAAAGGAATGAGAGACATAATAGCTGCTATTTAAAAGTGTTCTTTTAAAAGCTATCACATTCCCTCTGGAGTTCTCATATGACTTTCCCTCTTCTCAGATATAATCAGAGGTGAGTTCCAATGTTAATCTCAGTTCTCTTCATCAAAAGATTCAAATTTTACTGCCCTCGGTTTGACATCAGCAGGACTGATTACTACTTAAGGACAAGGGTTATGCTAAGCTTGTTCTTCCAGGGTAGAAATATTTTATAACTTTACCCTGTTTGTAAGATGACACCCTATTTCCCTTCCTCATTATCATAATCACTGAAAATCACAGAATAGAATCATAGAATCATTTAGGTTGGAAAAGATCATCAAGTCCAATCATTAACCTAACACTGCCAAATCCACCAACAAACCATGACCCTAACTGCCACATCTACATTTCTTTTAAATACCTCCAGGCAAGGTGACTCAAACACTTCCTTGGGCAGCCTGTTCCAGGGCTTGAGGACCCTTTCAGGGAAGAAATTTTCCCTAATATCCAGTCTAAACCTCCCCTGGTGCAACCTGAGGCCATTTCCTCTTGTCCTATCACTTGCTGCCTGGATGATGAGACCGACCTCCACCTCACTACAGCCTCTTTTCAGGTAGTTGTAGAGACGGATAAGGTTCCCCCTGAGCCTTCTCTTCTCCAGACTAGTTCCTCAGCTGCTCCTCACGTTTCTGCTCTAGACCCTTGACCAGCTTTTTTGTGCTTCTACGGACCCACTCTGGCACCAAAATTCTGTCTCAAAACAAGAAAATTTAGAAGCTGATTCTGCTGCTTTTGAGCCTTTGCAGCACAAGATGTCATTCAGGGAAGCTTGAATTGAATGAAAACCGAAGTATATGGAAGCTGTGTATAGTCAACTAAAAAAGCCTTGCACAGCCTTCTCCGAAACTCCCTGGGAATGAGGGAAAGAGTGGGGGAAGAGTGAGAAGAATCACACCAAGTGTTGCAGGACAATTTAAGCTGCTCTGAGGCCTGATTTCTCTCCTGAAATACTTGCTTGGTGCTGTAATTTAGTCAGATGTTTTGTCAGAACACGAAGAAGAACCTGAAATCCATTAATTTTACATAATCTTTAATGCTGACAAATCCAGTATGGCCTTTTATCAATAAAATATTTAGACAAATTCACTTTTACTTCATCATAAACCTTAATATTTAGTCTTTCTGTCAGTCGTCTTAATCTGGGCATGTTTATCAGCATCATTCCTCCTGAGTTCCCTCTGTAGGGATATAATATATTCTGATCGTATAGTGTCTATTCCTCTATAATGCTATTGAGTCAGTTGGCAACATATTTAAACATTTGATAGTTTAACCTTGAAATAAATGGTAGTTGAATATCTTTCCACCACACCCAAATATGTTCCTGACTAGTCATCTTTTTTTACTTCCATTCCCTGGTCATTATTATAATTCCATTTTTACAGCAGAAAATCTACCTCTTTAAAATATTGTTCATTATCCAGAAATAAATGACACCACCATCATGCTCAATATACACTAGTTTTGGGAGGGTGTTTCCAGTGTGAGTGTGGGTGAATGCCTGTTCTTTCTGAAACTTTATCTCAAAGTTAAGCTGAAAAACTGTGCTTTGGTTCCAGGCAGGAATGCAGTGGCATTCCTAAGGGAAATAGGGAGCCTAACTGCTGGCCCTGCTGGAGCAAGAGCAAAACAGCTGTTTGACTTCAACAGCATCAGGATTTAGCCCTCCTTGCACTGGAAACATAAAGATATGAGGGACTGAATAAACAACTATTTGTATCTTACAAGGCATACTGTGCATTCTGGGTTATACAAATTAATGTTCTCAGTAATTACCTACAGCTAGTAGAACCTAGGTGCCATTTTTAGGAACAGCACCTAGTATGAACTACTAGGAACTACAACTAGGCTTAACATTTTTAGGAACACATTCAAAAACACATAATGACTATCTTTACCATCCTTTCTTCTCATATGGATGGAGGGATGCCTCATCTAACCCAACCCTGTACTAACAGAGTTCAGGAAAGGAGGCTGTTCAAACAGTAGTTTTTAGGCTCCACCTGAGCAATCGATAATTATACTCTGCCATGTGCCCATACATTCCTTCAAAGATGAAACTATATAGGGGTTAGAAGCTGCAGTTTCATAAGCTGATTGTGGGTCACAGGCTGGAAGCTGGGCCATTCAATCAGAAAGTAGTGTGAAAGCTTGGTAGCCATCAAGAGGTTTTGAATGCACTAAGGAGATGAGCATAAGGAATTGACTGAAGATAAAATTAAAAAGGTACAGGGTCATAGAGACAGCACTTCCCTTTATTATTGCATATCCTTATTATTACATACATTTATTGTTAAATGACATATTTCTACACAGCAGTATTTCTGGGTAATTTAGTAGGCTATAATTTATGTATTTTTTTCAATCTACATTGAAAATGTAAATTTACTTTTTTTTTTTTATTTATTTACTATATGAAAAGATTTGCCAATGAATCTTGTAAGCTTGCATAATAGGTCAACTGGCAAACAGAAGTCTTGTTATGATAATTATATATACATACAGTGCAGGCTGTTTGTGCTTTTCTCCAGAAGATTAGATATTTGACAGTAATTTGCGAAGGTATAGTGAACCTATAAACCCCAAAAGCTGGAGGGTATATGGTTTCCAGTAGATTTGAATTCATTAAATACATGGAATTAAATACATTAAAACATTTTTGTGCGCTTCAGTCTATAAAAACAGTACAGTCATAGTTAACCACAAATGAAATATTCAGGAAAAAGCTTCAAAGTTCATATGATGGCAGAAATGTTAATTTTCTTTACAGTTCTGTTGTTACTGGGAGGAAAAAGTAAGCTTACTATAAGATTCAGTTTTCTTTAGCTTCCTTGTTTGCCACAATATTTCTTCAAATATGATATCAAATTTCTGGACTCATCTGTGTAGATCCCAAGGATCACGGCTACAATTGACAAAATCAGGTTTTCAAGTTACTTAATCATAGTAAATTTTATGTACATATATATAGGTATAATTTTTAAAATAATAAAATTTTAATTAATTATCTTGCTAAGTCTTTTAAATAGTCTTTTAAGATTCTGGCAGAAACTAGAAAACAAACCCAATTTCATCATGCGTTTGAGTAGATACACTATTTAAGTAGGTATCTTTATGCTATATTTGAGCATATTGGGAGGTAGGTAAGGACTTTGGTATGAATGAAATTTTCATATACTAAAGCAAAAGACTTACCATGCTACTAAATTTTAAGTACAAAAAGGTTGTTTAAAATAATATAGATTTTATTACCACACAATCTTACTAGCACCCAGAAGCAAAGTGACATAATCATCTCAAATTTTTCAGTTTATCAATTTTAGACTGTCTCTGCCCCAGTAATGTCCCTTTTGTTAGCTTTCCCTGTAGGTATCACTGAATGTTTTGGTATGGCTTTGTATTCTGACAGAGATTTTTCCATTGTGCTTTTCTCAGTGGTGTTTCTTAAATATAACACATGGCAAGGTGATTTCCTTGTGTGGTTGCTGTAGGTTAGGTTGCTTCTCTTTCTTTCTAAATTATAAACTATTTTTAAGTTTCTGTCACATTTTGACATTTTCCCTCACTGTTCTGGACTGCTTGCTTACTGCATTCTGAAAATATTCCTGGCATGTGCAAATTCTGGGGTTTTTAAAAATAAAAAATACAGACTTAGAAAGTAGGTATGGAAACAACATTATCTCAGGGGAAGGAGAGCTTACTAATATAAACAGGAGGTAAAGTAATAAAAGTATTCAGCTATTCTAACAAAATTATAAGGAAGACAATAAAATAGCTTGTAATAACTTGCAGTAACTGTTCCTTAGAAAATCTGTAAAAATTTATGAGAAAAATTAATCAAATGGAAAAAAAATTAATCGAGGATTTAGAAAGCTCATACAAAGCAAAAATTGTCCTGCCTACCCTGCAAAACAGATTAAAGTCTGTAATAAGCATAAAATCTGGAGAATTACCTGTGAGGAGTCAAATATTTTATTTATGATTGACAAATAATAGCACCTGAATGTTATTGCATATACTAAATAATATCCTTAAGTCTTAAGATTGGGAAGTTGAAGAGATATTTTCTATCCTTCTGAACATACAGAACTCTTATTTATTGCTGTAATAAGCCATCTAAAAATGTTGAGGAAGGTCAACAGGAGATAAGGTGATGGATAAACAACCCATTTAACAATCCCATTTACTGCCGCTGTTGTTCCCATGTGTCTGCAAAATTCTCATTTCCATGTGCTAATGAGCATTTCTTGTCAGTGCCCTGTAAATTTCATGTTTCAGGATATATTTGTTTGTTTGTTTATCTCAGAATTGTACTTACAGGGCCCTCAAGTACAGCCAAAAGTTGATACTGCAAATCCTCCCACTTCTTGCACCTTGTTCCAGTATTTTAGCTGCGTCCCATTGACTCTTTCACCTGCTCAGTTTTCAAAGCACTGCCTAAGGTATAAAACCTGCTTTTTACCAGTTGTATATTTCACATCTGCCACACTGAAGCAGAAGAGTAGAAAATCTGTTTAATTGTGCCTCCCAAAAGCAGTGATCTGTTCTCTCCCCTGCCACCTTTTTAATGCATTTTTATTTTCTTTACTACAAGTGCAGCAAAGACTATTGTACTTTCTCAGTAGGCTACAGATAGCTTACAAGAAAATTACTGTCTTAAATGTGGCTTAGCGATATATTAGTGTCTGAAGTTTGGCAAGAGGGCAAGACAATGGCATTTAGATCTGGGACTTGAGAGCACAGTGTCTCAGAAGCAGGAAGGCTTTGGTAATGATAATGAATGGATGTCAAACAAGAATAAGTCCTCAGACAATTTAGACACAGATTTCAAAGGCATCCTTCAACCACTTCCTCTAATCCCTTCCCATATGCACACACTGAAGTAACCTGCGCCTCAGCAGCTGGTCTGCAGGGAGGTGCCATTTGACAGATCTTTATCAGAACTATGTGTTATATGTATGTGTTATAAAGCCATGTTATTCTACCCTTCAGGTAAAAGTAAACAGTAAATACCTGTATACAGTCAGCTCATTTCTACATTTTTATGGGACCCAGCTGGCTGCGTAAGGTAGCTCTTCTGCGCAGAGCAAGACATGAATCAGAATTTCAGATGTGGGTGTACAAAATCCATGGCTTCAATTTCCCAAAGCAGGAGATAAGTTTTGTTCTAGTTTTATTTCCAGAGTAAGTGTTTAGTGACATGATCCTGCGTCACTGTTTCATGGGGCTAAAATACGCATGATGCTTCAGTAAGAAAACAAAGCCAAATTTACACTGCAATTAAAACAGAGGTTTCAGACCTTAAAAAGCGTGAGTGGGCAGGACCTGGTATACCCTCAGCAATGGAAAGAGGTACAAGATATGCTGCAGCTATACTCCTATGAGGGGCCAGACCTTCTCAACATGGTGCAGCAGCACATGGTCAGGGGTGCAAGGGCCAAAATGAGAAGCTCAGCTGTTTTACTATTGCTGCCAGTTACTATTTATACAGTATTGCAGTCCAAACTGAGTCTGGAATAAAAGGTAACTGCGTGAGTATTATACAAATGTAAATATACACAAGCACATAACTTTATACAAATTTATTTTAATACAGCTGTATTTATGTAAATACATTAAATATTTGTATTTATAAAAAGTAAATACATGTATTCAAATATAAATGCTTATCTTGAAATAACTGATTAAAATTTCAGACCTATGTTTTCCACATACTTAAGAAAAGAATACTCCATAGGACACTCATTTAATGAACTGTATTTGAAGTATTTGCCTGTATTAGAAGCAGCCACAATAGAACTATTTCTTATCAGGTTTGACCATTTGGGCAATTTACCATAGGATACAGAATTAAAATGGAAGTATTCTTAATTCATGTGTGTAGCTGAAAACTTTTCATGCCTTTTGTGGATCCCATTTGCATTTACATTATTGGAATAAAAAGGAACATTTCAGGAAGTTTTTTTTCTCACAACAGAAAATTCAGGCACTTTATTCCTTTACAAATGAAAAATATGAGTTTTATTTCAAAAATAGAAACTAGTGTATTTACAAAAATATTCTGACCTTTCTGCTTATTTTTCTGAAACAGACTAAGATGCACATTGCCTAACATGTCAATTGGAAAGGAAAAGGCACACTGCCATGAAAGTTCATGCTCTAGTGAGAAGGGAAACAGCAGTCATGAAATTCTGCATGAAAAAGCAAAATAAAAAGTTAAACTCTCTTGTGACAAATTGCACTGCTTGAGAAGAAGCCATGTCCTTATTGGTTTAAACTCTGATAGTAAAATATCCCAGATTTCCCAAGGGTAGTGATTGTGTTTCACAAGATCCTCATCATTTCTTCTGTATCTTTTGATGGCAGCGGCGTATCTTCTTTCACTCACAGGAATATGCCTAATATTCTAAAAGAATATGCAATATAGGGAACTGCTAGCCTTGTGCATAACTATCTAAATACAAGAATTTCCAAAAGGATTTTTTTTTTTTATTATTTTTACTTCTCCTAGGACCTTTATCCTCAGTGTGCCACACAAAAGTCACCTTCTGTTGGTCTAGGATCCTGTGTGACCTTCAGTGGACCTCCTGGGGAAGGAACCACTGTGACCCAGCCACTCTGGCCAATGTGGGGTGACCTGCAGATGACCACTGACCTGATTCACATCCACATGTGCCCTGTAACCTCCAGAACTGGTGGTGCTCAATTACTGTAAGCTGAGTTCCCTTCCCTCCTTTACCCAAGATATTTCAGCTTTCCAGGCTACGTACCTTTTTTATATATTTTCTGTGGCAGATAGTTACCTATTTTAATTTCTTATGGCACTCATGCAAGTGTAGATGTCATCTCATTATGCAGACTTTGTAGTTGCATTTCCCTGTGGACGTGTAGGTTTGTTAGTTGGAAGTGTCAGCTTCCATCCACCAGGCTAAGGAAATCACAAAACAGAGGAGACCATACCCACGTTAAAGGAGCAAATTTGCAAGTGCTTTGACCCAGCCTGTTTATAAAGCCAGATGGATCATTATGTCATGAAGATTATTCAAGGCAGCAATCGCAAGGACTGTTCAGTGCATGCAATCTGAGAAAGCAATAGGAAAAGGGAGGAGCAAAGAGTATCTTCCCTTTCTCACAAAATGGGCATAGCAAAGATCAAATCATCTTTCATTCTCCTTTGGTGTAGCAGCAAAATCAAAGCTGAAAGAGTGAAATAGTCTCTACGACCAATAAGTATGCGATATATTCGCTTTTCCAAAACAGATTTAGTAAAACATTAACCTACCCAATTATCACCAGGTTTGGTTTTGTTTGGTTTTCTCCACCAGCTTTCTAGGCTGATTGTTGGGGATGTCTGACAAGAGTGTGTCAGGAGAGAACAAAGTCTCCAGGACTGCAGCAAAACCTGCTTGTGGTGAAAACTAAGACACAGCAGGCTCAAAGACCAAGCCTACACTAGAAGTAGAACAGCATAGGCAGACCTATGAAACAGAATGAAACACTGAGCTGAAGACCTGTTATTCACACTATAGACCTTAAAGATATTTTACTTTGAACTAACTGTAGCCTAGTCCCATGAACCAGATGCCTGCAAGCAGCTGGAGCTCACCTTCCAGCTTAGTCTCATCTTAATGGAAGATTAATCCAGCTCCTGCTCTTGAAAACCTGTTCACAGTGTGAGCCAAGGCTTGGTAAATGGGAGTGACTGGAAAATTCACATCAAATGTACACTCCCAATCCAAATGATGCTGCTAATGTTGACCACTCTTATGCTGTGTGAAGGCACAAGGACACTTAGAAAAGTCTACGTTTGAAAATAGCACTGCACCATAGTGAGAGAAATAAGAGATTTTTAGGTGCAAAGCAAAATTACTTGTTTCTTGCAATATCACTTTAAAAACTGAAGATATTTTAAACTACTCTGAGGATAGATTTGGGGCAGACTTTTTTTGGGTAGGGTATGTCTATATATATGAATTCTAGATATCTAATTTAATTCTCCTTTAGGCCTAAAAAATCCAGGAGCTCCAAGTGAAACATTTTTGTCACCTGTCTATGTGTGGCCTGGTTCAAGTCAATTCTGTTGGTTCCCAACTTTCCCATTACTTTCAGTCTTTAAAAAAACATATCCAGAACATAACCTAAGAAGGAAGTCCTGGAGTTTTTCCATTGTTGATTTTTAAACTAAATTTAAAAAAACTTTGAAGAAAAGAAAACAATATAACTGCATAACCACAAAAGTTACAACACTGTAGTCATTATCTTCTTGTACTTAATTTTGAAGGAAATAAATTTTACACAGGTTACAATGCAGAAGGAGAAAAGAATATGTGCATATAACAACAACTTTTATTTCTGTTGTGAAGTAATATACCTTAAACGGCAGTAAACATTCTAATAAAATAGCAGCTGAAGCAGTAGAGCATAAAATTAATACTCATCAAATGACAAAAAGGAGATGATCAGTTGATAGGCTGTTCCATAAAGTTTGCATGCATAATTCAAATGATGTTTAGCAATTCAAGGATCTCAGATATAGCCCTTATACATGGCCAAGTTACAAAGTATATTTGTTCAAGTAATAGTATCACTTTTTTCATGGCAGAGTTTAAGCAGTTCAGATGTCAAGTATTTGATCCACCAACGAGTGCATTACAAACAGGGGGCAGGGCTGGGGAGAAATAAACATAGTGAAGATTTTACTCAACTCAAACACAACAGAGCAACATTATTTTTTTCTTTTTTTTTTCTTTTTTTCCAATATAACTTCAGCACAACTTCAGCTCCTGGAGAAAGACTTGGCACTGCTACAGGTTGGGTGGAGAAGAGATTCAGAGCAGCCCTGCAGAGAAGGACTTGGGGGTGTTGGTTGACGAGAAGTTTAACATGTGCACTTGCAGCCCAGAAAGCCAACCGTATCCTGGGCTGCATCAAAAGAAGTGTGACCAGCAGGTCAAAGGAGGTGATCCTGCCCCTCTACTCTGCTCTCGTGAGACCTCGCTTGGAGTATTGTGTACGGTTCTGGTGTCCTCAACATAAGAAGGACATGGAGCTGTTGGAGCAAGTCCAGAGGTAAGAGGGCTGGAGCACCTCCCATATGAAGACAGGCTGAGTGAGTTGGGGCTGTTCAGCCTGGAGAAGAGAAGGCTGCGTGGAGACCTCATAGCAGCCTTCCAGTATCTGAAGGGGGCCTACAAGGATGCTGGGGAGGGACTCTTCCTTAGGGACTGTAGTGGTGGGACAAGGGGTAATGGCTTCAAACTTAAACAGGGGAAATTTAAGTTAGATATAAGGAGGAAGTTCTTTACAGAGAGGGTGGTGAAGCACTGGAATGGGTTGCCCAGGGAGGTTGTGGATGCTTCATCCCTGGCGGTGTTCAAGGCCAGGTTGGAGGGAGTCTTGGGCAACATGGTTTAGTGTGAGGTGTCCCTGGCAGGGGGGTTGGAACTAGATGATCTTAATGTCCTTTCCAACCCTTACTATTCTATGATTCTATGATTCTATGATTCTATGATTCTATGACTTATATTAAACCTGAGAAGTATTCCAATTTTTAAGTTGAGTACTTGAATATTATTGAGACATAACTGCCTGCAATTTAAGTGATAAAAAACAAGACCATACAGATTGCCTACAGAAAAAGAGTTGGAAAGTGTTGAAATATGGAACAGTTTGTATATGATATAGAAAGAGTTTATATTAGGTAAGCAAAAAAGAGTCTGACATATTCTGTTGTTTGTATTTGATATCCACATAGGAACAAAAAGTTTTTCTAAATATACAAGATCTTGAGCTTTAGCCCTTTCAGCCTAAGAATTATAATACAAGCACAAAGTGATGAAGACAGGCTAAGCCTGGAGAAGAGAAGGCTGAGAGGAAACCTCATACCAGCCTTGCAGTATCTGAAGGGGGCCTACAAGGATGCTGTAGAGGGACTCTTCATTAGGGTCTGTAGCGACAGGACAAGGGGTAATGGCTTCAAACTTAAACAGGGGAAGTTCAGTTTAGATATAAGGAAGAAGTTCTTTACAGTGAGGGTGGTGAGGCACTGGAATGGGTTGCCCAAAGAAGTGGTAAATGCTTCATCCCTGGCGGTGTTCAAGCCCAGGTTGGAGGGAGTCTTGGACGACATAGTTTAGTGCGAAATGTCCCTGCCTGTGACAGGGAGGTTGGAACTAGATGATCTTAAGGTCCTTTCCAAACCTAACCATTCTATGATTCTATGATGATTTTGGCCCTTGAGTCTTCAATAACAGTCAGCAATGAAATGGCATAGAAATGTAACAGTGACAAAGATATTAAGGAAATTATATTATATGCTCCTATTTTATATATGTAAGAATATGGATGGATTCCTGGAAGAGGAGGATGAATGTAGAAAAAGAAGACGCATACAGGAGGTTATTACACAGCCGTGCAGTTCTCTGCAAGCCAGTGTAAAGACAGCACTGAGATGAGATATTTAGAGAATTTAGATTTCACTAACAATTCTTTTTTTATAAATCAACTGGCTAATTCAATGGAAAATAGTACAGTCAGACAGACTATGAAGAGACTGTATAAAGATGGTTATTATTATTTAAGTATTTTTATGCCTTTAGAAACCTTGTAATCACAGGTATTAAACTAAATAATTTCTCTTGCTGTGGGACTTTGAGGAGTCTCTTCCAAGACCAGAATGCCTGAGAGAGGCCAAGGTAAGGTAATGTATTGACTAACTGGAGAATCATTATCCAGGAAAGTATATCCAATGCGAAATGTTTTCCAAATGTGCCGAAACATTTCACCTGTCATTAGTGAATGGAAAGCCTAGCAATAAAGCTATACAAAATATGGAAATTCAGTTTCACAGAGAATTTAAAAATTGTTTTTGTTTTGAAGCTTTTTTTTTACACAATATGCAAAAAAGCTCATGGAGAGGTGAGGAGAAGAAGGCTGTCTGTCAATGAAACCAACTTCTTGCTACTTCATATTGGTGTTCATCACCATTAAAATATAAAGACAAAACTAGACAAGCAACTTGAAAACAAAAATTGATCTCTTGTTTCAGGGATATTGAGAAGGATGTTTGACTATCAAAAAAAGCACAGATTCCTTTTCAAATAAAATTACTGTCAAATTCACACAATTCTTGAAACTTTAATATTGGTAGAGCTGCACATTCTCAAAGGATTTAGCTCTTCTGACTGAGAAGCTCCATCTTAAGAAAGGTAGCCACTAGGGTCCACATGTTAGGAAAAAACAAAAGTGTCAGTTGAGCCAGGTGAGCCACAGGCCTGTGCTACTTATAGATGCAGAAGACATTGTGCAGCTGGATTGCTGAATGGGCCCTCTAGAGACGTTTTACTCTGTGTAGCCTTGAAAAATACATCCTATTTTTGAATCTATTTGCCTTGTCTAGAGGCAGGGTATGATTTACATAGTACTTTAAGTTATGAGTAAGAAAATATATTAAAACTTACTTGGAATTCTTTTTAGTCACTTGGGATGAAATTCTAGATATAGTGAATTTGCTGGGAGGCTTGATCTTGATTTTTAAGTAGTGATGATTTCCTTCAGCCGCTAGTGTCAGCATTGCAAACTTGCATTTAGCCTTCTCAGTCATTCAGATTCTCCCCTACTGCCTAGAAGAGAATGATTTAATATTGTGAGAATAAAAGTAGAGATCCCAAAGTGTTATATATTTCTTCTTTGATTATGTGCTCTCATTTTCTTGTGATTTTATCCCTTTGTCCTCTCCTATTCGATTTTCTTGCTAAGCATCCGTTGTAATAAAGTGCCATGTTCAATAGGGTTGCAGTGAGCCATTTAAATAATAACAGGTGTAGATGTGTAGGAATTTTGATTGTAATGCGCTACTGGGAAGAACTCATGCATTTATAGTGCAGTATATTTCTGAAACCATTATGGCAACAAGCCAAAATCAGCTTGAATGCACCAGGGGCACTGCTGCAAATGTATAGAGCTGATGGAATTCATTTCAGTCACTTATTCTTGAGGTAGGATTAGAGAAAATTTTGATCAGTTCATGCATCTCCAATTTGGCCTGCAGCTTTGAGCTCTGGCTGCAGCAGAGCTCTCAAGCTGAGCACAGATGGGGCTAGATAGTATCTGGGTGAGAAGCTTCCAAAAAAATCGAAATGCTGCAATGTGTAGGTGTTGGTAACTCACTAGGCAGTATGCTTCCCTCAGGTCTGCTCTTTATATCAGTGCCTTTTACCATGGCAGCAAACGCTAGCTTGCTAGAGGTATTTCCTTTGAAGATAAGAGAGAAGACGAAGCTCTTTATCAGTTGAAAATCCTGTTACATGTCCTCCAGTACTAGCCTTGATGCCATGTCTAACTTCTAGCTCAAGCAATTCCATTATATTCTGTCTGCTTTTTCCCCATTTCATTTTCAAAAGGAGCAAATTAGAACTGCTGTCAATACAAAGCTGCTATAACTTCATTTTGCAGAGAATTAGTTGAGGCTATCTACATTAGAAGAATGGAGGGTTTTGTTCTGGGTACTAGTCATGACCAACTGCCAAAGATCACTTTTATATATATATGACAAACTCTTTACTTTAGGGCTCTTGCTTTGTTAGTATAATCTCTATAATCTCTCCAAATTATCCTGACTCTTGCAGTTCAAGTTAAGCTTTATTCTTTGAACTATGACTTGAGTTGTGCTAGAGAACTTCAATTACAAGTTCAAGCTACACCACAGCTGGGAATACTTTCAGAACGTTATATAGGTAAGCAAAACACAATTTACAGCTTACTACTCTATGAAGCATTTCACCAACTAGACACAACATTGAAAAAGAATTGATATGGACTGCTCTGGGGCAAAGTAGAAAAGGCCATTTTTCAGGTGCTTCACAGCGTGTCTTAACCATTGGTTTCAACAGTACTTTGCAATTTGAGATAGGTGTCTCTTCAGATCCACTTCTAACACATTTGCAGTTTAGGAAACTCCGTTAAGCTCTTCAAATGTAAAGGAGGTTTTTACAGAGTTCTCTCACACCACAACTGTGCATGGAAGCTGGAAAGAGAGTTTGGTGCTCAGAATCTGTGTTGAAATATAGCTGGGGATAGAGGGTGGGCGATGTGGCACCATGGTTGTGTAAAATGTCGGTCATGCTGTGGGCCAACTTCTGCTCAAGTTACTTCTCCTGCCTGTAGAAAAATCAGTGAAGTTGCATGGATATATGCTAAGGGTCTCATCGTAGCCTGAATTTGCTAACCTATTGGCATTGCTTTGAAATTAAACAGTGGATCATTGAATTTTTTCTGCTTCATGTTGTTTGCAGGTAAAACGAGTTAGACAAAGTATAACGGAGGAGGTAAAAATGACAGTTACAAGGAGAAGCTCTACTTTTATGAAGTGCTTAGGAATCAAAAGTTGCCTTTGCATGCGTTGACACACCATCATCACATCTCCTCAGTGACTCACCCCCAAAACTAACAAATGTAGACAGGATGATAACTGATGTAATTTGGGTGATGAAATTATCTATGATCAACCAAAATCTATTCAAGAGATGTTGTCATCCTGCACTCCCTCAAAGAAATTAAAAAAAAAAAATATCTGTAGTGAAGGGACTGCATTTTGAAAGACAGGACATAAAGCAGCCTAAGATGCAAATTACGTCTGTAATAGAATGGCAATAGCTATTGTATATCACTGAAACAAGGGCACATGGGATATCAACTTTGTTTCAGAAGGCAGGTGGTTAGGATGGGCTATCTCTTACATTCTCTTGCAGTGAGCTATCTTTTCACTCTTGCTGAATGTTTGGTCACTAGTTACAAGACAAACTGAATGTGTTATGTTATTTCATAAAAGCTCATCTGCACACCCTCAAAAGGTCTCAGAGGGACAGGGCAGGGAGCCCAAATAAAAACCCACTCATCCCAGGATCCATCAAGCACATCAAAGCCCAGAGGAGCAAAGGGGCCCAACAGCAGGTTGGCGTGGAAACCTAAACTGAAGACTCAAATTGAAAGGCACCATGTCCGGGCTCCCCCAAGGGCTGCCCCAACAGAGTCTCAGCCCCAGTGCCCACATGCGAAACCCGTCACAATGGGTCATTGGGAGAAGCTCTGTGGATCACCTTTTGGACAAAGGGTGGTTGCTGTCTAGGGGTGGGACACATTGTGGGTGCAGGGGAAGAACATTTTAGGATTGTACAGGATTTAGAGGAATTAAAGGAGAGAAAAATTGAGGGATTTAGGCAATTTGGGGAGGAAAAAATGGAGGGATAAGGGAGTAAAAAGGTCCATTTTCACGTAAGCAAAGACTGATCAGTGCAGTTCTCTGGCCCTGATTTGCAGCTGATCATAGCATTCTTCCTGTCTACTTATTAAAGCCCACCTTCAACTGCTTTTCAGTGAGGATCTGTGTGTGTGTGTGTCTGTCTGGGGATCTGTGGTGCCAGCAACTGGAGTGGGGCTGCAGCGTCGGGTGCTCATATGTCCATGTGCCGTCAGCTGGGGAGACGGACAGAGCCTAGCTGCTGGATGGATCCACCTTCTACATATGTGTACGTACTCTTAGTAATGGTCCTCTGCCTGCCCAGTCACAGAGGGTAGCAGGATGAGGCTCTTGGTGCTGCCTGTGTTATGTGAATGCCCTGCATGTCCATTTGTGACCTGCATGGCCAGCCGTCTGTAGGTATAGGTATAGAATCATAGAATCATAGAATCATAGAATCATAGAATCATAGAATCATAGAATCATAGAATAGTTAGGATTGGAAAGGACCTTAAAATAATCTAATTCCAACCCCACTGCGAGGTGTATACATACGTATACATGTATGTATATGTACATGTGTAACTGTGTGGTGCATGCATGTGCTCTGTGTGAGACTGCCTGTCTAGGAACACTTTTTCAGTCTCACTACTGAAATGGGAGTGTTGGACATGGGGACACAGAGTGTCGGCAGCCTTGTCTCCCTCAAGCCGTCAGATCTGGCATGATATACTTTATCATTATATATTTGGTATTTCCAATTCCCAATTCCTCTAACAGAGCAAACACATTTTTTTAACAAATCTGAGCAGATCTGCTGCTTAGCTTCCTGAATGCAGTTCTTTACTTTGACAGGACAGATTTATTTCACTTCTCGCAAGTAATGTCTGCCCAAGAGTCCCCTGGTCACCACGATAACCATGAGATCTTCAATCAGTGCTGACAGCCATAATGTGCAGATTTTAAATTCTCCATTAAAACTACTCAAATACAATATATTTTAATACATCCTGCCATTTAAGTGTTAGATAATGAAAGGTCAGACAGAGCTGAGTTACTAATGGAAGAAGGTTCTTCAAAGTTCAAAGACTGCCATGTATGTCTAACTTTCAAAACTCCATGTGTAAGCAGAGATTGCTCTTCTAAATGAAGAAGGCACATTAAGCTAGGAACATTAATGAGGTCTTGCTTAGATATACAAAATTTGTGCGATTGCATGTACATATGGTAGAAAGTGTTGTTCAACAGGAATCATTCATATGCAAAATATTTTGAGTAAGAAAAGTATTTAAACTAAGAAAACTATTTAAACTAAGAAAAAAATACCTCAATAGAGATAAAAAAAAAAACCAGATTTCAAGGAAAACTGAAGGATATCACAGAACATAATAGCTAAAAATGCTAACTTTCATGAAGCAGCACTGTAAGATATAGATGATTAATATTCACTGTGCAGATCACTGGAAAAATCCATAGATGCTTAAAAACATTAATTGGCTATTCCAGTCTCAAAAGAGAGGGAAAATAATCCTGTTATTGAAAAGAACATAAGCAAGAAAGAAAGCTTTTGATAATGTCAGCATGGATCCCAACAGCTCTTTCACAGACAGAAGGTGAATATTGATTAGTGTGATCTGTTCAGGCTGTGCTTTTTTTTACATTTCTGTAAACAAGTTCTGAAGCAGGTTTCATTTGGGTTTTTTGTTCTCATTTCTTAGGATGCACATGAAGACTATCCGCTTTCACCTCCAGCAATAACAATGCTGTTACTACAGCCTTAGTTTTAACCAGTTTAATGTGCAGAAAAGCAGTGTTACACGATGTCACTAATTCTGCAGAGCAAAATGTTGATGGAAATGTCAGGCTGCTGTTAGAAGCAGTGATGGGGTTATGGGAAGCCAAGACTCTCTGTGAAAGGAGGTGATGAGGGTCTCTGGGAAAATATGGAGTAGTAACATCTGTGTTTCACTGAGCTCTCACGAGAGAAAGCGTTCTGGAAGCTTTATATTACAGGCTTCTGATGAAACTGAGATGGCACCATTAACTGTTTCCAAGATTAGAAATGTTAATGTTTTCTTTACCACATTTGGGAGCTGCATTTGAGAGAGTATGGCATAGCAGACACAGAGATACCTTCTGTGTTGCAGATTTTACCAGGCTTTATGGCAGCCATCATATGCTCCTTTAATCTTTCTGCTTTCTTTTTATTTTATTTCCTTTTTCCTCTTGTCTAGCAAAATTTCTGATGTATAAAAGCCTGTGTTATTTGTGAACTAAAAGGTCTGCAATAATGACAGTTTTTAACTTTTGATGTAAAGCATTCTTCCTTGGGCATGTTGCAAACAAGATTAACTGTTTGCTTCTCACATTCTCTGCATACTAATTCCAGGAGAACTGCTATGTTACATAAACACTTGATTCCTTTCCCTCTTTTCTCTCCCATCTATTGTTTAAGACAGTGTAAAGAAGTAAATTAAAATCCACTGTTAAGTGGAACCTGTTTCTCTCAGGAAAACATAATAATGGTCATTGAGACAATGGCACATGATGATATTATAATGAACTAATGGAATGCATTGCATTTCACAGTCTAGAGACAATTAGGAACTGAAAATTGCCCGTCCACTGAGTTTACCCACCCACACTGAGTTTCGCAACAGTCCCTTGAGGGTATTTTTAAGCATTTTGACCAGTCTAGTTTTTAAATTTCACAAGCGTCAAGACCACCTTGAAAAAAGAAAAACCAAGATATATTTCAAATATATCTGCATTTAACGTCAAAGACTACAACCAGGAAGTTAAGAAAAGTGTTCTGATTTAGCAAAATGCAATTTATATCTATGCAGAATGTTTAGAACTGCAGTTGGAAAATATGTTTTAACTGTGATTTTTGACTATCAGAAAGACCCAGACTGGTACAAAAGATATATGTGTACAATATTTCCAGAAAGGATTCACTGTGCTGTTTAAAAAAAAATAACAAAATAGTGTAAATGGATTGTAGAGGGCTATAATTCATAAGTTGTTTTTTGGTTTGGTATTTTTTTCCCCATTGCAATAGAAAATCTAGGAGCTCCAGTTCAGGAAAGACGTTGGTCAATTGGGTGTCCAGAGGAGGTAAGAGGTCTAGGAAATATGGGTGGTTGAAAGAATCCAGGCAATTAGCTTTCCACAAAATTTAAGATTAATAGCCTTTAAATAGGCAATGGTCTTCTGACACAAATTTTATCTTTGTAGTTGGTGAATAAGTTAAGAAAATGGTGGATTGTGTTATAATGCAGAAAGGTAAGTTTAGAAGCCTGGATAATTTTTGAATTTTAAGGGTAGTGACACAGAAATAGACTGAATAGGGATGTCTTAGAGACCCCATCACCAAAACTTTTAACAACAGGTCAGACAACCTCTTGTCAGGTATAATATGATATATAATTCATTCTGTCAGGATAGGAGAATGGATTAGATGATCACCTGAAATCCCTTCCAGCCATATGACTATTTAGAAGAACAGAATATACACCCTCTATAATTTATAACCTGTTTCAGTTTTACTGCTTCTCTTCATATGTTTTTTTTCTTGTCACCTTTACTGTTCTGTAATAAAATAACTGATGCAAAAAGTGTTTCTTTGTTGAATTACCCTTCTATGGTTTATATGGTTTATATTAAGGAAACATTGAGACCGTAGCAAGTCCAAGCATACTGGATTCTTTGGGAGCCAAACAAAACTAAGTAAGCAGTGCCTGCTTTGTGTTATCAGTAACTGCTTCACACTTATAAAGGCTCCAGATCTGTCCCATAAACAAGGCAGAAAACACTTTCCTATGCTTATTCCAACATGTAAGGAAGTGAGAAAAAGTGAAAGATACAGATAACAGAAACAGGTATCACTCAATACTGAGAAAAGCAATCATCTGCCCTTTTCACAATGCGGGCTGCAGTGTGTCTCAAGGGTCTAGTTTCCCGGTCGTCCAGCTCAAATAGCCTAACGGGAAGGAGTCACAACTTACTTTCAGCCCACATATCTGATGTCCTTCTACAAAATCCAATGCACTTGGATCAGTAGGAAGAGAACTGAGAGAGGAAACTGCTGGCACACACACTGTGGCTTCACCCTAGAGCAGAGCTGGGCTGTAGCAGGGGTGTGCATTTGGGCACAGGAGGGCAAAGTTCTAATTGAGCTGGACTCTTAGCATCTGAACTCTTTCTGAGCAGAATTTCTAGATAAAATAACTAGTTCCAATTGATTCCCATTAAGTGTCTTAAAGGTCAGCTGGATGATCCACTTCCCTTAAAGAGTTAGTGCATGTTAACTCCGCTGTGGTAATTTGTCCATAGCAAATGTCAGTGAAAGGCTTCTGTTTGCAACTCCAATATCACAGAAGTGACAGAAAGAAGCTGTTGCAATTAAGTCCAAAAGTAATAACTTCTTGAGCTTTGGGATTCTTTATCAGAGTCCACTCAGCCATCATTCTTTACATTCCTTGATTTCTGCGCAGTTTAGCTTGTTTGAAAATTAGATAGGAATAACTTTGACATTACAGATCATAAATGCTTCCTCAGTCATTTGACCTTGTTTGGGAACAGCTGATGTTCCCAGCTCAGATCTCACATGCAGCAGGATTTTGCTCTCTTTATCTTACTTGAACCAATTGATTGAGAATCAGGGTTTCCACCTAGTTGTTCCAGATTAGACGATTCCAGAAATGCAACACTGCTCCTCAGCTTCCCAGAAGCCCTCCCTAAAGATCACCTCCAGCTCTAGTTCATCAGGACATCAGAGTCCTTGCAAGGAAGTCCTCTTACCTTACACTGGATGAGTGCTGCCTGCTAAGTTGCAACCTTTTGAACACAGAGTCATATCTGTTGCTATGGCTTCCAGACCTGGTAAAGATAAGATGGGAATAAGAAAATAAAACAAAAAAAAAAGCAGCATCTGCATTGCAGTACTGATAATTTTGATCATTTTGTCACTCAGTCCAAACTGCTCATTTCAGTTTCAAAAATCAGAACAAGATTCATCAACTGAGACAAAATAAACTTTATTCTCTCTTCCTTTGAGAAATGGACTCACTTTCTTTAGCTAATTCTTAAAAATGGCAGATATTAGTTGTGTACTTAAAACCAGGAGCAGCAGGCCTGCTAGCTCCTAGCATAAACATTGTTACATGTATAAAAGTTTACTTTCTAAATGTCTCCCTTTTACTCTTGCAAGTTTTTCTAACTTTTTTGTTATTTCCCTTAACCCAGCCCCACTAGAAAAAAAAAAAGATATGAATTGTCCTGCTGTATTTTGCTATGTATATGTATGTGTGTGTGTACACATACATGTGAGAAGCTGCACTACAGTCTCAGCTGAGAGAAGATGGCTAAGTGCTTTGCCAGAAGTAAGGGTGACTCCAAAGGTTCCAAGTTTCACTTTGCTGAACTGTAGTGACTGACAGCTCAGTGTATAACCTGAATCTAGCCTTGTTCTGCAAAGTACAAATCAATGACTGTACCCTAAGATCGGTATGCTGGGATCAAATGCCACCTGGAGCTGTTTTTGCCTCTCCACCTGCTCCAGGCAAAGCCTTAATGCCCTGGCTAGACCACATGTCAAATTTTCAGACAGCTCAGTTTAAGCAAGGTGAAGTTCAAAACAGTGAGTGGTTATACAAAATGAAAGGACAAGTTATTTTTTCTGAACCTGAAACTAGTGTAATTTTCCTTCTATAAAATAAGTAAATAACATAAGTACGCACAGAAGAAAAGGTGTCTGTAGATCATGTGTGGTTGTATAAACACTTGTGTGGTTATTTGCCTAGGCACAGTATGAATACCTAAAAGAAGCTGGGCCAATTTCATCACTGACATAAGAGTGAAATGGCTACTGATTTATATCAACAATGTGAAGGATATGTGGATTTGCATACAGTGCCAGCTAACAAGTTATAGCCCTGAGCCCTCACAGTACTTGTTTTGACATTTTTGTTAAAGTTGCTCTGCCAGTCTCTAGTTGTTTCAGCTATTGAAACTTACTTGTGTACATACCAGATTTAAAATAGTAGACTTCCCTAATGTAAAATAAATACTGAGTGCTAAGGCAATATGGGGGTGCAGATCTCAAGCTGCATCTCAAAATTTCAAAACGACTTCATACAATATTTGCTTACACTGTTATGGATTTCTTTTCAATGAAAGAAACACAGATCACCAACTGGCTTTTTGAAATTTTATTTTTTGCCATATATTGCAATGTGTGGAATATCCACAAGAGGAAAAAGTTCTGCCTTTGAAAAGAAATGAAAATGACTGTCAGAATAATAGATTCAAGCCAGTGTATGAGGCCCGTTCAAAGCAAGAAAATTTGAGAACCACACCTTTGGGAGCAAAGCTACTGCTTATTAAGCATTTACAGCATTCATAGCCTACCCACAACAGCAAAATTCTGCAAATTTTAAAGCAAACTGTTTGAAAGACTACCAAAACAAAGATTATACATTAAACTTGGAAAAGTAAGATTATGAATAAATGTCATGCTTTTCCTTATCTAAAAGAAACACTCATAACCATATAAAGTAAAAATGCAGGTTGGCTTCTAAATTATCCTTTCTCAGATCTCCTCGGAGAAAAGGATATCTTGTAGCAGTAACCTCTGCCAAATGGTGCTTTGTGATTAGAAGCCAGTGACTGGACTGCTCGTGTCACAGTACTGACCACAAGAAATGGGCATCTATGCTGAGGTGGGTGGGAACGGCTTTTTCCGCAGCACTGCTTCTATCTGAGGCAGCCACTGTGGGATTGCAGGATTAAATTGTTTGGGAGGCTGCTTTTAGTTAAAGTTCCTCTAACATCCCAGGGGGCTGAAAAAAACCCATGCTCAAGAGTAGATTCATTCCCAGAATGCCAGGGATAGAAAGTGAATAGAATAATGCTTAAAAATCCTCAGAAGTCATGTTAATACCCAGTACCTTTAAGAGCACGAAGAGAAATCATGCGCACAGAGCTCACAGCACAGCGCAGCACTGCTCACCAGAAGCCAGAGGAGGCAGGTTTTTACCTCCACAGGAGTCCCAGATAGCTGACAGAACTCTTGTCCACTATCCCTTTGAGCACCTGAAGCTCTCCCACTCCTTCTATTAAAGGTTACATTACATGGGAGCATCCTACTCCTGTGTGCCTGGCCTTCTCCCCTGCCTGCCTGAGGCCTCTAGCAGGACCCCTGGTGTCAGGAACATCCAGAGAGATCACCTCTTGTGTCACAGCATGGCCATGGCTATGTAGGCTGTCCAATTCAGAGTTCACCCACCCTGCACAGGACAGAGTTGGGTCAGGAAAGGATCTAGCCCAGTGCTTCTCCTACCCAGTAAAAAAACTGTGTTGTAGAGCACCCAGGCTCCAAAGTCTAGGGCAACATTTGTTTCTGCTAAATTCTGCAAGCAACATGTGCTCACAAAGGCTGAGCAGCTTGCTCTTCATACCTGCATAGCTTCCACTGTTGCCCCTTCTTCAGCAGTGGTACCAGTGGAGGAGAGAACAGACCCAGTCCCAGCAGGTTGGTGAGGATGCCTGCGTCCTCCTCTGTGTCAGCTTCTGGGGTAGGTTCTACCCTGCTCTGCAGCGTTTCCTGGACTTGACACAGAGTCCTCCCATAGGCACCCTTTTGCTCAAGCTCTGACCTGTCTTGTAAGTTACAATCTCTTTCCAACTGCTTCCAGTCAGCTCTTGGCACATTGTTCACACACTAAAATCAGACCCTTCCCCACCGTTCTAGAACCATACTAAGTCTCTTCTCTCGCACTCCTGCGTGATTCTCCTCATCTTCAACTTGGCTCCTCCTACAAGTCTTCTTTTGATTTCTTGTTTTGTAGTTCCTGTCCATCTGACCTAGGAAGAGATACTTCCTTTTGCCAGTTCTCTGCAGAAGCCCTGATAAATTGGTTTTTCCTTTCAGATTTCCTACTTATATTTTCCAAGTGTTTCCATCTGAATAGACAACAGCTATATGACTAACAGTATTGCTGGCCCAAGAGAAATAGGTTATAGTGAGTTCAAGGTGGATTTGTTGTGCACAGAAGCAATATTTTTCATGACAACTTCAGAAAATTGAGCAGAATGCAGAATTTGTTCAGATATCAAATCTGGAGATGCAAGCAGGTCCACCCGAGTGATGAAAACGTTTGTATTTTAGTGGCACAATAGATCCAAACAGTCTCAAGGTAACTGTTCAGCTGAAAATCCTTGCCTGTGACCATGGTTCAGCTATTACAGCTAATTGTTAGGAGTGCTGCCAACAAGCCTCTTCTGCCACCCAGCAGAAAAGCCTGAACAGTAGCGTGTATATTAACAAATTCTCAGTGGCAATGAAGTTGTTTTAGTCTGAGGCTGTTGAATTTTTTGAGTCCTTACCAAGATTCATCATATGCCACTAACCACCATTTAAATGTTTTATCATCGTGCTTTGTGCTTTTGTGAAAAGAGATTTCTTTGTCAGGCACCCTTGAAATCTAACTGTTGTAAGCTCATATGCTGTTTACAGTGAAGGAGGGAAACATATATTCATGTTACAGAGATATTAGATAAGCTCAGAAGCTATTGTAAACTCACAGAACATTTATACATACACAGTAAATATTCTCCATATGTATATGTTTATATAGGTATGTGTATGTTTATATTTGTTATATGCTGTGTACACACATATGGGAGCATCAATATAACGTAAAGACTAAACCTGCTCTATTATGATCTGAGCAGGTCTGAAGCATGGACTGGTAGTTAAGAGCACTTTACTTACATGCTTTGTGTTCTTTGGAATTTTTGGGGAGCTCCTCAGAGCATGTGACGCTACCCAGGGTTACATGAGCACCAGAAGAGCATGCATTTATGCTACACCATTGCTTTTCAGGATGGGGGGTGCATTTCTTGCTTTGTTTCTTTTGCTCTGTGACAGTATCCGAGTCCATGATGAGGTTCTTATTGCCACAGCAATACAAACCTCAGTGATAGTACTTATGGACGAGCTTGTCCCACTAGGAATGTTTGGCTACTATTTTCCATAACTTTTATCCAGGTAGGCACAAGAGAGCAACAGCCCCCCCAGCCCCTCTACCTGAGTGTTGGACCTGTGATTATCCTTTGCGCAAGGTGGCAGCAAAAGAAAGATCTTCGAGCTCATTCCTCTCTCCCCCATACATCTGCTATCAAGGAAAGTAACTGCTTCAAGTTCATAGTGTTTAAAAAACACCTCTTACTGATAGTGGTGAATATATATGTAAATTATACTTAGAGTTACCAATATCTGTTAACTTGGGATCACTTTCACACTTCTTTCTCCTTTCTTTAACAATATTCCCCAGGTGAAAGGCTAGAAAATTGCATGCAGAGAAAGGAAAACCATGAAATAAATACCCCTTAAATCCCTCATTTTCCCTTTCTGATTTCATGTTTAAAAGAGTTTTTTCAACAAAACCACAACTGTGTTGGGAGAATGGATCAAGCCCAAGACTTGATCCATAAGGACTCAAAAAAGTAAATAAATGTAGAAGCTTGACGCTGAATAATGTTCATGCTAGCTAAACAAATTCTGATGGATGTGCCAGTGGTATACCGTGTCTCAGCAGTAATTTTGTATTTCTATTTGAAAAAGTAGTCTGAAGAATCTGGCTATGGCAACCCGAGCTAGGAATTACCTGGATGAAAAACAAGTGTGAAGTCCACACGAGTAGTTCTCCTGACCTTATTCAGCATTTGCTGTTCAGATATTTTTAGAGGTGTTTTTCTTTTTTCTTCATCGTTTTGGAGACTAGAGTTACTTTGTTCTCCTGGAGCCCAACATGTGTTGAATGGAATGTTTTACTGTAAGTATCAGAGTTGACCAAGCTCTTTAAGCCTCAAAATATTCCTAACACATCTTCCCCTTCTGGAAGAAAATCTTAGGGGAATAATTTCTTTAATATTCTTTAAATACTTCAACTCTGTTGAAGTCAATAGAAGTAGTTCGCTGACTGCAGAAAGTCTTTGATAGAGCCAGTATTTGAAGCAGGAGTAGAACAGTGGCTCTTCCAATGTTACTGAAATATGCAAAGTAAATGGCTTGTTCCTTCCCCCTTTCTGCATGTCAATTACATTTAAAATGTAAACCTAAACTGCTGCTTACTTTTAAAAAGCAGGGATTACTCACCTTGAAAGTACAATATAGTAAATATGACCTTTATTCAGAAACATGGTACAAGAAAAGCCAGTCGACTTTGGATATGAACATTCTCCACAACTTTAAAGCTTGTTTTGATGACTGTAATCTTATTCCAAAACCACAGTGCTTAATAAAAATTAATTTCAGAACTTGAAGAATATTTTATTAAGGAATACAAAAATACTATCTATGTAAAAACAATAAGTTAGTTTATTTACAGTACTTTACACTATTATGCTCTAGGGCTTCCTTCGCAATGGACTTATTTTCATTATTTTACATGCCTTTATAATTTTGCACAAAGCATTTCCAAAAGCATGTCATCCATGTTCACTGCCCCAATGATGGGCCTAAAGAATAATTCAGCAATCATATTAGCATTAATAGATCTTAGCAAGGATAGAACAACATTCAGCTTGGCAAATCTGGCTTCATCACCTCTGTGAATGAGTCTGACATGTTCATTTAGAGCTTGTTGTGCTTCTCTCTGCAGTCCTTCAATGTACTGTGTACACTGCAGTCCAGGTAGATCTGAAAAGAAGAATAAATTATTTCTTTTACATAGGTTTTGTTTATAAAACAATATTGTTTTTACTGAACAACTACTAACAGCTTACAGATTGAATTTATCACTCAAGGAATGAAGCAGATGAAGTTGCTAGAGGACTTCTTGTATGCAGAATCAACATGCCAGATTTCATAGGGCAGTTTAGAATCTTATGTTGGTGTTCTGGACACTCAATACTCTTCTTCACTACACAAACTTGAAATACAGCATTTGCATACATTCTCTTAAGTGTTAAATAAATTAGCTGATAAAGCAAAAACTATCATTGCAGAATGCTCTCCAAAACACCTTTAGAGTGGCAAATGCAATCTGTAAACTGTGGGGAAGGTAATAAACATAACTCATTAACTTGTTGACTTCTACAAAGTGCATTATTCACATGTAAGGAATCTTTTGACAACTGTTTCTGAATAGCTCCAGATTACAAGTAGCAAGAAGCATTAACTCCAACGTACGACAAAGTTTCCTGGTGAAGCACAGTAAAGATACTGAAGGACAGGGAGTGCAGAATCTTCCCTTTCAGCCTAACAGTTTCATAGTGGGGATGTACGAAGAGCCCCGTCCCACCCTCACACGGTAGTGCATACTTGGGGAGTGCCTCATCCAACCCGCCAGCTACCTTTCAGGTAAGGCACGACATGATAATCAATCACTCGTTAGAACTGCATTTACAGAAGTCTCCACAAAGAGAGAAGGGAGGAAAACCCCACGTCATAAATACTACACACAAAGCCGAAACAGCATTTTGTTCTTGGAGGTCAGGGGGAGCTAGTTAGACCCTGGGGGCTGGCGACCCCGCCAGGCGCCTGGGATCGAAACGAACCAGGAAGCGCTGCTGGCCCCTAACCTTCCCTAGGCGGCTGCCGCGGGTTTGTTCTGTTCGAGGAAAACCTTTGTGGAAGGCGCCAGCGCCCGGGACACCCCATGAGCCGTAGCCGGACCCCCTCCACCAGGTAACTGCAGGCGAGGTGGCCGTGATCGGCTCCCTGCCCGCCAGCCAGGGCCCCAGTATGGGACAGTGGGTGAAACCTTGCTCCGCGTCCCCCTCCTCCGCCACCTCTTTCCCTCTGAGGAAGAACCCCGGGTCCCCTCCGCTGCACTGGGGACACAAACGGGCTCTCCGCGTCAACCCTCTCCCCGCCCGTCCCCCCGTTCCCCGCGGTAGAGAGACCCCCGCCGCCCCACCACCGCGGCCGGTCACTCACCAGGGTTGAAGAGCACCGTCCCCTTGAGGTAAGCGTACTCTTTGGTGCTGATATCCAGGCTCCAGCACTTGGCCAGGAAGCCCTTGATAGCCTGAATCTCGCCGGTCGAGGGCAGGTGCGGGCCGTGGTGCGGTCGGCCCGGCGCCGGTCCCCGCCGCGGGGGCTGCTCGCCCTGCCGCCGGGTGGTGAGGATCCTCTGCAGCATGCTGGGCTCCGCGCTCTCCACCGTCTCCAAGTGCACCCGGTCCTGCGCCAGCCCCAGGAGCAGCAGGGAAGCCCAGCAGCTGCGGACCAGCAGGAGCTGCTCCTCCAGGGGCAACTCCTGGAAGCAGGGCACGTTCTGGACGAAGCGCAGCGTCTTCACCAGCACTGCCGAGGCCGCCTTGCAGGCGACCTGCGGGCTCCTCAGTGCCACCCGCCGCCGGGACCCGCACGGACAGCCGCGGGACACCTCCCCCTGCCCCCGCCTCGGCCCCAGCCCCTCCGGCGGAGCCGCCCGCTCCTCGCTCTTGAGGATGTTGTAGAGGATGCTGCTGTGCCGCCGGCTGTCAGAGCAGCAGCGGCAGCAGCGCTCCACGCACGCCATGGCACTCGGGTGTACGGCGCCGGCAGGGCTGAGTGGAGCTGAGGTGCCCGAGAGGCTCAGAGGGGTTGTCCCCTCTGCCTCAGCCTGCCGGGAGGCGTGCACTGCTCGTCCTCTGCCCGGCTCGTAACTTATTTATAGCCGGCGGCTGGGTGTATGTGTGCGTGCGTGTGTGTGCAGCCGCAGGCGTGTACCGACGGATCAGAGGGGCAGACGCTTTACTGGCTGGAAAAGAGAGAGGGGGATAGAATAAAAGAAAGCCCTCCTCCTCCTCCTCCTTTGCTGAGAGAGCGATACATAGAGGGAGCCGGCGAACCGGCCGCCCCTGCCGGCACCCTCGGCCCGGTTTGTATTATGCCGGGTGTCTTGGAGCAGGGCAGGGCAGGACGAGGAAGGCAGCTCAGGCTGCCGTCTCCTTTTACCGCCGCCATGAGTTGCCGCCTTCCTCGAGACCCCCGCGGGTTCTCGTCGCAAAATCTTTACTGGCCCCGTTCCCCTCCCAACTTGTAGCCGAGCGGCCCTGGGCAGGAGGGAAGGGAGGTGTACTGGGATGAGGACAGAGTTGGTCCAAATAATAAAATCCACACAGGAGAGGAAAAATGAGATGCCACTAATGACAGCAAGGGCTTTCGGGTATGCCTGTCCTAAGGAGTGATGCCACATGTGCCTAAGTAACACCTTAGTGGTATTGTGTGGGGAGGGAGGAGCAGACATGTTCTTGGCCAAATTAGGGTGGCTCTGTGAGGTTGGGGTGCAATCTCCCACCGTCAGGGTGACTTTGGGCTGACACTCCCACAGCATTCATGTGGATTCCCTGTGAAACCATCCACCATGAACAATCCCCTTCCTCTGCTTTACAAATGCAAGCCTCATCTGCCTGATCATATGTTGTTCCATCCGTCAGTTTAAAACATGCACATTTTCCTCTCAGGCTCCACTTGTCCCAACCTGAATCCTTCCTCTTAGACTTAGATACTGACTTTTCTGAGACCCATCTTTTCCAAGTGGCACATGGACTCTTAAGGACATAACCTTCCAGGCCTTGATGTTTACACAGGAGGGACAGGGGGAATAGTGGTTGTCCAAATGTGATTTTACTCTTCAATGAAAAAAAAAAAACCAAAACACCTTTACTTTCTCAGTTGAGCTAAGTAAAAGTGGGTGCAGCAGAGAACTTAATCACTACATAAAGTAAAGAGTTACTTCCGTCTACTGCATATGGGCTAAAACAGAAACATGTTTCATGTGATCAGGAAGAACCTTGGCCCAGATTTAGAAAAAGTAGCCAGTTGCAGGCAATCTTCTCTACCTGCTCCATCAGTATCTTCTACCAAGGAATATCTGAATCACCCCTGGAAAGCTGCATTTCTTTCAATAGAAGTATGCATGTTTTTAAGCAAATACCATTGAGTGCTTTGCATTTTTTAAAAACAAAACAACTTTAAGCTGGATCTGAACAATTTATTTTCTGTGAGACAGCCCTACCTTGTCAGCTTACACAGGCAGAGCCATATAGTCATTTCTGTCTAAGCGTTTCTTCATAATTGGACTCCAAATAGATATCCTTTACAAATGGCACAAAAGGCACTTTTATATAAACCTATATAAAGCACTTATGTGTTATCTGCCTCAAGTAAACCTTGTTTTTCAAATGCAGGTTGTCCGAAATCTAGATTATTATACCCATGAAGTGCATTTTTCTCCACAGACCTAACTGCGATAGAGCCCTTTATTGGCTTTGCAGTAGTGGAGAACTGTTACATTTTATTACTGAAGTGATACCTATAGTTTGCAGACAAGTCAGTTTTGTCCTTGGAGTAGGAAATAATACCATGTCGCCGAACAGCCTTTTAAGGAAAAAAAAAAATCTTAGAATTTCAAAACAAATAATATAAAACATTATCAATCTTTTCACTTGAATAGTATCACTGGTAATGGAAAAACACTAATTTATTTGTCTAGAACATATCGTTGCCATTCTAGATTTTTCCTGTTAGTAGTGTTTTCTCAACATGTTAGGATTTCAGAAGGTTTCTTTTTATCTTTTTAGTCTTTTTCCTTATTCTTAGTTTATAGGTGGTTTGGTTGGGTTTGGTTTTGGTTTGGTTTTTTTTTTTTTTTTTTTTTTTGAAGGAGGAGAGGGTCCACTGACTTCAGAGATAAATCTTGCCAAGTTTTAGAAAATTATCATCCCTAAGCTTTAGTTGGCTTCGGTAGCACTTCTCCCACGAGGTACATATTACTAGACTGACTGTGGAATCTAACTGTGGTTTTCTGATCTTGTAACTTGGAAGGTATCTATGGGAAAGCATGGTAGAATCGAGACTCAGATCATTGCCTTTGCAGCTTTGACCTTGGACTCCAGCTGTGGGAATATTCTGCTTCTTTTGGGAGGATGCTGCATACACTTGGCTATAAACAAAGGCACTACAACTTTTAGACCATGTCTGCAATAGAAATTTTTCTATTAGCAATATTGGTTTCAGGTGTTTAATTTTTCAAAGCATTTCTTTCAACCAAGCCTCAAATGTAGATGCCATTCAACTCTCACATAATAATTTTGCTGACACACTTCATTTTCTAAACCAACTTATACAGAAAGTCTTTGTCTTTGATAACTATGTCAGAATGGGTATCCCATATTGAAACTGAAGCTTAATCTACTATGCAGTGCCAGAAATTACATTACTGTAGTTATAAGTGTACCTCCTTCTCTCATAAGTGCATGTAAGTACTCATTTATCTCTTTCTAACTCTAATGTATCCTAATGTATAGGACATTTCATTCAGGGTAGATCACCTCTTCCTCAGCTAAAATGTTAAGAATGTCCCAGAAATATTTATTAGTGTTTTTCACATTGGTATTTAACAATCTGAATGATCTTTATTTTCAAGTCTAAGTTCTGCTTGTCCATACCATTCAAGCTAAATTAAAGGCAGCAAAGCTTTCTATTCAAAACTAAAAAGAAAACGAAATCCCTCACAGACAATTAACTGCATTTTGATGGAAAATGCACTGAAAACACTTTTAGCAAAAAGTGGATGTGTCTGGTTTCTGCTGAAAGATCTGATGTTACATGAGTATTACTAAGCTCCTTGTGGTACAGTCACAAACAGGTTTACGTGCTTCCAACAAAGGATTGCTTGTTTGTGGTTTTTTTCTTTTTTTTTCCTAACTCAGACAAAAGCCTTAGATATGAAGGTGATACAGTGCAGTCTTGGCAGTCTTATGCTTTCGTGTTCTCTTCAGTGTCTCTGTATCATTCATCTGGTAGCACATTTGGTTCTTGGCCAGAGGGCAAGACTTCAGTTTCAGAACAAGACCAAACAAGCATTTGTTTTTATGCTGTCAGTGCTTTAGTGCACCAGTAGCTTGAGAGAGACCTTTTTTCCAGTGGGGAATTGGATCCTGATATCTTCTAAATACCTGCTACCTCTTCCAGTATAAGTGCTGAAATATAAAATTTGATCTTAAGATCTTACTTGATCAGTAAAACTGAGGCTCCTTTTGGTGCTTAGCACAAAAGAAAAGAATAGTTAAATAGTTAAATAAATTGTTAATAGTTAATTATTAAAAATAGTTCATGAAAAAACAGTTAAAAATAGATAATAGTTAAAAAAATAGTTAAATGTGGAATATTGTTATAAGGATATGGTTAGCAAGATGTCATTTGTAAAAGAGAAATACTCTATTAAAACAAGGTTTTGGAATTTTAGTATATTGCTGGTTTTCATGAGTTTCCCACTGTGACTGTCCACTTGTTAGATTGACCCACTGGTCATAGTTCACCTATGTTACTGAGGTGCTTACTTGAAAATAAATGGGGATTAAGGGACAAGTATCACCATGACCAGTGTTCTACCTATATGCTGTACTATGCATTCCTGATAGCACTGTTGCCTCCTTCCTTGATGGGCAATGGATTCCTTACAAGGAGCGTACTGAGAGCCTGTTGATGCTGGCTGAGCCAAAGACAGTTGATGGGTACTCAGTCAAGAGATGCCGCCCTGAATTTACAGAGCTTTTGCAGCTGCCCCAAGGCTACAATTCGGCTGTGTTACTGTATCCCACCACCTGCTCACCTAGCAGTATGTGTTTGTTCAGGATGAGGATATGGTGACATTTGTGTGGAGTTAGCCAGAGTATATAAAAAAAGAGTTTGCACCAGATTTAGACCTTTCTGTCAGCTGCATGAAAGTAGGTGATGTCTAATCTGGTATAAATTGCAGCGATGCAAAATTAGCCCTCTAACATATCTTAAACAAACCTGAATCTGCAAAAGGGGGTTTGTTTTGGTTTGGGTTTTTTGGTTAGTTGGTTGATTTTGGGTTTGGATTTTTTTTTGCGGGGGGGGGGTTGGGGTTGGTTTTTTGTCAGATCAGTGCTTTGCATCATGTGGCCATGGCATTTTGGATACAAAAGTAGGAATTCTGAATTTACATTTAAGGTTATTGGACCATGGACTTCACTGTCATATTTTCACTGGCGGATAGCCAATTTAAGGAGGCCTTCACATATCCTAGACCTTTTTTTCTCACACCCATGTGCTAATTCACCTTAGCCAATGCATCTAGGTTTCAGTGGAAGCAAAATTAGGGGAAAACAAGCAACACTGTAAACATTTTACAGTGAAAGGCACTCAGCTGCTTCCCATTAAATTGATCTCTGAGTTCTGCAAAGAACCATGGGTCCCAGCAATGTAAAACTGTGCAGTTGGCTATGCTGCTGGGGGTTGGCCGTTTCAGTGTTTGGATGTAAGTAATTAATTTTTTTCCTAAAGTGAGTTAGTACAGCTCCCACACATCTGCCAGTGTGGCATACTTATGGGTGCCATCCCATAAGACTGGCTGAGCCAATCTAGTAGTTCACTGAAAGAGGTGACTCCCACAGATACGCTTGCTGCCACTGCTTTCCTTGTGCCAGCTCTGGCACTCACCTGACTCCTTGGTAAGCCAAACCCTTTTACTAAAGTGGCAGCATTTTTCTAACAGTCATTACAAGAAAGGTAGCAGAGAAATGAGATACCTTGAAATGTACTCTCCTTGCTTTATTTTCTCCAGTGATGCTTTTGAAGTTTCAGCCCAACCTGGCAAGTTATATCATTCATGATGTGGCATAATACTGCCCAGGTGAATCAGGAAAAAAATAACCCACCAAGAAAAAACATGTCCTTTTCTGCCAGTTTGCTGAACTGAACTCATTCAGCTGGGATTAGATGAGTGCCAGAGAAGGTGGAAATGAGTGTCCCGACCTTACTTTCAAGAGTAGGAGAAGAAGGGGGAAAATGCAGGACCACTGCTGCTAGCATTATTCTACTCAGCCACCATGTGGAACTGTTCCATCAAGGAGGTAAAACCCTAAAGCTTGAGAGCAGAAAAATTAGGGGTAGGAGAGAGGGCTTGTAGAAAGTTTTGGTTTTAAATTAATCTTTTAAATATAGTCTGAAATTAATCTGTGATCTTGCTAATGACACTTGGATAAGGGAATTGTGTTAAAAATATTAATGCAGAAATAACTTCCAATTAATGAGCTTATTAAATTTATTTACCTTGAAGAATACATTGTTGATAGACAATAACAGATGAATAATAGTAAAAAGCTGGCAACTTAAGCTCTAATAGACTGTTCAAGGTTGTGGCATGAAGAATAAAACACATTCTAGCACTACAGTGGCAATAGGATACTATGTATCCAATACACCAATTCTTCAGCCGAAATTTCAGTATAAATACATCTATTATTACAGCTGATTGTCTGAGACTGACAAACTCACAAATACATTTGTGAGTAATATCATAGGATATGCTTCTAATAAAAAAATTACATACAACTAGTCTTGTAAGTTAACATAAGTTAGCATTTTATATGAAAAATCAATGTGACGGCTTTTAAAATCCATACATGTTTCCATAGGTTTTAATTCAGACATATTTCACGCTAGTTAGATATTTAAAAATAGTGTCCTTCTGGTGATATCACTTCTCATTAAATCAAGTTCATGTTATGGTATTAGAAAATGTATTAATTTCCTTTGTACTGTTCTTCATACATGAGTTTGAAAGATGCATAAATAATTTATAGGTGCACCCTAAAATCTAAAATCTGTATCTCAAATATTTATGATCTTCAACTTCTGCAGTTCTTTGGCTACATGCTTTGCTTCAATCACAATCCGTCAGTTTTCTGTAACTGTTCACATTCAGGAATATCATTTGGCATTCTGTTCCACTGGCAGACGAGATAGACTACGTCTTCAATTTTGTCAAAATAAACAGGTTAGCTTACTCTCCTTAAAGAAAGGATTTTGCTAACCTAGATAATTTCAACAAAACTGGATTACGCAGCGACCTGTCAGTTATGCTGGTACATCTAGTGTTCTTGCAGCCATTGATAGCCCAAAGTACAATGAGAAGTGGTAACATCTTAATCTCTCAGCTATAGCCAGACAACATCCTTGGCTGATCTGAGATTCAGAGAATTTAAGGCTGGCTGGAACCAGCAGCTGCCCTTGTTGGACTTCCTAAAGGCATTGTTAAACACTGAGCTTTTGCTGCCCAAAAGGGCAACTTCTGCTCATCTCTATGCCTCTGTCGGAAACCATTCAAACTCAGTTTGGAAACTCAGTCCAAGAGATAAAAGCCCACCAGTCCACTAGCTGTTTATCTTACTATATCAAATTAACACTGCTGCTACTTTCCAGAGTCCATTTATAAGTTCTAGGCTCCTGATACACCCTTCGCTATTAATTTAAGAACACAAGGATTATCCCTGTCAATAGTAACTTTTTTTTAGAAATAAGTGAACAATATTTAAAACAAGGCAGCAAGTAATTTGCTAGAGAAGAGTGGAATAATATTTATTTAGGGTCCTCATAACTGAAAAATTTCAGATTTCAATTCTAACACAATGCATTGTGTTAGAAAAATGCACACGGTATTATGAAAAAGAAAAAACAAAGAAAAGAAGAAAAAATTGAGAGAGTTTGAATCTTCTGATGTTTCACATGTCTACAGACTTGAGTGCTTAGGCTTGCATTTTTTAGGTCCACTTTCTGAAACCTCTAAATACTGGGATAGTAACACTGAAATCAGTAGCATAAATTTCACTGATAACCCCAGACACAAATCGAGGATTGTGTGCTATTTCAGAGTTAATTGTTCAATAAGAGTGTAATAGGCAATCAATTTAATAATGTTTAGATTGTTCTGCAGTGAATACTAAACAAGCAACAAAGGAATGTCATTTAGAACTAGAAATTAGTGTGTTTCCATGAAAGCATGCCATTTATATTTTGTTAACTTTTGGATAATGCATGTGATCTGTGATCTTTTTTGGATTCGCTTAGAAGCAAAGATGAAAAAGAGCCTACAGCATCGATGCATATATACCTTTTTCTTTTCATTTTGGTTCAGGGAACTGAAATATAAATTAAAATGTTCTTATGATTTAATAATCTTTAATATTATTTGCACTCCTTTTACATTTGGTGAATAGGTTTTGTGGGATTTTCAGTGATGAGGTAGAGACACTGAATGATGAATTAAAAGAGGAGGAAATTTGTTTATCTTTAATGAATTATCTGCTGAGGGTTTTTTTCTGGACATCCAGGAACATTCAAAGCATTGAACAGTAGAGTTACTGAGCAAAAAAATGTTGGTCTCCAATATCCATAGTAGCGGCTTTACTTCAGAGGAGCAAGGTAGAGTGAAACACGTTGCTGGGGGTGAGGCATCCACAATGGAGGAGAAATATATGAATGAGCAAAAGAAGAGGTCACTACGAAGAAGGATGAAAGGCACTGCCAGTGGGTGGTGATAGAGTAGCCACAAGATGTACATGTGACATAGAAAATGAAGGACATTAAGTGAGCCTATCGAGGAAAACTTTAGCTTAGAAAACTGGACGTGGAAAACTTTGAAGTTATAAGGAATAGAGAAAGGAAAAGGAAAAAGATCTGGAAATACACTAGACATTGCAAGAGGACAAAGACCTTTCAAGGACAGAGAATGAAGATAGTTGGTCCATAGAAACATGAAAGATCGATAAATATATTCTCCTTCTTGGTAACCTGTTGTTAGGGAGTTGGTTAGTTTGGGTTTGGAAACAGGATAGGAAGTTGGATTTAGAGAAGGAAATCTCTTTTTCTCCTTCCAGCCTGTGGAAACCATACTTCATGTAGTGAAATTTCACAAGAATGTGACTATTTCTCTATTTCACTAATTTTGCTATCATCTCAAGGCATGCCTTGCCAGGTTTTGGCTTTGAAAATGTTGCCTTAGAAAAGGAATATTGAGAATTCCTTCTTTCACACCTTCATCTTTTATTTTGCTTACCAGTATGTACCATGCAGAGTATCTACATCAGAAGGAGAAAAAAAACACCAAAACTAAAATGTCTTTGTTGACACTTCATTGTCTGTTTTTTGCATCCTGAAACATGTTCAGTTTAAATTTTTCCCTCTTTTCAAGGTCAGGTTTTCTCCATACACCTGTAACACCTGTGTTGTAACACAGTAAATCACATCATTACCTTGGACTTTTAATCTCGGAATTTCAGGAACATGGTATGAGAAAGGGAAATGATGATATTGCTGAATTTAGACTTTAGTATCTAAAACTTTTAGCAACTGCATGAGGGTTAGTTTGGAGTAAACCAGCCATGTTTACATATGACTTCTTACTTCTAATTAGATGTGTTCTGTCCTTATAACAGCAGTTCCTATATAAAGCATAGAAAACTTAATCTGATATTTTGTAGCTTCTTTTTACTTCTCCTAAAGCAGACCTGGTTGTTTTTCTTTGCCAAACTTTACAAAGGTCAGTCCTTTACACACACAAATCCTGGAGGTTCCCTGGAGACCTCCTTTTCCTCTCAACAGTCTTCTTCCCTTCCACCTCCAAATCCCATGTCTGTTGACTTCTTATAAAAGTTTCTAGGTCATAACCAGACTGAATCTTTGCCAGTTATTCCTGGTAAGCAAAGTTTACAGTTCACCTGGAAGCAAGTCAGACTATAATTAAAAATGTGAAAAGAGGAGAGACAAAAATTACCGTCCTATAACTGAAACTTTGTGAATGTTTGGGGTTTTTTTTCAAGGTCTTGCTTATCAGGGATATGAAGAATTGGGTTGCCTGCTGTGGTAGATGTGGAACTCCACCCTGATTCATGGCATTCTTCTCTGATCACTTCAGTTACACAAGTGGTAGCTCTGGTATAAAATTGCAGTGCCTTGGACTGTTCAAAGAATGTCCTCTGAGGTTTTACCCATCCCACAAAGTTAAACAAGAGTGATTTTAGTAAACCTAGAAGGAGTAGCAATGACATGATGGAAATGACAGTCACCATTTAGGTCCTCCCGGCTGTGAGTTATATCACCTTCCTTCCTATGGCTAAATTAAAGCTACAGTGGGTTTCACATCTTCATTTTGATGAGTAGAAGACATGCTCCTAATAACTTTGATTTGTTTCAAGTAATAACTACAACTCCTTGGTGTTATGAAGCAACATAAAAAGGAAATCCTATGTGTTCCTAGCATATGGTGTCTGTGCTGTACTGTGAGACTGTAATTTGGGAAGGATGATACACTACTGAAAGAAAATTAACAATGTTTTTGCAAAACATTTAAAAGCTGAGGTGATGTTGCTTAAACACCATCATTTCATGTCTCTGTTGCTGACGCAGCTGATGTTGAAACAGTTTTATTAAAGTCATTACAGGGTCAATGGAAAATATCTGTGCATATCTGAAGTATTTTGAATGATTTATGTGAGTCCATGGATATTCATTATGATGATACTCCTTCATGTTTCCATCGACAGGCAGAGCAATGTCACCAGTAATGCCCCAAATAAATTATACCATTGTAAAGCTGGACCTTAAATGCAACAAAATTAAATTAAAGATAACTTTTGAAGTCTGACAATTAAGGAAAGTTAAAGGACACATTTCAAGCAGCTTTTATCACCCTAAATTGCCCTGCTCTGGATAAGTGTTAACATGCAGTAGGCTTTGTGGCACAGAAACAGACATATCATCTGTAATCTGTGCTATAAGTGCAAGGGAAAGAATGAAGTGAGAGAGCCTATTCTAAATTCTCTCAGCTTGTCTGGTTTATAGGTACTCTCTATCAACACACTGTTTTCAATGCCACACATCTCAGAGTACTGCAGTTTTCTGTATTAGCTGTCTGCTGTTATCTGTGGCTATCGAAAGATTCTTTTCAGTAAGGATTCATGTGTAAGTACTCATCATCATCCCCAGCAATTCTGCAACTGGCCCCAGTGAAAACAGGGAGTGCTCATGGATTTCCCGGTACAGTCTGTTTTTATATTGTCACTTATCTAGGATGACGATAACTAAAGACAGAGATAAGAGTGCCATTGTGCTTAGGAATTCTGTAGCTAATAATAAGAGACTGACAGCAGTTTGGCACAGGGACTATCATAATTGACTGAAAAGGTTCAAAGCCAGAGAGGACAAGCAACAGACAGGTGAAATTAGAATCATAGAATAGAATCATAGAATAGTAAGGGTTGGAAAGGACCTTAAGATCATCTAGTTCCAACCCCCCTGCCATGGGCAGGGACACCTCACACTAAACCATGTCACCCAAGGCTCTGTCCAGCCTGGCCTTGAACACCGCCAGGGATGGAGCATCCACAACCTCCCTGGGCAACCCATTCCAGTGCTTCACCACCCTCACTGTAAAGAACTTCCTCCTTATATCTAACTTAAACTTCCCCTGTTTAAGTTTGAAGCCATTACCACTTGTCCTACCACTACAGTCCCTAAGGAAGAGTGCCTCCCCAGCATCCTTATAGACTCCCTTCAGATAACGGAAGGCTGCTATGAGGTCTCCACTCAGCCTTCTCTTCTCCAGGCTGAACAGCCCCAACTCACTCAGCCTGCCTTCATATGGGAGGTGCTCCAGCCCTCTTATCATCCTCGTGGCCTCCTCTGGACTCGCTCTAACAGCTCCAAGTCCTTTTTATGTTGAGGACACCAGAACTGTACACAGTACTCCAAGTGAGGTCTCACGAGAGCAGAGTAGAGGGGCAGGATCACCTCCTTTGAACTGCTGGTCATGCTTCTTTTGATGCAGCCCAGGACATGGTTGGCTTTCTGGGCTGCAAGCTCACGCTGCCGGCTCATGTTAAACTTCTCATCAACCAACACCCCCAAATCCTCCTCTGCAGGGCTGCTCTGAACCTCTTCTCCACCCAACCTGTAGCAGTGCCTGGGATTGCCCTGACCCAGGTGTAGGACCTTACACTTGGCTTGGTTAAAATTCATAAGGTTGGCATCAGTCCACCTCACAAGCATGTCAAGGTCAATTATTTGGCTAGAAGTTATTTAGCAAATCAAAACCAGAACTGGGAAGCAAATCTACCAGTGGAATTATGGCTTTCTCTAAGCCAGCAGCAAATTTTCCCCTAGATGCAAGGAGGCTAAGATTCATCCCACATATTTATGGCTTCCCTGCTTTATTCCCCATTCCACACCAGGCCTAGCATATGCCTTAATTTTAAAATATCACAGGCCATATTCAATACAGTATGTTCATTTTGCTGAACATGCAAAAACAAATTGGAAATTTGGTTCTCTCATCATCAGCTGAAACAGAGGTCAGCCAATTTCCTCATCAATGAAGCATTGAGAAGTGTGAGCAGTATTCACAAAGGCCTCAATCATGCAGGTTATTAAATGTTCTAGATCAAAGTGCCACTTTTAGAGAAATAGTGGAAGTTAACACCAATGGAGTAGTCAGCATTTCTAGTACCAACATTTGGAACATTAGCTTATTTGTCCTCTGATGACTACGTGCCAAAGCCCTTTCCACCCAGTAAGTACTCCAGTACAGTTTAAATTCTGCAAAACTTCCCCTTCCATTTTCCTTAATCTTCTTTATTTCCTTCTCTGGTGTTTTCATGCAGGTGTTAGTTCTCTAAAACCTGAGTTTTTCTCTGAAAATACGTAGCCATTACAAGGCCCCTAACTTCAGGATCCAATCATATCTATGGTAGTTTTCTCCAAGACATAAAAGACACTATCTCACGTTTCTTGAAAAAATGCACTGTTCCTAGGAAAGGAGGGCTGGCAAGAAGAAAATATGGTTATAAAAGCTGGATAAGAGGGCCTGTTTTTTCATAATAATCTAAAGCCATCAGAGTGATATTTTAGTTCCTCATGTTGAATCGCTCAAGCTAAAGGAGAACAAACAAGAAGAAGATCAAGTGAAAGAGATAGCTAAAACTCTAATTTTCCAATGCAGAAACCTGGTATCATGATGAAATTAAGCATATGCCTAATATCCTCAAGGACACTATCTGGAAAAAAAGCCAACATTGTGAGACTCTTACTTAATATACACAATTTGCATGCTATTATCTTAGCTGTGACTGCTAAAAAAGAGTGAAAACTATAGTGTTCTAATTCAGTGATACCTAGTGGGTTAATGAAGAAAGGGAGACTTTATTTTTCCCAATTTAAAGCTGTACCTACATGATGATCTTGTTGCACATAACATACCTAGTATCAGAGCATCTCACTCTGCTCAGCCCAATGATTTTGGTCAGTGAAACAGCACAGCTTAACAGTCCCATAATGAACTGATGAAAACAGGTATAAAAATAATGAAACTTGGAGTTATGTATAGGGAAAAACATTGCTCTCTTCTTTAGCAGCTTTACATTTGTTTAGCTTCTTTACTGCAGACCAAGACCCATGCCAAAGGGAATGGAAACAAGATGGGTGGAATAGATAGGCAGAGCAAAATTAGTAGAGTCAAAGTATGTCTGCAGTTTCTCAGTATATAACACCATTTGCTGAATATCCGAAGGTTTATTTGGTACTTAATTGTATGTAAAAGATAAGTGATTTGGGGTTATTGGGTTTTTTTTTGGTTTTTTGGTTTTCTTAACAAATAGAAAATGAACATGATTTTTTATTTCCATTAAATTCACCCTTAAATGAGTGATTCTGACTGAAATCTTTTCTTGAGTTTTTTTTAGTAAACTGGTACAGTTACACTCAACTTTAAGTAGCTTTATTACCTGTATGGTCATATAGTCTTACACACTTAGCCCTTTTTTACAGTGCTGAGAATTATGCTTAACTCAGGTCAATGGAGAAAATCTAGTTCAAAAAGCAAACCAGCTTTTTTGTTCACTGCTGCCAAGAGAAAAAAATGATTTCCGTAAATTTCCTATTTATATGCCAGGTATGATATTAATTGCCTTAGAAATACGTATTCATATATGCATTATTGCCTTAGAAATATGTATTCATACATAATCACCATATGGATGTACTTTATCCATTCTGAAACAATGCAGGTGTTTCTGAAGCAGATCATGACAGGATTAATGAATTGAAATGTTCACAATCTGATGACTGCTGAAAAGTTGATTGCTTTCTTAAAACACTCTAACCAATTAGAGTGAAGATCACAGAGCAATACAGATTTATTTGATTCATTATCAGATTTACAGACTTTCATAGAACCTTCTTTGCCGTGTTTGTTTGTCATTTTTGTTTAGATCATACAAATGTGTCACAAGAATAACCACAGTTCCCAGTGGTCAAAGGAATAGCATTTTTGAAAATGAATAGGTAAATGGTTTGAACTTGTAGCTCAGTGTTCGATTTACCAGTCTGGGGATACTCTAAGTCTTTTGGTTAAAAAACAAGAACACTGAATCAAATCCACCAATTTGGAAATAAACTGGGGAAAATAAAAATAAAAATAAACAAACATAAAACAAACAAACAAACAAAACCCTCACCCACACCACAATAAACCTAAATCAAATAAACAAAACAGAGAAAAAAAAAACCCAAAACAAACCAAAACAAACCAACCAAAACTCCCAGAAAACAGGTTATTTTAAGAAGTGATGGAAAAAACCTAACAGGATAAGGAAGAGTGATCGAAAAACAATTAATGATCTAGAGTGTGATTCAGACAAATAGTTGTATCAGAAAGCTGTTCTGAGAGGTTGTGAACACCTTGATTCACCCTTTAGCTCATTTTGTTTTGACTCTGAGAACCATCTATCATCCATCCATCCATCCATCCATCCATCCATCCATCCATCCATCCATCCACCCATCCACCCACCCATCTATCAATCCATCCATCCATTGCCTTCAATAACTTGTAGTTTCTTCTATGGCTAATTATTTTTTATATCTTTGCATTAGTTTCTGTTTAATCCTCCAGGAGGATGGTGAGGTTTTTTTCATTTATTTAGAGTCTGTACAGTACAAAGAAATCATAGGTGAGCCAAGTACTAAAATGTTCCAGTGATCAGGGGGAGGAGAAGCCTGACCACTTTTCATATAAATTGCATCCTACCTTTCTGGAGCTAAGTTAATCCCCAGTTTTCCATTTCACATCCTGTCTTTTACCACAGTTGTTCACTGCATTACTTAAGGCCTAAACCTGTGGAAAGTTCTGCCAGTGCTTAACTTTAGGCATGTGAATATTTTCCATGAATTCAAGTAAGCTGGCCTAAGCATAGTATTTGTAAGCTTTGAATACTGGAGAACATGCCTTTGTGACTCTTAATTAAATTAAAATAAACTAAATTAAATTAAACCTCTCTCTCAGTTTACCTTTTTATCATAGCCTTGCAATTTAGATCTGTAATACATACATTAAAAGCAAATTATTCAAACAGATTTTGATATTTGGCTTTGTTTATTCCTAATTTCTTGTCTGCACTTCTGTTATCAGCCATTTTCACCAATGAAATAAAGAAAATCTGCCTGTCTTACTGGACTCTTTGTGCTCTGGCCTCATTCACTGGGAACAGATGGGAATGGCACAAAAGGGATCTTGGAGCAAAAGAAGGTTAATCAAAAGAATGCAGAAGAATCATTCTGCACAGCTTGCATATTCACTACAAGACTGGACCATTCTGTTACTTAGAATTCAGACTTATAGAAACACTGCAATATGTTGTGTATGAAAAATTCCAAGATCACTAATAGATATTCTAGAAACATAATCAATTTTGCGTTCTTCCTCCCCCTCCCCACTATACTTCTGTGGCACTAGGCTGTGTCCAGCCAGGCCTAACTCAAACTAACTCAAGAACATTTGTCTTACCACAAGGCAAAGAAATTTTTTTTACTCCTTCAAAAAAATTTCATCAGTAAACAAAAACGCCTGGGCCATTTTTCTGTTAGTACACAGTAATACATTCCTGTCACTACTGCATAAAGAGAAATGCAGGCCATGTCATGCATCACTGTTGAAGTGGGACTACAGCGTGTATTACCTGCTGTCTCAAACAACTCGGTGTTGCCATAGGTAGAGAGACTGAATATCAACATGCTACTTCAGCAAGGTTTCTAATGCCCCTTTTCCACGACTTTTTCTTTTTTAATTATTATTATGTCCTTACTAACTAACGAGCAGGAGAAGCCTTTTCTCCAGAAAATGTGTGAGATGAGACACTGCAGATGTGGTTTGACTGTGTCATTTTAAAGTAAACAGGAGGCAATTTTTCCTGATATACAACAGCTCACTGATATCAGTGCTATTTGTTATCATTACTATTAGAAGAATGATCTATTAGGACTTTTCTTTCCCTTAGAGAAGCTCAAGTTAAAGCTCCAAGGACATTTTCAAATAGACTGTAATAGTTCAGACATTCTTATCAGCAGCACATTATAAACTCTGCTGGCTTTCTCTTACTTGTCCTACAAGCCTATGAGGCTTTTCTCATAATATGAGCAAAGGAAGGGCAAATTCTATGCACATAAGTGCAAAACCAACACTACCAAACTGCAGGGTGCTAGCATATAGACAGCTGTAGAAGACTTTGCAATATATCCTCAGTATAGGACAATATGTCTCTTAAAATACAATGGGCAACTTGTGGTCTTAGTAATAAGCCTAGTAATACTTAGAAAAAAATATTCAGCATAGCTAGTAGAGGCGAAATATAATCTGTCTCTTCTTACTCAAACCGACATATCCTGGAATTTTACCACCTCTGTTTTTCTATTGGGTTTTGTTTGGGTTTTGTTGGGGTTTTGTTGTTGGTTTGGGGTTTTTTGGTTGGTTGGTTTTCTGTTTGTTGTTGTTTGGATTTGGGATTGTTTGTTGGTTTTTTTTTCCCTAGTGTAAATCAGACCCTCATTTTGCTGATTAATTGTAATTCCTTATTTACTTGTTGTACATTAGGCACAGACAAAGCCTGTCTTTGTCACTACTGTTTATATCAAATTACAGAAAGAATAATGGGTAGGTGTGGTTTACCTACTGTTCCACGCAAATCAACAATAGAATTAAAGATACAAGGGAGTTTCATGCTTCTCAGTACATAAACCCTCCAGACACTCACAAATACTGTTTCAGAGTAGATCATTAAAAATATTAAGTATGCCAAATCCTGCAGTGCTAAGACTACAGTGTCTTTTGGCTTTGGAAAACAATATCAGATAGTTTAAACTGCATCTGCTGTAGAATGGCATTAAAACCAAATTTATCCACCAGCTCAGGAATCAGAATTTAAGCAATAAAATAAGCAATAGAAATCTTACTGCATGTTAGAGCCACTTCTTCAGTTTTATGTCCATCCATACTGCATGAACTGTGCATAAAATCACTATTTTTTTACTGACTAGTTTGTACAGCTCCTTGTTGAATCACATTAATGTCTATTGCACCACATCAGTTCTTCTTATGACAAAGTTTGAGTGATTTTTTTCATTTCTGTTTACTTGAAATTCGCCTATTTGTATACTCACTTTTGTGATGACCAATGGACAATGGAAGTACAGTGTTTGAGAACTGCACCACAGAGCATAAAGCCAGGAAATGTAAGGGAAACATGTTATAGCTCTAAATTACCTCAACAAGATAATGTTTCAGCACATTAACAATGATATTTTTAGACTGCAGTTTATGGTACATAGTTGTCACTCTAATGGTTTCAAGTGTATCACACAGACACATACTGTCATATGCAATTATACTGTGATGTGCCATGAAGATAAAAGAGCAAAGGTCCAGATATTTAAAGTGCACAATAGGCTGATTTGTTTTCTTTATGGAAAAGCAATCAGCCAAAGCAGAGCTGTTTTATATTCAAAATATGATACTGATAATATGTAATATGTTATAAATTTATGTGGTAATTCATGGAATTGTAGAAGTGTAGGCTACTGTCCAGAGGAGTCTGTAGCCTACTGGTGTCCCAGTCTACTTTGAGCTCCGTTAGCATGAATGGAGCTTTGCTTGAATATTATGCATAACAGTTCCTAAATTCCAATGACTTTCATTAGCTACATCATCATAATGTATAGCGACAACAGAGACTACGACTTTCTCAGTAGTATTGTGATTTGCCATTTTCTTTGTAACTCATCAATGAAAAAAGGTATCTTGTAACCACTTCTTTAATTGTTCGGTTTCCATGATTTTCTGAACTTAGTGATTATATTGAGAGTTTTTTTAATTTCTGTTTTCTGGGATTTAAAATGTTATCAGCTCAAAAACATAAGCAGAACAGCTCTGCTTCTATCTGAATGTCTATACTTTGACTGTATAGTAAACAGGAATGAAGAACAATGTTTACAGCTATGTACACCTAAGTAAGGAGATTTTGTCTAAAGAAAAATTTATTTATTAAATGTTCCATCTATGACCTTTCAAAGCTGGATGTACATTATTCAGAAAGCAAAGAACAGCGACAAGTCAAGTGTTCTTTTCACTAGAAACACTCTTCTGAAATTATTTCATAATAACAAAATCTGAAGAGATACCAAGGACAATAGAAATATAATGTTCCTCAGAAAGAAAAAGAAAAGACATTGTTTAACAAAAGTGCTGGCAGTGCATTGAAGGAATTAAAAAAAAATCACGATAATATGATAATGAATTAAACTTGCCTGTTGTGCTTTCCTAATAGTACCTTTATTTATTTATGTTTATCACCTGTTTCATCTTTCTGCTGGCCATTAGATGCTGTATTTTTTCCCATGTGTTAATAGTTCTCCAGATAATCACCATCTTAAAGCGTAATGAGGTTGTCTCTATTTTTCTTTCTAAAGTTTTTTTCCTACAAAGAAAATGAAAATTACAGATATGTAGACGGAAAGTGTTATAACTGTTACCTTGATTGCAAAGGTCCGTATAGCTGGCTTAATTATATGAATTTGGCACTATGAATTTCAGATTTTAGATCTAAAACATTCTACTGTGATGTGGGAATCATAGACCCCTGTGGTATTATGTGCTTTAACAGCAATGGAAGATGTGACATTACAGAGCTCATGTTAGAATTGCTACGAATTGAAAAGAAATAAAGGGAAACACTGTTCTATTTCCATATAAGCACTTTATTTAAAAGTATAGTCTGAAACACAACAAAAACAGATTATTCTCCTTGTGAATTAAATATTAACTTTGATTAACCTTGTGTTGCTGTACCACTTAATCCTTGATATTGATATACTTTTTAATTATCTGAAAAAGTCATTGTGTAAAGACTTACATATGTCCTTGTTGTTTGGAGGAAAAAAAATATCGTATTGTTGTGAGCTGTAATTAAAATAACTTACACTTACTAAAAGTTTTAGCTTCTACTGTATTAACTCCTTACAAGATTGTAAGGAGGCTTGCAAGCAGCACCATATTTTAAGCCAATAGAAAGTTTAAATATAAACCTAATGATAGAATTAGATGGGATGTTGGCAGAGTACTGGTGTAGGACAGTGGAATTCTCTGTTCATTTCCCAGCTTGGGCAGCAGATACTGTGACTGACCTTGGATAAAACAGTCTGGCTCAGACTTCAATTTCCCGTCTATGAAAGGGGACTAATATCTTCCTACCACATAGGCATATTTTGAAAATAATGTCTATTCATGACAGTGAGACAGTTACTCAGTGAGGTTTATATAGATACTTGATAGTTTCACCAGCTGCAATGCTAGGTGGTGACACAGGTTATGAATAGAGTGCCCAGTAAGGAGGTATTCTACCTACTACAAAGGGTTGTTTCTCTAGAGCATCTTGGAGTATGGCTAAATTCCAGCTTTATAATTTCTATATTCTTTTTTCTTTTTTTTTTCTGTATCCACTGACTTTAGCAGTTTCTGTTCCATGTTTTTCAATTGTATATCAAGTTATTCTCCCTCTTGATTGTTTTTGAAGACTACAATCAAGACTAATTGTGGCTGACAAATAAACCCCTACAATCAATGCAAGAAGGCTCAGAGGACATGGGCAAGGAGATGTGCCCATGAATCACAGGAAATAATGCAGATTGTGACTGACCACAGTTGTTGCGAAGAAGCTGACTTAGCACCAAGGGGACCAGAGGTAAACAGCTAGCAGCAGTTGAGTGGATCAGTTGGTGGTGTAAATGTTTCTCCCTGAGTTCATTAAAAACTGTGAATGTCTCCCTGAATTAGCCAGACCAGCATGGAGGGGAGTGAAAGCCCTATATACTCTATGTTGGAGTACAAAACCTGAACAACTAACAAAAGAATTTTGAAGAAAGCAACGGGCTTGAGCTGGCTTCAACTGATATACACTTTCCTGGTGACTGGGGATACCTGTGTCATGATGGTGAGTATATTATAGAGACCAGTAATGGGAATCACATTGATACTGAACTATGTATTGCAATTGCTGTATATGCATTTTGCTAAGTGTAACTTAGGTTTGTATTGTGAAATGCAATATATTTTGTATCACTCTGCTAAATCAGAAATACCATATAACATAATCTTTAAACAAGTAAATTTGATATTAAACATTACATCCTCCATGTGTGGAATATCTAAAAGAACCTGGTCAGACAGTATTGGGCTTTGACAGTAATTCACACTGAGCTTCTGAAATGTGTAAAAGACAGTGGTGGCTAATGCAAGTGATTAAAAATAAACTTTGGAGTAGGTAATCCTCTTCCTTTTAATAGTCATCAGTCAACAATTTTGATCTCTGAATGCGATGCCTTTTTAACATGAAGGGTTTCTCTTTTGTTTTCAGAGCAATTCTCTGATCATCCCAAAGTTTTTCAGCTGCAATGTAAAGCCCATTTTATGGCAGCCCTGTTTGGTTTTCCTCATGTTTTAGGCGGCCAGCATCATGTGGAACAAGAGCTGCAAGAGGATGAGAGACTCTATTGTCGGCAATAAGAAAATTGTGATGGTGTGTAAAATGTAAGCGGTCATACTGATGTAGGCTTCAGCTGGTACCACACCATCTTAAACAGACATTCCATACAAAGACCAGTTATAAAAATGAATTATACCTAAATATTACCACACAGTAGAATTAGATGGTACTTCAAAAGTTTATTTATTTTCAGGCTGTGTTACTAGCTCCTAATCACCAAAATAATCCCATATAAGATAAGGATTTGCATTATATTTAAAAGAACATAAAAGCGCAGCTATTAACAGATTCTTGGGATAACAGTTCATGAGCAGACTTCAAAATATGAAAGTATGTCTTTGTAGAGTACACTCCAGACAGGAATGACAAAGTTTTGTACTTCATGCTTGGTTAAGAATTGCCTCCAGTGCTGAAGAGCCATCTCTTACTACTAAGAACATACTGGTCTGTCAGTATGGGTCAGAAATGATGGAAGGAGGGAGGAAGGAAGGCAGGAAGACAGAAGGAAGGACAGCTTTTTCAAGATATTTTCCACGTTGTTGATGTTAGATACAAGTGCTTACAGTCTTTTCTGTCAAATGTTTCAGACTAAGAAATAGAAAGTTTGTTTGTGGCTGGGTCTTTGTCTGAAGGGTGAAATTCATAGGTTTCATAGTAGGTTTCTGACTGGAACTATGATACCAAACTGTGTACTAGTAACCTCTAAAGAAAAAGACACACCAATTACAGAAAATTCAGTTACTGATCTTTACAAACGTTTTGTTTTCATGAACCTTTCTTTTTAAGCATTACAAGCAAATCTAAAAGGAGTTCCTATCTTGTGATAGACAAAGGTAAAAAATAATGTGCCCAGACACTTAAGATAGCTCTAAATGTAGCTGACAATGAATAACCTCACCAGATCCCTTTCTTCATTGTTGGTTTTTTTTAATTAATGTATTTTTTTTTCTCCTATCTGTAAGCCACAGTTCTCTTTCATCAGTAGTTAGGCAAAAGGTGTTATGGGTCACTGTGATATCCATGTTTTGTATTGGTCATGAGCTGCCAGTAGGACATACGAAGAGATTGGACTGAAATATTTTAAACAGTTATGTTAAGAATTTCTACTATTTAATATTTGTGTACTGTGACTAGATGAACTTTATAGGTATTTTCCCCTTAGACTGTATGCTTATAATGAGAAAACCATTCAGAAGACTTTCTGGAGGAAGCACAGTTCAAGGTGAAAGTCTGCTATAAGGAAAGATGACATTAAAAATAAGTGCACTCAACAGCTCAATTCTACGGGCATTTAATCACAGCTGCAGAGCTGAGTACCTAACCTTAATCCAATAGTGTCTTTAGCTCCTAATAGTGCTTTCAGAATTGCATACCTGTCAGAGAATACAAGATCTACTACTGCTTTAATCGCCCTAGGCATTCCCTAAATTCTTACTATCAATCTCATAATTCACAACTTTTGACTCTCACCAAAACATGTTAAAAGACGGCAGTATTTGCAAGCAAACTGTTCTGTGGCAGTATGAAAAATATCAGTTTCATAAAAATGGTATAGATCCAAGTAGAAAAAAAAAAAAAGGGAAGAAATAAAAAAAGATTAGCAGGCAGTACCAGGTTTTGAGCAAAATACAAAACAATGGAAACAGTGGAGTGAATAAGATTTTACTGAAAATCCAGATGGAGTCTGCCTGAATCCACCTTGGTTTCAGAATTTAATTTGGAAGTTCGCCAGAACAGGACAAAATTTGAATCTGGGGTTCCAACTGCTTCCCATAATAGAGTTAAGGTTCTCAATGTGAAACAGTCTACATAGGACAATTTAACACAGGCAGAGCTAATCTGGGCACTGACTTGATTATGTTTGCTAGCACTATGCTGAGCAATATAATTGTACTGGTATGGCTCAGCCAAGCAGCAGATTGGAAAGGCAGACTATCAAAACTATTACCAATTTCACTGTATAATGTAGTTCACTTAAAGCTATTTGGGGTATATTTGTGCATAGCACTTCACTCTCTTGTGCTTTAGCATTTCTGAAGAGTTTGACCACATTTTTCCTCAAAATATAGGAACGCATGGATCAAGGTCTGCACTAGTGAAAATGTTTAAAAACTGCTGAGGGACATTATTATTTAGTTGATTAAATTAGTAAATAGCCCAAGTCTTTTGCAGATAAGGAGTCATGTTTTCTAAATCTTTTCTTGGTTGTGGTTAATTTCATTGTCTCAATTTCAAAAGTAATTATGACAAAACATTAGGAATATGAAATCTTGGATTCTTTAGGGAATTTACAGAGTAAATTGATACGCACAAAAAGAACTTTATCTGGGCCAAATGGAGTTATAGGATCTTTTGGTTTTAACTATGAAATTTTACACAGATAAGAAATATTCATTATGGGAAGGCTTAGACCTTGGAATTACACAACCAATTTCTTAGCATTCAATATTTCATTTTTTTTTTGCATGAGTTAGCCTACTGTTGCTATGTTTGCTTCACAAAGACACTAAAATAACATTCCTGACTAACCTTAATTTGGCTGTAGATAAGCAAAAAGTTTTAGTTAATTGCTTATTTCTGTCAAGGCCAGGAAAATCTTAATTTGTATCCATCAAGGGAGAAAGCTTTTCAGCCAACAAATTGAACCTAAAAGAGTATTCTTAGCCTTATATGACTGAGAGCTTTCAATAACACAGAAGGACAAGCTGCCCTCATCTTTCTTATGAAAACTTGTTGCCAATTTATAGTTTTTATCCATTTGAGTAGTGCATGTGCATTGATGCATTGTGAAACTGATTTGGCCTTTTTTCCTATGTTCGTGTTTTGAATCCATTTACTTTCTTAGCACAGCCTGTCATGGGTATGCTTGTCTCAACCTACATTTATGCACACAAAAAAGTACAGCAGTAAATATGCATGTAAAGCTTTAATGAGGTTTTTGCAATTTTGAAATCCTAATTGTCTTTTGTATGTTTAAATCATGATATCATGTAATTTTTATATTCTAATTTTTTGCTTGGAAATTGTGGGGGTTTTTATGGATTTTAAAAAGAAAAGGCAGTGGTGGGCAGAAACATTTTAAGGAAAATATCAAATCTCCTGACCTGTGAAGCAATATACTGGCTTTATATGAGTTTAGATATCATGCCTACATTCAACAAAGTATCTCTTCTGAAGCACCTTCTACATGATCCAAAGGAGGTCTTGCATTGAATGACCATAGTTTTTTGAAGGGAAGAGTAAGAGGCAGGAGGTTGCAAATTTGATTCCTACAACAAGGCAGTTTACTGCAGTACAGCCTCATGATGTGTTATTTCCCCCATTAAATACGAAGGTATGATCCTTACTGCTTCAGCTCAGCTCAACTAAAACCATGGAAGGAGATCTCGGGTAGTAGCTGAGCCCCCAGGCTGTGTGGGGGCAATAACCTCTGAAAGAGGGAGCAGGAGGCAGCAGGCAGCTGAGATGGTTGCAACCAGATGTATGAAAAGGGTTATTTTTCCTTGTGGAAAATGCTTGTGCCTTTTCATTCTCCTTCTGCAGCAGACTCTTATTCGGCATTATTAAGCCTACTGACTAGCTAGTAGAGTTGGCCAGAATGCAGGTTCTTTTGGTTTAGTTTTGGTTTCTTTTTTCTCCCCACAAAGCCGTTTTCATGTAAATGACATAATGAATTAAAAAAAAAAAAAAAAGTTGCAACTTTATAATAAAGCCAATGATATTTATAAGGGAAAAAAGTAATCAACTTAATTTTTAATGGATTCATTTGTTCAGAATTTCTTGCAGTCACATGAGGTCAGAAATGGCAACTTTAATTGTAGTGTGTCCTGGGATTTTCCTGTGACATTCTCCCTGCTGAGTTCATGAGTGTTTGATGGCAAGTGAAATGAAAAGTAAAAGCAGGAAGAACAGCAAACCCATTTCAGGGGCCAGTTTTAAGGCCCCTCTTTGAGGCTACAGATCAGTCTGGTTTTAAAGTGAATATGCTTTGCTACATGTCTACAAACTGTTACTTCAAAAATCACCTTTATCCATATCTGAAGTGATGTACTTAGTTTCTGGAACTTATGAGTTACAAGTTTCAAGTCGCACTCTCGCTTTTCTACTTTCTTTTTACTGTGTATGTCAGCTAAAAATCCAATTTTAATTCATTTGCCTTGTCTAGGATGGCAAACAGGTATGAATATGTGTTAACTATCTTTGGCTTTTTCCTTCTTAAAAAATATAGGTTCATTTAATAGCTCATACTCTTCTGTTCCATCCTAACTTAATTTTGGTGACAGTTATGGGTTCAGTATTGTCCTTTCTTTTTAACTTAGACAGCTCTGCTAGTTTACTTGAATCTATTGATCACTTTTCTCAAGAAACAGCTAATCCTCTGACACCAATGAAAAAGCCATTCATTCTGAGCCCTAATCGTTCAGAAATATTCAAAATAGTATACAGGCATAATAAATGTCAAATTTAAAAATGGTATTTCAAATATCTTTTGCTTTCCTGTATACACATTCTTTCACAATGATTTAGCTGTTTTCTTCTAGTCTTTTGTGATGTGTGTCTTTGCGTGACAGTTTTAAAAACTTGTTCTTCTCGACAGTGCTGTACTATGTGCTTCGGCAAATATTAAGCAGAAAATCAAGAGAAGAATAATATTGTAGAGCTGAAAATAATAGTACCTCAGCTGTTCCTTTCACTATGACTGGTGCTATTATTAGAGAGAACACTGCATTTATTTACCTTAAAGAGCTTGCTTCTCACCTTGTTCTGAAGGATAAAAAGAAGGGAGGAAGAAAGAAGAAGAGAAGTTCAAGGAAGGAACTTAATACAGCAGTCCAGTCAGTGTTTTAGTTCAGCTCGGAAGGATATTTTCAAAATGTATCCCCTCAATATCCCCACAGGCTGTGTTTCGGTTTGCATTGCAGAGAGGTTTTGGATTGTGCAAACTAGATTCTTCTGGGTGAAGCTAAACTGAAAGATTCTTCCCAGAAATGTACCTGATGCTCTTCAACTGTTAATGGGATTGGTTCTACAGACCAGACTGGAGCTAGCCCAAACTAAAACCCCTGAAATGCATATACTATCTATGTTGAATCCTCAGCACTAGCTCTTTTATTCTATGCATGGTTTCCCACTGTACTGCACTGCACTGCAGTACTTGCTAATGTAGATAAAGTGTGATTCTATTCCTACTTTATACGTTGCCTATCCATCCCTCACACAGCTGTTGCTTGAGAGCTGTTGTAGCAGATCCCAGTGTGACGCAGATGAGAAACAAAATTCTTCTGACGAAGGAATGTTAAGGCTACATTTCAACAACTAAAATTGCTCAGTGTAGAGGATGCTCTTCGAACTCTATTATATATAGAACCCAGGGAGAGAAAGGGAATAAACTGGATTCCTATAAGAAAGACAAATCAGCAGTAGGAGATAACTCCTTAGAAAAGGAGCATTTTTATGTGACCAGGCCAGGGTTCAGGAACAGACTGAACAGAAAAAGCATAAATACAGTCAGAAGCCAGCACTGTCTTTGCTTTCTCCAATATTTTCTGGTTTGGTTTTGGAAGGAATAAAGTTGTTGGAGGAAAGAGACAGTCACAGAAGGGCACTGCTGCTTCCTCTGCATGCAGTTTTTCTCAGTGACATCAATCATCTCACATAGTTTCTAATACATTTCTTCAATGTGTGTTAAAAGAACTTGCTTGGTGTTGAGCAAGATTTTGAATTGAATTGAAGTCTGGGACAAAAGTATTAACATTTGCAGACATGGAGCCAGTCTGTGTGGTGACCTGACAAGCCACACATCACATATCTGAAATGCTTGTAGCTCAGTCACAGAGCACTTGTACTACACCCAAGAGCCTCATGACAAAGACAAACATGGACCAGTTCCCCGGGAGAGCAAAGCTGACATCACTAAAACCTTCACAATATCACCAACTGACTGCAGTCTGAAATGTAACACATCTCTTTGGATGGTTCTGCAGTAAGTGCAGTAAATTCTGAAGATATGGAACGATCAATATAAAGATTATTCTTTTTGATAGTGTTCCTATTCATAGGTGAAGTTAATGATTTTTTTGATGATTTTCATTCACTACATGAATGGAGCATTACTGGTTAAATGGCCATTGGTAAGCCAAAACATTCTTACCTCTAGTTTGGAGAGAGATGGATTTGATGGATGGACTATTAAATGGATAAGGAATTGGCTGGGTGGCTGCATCCAGAGAGTTACAGTCAACAGCAAAATGTCTAAATGGAAACCAGTAATGAGTGGTGTCCCTCAAAGTTCTGTACTGGGGCCAACACTATTTGGCAACGTCTTTAATGACATAGAGGGGTTGAGTATACCCTTAACAAGTTTCCAGCTGAGTGGTACAGTTGATACACTAGTGGGAAGGGAAAGTACAAGGGAAGCTGGCTGGCTTCCTCATAAAGAATTAGGTTTCACTTACTACTGTGGTGAAATCTGGAGATATGTGTTGTTGCAGGATACAGAAAAGGTCCCTTCCGATGATTCTCTGTAGCAGGTAAATTGCTCCTCACCTAAACATCCAGCATGTTCCCCAGAACCCACTTCTTGTCATCTCTGATGCTGTTGTTTCCATCTTTGTTCAACTCCTGCTTTGAGGTTTGGCTGCTGCCTAAGTTAGGAGGTATATAAGATCTCTCTTGGAGGCCAGGTGAAAGAGGGTTGACTTGCTTCTCCTTGGGTGATGCACTCGTATCTTAACAAAGGGTGATAAGAGTTCACTGTTTAATGCAGAAAATCCTGAAAATGTTTAAAATCCTCCTTTCCTGAAAGGACATGATATGTAGTCTTTTCAGTACTCCTTTCTTGAGAGGGTCTTTTTTAAGGTAAATTTACACCTATAGACCTTCCTTTATTTAGATCTGGTAACTGATTTCATCAGGTCATCAACTTACCTCTCAGTTCCTTTGTCCTATAATACTGGGGATGTCCGTTACATAAAATAACTTTGCAGTGCTCTTTTCTGCTAGGTAGACTCAACTAAACACAGTTTTGTTAAACTCTATCTAAACACAGTTGCTGGATAATGATAAATGCACTCTTACTTGATGCTAATGAAAAAAGTAATGATATTCTAACTTGGACTATCATAAACAAGACATACTTCTGCATGTAAAATTCTTTCCCTTGACCTGAGAATTAATCTTTTTCAGCTGCCATATATTTCTATAATATGTATAATTTTCTCCCTCCCTCAGAATTCATACACAATCTGCATTAGGAATGGCTTTCCTGGTATTGTCATTGGCCTAATTCTTCATCTATTAGCTGGTACATATGGGGCTGTATAACAATGTCCTCTGCAACAAGAGTGGACAGAGGTCACTACCTGAGTGATCGCTTCCAATTGTTGTACCCAGCATTCCTTATAATGATGAGAACAAAATTAGCCCAGATGTTTTGAAGAATTCCAGCCCTAGTGTACAGCTTAAAATTAGTTTTAATTTTTCCTAAATTTCTTCATCCTTCCTATCTCTTATTTTTTGGTAGCATGCAAGTTTAGGTTCAGCTCTGGACAGGAGAGCAGTAGCAACTCTAGCTGCATTCAAAATTCAGGATGGACTTAAATGTCTAAAGCGCAAATTTTCATGTCACTTAGTTTTTTCTCTAAATAGATTCTTCTCCTAAATTATATTATTTCTCCAATGACTGATCAACAAACACTAACGATCTTTGTTACAAAGGCTTCTTATGTGAAATAAATCACAATAAAGTAAATTGGTAATACAACATGTTGAAGTAATTTAAACTTGAGCCATTAAAAAGTTTACCTTTAATCACTTTAGCAGAGTTTAATTTTAAAAGTCACCCTTACACTACCCACATTGTTACTTGTTTGAAACTTCTGATATCCAGCACTGTACATGTGTTGGATATCATGCATTCTCAGCTGTCCTGTTCATCTTTTTATATTTCTCGTTGATACTGTAGAGAATTCTGGTGGAAGTTGGTGTTGCATCCAATTTCTGTTTAAGTACAATTCTTTCTCTTAGCTGTTACACTTTATTGCAAAATGAACATACGTATGATATTGAAAAACCTTTCATGGTGTGAAAAGTACTTAGCTTTCTTGAATTATCCAGGAAAAGTAGTCATTGAATAGGTAATACAAGGAAACGAAAGAATAAGATTTTCAGTAAATTCTGTAATTTGATAAAGTTATTCTTACAGTCTACTGTTGGTAAGCAATTTGCCTTCATTATAGCACTTAATGGCTCACAAGGCTTTTGAAGAATCCCGCACAGCTGTTTGAGTTTCTGATTCCTTCAAACCATTTGTCCAAGTGCTGATGGACTTCTATTGATTTTTTAAAATAAATTCTTATGTGTACAAAATTAATTCTGCTTTGTTTCAAAAGCCTTTAAAGAGAACAGTGAAATCTTACCAAAAATTGTGATCTTTGTCTTGAAGGCAAGAAATGCTTTAATTGTGGTTCAGAATTCAAAGAAGAATTCCATAGTGAAGGCAGGTTTGAAATCCATACACCCTTGATCTTTGTATAAGTTCTGTGCAGTGCAAATGTGTTCCAGGGGTCTGTGATGATGGAGTTCCCAAAGTACTATTCCTGTCATCTTACACTTATGAGGATGAAAATGCAGTGCTGCCTCTTAGCTTCTCTAATACCGTGGCTATAGTCCTGAAATTGCTGTCCTTGGGAGTTTCTAAACTAATGCATTAAAAAAAAAAAAGTATTCAGTAGCATAATGAATCTATCTTTCAAAATGAGATTGTGGATGACTTCTTCAAAGACTGCCTGTTTCTTGGAAGACATCCAGATACTACAAAAGCATTTTCAGGATTATCAGAGAGGTGTTTCTGAAATGTTCAGAAAAGCAAAAGCCCCAGGAATAAGTGTTTAAATACTTCCTGTTTGTGGCACAAGCATACATCCCACACAGTGATCTCAGTATGAGCTAAAAATAAAGCAAGGTCTGCTTTTGGGTCTCAGGAGTAGGTACCGGTACAGATTGGTTTGTCTAAAGAGAGAAAAACTCTTTTCTGGGGTTTCGGTTTTTGGGTAGTTTTTTGTTTATTTGGCTGGTTTTGGTTTGGTTTGGTTTTTTGTTTGTTTGGGGTTTTTTGTTTGGTTGGTTTTTTGGTTGGTTTTTGTTTGGGGTTTTTTTGGTTCTTGTTTATTTTTCCACAGGACCATTAATAGACTTCCTTCCCACTGCTCCCACTTACTTACTTCACATATGATAGGAATGTAGTAGTTTTGTGACTTGGTCAACTTTGATTGACATTGGACAAACAGTTTGAAATTCCTGAGATGGGGAACCACCAAATGGACTAGTGAATAAATTCAATGTGATCGCCCAATTGTTATTCTTTTCCTTATGGACGCAGGCTAAAATGCAGGTGGAGTGAGAGTTGATAAGGGACTATCAAGTATTTCACACAAGTATTTCAAGTATTTTCATGTGTGAAAACTGTCCCTGAATTACAGCGAGTTTTATTCTACTTTAAAGCATGTTACTGTATAAGCTTACAGAGCTGACTTTTAATGTCCAAGTCCTGCATTGCTTAAAAATGTGTGTGCTGCAAGCTGGTTTGGATCATCCACTGTAAAAGCTGATCATGACAGCTCTAATATGGAAAGTGCTAGTCGTTTCAACATGCAGCCAGGAAAAAATAGCCTTGTCTACTTTCTGTGCCACGTCTTAGTAACACAAACAATAGTATTCTTTTTAGGAGGAACCAGTGTTAAGAGTCTTTTGGTCACAGCCTGGAGTGCTTCTGAAGGACAGCAGACATGAATCAGAATTCTTTTCCTTCTCATGAATTAAATGAAATAAATGTTTGTTAACCTGATGACTGTTTGATATAGGTGTGTGATAGTTTTATTGCTAAAACCAAAATGACTAGTTTGTATTTTTCAAGGTTTGAATGCTTATTTATTTCAGTGTCGTAATTGTTTAGGTTGTTGACAAGCCATGCATCCATGCAGGTTTCGTCAATAGGATTATGATGCAGCAATTTTTTTTCTTTCAATGAGTAAATAATAAAGTAAATTTACTTTGCCCAGGCGTTAATCAAACATAGCTCCTATATTTTGCTGTGAGAGGCTGCATATTCTTATCTTTCAATAGGTTATATGCACTGATAAACTATTCCTGCAAGTAGCAGTGTCTTTCAGATGTCACCTGTTCCTACTTCCGTTACTCACATTGATATGTAATGTCAAGAAACACAATTTTGCTAGGATCATACTATTCTCATTATGCTCGCCTGATTAGTTTGTGTTATATCAGGTACTGCTTATTGCTAATGACCTTAAAATAGGCCTTCCTCTGCTGTGGTAGGATATAACAGCAGATTACCTTCCATTTTAAGGATAGGTAATACCATTGATTTGAAAGAAGTAGTACCTATTTTCCAATTTCTATGTAATCTCATTTCATCCTAAATCAATTTCAGTTCAAAACTCTTCAGGATTAACAGGAAGCTAACATAGCTTCATTGATTTCAGTTTAAAAACAAATGAGGGCATTTTCTTTACACTGACATATCTCAACACTAAAGTTCTTATATTCTCAACACATGATATATTTTATTGTCAAAGCCAGACCTAACGATGACAGGGGGAAGTAAAATGGATGCAAGAATCTAGTGATTTCTGAAGGGCTCTTTTTTTGAAAAGATATTAGAAACCAGAGGGAAAATCATACATTGATTGTAAATATCCTGTTTGTTTGGTTTTTGAAAATCAGTGCTGAACACCGTTTCAGCAATAAGTGTGAAACAAAAATAGTGGTTCAGTTTCAGCTAAAACAGCTTTTCTTAAACTTCTTTGTATAGCATCGTCTGAGAAGGCAACTGAGCCTTTGCTGAACCAAACTTCTTTTGCAAATGAAGGAAAAAAGAGGTAAGAACTTGTATCATTCTATTTAAAATAAATGGATTGAGTGTGTGTTCCTCAATATCCTGAGGAGCATGGCTGACAAAGATATGTAGATATTCAAATGTTCTGAGGGTGATTTTACAGCTGAGGTTGCATTTCAGAATAGGCATTCTGTGAAACATGTCTAGTTCTTGAAAAAGCTTTATTCTGAATTTCCACACAGAATTATGGCATTGGGTAGAAATAGAAGAACAGCATTTTAAGTATTTCACGGAGACTCTATATGTAACTCTTGTTGGTCCATACATCTACAGACAGCCATTGCTCTTTTTTTCTTTTTCCCTGAGCTGCTTTATCCATTCCCATCAGTAGTTCTGAAGTCTTTACCAAGCATTAAAAATTTCTAAAAATTAATATATGAAAAACTGTATTTTGAAGCTTCAAAATTACTGACACAAAAACTACCTGAAAAAGCAGTAATAATATCAAAGTGTTATAACAGCATATTTTCTTCACACACCAAAGTAGTCTTAATATGACCATTAAACTTTTGTCATTTCCTCTCCCATTGTCTTCTCTCAGATCAATATGCTTCTGTGCCAGATTCCTCAGCAGCTGATGAGAATAGTTTGCTAATGATAGTATGATGAAAAGGCTGAGAAAGGAGAGACAAGACTGTATGCATATTAATATTTTCTAAGATAAATCACATGTTGTGGTCAGAAGAAAGGATATGTTTTACCAGGTGGTTTAACTTCATTGCTTTGCTTTCGCAAGACTGAATAAATTCTATATCAACTTTGAAACTATTTGTATAGGCCCTCACAGACATTCGAGAGAACGAAGAGAGCAGCTGCCAATAGAATTCCCATTAATCTGCAAGTAAATAAAATTCCTTCGCATAAAAATGTCTTCTATGATTTTTAATAATACCTTTCCGATTAGGAAAGATCAATGACCTAGTAATTTTATCAAAGGGAAAACAGAAGTTGACCTTCAGCAGTTCTGCATTTTGTAAGGATTCCCTCAAAGCAGAGAAAATATAAATCAGCATTATTTGGCTTCTCTTCCTGTAGCTGAGATCCTGTGAGCAACCAGAAGAATGTTATTAGAAATTTTAAAGGTGAGTGAAACCACAGTTTGAGCAAGCACTAGGGCAGCTGCCAAAAGGACTGGCATCCCATGGAGAACCATTATTGAGCAGCTGTCTGTTCTGAAAGGTAGGAAGAGAAAACTGAGGCTAGACTAAAGAATATACAGGCTTTCTGTAGGTGAAGAGGTGAGAGAAATTGCAGAGCCTGAAACAGACAAACAGTTGTAAAAATTAGTTTATACCTGCTACCTACACCTTTCCTCCATTATTTGTCCTCCTATGAATTCAAGATTATATTCTAATTTTTCAGCTATAGCTGAAGTACATACATTGAGAAAATAAAACATTCATTTGCCCTTAATAACCACATTGTAAATGAAAGGAAAGCTCACTAAAGGAATCAATTTCCTGTCAAACCTACTGTGGAAAATCCCTGAGCAAGGGGAACTAAATAAATATGTTTGCTTAATCCATATCAGAGTTTTCTATGACTTCCATGTAATGTTTATTCACCAAACTGGCCCAGTATCTCCTCTGCATTATCAGTGGCTGAGAAGTGTCCAGTCTGTGAAACTCACTTTGTAATCTTTCATCAGTATGCAGTGTTCCAGATTTCCTGTGACTTTGGGCAGATTTACCTGCTTTTAGCTTTGGTCCTCCAACACTTGCCCTGTTGTAAGCCTAGGTACAAAATGTTCCTGAAAAAATTGTATATCAAAATTTATTGCCAAATAGTAAAGGCTGAGTGCAAAGCTGCAGTCATCAAGAAACTGGTCAGAGCTAGAACTGTACACTCAAGGAAATGAGGCCAATGTACAGAATTACAAGTCAAGGAACAGGAATAACTGCTGATCTAGAGGGCTGCCCAGTGCTTTCCCTAGGTGTTTCTCTCCCTAGGTGCTGATATCCAAAACAGCTGTGAAAGTGTACAGTACAGTCAGCACCTAATTGGGAGAAAGAAATTACTTTAAATGTTATTTTTTAATGTCTTATTTGTTTTATTTCTTTTTTTTTTTTTTTTTTTGGCCTTTAAAAATATTCAGGGTCATCTTTTGAACTTTGTGATTAAAACCAGAGACCATATTTGATTGAGAATTATCTTTTCTTTCTTATCAGAAATTCCTCTGAAAATAATGTATTGAATTCTCCTATCCAAATCTCTTTTTTTTCAGTCTGATATCCAGAGGGAATGAATTCCAAGAAGAAAATGGGAGAAGGAAAGTATAGCTTTTCAACACATTTAAAGAAGTTTCATTTATCATGATAAAAGCACTCTATGAACTTGAGATTTTCTTGACTCATTCAGACATCTTCAATTAATACTTTTTATAGCTATATTGTCTCTCATTCAGACCAGATGCTGCCACAATACCATGTACTCAGAATTGAATAAACTGGTTACGGAAGAACTAGTTCAAATTCTTCAAACTGTCTCTTATCCTAGGATGAGCCTATAAATTTCAGTCAAGTAAATATAATGTAGAGTTTTTTTTCTCAAAACCATAATTGGAATAATGGTAGCTAAAGTGCTTTTTTTTGTTTCTTTCTGAGCAGTTCAGTCATTCATACTAAACATTCAATGTATGTTTAGTATGTATGTTTAACTTCTAACTGTTTCCAGTCTGGTATGTTTATTTTCCAGGTTGTAAAAACCCATACTTGTGAAGACCAAGTCGAATTTTAACAGCTGTCTTAATATGATGGAAAATTCAGTTTTTATTACAAAATAAGCCTAGTGTTCTGAAACCTAGGCAATCCACAGAAGAGCAATCCTTCCACACAAACTCCAGGAGAGGCAGGCTTCTAAAACCTGAGGTAAAACATAGGGAGCTAACTGGAATAGGGCAGGTCTGCCCATTTCTGCTTATAAGCAAACAAGGTATAGACTTGGAGGCTTTATTTGGCAAGGTGCTTGTGCCTTGCATTCCTGTTGATTTCAGCCAAAGTACTAGATCCTCCACACTGTGTACACTTGAGATTATATCACTTAAGAGGCTGAAATTCTACAGTAAGTTTTAGTGTTCAGTGTGATATTCTACAGATCCCCTTGTCCACACTTCAGAGCAGCTCTAACAAGTATGTGAAATGACACCACTGTTAAGTTATATCCTCAAAATAATATCTTCTGATTTTTTTTTATTTTTCAGTGCTTTTACTTTAGATATTTGGAATTAAACTTACATAGTCATTCCTTCCTTCTACTGGCAGCTCTGTGAAGTATTAGAAATGGATAAATCTAAGAATGCTGAAAATCTGAAAATCATTATTATAAGAGCTTTTACAATTTATTTTCTCATCATTTGCTAGCTTATGAATACCTTTGACTTCTTTGACACAAGTCAACTTGCCAAAAAACCCCAATAATACCTCTATCACACCATCTTTGTCAGTATTGTGATGATGTCATTTTGCCTTTGGCATGAGGAATTCTTTTTGTTGATGTAAGTGAAGTTTGTGAAGATTGAGTGAAAATGCGTATTTTAATGATATATGCTAATAATAGCATGAATTATTATATAGACAGTATCCTCTTCTTTCTATGTATAATAACAAACAACTGAACCCCAATCATCATTTGTCTTTGATTAATGTTAACTGTTCCTTTGCTTGATATAGTTTTAATTGCACTATGAGTCTAAGAAATATGAAAGTCAAAGCTAGGAACCCACATTACAACTACAATTATGTCTGTTTTCTCTTAACGGAACATGCGTGTGTGAAGAGCTCAAGAAAACTTCTAAAGCACTCTATTTACATTACTGTATATATTGCCCCCTTTTCAGAACTGTTCATAAATGTAATTAGATGCAATCATTTGACAGATGCAAACAGTGTGGAGCTGCAAATGTTTATGGATAACTGCTACATTGTCGGTCAGAAAACAGATATGACAAAGTTCTTTTGCTACTTATAGAAATTAATACAAAACCAGTAGAAGGTCCTTTAAGTTTCTAATAACACAAGTAATTAAGATTCTGGATAGTGTCTCAGAGTTTGGGCCAGAACTGATGCTTTTTGTGGTAGAATGTAATACAACAGTGGACTACTTAACAGCATACTCCCTCCAGAGAGAACCAGTACAGAGAGAGAGGCACTGTTGCCTCTCATAGTCATCTTGTAGTAGACTGCTGCCCAGGGATAGCTAGATGATGAACTCCATCTGGAAAATTTCATGGTAGGCTCCTGTAAGCCATTCATGTTCCTGAGTCCTGAAGCAGTTCTTCAAACTGGTCTTCAGCCTGCAGGAAGAATTCATCTGTCATACAACTGGTCTGATGCTTTGTTCTCCAAGTGTCCCTTCAACATTGTATTGGAGCAGACAAGTGTGGATTAATGAGTTTTTCTGGCATCTGAAGTTACTTTCTTATGCCTTCTATGCTGTTATGTGATCAAAATTCTTGCATTTCTGTCATATGGTAGATGCAGCCAGACATTTGAAAGGGGATGTTCATCTGTACAATACACATGTACTGTCTCATCACGTACTGAACTTATGTCTCTTGAATCATCTGTTCTCCTTTGTCTTTGCCTAATTACAATAAGGAAAACAATGTTTTTTCCTGCCCAGGTTACAACAAAGTACTTAATCTTTGTCTGTGGCCATTCTTTTTCCCTAATGTAGTAGCAGGACCATTCTGGAAAAGTCACAGGACAAGTTCTGATATTTATCAACTTCGCTTTTAAAGTGAAGATGAGTAGCTATTCATGCAGTAACAAGGGGTATTGGCATGTTTGAAATGCTAACTGGAGAGAAAAGTCTTCACTCTATAACACATGACTACAGTGAGAGATTTAAAGCTTGATGAAGAACCTGATGCAGCAAGCAGTAAATGCTGTTTTACATGATTGTGCAGCAAGTCAAACTACATGGTAATTGTGGTTCCCTCAGGTCTCAGAATCTATACGTCTTTACTCCACTTATTCCTCTCTATTGGAAGTGGATTTCTCCAGAAGTGATGAAGCTGCCAGACTAATTGAGGTTTAGGTTAATCAAGGAGTTTGAGCTGTTACTGAAAGTGGAAGTATTAGATAAAAGTGATTGTGGCAACTTGAAGGCATTTAATCTCAGAAACAAGGAGAAGAAATGGGTGAAAAACAGTGAGCCACCAGGAATATGTGAGGGAGAGGGAAAAGAAGCCTGACGGGAAACAGAACCGGAAAAAGGAGAGGGCAGATATTCATTTAGCTGTGGTACAGAGTTTTCCATATGATTAGACAAAATAATGGCTGCACAAGCCTAAAGGAAGCTGATGTTGTGAGCGCTAGACTATTATTTGGGTTGTAATTTATATTTATTTCTATAATTACTACTTCTGTAATTATTATAGTTCTGGTCTTTATGGAAGAACGATAGTTTTGGGTTTTTTGCTTTTTTGGGTTTTTTTTTTTCAAACCTGGAAATGTTATGGATTTTTAGCCTTGTATATTTTGGTTTTGTTTCTGAAGATCCAGAAGGCAAGTAGTAGGAAAAGCAATTAATCCATCCTCTGAATTTAGTTCTGGTTCCCTGGGAAGAAGATTGGAAATATCTAATAATCTTTGCTAAGAGTCTAGTGTGTGCTTAATTTTTTTATGCCATCCTGATAGCAAGAGTTAACTTAGCCTTCAGAAGCAGATTTACATGTCTCTAACTCAGTAATTGGCTAATGATAGTCTAAACTCCACAGTCTCTGTGGAGCACAGAAGTGACAAGAGCTGGTCTTGTGTTTTCCATTTGAGAAGGGAACACATACTCACAGTTCTGTTAGGAGGGGGCTCCGAGGAATATTTGGCAGCCACAGGGCAATCACTGATCATGAGCTAACACCCTGCCTTGTGAGGTTCTCAGCAATTTCTAGCCGCGGCTTCAGGGTGACTGCATCTAGAAACCACTCTTCCTTATCTTCTACACTCAAGACTCTTATGCCCTTGCTCATGTGTATATGCAGTGAATTCTCCCTGTTTGTTTTTCCTCCATTTATTTAATCCTAATAAACTTGTGGAAAATATGTTTCTACTGTGCACTGAACTGACAAAAACAGAAAGCTTATCCAGCCCATTATAGCTTTTTCGTAGTTGGAATCCCAGAGCAGCACAGGATTTAAGAATACACCTGCAAGATGGACCTCAGCTTCTACCAAAGAACTGAATTATTGATGAACAGAGTCTGAGGCATTTAAGGTTAAGATATGTACTATAAATATGTACTATAAATCATACACCAGCAGATGACCCCAAACTGAATATATAGTTGAATTCAATTCTCGATTCATATGACGTCAACATGGCCCATTCGATGAGTTACAGCCTTGCATTCACTCTGGAGCTATCTATTATCTAATATGTCTTACTTGATTTTCAGTTTCAGGCAGGCAAATTGACCATGTATACTTGCTTGTGTCAGTAGCTAATTTTAGGTAGCTAGTCTAATTGAAGATGTTATGCTCCTTTAGCTTGTCAAATAGAAATTCACATTTTCTGATTAATGTGATCCATTTATATTAGATTTGACTTGACAGGATGACAATGTGTAATATAGAATACAAGGATGACAGAGTTCTCCATCTCTCTATCACATTTCATTATGAATGGTCTAGTCAAGGCCATGGCCTACAACATCTTACCTGCAATATGATAAAATTTGAACTATATTGCAGCCATACATGGTCTACAGAATATGTTCTCACAGGTAGTGATATGCTTTCAGAAGGGTGACAAGTTAAACAACTGTCTTACATCTGTAACCCTTATATGTAACTGGTTTTGTGACATTCTGATGTGGTTGAAAAAATACTGAGAAATGGTAGAAGAAAAAGAGAAAATCCTTGAAAGAAAGCTAAACAAACTTTAATTGATGAAAAATAACTAAAATATTTTGGAGGGGAAAAATATGCAATACTAACACATTAGTTAGTGGAGGAGACAATAAATTTGGTGAGGAAAACCGAACAGTAGCCAGAAATAAATGGCTGAAATAAAATATGAAATAAAATGAAATGAAATATGGCATTAAATAGCAGAGTACCAGTAGCTTCAGCACAAAAAGATCTGGGAGAAGCAGTAGAGAACAGAAAAATGGAGACAGGAAGTGAAGGGCAGAATCTCTTCAAGATCACAAATGATAGTAAATATGTGCTTCTAGGTGGAAAACTGTGTATTCTGTTGCTTCTATAGATCAAATGCCTTATATGCATACAACACATGTTGAATACTCCATTTCCTGTGCCACAACAGTCTCCTTTCTGACTGTCTAGGCAGTTTCACTACCATATTGATAACTGGTAAAGATAGCACTCCACCTGCTTTAACAGATTAATCTGCACTGTCAGTCCAGCCTGACCAGGCCCATTGATTCTACTGCACTCTCTCTACAATTCCGCACACATACAGCTGTCATTGACTCATAGCAACATTCATTTTAGAAGGAGCCTTGACATATGTCTAGTGTCCTCCTCAAATTAGGTTCAACAGTGAGTTCGGACCAGGTGTTTGGGGACTTTGTATAGTTGGGTCTTTAAAGGAAAAACCATGTCTCCAAGGACAGAGATCCACAACCTCTGAGACGTCCAGGTTAAAGCCCCTATCTCCCCTCTATTGTAAGAATTCACTTCAAGCCCCTTCCCTACCTGCTGCCAAACTGGATGTGCTTCATAGTCCCATGCTTACTCAACCCTCCTTCTCATACTAGGAACTTGTATTCTCATTTCCTGTTCTTCTGTCCATTCCCTCATTCCAGAAGTATTTCTGTTCCTCATGTTTTTGTACTGCATGTGAGAATGACTTGATGGCCAGGGAAGTAATAGCTGTTGTTTCACAGGGGCAACTGAGCTGGTATAGCTACTATGGCAGTTTCCAGCCTCACTCATGAAGATCACATTGCTTCATGTGTTTCATCAAGAAGCAGATTTTAAAGTTTCCAGTGAAGCAATTTAATAAATGTTTTTCTTGTCCAACACAGACTTAAACTCTTTTTAAAAACAGATAAAAAGATATTTCGTCTGGTAGAGGATATTCACAGAACCTGTTCTGGAAACAGTTTTAGGCTAAACTGTCTTTTGACAGAACATTTGGAGCAGCACCTCTCTCAGTGTATCCCCACAGCAGGCTTTGCACAAAATCAGTTTGCTGCTGATGTGAACAGAGGTGTTGCAGTGGCAGCTCCAGGGACTTGGTGACCATCTTATTAAAAATCTATAGACAGATTAAATTTCTGGACAGTACAGAAGTTTTGTCCTGGCTGAGATTTCAGTGATCATGCTCTCTGCAAAGAGAAGTTACTGCTTTTCATGGAGTTATTTCACTTTGACACGAAATGGCAGATAGAACAGGACATGCACCTGCCTTTTCTTCCTTATTTCTAAGACCCTCGATAAAGCATCCGAACATGAGCAGAATAATAGGCTTGAGCCTTTTTCTTTTAAATCTAACTTTTAAGACATTTTAAGAAGTAAAATAGATCTAAAAGAACATCCTGTCCCCAGTCTCTCCTCTCCAGGATGCAAGGTGAGCGAAAGTGCTGAATGGAGCTTTTAAATATTTCAAGATGTTTAATGGAATGAACAGAGCTTTTAAACATTTCAAAATGTTTAAATGTTGAAAATCACTCTTGGATATTCAACCTTTTGCAGTGACCTGCAGAGATTTCAGTGTATTTGTGGATAAATAGGAATTATTACAGCAATAATATAGCTGCATATGCCTATAGCTAGGTTATGCTTGTCTGATAAAAGGACACTGTACCAAACTGTACCAAAATTCAAGCTTCAGCCTTTATACATTCAAATGCTGGATGGCTTAAAGAAAAGTAAAAAAATGTAGATGCTTTAGCAAGATGAAATAGCAATAACACATTACAAAGTTAATGGTATAGTAAGAGATGCAGAATATAGAAAACAGGAGGAACAATGAAATGAAGTTCAGTCAAGGTGAAAGCTATATTCAAAAAGTAGTACATTGTTGCAGCCATGATGGATAAAAGCAAGGCATACTATAAGTACTAAAGGAAAATAGTCTACTGAAACCAATCGGTATGTCTGGAAAAAAATAAATAAGCTTTTCAGGACACTTTCCTGTCAACCAGTATATCATAAATTTAAAATATGTCCTTCAGAAATAAGATACTTCTTTTGGATTCTTTGCTCTTTATGCATATTTTTTTTACTTCCATGTTTGCAGTTTTGCAGCTCTAATGTTGCATCTGTAATGGTCTAAGAAATATTCTGCAATTATACTGCATTTGAGAATCGTATTTTTGAAAATCCATGTACTTGTTCTAGATGTTTTAGTAAAATACACCCCCTCTCCCTGTAAACCTTGCCCTTTCTCTGCTATGAGAGTATAAAGAAACAAGTTGTACTTAAAAAGTTGAGACTCATACCAACCAACTGCAGAAAACCAAAAAAAAATACACACAAAGAAAGCTATATAGTCTTATGTGGTTCAGTGAAGGGAATCCTGGTGTTTTGTGGCCAGTGAAAGTATAAATGCGAACTAAAAAAAAGATGAAGGATGCTTAAAATACATGAAAGCGAAGGACATCTGCACCACATGCTCCATGTAATGTGGTGATTTCAGAAGAAGCAAGAAAAGGCTGGTGGGATCTTTTTTAAAAATAAACGAAAACTTTTTTGTATTATCATTTTTTTCCAGATAGTAAGATTTGCTATCCCCTCTGCTCATGCTTCATTTTTAAAGAAGAGGAAAAAAGATGTAGGCATGTTTACAAATAAATATTTCATGTTTTGTGTGTGCTATTTTTCAAAGATTACCCACATTTTAGACAGGTATTTCAGCTAGCCTGAGATAATATTTGTGAATGGCAATAAAGATCTACAGTTAGCTTAAATACAATGGGCAGTAAGCTTCAGCTGTGTTTCTGTTTATTCAGAAATACAGGAAAATGTTGCTTCTCTCTTTTTGAGTAATATATGTGACAGTACACATAGAACTACAGATACAAATACAAGAACAATGCAAGGTGTGAGAAAAACTCACAGCTGTGTTTTGATGGGTGAAGCGTGAGTGGAATTCACTGTTTGGGAATCCATGGGTGAGGATCAAGGTAGGTTTGACATTCAGTGTTTCGCTGTTGCCAAACAGAAGATGCTCCTCTTTTGAAAATCCTGCTGTATAGAGTTCTTCATTGTTAAAAGTGTTTTTTCCAAAGTGCCGTGATTCAGCCTGATCTGAAGAGCACTTCTCCTGTTACATATTCTCAGCTTGTCTAATCAGGGTCCATGTAGCTTGAGTGGCAAGGCCAGTCCAATTTTATCCCTCCATAAAACTATAGCACAGGCAGAATCTTCTCAATTTCATCCTTGATGTTAACCTTTTATTAATTTCTGGTGCTTGTACCTTTTTTGACCATTAACTAAAGTCTGGTATCTTACTACACAGTGTAGCTTTAGCACAGGTTACATTTATTTCAGAATTCCTGAGACAACCATGTGCACAACTATCATATTCCTTCCATAGATATCACTATGGTAGTTGATACAGATTTGGAGGTGAAGATAATAGGAGCAGAAAGAGTTTATGGTAATAAGAGACCACTTTTTCTTTGTTACATGAGGCATTCTAATTCATGTAAAGTTCCTTCTTCAGTGGACGACTACAGCAGATTGCCCGTTCTTGAGCTCAGTATTTATTATGCTTACTAGTGCTTCTGTAGTTGAAGGTCCCATGATAAACTTCTATTTTATCTTTAAGGGTTTATAATTCATGTTTAAAAGCCCACTTTGGACTGAAATATGTCACCACCATCTAACACCAACTAATCTGACCCAGCAGTAATATATGATAGATATAGAAGGAAGAAGCTGCACTTTGAATAATTCAAGGTGATTACCTCACGTGAAAAATCATTCTTTTCATGTGCACATCATCAGAATGGCCATATAAGTATGCACCTAACACTGACAAGCTATATCTCATCACACCACTATTCAGTAAACACAGGCCAGTCCTCTTCCCTACTTTTTCTTCCCAATACAATTTGCATTACAAGAACTGAATTAGTTATTTTTCATAAGTCAACAGAAAATGTGAAAAAGATAAATTTATCAGTCTTTTGACATTCCAAGTGCTAAGAAACATGGTGGCATGATTTTTAATAGGATACCTTAATTTGTATGTCACCAAGGGAGATACAATCTCCATCAATATTTGTATTAGTGAGTTTTTGTGAATTATGCAGTTATTCAACTTGAGAGTAGAGTTAGAGCTTTAGAGGACAGGTGTGTGCATCACGAGACCCTGACATTAATGAATCTCTAGCTGAATAAAATCATCAGACTCAGTGCAGTAGTCTTTTTCCAACCTATAGACTCAACTCAAAATTGAGTATCAAATTCTTTCTGCCAAAGAATACAAGTAAAATATGAATCAATGGAGCATGTAGCTGTCAAAGTAGAGTCATCAGAACAATGATTCAGCTACCCTTTGTATAACGGAAATTAATCTCTTTCTTAATTGACCTCCATCCTAAGGGATTATGAAGTAATGCCCTCCTCTGTCTTTTTTCCAAAGCCCAATAGTGATGGGGAGCAGACCAGGTACTCACTGAGATTTGAGAGCCATCAACCCAACCAAGATCTGCAGAACCCAATCAAGTCTGTTGAGTTCTAGCCACATTTTGTTGGTGTATTCCTCTTTGTTTATCTGTTAACCTTCCCCAAAATTCACAATGTACACCAGAAAAGTGCCAGCCCTCTGAAAATGCAGGAATGGAAATGTGAATGTGGCCATAACAGTGCAAATAACTATTCTATGGAGAAGTAGAGATGTTTTCTCTCTTAGAGACTCTTGCAACATATTTTTGCTGCTCCATTTCGTAGGTTTCATTTCACTGAAAAGAAAGTTAGCTAATTTTTTAGTATAATTTAAATTCAGTACTAAAGTAGCTGCAAAGACTGCTGCAATATCCATCTCTTTCCCACCTTTTCTTATTACAATCTTCACTTCCAATATTCTTTCTGATATTAGTGGACAGGAACACTTTCATTAAATACTTCATTTTATGTATTTGCTGACCATTCAATATTGATCCCCCTTTTAAAGTGTACAATGTACTTTGCTCATTTCAGAGTACTTCTGTTGGCACCTTACCTTAAACTGTACAAATTGTATATCTTTCCTGTATGATTTGGTTTTTGGCCATTCATTGCTCTGATTCATTATTAATCAATAGATCTGGACTCTCTTATAATTTCGGTATAGAATTACAGGGTAGCTCTGTAACTGAGATTTGACACAGTATGCTTCACTTCCAAAGCTTTCTGTAGCATAACTACTGCAACTGTAGCACTAGCATTTTAAATGCTCCATAGTATCAGTCTTCAAACAGATGTATTATAAGAAAGATCTCCCAAAGAAACAATAATGGTAGAAAAATTGCCTATCCAAAAGAGCTGTAGGTGTGTGTTAATATCTTTCTGATCAATAGCTAGCCATGTATTTCCATTTTCAATCCTAGCTTTAGCCGTTGTTGCTCAAAAGTACCACTCCAGTTCCTCAAACCTAACTATGAAGAAACTCCAGGGAAGAGTACTTCAGCCAGGCACTATTACTTAAAGTATTTTTAAAATGTGGACAAAAATTATCTCAAAGTTAGATGCTTCAGGATTCTGCAGTTTGCTGGACTCATATGCAATGTGCACTGTTCTACTGCTTCTACTTGAGCTAATATGACCCTCATAAACTCTTTCTTAGAATTTAACTTGAAATGGTTCAAGAGTATTGAAGACCATTTCAAGAAGTTTTAATCTTTATGGAACTGAGGAGGAAAAGTCTTTCTTTACAATGAAATAATCCTGTATTGTCAGTAAAATATGTCTGATTTTTCCATGAAATCTTTCCTGTAATAAATCATTCCTAATTGGTGTTCGAAATTTAAGTTTAAGACCATAGAAATACACTATAATGATGTCTTCCTGAAATTATTTCATCACCTCTCTTTACAAAGCTCATTTTGAAATCTTTCCCTGTCTTTTAGTTTCTATGACATTTTTTCATCTCCTATTCTCATGCAATGAGGACTCAGGAAAATAAAGAAAATGAGAAAATGGGTGTATTTTGCAAAACCTGTATCTATAATGCACAGTTGAGATGAGCCATATCAAAAGATATTTTGCTTGTTATTGTGATATATGCAGTTCTTTTCACAATAACAGATTTCCCAAAATGAAATAACAACACATACCAGACATGCACATTAATTTCTGTCTCGTATCTAGAGATTCTCAGTATTTATTCATGGTTTGTGTTTATAAATCTGATATGTTGTTTGTTTCTATTTAAGAAGTTATTGTAGTGAACACTATAAAAGTGTTCTTCAGTCCTTTGATCTTGTCTTTCAGTCTAATATAAAATAAGGAAAACATGACTTCGAATAAAAAGTAGCAACTTTACTTCTATCAATCATTTTCAAAGCATAGTTAACAAAACATTTAGAAATACTTTGGATACCTCCTACTGGTTTTGGATGATGTACAGATACATTTTCAAAAGCTGACAAGATGTGCTTAACAGTCTGAATTGGTGCAATTTCCTTAGTAATAAAAATAGTAGAAATCATTACTATCACATTTGAAAATATCAGTGTAAATTATAAACTAAACATATTTAAAATATTTAAAAATAATTCCAGGATCCTGAGTAAACTTAAGAATCACAAATTAATTAATATTTTAAGGTCCCCTCACCACCCTAAATCTGAAAGCTGTGCCTCATTTACTTATTCTTGAAAGTGTGAATTTCTATATCTGAAAAAAAAAAAAAGAATAAAAAGCAGAAACACTGAACAGTACTGAAAAATTCTCTTCAAGAGAGTCCATCATCCTGGACTGCATCAAAAGAAGTGTGACCAGCAGGTCAAAGCAGGTAATCCTGCCCCTCTACTCTGCTCTCGCGAGACCTCACTTGGAGTATTGTGTACAGTTCTGGTGTCCTCAACATAAAAAGGACATGGAGCTGTTGGAGCAAGTCCAGAGGAGGTCACGAGGACGATAAGGGGGCTAGAGCACCTCCCGTATGAAGACAGGCTGAGGAAGTTTGGGCTGTTTAGCCTGGAGAAGAGAAGGCTGAATGGAGACCTCATAGCAGCCTTCCAGTATCTGAAGGGGGCCTACAAGGATGCTGGGGAGGGACTCTTCATTAGGGAGTGTAGAGGTAGGACAAGGGGGAACAGGTTCAAACTTAAACAGGGGAAGTCTAAGTTAGATGTAAGGAAGAAGTTCTTTACAGTGAGGGTGGTGAGGCACTGGAATGGGTTGCCCAAGGAAGTTGTGAATGCTCCATCCCTGGCAGTGTTCAAGGCCACGTTGGAGGGAGTCTTGGGTGACATGGTTTAGTGCAAGGTGACCCTGCCCATGGCAGGGGGGTTGGAACTAGATGATCTTAAGGTCCTTTCCAACCCAAACCATTCTATGATTCTGCGATTCTATGATTCTATCTCTCTTTGGGATACTACTGCAAACTGATATAATATTTGAAGCTGATTTGTGCTCTTAAAGACAGGCTAAATGTGTGAAAAATCACTGTTAAAATACAGCTAGATTAGTCATAAAAATATTGTGAGTTCTATAAGAATTAATCAGTAGTTTTACTATTGCTACTGTATGTTCCTCTGATCTTTTCTCTAACTTTTTTTATCTGTTTGAAGAAAACTATGTAGAAAAAGCAATAGCAAGGAAACCCACCACTGCTCTCTTGAGACAGATCTTGTTTCCTCAGCTCTTCTATACATAGAATGAAGAATTACAATTTTGGTGTATGGATACACTGGCTTAACAAAGCTGATAAGGGGAAAGCATTCAAAGGGAAAGAAGTGCAGTTAATTAAGAAGCTTACATTAACAGTGTATGTGTTCCAGCTATCTGCGCCTCTTACATGCTGCGCTTTTAAGGAAATCATGTATGTCTAATGTTTTTCAATGTCATTTTACGGACACTGGTATTTGAGAAGCTTGTTGAGAAAATTAGAAGTGATGAAGTGGCCCAAGGAGGTAATATCAGAGCACACTGGAGATTCTGATGTGAAGACCTAGCTTCCTAATTGTTATTATGCCTACAAGGACACTGTTAGAAGGAAAATGAATGCCTTATTTCACACCTGCTGTAAAAGGTGCTGCAATTCTGGAGCTTGCTTAAATCATTCTTCCTGAAACAAACTACAGAATGAAACTAGGCCATTTAATTTCCAAACACCAGTAATTAAAATGAGTCACATCATCAGAGTTTGGCAGGGCTACAGCTTTCTTCTGTTTTTTCATTTTCACATAAATTTCAGTGAAGGTCAGATTTGTTGGGGGGAGGAGAAGAACCTGCCTGCTTTTGTGCTCACGGGAGGTTAAAATATGATTTGTTCACAGGGTCCCTCATAGTCCAAAACTTAATGGTCCTTGACGGGCATAACCTAGAAGTTAATTTTACTTTGTGTCCCAAAAGCAGTCATCGTCACTGTAATCTTTCTTGCAGGCTGAAGGGTATCTTCACCATCTGATCAGACTTTCAATAACGATTGATGAGCAATATCATCAACCAAGAAGCACTTTGCTAGTGCTTTCTGGTAAAAGACAAAAAGAAAAAGGAGGAATGCTGCTAGTTCACCTTTTCATAATTTTAAGCCTTTCCAGTGTTCCTTACCTTAAATGTCAGCTTCTGCTATTTGTAGAAGTCAAAGTCAAACACTGCAAAATGAGGAACCACTGCTTCTTTCTTTTCTTCCATATTGATTGAGTCCTGCCATGGAGAAGGACCAGTACATAATGGAGATATAAACCCTCTTTCCAGTTTTGTTATCTAGAGCAGAGGGATGTTTGAAGCCAGAGGCAAACACTACCAGGAAGGTCTATGCTCTAAAATCTAGGCAGCAGAATATTCCATGCATAAAGAAACCTCAGAAACATTTAATTTCCAGACTCTAATAATCTCTAACGATGTCAATTTACCTAGCACGTATTTGAAATACATACATGTTATTTCCTTTTTGTTTAAACTTATCCAGATTGTGGAATGCTATAAACAATAAATCTTCTCAAGTAAACAGCTGTAAAAGTATTTTAATATAGACATAAGAGTATCTTTTTCTCTTCCTGTACTAAAACTGAAAAATGTAATAGTTAATTCTTCAGGGGGCAACATCCATAATGAAACCATTGATTGAAAAACAGCTAATGAGAGAAAATATAGGGCTATCTTGCCAAATACTACAACTATAAGTAATAGCTTAATATGTTCACAGAAGCTAAAACAAACCATTTTAGACTCCTCTAAGTTCTTACACAACATGTGCCATAGATTTTCTCTCTGTGCTCTCTATACTGAGGACTCCTAAACTCCCTTTGGCAATATGTGGGAAACAGGATCTAGGTAGACAGAAAAAAAAAAAATAGTATTGCTTTAGGTGTAACCACAGTGGAATTTCAATAAATTCTGCATTAAAATAATAATATAGGGATTAGAAATCAAAACCTAGCTGTAATTGTGGAAATAATTTCTGAAACTCAGGTTCTCCAAAGAAAACATGGGGGGTTTTAGTTCATGAGGGCATTGCTTGAAGAGTAGACTCCAGACATAAGTTTTTTGCTTCGTACAGAGTAGCATGCTCATCCCCCCAAATGGTTCCTAAGGACAGGCAGAAAGGAGATCATATTCTGCATGTAGGACAGCAGAGCTGCTTGGTTTACACTAGCAATTCCTGGAGAACAGAGAGCATTCGATATGCTACCACGCCCTCCTTGCAGGCCTTTGGTAGTAGAATCACGTGCATGAACACTGTAGCTGTTGGTCCTCTTCGTGGTGAAAGACACTTCCATCCCCTAAGGAAAAGGGATCTGAGCTTAGTGCCTGAGGGTGGGCAATGCACTGTAGGCAGCAATATTAAGCCAGTTCAAGTGCCAGAAGCAGAGTGGGTGATACGAAATCTCAATTTACCCTTCTACTTCAGGAACCACCCATGACACACGTGGGACCATGCAAGGTGGGTGGTGGAGGTCTGACTGCTGTGAACATTTCACAGATAATTGAGGACTGTGACTCATCCCCCAGAAAGTGTTCCAGGATGACTAGAAGAAGGGTAATATAACCCCCATTTTCAAGTAGGGGAAGGTGGAAGACCTTGGGGGTGTTGGTTGATGAGAAGGTTAACATGAGCCGGCAGTGTGCGCTTGCAGCCCAGAAAGCCGACCGTATCCTGGGCTGCATCAAAAGAAGTGTGACCAGCAGGTCAAAGGAGGTGATCCTGCCCCTCTACTCCGCTCTCGCGAGACCTCGCTTGGAGTATTGTGTACAGTTCTGGTGTCCTCAACATAAAAAGGACATGGAGCTGTTGGAGCAAGTCCAGAGGAGGTCACGAGGACGATAAGGGGGCTAGAGCACCTCCCGTATGAAGACAGGCTGAGGAAGTTTGGGCTGTTTAGCCTGGAGAAGAGAAGGCTGAATGGAGACCTCATAGCAGCCTTCCAGTATCTGAAGGGGGCCTACAAGGATGCTGGGGAGGGACTCTTCATTAGGGAGTGTAGAGGTAGGACAAGGGGGAACAGGTTCAAACTTAAACAGGGGAAGTCTAAGTTAGATGTAAGGAAGAAGTTCTTTACAGTGAGGGTGGTGAGGCACTGGAATGGGTTGCCCAAGGAAGTTGTGAATGCTCCATCCCTGGCAGTGTTCAAGGCCACGTTGGAGGGAGTCTTGGGTGACATGGTTTAGTGCAAGGTGACCCTGCCCATGGCAGGGGGGTTGGAACTAGATGATCTTAAGGTCCTTTCCAACCCAAACCATTCTATGATTCTGCGATTCTATGATGCAGGCCTCTGTCACTGTGCCCACAGGAAGCTCTGAGAGGAAGGAATCTTTGTGTGGCTCTGTGAATCACCTGTGTTTCTTTTTAGCCTTTTAAATATACAGTTCACATCAGCATTGAATAAGGAATACTCATTTACTCTGAGCAACACAGGTATTCAACCAGCTGGGTGTGTTTCACAACATACATTGTCCCATAATGCTCCCACAAGTGTCCAATTCTGAACTTCAGAAGGAAAAATCACATACTCAGTTAAACAAACACATCCAACACCAACAGTGGTTTTCAGGTATTGCTAGGCACAACATCTGAGCATTGGGCCATGAAGCATTCCAGACCTTTCCTCCTCTCATAAACCAACAAAATTTTCTAATGTCCACAGGTGCCTAAAGGCAGAGTCTTTCTAGCCATTCCATCAAGACTTCTCACTTCTAGGTATTTCACCATGTTCCTTCTGCGGCTTGTCTGGTGAGTTGAACAAACTTCCCCTTCCTGATAAAAGGGTCTTACAGATATTATTCTCAGAGCCACGTTGGATCTGCTAGGGCTAGACCTTCTTTCTGGGGGCAGTCCCAGTCTGTTTGGTCAGATGAAGTCTTACTGGAGTTTCTGCCAGAGAATCCATCCACATTGTTGCTCCATCACTGACATTCTGAACAGTATCACCATGTCATTGTTCTTCCCTGCTCTACTTCCCTAGATTTTTGACTAATGCAAAAACTCCTAACTTGCCAGATGAAAAGCTGACCCAATAACCAGATGAGCATTACCCCTGCGTCTCTGGAAAAGGACAGTCTTTTTGTTACAGCAACTTTTAAAATATTTTTATTTTTGAAGAAAAATTTCTGGAATAGAAATAATTAAATCATTAGAACATAAAATTATGCTGAATTGATAATTTTTTTTGAAAAGCACAAGGCCCCTTTTTAAAACATAAGCCCTTCCTAATAGATATGAATTTGTCTGATTCATTTAGTACTGGCTTCAGACAAATGGTTTTCCTGTTCACAGGAAAGCTGCAGGACCACGTGCCTCTTGGACTCCATATAGATAGCTACTACCTGTGTTTGAAGGATGCTCATCATCTTATGCTCCTCAACAGGAGCCAAGTGCAGAACTGCTGGCTTTAGGAGAGCTACATTTTAGTAGCAGGGCATTTGTCTCTACAAAACTACGTTAAATGAAGACAAGTTATGGAAACAGGTCCCAAGATATCTGTCATTCTACGATGGTTTTTGTATGTGACTTTCTTCAAATTCTGTGGAGATAATGCAAAATCACTTAAATTGTTCGAGTTGCAGGAAAAAAGCGCTGCATTCAAATTCCTCCAATTGTGAAAATATTACCTCAATTGCATATATGACCCTAATGTTATTTTCCAGAGAAAAGGACTTTGATATATTGAGCCTATAAAGCTATTGACATGATAATTATATTTATTCCTATAAATGTTACTTTCTGTTAAGAAGATTTATATGGTACTCTGATGGGTGTAGTCATTCTAATGGTTCTTCAAGGGAATGCTGTTCCAGAAGCACCTCCATGAGCTAGGTAAGACATTTATTGGCATTGTCAAAATGAAAAATTATCTTGAAAATTGTTTTAGTTCTACTGCTTGAGAAGTCAAACCTGTCTTATTCTTCCTAGCAGGGCTAATCTTGCCTACTTAAGCAGGCTGGTAAGACTGACTTCTTTGGGAACACAGCAGAAACCCTGAAGATAGCAGATTATCTGCACAAAGGGAAAACTGGTGCTGTGGCTGACAGCTCCACCCTACATATTTGCAGGGCCTGCCATCCCAGTCCTAAACCTCCACTGGCATTTGAGGAGGGGCTGTCTGGCAAATTTTGCATGATAGGAATCGAATGCACACCAGAATTATGTGTTTTTAAAAGCTATTTAATGTTAAAGAAAAAGTGATGCTAAATAGCTACAAATGGGTGGAATAGTTTTAAATATACCCTATACACTACAAGTCCTCATCACAGCTGATGTCATTAGAAGAAAAGCTGTATTTTTTTGTATAATTAATAATAAACTTTCAAAACATGATTCAGATTGTTTTCTGTCATGGACAGCAGAAGTTTTAGGTTAATATAACATTGTCTTCTAAGTATGATAAAACCTTTTGGCCTTGAAAGATAATTAAATTTATTTCTTAATCTAAGTTACCTTAGTAACTGATAACATCACCCTATGAGTATTAGTGACTGGAAAGGTGAAAGCATTTTGTGTGTTTCGAGTGGAAATTGACAACTTTTTTCCATTTACATGAAAATGGCATCTTCTTTATTATGATCAGCTTGTATTGTGGGGATTAGCCTTTCTCAATAAGCATCCAGTTACTTGTGAAACAGCATGTGCAGTTAGAACAGGTTTTGTATTAAAAAAAAAAAAAAGTAAGCAAGCAAAATAATTTATTTTTACACAAAGCAAAAAGTTCCGGAATAGTCAGCTGTTTTAGAAAAATTCTCTTCATTGAGACTGTTCACACGAGTAAGGATTATTTGGACAGGCCCTGTGAAACTGAAATTGTTCTGTTTTCACAGATTAACACAAAGAACATGTAGCAGTACCAGGAATAACCAAGTATATTCCCTAAGCTGAAATTTCATAGTAATAAGAGTAACAGATAAAAGGCAAAAAGAATAAAAAAGAAGTGTAAAATATTCCTTAAGGATGCATATAGGCAACACAGAGATCATTATCATCCTTTTTGTCCTACTCTATTATTTCTGGTTTAGCTGTTGTTGAACAATATCAAAGTCTCCATTTGGACCCTTTTTACTTTCCTGTGCACAAAGAATAGGATGAATATTATTATTACAGAGTTAACAAAATAGAACATATTGAGTGTAAAAATGAAAAATGTGATCTGGTTTGATCTAAATTAAATATATGCTTATGAGGTAACATTTCTGGTGCTACCTCCTGGGTGCTACCCATTTCTGATTTAACACCTCCCAACACAGGTGAAACACATACTCATGTCATAACAGTGCTTCTGCTTCCTGACACTGTCCCCATAGCAGCAGTGAGGTTTTATATGATTGCCAGCAGGTTCCTGATACTGGCACTAGCATGGAGGAAATTCAGTAGTGGGGAAAACGATGAAGGGTGCCTGCATGGCTGTGAATTCCTTGTGGCTGTCACCATTACTGTGCTGGGCTTGCAGACGTATCCAGTGCCCCCCAAGATCTGCTCTGGTCTCAATTTCTGCTAGAGGCAATAAGGTTGGTCATGTGGGGCTGGTACAGCTGGGTCGTCCTGTTAAGTTAAAGGAATTCACAAGGAACTGGATGATAGGTGAGTTTGGCCCCTTATTGCACAGCAGACAGATAAAAGGCAAAATTCAAAAGCCATTTAAGGTGAAGAAGAGGGAAAAATACAAGTATTTTTCCAGTACATGCTGGCAGCAACTCATTCTTTCTCAATTAGGCCCCTCACTAAAAACAGGTACTTCCATGAGGTCCTGGTATCTGCAGGCAGGCATCTGAGCTCCTCTGAATGAGACTTTCCCCAGCAGCACTCTCAAGCCCTGTCAGGTGTGAATTCTCTGAGTGTTCTAAAGCGGGGTCACATTGCTGCCTTTTCTTAACCACTTGTTTTAAAGATATTTATAGGAAACTGATTGTCTTTGAGACCTCTGTCCCCTGACAAATTTAGATAAAATTGGTCATTTAATTGAATGCCATTACAAATTGACACAGAAGGGTAAAATGAGACTGTGGGACGATGAACAGAAATGAACGGGGCATGTTTTGCCATTTCAAACAAGATAAAAAAAGATTAAATATTCAGTTTGGGTAAAGAAAACACAAAACAGATAGGAGCCAGTTATACAACAGAATGAAGGGAACAGAGGGGCCAGCTAAGCCTTCCTGTTTTGAAGGTCAAGAAGGCACTTTATAAAAACATAAGGTAACAAACAGAATATAGAAAACACTTTAGGCGAATGACTTGGATTTTTAAAAGGCTCCAACATACAAAGCACAACATCTGCAATTGCCATAGCTCAGACAGTAATTACAGTAACTATTCACCTTAATAATTTGCAAATGAACTAATTGCCATGATCCAAAAAGTCAGTCTTCTCACTATGATATACTACAGGCTAACATTAGCCATGTTACAGAATAAAGCACTGGACCTTCACCTGAAGTGCTTCATGGTGTGAGTATCAGAGTAACCCTGGTAATGAAAGAGAGAGCTACGTGTTGCCATGCTTTGCAGTTCCTGTACTCCAGCTGCCATGTAATCGACAGCAGTACTCATCAGGAAAATTTAGGAAATGCCTTATCCTTTCTTATTTTGTTAGTTAGTAACAGGAGGCACATCCTGCAATAGTATCAACAGCAGCATTGCTTAGTAAAGAATTCGAAGGGTTTGAAACAAGCAGCACTTCTTTCAAGGAAGAGAAGCTAGGTTTGATTGCTTAAACAATAAATTTTGATTATTAGAACTACAACTTCTTGGTTTTACTATGTACAATTTGTTGGTTTTATTGTGGATGGCACATATGCTTAAAGACAGCAGTGAAATATCATTCAAACCCCTCATAGGAGAGATCCGTTTTGGAAGAGTCATAACAACTTTAACCAGCCTCTGAAGTGTTCTCATATTTACTCTAGGATTGGTATTATGTTACTTCATGCTTTAGTTTGACCTTGTTCACCTAGATACCATGAAAACAAGCTTATTATTTTATCCTCCTGACAAATACATTAAAGCCATACTTAATCATGTACTAACAGAACTTGAAATTAAATTGTGTCTAAAACAAATCATGATTCTTCAGTATATTGTGTCACTTATTTTATGCTTCTGCATTAAGCTCTCATTTTTATGCAATCTGCTGTTTGTTAGTCTCCTGTGATACTCTAAACTTTGCTGTTTAGTACTTGAAGGAAGAAATAAACTGACTTCTGTATTTCATTCTGCATATTCATCTAACCCAGGGTTTACCTCCTAATATGCACATGTTTATTTTATGAGGACACAAGTCAAATACATTTTAAATTACCTGTGGTGTTACAGAAAATCTTGAGAAAACTGAAACTGTACAAAGCTCCTCCTAAACCTTGAAAATTATTTTTACATTGCAGTAAAGCCATCTTTCATATTTTACAGGGACAAGGGAAAGAAAAAGGGATATTTTTCCACAGGTTTGAAAACTTAAACCTGTTGTCTTTTTATGGAATTTGTGCTCCCAGTTTCTTTACATGAACTTGAAACTGTGAAACTGAGGTTTACTGATTTATTACATAATCACCTCAGTGCTTTTGAAGAGTTAGTTTCTGCCTTAGAAAATAAGATATAAATTCACCCACCAGTTTACCTTCATTACCCATCTAATCCCCATCCATTTGAAGCATCTCAAAATATTTAATGTATTCATTCTCACATCATTCTGTGAGCTACAGAGTGCTATTATCTTCATTTTATAAGAGCCTAAGGTCATACACAAAGTGTGTTTCAGAGCAAGCAACTGAATGAGTCTCAGATCACAGGCTAGCCTAGTGCCTTAAACATTTTATGGGTACGATTTTTCTTCCTTTCTTAAGATGAATAAAATTGTGAAGTAGAACAAACAAAAAAGAAGTCAGCTGATTACCACTGTTATCTATTCAGCTTTGGTATTTCTATTCATTCATTCCTGGTCAATCTTGTAAGAAGCAGGACATAATTAAAACTGAAAAGCTTGGCATAAGTGCTAGAATGAGCTGATAATGCATTAACCTTTTACTTTTTAATCACAGTTTAAATCAAAGCAAATGTTACTCTGAAGGAGTCTTAAGGTCACTAAATTCAAGGGGAAAAAAAAGGGGAGGATTAAAAAAAGCTAATATCAATGTCAATTTGCTGCCAGTACTAAGACACTCTGAACCTGCTGTTAGCCTGCTATTAGGTGAGAGGAGCTACACTAAACAAAAAAACAAAAAAACAAAAAAAAAGTGAATCCTCCACAAAAAATCAGTTAAATTCACCAACATATTTCCATCACCAGAGAAAGACTGGACACACTAAAAAATCAGAAAGAACATTTTGTTATTATCTAACTATACACTTGGCCTCCCACCTGCGTCTACTAGCCTACATGGCAATCAGAGTGACAAAGGACAAGATAGGACATTACAGCATCTATCGCGAAGAGGAGAACACACGTCTATGAGAGTATAACAATGCAGCACAACCCACAGCAAGTTATCTCAGAAAAATGCATCCCACTTGCACAGTGACATCATGGGCACTTTCAACACCTAAAATAATATACACAGCTCCTCCAACCCTTGACCTTGTGTGCTGCAAGGAAAGAGAAATAATGCTGCAGACAGACAAATACAAAAATGTGCAGCTTCCTTGCGTACTGGAGCACTTTGTTGTCATTGCTGTTGTTATTGTATATACGTTGAAGTCAGGGAAGCAGTTCAGAGACATTTCTAGGAAAGACCTGTACATCCAGAACTAAAAGTCTTCACACTGAAGCACATTAGAGATGTCTCAAAAAGAGGGCAAAAGTGCTGAAGAAAAACAACCATAAGTTATGCCTCAGACTCAGTCTGAATTGTGGACGAGCATGTCAAATTCCTAAGAAAAAAGGCTAAAGTCAGAAGGTATGCATGGGTACTATATTTTTAATTCATTATAACTGCCGAAGATATCTTAAGACCTTGTTATGATACCTTAATGCTTATAAAGTTAGAAGACCTATTTAATTTCTTAGGCATTTCAGAGGGTGAAAGAGGAAAAACTCTTTCCTAACTTGCCATGCAAGGTCACCTGGATGTTGCACTTCCAAGCCCTGATCCCACTAAACTGAGATGACATGAAATCATACTGTCCCGTTCCTTTATCTCCCTGGTAAGAAAAAGAAGTCATTCCCAATGCCCAGCAGTCAAGCCTGCTGCCAAATCCCCTCAAGAAATCTTTCCCAGGCAAATGACTCCTTACGAAAACAGAAAAAAAAAAAAAAAAAAAAAAAAAAAAATGCCAAAAATGCTTCAGATCAGCAGTGATAAGAAAAATGTTTCTGGGACAGGATGACCCAAATATCACCTTTATTTACAACTGCATAGATTAGGCTAAATTATGATTATTTGGATTGCGTATTGCTAGGCTCTGCAAACACTGGTCTCCAAAACAGCTCTCATCCCAAAGAGTTTGCAGGCTAAGAGCAAGTAATTTATAAAAGAAACCACAAGAAGATGATTTGGTCAATCCTACATGTGTCATTTCTCTATAATTAAAATTAATAATTCTCACAAAAGGTATGCCTCTCTTGTAGGTAATGATTTAAAGGGTTTAAAGATACTCATTAAAACACTTAGATTTCTTAGATATAATCCTCATAAAATTATTTTCTTCTTCATTTTCCTGTTTCTACTTTTTTTCTTTTTTTAATCTCACTAAGCAAAACAATGTGGACTGCCTAGAAATAGGCTTTCCTAAAAACTTTAGTTGCAATAAGATGGGAGAATAAACAGGTGAAATAAGAAATTTTTTTTCCCCTGAGGTTTAAATCCAGATTTCTGTTTTGTTCATTTTACAAAGGTCTATTTATGATCAACAGAGAAAATGTGTTATTCAAGAGTCAGCCACACACAAGATACAGCTATGAATCTACCACCCTAGTAGAACATTAATCCTACCCATACAAGTGATTTGTCTTTTTTTCCCCACCTAATAGTCTGGAAAAAATATTAATATTGGGGTCTTATATTATTATTTTCATTCCCAGAGGATCAAGCTTGAGATGCTAAGGGTTGTCCAAAAATGTATTTTGAGACAGTCCCTTTCTTGAAAAACTTATAATTTAAGTAGACAAGGCAGAAATCGGAAGGGGAGGTCTTCCACGAACGACTTATTTGCCCAGAGTTTTAAAGAATTTTTTGTAGTGTTTAATATGCTTATTGGTATCTAATCCCAACTGCAGCTCTGATGTAAAACCAGGAACACTAATAAGTGAATCTTATATTTTAGATTTCACTGGACACTGAACATGACTAAAATCCATGTGTATGTGTGTGTTTGTGCGTATAAAGGTCTGAAATCTAAAAAATATGCTGAAAGCCTTACAGAACAGCATATATGTGGGCTTTTTTTTTTTTTTTTCCCTCTTTTCTGTCTCATTCTGGGAAGAAATGTTAAAAGAAATGCCATTTCTTATGGAATTTCTGCTCTGCTCTTTCATTTATTGGCCTAGGAAGAAAATCCTGCATGAGACCAATCAGAAATAATAGCTTGAAACAAAAAAATATGTGGGCCAGAGGCAGAAACACAACATCTCTGAGGCCATTAAATATCTATCACTGTTATTGAAATTGTCCAGCATTTTAAAAATGTTTAACGGGAACTAACAGACTGATGACAAACTCACAAAAGCTTCATTTTGTTAGGAAAGTATGCTGGAGAATTTAAAAAATGTACCAAACTCCAGTGTTATGAACAATGGTTATTTTCCCTTTTTTTGAGTTTTGAATTAAGATATGACAGGAGCTCAGATCTGACCTGATTTTGTTAGCTTATTACTAATCAGTCTTTAAGCCCTGTATGTAATGACTTCTAAATGTTTGGTTATTCCAGCTGAGGTTATGCTGGGATCTATAGTGCGTATATGAAGTTACTTTAGAATCATAGAGTCATATAATAGTTTGGGTTGGAAGGGACTTTAAAAGTCATCTAGTCCAACCCCCCTGCAATGAGCAGAGACATCTTCAACTAGATTGCCTTCACTGATCAAGTCACTGCATGCCATCTATGTTCAGCTGCAAATGACTCAGTGGGTAGTCATCCTTCAAAAACTTTTAAAAAGACTATTTGAAAAATGTTTTTCAATTCAGAGCCATGTGCCAGGCACAGCCTTATGACTGATAGGCATGAACTTCAAATAAAGCATCAGCTCATCTTAATAATATTGCACGCTGTGAAATTGTCTACTGCACACTTGAAATGCCTACAGGGTACATTATACATAATTTCAGTAAGCAGGTAGTATTGTAGAGCTTGAATTGGAAAGTCATTCACTCCTGGATCCCTTACCATACAACACACTGCAGATAAATCAGACAGCAAAGAATTTGTGATTCAAATTAAAACTTGTTTCAAGCAAAAGATACACTTTATTATTGCTGAATCCTGAAGATTGGTTGTTTAGCTATGATAAGCCCACCATGTTGTGAAACATATGTAATAATATTAAATAAATTATGGACTCATGCTGTGTATTCCTGATTCTATAATAGAAGGGAGGGAAGGAAGGGAGGCGGGGGAGCAGACAGACATTTAGTAAGCATATATCACCTCCTGAAAAACAGGATGCACGCCAACATGCCTCCATCACAGAAAAGGCAAAGAAATGCAAGTATGCCTAATCGAACACCAAAGAAAAATATCTAGTGTCAAAAGGATATTTTCTCTCTCTTCATACCTCTCAGCCAAACATCTAGGGAACAGATACAGGGGTGAAGTGTCCTTAAGATCAGTGCACCACCAGGGTTTGCTGGTACATTCTCTGCTCACTTGTACCATATGATAGCAGCCTCAAAACTGGAAAAGCATCTTAATCCCCAATTACCTGGACCATTTAATTTTCATTCAGATACTAGCTTCAAACAGAAGGATTACATGGATATTACTGTTCTTTACTCATCCTAATCTACAAAACAAAACCTCATGTTAAATAAACTGTTTAAGGGAACTCCAGTCCAGTGTTTTTCATAGCATCACTGGACGCTGTGTGGTGGAAGGGACTGTGGAGGCCTTCTTGCTCTTCTTCTGCCAGAGGAAACCAAAGGTGTATATATCACTCCTACCAGAGGTGTATCTATCCAGTCCTTAAAAAACTACATAGACAGAATACCCTTGATTTCCCAAGGTAATTAGCTTTACTGCTGCACAGTTCTTCATCTTGTCTTTTCACCTTTTATGTGGCAATTTAAGCTTGTGACTATTTGTCATTTCCAGAATGGAGAATAATACACCCACTTGCTATGTTTTTCCTTACCAGCAATATAAGAACCCCTTTGATCATCCTGTTACTCTTCTGCACACATTCTCTATACTTTTAGCACAGTGCCCAGGTCCAGATACAGCCAAGTGCCCACTATGTGGAGCAAAGAGGAAAGAGCCTTTGACGTGTGTTAAAAACAATAGCCTTGTTTATGCATGCTAATTTGTAGTATGCCTTTTTCACAACAGGACATTACTGACTCACCTTCAATTTTTCACCCACAGTAGTCCCCAGATCCTTCTTGAAGGACTACTACTAGCCAATCATTCCATGTGAATCATGGTCTTTTCTCTCTTTCTCCCCCTCTCTCTATTTTGTTGGGTTTTTTTGGGGGGTGGGGTGTCTCATGAGTGCTGGTAGAGGATGCCACAGTGTTTGATTTGAAAGGCTAGAGGTGCAGTTCTTCAGGAAGGATTTCAGGCTGTGGAACCCAAATGATTAAGACGTCTCTGTACTCAGCAGTCATGAATTACCTATCCTGGTCTCTGTAACTGTAATGTCTCTTTCACACCACAGTTTTCCTGTGTTTTGAAAATAAAATCTTCAAAGGGTCTGAAGACTCAAAAGCTCTGCTGAAGCATTGGTGTCCTTTGTGTAGGTCATCGTTGCCTGAATCACGAAGACTGGACTCAGTTATCTGCTCCTATAGGGATAAGACATTTTGGTGAAGTCCCCATGTGAGTTGTTTCAAACTCTATTCACTGAAACTTTATCGGCACAAAGAGAATTGTCACAGGTGAAGGTCAGATGAAAACCAGCATTTAAAAGAAAAATATATACACAAAACCTTATGGATCCTCTGACATTTCCCTTTGAAAGAATCACATCTTACTCTCTATGAATGCTAGTAACACATACCTAGTTGTAACGAACAGTAAGTTCCCTGTTTTTATTTGACCTGAAAGTAAAATAGGTTTTGAAGTGTTAGGAAGCAAGTAACATCAAACAGCCTGAGACTTAAATACCTTACTGCAATGGCCTGAAACAAGCGTGACCCAGCAAGGCTTTGTCAGGAGCCAGAGGATTTTTCTGAAATTATAAAGCTATTCTTGTGCTCGATGTGCACACAGTGTAAGAACCTTTCTGCTCAAAAAAGCTGTCTGGAAGCGCCCTCATTAGCATTTTACAGTAGGCTTTCTTTTTGTTAATGCTAACTGAAGAAAGCTTTTGTCCTAATGATGGGCAAGCCTGGGTGCGACACAGACTGTTTCAGCAGAGCTGATTCTTTCAGGCCCGGAAAGAGAATGGGATGGGCATGAGACAGGTCCTGCCTGGGGGAGATGGGGAGGATGGCCAGGTATTGCCACAGAAGGGCTCCCTGAAGGTGAAAGGATGGCAGGAATCAACCATCCTTGCCCTTAGTTTCTCTCCTCCTTTAGCCTCCAATGTTACCACCCAATAGTGGTAACACTCCAATGTTACCACCCAATAGTGGTAACACTCCAATGTTACCATGCTCTGTCCCTGGCAGTGTTCAAGGCCAAGCTGGACAGAACCTCGAGCAACCTGGTCAATGGGAGGTGTCCCTGCCCATGGCAAGGGGTTGGATCTAAACCTTAAGGTCCTTTCCAACCCTAACCATTCTGTGATACTATGATTCTACAAAAGAGAAGCGGAATGGCTGCAAAGTACACCAATATGCCCCCAGTTTTGAAGGCACTTGAGTGATTTATTTTGTTAAATCTCTGGTGGTTGTGAGTGTGGGCGCTCTGGCAGCAGCTCTGAGGCATGTTGGCACACATGGAAGCCATAGGGCAGAATGCAGCTGCGGGAGTTCCATGCTTCCTGCCTCTCCCAAGTTACACTCCCCCTGAAAGCACTGAACTAAAATAAAACAGCAGGTTTTGGTTTGTGGGGTTGTTTGGGTTTTTAATGAAGCAAAGACCTACAGTGATGTGAGAGACTTAGTGGGGTCTGGGACACAATTTAATTAAAAGAGTGAGGAACAGTGTACACAGCAGACGTAAAGGCTTCAGCAGTCAAAAGCTTAAAGTGAGACAGCATTCCCTGGAAAAAGCATTTACAAAAGGGATAGAGATCATTTAGAAAACTAGGCCAGTGAAGAAACATGCTGGTAACTTATAGGAAATCAGCCCATATGTAAATGGAAAGAGGAGCTAAAATGCTGAGGCTGACCATGGGACAGCAGGGCTGGCTGTGGGGCTGTGGAGTACCTGAGCAGGAGGACACTGTGAGCTGCCCTGTGGTGATTCCAACCAGCTCCAAGACCCGTTGCACCAGGCTGGCACCACTGGGGTTAGTGGCAGCCGCAGAGGGAGGAGAAATGGGGAAGACAAGTGGAGGGGACAGTGATGGGGGCACAGCCAGAGGCACACACTTGTGTGGGACAAGGCCCTGGGTCCCAGCACTGTCCTCGCACCTGCTAAAATGCTGCTGAATGTAATCACTTCACACACAGTTCAAATGATGGCGCTGTTGCTCCTAGATGTGTTTTTTCCCACAGGCAGCAGTAATTTGGGGGTGCTAAAGCTGTGATTGTGTTTGAACACGATTTTTGAACAATCCTGACAAGAAGGAGGAATCTGGCCACAGCTTAATTGTCAGTGTAGAGCTGAACACCGTGAGTTTCAGTCATGAAAAGCTCAAAGGAACACCCCAGATTTTAGTTTAATAAAACTTCTACAATTTTTCAGGATCTTCTATCTCTATTTGGTACCTGCAAAGGGATCCACTAGAATCTTCACCTAATCACTAATTATTGGTAAGAATATGAACAGTAAGATTAGCTGTTTGAAAGCTGCTGGGAGCAGGAAGGAGAAGGGCAAAGAGGATCGAGGGTTTCCATGGTGTTTCATGTACTTCTACGTACACCATTCCAGAAAACATTAAATACCGAATTTTCTGTAAATCCTGCTGTAGTCCCATGGGGTACTCCTGTTACTTCCATATTACCAACTCATACTGTAGAAAGTGTTCATATTTTTTCTGTTTCTCAAAGTTTCATGACAGTCCAAAAAGGGACCAGAATTACTAGCCAACTGGCACGATGCTAGGGCAGGTTCTCCAACTGTGCAGCTGCTGCCCTGGCATCCTCTGTTATATAGATAGCAACAGTTGCATATTTATTGCATAATTACACCAGCAGGGAGACAGCAAATTTATGACAGTGCTTAGGGGAAATCTGAATGCATTTACACAGAAGAGCAGAATAGGCAGCATGCAAAGATGTTTCCTTTTTTCAAGTAATTTAAACAGTTACTCTTGTAACTTGGGCACTCTGGCATATGATAGGAGTGGTTTAATGTCTTTAAATGATTTTAATTACCCCCCTTTAAATGCTTTTGGCGTGTGTGAGCTTGGATAAACAATGTCTGTAACGTCCTGCTTGCCTGTGTCCCTGTTACCCTGTTTTGCAGATTCCCAGACCAGGCTCCTCGGCTGTCACCGCCCCGCGGTGGCTTCCTAGAGCACATGTAGCAAGAGACTGATTAATATTGACTGCAGGTAGCGCTCCCCGCTGTGCCACTGCTGCAGAGGCCTTGACAGCACCATGACCCTCGTCCCCGCACTGTTTCCTCCCGCTGGCTCCCTCCAGTTCTGCTACTTGAACAAAGAATCACATCAGCATTGTTTACTGCAGGAACTCAGCCAAGGAAGTCATAACAAGACAATAGACATATAATCTGATAACCTTGTTAGCTTGGTTGAGTCAGAGCTCCTAACAAGTAGAAGAGTTTAGTAAAGTGAAATAAAAATATTATAATATTTGTTGTCAGTGGCTTTTTAGCTCTGTCTTTGAAAGCATAGTATTTCTTGTGCTTTTATTTAAAATTAAAGCTAAGCTCAAGGACACTAAACAAAACAACATGAACAAGGTCAGAAATTACTTTAAAAAAACCCCCACAACAAATGCTAACTAGACCAAGCAGACAGACATCTTCATTGTGTTCAAATAGCAGCAAGTAAAATTATATAAAAAGATATGAATGTACCATTCCAAAAATCTCTGCACAGTAACAATCTACAATGCACTGATTCACATTTTATTAGGACTAGGCTGTTGCAGTGCCAGAAATTTTAAATGAAAGGCAAGACGTATTAGCACAGTAACGTTATCAAACAAAGAACAAATCCGTGATCCCAGCAAAGTCAAAGCAGCCATGGCATTACTCTGGGAAAACAGTCCGAACTTTCCAAATACCTCCCTTCCCACAGCAGTTTCCCTGATCCGACTAGTGTCCCATAACAGGAAAGAAGACAGAAGGCAGCACTTCCTGCACTCCTGTGCCATGCTTCCCAAGGGTGTTTGTGTGCTCATCTGTACTGGTTAGTTAATAACCAACAAATCACAGATCATATTTTTACTCCTCTGTGACTGTTAATTTTCTCTCCCTTATTTAACCATAATGATTTTATCTTTCATTTTAAATCATTCTGGGTTAAAGTTCATTGAAGACATTTATAAATACTTGAACAAAAAATTATATGCATGACTAAATAATGTCTATAACAGATAGAAAGGGCAAATGTATTATCTGTGGTCTCAACTTTCTTTTCCTGGAGGAATCATATACCATATGGAACAGGAATGTCATATGAACGTAACATTTTCCAGATACCACAGAAGAGTTGTAATGTGAGATGATGTTTAAGCGTGGTTGGTTTGGTTGGTTTTTTTAATTTTACTTAAGGCAATGAAAGTTAATGAAATTAGTAGCATTTGTTCTGGTTTTAGGCAAGATAAGCAGGAAAAAAAAATGACCATATGTAAATAGTTGGAGGAAACCCTGCAACCCAGATCTGTGTACCTCACAGTACTTCTGAAAATGGCACCAAACAGTAAAAGACTAAAAAGTAAACTGTTTCCTGGGGAATGTGCCGAGCACTGAGCACTCCTGGAAATCAGGTCACTTTTCTATGTGCCAGAAAACAGATGTAAGGATCTAACTTCAGGCAACCAGTCCTGAAAGTACAGCGAAGAATCAGCCTTGAAGAAACTTACTGCTCCATCTGTACAGTCACACAAGCGTAATTTTTGGTGTAGGCATTCTTTTCCTAGCATAAATTGTCTTGTTTATCTTAGGGAAGCTATCTTAGGAGTTGCTTTCCCTGCCAGGAAACAGTTGCAGTTGTACTGGTAGGCCTGAGGATTATTTCTGCTAGAATAGCCTGCACAGTAAAGCCATGAATTTTGAGGAAAGGAAACTATATTTGTAAAATGCGGTTTTGGCTGTAGAAGAGTAACTCACTTGGATGTCCTGCTGACATGACTGCATTGGAGTTCATATTTTTTGCTGCTTCCAACTGTGCTACCTAATCTAGCAAGGGTGTGTCTGTGTACAGGTGGCAGGACAGGGTCCTCACTGTATTGGATGGAAAGAGGATGAGGAGTTCCAAATCAGCCAGCAGAGGCAGAGGAAATATTCTATAGGATGCTGTAAGGGATGGACAATTGGACTTAAACATCTCTGATCCTTGAGGAAAGGGGATATACATTTCCTGAGAGGCTCCTTCAGACACAGCCTGGGGCCATGGCAAAGAGAGGCTGAGTGGTCACCCTTTCTCTGGTGCTGCTGTTAGGTGGGTTTCCAGGCACATGGTGAAATGGGTATTCACAACTGGACTGGACAGGGCTTGAGCAACTTGATCTAACATCAACATTAGTCTGATTTAAGCAGGGATCTGGACCATGTGGCCTCCAGAGATCCTTTGCATCTGAGTTTATTTTAGGATTGTATAGTGAGCCAGTTCTAGAGAAAGAAAGGAGGGAATCAACTAGTTCCCTCTTCTTCCCCTCTCGTCCATCATACTGATATGCAAGGCTACACTGATATTTAAGGCTCAGGAGGTTATTCTGACCCATAAAAAAACAGTTACATAGTAAGCATTTTCCTTCATGTATTTCTTCCTCATCCTCATAAACAAGATCTGAATGCCCTTCATATCTTTAAACATATCTTTTTATGTCCAGTGGAATATTTGGAATTTTCTATGCTGAGTACATTTCAAATCACAGCACTTGAGTTTACCAAAATAAAGGCTCCTGGGGGGATTTTCTTGATCCCCGCCCCCTAGATATCACAAAAGACTTTAACAGGTTTTTTTTTATAAATACAGCTGCTATGAATTCAAAACTATTTCACTGGCACCACCATCTGAATCTCCTTGTGCTTCTGAGCAATAATCCTCTGCTGAAGATCAAGAACCTCAGCTACGGTCCTGGTCCAGCAAACAATGTAAGTATGGGTTCAAAGTGAGGGTTATCTGCTTAGCTGATTTGCTGGTGTCTGGAAAAGAAAGGATGAAGTTTCTGTTCTAGTAAGCAACCTTTCGAATAATAGAGCTGAAATCTGTCTGAACCACTTACTTAACTTCTGCTGCTGGAAGGTATGCTTTGGGTATTCTACAGCTGTGCTCCAAAACCTTGTAGAATATGAGAGGTTTTCATTCTGCTAATGATGCATGATATGAAAGATTAATGTTTGGATAGCTTTTAATCCCCTGAAACTTCTACTGAGAAAGAATAATTTTTCACTGAAGTGTATTAAATAATATCAAAATAGTTCCACCTTTTAGAAAAAAAAAACCCATAGAATTAAAATAAGCTCATTTTTAAAAATAATTACTTAATAGAGTTACAGTGGCTTATGACATTGTAGTAGATACTTTTCAAGATTACAGAGAGTATTATTTATTATCCAGTTCAATCATATTTTTCATCAGTCTTTGTTTAATACTAACAGAGAGTATAGGGATCTTCATTTCTACCCTCTTTTTTCCAGCTAGGGAAAGCATGTGGTGAAATAGTCTGTGTGTGAGATTTTCACAAGTTCTCTATTATTGTATTCTATAGTACTTGCAAGTCCTGTGTGATCTAAGAAGATTGTTGTTTTTCCCAAGGTGAAACTCTGAATAAGATAACATTTACTATGTCGTTGTTTAATGAGCTGTGTTTGATATGTTATTTAGCATCTGAATGAATTCCAGACAAAAAAAAAAAAAAGTTATTTTCAGCCTTGAATAGAATTATTAAGGTTGTAAAAGTAGATTTTGGAAAGCGTTTTAGAGTTACTTTACATATTTGTATTTAATCACCAGAAGACTTGATGGTATTGGTAGACAAAAAGCTCAACATGAACCAGCAGTGTGTGCTCGCAGCCCAGAAAGCCAACCGTATGCTGGGCTGCATCATAAGAAGCGTGACCAGCAGGTCAAAGGAGGTGATCCTGCCCCTTTACTCCTTTCTCATTAGACCCCACCTGGAGGGGGAGTCTGGGATCCCCAAAACAAGAAGGACATGAACCTGTTGCTGCAAGTCCAGAGGAGGTCACAAAAATGATCAGAGGGCTGGAGCACCTCTCCCATGGAGACAGGCTGAGAAAGCAGGGCTTGTTCAGCCTGGAGAAGGCTCCATGGAGACCTCAGAGCAGCTTTCCAGTGGATAAAGGGGTCTACAAGAAATCTGGAGAGCACCTTTTTAAAAAAGCATGTAGCGATAGGACAAGGGAGAACGGCTTTAATCTGATAAAGGGGAGATTTAGATTAGATATTTGGAAGAAATTCTTTACTGTGAGGGTGGTGAGATACTGAACAGGTTGCCCAGAGAAATTGTGGACATTTCATCTCTGGAAGCATTCAAGGCCAAGCTGGATGGAGCTTTGAGCAACCTGCCCATGGCAGGGGGATTACAACTATGTGATCTCTAAGGTCCCTTCCAATCCTGTGATTCTATGTTTCTGAGTCCACTGCAGGTTGTGTCATCCCCTCTGGACTTCACAAAGGTGCTAAGCTCTCACATGTTGCAGATCTAAAGAGGGGCTGGAAATACTTTGCACAATCTCTTCTCTGATGGCTCTAGACATACAGGCTGATCTTGTTACCACTTTCTGAGGAAGTATGTAAAGAAAATTTTTGCCCCATTAACCATATTCAGAGGAAGCTGATATTTTGTTGTTTCTGCTCTGTACTTTTTTCCATTATTTTGACCCAAGTTAAAAAAAAGTCAGCCCAGAATTAGCCCAGATTTCACACAGGAGTCTCACAAGATTGATAAAGAGGTAGGTGCTACTCTTGTCATTACCAGTCAGAGAAATGAACGTGAGCTTTTGACACTATTCCTTCTCCTTGTCTGAACAATGTTAAGGGTACTTCTGCTTACACAACTGCATCAACCCTGATCATTGCTGTCAATATCTGTCAGTTCCTCTCTGAATGCTTCTCGAGACCCTGTAGCTCCTGTGTGCCTCAGCCTCACAATGTTCTGGTTTACCATCTAGATGTCTTAACCTCATAAACCATTGAACTTCCACTTTCAATGGCATCCTTAGTTCCTCTGCACTTGATATAGTTCTGAGCTCTAGATCTTCACTCTGACTTTCTGTTTGGTAGAAATTGATCCCATCTGCTGCTCCAGATTTTGCATAACAATATGAACTTTTTGTTGGTTGCTATATGCAGTCTTTGAACACACCTAGAAAATAGCACAGGTCCTGCTGTCTCACTGATAATAATGCTGCTGGCTTCCATACGTGGAAAGAAAAGCAGATTTGCTTTCCCTGTGTAGGAATGCTGACTTTCCTCTTTGGGTTAGGATTTTTTTTGTCTTACAAAAGTCTGTCTTTGATAGAAGCAGGCCCAGCCTGAGGTGCCTCTATATATTCATGCTATATATAAACACACCTAAGCAGCATGACAGCTCTATTGCAGCATAAATAAGAACTGCTTACTCTCTCTGAGCTTTCAATGATTCACAATTGCTATGTCTGCTTACAGCCACATAGCTAGTCAAACAGGGCAATAGGAACTGATCCATAGAAAGGAACCATTACAATTCTAGACTGTTCACACTCTGGCGTTCACACTCTGAGGGCAGAGCTTTCTTCAGACTTTCTTCAGACTTTCTTCAGACTATCTGAGCCCATTAAGGCCCATCAGTGGGTGTGCTCCTGGGTGACTCCTTTGGGTTTGGTTTCAGCTGAAGGAAATCCAGTCCACACACTGAGACTGTCCATGGTGCACAACAGAGCACCACAAGCAAGGAGGGTTGAGAGAGTTGCTTCGGAAGTTCATAATCAATTTAAACAAATCCAGTAGGCTGGATGAAAGGTAACATCCTTTTACTCTTTCCCAGAAATAAGAGTTCCTAAATTAAAATTTAGACTGCAGCACTAGAGGACATGCATTTTCTGCACTGCAAACTTGTTACTTTCCCACCTATGATAGTATTTGTCTTCTCACTTGCTCATTCTGTCTGGGCAATCCATCAAAGCAGCAGGAGAAGGATAAAAGCAAGCAGATTAAAGCTAAGAAAGCTATTTGCAAATCTTCTGATTAATTGAAGGGCTACTAAGAAGGTTATAGTAACTCAGTTTACGCATATGTAATTGTGCTGTAGCCCATGCTAAAAGGGAAGGAGCAGTGTCTGCCAGCCACTTGGTTTTCACATTAATGACTGCGGTTCAAGCCAAGATACAACTTGTCTGAGTTAGCAAGAAATTAATTCTTTGTCTCCATCACCATCTTTCTCAGGATCCCCTCATTTGGACTTGCACGAGACCCCACTGAAACAAAATACAGCTGAGGGATCTGTGTCTGCCTGGTAATCCAAGGAGCAGCAATGTGATCTGTGCCTCCCAAACCACAGTTGACTTCTATAGAGGTTTGGATAAGCTCCCATTCCTGGTTATTGTGGTGAGAAAATAAGGTCATAACAAGTACTACCTACCGATGAAGCAAAGGCTGGAGAATTTAATGCTTTTCCTTGGCTGCAGCTGCAGAGAAAAGTCTGTGTTTGCTAGTGTCCACGACAGCTAGTATTCCACTCAGTCTCTCATTGTCTCTCACTAGGATATGAGTAAAGTTTAACACTTCAGTGGTAATACTAGCAAGAATCTGTAGTTGGGTTCCTAAAATGGATCGAGGGGTTTAGCTAAAGTTGGCCTATATTGAAAGCAGTCCATTCTTCTGTGGTAGAAAAGTGAATGTTACCATATTTGGAATATCAAGTCTTTCACTTAAATTGATGAAATAACTAATATTGTTGTTATTGTTATATATTATTATTATGCTAATTACAATTATACAGGTATTATGATCAACAAAACTGCATCCATAATAGCAATAAGAGCAATGTTCATATCTTGGAGAAGTTAAAATAATGTTGTCTACTATCTCAGAAAGGAATAAAGACAACTGTTCCTTCTGACTATTTTTAGGCACCTATGTATCCGGCTGCACTGGAGGCACAGCTCCCAAATCTCTGCAGGTGAGGCAGCAGTTGCTCTTGGAGGAGCCTGAGAAGAGTATGCCGTCTTAGATGCCTGAAGTTGGTTGGTGTGAAAAACGCGCTTGATGACCACATGAAAGTCAAATGGGGGGTCAGAGGAATTTAGAGGCAAAGCTGTGCAGGAAGGCAAACGAGCAGTGATGGGCAGGGCTTGCCAGGGACGGTGAGCAGCAGGCACTGGCACAAAGGAGCCAGTGGGGGCTAGAAGATCCGTGACCGCACTGGGTTGGTCAAAAACTAATAGATAGAGCAAGATACAAGGGAAAACAAGATCTCTGAGAAAAAGCTGTGAATGGATCATCTCTGCATCCTGGCCAGAGGGACATCCTGGCCTGCTGGTAATGAAAATCACAGCTCCTCACATGCCAGGGAACAGAGAAAGAAAAGGGAGATTGTGCTGAGTAATAAACGGTGACATCTTTATTTCCTGTACATGATAGAGTATGAACAGTGATCCTGGGATTTTTATAGCCTTCTGAAAACTAGTAGGTCCCTTTCAAAGGGTGAAACCAACCAAAAGACAAATTGGTAAATTCCCATTATCTTTTATTAATGTGATGATTTATTGGTGAGGAATAGCAACCCCATATCATATTCCACAACAGTTTTTCTTTTTTGAAATAGCGTAGGACTTTTGATTGCCATAGAATATGGCTTTGTAAAGTCATGTTGTTTGTAAAGCCATAGAATAAGCTATTGACACATCTGAAATACCAACTACATTTCAGGGCTCCTTTACCTTCCCACAGCTACCATTATTTCACCATAATCTATCTTTATACAGATTCCATATAAAATGCATAGAAGGTAGGGTAGGTGTCTCCGAATGTAAAGAGACTGAAGTCATTCCTGAAACATTCCTGAATCTATTGTGCTTTATAGCTCAATTGACTTTGAAAAAAGAATTATTAGATCTAAAGAGATGAAACCCAGTCAACCAGCATGGCTTTTTAATATGAAAAAAAAAAATACCCTGTTCTACTTTTGTGTATACAGGCAGTATTGTTATTATTATCTAGCAAGTATGTCAAGGGCGTGCATGCAACATTCATGTTAAAGGGGAACATTCATACTAAGCATTCAAATTAAGGGGAACTCTCATTAAAAACCAGGCAAGTGAACTTGCTTTTCATACAGAAACCCCTGAGGTTTATCTGGTGGTGCAATGTTGCTGTGCCCAACAGCATGTATTAAGCAGTAAGCTGTGACAGAAAGTACAGTGCTGAAGGTTAAAATATGACTAAAGGTGCATTATGAGTCACAGAGCTGAGAGCATAGAGATTTCAGCCTGGGAAGCAAGGCAGTCATCTCCTGAAAATGGACTGCCCAAAGTGACTTATGATGATTGTATAAATATAGAACAAATGTAATGCTATGGTTAACTATGGGTTCTCAGATCTCAGGTCACTTTATTACTTGGTTGGAGGTAAGCACTGAGACAGTTGCCTGAGGTCTCGGAAGCTCTGTAATGCTGGCTCTGTCTCAGGTGGTTATTATAAACAGCAGCTTTGGAAACTGAATTGGTATTGTTTCATGGCCAGGGATGTTCAGAGGCATGTCTTACACAGTCATAAAGCTTATGGTGGATGCAACTAATAAAGCTCTTCAGCAGTGTAAGGGCTCCACGTACAACCCACATGTTGGAGTCCCAGGAGTTGCCTGGCAAGGACCAGCAGAGATGTCAGCATGAGCCAGACAAAGAGAAGGGGGGGACTCTTCTCAGCCACAAGCCCACTCAGTAGCTTCCAGCCTCCACGCAGTTTCTAACTCAGCTGCGGTTACAATTTCAATACAGTTGCATTATCAGTAAAAAGGTTTGGCAAGATCCCTATATACATATTGACTGGGAAGTATAGATTTGAGTAGTTAATTTCTTAAAAATTTCTCAGTGCTTGAAGTCTAACTCACTGAATGGCTTTAACTCAGCTGATATGAGCCTCATGCCCTGTTCCATACATTCAGGTATCACATAAATTGTACTATTTTGGAAGCAAAGTTAATATTACTTAATGTTTAAACAGTAGTTTGAATACATCAATTTAATGATAAATCATACATATTATAAAAAAATCAAACTCTGGCTTAATATCTGGAACAAAGCCAAACATAAAGTCTTATCTTTTTTCACCATAATGTAGGACTTATTATAGACAGTCATTTAAAAAACAAAAAACAACCTATACCAAATTATAATCTAGACTATGTCGGTAAAATGAAACTGTCAGCTGTTACTTAGAAAATCAGAGGTACTGGGTTTTTACTTCTTCCTCAAGCCTCTTGAGAATGTTCTTCTAAATTCTAAATTGATACAGGAATGTAATTAAGACGGTGTCTCCTATGTATTTGAATATTCTGAAGTCCATTTCTTATTTCTCAGTGATCAGTATACATTTTGGAGTGTATGAATGGTTGGGTCTCTTTATTTATAGAGTTGTCTTTACTTACAGAGTTGTATTTTGTGTTTGCCTACAAGAGCTGCAGGTTAATTCAAACCTGAAATGACTTCCTGTGATACACCACTTCAAAAAACAAGAAGTCGACACCTGCCCTGTTCAGGAATAGCTCTTCAAAAACGACATAAACAGCTTCTAAGTGGAAATTTCTACTTATGATTAAGCAGCTTAAAGAAGCACTCTAAACCCAAAATATAAAACAAAGGTTTTGCCAAGTGCACAAGCCTGTGAAGGCCAGTTCATGTAAAAAAAAAAAAAATAACCCAAACAAAAAAAATTTATTTATTGATTTAATTGTTTTAAAAGGTGAAATACATCATGTACTAGCTAATTTATAGTGCTTCAGTAGAGGCAGAAGTAGTGACATATCCTAACCAGCATGCCAATAACCACCAGTGAGGAGAGTGGTCCCCAGGCTTTGATCCAACAACCTAATGTTGGAAAACTGGTCAGAGGATTTTCTGAACAGCAATGAATTTCCCAAGACATATTCGTTCTTGCATAACAACATCTCTTGCTTTAACCTTTTCCCCAAACTGTGAGCTGTGAATCTCACACAATAATTTAGAAATTTAATTTATTAAAAATGTTGATCTTTGTTCTCTTCTTCCTGTGATCAATTGACTTTCCCTTTAACTGCATTATCTTAGCTGAAGTCCGCAATGCACCATTTCTTAGGCTGCTTTGATGAAAAGGCCTGAGGCTCCTCTTATTCATCTCTCAGGTTAGGAGCTTATTTTGCCTTCAAAAACATGCTATAGGGCATTTATATTTTTATAGAAAAAAATGGTCTTAACTAAAAGTTAGTTTAAAGTGCTTAACAATAAAAAGAAATAGAAGAGAGAAACAGTAAGCATAACAATTCATAGAAACATTCCCTATCTCTGCCTGCATTCACCCTTGTCGTTAGGTGCAATGGATAAAATTACATTAAATACACATTCAATAATATGCTCCCAGGCTTGCGTGCAGATTTCCAGGATTTTTTTTCTGCCTTTCTTCCAGTGTCTTTATTGTCTTATCTGTCTTGCTTCTCTTCTCATTGTTCTTGTTGTTATCAGCATTACGTGTTTAAAGCTTTCATTATAATCTGCACTTTTTCCCACAGAAAATTTCAATTTGTAAGAAAACTAAAAGAAAAAAAGAGAAAAGGCTGCATATACAAACACAGAGGCAAGCCTCCAATTCAACTAGACATAACCATATTCCTAGAATAAATTAAGCACTTTCTTTTCTAAATTTTACTTAGCTTTACTATCAAGCTTTTTTGAGATTCAGAAATATCCAGTTATGGGTGCAAATGTATGTTGTGTATGGGTATGCGGGAATAAAAACAAAAATTAAAAACAGCTTACTAAATAGGTATGACAAAGACTCTCTGGCTATACTTGAAGACAGTGATCCCTAACAATATAAAGAATTAAAGTTTCTGTTTTCCTAATAAAAGGCAAAGGCTTTTTCCCTAATAAAAGTAAAGTTTTTTTCTGTGCTATACTAAGAAGCCAGCCATGACATGGTGATGGCTGTAAACATCAGAAAGAAGCATGAAACACCAGGCAATTCTTGCATTTGCAAGTATTGGACTGAATTATAGGGCTAAGGCTGCCATCAGACTAGCATTGAATTGGATAAATGGAGAAACTGAGAAAGGGTTTGGAAAGAGACTACACTGGTAATTTGAGGTCTATAATGATGTCCATTACAGAAAAGAGAATGGTGTGAAATTTAATGTGCAATGAAGAAACCTCTGGAAACCTGCCTGCTGCTTCTGTGTAAATCACAGAAGGGAACAAGTTCAGAAATCCTTTAACTGTCTGCATATGTGACATTTCTGAAAAGCTGTGCATGTGAGCTGAAAAATGGTTATATGTCCATGGGTTGAGAAAGGCTGAATCATGGATTACCAGGTACTACAATGCTTACCCATGTAAGAGAAAGGAATAGTCCTTTCTATTGCAGAAATTACATGTGGCATGACACAAAGAAAGATTAAATTTTCATAGCTATCCATTCCACCCACTTTTTCAATTTGTTAGCTATCATGTACTTTGTCAAAGTAGCATCAATAATTACTGTCATATTGAGTCTTTAACTGTTTGTGGAATGTAGTTAATTTTCATGTGCCTCCAAAAATCAGATGCTCATATTATGATTTGTTAAATTACCCAAATCATTAGAAAGGTCTTCAAGACCTTCCTGTCTTTACAAACCACCTCCACATACTCTCATGAAGAATAGACTTTGGATATGTACAGTGTCTTCCAGTATTGTTCCTACAGATGCTATTTATTATAAGTATCTTTTTTCTACTCTCTTAATATGTACATCGAAATATAATGCTAGTCCTTTTCACCATTATTCTAAGTTCATTCTTTTAAGTATTTCTGCTTTCCAGGATAACCTCATTAACATTGTCCTATATACTTTGTTACTGTGCTCTAGCAGTATTAAGATGTTCCTTCTTTGGTGAAGAGCAGCTTAAGCAATACAGTCAGCTTTGTACAAGTGATCTGCCTCTTTTTATTATTTAAGCACCACTTTCATCTTTGTGACATTCACAACCAATATCAGAAAAGGGTTATGTTTTCTTCCCAATAAAAGCACCAAATAGCACAAGGGCAAGCAGCCATCCTAGTGGGAAGATCTGAGACAGACTTCTATTCAGTGATCATTTTCCGTGGAGAGGTGCAGCTGGAGCGCCAGGCATGGTTTTGTCCATTTTATATGGACCTGCACTGGTGTTATGTGATATGATCTCAAATTCTGTTCCCCACTTTGCCATGATGTTGTTTTCATTCCCTCTCAGAAAACAAGCAGCCGATGAGGTCCCACCTAAGATTAGCTGGCTTGGGACAGAACATGACATTGAAAAGTAATGTAAGACAAAACCAGTATCTTTAAGGTCACATCACTGAATATCGTCTGTCTGTACTGCAGCCTCATAACCTCTCTGTCCAAATATTATGAAATAAAATGTTTCTTATTGTACTTTTATGAAATCAGGAATATTTCATTCAGAAGGCTCATATTAAGGCCATAGCCCTTCGTAATGTTACTTCCACAGGTGTTCTCCTGCTACTGTGTCTAAAGGGATAAATAATGTAGACATTGCCATAGTTATTGTAGTTACAATGTTATCCAATCCAAATTTAATTGGAGTATTAAAATGTATGCTACTTCTGTGAAGGACAGTCTGCACCTTAGGATTTTTTTTTTAGAACTGGTAATAGTCAAGCTGTTTAAAAAAAAGAGATTAAAATTAAATGTGTATTTTTCTCCACTGTGCTGCATCTGTTTTCTGACAGAATGAATCCTGCTGATCTTGGTTTCAAGGTTTCCATTCTGTGTGCTTTTAAACCAAGGTCAAGCAGCAGGCAGCAGAGGGACCTTGAAGGTGTCATTGGCTAGAAATGCATAAGCTTTATAGCTACACCACTAATTATTTATCATTCATAGAAAGAAATATAGATGGGAAAAATTATATAGATACTGATGTTTCTGTAGCTGTATGCACACCAGCATGGCAACAGTCAGATGCTTTAGATTATTTGGCAGTGCATATGAGTATACATGTATGTTTATGAGCGATTACAAATGTCTATATGATGATATATTTTCCTACCTCTTTTTCTGTGTCCAAAATGAAATTGTTTTCTGTATGTGCTATGTTGCTCATACAGACAGTCTAAGAAGCCTGAGAAATATCTGAAAGGAAAAATCATTTAACAAAACTGTCTGTCTAGTATGATTATATACTACTATGTGTTTTTTCAAGATGGTTTCTTTTCATTAGAAATAAAGGCCTTGGAATAAGGCCTTAAGTCTGAGAAGGCAGACTTTTTTTTTTGGTGGAAAAATAAAAAATAAATAAATAAATAAACTGGGGTCTCTTCTGTACTCCCTGTTGTGTTTTTCTTTAATTTTATAATTGTCTTGAAGAAAGTGCAACATTCTTGTACACATTACCAGTAACTTATGGCTTCCCATGCATTATCTGTTTAATTTGAATTTAGAACAGATTTTATAGGAATGGTTAATGTTCAGCACAGATATCCTATTTGTCTAAGACAGATGTGACTTCTGAAAAGCAGCAGGCACAGAGCTTTACATTTGTCAGACAGAAACCACGCAGAATGACACGTTGGACTGTCAGGAGAAATTTCTTTTTTACATAGACAAACCTTCTGGCCCCACATTGTCTGTGTCTCCAGCTTAGCATAGCAGCAGTTATTTCTCATCAGCTGTGGCTACTCTTCTGGGCAGTGGTATCTATTAGCATGGTATAGCCAACCATCCTGACTCCTCAGTTTTTCCAAGCCACGTACTAGTTGAGGTACACCACACTTCAGCCCTTGGCCATGGGAAAAGATATCCCCATGACATTGCACACTGAGGTCTCACTCACCGTGGCACACTGACCAGGGTGTGCATCCAGAGCTGGGAACTGGGAAATACATGTTAGCTCCATAGGTCAGATGTTCCCTTGAGCACTGGATGCTGGTGCTTTTAAGCTATGCCTACATTAGCAAATAATGCAAACCAATGGAAGTTGATCTCCTGATGGAAGCAGTTGATGCTGAGCACCTGTCATATATACCATAAGTGTATTGAGGGGGTTATGCCAGACTAGCTTTACCCTGTCTTTGTGGATTAATTGTTCATCAGCAGCTGAAGTGTCTTACATAGACTCCAGGACAGTATCTGCTAATTCACTTTCATCAAGGCATTCAGTTTGCATCCTCCAAGACATTTCTATGATATGAAGTGCAATAAACAGATAAAAATGCAATCCTGGTTCAAAGTAAAATACTAAAGTACACACATGGTCATTTCATGAGTGTGGCATGTTGAAAAATTGGATCTATATGGCTTTCTGCATTTCTGTAGTTGAAGTATGGAAAAGTATTTGGGCTTCACATATACAGCTATTTTTCATAAGAAAAAACTTCAGTGTTTGAAAGAGAACATGAGTTTGATTCATACAGTATATGGCTTTTTTATTCAAAATGCCACAAAACTCTGAATTTATGTTGACTAAGTAAAAAAGTTGGAAGATAAATTCCTTTAATAAACTTCTTCCTCTTCTTCAATGTGTGACTGAAAAGCTTTCAGTCCATCTATCAAAATCATCACTGATCTTGGCAAATTCATATTGCATGGATTTTCCAGGGAACCACGACATTCCCTGATTATGAAATAAAAAGTCAGAAATATCTTTTCTTACACACACCAAAAACCAACCAAACAAAAAGATACTCAATTTAGACCACATTACAGCACACTGCTTTTTGTTCCTTGTCCCTTCTAAGCAACTCTGTGAGATACAGGTCACCTCCCAAATGTTTTCCTTGTATGGGAGAAACACCTGCTTGCCCACCATCAGTGCTATGTAATGCTTTCGTACCTTTCTCAGTTTCTCCAAGTTGTTCCTCTCAGGTGGAAGTTGACGCTTCCTCGCTCCCTTTGTTTTTATGATTACTTCCCTTTTTTTTCTGCTTTACCTGTTTGCTGCTTGCTTTTCTCTCTTTTCCAGAGCTATGAGATCCTGGAGTAACGTTCCCATCGTTGATAAGAACAAAAATCCCTCATTACTTTTTAGATTGATATTTGATATCTGCATGAAGATGACAAAGGACACAGTATTTGCAGACACGCATGATGTTACTTTGCCCATGTTTTGTCATGAGCCAAAGGTTGTAGCATCTGCCACCTTCCTTCAGCCATCATTGTGGCAGTGACCCTTCCAGCAGGCAGGCTTGTACATTTAAGGACTTTGGTGGACCTATTGTAGCCGCACAGTTCCCAGACTACAGAGAGCATTTTCAGAACACCCTTATGCCTACCTGTAGAAGGCCATGATGTGCTATCTGTGAAAAAAAGAGGAATTAAAAGGCCTCATTATTTCTATTACTAGCCTTTGAAGGGATTTAAAACAGCACATCTCAAATACTATTTGTTCTTTTCTCTTTTTCATATCAGAGTTAAAGGCAGAGTTTTCTGTCTTCCTTCAGCCGCTTTCTTTATTTCTCTGGTCACACAGCAGTTTTGAAGTGCATCACCTTCTCCACCAGACAACAGGAGGCAGATCTGGCAGAACAGCTATAACCAGCCCCACTCCTGCCCAGATTTGAAGACTGCACATGAAGCAATTGCTGTGCTCCCCACATTTTCTGGATCATAGGATTCAGAAAGAAGCAGTTCCGGTCTTGTGTCGTGGAAGGAAATGTGTGTTTGGTTACAGACACTACAGACAAAATAAAAGACTAGTTCTATCACTCATGCTGCACTAACCATGACAAAGCAGGTGGGACTCCAGTTTCTGGTTGAAACCCTGAAAATAAAATACTTTAAATCATGGTAAAGAAATAAAGATTGGGAAAAAAAATTAGATTTGGGTGACTCTAAAGAAATGTTTTCCAGTGTTCTTCCTAACGTAAGGAAGATTGCATTTGAGATTAAACATTTTCTTCAATTTTCAGAGTATTTACCTGTGGTGCAGGGGGGAGTGAGAAAGAGGAAGAGATCCCTTTAATCTCAAAACATCATTTGACACATAAAAGTCAGGAAGTTTTATTTAGATTCTAGTGCCATGAGGACTGGAACTAATGAAATTTGGTTTCCAAAGGATTAATTTCTTATAGTTGAGTCTCTGATGACTAAGGTGATGAGGCATTAACTCCCACTGAAATGTTTCCCTCCTTCAGGATATGCATCCTGTTTTCTCTGTGTATGGAGTCTCAGATACTTTACACAAACTGAGTATTTACTTTAGTCATTTTTCAAAGTGATGATCTGTGACTGTGCAGTTTTCTAAATGTACCCCATGCTTGGGCCTTTACCCAGCACTGCTGTAGCTTCTCTTGGTACACCAAGTGTTGGGCACTGCAGACTCCGTATACTGTGACCAAACTGCAGCACGGTTTTGCATAAGATTCCTTACAAAGGAAAAATACCTCAAATAGCATGTTTTATCAGAAATGGTTTTTGAGCACTCCACAGGGAGCACAGCTAATCCAGAGCTTTCTCCACAGGCACTCTCCTTTTATGCACCAATGGCATCTGTAATGGAAATGAGACTCCAAAACTGCTACTTCTAGGTGGAGAAAATGGGAAGGGAAAATGAATCCACAAGGCAGTTTCATTAGCCAAAAGTCAAAAGGCTTTATAAAAATCTTTATAGTGATCATTGAGCTTGTTAATATCTCATACTGCTAACTGGGAGTGGACATATGACATCTGTGTTGCTTTAAATGTTTTGGGAGTTTCTGAATATTAATATTGGTTCTGCCACTATTAACACTGCTGGAAATTGTGGCTGATGTGAGGTCATCATAATCCTGGATATAAACATCAAAACTTCAGATTAATTGGATTTGTTGGAAATAGCACTGCCTGGATAATTCTTGAGGTACCCTGAGAAGCTTTAGCTCACAAAAATTTCTTTGCTGCTTCTTTGTTAATTTATTTCCCTGACAATTAGAGTGAACACATTCCTTTCTTCTATTGCCTTTTCATATCATCCCACAGACTAGCAGCATGTCAAGGTTGCTGCGTCTTGCAAAGAGAGTGAGAAGTTAATCTATTTCTTGTCAGGAGATGTGTGGTAGCTATGAGAGATCCTAGTTTCTGTGTCTTTCATAGGCATCAGCACCGGTATGCTCTTCCAGCTGCACTTCCCTCCTCCTTCCCTCCTCCAGACTCCTCTCCTGCCGAGGTTGCTTCTTCCCCCTGCAGCAAGTACTAACTTGTTTGCTCTGTTTTTCTACCACTAGATTAAATTATGCCTGTTGATCAAGAGTAAAACCAAACACAATCTTGTAGTAAATAATTCCTCTGTGGTTAGCCCATTTGTGTGGGTTTTTTTTCCCAGTCATACTGAAATAAATAGCAGTCTGGCCACTGAAATCAGTGAGGACCCCTTAATCTAGCTTTGTGTTATTATTTCTGTTCTGTGGGAACTGTAATTTCTGTAGAATTTCACTCTAGAAAACAGATTGCTGGATTTTCCAGTACAGGGGAACCAATGAATGACTGAACTATGAACCACAGACCCAGCTAGGCTGATGTCTGACTGCTGCAGATGAGCGCTGGAAAATTATTGCAGCTGAGTTGAGCCAGGCAAAGATTCATATATTTTAATCCATGCTGATTAAATAAATATTTTTCCAGCGACATTTTACATTGCACAGGCAATCTGGTCTCTTCAAAGTTCCAAGAAACACTAATCGTAAAGGGGCTGCAAGAGTCTTTATTAACAATTTAATTTCTCTAGGGTATTTAATTCAAAGCCTCTTAATACTGTGTTTGACCTTTCCTTTCCTGCAAAGTTATTTAATACTGCTCCTAAAACTGATTTTGGGGACACTGCATTTTTAACCTGTTTTTTTCTTTCTGACTGCGAAAGGCAGCTTGCTCTCATTTTTTGCTTCCAGAAGCTATCTTGGAGTTCACAGACAAGAACCTCAAATCTTCAGAAGTAATTCTCTCTAGTTTACTAATGTACATACTTAAGCCCCGGTCTGCCTAGAGAAATGTAGTCAGAGTGAACTAAAACACAGAAATGAAATTACCTACCATTTCACATTCCCTATGCCTGGTGTTTAAATGAGGTCACGTGAAATTTGACCTGTAGTAAAATGTCTATTTATATATCAAATAGACAAAAAATTGCATTTTATACGGATTTATTTCCACTAAATTTCATGGGTTTACAACATCTTGAAAAAATTGTAGTTAAACAACGAAAAATACATGCATTTTATACCATCCTGTGCTGGTCTTAGTACAAAGAATTTTGCTTAGCAAATGAGCTTCTATTTCCTCTTATTTTATAATAAACTGTGGGGAGAAAAAAAAAAAGAAAAGGTTGATATTCAAATAGACAGTCAAATGTTAAAAAAAGGTCTTTCAGTTTTCATACCTTTTGCAGTGTGACTATTTTATCCGGCCTTTATTTTAGCATGAGGTCTGCCCCCTGGTTCACTTTCCAGGCAAGTAACATAGAATCATAAAATGGTTTGGGTTGGAAACCCAAGATCATCTAGTTCCAAGCCTCCTGCCACGGGCAGGGACAACTTCCACTGCACCATGCCGTGCAAGACTCCGTCCAACCTGGCCTTGAACACTGTCAGGGATGGGACACCCACAATTTCCTTGGGCAGCCTGTTCACCACTCTCAAGCTGGACACTCCCAAATCCAGGACCAGGTCCCAAGCCAGGAGCCAAATCCATCAGGATATCAGAGCACCGAGGCATCCCCTCCCACCTTCTGCTCTTCCCTATTGCTCCCCACCTCCAAAGTAAAGTGTGATGCCTGGTTTTCTTTTGAAGCGAGGTCCCCCAGGGAGCCCCAGCCTGGCCCCCAGGGCAATCCTTTGCTTTCAGCCATATTTCCTTTCTGCTGCACTGCTATACCATGCTCTGCAGGGCCTGGGTCCTTGAGGTCCAATTATTATTTCTTAACCCTTCATCAGCAAATCTCTGAAATCATCATCATTTCCAAATGCAGACAAGCATCTCTCTACTTGCCTCCTTCCTTTCACACAATGAAATGCATGCCTTTTATTACAAATAAATGCAAATATTTATTAGCAATATATGCAGCCATTATTATTGTTCTCCTGATTAATGCTGTCTCTGAGGCAATGGCATGTGAAATACTGCTTATAGCATCCCCAAGTAGAAGCAAAATTGCTCTTAAAATGTTCTTTGCAGAGTTTAATACAAAGAACAAAAATAAATAATGTCAGGCCCTTGCCAGGATCAGCCCATTTTAAACTTTTCAATGGCACAAATCATCATTAATGAAGCACTTAACATTACACTTTCGACAGCATAGTATAAAAATTACTGCATTCATCCAAGTGATAAGAAGAAACATGGCAGATGATAACTTCTGGAGGGGAAAGATTTACACTCTTGTAACAAAACTTTATGTGTTGAAGTTTACATTAGAATAAAGGAGAGGGGGATATTTATCTCTTAAAAGCTTTTGGGGGAGACATTTGGAGGAAATTGTATATTTTTTTTCTCAAATGAACAGAAGAAAGATCAGAGAGCAAGGACTCAGCAGTAGTGAAATCTGGCTTGCATCATCAGCTATTTTGATATAAAATACTGTTTGGAGTCATAGGACATAGATATTAACATTATAATGCAGAATAAAGTAAATTCTATTATGCAAGTTCCCTTGATACATAGTTTTAGTCTCAGTTTGTTCCAAAAATAGCTAACAGTAAGCTCAACAGCTTGTATCTAATGCTTAATTTCTTTGCTATTTATTTGTAAAAACAAAATACCATGCTCTGTGTATTAAATTATGCATAGACAACTCAAGTTCATATGCCTGTAAGACATGGATCAGAACAAAGATTCCCATTTGTGATGTAGGATATGAGAGTCTGGATGACAGTCTGTGAGAAGCTAGAGGTTTCACTCACCTGCGCTCACACCTATAGCAGTATTCCTATGGAGCAGGGATGGTGGCTGAGCAGGTCCTGGTAGTGGAGGGGGACATGACCTGTGGGACAAGTTACTCAGTGCCATAAGAGAGTCCAGGCTGCTCTTAAGTTTTCCCACCTGTTCCTTGGTGGGAAATAGGCTTTAAGCCAGGACCTGGTTACAGGGGAAGAGGAAGAGCTCTGTAGACAATAATTAGTGTGTGTCATCGGAGGACAGAAAAGTGTAGAAAAGATGGAGGAAGCATCCAGTGAAACCAAAACAAACAAATATTAAATTTCGATGCCAAATTTCTCCTGCAAAGATTTTGAACAGAAGCAGCACAAGAAAGAGGTCATCTTTGGCTTTATTTCATAATGCAGGTAACTGAAAAAGAAAGATTTGGGTATTATGCCTTCCAGCCAAAAAAAAATCCCGCAAATAAGCAAAACCAAAACCAAGCAAACACATAAAAAAAACCAAACAACCCCTCTCCCCCCCCCAAAAAAAACCAACACCCCCCCCCCTCTAAACCAAAACAGCATTAAACATTGTTGATAATGCTCCACACTGTTCAGTCCAGTGAATGCAGAAGCTAACATATCAGAAATGGATACTCTACAGAGGACATTTGGTTGTGTTCTCCCATCAGAAGTGTTTTGATGAAAACCAAAGCAATATACTATGCAGAGAGAAGAGTTTTGCTTTCCTGAGCTTATAAAGATAGCACCTATGTTCTGAAATTCAATTTGTCAGCTTATCAAGAGGAACATTTACTCTCCTCATTGAATTCAACAGATTGTGATCAATTCCTACTCACAATAATGTGGCAATGTTAAACCTGTGTATTTTCTCAAGCTTCATCTACTAGATTGAAAAATCGGGATTTTCTCTTGATTTATTAACCAAAGTATTTCTAAATTTAGTTCTACTTTATTTTCTGCCCAAGTACCCAATCTATTTAAATCCTGTTTGTTTTGTTTCACACTTTCTCAAAAGTTAGCATCATTCGCTTACATATTTAGCATATCCTTTGCAGAGAACAGATTGTCTTTGAGGAAAGACCATAAGGATCTTAAAAAGTATTCTCTGCCCTCTGTATTCTATACAGTCATTCTCTAGAGCATCACAGATCCTCCCAAATGATTCTATGATGAAATAACATAGCAGCGAGAAAGGCAATAGAAAATTGTCAGGTATTCACATATTATTAACCACAGACAGTTTAAAGAAAGCTGGCATGAAATTAAATTCCTGTTGTTCCTAGATTAATATTTTGCTGCTACCTGCGCCATAGATTGTTTTACCTGTCAAATTTATAATCTTTATGACAGTGCCTCAATAAGGAAAAAGAGACTTAGATTTGTGCACAACTTTCTAGAAAATGCATCACTAAAATGCCATGTAGAACTGAAAGTATGTGCTGCTCTCCTTTGACCCATTAATTTTGCTCTCTCCAAAATGGGTTAAGTGTTCCTACAGCATGATTTTTCTTTAAATATAATAATTTAGAGGAATTGGTGTGTAAAACACATCCAATCTTAACAAATGTGCAGCCATCTACCAGAAATAAGGCTATGATACTTTGCCTACTATTTTGCCATATAATGTTTTCATTTGACCCATTTTCTATTAGGATTCCTGATGGTTGCTGTGGGAAACCAAGACAGTCCTGAACTTGTGTTAAGTTGAAATATGTCCCTGTGGTTATTAATTTTTTGAAACATAGGGCTAACATTTATCAGCACAGAAGCTGGAGAAGGTAGGGATTACTGGGTATGTGATAAATGCTGAGCATGAAGGACTGCTAGAAATGTATTAGGAGGGAGATTTTCAAAAGCAAAAATAGGAGTTAAGTGCCTTTGAACATTACTGAGAAGTTGGTAGATGAGCATCTGTATGTCAGTTAACATAATGACAGTGGGAAAGAATGAAAAATAATTTGGTCATTAGAGACCTGTTTTTTAAATGGTCTTCAGTAACAGTTTTATACTGAGATGAGTTATTCTAAGGGTTCATCTTCTTTTTTCTTTATCTTTTCCACAGATTAAAATCATCCACTTGACTCACCTGTCCAGTTAATCAGTACAGCCTAGTTGGAGATGAAAAAGCAAGCACTGAGTACAAAACTTTACTATTGGGGCAGTCCCCTCTAATCTTACTGACTTTCTCTCCCCTCTGTTGAAGTTGATTTGTATCCCACCTGTTTCTGTATTCAGTGCCCACACAGCTCTCTTTTAACGTTTTGCATGACATGATGAAGGAGTGCCAATTCTGGGCAAATATTGCCCCAGTATTTCTGTCATCATATCACCATGACTCAATGCCAGCCCTTGCCATGGCCAGTGGTAATTGTACATGGATACGCATTTCAAGTTCAGATTGAGCACTGAGCGTTGTTGAGCACTACTGAGGCAGCCTGTTTAGCCTGGAGGGGCTCCGAAAAGACACGTAAAACTTTGATTTTTTTGTCCCTTTCTTTGATGCATGACAGCTTGACGGTACTCAGTGAATGTACTGAATACCCACTGTGTAAAAAGCAGGCTATACAAACTGAGTACATGATAACACACTGCCTGGAAAGTATTCAGGGACCGAGCTGCGCCTGCATAAACAGCTCCTGAGCAGCTACTGTAAATCTGGCAAATGCAAAAGGCCTTTATGAAATGAGGCTTGTCAAGCCCTGAAAGGAATATGAGTGTTTCTTTGCCTTGCTGCTCTGAATGCCAGAGAAATGTTTCCAGCAAGGCTGAAGCAGTGCTCAGGCATTTGGGCTGTTCTCCCAGGGTTGCAGTGGAAGAAGGGCTGTGCTGAGACCTTCAGCCAGCAGCAGTGTCAGCAGGAAGGGTGCAATTGTGTGGGTCTTCAGCCAGAGCCACTGCTGCTGCATCCACAGAGGCACACAAGGAGACAACTTTCACCTCTGCCTAGGCTGAACAAAAAAAGTGCAGGGTAAAAGCTCCTGCTTTGGTGGGGTTTTTTTTATAATGGATGTGACATTATCTTTGTAGCTATTACATGACATTTTGAGTCCTTCTGTGGAAGGTAGTCTCCATTAGAAATGTTATTGCTATTTATTATTTTCCATTTGGTTTGAGGCGCAGTTTATACACAAAGCAAGCTATCTATCTCATGGCAAAATAGACAGCCATGGCTGATAGTTTGAGCTGAAAAGCAACCGTGACATTTAGGGGCTCATTTCAAAAGTGATAGGCACTCTTGACAGCCTAGGGAAAAGATTTTATGCAGCTCATAAAGATCCTATGTTACCTTCCATCCCAGAGACATGAGTCATGCTCTGTCTGCCAGTACGAGATTGAACTGTCGCTACTGTAAACACCATTCTTGTGAAGACTGCTTTTCAATTTGAATACTTAAAAGCATACATTTGTTGGCTAGTGAAACCTAATGAAAGTAGGAAAAAAGCAGGGTGAAACAGATAAACACACAGAAACCTGCCTGAGAAGATGTGCACCCGTGTGAGCTGAAAGCAGGACCAGGTGAGGCACAAGTGCCCACGCTGCTCACCACTGCTGCCGACAGACATGTGACAACACCTGCAGAAGCTCCTGGTGAGAGACATTGCGTGAAGAAGTGTGGTTTGTTTTGTGTCTGAAAGCAAAGACAAAAATATACATTTGGTACATTCATTCACTGGTAAGAAAAAAAAAGCAGGAGTCCCAGAGAGAAGAATCTATGATCTTTTTTACTACTGACCTTTTTAATATCAATACTGAATTACAGAAAGGATCCTCAGTAAGAGCTTAGCTCTCTTGCTGCTCAAAAAAAAAAAAAAATCTTTAACAAACTAGTGTTAAAATTCACAAGGAAATTTGAGGCAACTGAACCATGTTTTTCTCTCCCTACAGCAATCTGAATAATACCGAGTACATAGCTTAATGTCTTTCTATAATCCAACAAACTCCCATGGATAAATTCCCTCTTTTCTATACTTGAATGCTCTTCACAGAGTGTCACTATTTATGCACAGAAAAGGTAATGATTTAGACAGCAGTTTCCAGCAAGCTTTTCACATGCCATTCTGTCAGTAATCTTTATTCCAGGATGAAGAAACATTTCCAATGGTCCACTGAGATTTTACAAGACAGATTACAAAATTAAGGATCTACTCACTGTCTTTAAGATCAATTTTCAGCTGACAGTGATATGATTTAATGCCTAGATTATCTGTTTTTTATTATATTATTTTATTTTGTTTCTTTTTATATTATTTTATTTCAGCAATAGGTTGCTAGCTTTGTAATCCATGGATACACAGGATGGCTGTATCTGGCCTTCTTAACTCACAGCTCATCATCTTTGGTCTCAAGAGTGAAGGCCTGTGTAATATACCAACAGTTTCCTATTAACACATCAGTTTCCTACTCAACCATCTCATGTTAGGAAACTCAGACGTTCTCTTCAAGGTCGTAAGTACCTGGGCAGAAAATCCCAAGCAGTACCTCCAACATTTCCTGACAACTCCCTTGCTACATCCCCTTTCCCAGCTCTTCCTCCAGCCTTACAAGTAAATGCCGTGTCTCTCCTGCTGCATCTGTGAGCCAGCTCGTCTTGCTCCCTCCTTTTCCCCTCTCTCTGTCATCCCCTAACTTTTCTGAAGGTTTTTGCACAATGCGCTCATTTTGAAGTAGTGTTTCTGGCTGCCCCATGTGCAGAGAAAGTAGCACAGTGGCTGAGCAGCTCCCTTTGCGCTCCCATTCACAACAGAGACAAAATCCCAGCTGAGCAGCCAGCTCCCTGCGCTGCACCAGAGAAGCCCTGCAAAAGCAATGGAAAGCCCTCAGGCTTTCAAAGAGAAACTTAGCTGTGTTTTGCCACCTAGGTGTCTATCTGGAAAATCCCCTGAATTGATAAGTATTCTTGGGGGTTTATTTGGCTTATGCAGTTGCAAAAAAACGTCATAGTACTAATGCTCAAGACCATTTGTTTCCAGTCTGTTCTTAATAGTAGAATTTCTTCTTTACAGTACCCTACCTGATGTCTGTGTAAGAGGCTCAGCGTCATACGAAGTGCTGCATTAATAACACCAGTACAACTACACAGGTCCTGGTGTCAAGCAAGCAGTAGGGCAGCCCTCCTGACATTTGCCTGAGGGGGACAGAAACTTCGGCTTGTCAAAATGCCATGTGGCATCCTTCAAACCGTTGAAAGGGAATTAAAATACAATTCCTTAGCACATACCGAGGTAAGGGGGTTGAATGGCCACACAGCATGCCTTTACACAAGGAAGGGAAAACCAAACCAGCCTGAAGGCTTTGAAAGCTTGCTGATATATTAACAGATGTCAAGGAGATCTTTCGGATTTAGGCTTTTGACAGATTGCCATTTTCTACATTCTGCAAGCAGCTAAAAACTAGATAATTGTCTGTGTATGCTTCCAAGTTCTTACGGCATTTTTGTATATTTTCCCATAGCATGGATTTTAAAAGCTGATACTGGTAAAACAATGACACCTTGTGGCACAGAAGAGTAATCAAACCCATACAGCCACACAGCTTTAGCTAAAGCATGGCCAATAAATAGATTACATTCCCCAGAACTATTTTGAGTTACTGATGAGCTAAGTTTTAAGCTAACAGTTTTTTCTTAGATCTCTAACCTAAAATTGTCCTTGATGTTTACAGCATTTGTAAGCTTCCTTCCAATTATGGGAATAATTTAGACAATCGTTATTTAGGAATACAGCAAATTTCCAAGTTAGTTCTGTAACTATTCTTGCAATGAAAGAAATAAAGGTTTTCACTTATCTAATATATTCGTATTACTAAAAACCACACAGCATAATAGTTCATCTTTTCAGCCTTTCTGACTTTATTTCAGGCAACCAGGTGCTTTAAATTACACCGGTAGGGGAAATGTTATGCAGAATTGCTAACAAGAAAGATGTGATGCTTGCTAGTTTTATGCAAATTAAAGGGAAGACTCCAGCTGTCCAGATTTTTCTCAGCAAGGGGGAATTTCTATTCTAATTATTTTAAATGGGCATAACTGAATGGAACAGATGTGGCGCAATGTCATTTTAGAACTCTGATCAGATTTTGGAAAGTTTGAAAACAGTGACTTTGTTATCAACTGTATGAACTCAAAAGACTGGAGAGGTAATAATTTGAAGACAGCTCTTCCTTTAATTTCTGGATCTCTTTAAATCATAAATCATTAGCAAGTGTAAGTGGGTGAGAATTCATAGGAACCAAAAAAGAGCCCAAGATTGTAGCAGCCTCTTGTGTGAAATATTTCAGATTTCATACACTTTGTAATTACTGTCCCATCTGCTGAGTGCTGCCTTTCAGTATCAGCACTAATTGCTGACCTTACCAGTGGCTTCTCTGACCTCCATTTAGATAAGGTATACTGCAAATTATTGGGATTTTGAGTGAATGATGATCTGATTAAGATGACTGGTATGACATTATGCAACTAAAATATTATGCCTGCATTCATATATTTTAGAACTGTCTAAAAATTAAAATCTTTTTGTAGGCATAATAACATTGCTGGGACAGCACTTCTCAGTTCCAAGGGTATTCTGGGGACAAGAATGAAAACCACAATGTTATATGAAAAGTACCTCATAGTCAAAGAAGTGGTACACAGGAACAAGGTATTTTAGGTGTCTCTGTCATTTATCACTGAGAAGTTTCAAATCTTGACACCATTTTTGCATCAAGAGGTAATTTTTTTCCAACCTGATGGCAATAAACTATATGTTTTACATTGGCATAGTGGAAATTACAAAATAAATCTTAAATAGTGTTCACATCAAACATTAGACAACAAACAAGTCAAATGTACCAGCAACGGCATATGACTAATAGCGTACTTCTATAAAATGTGATGCCAGGAAAATCACTTCTCCTCTTGTAAAGAAGCCCGTACTAGCTAATTATTGCAAAATCTAATGACGCGTTAAGTAATTGGTGCTGTGGGCAGTGCACATCCAAAAAATCATAGAGCTTGTCTAACACACATTAAACCAAAAAGACCACTCTTGCACAGTTGTCAGGACTGCAGTATAGGCCTTGGCATGTGCTCAGCCACATCTCCTGCCTTTTGAACTTCATAGCCTGCCATGGGGCATCCTACACATAATCACCAACAGGAAGTTAAGTAGAGCGTTGCTGGGAGATTTCTTGTCTGATAGGAGTGGTATTGCTGGTCAGTGGGTCAAAGATGTGACAATTTATATGTCCCGTTTCCAGTCCCTGTAAACTTCCTCTGCAGATAGAGACTAAACCAGTCCTCAGTCATATCTCTGCTTTGCTAGCTCTTGTGTAGGTGCGGAAGAGCAGAGGGCAAGTTCATCACAGCCAAGCCTCTTCTCACCTCCTGCTTATTTCATAGAATCATAGAATAGTTGGGGTTGGAAAGGACCTTAAGATCATCCAGTTTCAACTCCCCTGCCACGGGCAGGGACACCTTCCACTAGACCATGTCACCCAAGGCCCTGTCTTACCTGGTATTTATGCCCACTTTCACCTTCACCTGCATTCCAGCTTTCCTGGGTGCTGCAGTGTTTGTTGCATCCAGCAGTGCTACAAAGCTCACAGGTCAGTCTTTCCACACTCATCACACACGTGCTTTATTGCTATTTTGTAGCAACCTGTATTTGGGTCTTTAAGTTGTGTGTGTTCTATACTCATCTTGGTTTACACAAGGTCACTGACTTCAGTCAAGATTTCTGGGTTTGCACTTGCAGTAGAAACATCAGAGCTCAAACTGTCTGGATGCTGGTGTTCAAAAGAACACAAGAATGCTGGAAAATGACAGAAAATAACAGTTATTATGCTTATGCACAATAAAACAGCTGGGCAACTCCAAAAAATAGATGTCCAATGCCTCTTTCTTACAGTGGCATGGAGATAGAATATTTACGTCCTGATCTCCAGACCAAATGAGATGCTATTACCTTCTTGATGTCTCTGTGAGTCATCAGAGGAAATAAGTTGATAAACATTAATCTTACAAGAAAAAAAAGTTCTCACATTCTGTTTTCAAAGTCTTAGGAATGAATAAAAACTAGCACTTTCACAGCTCATAAATGAGAACTAACTGTCCCTGTTGTGAGTTTGAAGATTAATTTAACCTCCCTTTGTCCCTGCAGTGGACTACATCTGTGGCATTTTTAATGTTTTAACACCTTAAAAACAGGAGTAGATAAAGAAATACTGAATCTTCTAAAATCCCTACACTTCTGACAAGTACCCAAATCCTTCTGCTTCATCTGACATTTTGCTTCCTTGGGTTACCTACCTTTTGACTTGCAGACACTTCAACTGGGAGAGCAGCACTCCACCAGATAACCCAGGGGTTCAGGGAAGTCTGGCTTTGGAAATGTCTGGATGCTGAAAGCTTCAGGTGCCAGTGAGACTGTGTGTCATCTGCTCAGAAAGCCTACAAAATCTGTCTGCCTAGTAAAACCCCTTTGAGAAGTAATGACATTTTAACATATGCAGTATGTGAACTGCATGTCAGGATGATGATGCACCCTTTTACCAGCCTTTTACAACTCATTTCCTACAGCTCCTGCCAAATGTGGGATCCTAACGAAAAATAATGAGATCTTTCCTCTCCATGGGCTGTCTGACACTAACATTTGAACTAGAATTAAGAGCTCCTAGAGCTCTTAAAAATCCTCCCATGAAAATACAGCCACAGGAAAAGCTCCAGAAAATTATCCTGGGCAGAATTAGCATCCAGCAGGTGATAGATGGCATGGGGTCAGATTTCCCACCTTGAAATGGGACAGAGAAACTGTTCAAAATGTAATGAACACTTTTCCTCCTCCATTTCCACACCCTTACATTCAACCTTTCATACACTTGCCTTGTCAGCCACATAGAATATGTGCTGGTTGAACACCCTTCTGCTTGTGGTGAAATAAGTAATATTGTGAGTCACTTAGCCTTTGTTGAGGTGAAACCAGTAAGAAACAAATGTGGGTATGCTGCTGAAGACATTGGAAATGTGGACTAGGACAGATGGAGGATGTACAGCCTGAACTCTCACGTAGCGTTTGTGGCACTGAATCTGGACTGGCTTCTCCAGGTTTGAAATAGCAGTAGAGGAGATTTGGTTTCGTTGACCTTTCTTACTCTCTTTTCCTGCTCCACACATCAAAAACAAGTTTTGAAAGTAGCCTACATTTGGCAAGTGTAATGCTGCCTTCTTTGTTTAGAGGTATTGTTTCAGACTCTCTGCAGACTCAGAGAGATAAGAAAATACCAGTTATTAATGGTGGACTTGGCAGTCCTGGGGTAATGGTTGGACTTGATCTTAAAAGTCTTTTCCAACCTAGTTAATTCTATGATTCTATGGTCACATCCAGTTTCAAACTTTCCTTCACAACCATTTTGTACAAAAAATTACTTTTTCAGTTAGCTAGTTCTCTTTCTTGCATGATCACATTGGAGGCTTAAGACGTGTTCCTGTGTTTCTAGTTCTATGTTAACTTCAATCATTTGCTGTTCATTTTCAAATACTTATTTTAGCCTCTAACTTGCACATTAATCAATAAATAAACCATATCAGCATGCCCATTACTGTACTTTATGAACTTGTGCATAATGAAAAGATATGTCGAATTCACATCAGCTTTTTGGGCGGATGAGAAGTTTGTTTTAAAACTGTGATCCACGTGGGACTAAAGCTCCTGAAGGATATTGCTTTGAATAGGATCTTACAATCAGAACACATCTAAGTCAATAAATATTCCATCTTTAAAACTGTGTTACGCAATGTGTTTCAATTACTGGAGCTGTGGACTAACATTAGCACTGCACAGGTCAATTTAGCTAACATGTTTCTAAATGCATTATGGCTTAAACCTTACAAAAAGAATTTTAAACCAAATTGCTTGAACCATGAAAACTTATACATTTTTAGCTATACATTGAGATACATTTTCACGACCCTAAATATAACCACAGTATTATATCAGACTGTTAATGTGAGGAATATTTACATATTTCCCCAGCATTAGCCATTTGGCTCTTAAATTCAATTGTGGCTGTTGCATATATTAACGCTAAAATCCCTTAAGTGTATTTTTTCCATTTCTGAGAAGTATCCAAATACCTCTGCTTCTTTTTAATATTAGTGCCCTTTGTTCAACATGTTCACCAGACACAAAATTTAAAAGATCAAACATAGGAATCCCCCAAACCTGAATAAAACCAAACTGTTTCAAACACTCTGATGAAAAGACTTTTCATTTTGCTTTGCTCAACCTTCAATCTTTCAAAGGCTAAATGTTCACTAGCTCTCCAGTCACTCATAAAATGCAAAAGAGAAATAACTTTGCTTTGCTTCTGTAGTTCTTTTAATGCTTGTTATTTAGATTCTTACACAGAACTCAGTCACTTAATGTCTTGTGTGCAATGATACCTCTACCATTTCAACAGTGTGTATACTGAACTAAAACTTGATCCAAAAATAACTTTTTTGATGCAAATTTGGGCTATTTTTACTTGCAGGTGAAGTACGTGTATAGCAGGTGAAGACTTGCTCTATAGCTTATAGACAACAAATGCAGTGAAAAGGAAGCAAAGGAGGTTGAACAAATGAGATTGGACCTACCAATCTTTTGAAGTTCATTCATGCTCTTTAGCTTCTGCACCATAACTTCATATTTAGCACTGTATTTTCTATTCATAGACATAAAATTGTTCACTAGTAATGAAAACCTTCATGAAAATAAAACTTTTACTGAGAATTAGTTTATTTCAGGGCTAATATCTTGCTACTAGAAGACAAAACAACCTAAAACCAAAAGCTCCTATTTGCTCAGCTTTAAAATTGTCTTACACTGGCTGTGCTTGATCCTTTTTATTTTAGTTTTATGCAAACATCAATGCTTTTTCATATAAATCTTTGCAAAACCAGTTGTATGTTCTTATGTTCAACCATTCTACTAAGAAAGAACACAACTGGTATGATACAAGACACTCCTTAGGACACTTTTGAAACCCCCAAAGACCTGGGGTTAAATCGCATTCCATTTATCCCAGCCTTCCATGCCTTTATCACTGAAAATATTGAGTAGGCTCATTGGGTTTAATATTGAGTTGAAGCTGGAGAGCCCAGAGGGGGAAGCATCTGCTCCTGCAGCAGCCCAGCCACTGCTAAAAGAACTCCTTTCCTTTGGGTAGAAGGGACAGGGGAAAGTGAAAACTAATCTGCATCCAACCAATAAATCCTGTCTTAAATTTGTTTCTGTCTAGGAAAGATGTTTCACACAAGTCTTGTGTGGTCAGAAGAGGTTTGAAATCTTCTAAACTTGCCTAATCCAATCTAGCTGCTACCTCTGAATGATTTGATGTCCTCGTGGCTTATGGAAAGCCTCCAATCAGGGCAAGAAATCAATGCCGTGTGATTCCATTTAAATGGCCAGTCGGTATGCACAGCTTGAATTTCAGCTGAATACTCACAGCAAGATGTTCGCAAAGGAATAAAAAGCCAATAGGAATTAATTAAAATACATCTTCAAAGGAATGAATGCTATAAAATAACATTATCCTCCCTGGATTTTCTGCAAGCATAAGCAGAAACAGGAATCCTCAACCTAATTATTTATGTTGATTATGAAATACAATTTATTGGTTTGAATACTTAATATTTTTAAAGAAAATGTGTCTCTACTTCCCTAAAAACTCTTTACTCAAATAGTCACAGGTTATTCTACTCCTTGCTTGTACACTTGTAGTAGATATAAAATTGAGTTTCTATCTCTCATTTCACTTGCAATATTAATTTCAAAATTCACCTGGGTCTGAATCAAAAGCTATCCAGGGTATACACACAGTTTATTGCACAGACTCATCTGTGACCAAATGATCATAATTAATAAAATCTTTATTTGTCATAATTTCAAACATCCTTTGCACATCAGCTTAACAATTAGTCTAGCTGTTTGTAAATAATGGCAGAGTCTATATTTTCCCTCTTAAGAATGGAAAATAAATTCAACATGTAAGACTGAAAAGTTCAAGAAGAGGTTTTTTGCTTAATCTGCATGTGGAAGGGTTCTGATGGCAACTTGCTAGGGGTTTTTTTCTGCAACTCTGTTTCCTTTGCATAACTTAAATATCACTCTTTTCTAGGTTCATTTGAGGATTTGAATCTGTTTTCATTTCTGTGATTAGGCACAAAAAAATGCTTAGTGGTTATTGCTCACCCACGATCTTCACCTTAAAATATTCTTTTTTAGATTGTTGTCCTTCCTTACTTCTTGTAAAACAAAACTTCATTTATGACTAAATTTAATGAGAGGCAGAAAAAATATGGAGGTTCGTCAATTTAAATTTTCTTTTCCATACTCTCACTTCTAAAGAATTGCTTAACAGATTGGAAGGCTGTCAAAGTGCTCTTCCATTCCCATACCATCTTGTATTTCACTTGTATAAATAAATTAACTGATACTTCTAAAATAATTATTTTTAATGAGGAGTTATCTATTCTTTTTCATAGGGAGATCTGTAACAGGAATATACAATTAAGAGACAGAAGTTCAGTGATCCAAAGCCTTTTTATTCCCCAAGGTGCTATGGATCAATCCGAGTTCCTACTTGTTTCTATACACACTCTAATAGGTCTTCTGTTTCTAGAGAGTATTTCTGAACAGTTAGCTTCACTTTGAAGAAATTAGAAGCTTTTCAGATGACCTTTTACATTCATCAAAATATGTCATGCTAGATGCAGTAGGCCTTTCTTCTGTTAATTTGCAGACAAACTGAATGAGGATAGAAAATTGATTCAAGTTAGTTCTAATGATGTGCACCAGGAAGACTTCAAAATTATGCCTTAGGTCAAGACATGGAGAAGGAACAGTACTAAACGTAGCTTCAAAATATTGTTCATACTATACAGCTTCTCTGGAGCTTTTATAAAAATACGTCTAGCTACAACTTCTGATCAGGGAGTAAAAAAGGCAAGATTCAGTAACATCTACATGCATTCTGCCTACAGGGCTGCATACCTATTCTTTTCCCTTAAAGCTCACAGCTCAAAGACAATGGACTATCTTGTTTCCCTTATTCAGTATCTATAAGGTATTTGTCAAGGTAGGAAGCAATCATGGCTTCCTGTTTGATTAAAATTCAGATGTACTCAGCAGAGTACATCCCCTTACAAGGCTTACCATACAAGGAACACCAAAATTATGAGCTTGCTTTCTTTCAAAGACACGGATCTCTATTTATCAAGCACTGTGAAATATCAGAATTAGATTAACTCATCACTCAGTCTGAACAATGAAAGAATATAGTGTCAAAGAGTCTTCAGTTTTCTCTACCTCACAAGTGAATTCAATTCTTCCTTTTGCAAATGGATCTGGACATAGTGCCTTTCAGTTTTCTTCCTTCCAGACTGCATTGCTACAGCTGTCTGTAATGTAGAAATGAAGGCAAATATAAAATCTGTATTTTGAATAAATCTGTTCCTTCAAGGGCTGCAAAACAGCATGCAGTCACAGTAGGCTGTAAGGACCATGTGTATGCTGGATTAGGTTCCATGAAATTAGATATCAGGCTTCTATGGTAGCGTGCCTTTAATCAGGACAAGCTGCTCTGAAGCATTTTGCTTGTTTGTTTCTCCATGCCCCACTCTGACAGGCAGCTGAAATCCAGAGGCTTGATTTTCAAAAGCATTCATATTTCTGGCTCCCACTGCAGCAGATGCAAGCAATACTACAGCTGCGTTCATGTGGGACAAGTCAGGTCACCCAGGCCAGAGTGAGATAATGAAGAAGTGGAGAATTCAGGCACAGTATGTAATACATGTAAAAGAAATTTAACTAATTCCAAGATGTTTAAAATAGTCTCCAGGGCATTCTGCCTTGGAAAAGCTTTCCCATCAGCAGCATGGCTATTATCTTTTAAGTGTGAGGAAGGAATGAGAAATTACTATCTATTTCTGTTCTCCATCTTCATTTTCAAGAAGAAGAGGAGGAGAGAAAGAGAAATAAGGAGGCTGGCAGGAAAGTTGCCAGATCTTCCTGTCCACAGAGGAGTTGGGAGTCGGCTATCGGGGCTAGGCACACTTCCATTGCCAAACCATTGCTCAGATCCAGAAATCCATTTAGACTTTGAAGAAAATCCCCATCCCATAATAGTAAGCTTTTTTTCCACATAATATGAGTATACTTCTCAACTGCAGTCTTTTCTCTTTGTTATTATGTCACTCTGTAAACCAAAATTGAAATGCTAGTATAAAATTGAAAGTATAACTTCACGTCCTAGACAGCTCAGGAGACTTTTGGCATGGTAACATGATATCTTTACTCTTCTTTCTGTAAGTCTCTCTGATATTTGGACTCCACACCAGGAAAATCCTAGAGAAGTCTCTAGAATAAACACTGAAAGGTGGTAGTCTGCATTTTAGCCAAAAAGTGGAAGCTGTATGCGAGGAATTACAAGTTACATCAGAACCATTATATCTCTTCCTGTCTATTTCCTCCAGTTCTCTAAACATGTGTGGAATGACCACTCCATTTAAAAAAATCAGTATGCATCTGGAGCCTCCAGACATTTCCTTCAGGTCTTAGCTGTCTCAAGGAATTATGTCTTTAAAATTGGTACTACTCATGTAGCTGCCTTTCCTTGCAGATTTACATTGTGCATGCTGGATCAAAATGCTTCCTGGGCTTCTCGGGTTTCTCTCTTTAATTCAACACTTCCAGTCCCTCTTTTTTTCTCTCATCTGAATAAAACTTCTTAAGCTCTTCTCTGCTCATGCCTCCCAGTTCCTGTGATCTGAACCCATTACTCTTTTTCCCCAATCTCATTCTAGTTTCACTTTTTCTCTCCAAAGTCTCATTCCTGCCCACAGCTCCCGTGGTAATTGTTCACAGAACAATTTTGCTGTATGATTCACCAAGCTGTTCAGCAGCCCCAGTCAGCTCTCCAGAGCTGTTTTCACCTAACACCGGTCCTCCTCGGATCTTTTACTGTTTGTGTTTTTCCAATCTAGTAATTGCCTGGACTTCTTTCCCACTTGTCCCTTACCAAAAGTAACAACCTTTTCCATGCCCACCCAGATCTTCCAGTTGATGACAACTTGTCACCTTAAGGTATGTCTTTCCTACCCTCTTGCCTTTCTCCTACAAGCACTATTGTTGAGTCTCCCTGTGCTTCAGTCATGACTCCTCAGTCTTCCTAGACAAACAACTCTACTTTGCAACTCAGTTGACCACAGCTCCAGACCCTTTCACATCTCTTACTTACCACGACACTTTTTCCTATTTACACCTCTATTTTTTTCTTCATAAAAGAACTGTTGAGCACCCCAAACTAAGATTACATTTCAATTTTTCAGTTTCATGACACTATACCTTTTCTTGTTCTCATTGTTCTCCTAGAATTTTTCCTTCTTTTTTAATTTGATTTTCTCTGTTCGTCGCCATGGTTTCATGTTTCCAGTATCATTTCTTTTGCATTTCTCCTGAACTCCTCTGTATTGTTACCTTCTCAGTACAAAAATGTTGTATTCCCTTTTGTCTAAACAACAATAAAAAACCCCAATTCTGTTTGTTTTCCCAACAACATCTTTCACTTCTTCTTTTACCTTAAGTTTATTTTGCATGCCATTCGCAACAGCTGTCCATCAACAGATACAGACGGTTCTTGTCCAAGTTCTCAGCTTCTGCATTCTCAAGCAGTACAACATCCTTCACAAACTCAGTCTGGCCTTCCTCACCTTTCTACAAAGACTGTTTTATGAATTCCTTGTTTTGATCACATTATCATTCTCTTTCCATTTCTCCATTGCTATCCCATCTCCACGTCATCAGACATGAATTAAAATAAATAAGGTTACATCTCCTACAGCCTGACCCTATCCCATCTATCTAAAGCAAACAAAGTAAATAAATGTATAATGATAATAATGAATACAACAACATATGCATGGAAACACGCTACCTCCAAAATCATCAGATTTGGATGTCTCATGTTGAGATCTTCAATATAAGTAGGAGCACCTGGATACACACCTTCTCTCCAAGTTACGATCATGCCACTGAAGTTACTGTTCATATATTTTGAAGCAATTTTCTTTCTTTGCGTATTAAAGGCTTGCATCTGATGTTCTTACTTAAACTGAATAATATTTTGTTTCATGACTCAGACCATTGAGCTTAATGACTTCAAAGAAAAGTGCTACTTAATTGGAGTAGAGATGATACAACTTGCATATAAAAAATCTTGCCTTTTAAATACATTTTTTTCTAATTTTTGTTTTCCTCTTCTTTTGCTCTATTGCAGCTTAAAGTATGTTGGTCACATCTAATAGGCAAGGATCGGAGGCTGTATGACTTCATTAGATAAAAGAATGTATAATGGATTTTTCCAATATGCTGCTAATCATGCAAGCAGAATAAGAAACAGATCACCAGTGAACTTCATTTACAGTGTAAGAAAGACAATTGGCATGCAAACAGAATGCAATCTCAAACTGGCTTATCTTCTTACAACTGTCTTTGAACTTTAAACACAATAGAATATTTTGTATACATAAATGGATCAATAACCCTTATAGTGTATGTAATGACAACTGACATCAGATTAATTGACTTTCACAAGTACCTTAAGATACATGATGAAATCATTAGAAAATAATCATGTTCCTGCCTGAAAGGTAATGTATTATTTTACAAAAGGATGAATCTATTATTTTAATCCTTTCAAGTTGATTTATGAATGTGATTCTATCAGGTACAATTCTCCTTTGCTGCAGTCTTCAGAAACATATTTATTACCAGAATTTCTGTTTTCCATAGGGGTCCTCTAAACTATGTATTCAGTCTGAAAATTATTTTGCAATAGACCATAGGGTAACAGAAACATCAGAACTTTACCACACTTATTCTAAGAACCATATGTTGGTCTAGTTGATTCATTTTAACTGGTTTTCCAATGATTAAATCTCTAGCTTCTTTTCTAAGTTTAGACAGTCAAGGCCTGAATTAAAAGAAGGAAAAAGGAAAAAAAAAAGCTACCTTAGGGCTGCACAGTATGTCATCATTGATTCAATTGTCTAATGTACTTGTGATATCCTCATTGCAAAGAAGAGCATATTAAAAGCTTCCAAGGCCGAAGGGATTATATTCCAAGAGCAAAGTAAAAGTAAAAGAAAATGGCAAGACTAGATGAAGTAAAATTAAATTAAGTAAGTGTTCACGGATCAAGACTGCTAAGAGAAATCGATAAAGCAAATGTTCAAATGTTTACTAAGAGCTGGTAGCCTCATTGGATTTAAAACTATGAAGCTGTCATTATAGGTTTTAGAATGTAGTTTGGAGCAAAGCAAAAGTAGTTGTGTGAATTAAAAATAACCTCCCCTAGTTCTTTTTTCTACCAATAAATACCTCCCTACCATTCTACCATTCCACCATTCCACCATTCTACCCAGTCTTAGTTTCATAGCTATCTGTTATGAACTGTGCAGCTTCATACAAAATGAAAGCAATTTGAGTTGCATACTTCCAAATAATTTCCATATGACCTTGAGCATACAGTTTTTGCCTACAGGTCTGGATAAAATTTGGCTACTGTGAGACAAGCTGGGGAGGATGAAATTCTCTGCAGAAGCAAGGTGAAGCGTTTCTGATACATGCATAGAGTAGCAAGGATATGAGGATGTAGTAGTGATAGGTGCAGTGGCTGATAGATGTGATCTGTGAATATTAGAGATAAGTTGTCCTAAGACATGGTTATGTCAAGTACGGAAATTTCTCTCTGAGTTCAGAAGATGCTAAGGTGTCCAGAGGGCGGGTAAGTCTCATCTGGGAAGAGGCACTGCATGCAGGAACCTGGAATTTCACTAGGATCATGAACCTCGTTATAAAGAAGATGATTTGGGGATACTGGTTGTCTATCCCAAAAGTAGGATAACAAGAGAATCAGAATATGCTGGAGGGAACGTAAAAGTAATGTTGATTAGGTCCATATGAGGTTTTGTTCACCAGCTGTTTGCATCCTGCCTCTCAGCTGCTGATGCCTGTTCCTTTCCTTTCTATCATTACACCTACCTCTTAGTTTGGGAGTCATAGACAATGAACATGGTGCTGCTTCTCAGGAATATACCATGAATCTCATGGCAGTTGATGGAGGAGTTTTTTTACAAAACAGTTCAGGATTGCTGGGACTAAGAACCACGGCCATCAGTATTTCCCAACAACTGGAACAGCTAAGGCAGCAAAGCATGTTGAGCGAAAGGGGGTGTGCGCACAGGGCAGGGTAGACAGGATGAAGGGCAGTGCATGAGGGGAGGATGCACAGAGCAAGGGGGTCTCCAGAAGGACTTTGAGTGATGCACACAGACAAGAAGGACACAGCACCCCAGAGGCCTCTCTGCTAGAGGTGCTTGAGTGAGTCACTAGCACAGGAGCTGAGTCCCAAACACTGGCTCTGGTCCGTGAACACCAAAGGGATGTTAGCTGCCACACACTGTCAAAGTAAGGAATCACTGGTTCATTTCTTAAAGTAGTTAGAAGCTGGGGATGGATGCTTCTAGATGTGCAGCTTAAATGTTTCTTATCTGTGAAGCAGCAAAATTTAGTCTTTGAAGCACAGTAAGAGCTTTCACCCTCTCCAGCAGCTCCTGATGCACTTTTCTTTCCCAAGGATGGATGCACTTTTCTTTCCCAAGGATGGGTGCAAAAGCAGGAGCCATTTTTGAAACTGTGCTACATACACTCTGATGCTGAACAATTACTTCACATTGATTTGTGATTGCCTAGATCCTCTCAGGATCAGGCTGGTCTTTTCTGGGCTAAATATTTGGAAAATGTCTTTTGATAGACTACCCTTTCCCTACCCGGTAGATTATGCCTTTTTTAAAATAATACATTCTAGGTGCACATAATCAAATAATGAAATTATGAAATTTCTGCTCGATTTCTCCAGATATTAAAGAACATGGCTGTGCATTTTTAATATGATCTTATTATTGGAAAAACTGGCTGCTCAGTGGTTTTTTATCTTTTTTAACTCCTCAGCTGTACCTCATTAGTCAAGCATTGTGCTTCTGAAGTGACACTTCAGCCAGCTTTTGCTAAAGAGGTCAATTACACCTTGGGAGTAATTGGTTTAAAGTGCCAGAACTGACAACTTCTAACCTCTCTTTCTCAAAACTGCTGATCCTACTGTTGCTAAGCCATCACTAACATGTTTAATATGTTTCTTTTTTTTTTTTTTAATAAGTAGTTTCTATGTAGAAAGGCATTGGAATTTCTCACCTGTGTTAGAATGGTGCTGTTCAAATGATTAGGGTTTTTGATGTTCTACCCCTACCCTCCAAGCAGGATCCACTTTCAGGCAAGGGAGCTTCCATCAATGAAAACACCAAAGTCAGCTCTGCCATCTGTAATTGTATTCTCACAGTTCTAGTTCTGGTTACACAAAAATGAATCTGGAAAAAAGCCACTGGAAAAAAGCCAGGTCTGGCTCTGTGCCTCATGCCTTTTCCATTCCCATTATTTGCTCTTAAGAGAGCTCTCCTATTACACTTTGTGTCTAGCAAGCAAAGTTCAGCAAAGGAGCGAAATATCTGGCAGTCAGCGCTGAGCCAGCTGAGGAGGGTTGTGGAGTTACTGTGTGGCTGCTGCTCCAGCCTCTGGTCCCTGCTGTCATCCCTGGGCAGCAGGAGCCCGTGCCGGCACACGGCTGTCTGGCACAGCTGTACAGCACTAGCCTGGCCATAGGTCCCTCCTATCTCCTGCTCAGCTATGGCTGTAGAGGGAGCAAATGAAACGCCACATTGGATGCTACAACTCTTTCAGCTTAAAAAAATTGCACAGGCAGACCTGGCGAGATGGCTGTCTTTTCAATATGAGGATGCTCCTTCCAGACAGGGAGTGGTTGGAAACGCTGCCGCCCCCCAGGCTTGTCTTCACCGGAAAATTGTGAAACCTCTTTCCTCAGCTCCCCGCCACCTCCCAGCTTGTTTCACAAACCCTGCTCTGCAAGGGCTTCCTCTGCCTCCGCATGGGTCCCTCGCCACTGCCACAGGAACTCTGCAGCCACCGCCAGCCTTCTCGAAGTCTCCCCATCATCCTCACCCTTCGCCAGTGCTTCCCAACAGATGCTTGGTATCCAGCTGTGCCATCTTACTGGTCCTTCTCCTGGCTGTCAGGGGAGCTAGGATCATCTTCTGCGAGGGGGGTGTAGGGGTGATGGGAGGTGAGAGAGCACAGGAGCAGGCCAAGTGTGGCATGTAAAACCACCAAATAGGGGGATAGCATGGCTGGAGGAGGGAGGGAAACCTCGGGGGAGTCCTGGGCGTTGTGGCATGGCAGAAGTGCAGGAGCCCATAGTAATCAGCCTTGTGGAAAGATAAAGTGGGAGGGTGACGCTGGGGGAAACAGCAGCAAGGAGTTCAATAATAAGTAGATGTTAACTCAATATGAGGCACTGCTAATATTTCTTGAGGGGATTTCCACTTCAGGCAAGGTAGTTCATCCAACATTTGCTTTGACAGAGATGTAAGAAGGTCTGAGAAAGAGCCTCAGGAACATCGTTCCCTTCAGTCTTTAGAAAGCCTGCTTAATATTCTGAAAAGTCACCCTAATCCTAATGTCAGCATTAATGCCGGGGAGACAGGGAGACAGCGAGCCAGCTCTTCCCAGTACAGCAGAAGCAGAAGTAATGCTGCAATGCACAGAATAAATTCTGTTTTGACCTAAAATTCCATTCCTCTATGTTAGTCATTTTTTGCTACACATTTCTAAACTGGTCTTCTAAGACAGTGATGGTTTCACTGAGCACAACACAGCTCGGGAGCTGGTCTTGGTCCATGTTAGCTCCACCAAACAGAGGCCAGCCCTGCTGACTTGCACTGGCAAACATCAATACATCGATTTAAGCTGCCTGCTGTGTCCACACTGTGTGTAATTAATGCAGCTGGAGAAATTCCTGCCCCTTCTGAGTATCATCCATAGCCATCATATTAGCCTGTCAGATACACGCTGCTTCTGTGAACACAGATATGCCAAGTGGACACACACCAGCTGTCATAGGCACACAGGCTGCATTTAACTAGGTGTGTGGCAAGATATTAACTTCATCAATTAGCAAAAGTGCATCAGGCCTTTCTTATCTCAGCATTGGTTTAAAATCTGTAATAAGTCATCACTGTAAAATGGTGAACTCCCTAACTTGGTAATCGTCCCTCCTGAATCTGGGAGAACAAGGGATTTCTCCCCTGTCCACACCAGTACCAAAGGTATTTTACAATAATTCTGATAAACGTAGTAACAAAACCTGCATCTCCTTACCCCCCTCCTGCCCAAGCTGCTCCAACCAGCTACTGGCAGCTGGTTACATCCTCAGCAGGTCCTATCTCTGAGAGAGCACCATGGTAGAAAGAAGCTTAGGGAAGGGACAGTCCCAAATAACTCCCTATTGCTTCAGTCCTTGAAAGGGCAGCAGAAGGGGAAAGAGCTGAGCCTCGGGGTGCTCCATTGAACCCACCAATGCTGGGAGGTCCCGAGCTGCTCCTGCCCTGCAGCAGCTTCCCCAAGGTGAAACCCCAGCAACATGCCTGGCTGGAGTCAGCGCTACAGCACTTTGTTTATTTCAGCTCTGGGTGCTTTGCTTTTTGCCTTCATCTGAACACAGCGATCAGAACATGAAATGCTTGCTTTCACATTCAGCACAAAGCCCAGCCTGCACTTTATATCCCTTCTTCCCTCCCACCACTTCTTCATATGGACAAGAAATCAGAGCCAGCAGAGGGGTTAAACCCAAAAGCAGGACCCCCAGGTTGCAACAAAATCTGACAACCTCCTTTTCCCTCTTTTCTCCCCCCACCAAGGATTTTTCTCATCACGCTGCACACCCAGCCTTCCTAGAGGCACACGCATGTAGTGTTCACCTGCCACAGTGATGGGCTTGGACTCTTGGGGGCACAGTAACACTACATATAAACAACAAAACTCCTAGCTGCTATAATCATGCTATCAGCAATGAGTAATATGTTCTGGAAAAAATTCCTAAGGAAGCTGCTAGTGTATGCTGATGGTGGTGGTTATAAACTATCCTTCTGAGATCAGTTTCTTGACAGTTGGTCAAAATAACAACCAACCAGTTACTGAATTATTCATTACAATTTTCTTTGCCTTCTTAAGCTATTTTAGCCATATTAAAATAGCCATATTATTAGGAAGTATTGTGAGGGTAGAATTCAAACTCTCCTCTCCAACACACACTCCCCAGCCACTAGAAATCCATCAACAGCATATTGATAAGCTCGTGTCAAGAAATGATGCACCCCTGGCTAAAAAATAGTTATTTAACAGAGCTACTAAAAAATTGGGATCTCTCTCTTTAAACATTTGACCCTGAGGCAGAAGAGGAGGAGAAGGAGGGAGAAGGAGAGAGATGATAATCGCATTAGATAACAACCTGACTCATGGTAATAGCAGCCTAATTGCTATCCAAGTGCTTTTAGCAGGAAACAGCCACACCTAGAGAGGCACCTGTGCAGAAGAAGATTAGTTTTAAATGGAGGAAGGACAGAGATATAAATGCACTTTCAGCCGAGCACAGTGGAATAATTGTTTGTTTATGTAGAAACTGCCTTAAATCCAAGAGCTACGTTGTACTACTTCACATAATGGGATGTGGCTGGTATGTAATTCATGCAAGAAGCAGGTACACTGCAGGGCTCAAAATGAAATGGGGATTTATATTTAGGCAGGGAAAAGAAAATAACCGTATGTGGGGAAGAAGTGGTTGATGGAGTCTTTCTGGAATAAGTCAACTTCTGCAATGATTATGACCCTTCCATGAATAAAATTCATAAGTGTCAGTCTGACAGTACAAAATAAAGCCTTTACTTGAATGTGGGTATGACTGTAGTAAAGTGATTGGCTTGGAAGAAAGCTGCACAAGAATTGGATGATTTGTAGCTGATTGATTTGATTAACCAAATATAAGTATCAAACATGCCCTCTATATGCAGGAGCCACACTTTTGTATGTTTAAGACTTGCCGCCTTCTCCCCTGCTCTGCAGCACATCATTGCTATAACTGCACTGTCCCCTGAGTACCAAGCCCCTGGTTCTTGTTGCAGCCCTCCAACATGGCAGCTATGGAGTGAACCCAGTAAATCAGAGGACCTTTTTCTGTGGGTCTAAGCAGACCTCTCCGCCCCGTTCTCTAGCTGCCCTGTGTTGGTTCCAAGCCGGGACGTCGTGGTGAGTGGAATCTGCCTGCAGGTTTGGCCACAACCCTACCAGCTGGGGGGAAATCAGGATCTGGACTTCTCAGTAACAGATGATAAAGTGCCATTTTGTTTGCATAGGACCTGGTCTGTGGAGTGGGTAGAGTTGAGTGTAAGAATCAATTATGTTCTCTGATGAAGGTGCCAAGCTCTTTCAGCAAGGGTATTGATTTATGCATTCAGCTCTGAAAGTTGCTTTCTACTACATCTTTTGCTACTAAAATTCAGTGATGTGAATGTCAGTAGGCACAAACAAAACCCCAATGTTTTGAAATGCCTTTTGTTTGCTTTTGCTGTCCTCTGCAAGCCATTTCATAGATTCTAGTGTATCCTTTTATCCTGGGAGAATTTTGAGAGATTTGTTGGTAATGGATTTTACATACAGAACACGTGTGTGCCTGTGCATTACCATGAATGGTATTTTCTCTTAAAAACAGCATTTTTTTCTGTTTTTAAATCGCATTTGATCACAGTCTAGAAATATCATATGCCAGAAATTATCTGTCTTGAATTACTGAATAATAGTATTTGGGTAGGCTGCTATGGCAACCAATACACAGTCTCTAGATTCACACATAAAAGGTTATTATGGTGACTGTTTTTTGGATACCCCTTCATTGCACAAGCAGGAAAATATACTGAGTTTTCCCAGTAACCTCTGAAAAGACAGCAGCAATAGAATAAACTGTCATGTTTACTATTTTGCATTTGTTTTGAATTATAGGTAAGGCATGTCTTACATTAAAAAAAAAAAAAAGAAGAGAATAAGAACACAAAGGCCAAAACAACATTGTGGAATCTAATGTGAAAAAAAAAACCCATTAATATTTATGACAAATTAGTATTAATATTATACTTGGAAACCAATGATGGATTGGCATTGATAATATGTTATACATTATACAGACCAGAAGTAGGTAACCATCCTTGCTACAACTGCCACAAGGCAGCTCTTTTTCTTTTTTTTCGTCTTTTGTAAGACTTAGTGAAATTTTACAAAAAAGGACTGTCCTATTATAAATACATCAGGTTCAAATTATACATATGATACACAGCAATGATCCTAACAAAAGAAGTGGTTAGCCAAGCTGCTGAGCAGTCTGTTTCAGTTTTCTTTCTGCATTCAGAGGAAATGTTCACATTATTCAAATGGGTTTTGGAATGGCCCTTACTTTTCAATGTGCAATTCTCTTAAAGGAGAATTCTTCTTCCTTTTCCCCCTTTGTTATCATCGCTATCCCCACACAACCACTCCACAGCTGCTGGTCTGTAAGTAGCTGGCAAAGGCAGTGCCTGTCTGTGACCACAGGTCATCGGCGACCATTGTTATGGTTCAGTCCAGTGCAAGCACACAGGTACACATGCACGCTGTTTGGAAACAGTTTGTCTTCACAAAAACTGTTGGTAACTTTTGCACAGGATGACACCAACTAAATAATCAGGGTTAGTGCATGTTTCCGAGGGATGTCAGAAGTAAAGCCACTTGAGGCAGGGAGATGAACTAGCTGACATCCTAAATTCTGTATTTGTGTGGCTCTGCCACCACTGGGCTTGTGCTTGTACGGGTGTAAGCCTCCACTCCACACAGACCCAGGGGTAGGATGGCAGACTCCAGACAGAGGAAAGTTGAAATTGTATGTCAAGCATGTAGGGAGGAAGGAGTGTCATATGCTCTTACTCATTTTTCTACAAAACATTTTGAAAATGTCTGAGGCTCAGTAAAATAAGCCTTTTGGGAAAAACATTTTTTAAAAAAAAGGCAAAAATCAAAAAAGCCCAACCCAGTAAATCACCTGCTCCACAATAGGGACTGCAGAGTACAGATATTTTCACTTACTTAATACATACTGAAAAGTTTAATTTAAGTGGTAGATGGTAAATGCATTTTAAGAAGCAGAAAAATGTCTTAAGAAACTATAAATTGACCTTGCAGAACATAAAAGCTTTCTAATGGCAGAAATGCAAATAGTATGCATTAGTGTGGCTATTACTGGGAAATATGCAGACTAGGTGTGCTAATTTCTGAGGATATTTTTCCACTGGCTATTTGTAAGAAGCGGCTAATGACAATGTCCTTGGCCTTAGTGGTCTCCATATTCCTCTCCCGTGATATCTGCATGCTGATTTGATCTACATTAGTCATGATAAGCTCCGAGGCCAGGATCTGAGTGGGGGATGCCCTGTTTGCTGTGCTATCCATGATGTACTGCTTATAGAGTTCCACCAACTTCTGTTCGAGGTAGTTGTTCAGGGCTGAGTCGGAGAGGGGTTGCTGATGGGGCACTAAGCTCACCAGCCGCCAGCATGAGGAGTAGCCTTGGGCCGGCTTGCAGCTGGTGTCACCGGTAGGGGGGACCCTCACGGACTCCATGGGAGGAGGAATCTCTGAAGACTCCAAGAAGGGGCCAATGCCACTATCACAGGTAAAATCTGTCGTCACTGAGCTAATTGGCATCACGTAGTCCCCAGCTATATGCAAATCGTTGTAGTTCTTGCAAATGCTTTTGCAGGAAGGTGGAACCAGGTAGGTGTCTTTTTTTGTCAGCCCCTCGCAGACATGCATAGCTGGAGATGGCTGCTCTGTTGCTGCGGTGTGCTGTGTAGGTTGTAGGAGATTATCCTTCTGCCTTCTGCTATGCTTGCTACCTCTAGAGCAGACAGAGGAAATGCACTTGCCAGCATATCTGCATCTCTGAAGAAGGCTTTTTCCTTGTGCTTCATCTGTGGAAGAATAATTAATGGACCTCATTTCATACACCACTTCCTCAGCCGAACTCTTGCTGTAGAGCTCACAGTTCAGGTCTTCACAAAGGTAGGCGATTCTGTAAAGGTAACCTTCCGACAGCATCCTTCACCAAAGGAAAAGAGCCACCAGCAGACAGAAAAATTACAAGAAACCATTAGTTCATTACAAACACACTGAGTGGTGATTATACTGGCAAGTCTGTTACTAGCTGCAAGGAAATGTTTCCAATTTGGACAATGAAAGACAAGAGTGTCTTTCTAAAAGACTTGAGGCAATGAATGAAGTGATCAGCTAATCTCCCTGTTGTGATGCTAACTCAATCACATCAAAGCATATTCTGTATAACATAATATATGGCATGTCCAGTACATCCAAAGACAGTGAGTTGAGAAGAGATGAACAAGAAGTGGTTTGTTGTCATAGTAATTGCTGTAATAGCTTACACTTAAATATCTGTAGTTTTGTCCTTAACTTCAATAAGAAGTCAAGGGGTTTCCCCTTTTTCTCATATGCATTGAAGCAACCTTTGTTGTGTGGTTTGTCAGCTGCCCTTGAACTATGTTGATTTGAGATTCATATTGAGAATATCACCCCTTTTGTTCCAGACTAATCAATGACTGTAGCTGTGGTTCCTTTTTCATTAACAAATATCAGATCATTAAATTAGCACTTTGCACTTCTTCATGCAAAGCAGATGGGAATTAATTGTCTCTAACTTTTAGACATGAAAATGTCAGTGTCAAATCAAGGCTTTTTGGAGGCACAATTCATCTGCTTTGTTTAAGACACCTAAATCGAAATGAGATGAATTGTGCCCTAGATTTGCTTATCACTCTCCAGTTACTATAAAAGGATCTTAAACTGACTACCTAGACACAGAAATCTGCAGTGAACTTTTGAAGGGACATATTTCAGTGCAATGCATAGGAAAGTGCACGTTTCAGAAGTACTCTGGCTCCTTCACTGTTGGATTGGTTGTGAGTACCACCACCAGCTCTGAAATCAGTTTTCCATTGGGTTTCTGCAAAGACACAATCAGGTTCCAGCAATCACTAACTTACTCCACAACCTGAGCAGGCAGCTCAGTCTCAAAAGCTGCACAAACATGTTAGTAATGAAAGACAGGACTCGGTAGCAAGGACACACATGCATCTGCACATCAGCAAATGTTCTGCTCAAGCTTTAGCAGCTCCATACCACATAATTGTTCTTTAATCCACTTCTGTGTCTTTTCTTTTAATAGATGTCAAGGAAATGGTCAGTGAGAAAGATGTCCTAAAAAAACGGTGTGGTCTAGCAAAAAGGAAGTAAATCTTAAGTAAAAATACATTAAAATAAAAACTACTCTTTTCTTTCTATAGTACAAAATATCTTGAGTGATAGAGGAACAAATAACTTGTCTTTGTTTTAATAATGACTACTTTTCTTCATTTACTATTTAATCCAATTATATCATTTTAATCCTTACTGACTCTGCAGATATGAACACATGTCCAACTTATTTGACAGTTGCCTGTCTATTTCACAACACCCGCTGTAATGAAGCACCAGAATGGGAACATCTTCCCACAAACTGTGAACGGGGAGGTGGCAGCTCTCTGGCACATGCTGCACTACCCCATGCTGCTGTTGACTGTTCAACTTATCTTTTCCAAGAGTGAAAGGACTTGCATTTCTTAGCAAAGTATTTCATGTGTCACAGTTGCAAGTACAAAATGCTGCACTAATAATAAATATTGGCTAAATCCTGTCCAAGCATGGATATAGACTTTACACCGATGTTAGGAAGGAGACAGCATGAGAAAAGAGTTTTCTCAGGAGTGGGAGGGAGGTAATCACTGCCACACTATGAAGAAGGTTGGAAGGAAAATGAACTTCCTTCAGAAGGAAATATTCATGGAAATTAAATGTGTCCAGACACTTCCTTTGGTGACCCTGGATCTCCCCTGCTGCTGCTAGTTGTGTGAGATTTCCCACAGGCAGGTAGCATCTCATGAAAAGTGATCTATTTACACAAGGGGGAGGGGAGAGAGGAAATTACGCCTGGGGCTTGGTATTCCCTGCAGTCTGTTGCTGTTGTCTTGCTTTAGTTTTCAGCTGTCATTTAGGTGCCACCCCAGAAATCTTAGCCAAATGCTGGAGCTACTCAGGTTATCAACGCATCCCCCTTTCTCTTCTCCTTCTCTTCCCCTCTTTTGCAGTGCAAAGGCTATTCACTTCCCCACAGTCATCTAGGGGCCAGATGGCTTGATTTCAAAGCCACCACTAATGTTGGCATGAATAAGTCTGGAATTGTTATACGGTTAATCCTATGCTTATTTTTAATGTGGATTCTGAGAAATGAGTGGAACGTATGGCCTGTTCACTGCTCAACCAGTGTAGGCAAAGCCGATTGTGTTCAGGTAGCATGTGACACTTCTGTCTTTCCTACTACCCAGATGTTTGTTGTTTCTGTCATAAGGTGATATATTAGAGAAATGAAACTGATGGTTTCATTTCTTTGCACTGCCTTCTGCAATACTTATTTTAAGAGTTTTAGAGCATGCTGTCTGAGACAGGAGTGGAAACAAAAGAACCAGCAAATTGAAAAGGATTAGGTTTCCACCCTGCTCAGGAGTTGTGTGTCTTGTTGAATGAGTTACAAGCTTACCCTTTGAAGCTGGCAAGGACTGTTGCACTAATCTATTCCCAGTTCTGCAAGGAAATCTGATTGAAGTTTTGATATGCAGTGCTGAAAGCCTGTGAATGCAAAAGAGACGTTCTGGTACTTAACATATAACCCTGTCAAGTTGTCATTCCATCATTACCAGTTGCTGATCACGCAATTGGGTCACCTTTAATTCTTGCATTTTTTTTTGTCCAATAAGGATGACAGTTTTCATTAATTCTACTTCTCATGCCCCTTTTCTTAATCCCCCTTCAATGCCTCAGTCACACGTATGTACCAGGATTCCAAGTGCATGGGGATTATATCTATTGTCTTTCAATATTTTGGGGTTCGTGCTCCTTAAATTCAGATTTCACTTCCCTCTTCCTGAAAATAACTGAATTACCTTCATTGCACAAGGAAAAACAGTCCCTTTTATAATTCTGATCTGATGCATTTTGCATGTGAGGTGAACAAAGAGATTTCTCCTTGTGTGGCTACTTTTCTGGTAATGGGAGCTCACTACATTCTACCCAAGCCTAATAGAGACAGAGGGAGAAGACTGTAGGGTTTACACTGTCTTTTCTATCTGACATAGTCTTTATTACTGACAGATAATCTTAAAAACCCATATGTCTTGCCTGGGGTTTTTGTTCAGTTCTTCAGCATAAGAAAAGCCTAAACGCAGGATGAATGTTTAAAGCCCCGTGGAAAATTCAGTGGTATTGCCAGTATTTTCTGAGTGGCAGCAAGTTTGCTGGGTTAAAATGCTTAGAGACGGTGCCAATGTTTGCATAAAGACCTCAGATTAGAGTCTGGGAGCAGGCAAACAGAATGGGAGTTCTTGGCTCAGGATAAGCAAAACAGCTAAGGAAAGCCTGAGAAGTGTACACAAAGAGGTATGATAAATTGTGTCCTATATACAAACTTGAGCAAGATGAAAAGTTGCTAGGGAGAATGGAAAGAACGTGCTGCCAGCTGGGATCACAGCTTGGTAGGGAAAGGGACATTCTTTTGCATTGCAAAAAGAGGGGATGGAAACTCATATAAGAAACAAGCTTGTTTTGTGTATGTCTGTCTTTCAGATCCCTACTGAAAGCAGGGCTCTGAATGGCACTGAAGTTGTGCTGCTAGTGGTTAGAGTTCAAGTTTTATCACAAGGTATACCTTAACTTCTAGCTGACTTACTAGGTGGGATCCTAGATGAGATTTGAGTTCCCCTGTCTCGAACTCAGATCCCGTGGAGCCATCTGTAGCATTTTTTCCCTATTTTAAGAGATGTTTTTCCAGGCTGTAGAGATACAGACAGATCCCCTCAGTGTGGTTTGGGATTTATCTCAGGTTGCAAGCAGGATGGGCTGGAGAGAGAGCCTGTGTGTGCTTCAGGATCTTCCACTGGTGTGAAACAGCTCCCGGGAAGCCTCAGTGCATCCAGTGTAGGGAAATCAGGAGAGTGAAAAAGGTAGTATAATGATCTGTGCCTATGGATGAATACAGCCTTTCCTTAATGCCTGAAACCCTTTTGATCTTTGGTATCTGAATCCCATTTGATAAGGGCTGTCTCCAGTGCCTGGGGCTGGCTTGCGTAAAGGTAATACTTATGACAGGAAACTGTATGGTGAGGTGGACACATCAGAAGGGAAAGCCATCTTACAGAGAGACCTGGACAGGATGGAAAAGTGTGTCCGGAAGAACTGCATGAAGTTCAACAAAGACAAGCGCCAAGTCCTGCGCACGGGACAACATAATCAAATGCCCAGTACAGGTTAGGACCTGATGTGGCTGGGGAGTAGCCTTGGTGAAATGGACCTAGTGGAGTTGCCACCATCTGGAGGTTTTCCAGATGGACAGGGTGCTAGATAATCTCATCTAGGTTCCCTTTCCCATGGACGGTTGGACCAGATGATCTTTCAAGATCCCTTCCAACCTGGGCTGTTCTATGATTCTATGATAACCGTAGCTGCTACTTGAGGTAGGAGCTGGCCTATTTTGTCCATGGCAGAAGAGAAGAGGAATAGCCAAGAGGTGCTTTCGCAGAAGCATCCAAACGCTACACACTGCATGTATAACTTCCTCTTCCTGCTGCTGCTGCTGCTGCTCTGGAAGGTCTGGGATCTGTAGGACTGCACCGTGAAGTTCTTTCAGCAACAGTCATGAGCCAAAACCCTTTTGTTCCCTCCCCCCTCTCTGCTCTGACCTTTCCGTCTTCTCACAGAACAAAAAAACACGAGCCCTGCTCATCTTCTTTATTCACATGTCAACAGTTCAAGAGACGCAGGAATGCTAGGAGTACCTCTCCCACAGGGAAATACGAGCTGACCTGGGGACAACAATTAGAGTAGGTTTGAGAGGATCTTGTATTTCAAGAGTATGTGGGAATGTCCTTGAAGGGCAGGCTGAAGGGAGCAAGTGAGGAGAGTCATTTCCCCAAGAATACATGATACTTTATATGTCTTTTTTATTGTTGAATGTCCTTGTTATACAAGTGTCTACCCACTTTTAATCACGCTAAATGGATGGCAGTGAGCTTTGGGAGCAATTGGTTTCTTTTATTTAGGAAAAAAATACATTCTTATTGTATTGTTTGAGTGCTGTCGTATCTTTCAGTGGAGTTGGGGACACAGGCTTCCATAAAAATACAATTAAGACTGTATGTGGGTAAATACAGTTTCTTGAGCATCTCAAATAGCTTCCCATCCAAGTCTGTTCAAGTTCCTTGAAACTTGATACAGAGTGAGCCTGGTTCATTTTTTTGCACATATTTCTTTATCATCCATACCCATAGAAAGTTGGTTTAGGACATCATCAACCTCGTTTGACAACATTTTACATCTCATATCCACAGCTGTAAGCAACAACATGAAATGTGAGGCAGGACAGAATTGGGCTCTACATTCATAATCATAGAATCATAGAATGGTTTGGGTTGGAAGGGACCTTAAAGATCATCTAGTTCCATCCCCCTGCCATGGGCAGGGACACCTTCCACTATGCTGTGCTTTCATGTCTTTCTGGAGTGGAAATAATCTCATGTTGCTGGATTTCTGTGTTTATTTTAATGAGTTCTTAGTTGTTATCATGACTGAACTATATGGACTGCGGTATTTTGTATCTAAGCAGTTGAAGTGAAGGGGAAATAAATTCACGTGCACTCTTACAGAAGAGAATACACTTTCTAGAAGTGAAAAGAATAAATGCTAAAGCAAGACAGACAGAAAAGGCTGAAGGGGTTTCCCAGGAGGAGTAAGGGAAATGGTGCACTAACGAGTATTGAAACATTAGTCACATCTGCCGTAGAGTATAAAAAGGAGGGGGGAGGGTGCATGTTGTATATGTATACCCATGTCAAGCTGCGTATTAGCAGCAAATGAAAAAATTCACTGTGAATCAGGAAAATACACTGATAACATGTTTATACCTTTTAACTTCTTCTTGGTTTGAGAGAAGTCTAAGCTTTTTTCTATTAATTCTTTTTTAATACAATGCCCAAGTTTATCTATTATGGTGCCTATTTTTACTTCTAATCTACAAATGGAGTACTCCCCTTCGAGGACATTATTTAGACAGCACACTAACATGCACAGAAAGACCAATAAAAATATCAGAATTATGATAAAAGCAACACATCTGGTAAGGCTCCCTTTCAAAAGTATTCTAAAAAAACATTTTTTAGTATGCTTTTATGAAAGGCTTTAGAAATACCAGAGGACCAATTTTTTGTTTGTATTTCGAAGTTGCATTGCAATCACAGTGAGTCATGGTTGTGAAGATGGCATTTTTGAAATGTTCCCATCACTCCTTAAGGCAGCAGAAACTGCATATGGACAGCGGATGAGATGCTGCAAACACACACGTGTACAAAACAGAAAAAGTACATCTCCATTTTACCAGCTGTGATCCCACACAAACAGACCTGAGCCACTTTGATAAGCAAGAGCAACACTCTCATATATTTATATAATACATGGTGTATTTTAGTTCTTACCTCCAAAGATACAGCAGCTGACCAGGTACAGAAAATTTGTCGTCTTCTACACCAGTTTAAAGCTTCCTGTGAGTCTGTCCTACCCCAAAATGCAACACTGTTTTTATTTCCTTTTTAAATACACTTCTAAAATGACATGTGTTTTATTTCTACCCCTCTATAGCACAGAAGTATAGAAAGAAAGTCCCTTAGGAGATGAGGGGTTTTTATAACTGACTGAACTGCAACACGCTGAACTTGCTTCCTCTTTTATGTCTAAACGAAACTTTGTTGTGAAACTGTGTGCTGTTAAAATAGCTGATTGCAACACGCTCAGTCGAGGACTTCTCTTTATTAACTGTTATTAAAAAAACCCCAAAAACTAGTGAATTGAATAGCTAGAACAGTCTTGGAGAAACTGCTCATTTGTATCCCATTTCAACCACTACCTATTGCTCTCCTTTAATTTGACGCTGCAAGACATCTAGACATGTCAAGATTGTCATGCTAAATAGGTAGGAAGACTGAGATGCCAAAGCAGAAATGCATTTCCCAGCAGGCCTAATTTGCTGTCTGTAGACCCTCATACATCTCAGCTTCCACCAAACCACACAGCTCAGCTGGTTTATCAGGTTTTGCTTGGAATCTGCAAAACCTGTCATGAAGCAAGTTAGACTTGAAATGTCCTTGGTACCTCAGTGCCTGCCATCCCCGCGAAGGCAGCTTGTCTTAGCAGGGACAGTGTATGAAAATACCTTGGGCAAGGGGGAGTTCACTCTCCAAACTTGAGGTGTATGGGCAGTGAATAGGGCTTTGAGATTGGTGTTGGAGTATTCCTTAAAGGACATATTCCTTATGGGGCTTTGAGCAACCTGGACTAGTGAAAGGTGTCCCTGCCCATGGCAAGTGGGTTGGAACTGGATGAGCTTTAAGGTCCTTTTGAACACTAACCATTCTATAATTTTTGTCCTCTATGACAGAGGACAAGTACTGTTTGAAGGATGTAACTGGAGAGTTTGAATGGATCCCAACAGGATGTACAGAATTTGCTTAAAAACTCATCATCAGGCATCCATACCTTGCAATAATAAGAGAAATTTATTTTCATTCTCAGTGTGTTTTAACTCCCTTATTGAGGACTTTCCTTATTTTTTTCTTGGAAAAAATATAAGGTAGTACAACACTCCTATTAACATAATTTTGCTAAATATTCACTGTGATATATGATTGGGACTAGTATACAAAGTCTTCGTAGCCGTAGGCATGGAAAAAGTACATATGTCAGTCTAGCCCTACCTATACATCACTAGCTAATTCATGCAAAAGTTTAATCAAATAATATTGTACCCAATCACATGCTATGCTAGGATCAACAGCATCTAAAAAGCACAAAAACTGGAAAAAATCGGCAGTTTAATGCAAACCTCAACAGATGTCTTTCTTTGTTGTTAAAGTGCCCCCAGGAAAACAAAGCTACTGTAGTAACAGACAACTCTTTTACGCTTAACATCAATATTACTGAATTTTTTTCTCTGGTCTTTCACTGGTACTCTAGGCCAGTCTCAGGCCTTGTCAAATGTATGCAGGTCCAACATTTTTTTCAGTGTTTCTATATCTGGTTGAAATAGTATTGAGGGGAGCAAGAAATAAATTGCTAGGAAATTTTACCTTTTTTTAAGATCCAGAGATCTTTATATACACAAGAGCTCAGTATTTCTAGTTAGACTGTTGGGAAATTACTTTGGTAGTATAAAAAAGCATTTCTGTAGAGATCCTCACAGAGTTTTCAAAATATATTTTAAATCATCTAAGTCCATGTAAAAACAGCCAGTTACAAAGGGACAGATTTTTGAAAGTAAACAGTGCTTCCACAGCCAGAAAAGCACAGCTACCCAGAACCACTGAAAACTAAACCTACTCTACAGAGATATCTCAATACGGGTTCAAGACTTGCTTTTGGGCACCTAGATTTGGAAAAAATAAATGGCTTTTTTTTTTATTTTTTTCCCAGGCATGTGCATGTAATGCTTTTAGTGCTCTAGAGGAAGTCAAACACTATCTGTATTTGTACACAGTAGCTGTATGTGCCTATGGAAGGGAGATGTAGAACTGTGTGAGAGGAGAGGGAAAGCTTCAGTACCTTAGGGAGTCTCATCAGTCTCTTCATCTGTAAATGTAGCTCACACTGTCTGAGGCAATGCCAATTTATTTTTATCAGTGTACTCTGCTACAGCAAGCCCAATACATCAAGAATGTGTTATCCTCACTCCCACAAGAGAAAAGGAAAACATCTCAAGTAAGCTGCACAGTTCCCTGTTTCCTTCTCTACCACGTTCCTTCTACGGCCAGGGCGTTATCTGTAGGAAACTGCTTTAATTTTGACCCTGTGTACACCTTACCTTTTTATTTCATATTTTTATTTCAGTTCAGGAGTTTATTTCCAAAACAAATCTGCCAGTTCTATGCCTTCACTGTGCTTTGCTTTGCCTCTTTAAGCACGTGAAGCAGATTCCTTCTGGATGAAACTCAGCAGGGGGACATGCACCAAGACCATACTTCAAATTTGACATGGGCACATTTCCTCATGGTCTTTCATCAATCTGACCACCCCAGAACATGTATACCGTGGAGGTAGGGTTTCAGCACCAGCTCTTTCACTGTTCACATCTGCTCCAAATATGGAGCACTATTGGCTCATATAAGCAGAACAGAAAAATGTTGTCAAGGGACTCATCTATAGGATTCTACTGGACAGTTTATCATTTCTTCACCGAGTAACCCTTGCCCACTGACACCATTCACCTAGCACGTCTCAGTATGTTGTTACTGATAATGCTACACTGCCATAAACACAAGAGAAGTTCCTTTTGTACACGTATGAGGTCCACCACAAAAGTTCAGTATAAGTAAATCTCTGCTTAGCCTGGGCCTGTTATGTCAAACAGTGCAAAGGCAGCTGCCTGTCACTTGTAGGTGAAATGTTTGTGTGCTAGAAATTATAAATTGGGAGCCTTTGAGAGGATCAATATTCCATAGCTTTTTGTCAAATTAATAGTAGGAATAAGTGCAGAAAATAAATCAATTTTTGTGTATATATATTCAAGCAGGTATGTACAAAGTAAGCTCGACCAGGTTATCAAACAATTACAGCTCTATCTGCTTTTGGTATGTCTATATCATTAAGTAGGAGTTTTGAAATTCAAAAGGTCAAAGATAACACCTTAAGATTACCACCTAGTTTATAATTACTTTGTGCAATCTAATGACAAAGGGAATATTTTGAATCCTTTTGGTCATTGGAAGGGAAGAGGTTACGGAAGGAAATAAGCACATTATCCTGTGCTTCATCATAAAGAACAATCATGAATGATTTGTGTTCCTTACAGCAGAAAAATCAGTTATATTTCAAGCTTCCCAGTATGCCACATTTGATTACAGCCTGAAACTCAGTTTCCAATGCGTTACACAAGTATAATCGATTATTTGAGTAAAACATCAGTCTTTAAACAGGAAAGAAGCCTCCATTGTGTAGTTTTCTTTCCTCTCCATTACTTGAAGTAGAAAAAAGATCAATATACTTTTCTAGGTAAAATGTGGAGGAGTGCCAGGAAAGTCTGATTTTCAGATATCTCAGACTGAATGCAGCCTCATGGAGGAACTACTCTAGCCCTCCACCTGTAAGGTGAAAGAAAGGTGGTTGTGGCATCATCATCCTCTTGGCCACATGCTTCTGAGGAGAAAAAGGGCATAGATGCACAGAGAGCCTTTGAAGCTTTGAAAAACATGGGGGAGTTTTGGTGCCAACCTGTATTTATTATTTCCAGGTACTCATGGCCAGCGACTGCCTCCACAGCACTGAGAAGTCTGGCTATGCTTGGGGCCCAGAGCCTTACCTCTAGGAACTGAGTTGGGGGGCACAGCACCTTTCACATCACTAAATTCATGAAGTTTTGCACTCAGAGTTTGGTACTTCGAAATGAAACGGTCATTTCGTCATACAAATGACCACTAAATCTTTTATTATCTTAGTTATCTACAGAGGCAAGAACCATGAATTTCCTGATTTCTTGTTGCATTATAATAAGATTTTTGTACTTCAAGTGACAATGTAATAGGGAACATTTGCTGCCTTACATGCTCCTTCAAGTCAATAAAATATGCAATTTATTCTTGTGGTTAATTTTGTTCCTCTTTTGTGAAAGAGGACCTATGTGAAAATGAAGGAAAAAAGCAAGGTGTTTGATATAAGAAAATTATAAGCCAGACCATTGCACCCTCTGATAAAATTTCTAAGGCCAAAGGGAGTTTTCTATGAGAAAAGACAGCAGTATTGGATGTAGTATATTGAAGCTGTTCTACATTATGTTCCCAGCATCAGTCTTTTCTAGTAATGAATAACCAGTTAATGAAGCCTTTTCAGTTTATGTTCTTTCTCCTCTCGCTAATTTACATGAGCTAGGAGGCTGGTCTTGTCACAGCTCTGAAATCCTTCTCTGCAATCTCAACCTCTCTTCATTCATAATCCTTTATTTACCTTTAGTGGACAAACTGTTCTGCCTGAATTTTTTTAATGAAGCCCATAAATAATGCTGCACCATCATACTCTTAATAAAGTACCTTACTGTACAAGCAATCCCATTGGTGGCAGAGAGTGTATTGTGGTTTCCGTGCATAGCCACATATGGGCACACAAGCATAAAAGCATTATTATTTACTCTGCAGTGCATCAATCACAAGTGGCCTGTAAAGCATCAGAAGTTAGTGTGCTGGGCGGGCTGCCCTCTTACCATTGTCAATGTCTGGCCAAAAGCCAAAAAATGGGGTTTTTTTTCCTCTTTTTCCTGTTTTTTGTTTGGGGTTTTTTTGTTTTGTTTTGTTTTGATTTTTTTCTCTTTTTAAACTAGTAGCATGATAACATAGAAAAGGTTGGCTTTAAACAAAGAAATCTAAATGCTACCCACTTTTTAACACCTCCCTAGCCTTAAGCAATGACGAGAAAAAAAAATGGTCCACAATATGTAGATACATAGATAAATATTCACTGAGATACTGATGTACACCGTAAATTCTGTGTACAGCTTGCTCTCTGCTGCTGACTGAAATACCTGCATTTCAGTCAGCAGCAGAGAGGAGCTTGAAAGCTGGGTAGAGTGCAAACTGCAACTACTCCTTAAGCAACGAAGAGTATTCTTCCCCAGCTCATCAGCCAGCTTGGCTGAAGGGTTTATCAGCAGCTATAACCCTGCTTATGCTTGCACCTTCCAGATCTTTTTAGGGGGTCTTCTAGGATCATTTTTTAAACTTCTAGACATCAGTTCTGCTCCTTTCATAGAATCTGTGTTATGGTAGTCCTTGTCCATATCTTTAAAAGTCCATTTTGAAAGAGGAAATTTAGCAATGAAAATTTCATAGAATCATAGAATGGTTAGGGTTGGAAAGGACCTTAAGATCATCTAGTTCCAACCCCCCTGCAGGGACATCTCCCACTAGACCATGTCACCCAAGGTCATGTCCAACCTGGCCTTGAACACTGCCAGGGATGGAGCATTTACCACTTATTTGGGCAACCTGTTCCAGTGCCTCACCACCCTCACAGTAAAGAACTTCTTCCTTATATCTATCCTAAACTTCCCCTGTTTAAGTTTAAACCCATTCCCCCCTGTCCTATAGCTACAGCCCCTGATGAAGAGTCCCTCTCCAGCATCCTTGGAGGCCCCCTTCAGATACTGGAAGGCTGCTATGAGGTTTCCATGCAGACTTCTCTTCTCCAGGCTGAACAGCTCCAACTTTCTCAGCCTGTCTTCATACATGCGGTGCTCCAGCCCCCTTATCATCCTCATGGCCTCCTCTGGACTTGCTCCAACAGCTCCATGTCCTTCTTATGCTGAGGACACCAGAACTGTACACAGCACTCCAAGTGAGGTCTCACGAGGGCAGAGTAGAGGGGCAGGATCACCTCCTTCAACCTGCTGGTCACGCTTCTTTTGATGCACCCCAGGACACGGTTGGCTTTCTGGGCTGTGAGCACACACTGCTGGCTCATGTGGAGTTTCTCATCAACCAACACCCCCAAGTCCTTCTCCACAGGGCTGCTTTAAATCTCTTCTCCACCCAACTTGTAGCTGTTCCTGGGATTGCCCTGACCCAGGTGCAAGACCTTGCACTTGGCTTGGTTGAACTTCATAAGGTTGGCATCGGCCCACCTCACAAGCGTGTCAAGGTCCCTCTGGATGGCATCTCTTCCCTCCAGCGTATCAACCGAACCACACAGCTTGGTGTTGTCAGCAAACTTGCTGAGGGCGCACTCAATTCCAGTGTCCATGTCGCCAACAAAGATGTTGAACAAGATTGCTTTTCAAACATTGAAAACCTCTTTAAATGCTTGAAATTCAAGTAAATCATTACAGCAATGTGAAAAAAAAACTTTTTTTTTTTTTTAAAGCTGTAAGCTTGAGTGTGTGTAGCAAATAGGTGTGATCAAAATCAGTATTTCAGGTGGCAAACAAATAAATCAGCCATTCCAGATCCCTGTATTTCAAAGCTCTTCCTGCAGAATAAAAAAGTGCTTGAGCCTCTATGTCACACCACTTCCTACCACAGGAATCCCACAGGGATGTTATAATGCATTCCTTGCTTCGCAAGTCTGAAATGATTACTCACATATGCTCACTTAATTAAACAGCAGCTAATTACATCCTCTGCATCAGATAGAAAGGCATAGCATTGGATTAATGATAAGACTAACCAGTAGATCTGGGAGGAAATATTTTTTGCTGCTTGGAATGTAGCTCCCCCTTTTATTGAAGGAGTATTGTCTACAGCAGAGACTCTAGCAGTCCACAGCACCGTCCTTGGAAGAAGGCAGCAGAGTCTGAGGTTGTTTTACCAATGTTGCCAGAGCTTGGCTTTCTTTCCTTCAAGAACCCTATTCTGCTTTTTTGCCTCAGGGTGAGCTCTGGATTCCCTTCTCAGCAGGTCTCCAGATTTAATAAGCTCTAAGCCTCAGAAAATCCCAGCTGATAAGAGGTGAAGCTTGTTGTTTCACCTGTACGCATCTTGAGGACAAGGAAGGCTATTCATCTCTGCAGGACTAGCTCAGTACAATATTGGCAGTTTTCTTCCTGGCTTTCTGTCATATTCCCGCTGTGGCTACACAGACTCTCTAGGATAAACCAGGATTTGCTGTGTAATTCCAAAGGAGGAAATAGTTAATTATATTATAAAAGTTTCAGATGCAATACAGATCCAAAGACAATACAGATTGGCTGGAACACTGCCTACCTGTATAAAATCCTGCCATATGATACATTCCCTAATTGTCATGCTTGTGTTGAGTCTTTGTTAAAAACAAATCATGCGTCACACTGCTAATGTACTTCTTGGTTCAGTGACAACTAGTCACTAGTGGTGACACTTTAAGATCAGGCAAAGAGCTTTTAAGTGGAAAACAAATTGGGCAATAGATGAGATTTTTCTTCTTTTTTAGTTTTTTCCTATACCTCAGTGTAACGTAATAAAACCAAAGGAAGTCAGACTACTAAGGAGGAATTTGTTTTGACAGTGTATCAAAATACCACAGCAATTGCAGAAACCCAAGAGGTACTACAGAGGTCGGGTTACTATAGGTGTATTGGCACGTCTGTAATTTCTACTTAGAGCCATCCAGTGGTGACTGGCTGAATTTCATGTATCTTTTTCTCAAGTACTGGCTCTCACTTTAAGTCCGATTTCCAAATCCTTCACTTCTTATTCTTTCACCTTTCCAGCAATCGACTTTTTCAGTTATCCCAAATTCAATTGAAAATTGTCTCTGAATTCAGGCACTGTCTTCAGGAGGTTTACAATGGTGATGACTGCAGAAACCTGGAAGCAGCAACAGAAAAAGCAGTTGATCTGCTGAGTGCTGTTAACAAGCTAATAATAGAAAACCTTCCTGCACTTTGGTCCATACAAACCAGATGCCAACAAACCACTGCCTGTGCTTTTGTTCGAGTTAGGTATTCCTGGGCAACCGTGCCATGAACAATCAAAAAAAGGAAAAGCAGCAAATATGACAGGCTGGAACAATCACAGACATATCATCAGTTCCATCCACCAAGAAACAATGCTCATTGCAGTTTGCTGCTGGAGCAATATCCAGGGGTGTGAGACCTGGCAGAGGGGGTAGAGGGAGGAATGGTACCATGGACAAGTTTCTGAAAAGCAGATTGAAAATTAAGGGTCACCAAGTCGACTTTTTGAAAGAGACAGTTGCTGGTAAGAGGCTGGAAAACATTAAATCAAGCAATTATACAGTTCTAGAGAACCAAGGAAGCTTTTTCAGATGGAGGCTGAAACTGAGATTTTACAAGGCAAACTGATGGCAAAAGGTTATTTAGTTATATAAATAGGAAAACAATTTCAGAAAAATGCATCCAGTGTGGTTTCTGAAAATAAATATATTTGCTTAAAGACTCAGTGGGACTCAGTGTATGTATGTTTATGTGGTCCTTGGAGGATTTCCTGAAGATACATATACATATTCAGGAGGACTGGGACAGAAAAAAATAAAAAGATTTCGGAATAAGGTACACCATTTTATATTTAAAAAATGAAATTATGAGACTTCAATGTGTCCTTGCACAAGGAAGGCCAATATAATCTTGTGCTGCATTAGGCAGAGCATTGCTAGCAGATTGAGAAAGCTGATGCTTCTCCTCTGCTCACCCCCGGTGAGACATATCTGGAGCACATCTGGAGAAAAAATGGACACAGCTGGGACTGCTCAGCTGGGAGAAGAGAAGGCTCAGTGGGATTTATCCATGTGCATAAATACCTGATGGGGAGAGTACAGACAAGACAGCCAGACTCTCCTCAGTGTTGCCCAGTGACAGGATGAGAGGTATTGGGCACAAAACTAAAATACAAGAAATTCCATGATACGTAAGACACTTTTTTACCATGAAGGTGGTCCAGCACAGGAACAGCTTGTTCAGAGAGGCTGTGGAGTCTCCATCCTTGAAGATACTCAAATCCCAACTGGACACAGCTCTGAGCAACCTGTTCTTACTGACTCTGCTCTGAGCAGATGTTTGGACCAGATGATCTTCACAAGTACCTTCCTGCCTCAGCTGGTCTGTGATTCTAAATAGGAAGGGGAAAATAAATAAATAGAAAATAAAGTTTTGGTACGAAAGACAACACATATTTCTCTGTGAATGTCTGCTGCTACTGCAACATAGAATAACAGTGATGTGTGAAAACACACCAATACAATACACAAATATGTGTGACTGTAAGCACAACGGCACAATAGATAAAAGCTGGATGTGAAACTAGACAAAGAGGGAATAGAATAACCACAAAGGAGAAAAAAGGAGACAAAATATAAAGAAAGACTTTTTTGCTCAAGAAAGCTTTTGATACTTGATAATTTGGGTTGTATTGCCAACACTGCCAACATCCGCTAAGTTTCTGAATGAGATCATATCTCCGTATCTCCTCAGCTACCTCCCACATCTTCTCCATAGACCCAGTTGTATCTCCTGCATGAAACACAAGCTCTTCTGAAGAGCAGAAGCTGCTTGGTCACTGCCTTGCTGTCTTTCAGCTATGGCTAAGGAGAGGGCAGAGAAGAGAGACAACTTCAGCCATTCTGTTGCTTGCTTTCCCACCAAGCAATGTGACCTCTGGGATGAACCGAGCAGGTCTGACCAGCTCTGCATAGCAATTGAAGGGCACTTCCCATCCAATACACAGCTCTTAGAGCAGCCCAGGAAGAGGAAAAACTACCAGCACCCTCATTCACAACCCTGGCAGCTACACATTTATCCAGTCTGTAGTGGTAGGATACAGTCCTCATGAAATGGCAACACATGAAAGGAGAGGAGAGGAGAGGAGAGGAGAGAAGAGGAGAGGAGAGGAGAGGAGAGGAGAGGAGAGGAGAGGAGAGGAGAGGAGAGGAGAGGAGAGGAGAGGAGAGGAGAGGAGAGGAGAGGAGAGGAGAGGAGAGGAGAGGAGAGGAGAGGAGAGGAGAGGAGAGGAGAGGAGAGGAGAGGATCTGCTTCGAAGTGTCTAAGTTACGCCCTTTGCTGGTTTCAGTGGTAAATCGAATTTCTTATGATTAGGAGTTGGATGTTCCTCTTTAATGGTGAAATGTTTGTTAATGCAATGAATACCAGCCTAAAATAAGGAGCACTGGGTGCCTCTGTAATGTAGGGGAGAGGGAACTTTGTCCTGTCTGCTAGAAAAAAATTACTGTTATGAAACAATTTGGGAATTGATAAGCTCCTTTACCTGCAGACTGGAAAAATGATTTTTTTAGGGTTGGTTTGTTTGGGGTTTTTTCCATTTCTTCAGCCCTCAGGCCCACAACCACAGATTATTTGATTTGCCTGCTTCAGGTGGCATGGCTCATGTTTAAAAGCACAAAGGTGAGAGTTCAGGCCTCTTGAGATTTGCATTAGTGAGAGAAGACATATTTTATAAGACCTGCTAAGAAATGGACACTCCACCCTTGAACTGCTTCTTCAGAAGCGCAACATTGTAGTTCCTTATTCTTTGCTTCCTGAGGTGAATGAACTGATAGTTGCTCATAAAATTGCAGAATGAATTTTCCCATGCCTAGTGAAATTTGTTATAAACAAGGTAGTCTCTGAACTCAAGTCATCAAAAGAGAGAGAGAGCAATCACGCAGCAAATAAAATATCAACACACCAGCCACTCTACTTGCAGAAGGACACAACACATCCAGGGAAAATAGCTTCTCGCCTTTCTTCCACAACAGCTCCTTCTTCAATGAGTGATTGCAGATCAGATTTCTTTGGGAGGCTGGCTGTTTAAAGTTTAACCGATGAGGGCTTTTTCCACTGCCAAAAGATAGTGTGCAGGGTGTTTCTTTCAGGAAGTATTTTCTGCGTAACAGTATAAATCTGATCTTCAGACTTTATGGAACTGGCCTGGAGAAAAACTAATACTCCAAGCTAAAAATAAGTTCTCAAAGTTAATCCATTTTGATGGAAAAATCTCTCCTCTATTTGCCGAAATGTATGGCTCTGAACTGACTTTAAAGCATCTGAAACGTTCAGTGCTTAACTCTGTTATGTAAATCTTAAATCCCTCCTTTCCTGCCCAGCAAGCTGTCATGAGAAATATGGTTTGTTAGCTGGGATCACCTGTTTCACATACAGTGCCTCAGCTGTCAAAATGATAAACAGTAAAACCTTCTGCTGACATGCATAAGGAAAACATAGCATTTCAGCCACAGAAGAGCTCTTTGTGTTAGACCAGGCTTTTAATTATTACAAGCTTTTAAAGAGGAAGAGGAAAAAAGAAAATATGAATCAGTCCTTCCAGGAGAAGGTATGGAAAAAATCCTTTTATTTGGATGCTGTGTCCTCTGGGAACTTAAGGAACAGCATAACTGAATCTTCAGGGGGAAAAAAAGTGGGGTTTTTAATCTTAGAAGAGCGTGATGAGATGACCTTCTGAGTTTCCTCCCAATCTAAGTTATTCTATGAAAATTATGGCATTCGACCACTTATTACATTACGTTATTTGATGTATGTTATTATTTTAATATAACATGGAAATATTATACTATTATGTGAAAAAGATTTTTATTTTTATGTAAATAAATGTTACAAATGTAACAATTACAATTATTTAGTGTTAATACCATTTATTTTCAAAGTTCACGTCGTGCTTTAAAATATTAATTAGAACTGTACTTCCCTACATTTAAAATGCCTCTGAGATTTTTAATAGTCCCTGTCCTCTTTTGTTTTAGCAGACTCACATGGTCCACCATTACTCGTCGGAGAACTTTGTACAAAATGCACCAAGAGGGTTTTTCTGTTTACTCACTGTTTATCTTGTTTACAAAACTACAGCAAACAAAGATAGTAAGCAGAGATATCTGAGAGTTAATTTGATGTTAAAATGTTAATCTAGTTTCTTTCTTAAGTAAGCAGTGGCAAAGCAAACACAGACACAAACATCAAGCACATTTTATGGCATCCACAGCAGAAATGCACGTCTCCTCTCCTTTTTAAATTCGCTGCAAAAGCTTCCTTTGACTGCAGGGGGAGCAAGAATTTTCCTGAAGTATTTTGAAACATTCAGCTGTGGTGCACTCGCTGGTCATTAGCCAGATAACTACTTCTGCATAGAACAGAAAGAACAAACTACATCTATAGTATTTGAAATCAAACTGTTCAGTTTGTTTCCTCAGGCTGACTCCCTGTTTCCACCGATATGATAGAAGTAAATGTATAAAAGAGGCTAAAATTAGCAATTAAATTTCTTTGTATTATTACACAAAAAATATAATCTCATACAGAATGAACAGTCAGCTATGAATTTATCTTAGAATAATAGGAACCTTCTAATGTCATTAGAAAGGTAATTTTTCTCCTGCAATAAGTAGATGAACTTTACGACTGCTACACTGATGTTCATCATCTGAATGTCTAGCCTTATGATTTTATCTGTGCCCCCATTGTATTTTGTCCTAATAGTCTCAATAAGGAATATATGCAGAGAAATTCCTCTTTTACAGTCATCATCATGATATTAAACTGCACGGAAGAATCAATACAGCTTCTAGAAGTTAATGTACTCACAGGAATGTCTCACAAACAAGGCAGCTGGAGCAGTTTCCACCCTAGCTCTTAACTGCCCCTAAGGAGCTTCTTCTCTTGCAGAAGAGTGGTGTAACCTGGAGAGAAGCAAATGCTTATGAGTAAGCTGTTCTGGTGATGGACCAGAGGATTGCTAGAATTAGACAGAAGTTAGTAACAAGTAGCTGCAATATGAATATATAAGCACATCCTGTTAATGAACCATTGCTGGGTAGACTGAAACGTCAAAGGCCCTGAAAAATGAGGGAATAACACGACTACAGTATGCTGCAGTTATCAGGAATTTACTTCATGAAACATGAGCAGAAAACTATGTTTTGAGGTACATTAAAGAAAAGTGGAACCTGCTGTTGGAAACTCATTCAGACAGTATATAAGACTCACATAATTCGACCACGTACAGAACTGTATAATAACCTACTGAAACAGCTGTAACTTGTAGCATAGGTGGAGCCATCTTTACATTGTATATAAGCCTATTGTACAAACACCTATTGTACAAGCATCTGTGCTTCAGAATCCAGTATGCAAATCTGACACTCCAGTTGCCTGCCACACTGCATATGTTGCATTATGGTCACTCCAGGGAAAGACACCCTTTACATTTGCCTCTGGTCTAGAATTTTGCCGTTTAGGGTTGGCTGTAATCCAGGTGGCTCTGTTAGAAGCAGATATTAACATTGGCACTACCCTGGGTTTCCTGGACTGCAGCAGGCTGGTTCCTGTGCTGGCTCAGGAGCGTGGAGTGAGCAGCTCATCCTCGCCTTCCAGGAGAAGAGCAAGAATAGCAAGAACTGGTCACTGCTTCAGACAAGAAATTTTCTTCTTTTTCTGCATGTTGTGGTCCTCCACCATTGCACCAGAAAAGTGCATTCTTTAGATTAGCTGCCCTCAGTAATGCTTGAGATATGTATTCTCAGCAGATGCTCAGAAAGCACACAATAAAAATTTCATACTCAGTCTTTGAAGATAAGTCCACATATATGCTTTCTCTTTGGGTGACTGGGCTTTTTGCTCTAATGATATCTACTAGACATGTTTCAACTTTCTCACATTCTCCTCAGGATATTCGACAGGTTTTTTAACCTCACAACCTCAGTTATTCCCTGCTGCTGAAAAGCACTTTCCTCTTGGACAGCTTCATTGATAGCTTTATTCATAGCTTAGTTGGTTTCCTCCCTGTCTTTTTCTTGTAGTTTATTTTAGTTGATTCCACCTGAGAGTTTCTTCTCCTTTTAGAGCTGGGTTGTTGGTTTTTCCCCCATAAACATAGCTCTGGGGTTCCGATTTGGCAATCCCTGACATAAATATATGCAATATCTTCCACATTAACTTCAAATCCAATTCAATTCCCAAATCAAACACAGCAAGGCATCTTTTATGAAGTTCAGAAAGGCTGGTGTTCATTATGGTGTCCCCAGTGAGCTATATTTGCCAGCTTACATAGCAAATGAGCTTTCTGACTCAGGAAGGAACTTGTGCAGTATATGTGTCTGTCTCTATTCCTTTGAATCTGGAACACTCCGAAATAGAGAGTACAAGCTTCAGGAACAGCTGCTGCTGATGCATGCCTTTACATCAGTGTCAATCGCTGGCATCAGAAAGCATCTATTAATCTGGTACCTTTCGTACCCTGATCCCTGGAAGCACTGGTCAAACTGAGACTTCCTCGTTTGACATCTCCTTCCACAGCTTCTCCCAGCTCTTGACCGCTTACAGAAGACGTCTAAGGAACTTCGGCTCCTTAATATCCAGTTGCCAGTTCAGGAGGTTCTCGACCAAGCTTCAAAGCCCTTCACCAATAACAGCAAGGCCTTGAAGGAGAAGAAAAGAAGGTCCAAGGGCTTGGCTTGGTCCCAGAATTGCTTGCTGCTCCTGCTACATCAGCTAGTACAGCTGAAAGGAAAAAAAAAAAAAAAGGTTACTAAGAGGAAAATCATCTCAGTTTTCTGAAAGACTCAGTCTCTATGAATTCTTTAGAATCACAACTGAAACTTTACATCTATTGTTCCAGCCTTTTAGTAAAATACTGACACCACTCTCTTCAGAAAGGAAAGGCTATGGGGCAGGGCTACTTCTGACACCAAGGCTAAGACTGTCCAGGGTTCTCCTCTCCCTAGAACCTGAACTCCATCACAACAGGAATGCTTCTCACACAAGATGTTCAGCCTCTTCTGTCCTGATAGTTGTGCTGATCAGCCCTGGATTCTGCAAAGACCAGTCTTTTTCTGTATTTCTAGATGCCGCCTTTTTTTTTTTTTTTTCTTTTCATTAAAAATTGAAAATCTTTCATTAAAAAAATTTTCATTCAAAATTTCATTAAAATGGCCCATTTATCCCCAGTATCAGCCAGAAAGAATTTCTCACCCTACATACAGAACCCCTAGATTCATAACATAAATTCAGGGTATTTTCGTTATCTCTTGTGGAAGGTATTCCCAAATGTTATGGTACTGCTGGAGGAGTCAGCAACACTGAACAAGGTTTATAGGACAATATGCAATACCCAATCTCTCCAGAATGTCTTTACCTGTAAATCAGGCTTTGCTGGACTCTTCTTACCTATTCAGCAATCTTCTGCAGAAGTAGTGGACTGTAAATATCAAGTCCTTAGTGGGACTACAGAGTTTTTGTTTAAACACCTACCCTCTTCTTTCATTTAGGGAATTAGCTAGAAAACTCAAAAATATATAAAAACATTAGAGCCATAAAAACAGAGGGAAAGTTCTGGCAGCTACTCTTAAGTCTACGTTATCCAATCACTCTATCAAGCTTTGTTCATAGGTCTTACTCCTATATGTGAACCATCTGTATAGGTTATATTTGTTTAACTATTAATCTAGTAGCAAATTCTACCCATTCCTCTGTGTTAAAAACTAACACAAAAGTTAAAAGCTGAAGCAAAGCCATGTCCCATGCTCCTCTTCTGGCAATAAATTCCTTGACACATTAAAATCTGAGGTTGGCATTTGCATTACTTCTGAGTCCTTGATGACCTGGTTATAGAAGTAACCATCACAGTTATCAGCAGTTCCACTTGCAATGTAGGTGACTTAAGCACTTACAGAAGGCCATTCTAACATACCCCTGTATCTGATGGGGTATCCTGTCACACACATATCATACTGCTGCATAAGAATGTAGCCAAATATTCTAGTAGATTAGGTGAAATTCTCTGCTTTCTTAGTCTCCAGTCTCTAAAATGGAAGAATCACTGTACCCTTGGATGCCCACAGGGCTCTGCCTTTTTTATGTTTTCAAAACTTTCAGGTGTTCTATGATACCATTCATCCCTATTGCTAACATCCAGCCCCCCAGAGGTATCTTCGATTTGGGCATTTGGGGCAAAGATTATACCAGTGAAAGACTTTCATGATCTCGGGACTGTCTTCAAAAGCTATAGGATGGCCCCCTGTAAATTCATTATTAAAACACTATATACTGTGAAGCACTACACAACTGCTAGAGCATTTGGAAATGGTGCAGGTAGTGGCAGCAGTCCTGCTTGAAGCACTTCTATTGTTTCAGATTCTGCTTGGAGACATGTCACACAGAAATGACATGCAGTACTTCCAAAGGAAAGAAAAGAGGCTGTTTAGCCGCAGTTGAAGATTCTTGAGAACTGTAATCCACTGGTACATTAGCTTCATGCTCTCTCTCTCTCTGTTTCACATTCCAACTTGTCTCTGTTTAGATTACAAAGAGAGAGGAATTGAAAGCATGTGGCTAATGTCTACCTAGAGACTTGTCATGGAGTTCAAGGGAGTAGAGCTAGAGCATGCCTACAAGTATTCTGTACTTGGGTGCTTGTTGCACTTACCCTCAAAAAAAGCCACAGGACCACAGGATCAGGTACACTGGAAGGAACTTCTCAGGCCAGCTGGTCCCACCTCCTGTTCAAAGCAGGCTCAGTTGCAGCAGGTTGATCAGGCCTTGCCCAGCTGCATTTTGAATATCCTAAAGGATGGACATTTTACAGACTCTCTGAACATCTGCTCCACTGTTTGACAACTCTGACTGGGGGGGTGAAAAAAAGTTAAAAAAAGAAAAAAAAAGAAAAGTTGCTCATTTCTAGCCACACCTTCACCCCTTACATCTAAATAGAATTGCATGTCTTCTGACTGGTGTCTCTTCCCTCCTGTTCTGCCACGATGCACCTCTGAGAACAGACTGAATCCATCTCAACACCCTCCCACTAGGTAGCTACAGGCAGCAGTAACATGTCCCCTAGGCTTTCCCTTCTTACGGCTGAGCAAACATGGCTCTCTCAGATGTTCTTCGTACATTACCAACCAGTCCCCCAAGAACTCCAGCTCCTGGTAACTGACATCATTTTGTGTTAGGATATAACCAGAGCATAAAGAATCTCCAGAAGACCTCTGTATAGCTGAAGTCTCCCATCAGCTTTATGACAGATACACTAGTTTTGTGATGTAAAATTGAAAAGGGCCATGTATTATTCTTAAAAACAAACAGTATATTTCACTCTTCAAGACAATAGTGTAGCCATTAATATCTCCAGAACTTCCCAACAGAGAGCTATAATTTGATTTCATGATACGGAGGCTGAAGGTCCGTGAGCAGCTGAGGCAATCTAAGAGGTTGCAGTTGCTGAATATTTCATGCTGTCCCTGGTCTCCTCCACATCATTTCCTACTTATTCTTAACCTTTCCCATGCTCCTAGCTGTGGAAAGCTCTGCTTTTGCACCAGCTCTGGCACTCATTACAGTAAGTGAGTCAATTCAGCTTCTTGGCAGAAAACAATCTGCTTTTATTTTGTCTGGGTATGTTTTCTGCCATATTAATGAGCTCAGACAACTCAAGAAAGGTTCCAACAAACCCCAGACCCATTGCACAATAAGCAGAAACTGTGCACAGCCAGGATCAGGATGGAAGCGGTGAAAACCATCATCTTTTAGGACCTATGTGTGGCTAGATCAACTTACCCTGTGGAATCCTGCCTCTGCCGGTTATTGTTAGATTATTCAGTCCTGTCTTCCCCGAGGTCAGCAGGAATGCAGTTACTGATTCATAAGAAAGGCAGTGGCTAAGGAATGCAGTACCTTTGGACCTGACAGAAAGCTGCCCTTTACCTCTGCTGTGCTAAGGGCTTGCTACATGGACACTGGCCAGTAATTTAGCTGCTCTGAGCTAGAAGCATTACAGTTCCACAAGAGGTTTTGTAGCAGTAATACATCAAAAGCTTTTGCAGTCCACAGACAAAGACATGTACGCATCCTGGGGCCATCTAATTACCTAGAGTAAAGGACTAGACCACTATATAATAACCAGTACTAAATTCTCAATGCCCTTTCTGAAGATGTTGCACAGCAATTCAGCATGCAAGAACCAAACTGAAACAGAAAACTGAAAGGATGTGATATATTTTCTTACACATACTAAGTATGTATTTTCCTTAATATAATTAAATATATTTCTAAAAACCTAACACATTTTTGAAATATGTTTTAGCAAACACTATCCTGTATTATCTTGGATATATGGCACCCCTTACTTGGAACTAGTTTTTCTGCTTTGATTTAGTTCTTCTGCACGATGTGCGAGCTCAGGTTAGTGCAGGATTAACAGAGTTTGTTTAAATCCAGCGTAGTGACAGTCTCAGGGTTCTCACACAATTCCACTGGTGCTGCTTCTTTTTTATATCTTCACCACATACGGAAACCAGAGCCCGGAGTGTGTATCACTAAATTTTCAATCCTGAACTAGGATTTAGAGACAGAAGTGTCAAATATCAGCATTTAAAGCAATTCACATACTATTATACACAGCAATTTCACTTAAGCTTATTTTTTGAAACATCTACTATCCAGTGCAAAAAAAAAAAAGAAACACGTGAAAAGATGCAATGGATGAGCAGCAGTTGCCTTTTCTCTGCTAACTTGAAAACTAAAGAACAGAATGATCCCATGAGAATCGCTCCTATCATCTGTTTATGGAGCACAAACTAGATTAACTCATTTGATAAAAATAAGTTAAAAAAAAAAAAAAGCTAGCAAAATACAGCTGCTACAAAACCAGTGAAAAACTAACTCAGTTTTAATGCTTCCTTTTAATGCAGTGTATACTTCCCTTCAGGAATAAGTGTTTCAGTAAGTTGCTATATTTTAGTATGGAAGCTAGAAGACAAAGTACCACAGAGTTAAGGATTTTGAAGCAAGGAGTATCAACTGTACCACTAATGAATATTTATATTTCTCTGAATTGCGCATTTTAATTCCCAAGAATGCTTACTTTTTTCTATCTATAAAATTCTTGTGTTTTTTCTTCTGATTCCACCATGTTGATTTGAATAATACTATGCATGCAAGGATTATTGGCTTAATAATTGCTTTTCAAAGTACTTAGCATTAGTTGTCTTTAAAATGTTAATTTATTTCATCTAAGTTTTATTTTTGTCCAGCAGGAAGACAGCAACTGCAACAAGGACTCCTCAAGGTTTGAACAGTGTGAGAGTGATTCTAAATATAAAATGTAATTCAGGGGAAACTATTGTCTAATATCAGGCCAGAAGTAAAACACATCCCGCGAGACATTCATTACACCACCACAGTCATGGCTTCACAATAAAACTGATCTTGCCAGATGGTGACAGAGTGCTGCATGTGGAATTTCCAAAATAAACCTGGGAGACAGAACATAGAATTGCCCATTTCTCATCTCCTTCCTCAGGACATATGAAAAGATTGCCTGCATACGGGTGCTGCAGACGATCTACATAAATGTAAGGGCACTGGCAGCCAAGGTCATGATCTGTTTTGTGTTTGTTCCCTGAGCCAGTGAGAGACACTGAATTTTCCACGTGTGCAGGCATATGCACTCTCACGCATACCACTCATCTTCCCAGTAGGCAAAAGGGTGTATGTGACAGCGTGACTCATTATCCTGGCGCACTGTACATTTTATACCTACACCTGTTGCAGGCTGGTTCAAAATATGTGCCTTCAGCTCTTCCTTGGGGAACAGGAACACAAGTTCAGTCATCAGTAAGGAAGAAAGGATTCAACTCCCGAGCCCTCTCTGTCACTAAGAGGCAGAAGGGAAAGACATGTGGACTGCTGGCATCCACTCTTTAATTCACACCGTATCACATGCTTAGACTGGGCTGACACAATCGCATTCTGTCCTTAACTTGAGGTCAATAAAAAAGAACCAGCCAGAAAGAGCAGAATGTAATTACCAACATCCCTCCATTCTGTTGAGATGGAAAAAACCCCAAACAAACCAAAACCAAAAAACCCAAACATAAAGCAAACAACTGGGTTTACTGGCTATTGAAAATAGTTCCTTCGGAACTAGACTATGTTTTCTCTGAAAAAATGCACCATAAAAATTTATGTGCTTAATGAACGTGTTTCAAATGTGTTCACTACCTCTACACAGGGAAAAAAAAAAAAAAAAAAAAGTGGGACTAAAAAAAAGAGTTTTTCAGAGGAGGAAAAGTTTGGTCTGCAGAACAAGAGGTCAAAAAGCTGCATATGGGTCAAGAGCACCATTTACAGGAATCTGCATTGCACAAGAAGTTGAAAACAAGTACCATCTTCATAAAAGCAGTATTCTGGGGAACTGAAATCAACTTTAGTGGGTAATGGGTTCAAACTTAAACAGGGGAAGTTTAGGTTAGATATAAGGAAGAAGCTCTTTACTGTGAGGGTGGTGAGGCACCGGAACAGGTTGCCCAAGGAAGTTGTGAATGCTCCATCCCTGGCAGCGTTCAAGGCCAGGTTGGATGGAGTCCTGGGTGACATGGTTTAATGTGTGGTGTCCCTGCCCATGGCAGGGTGTTGGAACTAGGTGATCTTAAGCTCTTTTCCAACCCTAACTATTCTATGATTTTATGTAATTAAGTTCTCCAAAATCAGTGGGAGCCTCCATTATTTCTGCCAGTTTCAAGACTTTTACACTGAGCATATCTAACTTCAAAATCTTTCCCTCTAACATGAATAATATACACAAATCTCGCAACTAGCATCTGCTAGGTATAAGCTTGATTTATTTTTTTTTTTTTTCTCAATTTTATATGTTCGTCAGTAGGGGAACAGAATAGCTAACAACTTAAGGCACATTGTGTACACTTGTCTCAGGGAGATCTGAGCCAGAAGCAGAAGAAATTAGTCCACACAGGTATTCTTGCTCCTTCCTTTAAAGGAAGCTAATTCCTTTGAAACTATCCCAGCAGAGTGGCCTCACACCATCTTACCGTAAAGGTATGGCCACAGCTCCACCCTTCCTTCCCCTGCAGGCAGCTTCCTTGGGACAGTGCCCACTACCTCTACTAATAACTCTGCAAATAGGAATGCTCATGTATCATATAATAAATACCACAGGGGGAAAAAAATATGTTCTCTTCAAATACTGAACAGAAACGTAAAAGAAGGGAGAGTACACTGTTTAATGAGCCAGGAAGGATAAGCTGTTCTCCCTGACTCTGTAGTTTCTAGTTTTGGAAAAAAATCTTTCCCCTCTGTCAGTCATGCTTGCGTGACTGCTGCAGGTCAAAGAAATGTCAGAGGTTATCATTGCTACTCCTCCTGGTCTTGTCTATGAAAATACAAGAAGGCACTGCTAAAGAATACCCAAGAAAATGGTACATCTGCACCCCTTAGAAAAATTCTGTAACACAGTGATCTTTATATACTTTATGTAGGTGAGTAGTATTCAATGCTTTGCATAAATATCACTCAGGATATGGCTGCCTCCCTTTCTGCATCCTAAGAGACCTCAACTCTTGCAGAAAATAGTTATATCTTGAGTTTAAATAAGCTAAAAAGACGATAGGGCAGTTTTAAAAGAAACAAGAGGAGTAACACAAACCACACAAATTTCCTAGCAATTATACTAATGAATTCAGACTTAACTAAGATCCCATTAGATTAATTCCTTAAATTGTTAATCTACATGGAGATGCTGTGGTCTTGCACAAGCTTTTCAAGTGATTGTCGTCAGTGGCTTTAGAGCGGAAGCTGCCTGCAGCGTATGCTGTGACAACTGGGGGGGCCAGAGGCAAAGCTGGGAGGCATCGCGATGACTATCACCCACTGTGGATCCTTCTCTGTGGGGTGCAGTACATCTCTGAGCAAACTGATCTCTGAACTACAGCTTAAATTCTAAGAAAAAATACCAGTCTTGGTTATAAAATTTCAGAATAGAGAATCCTTCATAACACTTGGTAAGTGGTTGCAGTGCTTCACTACTCTCACTTTTGAAAATATGGATCTTACTACTAAACTATATGTCTCATTTCAGATTTTGTAGTTACGGTCTGCAACCTATTACACATGGGCAGATAGTGCTGTTCACATCCTAACCGACTCCCAGAGGCTCGCTGAAGTACTGAGGAACAAAAAAAGTGTATGTCAGAAGCGCTGACGAAGATGTCACGCAAAACGTTACCAAGTGGCAGCAGTCAGATTCTGCTTATCAGGGAGTAATGCCTACAGAACACTGAGTCTGGACAACAGCTACTCACGGGGAGGGAGTTGCAACAAAGACAAATCTGTTTAATGGCGCCTGTGGGGGCCGATTTGCTGGCAACGTGTGCCACTGGGTAACTTCTCATGTGCTTTAGTCAGCGTTATTAGCTTTTGCAATTCAATCGCGGGTCTTGCAACAGCAGCAGTTTTTCTTGAAGCGCTAGTTGCCAACGCGTAGTAAGGAAGATCAAGACCCCGTTTTTTGAAGTTAGCATTTCAGCTTGACGAAGGGTAAAGCTTTAAAGATTGAAACAACCCCCTTAGGGGCTGCTAACGTTTTTTCGGCCAGTGCCACGGCTATGGGGAGCGACTCCTCCGCGATATTCACTCTGAACAGAAAACTGCCAGCGGACACCCCGGCACGGCACCTCCCGGGTTCTCCCCCTCCGCGGCTGGACCCCGCCTGGCCACACCGGGAAAGCCAACCGGGCCCGCGAGAGGTTTCTTTCCTGTCCCGCCTATTGTGAGCAAAACGGGGCCGCAGGACAGGAACGACGGCGGACCGGCACCCCGGGACCTCGCCGTGCAGGCTGCCCGGGCAGCTAAGCCCAACCCACCGAAGACCCCCGCCGCGGGGGACCGAGGCGGCGCTGCCCGCCCGCTAGCGGCTCTCGGGAGGGGGCGCGCTGCGCGCCGCCCGCCGCATGACCCCGCCCGCTCCGCCCGCCCTGAGCTCGTTGGCCGGCTTCCTGCGCTCCCGGCCCCGCCCCGCCCCTCCGCCCCCGCCGCGCCCCGAGCGCTGATTGGCTGCGGGCTGACAATGCGCGCGGCAGCGCCTCCCGCCCCGCCTCCCCCCCGCCGCTGGCTTCACCCCTCCAGCCACGCGCTGCCGGCCGCGAGCTGCCGGGTGGCGTCAGCGCGGCCGGTTCTGTCCGTTGAGGGGACACACCGCGCGGCGCAGCGCAGCGCAGCGGGGCTCATGGCCGCGTCCGATCGCATGATGCTGGGGCCACTGGTGGGCTCTATCGATCAGGGCACCAGCTCCACTCGCTTCCTGGTGAGCACATCGCGGGGAGTGGGGCGGCCCCGCCTGCGGGGTGCAGGCGGCGGCCCGGGGGAGCTGCCGATCCCCTCCTGCATCCTCGCGGGGCTCCTCCGGCCTCTTCTGTGCCCTTGGGGAAGGGCGGGGGGAGCGGGCCGCGCGGGGCTCCTGTCTCCAGCCCTGGACAGGCTCCCTCTGTCCCCCGGCGGGCCGGGGCCGCCGCGCCGCGAGGAGAAGCGAGCGCCGGTGGAAGGCGGGGGGCGGGGAGCCGCCGGCCGGCGGTGTCCCCCGGCCATCGGGCCCCCGTCGCCTTCCCGCCGCCCTGAGGGGCGAGCAGCGCTGCTCGCGCCGTGAGGAACGGAGGGGAGCGGCCGTGCCCGGCCGGCCCCAGAGCAAAGCGGAGGGCAGCGTTTCTAGGTGCTGCTGGAGGGGACTGCAAAATCCTGCTGCTTCGAGCAGGCTGTGTTTTAAACCTGTCGGGTCTGTCGCCCTGAAGTCAAATGGACAAGGTGCACAGGTGCTGTAGAAATAGATCCGCGTGAGTTGAGTGACTGTGATTAGCTAGCAGTGTTCAGACAGTGCAATGACTCTGCTGCATTCCCATCTAAAACCTACTTGGGCCGGTTGGAATGACTGCTGCAGTTCCGGAGGCTACAACCTTAATGTCAGTGTGTCCTGGGCACTGTAGGTATTCAGGTGACTGAACTTGTACACCTTCTGAGAGATGGGCTTGTTTAAACTCTGGAGGAAGATAGTTTCTTTAAGAATGGGGTGGTTAATATAATAATAATAATAACAACCTATATAAGCCCTTTAGTTTAAGGATCTAATTATTTCCCTATTATGCAATAGAAAGTAACTAATGGTGCTATTATATATGAAGCTTACAAACTTCCTGCATGCGAATCTCTGCAAATGACCTGTTGCTGAGTCAATAACTCATAGTGATTTGACTTAGATCCCAACGATAATTCCACTGTAGAAATGGAGTGGAGAATGACTAGATGCAAAATGCTGCCAAATGTGATCAGCTGGGAAGAGGAATGTTTTGTCTTGCCCTCGCCTTTTTTTTTGTGTGTGTGTGTGTGTGTGTGTGTGTGTGTGTGTGTGTGTGTGTAGTTGGTTTGGTTTTGTGTGGGTTTTAGGTTTTTTTCAATGCTTTCCCCATGTGGCATGCTCTTTCATGAAGCAGGAGACTAGAATATCTTCTTGACCTGTGTTACCATTATTACTCAATATCACGACCTTCATGGGATTGTCAAATGACAAAACATAGATCTGGGGGTGGAGAGAAACTCCAAACTGACAAATGACACCAGCAGGCTATCTTGCATGCCAGTCAGGAGTCCTTTTTGGAAAGAATTTGGAGAAGTTTCCTCTAACACCTGAAGATAAACTCTATCTGCTTTATGTGTATGCCAGGTTAACGTTTTTCTTGGCCTAAAAGGTTAACATTAGTAGAACCAAAAGTGACACAGCAAGCTTTAAATTTGTACTGAAGCTCTTTTTACCAGTATTTTTACAAGTTCTTCTAACAAGGATTTCTTGCACTAGATGCATTCATCAGTGGCTTGTATACAGTTGGGAGTTTTTTCTGTCTACATTAGGTATGTTGCCTCTGTTCAAGGATTCAGGTGCTTACACAAATGAAGTAATAATTTTTATTTTTTTTTTAAGTGTATTGTGTCTGTCACTCTTCAATTCTTCTTGTATCCATCCCAGTTTCACTCAGTTCATTTCAAAATACAATGTTGTCTTAAGTTTGGCAGTGCAACCAAACTATGATGATAATAAAGTTATGTGGATTTGAGCAAAAAAGATACAACATCACTGAATTAAATCAGAACATGGGGTAAGGGGGAAGGAGAGGGCAAACTGTGCAAGGATTTGCTAAAAGCTGCATCAGGCATTCAGATAATAACATGTATCTGGAGAATTCTGTGCTGGGATGAGATTGCCACACTTAGAAGAGAGACTTTGCTTTGAAAAGTTTTAAACCAAAATGTAATATGGTGTTCTTTTTACCCAAGTTGTTTTCTTGGCTGTGTTAATTGCCTCTCTATCTTCTACTGTGTTAGTTGTTTTCCATACCTTTTTCTCATGATCTCTACATTATTTTTTTTCTCTAGTGCTTCCAACAATTTTCATCTTCACCAAGTCACCAGTCAAAATGAAATTGCTGGTTACTTTGCACATCTCTATTCAGCAGTACAGTACAACTGCTACCTGTTTTTTTAAGATGGAAGACACACAATTTTGACCAGGTTAAAGATGACTGGGTGAAAAACTAGCAGGTCCTTTGGGGCTGAAGGGTAGTGTCAACAGTTCAGAGTCTGAATTTACAATTACAGGTGGCCAGTTTACAAGCGGTGTTCCACAGCAGTCAGTAGCAAAGAAAATGCTGTGATACCCCACAGTATTTTTGTTAACAGCCTGGGGGATGGGTTGGAATGCCCTCTCAAGTTTGCAGATCACCACAGACGGGAGGAACAGTTCATTGGAATTCCAGTTGAAGAAGTGGCCTGGCAGAAGCCTAAGTTCAACAAAGTTCAGCACTTGGGACAGAAGGCTAAGGAGCAGCTTGGTGAAAAAGGACCTGGGTTCCTGCTGGACAAGCAAGTTCAATAGAAGTGAGCAGTGTGTTCTTGTGCTGGTGAAGATTAACCACATTAGGAAAAGTGCAGACTGTGGATCAAAGAAAGTAATTATTGCCATCTGTGTGGCACTTGGGAGGCAGCATCTAGAACACCGTGTCTGGTTTTGTTTCCCCCAGAGGAAGAGAGAGTCTGAAGAACTGGATTTCGTCCAGCAAGGGGTCACTAACATGATCACTGCGCTGCAGCACAAAGCATGCAAGGAGGTGCTGAGAGATCAAGGGCTGTTTCTTCACAGAGAAGTGTAAGAGGATGTTTTCAGCTATCAGACCACGTCTTGTAGAGAACACAGAACCAGCCCTTTGTCAGATGTGCACAGAAATTACAACAGGCAATGAACACAAGTTGCAGCAAGTGAAATTTCAAATAGATGTAAGGAGGAAATGTTTCACTATGAAGGGCTCTGGATCAAGGACCCAGAAAGCCTGTGGGATTTCCATCCTTGCAGATACTCAACATCTGACTAGAAAAGGCCCTGAACAACCTGGTCTAACTTTAAATTTAAGCTTACCTGAGCAGTGGGTCAGGCTAGACAACCCCCAGAGATTCCTTCCAGAATTAATTATTCTGTGTATGGACACAAGTTTTGAGAGGTTCTCCTGCTTATGTGAATGAGGCTATATGAGCACAGACGATAAAGAAGTACCAGAACGAAGCTACATTTCTGCTACTGCCGCTACTTATTTATCCTTGCCTCTCACATACAACATACATACAGTTTTAGCTTATGCTGTAGTCTTAGCCTCTGGGAACCCTAATTTGGATCTTTTCTTTGCTAAGCTACTTGCTTTTGCAAAATGAACTGTAATTATTTTTGAGATCTCAACTTTTCTGTTGTGTTGAGTCTGCATAACAGATTCGGTTACCAGGGAGAGTGCAGTGCTTTAAGTACCAGTGCAACTGCTTAAGGCTCATTTTCTTTAAGATATCAAGCAGGAAAATAAATTGAGTAGGTTAAACGAGTGTACCCAGATGACTAAGGTCTGGTCTAGATGTTTTGCCAAATATTTTCATTAAATATTTGCATGTATCATGTTCCATTTTATTCCATTTTATTCAAGAATTGTATAATAAAAATCCATTGTAACTTCTTTTGCCAAAAGCCTTGGGATCATGAGCTAATGGCCAGCCTAACCACTGGCTGATCTCTTGCAAGATATTTGCTGCGTAAAGTCTGGCATTTTATCCAGGAACAAGAAGAATAAAAATATTCAGTGAAGTACACATACAATCAAGTACATGTACAGTACTTCAAGTTTTAGCTTCATCAGTCAGCCCCAGACATTTTTTTTTCCCCACCTCATTTCAAAAGAAACATTCAAATAAAGCTGTATCACACTTTCAGCATTCTTTTCAGTAAAGAAAAACTGGTTTTAGATAAGGAAAAACTTAGTATCCATTAAGCTTACCCTTCAGAGGGAAATGTTTCACCCCTCTACTGAAGTAATGTGACATTTTGGGGAAAAAAAACAAAGCTTGATTGTATAGCTAAAAAGAAGGGTTAAAAATATTGCAAATACTTTAGTTTTTTTCCTAGCTCTTAGCTTTTATCACTTCAAATACATTTCAGGTTTGCTTTTTATTCCCACAGAAGGGAAGAGACACCTGCTTGAGAGGGGAGGGAGATCTGTTCATCAGGAGCCTTCCAAGCAAGATAATTTCTGGGAAACTTGTTAAACTGTTACTTATTCATAATTTCTGCCTGCCTGTTAATGCTAGTGAAATGCTAAAGGTAGAATTATTGTTTGTCATCCTTCCCCCAGTTGGGTTGATTTCAATGCAGTTTCAGAACTCGAGCTAGGAGCTTGTTCGCTATAGCTGTTCTGGCTTAACAAAAGTCATGAAGATACAGCATAGGCCAACAGAATTAGCTTTTCTCCAGGCAGAGTTACGTGGCAAAGCTTGTGAGAGTAATGAAAAGTTACTTCTAAAATCTGCTTTCACTATTGTCTTTTCAGCTGTGCAGCTTCTTGCTTGACTTCCGTAAGCCTCATGTTTCTGTCTCATATTTATTTTCATCTTTGAAAATTATTACAACTGATTGATCTGAATTCTTTTCCATTGAGACAATAAAGACTCAATGTAATGCCATGCAACTCTTTGCACCCCTACCTATGATGCCATATGTTATATTAGAGACTCTATAAAGATCAGCCCTTGTGGTTGCTTACATACAGCATAGCTGAGTACGTCTGTCTTCTCTCTGCTCTTGAGATTTAAGGCTCAAGCTGTATGATAATTTGTTGGAAGTGGAAGGACTGTGTTATTTACCCTTTTCTTCAATCTCTCACCAGATAATGCAGTACGTATCTGGTGGTTTTCGCTGTCTTTCATCAAATCATCTCTGTTCAAGACACCTCTACATGTCCACTAGCCTAGACAATTCTTTTGTGACTGCTGATAAAATTAGGATAAAACTCACTTTGTCTTCCCCTACCCCCAGAAGTGACAGATCAATATAATAAATTGGAAGCAGTTCTTAATGAATATGAAAAGAACAAAAGCAGTGACAGACATATGCTTCAAACCTGTTTCAACAACAATGTACTAACCTCTGAATTACTCATTGACACCTATCTCTCTCTCACTACTCTCAGAGAGAAACAAGGACAGATTTTTTGAGTATTGGCAACATTTTTTGGGGGGGGGTGGGCAGGGAAAGAGGGGAGATCCCTTTTGTTTTATATATTCCCTGTTTTATAATCTTCTAGGTTCTAACGTAATGACTCATTTGTGTTTGTCATCCTTGTGTGTATCAGGATTCTATTTATCACTGTGGAACATGGTATTGTTCCTGGTGAAAATTTTTAATCCCTTGCCCGGAGGTGCAGGTAGTGTCTACTGGTTTTGTTGAGGATGTCAAAAGTTTGCGGTTTTGTTTGTGATGGATTAGGAGAGCGTGTTTACCTAGTTCTCTGTGGGCATGAAAAGATCTATGCATCTGTAGTATTACGGCTTCTGTTGAGAATTTATTGCTGTTAGAACAGCTTGCTTAGAAGGAGGCAGAAAGCTTTGCTGTGCTAGAGTTTCGTGCTTTATTATATGTGGGTCCTACACTCCAGGTTCAATGAATGACCTTGTCTAATTGTATTTATTTTCTGCTATCAGTAGGAATCCTTATGCACTGCCTGCTGTTTCAAGAACTAGTGAATGATTAATGGTGAATGATTACCGAATTATATTTAACACTGTTAGTAGGTCAGATACATACTGTTTCAATAAAGTCTTCTATCTTTCTATCCTTATTATAAAAAACCTAGTAAATGTTACTGGGCTTCTGGCAGAAAGGCAATTTCAAGTAAGAAAAGTCTTGCTGCATATATGTAAAACTTAATCTCTCCTATTAGCTTTGTTGGATAGTGTTTTAAGACCCCTATCCCATTATATGAGTTTCTTCCAAATATGTTCTACTGACAGGGCTTACCCTTTCATTAGGGTAGCTTCATATCAAGCCTCAGCTGGTAGATGAAACACAGATAAGTAAATATGGTAGGAATACAGTGGTGCTTTTTCTATGTAAACTTTCCAACTGATAACAGAGAAAGATGAACATGCATCTTTTTAAGACATCTTTTCTGGGTAGAGGAGGGGAAAAATTAGCTTTTAGTATTTTCCAGAGGTTGTGCTGCTGCTATCCTTGGAGGTTTTCAAGACCTGCCTAGAAGTCCTTGAGCAACATGGTCTAATCTCATAGCTGACTCTGCTTTGATGAGGAGGTTGTACTAGAGATCTCTCAAGGTCCCTTTCATCCTGAATTATTCTATTATTCTAATATGTAACTAGAATGTTTCTAAACTTCAAAATCTCACTTTAATGATACACTTTAAAGTTTCAAAGAAACTGGAGAATTAAAACTTCATCTGTTTTTTGTCAGGATTGTTCTAATAGTTTCAGAGTAAACTGTACTATCTAAATGAAATCAAGAGTTCGTGGATTAAAAGCTTTAAGAGCAATTTCTAACATTTGTGGAATGAGAAGAGAGAAGTCTACCAAATAAGTCTAGAAAAGATGCAGTTGTATCCTAGGAAGTGGATGGGTATAATGGAATTTTGTCCTTAGGATTAGAGTGGTTTCTATATCTGACCCTCCTCTGCTTGCCATAAAAAGATAGGATGGTGTCCTAGTGGCATGTTCTGCAGTTCACCTGTGTCTGCTATTAGATTTTACTGTCTAGGTCCCTGAACGTTCTTCAAGCAAAAGATTATGCATGGTGTTAGTGAGAAAAAGCCGTTTTCACAAGATCATCATAGCCCAGTCAGTTATACTGGCTTACCCATTGTACACTTGAGTTGGATGTTTTATTGGGTGACATCTTAGCTTGGCTGCAGCCAGTTACTTTTAGAAACAGTCCATTGATGGTTAAAGAGCGTTGTATATTCTAGCTGAGCTTCTACTTCAAGGCAGAGCTTCTAACTTGTGATTCCTTAAGAACAGCCATTAGTATAGTCCTCAGGATTCTATACGCTGCTGGTTTTTTTATAGTAGTATAACCAAATCTAAGTCACTTTTCTTCAGTTTTTTTTTTAATGTATTGTGTGGCTGCAGTGACATTCTTTTCTGGTCAGATTGTTCATGAGTTCTGTATTTGTAGTTTTGAAACAAACTGGGTTCTGCGTAAGTGCTTTTTCTTTCTTCGCCATTTGGTTCCTTTTGTGGTTTCTAAACTACACATGATTGTCTTTCTCTTAAAATCACTGTTCCTAAAAGCGGTTATAATTGACAGCGTAGCTTACCAAAATATTCTTTGCATACTTTAGTAACTACAATTCATATATCTGAACCCAGGTTACATGGATATTTGGGTTGATGGTAAAAAATTGCTATTAATTATAAGGGCACTGTATTTGTTCAAAAGAATAAATGTTAATTTATTGTCGTTTAAACTTCTGTGTTCATAGAAAGTTTTGTTGTGTAATTTATTTTCAGGTTTTTAATGCGAAAACATCAGAGCTATTGAGCCACCATCAAGTTGAGATAATGCAGAAATTCCCTAAAGAAGGGTATGAATTTTCTGTGGTTTTTCGTTTGTGTACATTTTTGTAGGGCATCTATATTTTTATCTATGAATGATCAAAACTGAAGTTGATTAATACTAACTGAGAACACACTATCTATCTGCTACAAAAGACTGTGTGATAGAAAAAATGATATAAAAAACCTCACGTGGAGTGTCCGGTATGTGCTCAGAGTTACGTAAACTAAAAATTATTAGTGTTTTACTGCTAACACTCATTAACGTATTTGAAGTTTAAACTTTGAAGTTTACAACTAAAGTTTAAACAAGACTTAAAGTCTCATTTAAAGTGGTAAAGGTGGTCATTTTCACAATTCAGTCATAATTTTCATCTTAGACTATATATATTGCTTAGTATGTTCTCTGAAGTGATTTTATTTGATTGTTTGTTCTTAGCTGACCTAACATTTGCTGCCAAAGCCTTCTGCCAAAGCAAAAGAAAAATTTTTGTTTTCTGTAGGTTTTTTCTTGTGAAAATACAATTTACTGTTTAAAAAGGATTTGAAATTCATTTTTGTAGATGTGTAAAACATACTTTGTAGTTATGATTTTGTCAAATGCTCAGCTGTTTTTTTCAGAATAAAAATTTCTTTTTTTTCCCTAAATGTGATTTTTTTGCATTTTTATTAACTGGTGTTTACTTTTTGTTAAAGATGGGTAGAACAAGATCCAAAGGAAATATTAAGTTCTGTCCATGAATGTGTGGAAAAGACCTGTGAGAAACTGCAACAACTGAACATAGACATCACTAATATAAAAGGTATTCATAAAATCATAGAATCATTTAAGTTGGAAAAGACCTTTAAGATCATCAAGTTCTACTGTTACCCCAGGACTGCCAAGTCCACCACCAAACCATGTCGTTAAGGGCCTCATCTCCTACTATTTAAGGCTAACTGAGGGCTTTAACATACTTATGGTTGAGCAACTCAGATTCTGTAGTTTTTAAGTCAATAAAAATGAACCATGGCAGAATGTGCTGGCTCCAAAGAAAATGTTAAATTGGAATTGAGAGCAGTTTGTTTGGCAGGAATAATGAGAAAATAAGTCCTTCATTTATTTTAGCAATGCAGGATCTACAAAGTAGACTTAACAGAGACAAGTGATGAATGAAGAAATTCTGAAATTTAAATTAGGACTGATTGGGAAAAACAAGTTTCCCTGTCAGTGTTGTTGCTGTCTCAGTTTGTGTCAAAAAAAAATATTTAGAGCACATAAGTTAAGCAGCAAAAGTTGAATGATGAGGATTTCAAAGTAATATTTCTAGATTATAACATGAACAAGTTGGAAGCTTTTTATTTCCCATTTACTTTCCTCTTCTCCTTACCAATACCTCCATCCTCTCCACCTATCCCTTCCCTTACTCACCCCCCAAAAGGGGTAAACAAACCTTCTGAAAAGGATACTTTCTATTTTGTCCTGAAGCCATTGGAGTCAGCAATCAGAGAGAAACAACAGTGGTTTGGGACAAGACAACTGGAGAACCTCTTTATAATGCTATTGGTAACTACTATACTTTTGAATTACATAAGATCATAAAATGAGCATGTTATGGAAAAATGCTTTCCTTACTTCCTGTGCAGATCTCATTGTGGCCAAGCTTACTAACTTCTTTGATTTTTTGATGTCTGTGTCATAAGCTGTGTGTTTGTATAAACCAGTGCAATTAAAAAAACTATTCTGTTAGAATTATTACTTAATAAATCACTTTATGTGATTTAAAAAAAACAATGTTCCTGAGAGGTTTTGTACATCCCTGGCCATGTAATGAAGCTCTGAGTTATGCCAAATTACTTCCTTTTAAATGAAGGAGCTTACTACATTTTCAGGATACTTTTGATTTAAGTTCAAAGGAAAAACACGTTAACAGGTTTAATGAAATCTTATTGCTTTTGAGTTTTACTTTTAACTTACCTTAGCTTTTCAGATTACGTCAGCTGTAGCACAGTATCTTTGAAAAAACAGGACTCTTCTATATTCAAATCTATGTTGCTGACAGCTTTATCTTAAGCCCAGCTGTACCTTGATAAGTCTGATGTAGCAAGTAAGTTCAAAGTTTTCATAGGGGTAGTAAATAATCAGCCTGCTATTTGTTTTAACCTCTTAGTTTAATAACAGTCATCTGCTGTAAACAAAGTAGTATCAATAATTTTCTTATGCTCCAAAAGAGAAAAGTATATATCCTATTATGTGGAAAATCATATTTGATTTCTCAACTTGTTTGTTCTCCTAAATCAATGCATTTATCTAACCATTTTTAAATTTTACAACAGTGCATTTAAAATACAATGGCAATACATTATTCTTCCGACTACATGAAAAGCTAAAAATAAAAAAGACAGGAATTTACTGGCAAGAGCTCTAGTTTTGTAGAATAAGCTTGTACATGTCACTTCTCCTGTATTAAATCAGTTGATAAGTTCATTTATTCATGTTTTCAGTGTGGCTTGACCTGAGAACCCAGGCAACAGTTGAGCGTCTTCTTAAAAAAATTCCAGGAAAAAACAAATCCTTTTTTAAGGTAAGACATATTCCAGAACATTTAAATAGTAGCTAAACTCTTACTGCTGCAGTATATAATGTTTTGAGATGAGTGCTTAAAATTCCCCAAAACAAAATAAATCAGTTGTAACATCTAGTCCCTTTTTAGCTTGTCAAATAATAAAAGATGTGCATAATGCTATACACCAATCTGAGACTGGAAAATGTTTATTTTCCTCAAAAGAAGTGATTAACACTCCTTACATATCTCAGTACAGAAGTTAAATGAGTAATCGTTAGTGAGACTTAATCATCCAATGGTAAGTAAACATCACACACAAAAATTAAAAGTAGAAAAAAAACATTTGGAAAGTAATTTATTGATGTAAAATGTGTTATCCTTTCTCGTGACTTAATGAAATCAATTGCAGCCAATCTGAGAACTGGAAGATAGTTCATAAAAGCAAATTCATTCGTCTTTTATATGTGGGTTTATATAAAAGAAGGTGTCATAATTCTTGATTTATATTTTCCTTGATTGATTGTATAAATTGTATATATTTTCTGTATATATGTTTTCCTGTAGGCAGGAAATGGATGTCAGAAATCATAAAAGCCCATTTGGGTTTTAATTGAATACAAATTCCATCTTTTCTGTGTTGTGCTACTCCTTTTTGTTGTCGTTACTAGCTGTCTAGTCGTATGGGGATATCATAGATAAGACAGGATTTCTGCAAACAACTATTTCCACATAAATGGTCTTTGAACTGCATTTAGATCAGCTTTGATCTTTGTCCATTAATGCACTGATCATTTGTTTATATTTTCAGACTTGCATGTTGTATGGTTAATACTTACTTAAAGAACAAGTCTGTGCAATTTCTCTGAGTTTTTTGTCTTTGGTTTTTCACTTACAATCACTATTTTTACATGTAACTACAGTATTCATGGAAAGGATACTCATATGGTATTTAGATGATTTTTTTAATTTTATTTTACAGTTTAGGACTGGTCTTCCACTTAGCACTTATTTTAGTGCAGTGAAACTTCGATGGCTTTTGGATAATGTGGAAGAAATTAAGCAAGCAGTTGGTGATGGAAGAGCTATGTTTGGGACTATTGACTCATGGCTTATATGGGTATGTATTTGTGAGTTTATTATCACTCTTTTTAAAATTAATTTCCATATCATACAAATTCCTGTGCAAAATACTGTGACGTATGATGCCCACTGATCACGCAGTGATGTGAATACAAAGAAATGCCATTAAACTTCCATAGAATCATAGAATAGTTAGGGTTAGAATGGACCTTAAGATCATCCAGTTCCAACCCCCCCGCCATGAGCATGGACATCTCACACTAAAACATGTCGCTCAAGACTCCATCCAACCTGGCTTTGAACACTGCCAGGGATGGAGCATTCACAACTTCTGTGGGCAACCTGTTCCAGTGCCTCACCACCCTCACTGTAAAGAACTTCCTTATATCTAACCTACACTTCCCCTGTTTAAGTTTGAACCCACTACCCCTTGTCCTACCACTACAGTCCCTGATGAAGAGTCCCTCCCCAGCATCCTTGGAGGCCCCCTTCAGATACTGGAAGGCTGCTATGAGGTCTCCATGCAGCCTTCTCTTCTCTAGGCTGAACAGTCCCAACTCTCTCAGCCTGTCTTCATACGGGAGGTGCTCCAGCCCCCTTATCATCCTCATGGCCTCCTCTGGACTTGCTCCAACAGCTCCATGTCCTTTTCATGTTGAGGACACCAGAACTGTACACAATACTCCAAGTGGAGTCTCACAAGAGCAGAGTAGAGGGGCAAGATCATCTCCTTCGACCTGCTGGTCACGCTTCTTTTGATACAGCCCAGGATACAGTTGGCTTTCTGGGCTGCAAGCGCATACTGAAGCTGGCTCATGTTCAGTTTCTCATCAACCAACACCCCCAAGTCCTTCTCCACAGGGCTGCTTTAAATCTCTTCTCCACCCAACCTGCAGCTGTGCCTGGGATTGCCCCAACCCAGATGCAGGACCTTGCACTTGGCGTGGTTGAACTTCATAAGGTTGGCATCAGCCCACGTCTCAAGTGTGTCAATGTCCCTCTGGATGGCATCCATTCCCTCCAGCGTATCAACCGAACCACACAGCTTGGTGTCATCAGCAAACTTGCTGAGGGCGCACTCAATCCCACTGTCCATGTCACCAACAGAGATGTTGAACAAGATCGGTCTCAACACTGACCCCTGAGGGACACCACTCGTTACCCATCTCCAATTGGACATTGAGCCATTGACCACAACTCTCTGTGTGCAGCCATCCAGTCAATTCTTTATCCACCAAGTGGTGCATTCATCAAATTGATGTCTCTCCAGTTTAGAGACAATGATGTCATGCAGGAAATCATACTAGATGAACTTTTTATTGTCCCTTTATTACTATTTTTTTTTTCTTTTTTTGGTAGATGCTTATGTGTAGTTTACTATTTATAGGTTGCTGTAAGATTTTGCTCATGCTTTTGGAAATATCTTGGACTTCAGAAAGGTGCATCAGCTACCTTTGCAATATGAGAATCCAGGAGGTACTGTTGTAATCCTATTACCTCTCTTGTGCCTTTCTTCCACTGTAACAGGTCTGCCTCTTTGGTTGTCAGAGAAATATCAGAGTTCCCACTTCCAAGCTGAAAGCATTGTGAATTCAGAAATAATTTTTTTAATTTCTTTAAGTAAATTTCTATCTTTGCTTGGTGAATACTATTGGTATTTTTTTTGTTCAGAGTTTGACAGGTGGAAAGAATGGAGGTGTTCACTGTACGGATGTAACCAATGCCAGCAGGACAATGTTGTTCAACATTCATTCCTTGGAGTGGGATCCTGAGCTCTGCCGGTAAGCTCAGTTTTTCAATAATACTGTTATTTAAATAGATTCTGTAAGTGTTGCATGAAGAGGTTAATTTAAGAGTAAGAATCTCTTATCTAGACTAAGATCAGCAGTTACTGTTGAATTTACTGTTAGTAAATTACATTAGTAGTTAAGATTCATTGTTCTCCAGATGTCCAAATTGCAATAGCCTGGATTAATTGCAAGTAGCAGATTTTTTCTGTAGGTGGAAGACTGGTTCATGGAAACAATGACATTTAATAGTTTCTTTATACCTTAATTACATTTGTAAGTCGCTTACAATGATAGTGTCTCTATTTTAAATTTAAATTTATTAACAACTATGTTATAAAGATATTGCTGGAAGAGGAATGACTTCCCACATGAAACTGTTGCATATGTCTTCAAAATATTCAAATATATGCTGTTTTACTCCATAATTCAGTGTCATGTACTGTAACAAATGGAAAAACACAGTGATGGATTAAATCCTAGAAGTCAAAGTTCCTTTTACAGTTTTTTTTTCTTTAAAACGTGGACATATTTAAGAAAATAAATGCAAAAAGCTTTCTGATTTGGCACTGACCACATATATATATAAATTATTTTGTATTGTGTTCAGGTTCTTTGATATTCCTATGGAAATACTCCCAAAAGTACGAAGCTCCTCTGAGATTTATGGCCTGATGGTATGTTTTCTTGTGTTGTGTGAAGTTAATCTTGTAAAAATATGACTATATCAATGTAGATTTGTCAGAATTCCCGTAGATAAAGTCTAATAGTTTTTCCTAGACCAGTATTGATTGATTTATGATTAGTGTGTCATTATCTATTGTATAATATGAAATGAAGTTGAGTATTTCTTGTTTTCTGAGTATCAAATAGACAAAACAAGACAGGAGAGGTTTTTGATAAGGATAAAAATTTAATTTTTTATTACAGTGACTTACTGATTTAAAAACTACCTTTCAGTATGCCATGTTTAATCAGTAGATTAAAAGAACGAGATTGTTGTTATTGGAGCAAACTATTTTTACTTCTGAAAAGAAATTATGAAAGTCACCATGGAAGTCTTCATGATCTAAGAGGACTGGACAAGATGTGTGATGTCTTATTTCCACATAACCAAGGGCAAGATTAGTCAGTTTTTGTGAACTGGAAAATCGCAAGTGACACCTTAGATTGCCTTCTTTTTGAAAAACAAACTTCTCTTGCTATGTATATTTACATAGCATTCAATCAAAACATATTTTGGAATATCTCTTTTTAATCACACTGCTTTACAGTGCAGCTGTGAATATTAGGAATAAATCATTAATTGTCATCAAGTGACTGAGGTTTCAAGTTTACTTTGATGCAGCACCAACTGTTCTGATACAGTGGCATCTAATTTATTAGTTTCAGAATCAGATAAACTGGATGTTGTGGTTTTCCATTCTTTTTCTTGGTAGTTTGTTGTTTACTAAGAACATACAAGAACATACAAGAACATTTTATAATTAAGACAAGTTATGAGAATTTTATGTAAAATATAATTCTAACTTGCCTGACGTAAGTATTTTTACTAATCTGTTAATGGAGATGCCACTAGAAGTTTATAATGTAAATAATGTGAAGGTAGGATGAGAGTTAGTTGTATTAAGCTGAATGAGTGAGGTAAATGGAAACAGCATGGAAACCTGGCAACTGAAACACTATTGCTGGTCACTTTAAATGTGAACTTTTGTTTCTCTTCCCCTTTCCTTCCATTTTTTTTCCTTTTTCTTCCTTTTGCTGACTGTAGAAAATCTGTCCTAGCCTGGTGAGTAGAGGCTTCCATTAGGCTGACCACCTACATCTTACCCATTCTGTTCAGATGCTGTGCATTTCCATTGGTTTAAGGATTAGTAAAAACACACTTCCTAGACCAATAAATTTGTCAGGTATTTCCAAATTTGAGGTTCATGCCAAAGTTGTTTCTAAAATGTAATCTTGATATATGTGTTTGCCTTATTTTACAGGCTGTTGAATATATCTTTTTATAGTGAAGTAAAAAATACAGCTACGGGCTATCAAATGTCTTGTTTTATAAATGAGAAAAGTATGCCATTCTGTCTACAAACATTCATTCTATTATAGTGAAATACCAGATTCAGGCGGGGTTTTTAGTGCATTTATAAACTCAGTTACCTAAATCCAGATAATTAAAAATGAGAATTAAAGAAAAAGATTCAGATTGGAAATACACTTGCATGGCTTCACTGAAAATGGATTTTCACAGTTGCACAAAGAAACAGGTTAAAGAAAAAAGTAAAAATTGTCAGGATATAGATTTCTTATGATATCTGTTGTAAGAATATAACTAAAAAACTACATGGTAATGTTTAGAAAAGTTCTATATGAGACTTAAAATGCTGTCTTAAGTGAGGCATCTGTCTTTGCTTAGTGTGTCATCACAATCACTTTTTTTTCTGTTCACTTTACCATTTTGCACTTTTGCATTTTACACTTGACACCGACTGCACAGATGACACAGATTTCTGTACACTATGATTTCAACAAAACTTATGTTAAGAACTGTTGAGGTGGCATGAGATAGACCTGTAAATTTCCTGCTGGTTTTTAGTGTTTATAGTCATGAGCTGCATTAAGCTGAAGTCTGTTGTATACCCGAACTGAACCATGCCGCTTACATGACCCTTCTTTGTTTTCCTTTGAGCATTAATAGTTTAGCTGCTTTTTCATTGCCTTCAATTGTAATCATGGAAAGCTAATTTGGAGATTTTCTTTCTCTTTTTGTGAATCAGAAATCTGGAGCTTTGACAGGTGTACCGATTTCTGGAGTAAGTCCTACTTCAACTCAGATTCTGAGATAAGAGCCTGTTTCTGCATGAACGTATCTTCACTGGAAAAAGCTTTAAGATGGGGGAATCCTGCTACGAATTAAGTTGATGGTTTTCTACTTCATGTTAAACATGAACTAAACTTTTGAAGTTGAATTATTAATTGACTAGATTCTTCATTATTAAGTTATGATCTGGCTGTGGAAATACAGCTGGCAGCTTTGATGCATATGTGTAGTGCTGTTGCAAACTTAGGATCTCTAAGAAAGTAACAGTACAAAATGGAAGCAAGCCTGGCTTTATAGATAAAAAGAGTTCAGTATATGCATAATCCAAAAATGCTGAGCAGATTCTCAGCTTTTTTCCATACAACATGCACAAAGATAGTAAATTTTTATTTTTATTTCTTTAAATTGTTCACCATAAGTAGCATGACACATTTCATTTGCAGTTCTTACAAAGGAAAGAGTAGTAAAAAGCACAGGTTATCTCTGTAGATTTTTTCTCACTTCCAATTACCTGTGTGCTCCTAGTACAATAAAGTGTATCTGTTCGTGTTCCTTTTTCATGCATGTGATCAATGTTGCAGACATTTGCTAAAAAACCCCCAAACCTCTCTTTTCAGTGCTTGGGTGACCAGTCTGCTGCTCTTGTTGGGCAAATGTGTTTTCAAGATGGGCAGGCAAAAAATACGTAAGTTATTATGAAAGTAGTAACATAAACACACTGTTCTGAGTTTAGTATTATGTTCTCTTTCAAACTAACTGCCAAATGCTTTTGTATTTACCCCATAACTACAGCTCTACCTTTTGACTCTGTTGACCTACAAAGTAAAGAGTGTCCTGACTTTATATAAAACAGTGGCCATGTGAGTTAGATTGCATAGACTTGAATGACAAAAACCCCTCAGCCTTGCTAGACAGGAAAGGTTCATTTCAGTTACAGTCCTTGGTTTTGCTTCTGTGTCTAGCTGAGTGTGGAGAATTTTACATTTGGGGTTTTTTTCATTATTTCTCAGCCTCTTAGTGTCCCTTGGTTAAAATAGATGGTCAGTTAAATCAGGCAACTGGTGTAATCAAACATTAATTTGAGGAAAAGCTCCTTGATCAAATGACTTACTGTTCCATTTACAGCCATGTGCTTAACTGAGCATGTAGGTACATACACAGTATGGGACTTTCACAGATTTAATTACACATTAATCTATACTTGTTGCTAATTAACCTTCACCTTATCTTTTATATTTATACACAAATTTAATGGTTAGTGGCCTTGTATTTTAGTAAGTGTATTTTAGTAAAACAAACATGGTTCTAAATTATGCTGTGACAAAGTATTTTTATAAGAAACACTTTCATAATGCAAGAGACCTTTTGAGAAAAAAAAAACCCAAAACCAGCAGCAACAGAACAAAACCCCACTCATACAACTAAACAAAAAGGTAAAAGCGAGATTTTTCTGGGGTTTTTTAACCTATTTGTGTAATTGTTTACTGTTTTTCTCTCCAAATACAACTGAAGAATATCTCAGTACTATTTTAAGCTATTAACTTTCAGAGTATTAAAAAGGTAGGGAACTTGTAATTTCTTAGAATAAGTTACAGTGGCTTATAAGTAATTAAATTTTATTAATTCGTGTCCTTATATGTATGTGTATACACACATATAAGTGATGTGGTCTTTGAATGCCGGCAACAAAATTTCTTTAATTTTTCCCTTTAAAAGCTTGAATTTAATATTGTGAAATATTTATTTTATGAAGTAGCTTTCGTAATCATCTTAAACTGAAGTCGGTAAACACTGCCACCAAAGAGGAATTCACACGTTTTCAGCTGTACTGATCTTTGATCAAGTATTATTCAAGAAAGAGTTAGAGAGAGGCTTGGGACTGGATTTTTCAGCTTCAGACTGCATTTGAATCAACTTTTTGAGAATGATTTTATCATAGTTAATGGTAACATAACTGTCAAGAGGCAAAACTGTGGTGTCTTGACTCTACAAAGGGGAGTCACAGATTCATGAATTGCAGTAACAGGTTATCCTTTAAACATCCTGGTTTTAACTTGTCTTTGCTTTCATGCTAGGTATGGAACAGGATGTTTCTTGTTGTGCAATACAGGTCAGAAGGTCAGTTGCATTTTTTAGTTCACTTTTTTTTTACAATCTTTATTTAAGCTCTGGAGTACAACTGTGTGTTAGCCTTTCTTATTAATAACAGTTATATTGCTAGACATAAGGAAAAGTGTATGCTGAAATCTGAAAAAATAGAAAAGAATAATTTATTCAAGGTGTTTCAGTAAGACTCCATTTCCTAGCTCCTTAAGTTTCCAAAAAAGAACTTTTCATAGCAAGTTTCTTGCTCTTTCCTTGTATATGTTTCTTAACATCACCCAGAAGTGCTGAGTGTTCTTTTACATAACCATGTGCTTTTCTCCTTGGGTTGGCTTTTTTATTTCTTCCATTCATTTTCTCCCATTGTTTCTCTGTAGTTGAATAAATAATGCAAAGCTTTGGCTTCCTTCTCATTCACATCTCCTTCTAAAGAACCCCTATTCTTTATTATGAGGAGGCTAGAAAGATCTAAAGCAGCTTGTAGAAATGAGAGTTAACACCAGTAATCTGAGGGATCTCTCTTAGGTGTTTATTTAGAGTGGCTAATAATTTACATTGTTTAAACTGTCCCTATTTATTTTTCTTTTCATTGAAGGTTTCGTCTCTCGTTTATTATAATTTGAATATTTTTATTTAACTATTTTCTGTCTCTGTTCATGCTTTACCTTTTCTTTCCTCATTCCCCATTTAGTCTGTGTTTTCAGAGCATGGTCTTCTAACCACAATAGCTTACAAACTGGGCAGAGACAAACCTGTTTGTTATGCACTAGAGGTAAGTCCAGTAATTTATTCAGTTTTGTAGTGATACATGTTCTTGTTTACTTCTCTAGTATCCTTACATTATCGTCAGTTGCATGGAAATCAAAATAACTTTGTGTTATAGCTTGCGTGCCTCAAGGCTTGTGTGTGGTTATGGTTAGCCCTATCTCCAATTTGTAACATGTAATCTAATAAAAATATTTCTACATTGCATTACTTATATTTTCAGGGCATGATGGCTAAAACATTTTTTCTCTTACACAGTCTTTCAAATATGTAATAAATGTAAATAAATGAAACACAAAAATGTTTATACTAGAAGTGGTTTTAAAAAAGAGGGGGAAAAGTACTACTGTTCCTCTCATAATAAAAGTCATAGCTAAATATCTTTTGTTTTCATTTCATTCTAATGGATTTTACTTCTAACTTTTAAAAATAGAATCAAATTTCTGGGGCAAGAAGCCTCTAATAATTGAGCTTTTTTTACCTACTGAGACTTAAGTACCTACTTCCAGAGTTTAGTTCCTCAGTTCTCCACACAACTCTGAGGGCATCCAAATCCTGTAGAAAATTCGATTTTTATTTTAACTTCAGATTCATTGTTCTAAAGCTCTGCTTCTGAAGCACAGACCAGCTGAGCACCTATTTGCCACCAAAGCTTCATTGGGAATAACAGAATTCTTCCATCTGTGTTGCTTAGCGGGCTTGATCTACTAGTTATTCTCAAAACATGCATACTGTATTCTCGGCTGCCATTGACCTTTTGTAGAGAGCCTACATTTTCCATGTGAAACAGACAGACACAGGATTTTCTTTGCTTTGGGAGAATAGTTTGTGGCTTGCAGTACTTTTCTAAGATGTAGAAGGCTGTGTACCTTTCCTTTTCCTTTCCTAAGGAAAGTTGATCTTGCATTTGCCATGTTCTGGCAAACTTTGGAGTTTTCATTCTGTGTGGGTGTGTGAGAAGTTTGTTTTATTTTTAACCCATGTTCTCAAAGCAATAACTGTAACTGTCCTGAGAGTGATTTGTATTTCTGCATGCTGAAACACATGCATGTGTACTTTGCTTCTTCCTCATCTCCAAGTCTTTAATGTTAACTGTCTGAAGAAATGGCTTCAAGAACAGATATTAAGCATCTTTTCTCCTGTATCCACGCTAGAATCATCTACAGTCTGCTGGTTTAGACACTTTACACCGAGGCAAAAGATGTGGATTCAGCCTTTTCTTTTCATCAAATCCGTATCTTGTAATAGCTAGCTGGTTAGAAAACACCTCTGCTCCTTCTAGCAGTGGCTTTGAATGAAAATACAATGCTGCTCCTGTTTTACTTGAAGGTTAGTCTAGTAGACTTGAAATTGTCTTGTAGAGAAAACCATTTGGACTTTGGAATGAGATGGGAGCCATGCCATTAATCTATGACACAGTAGAGCCATTCAGGGCTGTTTGCTGAGGCAACAAAGCAATTTTGCTGGCAAATACAAGTACCTACATTTCTGTCTGGGCATTTGTATTTAAGCTCTAGACATAATCAGTCTTGTATTTTCAAATCAAAGCATAAAAATCTTAATTTGTCAGAAAAAGAAGGATGAGGCTACTGGACCTCATAATGGTATATTCAGGAGAAGACCTAAATTAGACAGACAAGAAGTCTGCTTAGGAAATGTCATGGTAACTGCCCCCCGTGGCAAAAATCGTGCAATACATACCATTTACAACATGCAGCTTGTGTAACAGGCTGCCACTTTTACGTGGCAGTCTCCAGCTGTCAAGAAACTTGTGGTTTGATGGAGAGCATTCTTGAGTGTGCTGTAAGCCTGCGATTGGAGGCCACAGCTACCTTTCCTCTCCAGCCTTGTAAAAAGGAACAGAAAGCTATCAACTGTCATCTCCTAATGTTGTAGTGATTTTGTTTCTTTCAGGGATCTGTTGCAATAGCTGGTGCTGTTGTTCGTTGGCTGAGGGACAATCTAGGTATCCTTAAGACTTCACAGGAAGTTGGTAAGTATTCACAATTTGGAGCTTAAAGTTTTAAGTTCTTAAAGTTCTCTTTTCCAATGTCTTGATGTCTGGAATGTTTGCAAAGCTGCCTCTTAAAGGAATTGTGGAGGATGATAATCCGTTTTGGCTAATAATACAGTAATCCTTTAGCATTTGGGTAGCTGATATTTTCTGCTTAAGCTCAACTGAAACAACCTGGAGTGTGACATTATAGAAACTAGGAATATATCAGACTTTGAAAAAGGAGAGTATGTTGGAAGCATGCAAGTGTAGCAGTTTGGAAGTGACTGATTTATGAGATTTAGGATTAAAAAGCAATTAATTACATATTTTTAATTTTGTATTTTATTAAAAGGTGGAAAAATTAGAATTCTAATTTTACATAAAACTTCAAAGATTAAGCAAAAACTTAAAACATCAGTCTATTGTTCTGTAACAAAGCTTTGCAGACCATACAGAAGAATATAAACTACTGTCACGTGAATTAGCCAGCTGTTGAAACACTACAATACCTCTTGGCTTCACAAGTTTGCCTAGACCTTTGGAAGGTTTGAGTTTCAAGAACTTCAATCTTGTCAGTGTTCGTAAAGTCATATGGGACTTCATCATCTCTTCCTGTTTCCTTGGACATGTCCTTCCTTCTCCCTTCACTCCTTTTTTAAGTAGAGTTTGTATGAAAGTACCATTTTAAAAAGAGTTTTTGAAGAAGTTTTCCTACTTCTTTTCTCTATTGCTATGTTTCTCTGATCATTGCAAACAGAATAAATTTTAAAAAGCAGAAAAAACCATTTTCCTTTCTTCTTATAGGAAGGAGCTGCACATTAGCATTACTTCCTTTTCAGATCTAGATGTTTTAATGTAATTTTTTTAATCAAAAATATTTTAATATTGGGGAGTTCAGATATCCAGAGTTATTACTCTGATATTAAGAAGCTTCAGATTTCCTTGTAGCTGGCCTTGTGATTATATACGTAAGCTGAGAATTTAGAACTCTAAATCCATTTGAAATTAATGAGAATTTAGTTCTTAACTCCCTTTGGTCTTGATCCAGTTTCAGCTGCTTGCCTTGACTTAGATGCAAGTAAAGTGCGACCTTTTGGACTGCTTTGAAGGTTGCATTCTTTACCCACATGATACCCTTTGAAAACCTCACAGAATCTACATCAGAATATTGAGTATACAATTTTGATTTTCAGTTTTGATTTTTCATTTTACGTTTCCCGCAACTCCCTATGCCCCATCTTCCATTAATATTGTTACAAATAGAAAACTAGTTAATGAGAAGCAGGGTGCCAGAGTTAGTTGTATTTTCTAATTGTATGTGGCTTTATTATTTTTGTAGCTGCCTAACATATTCTGAGTATTTTCCCTATGTAACTAATAACACCTTTAAGTGTCATATTTAAGTGTTGGTACAGTTGTGAAAAGCTAAGTGAAGACTGTTTGTGTGTGTGCATTAGAAAAACTGGCCGCAGAAGTGGGGACTTCTTATGGCTGCTACTTTGTGCCAGCATTTTCAGGACTGTATGCACCGTACTGGGAACCCAGTGCAAGGGGGTAAGAGTCTGACTAAACACTTCATTTGCAGGGAGATTTAATGATTTTACAAATACTATCGCTAGTCCTTCCAGGTATGTGAAATTGTTCTTTTTGTTCCTGTGATGTGTCTTGATACATCATTCTCTCTGGTATCTTCAAGCAACTACTGCATTTCTCTTTTGTATTTAACCAGTTCAAAATAGCAGCTGCTACTAGAAGAAAAAGGATTAGCTAGCTCAGCTACTCACCCTCCTGCCCCCCCATCCACAAAAAAAATTGGGGAGGGGAGCAGGAAAAACATGTGGGCTGGATTGTGTGTTTTAGAGGACAGGTACAAGATAGTTCTGTCATTCTCGCCACTAATAAGGCCAGCTTTTTTTACTCACACATTTCTGTTTCTGAAAGGATTTTTATCTCAGTAAAGAGCAAGAGGAGGTCTGCATACCTGTGAGCTCTCAGGCAACGAAAGCAAAAAGTGAAGAATTTAGTGCTGATTAGTTTTTTTGAGCTCAGTTTCCAGTGGCTGCTGCATTTACTATCACAAATGATACAGGCTATTTAACTCATCCCCACTTCTCTTTCCTCTCCTTCTCCTTATGTCCAGCTTTCTTTCCAGTCTGTTGAACACTCTTTTCTCCTCTCCTTCTAGTCCCTTTCCAAGTTGTTAAGACTTAACTAGCTGGTACTAGTTAGAACTACTAGTTCAAACAATTCTATTTGTCTTGTCTGCTATTGTGAGCTTGCCTACTGTTGCTGGAATCGCAACATGCCATGGAAGTCACAGTATAACAAATCTAAATATAAAAGAACTTTTCTAAAGTGAGAAAAGAATTCTTACAGAATACCAAGTTCTGAGGGTTTAGAGTAGTTTTATCTTTATAATTTAGATGCTTTTTGTACATAAGAAAGAAAAAAATCTTTGAGTTAGATTTTTTACAGTTTTTCAGATCACAGTGCTTAACTGTTCAACTGTTAAAACCTGATCTTTGGAATGACAACTAAAAATGTCCTTTAGTATCTATCTTTGAGCTTGTATCTGTCCCACACCAAATGTAGCAGCATTTCTGTGTAGTACGCTACTATTCCTCAGATGTTGAAACAGAAGAAAAGGATAATTATTATTTGCTCCGTGGTTCAGATTACATTGACAGAATTCAGCTTACTTATGGTTAGATTATTTCCATATCCAGAAATCTCTTTGAAGGTGCAAAAGCAACTAATGATCAGAATAGATCTGAAAACAATTTTAAGCATTTAGAGCACAGCACTGACCCAGATGGGCTTTTCCTTAAGAACTGAAAGCACTAGATAATTTATTAAGTTTTTAGTCATAGGTGGTATCATTTTTTAAAGAAAAATCAACAGTGATCATGCATTTCAATACTAGAATTTGTGTGTATGGGTGAATATGCACCCATCTGCATGCAGATTGGCAATAAAATTTTAATTTATGGCAGTTGTATTGATTGGACACTGAATGCATGTTTGTCAGGAAAACAGTGATGAGATTTTAGATTAAAGATAAACAACAAGCTTGCTAATATTAAAAAGCAGTGCTCATACAATAGAACTGAATGAGCTTTGAATTAGAAGGCCTAAATCTGAAGTAATGGTGTATGTCTGCTGAAGAAGTATGTCCTAACTGTTTGGTTGTTGTTTTTTTCTCAACAGTATTATCTGTGGCCTTACTCAGTTTACAAATAAAAACCACATTGCCTTCGCTGCACTAGAAGCGGTTTGCTTTCAAACACGAGAGGTAAAGGCAAATTGGATACTAAATTCATTGTAAATTAGTGTGGTAACAGCGACTGTAGCTCTTCAGGAAGAGAGAGGATTGAAAAGATTTAATGAAGATTAATCATATGCTTTATATTGTATTTGGATGCTATTCTTCTTTTTACGTGGTGCTGATGTTGAAAAATTGTTCTGTGGGCTTAGCTACAATGGTGTGGTTGGGTGCTACTTTATTTTGGGGTGGCAATGCTGCTATTTATCAGCACTTAAAATAAGATGATTGTACTTTGCAAATATTTTGAGAAGCAGAACATAGAAACATTAAAATGACGAGGCCAGTGCCATAATTTAGAAGTCACATTAGTGTAAAAGACCACATTTTATATTGTTTGCTGTGACCGAGATGGCTTATGTTGCTTCTGGTATACAATAATAAAAATAAGTTAAAGCAAGACAGCAGCAAACATATGAATGGAAATCTAGATTCACTTCGTGCCTGTTACAGCTTGTATCGCCTTAGCTGGCATTCTGCAACAGCAAACCTAAATTCTCACAGAAGAAAGAAGTCCTCCAACTGAATCAAAGGGTTTGATATCAGTATGTTCTGAGCATTAGAATCTTTATATCACAATCTACTATCAATTTATACTCCCTGTATTCCAATCAAATACAGGAGAAAATTAAATCCCTTGACCCCAAAGGATAACAGTCAAACCTGAATTTCATTGCATGTTTTTAAACTGCTGTTATTTAAACATACTGAGTTTTAAAGTAACACCCGGCTAAAACTGCGTGAGAGAAGGAAAGCAGCTTGCTGTTTCTGTAGTGACATAGAGTAAAAAGAACTCATGGAAAAAGCCAGAAATTTCACTCAGATGTCTGCTTCTGAAGCTGTGCTAACAATCTCTGAGTACTCAGAAAGCTGTGAAGGAGTTTGGTGGGAGAAGTCAGGGTAAAGTTACAGGGAACTGAACTGATAGTCTAGTTTGTTTACTGCTCCTCTCTTTCCTTGTCCTTCTTCTCACCCATTTCCTCTCATGTGACAGCTCAATGAACTTTCCAGCAGCAAATTATCCCTCGTTTTGCTGGGCTATTTTTCTGCTGGATTACTGATCTCAGCTGCCTCGCAGAGGAGAGTAGCAAATGTCGGAACAAGAGACAGGGCATGTAACTGGGAATAGGAGGGAGGGGAATAAACCTGTCTGACTGACTGTGAGCGAAATTAACTGTTTGAACAGACCTACTACTTCCTCATAGTTTAGTCAATGTGCTTTTATCACAATGACAGGAGTGCCTGAGCAGGGCTTTGGACACACTTAAATTAACAAGTTAAGTCCTAGTGACACAGGTAAAATATAGGTATATTTTTCAGAAATATATTGTTAGTTCTGTCTTGTCGGAGACAAAGGGTTTTGTTTTAATTCCAGTTAAAACAGAAGTCTTTTGTATCCTTGAGGAAAATCCTCGAATTTCATGTTCATTGCATTTCTTGCTTGTTTTATTGTGCCATCCAATCCTTCCAAGTCTCTTTTCCTTGTTGTCCAGAAAGCTTCTTCCTTGTCCAGACAGATGACACTTGTTACATTTTTAATTCCAGAATGTATTATGGAAAAACAAGCAATTTTTCGGTTCTAAGAGCTGTACAATGCTGTCATTAGACAAAGCTTACATACCTGGATACCGTACTCTTCATCCCACTTCAGTACAATAGAAATAGCAGCAACATGATCGTGATTTGTTTTGTTGCTTCATCCCTTCCTGATTTCTAGCATTCTTTTGATTTTTATTTTCTTTTTAATCTATATTGAGTGCATAGTATGATTCAACATGCTTTTGCGCAGTGGTAAACAAAGCCAGAGGCTCCGACACTATATGTATGTAAAGCTGAGATTATGAGGGGCTGACAGTGTTTTGAATGCTAAAAAAGGCAGGTGAAATCAGCATAGACAAATATAAAATGATACATGTGAAGGAAATAGGTGACGGGAAGCAGTACTAGCTTAGTACTGCCAGCAAACTTTGCTGCTGTGCTGTGAATCGTCTTTTCCAGGTTATTTCTTATGTATCGAACAGTGCAGGCCCATGAGCAGATGCCCCTACCATGAAAACTGGCTTTAGTCTTCTAATTTTTAACCAGTATTTGTCCTGTGGCAGTTCTTTTAGTTCCTTCGAAGATCTTCTGGTAAGGGACCTTGCTAACTTACTCTCTGGAATGGATAGACTCTACTAGACAACTCATCTCTATATAGTTTTTACAAACCTACCATTTTATTTTTTTTTGTTCTTTTTTAAAAAGAATCATGCTGACTTCTCCCAGTAAGGATTGTATAAATGGGTACTTTGTGAGCTACAGAACAGCACAGAATGCATTGTAGTTTTGGTGGGGTTTATGTCTATGTTGCTTTTTCATTTAAAGCTGAGAAGAGCACACCTCTTTTTTTATTCTAATAAATCAAAAATTACAAGGAGAAAATAATTCTGCACGAGTTAATGCTTAACTTTGTCAACAAAAATTATTCACTAACCTAAAAAAAAAAAAAAGTAAATGAGGCATTTAACTGACTGCTTTTACAAAACCCTAGAAAATCCACTATTTTGCATTTAATAGGTTCTTGTAGGATAATGCCTTGGTGTTATCAGTAGCTAAGTTTTGAGTCAAACCTTACATTTTTAGGAAACCCTCTCAAATATTGATAGGTATCAATGACTTACTTAAACGCTCCATTCTTAGTTAATTATCCCTTGCAAAGACTTTAATAATTTTCATGTATTTTCAGCTATCCACTGTGTCCAAAAGAAGGAAACATTATTTTACCAAAAAAATTACACTAACAGTTGCAATCTGTCTCGTGTAGTGTAAGATTCTCAATTTTCAACAACTAATTGAAAATATTTCAAGAGGCTGCTCTGTCAAAACAGTTCAACATTCAGCAGTTCCTATAGAATGTCTTCCAGATTGCCAGTTCAAACATTTTAATTTTTCAATTCATTAATGCACCAAATTAGAGGAAGTATTTAGACAAACTGTAATCAGCTAAAGGACTCCATTTAGTATTACTTCTTCCTTTGTTAGCTTTGATAAATGTAGTGGTCATCAGCTTTTCTTCAAAATTTTTCTCCTCAAACCATATAAGCAACACATAGGGTAGATATAGAGGCTCAAAGGAGATGCATCTCATAAACTAGGATTTCTGTAATAAATAGAATGCATTTGCTGTACATTAAGCAAAACTGTATTGTCACTACCTCTTTTTGCCCTTTTGATATATAGGGGAGGGGAACTATCTACATAACACCCTTCAGCAAATACTGACTTATCAGTATTTTACACTTGGAGGGTATCATAGATTTCTCTGCAATTAAATAATAACATATATTTCTCCTACTTAAGCTTTTAGATGCCATAAACAAGGACTGTGGGGTACCACTAAATCAGTTACAGGTAGACGGAGGAATGACCAATAACAAAGTCCTCATGCAACTCCAATCAGACATTCTCTGTATTCCAGTAGGTAAGATGAAATTACAACTCCTATTTGCTTTTTAAAGCTGAAAAAAACATTGGTTTGTCATGGCTAATGAGGGCAAATAGGGTTGCTTTATTGTTGCTACTGATTGAGAATGTTGAGAGGAGGGTCAGAAAAAGTTTTCACATCTTGCATCGAGTTTTGAGATTCACTTTCATAGAGAATCACTGACTTATTTCTTGTCTTGGAATATTACAGCACTATGATGGTGTTGAACTTTAAAGTTGTCACATCAATCTTTAAACATCTAACAATTCTAATATCAGTGAAATTAGCGCTCTCCTGCAACATGTTGGCCCTAAGAATGTTGCTAAGAAAGAGATAAATCAGAACTTTGCACCCCCACTGGTCGTTCTGCTTTTGCATTTCAGCAAATAGCAAACAAACACCCTTTTTTCTGTTCCCTTTGCCTGCACAAACCTTTGATTACGTTTACAATTTAAAAGAAGACCCATGAAACACATTGTGCATTCGATTTTCTCCCACGGCAGCAATGAAGAAGGGAGTAGAGCTTACAACGAAAGTGGGAATCTTGCAACAAAAGTTTTCTTGCTATGCATAATATGAAATACAAACCCAAATGTGTTGCTCCTCTCTGAGGCAAATGAAAGTTTACAGTACCGTTATTCTGATCCCAGAGCAGTGTAGCCATTTTAGAAATTATCTTTCACAGAAGCCCCCTAGAATAATAAAAAAGGGGTTTCAGCTTTTCAAGGATGTGTTTTCACTAAAGCTCTTTAAAGACCTCACTTGAAACCTGGAGCATTTCAGCATCAGTGGGAAGGGTGCATCTTTCTGAAGACAGGTTTTAACACCTGTAGCAGATCCCAAGTTGCTAAATATTGTAAGCTGTACATTAACTTTCTTAAGGATGCAGTGTGTCACTGCACATCAGGACATTGCACAGTAACGTCAGGATATTATACATCTTTGTCTATACTGAATAGTGATAATTTGCTGCATAAATGTAATAATCTGCCTAACATGCAGCTTCTAGAAAATAATTTAGAAGAACATTGTGTTGTCTCTTATGCATAAATGTGAGACACTTCAGTGGACAGTTTTTAACTCTAGAGGTATTATAGCTTGCCTTTAATAATACATAATACACAAGGCTCATGCTGTCAGTGCAGAGCCATAGTTCATAGCAGATGAAATGATACGATCGATAGAATCAGATTTTAAAGGATCCTCTACCTTAAGCAGAGAAGCAGGCAGTTCTGGAGTTAATGGAGCAAATTTAGCATTGACATCTTGGGGCTGGGATGGTCATGTGTATATCTGTGGAAGGCAAACAAGCTAGTAACTACAGCAATGTGTAGCCTCTTTTAAGATGCCTTTTCTTAATATAAATGCTTTTAATAACACAATATCTAGAACATGGGAACAAGACTGGTAACTTAGCCAGTGATCACAGCTTTGAGAAGGGGTCTTTAGAAAGATAAAAAGATAGTGTATTATTAACAGGAGCACTCCAGGGAAACTGACGGTTGAGGTCAGCAGCCCTGCATGTGGTGTGAAAATGGGCAATTGGATGATTCAGTCTTGAAGGAAGTAGTGATCTGAGATATTTCAAAGACTTGAATGACTTTGGACTAAGTTAGCCTCATAACTGTGTGAATTGTAATAAAATGAGGCTTGCAGTTGATAAAGGAAGCATATAGCAGCTGTATCATTCTACATATATGTGTTAATCTTTAGTTCTGATGTCATCAAGGTGACTTTCATTAAAAATCTTCACGGCTTTCTCTGTGATTTACTTCAGTGAAGCCATCAATGCCTGAAACAACAGCTCTAGGAGCTGCTATGGCAGCAGGAGCTGCAGAAGGAGTTGGAATTTGGAGTCTGAATCCTGGAGATTTGACAGCAGTGACATGTGAACGATTTGAACCACAGATCAACCCAGAGGGTAAACCCCTTTCATATTACCTAAGAAGTCACCAACTTAATGTTCTATGTCCAGCAGATCGTGTTATTTCTTTGTTGCAGTCTAACGTACTGATATAAAACCAGCTATATATGAATATCCTCACAAGTGTTGAAGATGAGCTTTTTTGTAGTGTTCGGCTTACAGAAAAGTGCATTTCAGTTGCTGTTATGTCCATTTATTGACTAGTAAGATTGGAAAATGCTTAAAATAGCATAACTCCACAGGGGAATGTGTTGGGGTTTTTTTCTTTCTTCATTTTGAAAGAAGCTTGGCAGTGGGCATTGGAGTTAGTAGCTTTTGATTTATAGCAAGTAGAATCAAAGAAATCTTGAAAGATTTTTATGGAGAAGGATGTCTCCTAAGGCTCCTGTGCATTTGTGAGTTTTTACAGGTGTAGACAGGACAGACTGACTGGTTTTGGGACACTTTTCTTTTGGCTTTAAAAAGCCTACATTAATCATTATTTTTTAGCTAACTATCTATCTTCTTCATCAGTTCTTAAGTGCTTCTAGAGATGGAAAGCATGTACTTGACATAATTAATCCATGTGCAAGACAAATTCATTTTTGTCTTTTCAATTATTTCTTAACGTCTAGCACAGGATTTTGTCTTACTATTGATTATAATTACTGCTATAATCCCTACTTCAAGACAGTATTTTCAACACTGAAGGGCTTCTACATGAATAGCAATTGGTTCATTTTGTCCTGCTTGTAAATCTTTTATTGATGAAAATGCAGAAAATTGGTTTTAAGGTTTATTTCTCCTTACTGTGCATAACTGTGGGGTTTTGGATTGTTTTGGTTTTGGTTTTTTTATTCATTATTGTTCTAAGCAGACAAAATATACTGTACAGAAGAGTGGAAAGCTAATATTGTAGTCTTTGATTCTTAAATACTTCTAATTGTATTTATATGCATTGAGAGGCTTTTCTGCTTGCTGATTTCTCAATTTCAGAAAGCGAGTTTCGTTTTGCCAGATGGAAGAAAGCTGTGATGAAATCTATGGACTGGGTGACATCTGACATTTCTTCAAATGGTAAACCAGAAATTGATGCTAGTCAAGTATTAGTAATTAGCCTGTTAACCTAGGTAGTTAATCTTGAGTTCAGTGACCTTTTCTGTTCTGTTCTATGGTATTTTTGGACTATTCCAGTGATTTAGAAATTACTACTTAAAAACCACTGTGCAAACAAAGCCAGAAAATAGATAGGTCTTCCCCTTGAAAGGAGAGCACAAGCAGTATCTCGCAAAGCTCTGAAAACAGAGGACATGAAATCAAGACTAACTGCAGGTTTTGCAGAATGTCATTGATTTACAAAATTAAAAATAAGTCTGACCTAGAAAAAGAGATGCAGCACAATTCTAAGACAGTGCAGGGGTTCTGTAAACTTTCTTACACTATAACATCATTTTGCAAAGGAGAAAAGGTTCATCCTGTGATTTTTCTTGCTACATCCTGCCTTCATTATCTGCTATGTAGGAAGGAGGGATTGATAGCCACATCAAAATCTGTTAGACCCACAAGGGCTAAGAGCCAGAAGTTGTCATAAAGTGAAGAATTGCATAGACCTATTGTTCACATACAGGGAATATACCAAACACTTTTGAGGGACTGAACAAGTTCTTTCTTTGGAAGTAGATGGGGTTTTCATCTGTCAGGTTCGAATTAACTAAAACCTGCAGTCTGCTATTATCTATAATTTGAATTTATATTTCAGCAGTATTTCAGGATAAGATTTTTGTCCTGAATCATCCTACAACACATCCTACAAAGCCCATTTATGGGCTTTATCTTAATTTCATTTCCCTTTTGTTAGAAACACTGTTAGAATGAAAAGTATTAAGTAAAGAATCCTCAAAATGTAAGCTCCCACCACAATCCACAGATGCAGCCCTCATGCAGCATGAAGTCTCTTTCTTTATTCTTGAAAGCTAAAGCTAAAATTTTCCCTTCACCATCCTGTATGTTGGTTTAAGTATTTTATTTAACACCATGGGAAATGTTATTTTCCTTAGTTCTTGCTTTGAAAGTGCCTTATGCTTGCTAGGAGTATTTAAGATTGAAGACTACTAAAATGGGCTCAACCTAGGTGGTGCTAACAGTGGAATTTGGATTTCAACTTTTATACTGAGACACTGTTTTGAATTATTGTGGGGGGTATAAATAATCCTTTTTAGTTTTTCTGCAAATGTCACTACATTTATTACTTTTTGCTGTTCGCATGATTTTTAACTCAAACATTGCAATTTATATATATATATTTCTCTTTTGATTTGCTTGACTGGATACACCCTACCCTGGATGTCATCAGGTGACACTAGTATCTTCTGTAGTCTGCCTTTGGGTCTTTATATTATGAGTAGCATGATAATATTAATCGGAGCAAAGTACATCTCAGGTTAGTTATTATTTGAACTAGAACATTTTAAAAGCTATCTACACTAGATTAAGTATTGGGGGTTTTGTTTTTAGCAAAAATGGCTGATGCTTTTTGTTGTTCATGCACACGAGTGTTTGAGGGTGTGAATTAGACACCTGCAGGAACCAAGTGAATGCCGAATTCATCCTCATGTGCCATGAAATTCTTAGTTGTTAGATGCACATGAAACCTTGAACTCTCCCTTCCCTTTGTCTAGCTATGTGGACTGTACACAGTTTGTAAAAGGCATATAGGTTGGAGCAGAGTTTTGCACTGCCTCAATTACAGTGTGCATTGCAGTTAGAATAAGGTTCCATCCTTCATCCTGTATTTCTTCTCATAACATTTAAAATCATTTTGAGGATCTTGTTCAAATAAAATGAAGACTTTTCTTCTGTCCTTGAAAGTCTTCAAGTACCTCTTTCATTTTTCTCGTCCCCGTGAAACTATTGTATGGCTAGAAATCTTCACCTACTAAATCTGTACAATAATCTTTTTGTACTTTGCTCTTGATGGATAAATGAATCATTTTGTGTAAAAAGACAAGACCCTAAAAGGCCTATCTGCAAAACTGGGGAAAGGGACTGTGTGCATATGCAATGAAGATGCATCTTCAACCTATTAATGTGTTTATGTTATAACAAAGTTCTTGAGATGGATGGCAGTGTTAGTTACTTATGCCAGAAGTAAGATATTTCATTAAGACATTCTTATGGTAAGAAAAAGAAGTTTATATGGTAATGTCATTTGTTCTTTGTTGTTGTGTTTCATAATTTCATTACAAATAAAATATGTTACAGTGTAGTCATTGTTGCTGCTTAGTAAGCTTTTGGGGGGTGATTGTTTAGTTTTCTTTCTTTGTTTTGGTTTTGGCAGGATGGAGTGGGGGGAATGTTAATTAAACTGACAATTGAGGACTCATGCTCCTCTGATGATGTGTTTGTATTTTGTTTCTACTCATTCAGCCTGAATTATCTGTTCAATTTTAATTTTCCTTGCATGGAAGAGACTGTCTGAGCTTGTAGGAGAACTAAAACCAAACTAAACAAATGCTAGGCAAAAATCAAGCTGAACAAATGGATTGACATTGATTTACTAACTCTGGAATGTATCTGTGAATAAGAACAGTCTTGATTATGAAGAATAAAATAAAACCAGCTATGAATAAGTGGGTAAATTTTTAACAAGCTGAACTCAGCAATTTGAATATTAATTCCAGGTCAGGGTCTTCACCACATGGAAGATACCTAAAATAATATGAAGATCAATGTTAAGTGACAGATAAGCAACTTAAATTCTGGGTTTATTGCTTTTTTAAAACAACTAATCAGTAACCTGCATATGAATATCTAAACTTGCACTGCTGGAACATATAAAATTTTATTTTACTTTTTTCTCCCTTCCCTAAGCTGGTCAGTGCCTTTCTGACCCACAAGTGGAAAACATACTCGTCTCAAGTCACTCTGGCCTTCAGAACCCATTTTTCTGCTGTGTTCAGATAACAGTAGCTTGATAACAGTAAATTGATATAAGATGTATATATAATCATTATATACACCACTAGAGTTACTTTATATACCAATATATTGGTATATTATTTACATGGTAAGCTTGGGGACAGGAGAAGTTGCCAGAAATTTCCAGCTCTTAATTGTTTTAAAAATTATGTCTAAAAAGGAATACCATCAGTGATGCTGTGTACAGGTTGTAGTTTTGCTCAGCTGTGTGTTAGGGTAGAACATGATAAGTAGAATTTGTGTTGCTGGTTGGAGCAGGGCTGCTTCCCACTTAGATGTTTCCTCTGGTAAATATCCTTTTGCTTTTAAAAGCTGGATCTAGCTGACCAGGCTTGCCTTCTAATTCAGTACGGGAGCACCATTAATTAATTTGTTATTTTTTATCTTTTAATGAAACACTGGAACTCCAACGCAGTCATCAGTTTAGTAGGTTTGAGGATTGAATCTACTGAGGATTGAATTCATCCTTCATGTGCTGAAACAGCAGTAAGTCTTGCGTGGCAACAGTGCTGTTGTTGAACGTGTCTCTGTAGGGTAGGGCCACGATTTTACAGCTACTGAAACGTGAAGTTAAAATCTGCTGTGGCAGAATAGAGAACACTAACATGGCAAAAACCCATTTACAGAATTGCTAAACTAACTGTCTTTTCCTGCAGCACCTGATGACTGAAAATGAAGAATACTGTATTTCATGTTATTATTTCATAGTTTCATCAAAATTGGCTCATTCACTTGTACCTTATTTTATGATCTTCTTTCTTCTTCACTCCCAGGGGAGAAATGGCCAATATTTTGTTTTATTTCACTGTTAAAGCAAGTTGTATGTAGCAACTGGAGTCCTTATGCTAAGATTGTTAGGCTTTTCACACTAGGTTTGGAAGTGGACATCTGAGAGCTGTAGCTGTACGTTTTTGGGGGGTGGGAGTTAACTGAAAGTGATGCTATATTTTATTAGACTAAAAAGAAATGCCTTTGCATGCTTAAATTGATGCCTCTCAAGTGAGGTGTAAGTGGGGATTGGCTATATACGAGACCTTATGTGACATCTGGGGTAGAAAGTTCTTTGACTTTATTGTCACAGAACAAGGTGTCAGTGCTGATAATAATACTACATTCTGCCAGATTAAATACCCTTTGGGGTTTTTTTTAAAGATTCTGTTCTTCCTTTTTAGTTTCTTGTGCTGTGATAGTTACTGCCAGATTGCATGCTAGTTTACATATAGGGATCACTATGCAGTTCTGCAGGTTCCTAGAATTGAAGTTACTGCATTCATAGAATGGTTCAGGTTGGAAGGGACCTTAAGGAAGCCTTAGCTGAAGTAATAGTTCCCAAATTTTGGAAAGCTGAGCTCATATTCAGGAAAGAATAAGCTTAGAGAACCTTCCTTCAATTCTTGTACTTGTTAAAAATTTACCCACCTGAAGTGTGTTGTCTCCTCTACTATATTCACATCCCACACATGTAAGTGCTGGCTTATCTGATGTCACAAGATACATCTAATTTATAATTGCATTAATTGGAAAATAAAAAAATTATTATACTGAATTCTTCTTATAGCTCAGCTGTGTTAGAGTGTTATTAATGTTTTAGAGTAAATTCTATGTTACTAATGCATGTTCTTTCTTGTTTAAGGTAATGGTAATTGAGACCACTTAGCGGACTCTCTGGATGCAGCTGATTTTTTTTTGTTTCTTTTTGTTTTGTTGTCTGAAGAGATTCCACCACCAGTGTGATTATACTGTTTGTGTGACTAAATCCACTCATGAATCCATCTGTTGCCATTCTCTGAGTAACATCCCAGTGGTACACTGAAACATAAGTCTTCAGCCCTTCATTGCTCTGCTCCCTTCCCCATCAACTCCAACTGCACTGGAGGCCTTTGCATCGACTATCTCACATCATCCTCTAAAATTTCACAAGGCCTAGCTTTGAGAAAGTAGGTACAACAAAACCCTGCAACTTGTGAGGTAATGTCAGATGTTTAGCTGTCCTTTCAGGGTTTTGGTTCTTTATACAGCACACTGCAGAAGGTGAATGATGCACTAAAGAACTTTGTAAACATCACAGCAATTCTTCCAGCTGCTGGGAATTACCTTTCATATGTCTATGGTTGCCAAAGATTTTTCATTGTAGTGACCACTGGTCTGAAACACCTTCAGTGGTACAAACCTTTTAAACATTAGCTCAAAATGTATTACCGGTAGCACGCCGCCACCAGTTTGGCAATGAAGAGGTTGCTGATATGGTCCACAGAGTACTGTTGAAATGGTCAGTTACAAAGTTTAAAAATTTGTTTTGGCTTCTGTAGGTAGTCAGTTTGCCTGTTACAAGTATTGAAGACAGTAGTTCCTGTAGCTGCTCCTTTAAAAGAGATAGGAGTAAATAGGTGTTTTGGTTAAGGCCATGTTTCACATTCTTCTGCTTTTCTGTTAGTTGGAAGACAAATTTTATACATCACATTGATAGGACAGCTTCTTGGCCCTCAGCAACTGGTAACTTAAAACTGCTCTGTGCAACGCACTTTTCTTGACCAATACTGCATATATTCTGTCATCCTGCTTAAGGATATTTTAGCGACTATTCACTAAACTTTTGAAAGTTGAAGCTAACTTAGTTTTCATTAAAGAGGGTCCACTCCAAATTAAATATAAGTGCTTTAGTTCTTGATCTCATTTAGTAATATCTCAGGGACCAAAATCTCCCTTTCAGTTTCCACATCCATAGTTTTAACAGCAAGTTGTTGCAAAATTTGCTGGGACAACCCAAAGTGCACTTGACACCTGAATGGGCCACTGGAATTCACAGGCAACATGCATGACAACTGAGCTGCATCCCCTTTGAAACTTTTTGTCCTCCCCAGGTAAAGAAGTGAGGCAATAAATCATTTTATCTTCAGCTTTTCTGTTTGTACCAACAGCATGACAAATGCCAGCCTTACTGGTTAGGTTGGAGAAAATGTGTTCTTGTATAGAGTCATCAGATCAGTATAGAATGATTAGCAAGGTTAAATGTGGGAACAACACAGAGAATTTCAAAGATGTATTTAAATGCACTAGGAGTTAAAGGGAGCGTTTCTGTGTGTGCATTTGTTCTTAAAGAGTTTTGTCTTTAAAAAAATAGTCTTTAGGAAAGTTCATTTTTCTTTGTTAAACTATGATTAGAGGCTTACTTTTTAAAAAGATGTTAAACATACATGTGTCTGAAGCAATGGATTGCACAGAAGTTCTGGTCTGTATAATATCTTTAATGTCAATGCATAATTGCCTTTTTATTACCAAGTGCAATGACCTTTGAAAATGTGACTTTTAATTCAAAAGTAGAGAAGGAACATTTTTCGTCCTGTGGTTGCATGTATAAATTCAACAGAAGGAATTTTCGTGCACAGGTGAAAATGTAACAACTTCCTTGAAAGCCTGTGTCTCCTGTAAATACTCAAATGTGAGGTGTGACAACTAAAATTTCTGGGTTTCCCAGTTTTTACTGGAAGGAAAGAACGAGTGAAAAATGAACATGAAAATCTTTATACTCCTTACCTTTACTCTGAGCTGTTGCTGGTCCCACCTCACCCTAAGGGACAGGAGTAACAGCAGCTTTTGGAACACACAGGGCAAGAGCAGCACACACCTCAAGCAGTGGACTTCTGAGTATGACCTCTTGCCAAAAACACCGAAGTATTGAACCTGGGAACGACTGATGTTGAAGTGCTGCCTTTGCCAACAGTGGATGTGGCAGGGGAAAAGGTAGCACATAGTAAGTAGGAGAGGGGTTTTTTGCTGCTTTTCTGACTTATCTTTTACTGGGAAACACAATTCCTGTTAGTTTTTCACTGAGTAAAAATCATAATTTTATTTTCAATTGCTGTTGCAAGTATTAAGAATTTCACACCACTGTTAACTTTCTACCAACATAGTTGAAATATATTGTAAACTGCATGTTGGCAGGGAGGGGACAAACTGTTGAAAGTTAGCTTTTTGTGAAGCTGTGATTTATTTTTTTTCTATAAATTACAAATTTATAAATTTTTACTTGAGAAATGCATTAACTTGGTATTAAAATACCATAAATAAATTGATGTAAGATGTTGTTTTATTCTTGCACGTTCTCTATCAGATGCATTTTCATTAATGTTTTCTACATGAGGCATCAGTGTACTTTGACACGCACTAAACAAGAGAGCTCCCTCATTCAGTATCATAGACACAGGCCTCAACTTGCTCAGATACAGGATCGCAGTGTGCAGTACTGCCCTCTGCTTTTCAGTGAGATATTCCGTTTCCAGGACAGGATTAAAAGGTACATTTCGTCAAGTCCCTCCATATTCAGGAAAAAGCAGGAAAATACAAGTGAAAAAACAAGAAGAAACACAGTTGTAACACAGGTTTAACCTGAAGGCCTTGAACACTATTGCTTAGTGGGACCAATACACCAAACGATTTTTGGTCTTGTACTGTTGTCCAGTAATTGCTGCAGATTAAAAAGCCATTTTGAGTTGGGGGAAGAAATATTCATTAAGTAGAAAACATTGCTGGGGGCACTAGCCAGCAGCATAAGGTATTCCTGTTATTTTAAGAAAGAAACACGGGGGTATGTATATATGTGGAGGGCACATACGTGCCTGCCAGGTTCTTGTTTGTTCATCTCTTTGTAGCTCCCAATTATATTCTGCACATCTAGTGCTGCCTAATTATACCAAGGATGTGGCCTTCATCCATATTCTCCACAAAGTCTTTAGTCCCCTATATCAAAATCAGTTGTGTTAGTCAGAAACACACCCCACCCCACCCCCAAAAAAGGTGCCATTTAAATATCATATCAGCACAGCAGCCTTTGCTAACATGTTATTACTCAATATCAGACTTCTCCCTCTCCTCCAGACTCCTGTGTCTTCCTTTCACAGGGCAAAATTACAGCCTAGCCCTTAACCGTGCTACACAAGAACATGCTCAAATTTCATGATTCATCAGGATGTAATATTATGAGATTAGAACTTTATTAATGTAATCAGTATCAGGAATTCCTATGTAAAAAGAAGTTTTGTTCAATGAGAGCTAATACAGTGTCTAGTCTGTTGTTGGAACTCTATACAAGCAAGTTTCTTGTCTGTGTTGGCATCCAAGCCATAATCTTTCCATCTAAAGAATCCTATGTCTGTAGCAATTGGAATGCTCTCCCATTATGAGCTGCAGCACAGACTCAGTACCTTTTTTTAATTTTTTAAATTAGAATAATCAACTGGCATTTATGGAAGTAGTAGTCATCAGTCGCAGAGATAAGTGCAGACAAATGAGTAGCAGCCCTTTAGAGCTCAGAAATGGCACAGGCACAGTGCCGGAATGAATTTCTTATACCACTCAGAGGGACCTTGACAGGCTGGAGAAATGGGCTGGTGGGAACCATGTGAAGTTCGACAGGGGGCAGTGCCAACCCCTGCCCCCGGGCAGGGATAACTCCAGGCACTGGGACATGCTGGGGGCCAACCCGCTGGGAAGCAGCTTTGCAGAAAAGGTTCTGGGGGTCCTGGTGGCCACCAAGTCAAACATGAGGCAGCAATTGCTGCAAAGGTGGCCAACAGCACCTTGGGCTGCATCAGGCAGAGCATCGCCAGCAGGTCAAGGCAGGTGACCGTCTAAAACCAACCCTGGTGAGGTACGTCTGGGGTGCTGGGGCCAGCATGAGAGGGACATAAACATCTCAGGGAGGTCCTAGGGTAGGCTGCAAAGAGAGTTAAAGGACTGGAGGTCTATCATATGGAAGAAGCTGAAAGATCAGGGACTGCTCAGCTTGGAGGGAGCCCAAATATCAATACCTGATGCTGGCAGTAAGGGGGCCATGGAGCCAGGCCCTTCTCAGTGGTGCCCAGTGGCAGGACAAGAGGCAACTGGCACAAACTGAAACACAGGAAATCCCATTCAAACAAAACATTGTTTTACTCTGAGGGTGGTCACAGACGGGAGCAGATTACTCAGAAAAGTGGTGATCCCTCAAGATACTCATGGCTTTGGTGTCATTGACCCTGCTCTGAGCAGGGAATTGGATCAGATGATCAGAGGTACCCTCCTGACTTAGCCGGTCTGCAAGTAGGTCAGCCACAACTTGTCTCCTGCATAGGCTGAAGGCTAGAGCCAGCTAATAATGAAGGGCAGGGAAAAGGCAACGCTGGTTTATTTGGATAAAACCAGTTTGATTTGTATGAACCAGTTTTCACCCGGTGATGTATTTCAGCATTATTCAGCTGGCATTATTACAACGTTACCCTATGTATGTATTTGCTTTGGAAGTCAGCCCTGTTGTGTAGGCTTATTATCTGACTTGTTATAGTTTTGAGAGATAATCTTTTAAGCAGTTGCATTGGGAGTTTAAGTAGAGTGACTGTTTTTCAAATTGCTGATTGCATTAGTCTAATACCCTGTTTTTCAGAGGGAATTATGACACCAGGTGCTTCAAAGCAGCCCAAAAGGCAAGATAACATGCTTCCAAAGAGACAACAGTTAAACTGTAGTTAGCAAAACCTGAAAAATGGGTTCTTTAAATTTTCGTGAATGGAAAGCATTGGTTTGGGAGTCATTTCTTTCTGTCTTGTCGCGCTTTTTCTTTAAATCCATGGGCTGCTGATCTGGGTGTTCCCTCCTCTAACATTCATTTCTGCTGGAGGGATCTCCCACATCATTGCTTTTCAGTTCTGAAGGGATGGAGCTCTAACTTCCTCATCCCCTAATATACTTCCTGGGTCTTGTGCAACTAGAAAAGAGCTTGCAGACAGGATGGTATTGGTGTTCAGCTGTCACTGCCTAAACAAGCGTTTTCCCTCCCACCTCTAAAGCCATTACAGTTGTCTTCCATTTGTTTTGGCAACAGGATGGGTTAGTCAGCGTACTCAACAAGCACCCACATTTCCTATGCTATTTCATGAACAGCTTCAGGAGTTTTGAGTGATTCACTTAAGCTACTTCTATGCTAAGCTTTCTGATAACACCAGTCCTATCTGTCTTTCTTGCGTATGTTGTCTTGCAGGTGAACACATTACTGAAAACCTGCCATAGAGCTTACTGTTTGATAGAGAGGAACTCAGGATTCAGGAATTGTTTGTCATTGCATTTTATGAGCACAGACATCCCTTCTGTATTACTATTCTCTGTCCAACAACAGGAGTCAGTTTACAGTTGAGAGTATACATAACACAGATGTTAATGCCCTCCCCTGCATGATGTTTCAGCATCAACATCACTTTCTTCCACAAATACTAAAGCCAAGTGCTGCCCCGTTATGAAGGAAGATTACTTGAAAAACTGTAAATGGCTTCAATCTTTATCTGCTTATAACTAGAATCTAATAAGTCTTCTGTGGACAGCATTTTCTGGAAATGAATGTGCCAGAGCTGCTTGCCAACCTTGATTGATTTTTTTAGGAAGAATTGATTCTTCATATGTACAATTCTGAAGAACTCTTCAGCAGAAGAAACAGCTTTAACAAGAAGAAAAGCTTCTAGAGCTCTCGCAGAACAAATACTGGAGGCATCAGGTATTCTCCAATATCTGATATGTTTGGTTTTGCTTAAGGACAATGTGGAAAAGAGGGGAGAGTGACCTATCTGGAATGTGCAAGAAAGCTGTCTTCATCATGAGGCAAATATGAGATGATAACTTTAATATTGTTCTCTAAATAATGATTGTTGTGTCTCAGTTAAACTTCAAGACATGTATTATTAAGTCTCTTTAAGACATTTCTCCTCCCCCACCCAGGAAATAGGTTTGTATTACCAACACAAGCTATTCTTATTTGGGCTCTCTTATTTAGTCTTCAACAAGGTGCAAAACACTTCATGTGCAACATGATGCCTCTATTCTGTGACCCTCTAATACATAAGCCTGAAAGTAAATGAGTTTTACCTTGCCTGGGTTTGGATTTCAGCTCACTGGTGAATTTCTGACTCGGGAGTTGTCAAGGGCTGTCATACTCAGCAAGGGATTTCAGATCATGAAGTCGTTTCTTTGACTGTTACCAGTGTTCTTGTTTGACTGCTGGTCTTACGCCAACAAACAGGTGTGTACAATGCAAGGTTTGCCAAACTTCTAAACATTAAGTAATGCTATGTAAAATCCATATTAATTTAATTAATTAAATTTAATATTTAATACTGCTCCAAGATTTTGTTTGCTAATCTTGAAATAGGTTGTTTATTCATGAATATGTGAAGTACCAAGTCCCAGTTGATGTGCAGATGAGGCTTACTGTATATTGGAATATGCAGGTATGGTTTTATTATTTGGTGTGTGAGGCAAGCGCTTAGGAAATGTAGAAAAAGACATACCAAAATTTTAGCGGTTCAGAGCCCAGTGTAATGCACTAGTAGATCAAAATCATTGAATCATAGAATCATAGAATAGTTTGGTTTGGAAAGGACCTTCAAAGGTCATCTAGTTCAACTTCCCTGCAATGAGGAGGGACATCTTCAACTAGACCAGGTTGCCCAGAACCACATCCAGCCTGGCCTTGAATGTCTCCAGGGATGAGGCATCCACCACCTCTCTGGACAACCTGAGCCAGGATTTTACCATACTCACTGTAAAGAATTTCTTCTTCACATTCAGCCTGAATCTCACTTCTTGTAGTTTAAAACCATCACCCCTCATCCTATTGCAACAGGCCCTGCAAAAATGTCTGTTTCCATCTTTCTTATGGGCCCCTTTTAAGTATTTAAAGGCTGCAACAAGGTCTCCCTGGCGTCTTCTCTTCTCCAGGCTGCACAACCCCAACTCTCTCAGCTTTTTGTTATAGGAGAGGTGCCCTGTCCCTCTGATCATTGTTGTGGCCCTCCTCTGGATCTAATCCAACAGGTCTCTATCTTTCCTTGACTGAGGAATCAACAGGATGGTTGAAGGTGGTAACAGTAGGATGATACTAGTTTACAGAATATCCTTGAATACCTGAAATTGTTGGAAGATTTTGTAATAGCTTCATTTAAAAAAAAAATAAAAAATCAGTTATTCCCACTTGATTTTCAAAGTAGCATCTGTTGAAGCTATCACAGCAGCATCTGGCACAGTATTCTCCAAATGAAAATGTTGAAACCATAATTTAAATATTTATACAAACGTACAGTCACAGCTGTACTACCTTGCAATCAATAGAAACAAAGATAACATCAGCATATGAGCAGTTCGTTTACACGCTGTTGTCGTGGTTTAAGCCCAGCCCTACCCAGGACAGCTGCACTGCCAAACTAGTTTGCAGTAAAGTGTAGCACTACACACATATGAGGAAAGACAGTGAGCTCTTTCATAATAACATAAAAACCAAGGTGTGTGGTAATTCCTGTTTACAGAAATCCCCCTAAGATGGTTAATTTTATGAATTCTCACCTAAAAGCCATGAAGTTCCAGTACCACGGTTACACACGGACCTAATAGTCCATACCCATAAAGTAGCCAGGTGATTTCTTTCTCTCTATGGATATTTAATCTTGGACACTGCGTAGACTTTGAAATAAACTGATATTCCGCAGTGAAGACAACGGATGTAAGATCTGTGTCTCTTTTAATTTTTTTTATTTTGAATTTAGAGGTTTTGTAGTACATAAGACATGGGTTCTCATTATTGTGGTGCTAGAAATTACACTGAGCTACAGCCTTTGCACAGGCACCTCCAAGATACCTCTCTCTCTCTTTTCTGGCCCTGGAAAAAACACAAACATTTTATATTCATTCAGAAGGCTGCTAACAGTTGCTGGTTTATAATTTTGGGTTTGCTTACCTACTCCATCACTTTGAGTCTGGGCTTGGTATGAGTAAAATCATTCCTGTTTCAGAAGAGAGACAAGCTGGGGTTTCTCCGTCTGTCCTCTCTGTAGTGAGATGATACCTGACAGTCTTGGGGCACTTGTAATCACGCATCTAGATGCCAGACAGCATCACACTTCAAAGTTAGATTCTTCAGACTATATACTCCTTATCTAATTTTATAGAGCTAATCCTTCCTTTTGACAGCCATGTAGCTACAGTCCAAAGGAAACAGTATATAGAGGAATGAGCTAAGTAAGAGTTATGCAGAAGTCTACACATTGGGTAAGATCGATTGAGTCCTCCAGTCCCCTTTGTTCCTTAGATTCATCTTTGCTAGCATCCCATATGGTGGAAATTTTCTAAGGAACAAAAAAACAGATTTGTCACCACTGTCATTTTCCTACCAGAGCAGATGCTGAGGAAACGTGGTCCTAACTGTAAATGCGAAACTCCTATTTGATCAGCTGAGTAAGTAGGCATTGCTGGCCCTATGTGTGAGACTTATTATTTAAGCAATGTGTATTTTATACTCAGAAGCCATTTGCACAGATATTTATTACATTATTTATGATGTTCATTTTCAAAAAACATACATTTGTTTTGCTGCTTTGACATTTTCATCATTTGCTGGTGCCACCTGGGTTAGCACTAACTTAATTCCACAAGTGGCTTGAGGGAAAATTTTAAGTGATTATGTAGTTTATAAAAACCTGCAACATAAAAAAGCTTCTAGATGGTTATGGTAAGTTCTGTTTTAAGTCTGAAGCTTGTGATTCATTAAGAGTTTAAAGGATAAATTGTGTTTTCTGAACAAAGGAGCTTTCTTAATCACATTTTGCCTTTCTGAAAAGCACCATCTGTTTATAATTAAAAAAAAAATACACTTATTGGCTGCATTAATTTCTCCAAAAAGCTAAATTCGTTTATAACCAAAGGTGCCCGCTTGGTACTATGACAATCAGAAGCCCTTCGTTTATTCAAAAAAAGCCATGCACAGGCAGCAAGTTAAGTCTTACTCTCTTACCCTTGTGCACCACATATGTAAGCAGATTCTTGTCACAAGTTACACCTGGACCATCTCTTTGGGCATTAGGATATCAGCTGAGATTATACTTTGTCCTTGTGTAGCTTCTTCCCTGATAGATACCAAAGGAGTTTCCAATCCCATCATCTGTAAGTAGGCAAACAACTATCAAGGACACTGGTATTCTGTCAATAACCTGTGGCTGAATCAGTTAGGTAACAACCTGGCATTCTGGATCCCATTCAGTCATCTCCTTTATTTTATTTCTCTTCATTCAGCGTCTGTTCTGTTGTGGGTGCACCCCATGTGTTTAAATGACTCAAAATAAGATTAACCATTTCTTAAAACTTGTGCTAGACCATTGCAGTGTGGTAAATGTCTCCCAGTTATTAGTTATTCTTCTGTATTTCCTTGGTTTTTTTATCCTAGTAGAGATGAAAAACAGAAGGGTTTCTCAACCCTGGTTAGTTATGAGTGTAATCATCCTGTTTGCTGTATCTACAGTTGTACATAATTTTAAGCCTAGCTCTTAACCCATCAAGACCAGTAAACCTCCTGTGCTTAATCCCATCACCCCCATGAGTGTGCCTGGAAGTCCCCTGGGAGCACAGAGCCAGCCCTGGGAGGCAAAATCATGCTTCCCCGGATGTGGTAGCACAGCAAGCCACACACACCAGCTCCTCTAAGTCCCTCCAGCTGCCAGGCAGTAAGAAGATTCTTACCTCGGTTATTCATCACCTCTTAATGGTGTGCTGTTCTCCTTGCTTCCCCTAAAACCTTTCAGATCAAAAACCGGGTCCTTAACTAGGATGGCAGCCAACGGCAGCTCCCACTCAGCCATTCACCTGGTGTCTGCTTTGCACAGATGATATTTAGAAACCTCCTAGAGTAAAACTGGTTAAAAACCAATTGAAAACCAAAAAAACCAATTTAAAAATCCAGAGTACTGTAATTTAACATGTTTATCAAAATTATCAAATAAATCATGTCAAAGAAGTTGTCCTAAAACACTACAAAAGTTTTAATTAAAATTTATTTCAGTATGTAAAAGGAAACCACCAAGTTTTGTAATTAAATTTGGCAAAAGGATTTTAATGGAAAATGCCGGTGCACGAATTGCATTAATTGTGTAACGCTACCCAACATGGATTTCTCTGCTGCTTTTCCGATGCAGTAGGAAGGAGAAGAATAAAAACACCATGCTGAAACCTTGCTGCACAAGAGAGGATATTAGTCACTTTAAACTCTTTCCTGTTTAATAGAATGCATTACCTTAACTTTCAGGGGGAGGAAAGTAATATTCTCAGTGGTGAAAAACAGCTGGATATCATTAACAGCTTGAAAGTGGAGGTGGTGCTTTCATCACTTCCACTTTCCCTTCCCTTCCTCCTTCCTTCTGTGTTCTTTTCAGAGGCATAGCTTCATTTTCCCTCTTCTCACTTAACTGACTCCAAATTGCAGCTTTCTGGCAAAATGAAGGTGCATTTTCTGAGGTTTCTTTCTGTATTTTGCCAAGCAAGCCACCGGCAGGTAACATTCAACAAATTTTCTTTTTCTTTGGATTGTTTCCTTCCATTGTCTGAGCCACCTGTGCAAAAACAAGAGAGTGAGAGAAGCCCTCCTTCATTGCGTGTGCTTGAACCCCCTTTCTCCTGGCTCCTCCACAAGCAGAGCTGTAACCTCTATATCAACAGGAGTTACGTCTTTTATTATATTCCCTCCCTTTTCCATATGCAATACTTGGATCCACAGCCGTGGCTGCAGTGCTCTGTGTATTCAGCTTTGGAGAGCCCCTGTTCTCCCCCTGATCTGCACCAAAAGACACATCAGCAACAAAAAGCAGGCTGTGTGCAGGGTAAGCTACAAGCAGGTGGTGGTGGCCAAGCACACTCACATTTCACAGAAGACTTGTTTTTCTTCAAGCGCGCTCTGACTTTGACTCGTACTAAAGACCCATGATAATTCTTTGCAGGTTTGGCCATCGGTCACATGCCTTTGCTTAACGTGACAGAGGTTGTCTGACGCTGCTCCAGGAAGCATACGTGATGCCACCCAGCCAAGGAGTTGCCATACATATTTATTAGGCTTAAAACCCTGCTGGTCTGCGGTATGTCATTGATAGGGCAGGCAGAAGCAGGCAAGCAGAGGGTAATGGTGTCCTGCTCATTGCCCATCCCAGCGTCAGCTCCTCTCACACTCATGGGGCCACAGCTATAGTGTTGCACCTGGTTCCTTTACATGGCAGGGAAAGGGAAGAAGCAGCTCCTCCTTTAACATGATGAGTTTAACAATCTCTCTTTAATGCTTCTCATTTAATGCATGCTTCATACAAGATTGACATCATTTGTTTCTAGGCAAAGAGCCTAAGTTGATGCAGGTAGTCCTGTGCTGAAGTCCTGTGCTACCACCCTTCTCAGTCCCAGAGGCACAGGGCAGAGGGTGAGTGAGACAGGGCGAGTGGCCACCCCCATCCACCTGCAGTGGGGACCATGGGGATGGCTGAGCTCCTGGGTGACGGGCTATGCAGGCACACTGTGAGCTGCCCTCCAGCCCAGACCCCATTCTTCCTTGCCAGCAGCTTTTTCATCCAGTCTCAAGAATGGTCAAAAAACCTCCAGCAAATCCAAGGGGATATTTGCCACCTGTTACCCCGTATCTTTGTTTTCCCTCCTGTGCTCTGTTGGCAGGAGGAAGGACAAGTAGAAATGGTTTTCATCTGGTTTAGCCCTTCTCCCTATGTTTTTCTGTGTTTGTCTTTGCAGATAAAGTTTGATTTCTGAGAAATAAGGAAAAAAGAGAAGCTTCTGCCTCTTGCAACAGCTGCTGTTTGTTGCTCTCCCCAGGCAAGAGATGTTGTCCAGCAAAGAGGGATTTGTTTTCAGCAGTCCAGTATGTGAACATCAGATCTTGCAGGATTAGCTCCAGTCAGAGCCAGTGTCATTACAGAGGATACGTCTGGAAAAGGTCACAAAACTCAAACAGAAGAACTGTCAACCGGAACCAGTATTATCTGGATATAACTGTATCCAGTATTACATTAAAGATGAACTTTGCTGTTCTGCCACAGTCCCTCACCCAATGCGTGTGCTTTTCTCCTGATTATTGCTCATCCATTTGGCAATATGAGACTCCGTTGCTCTTTATTCCTGAGTTAGGAAACGCCCTGGTGGCACTCCTACGTGGTCAATAAATGAGTTACCACCAGTGGCATTTAATTATTTACAGCTACGCACAAAACAGGTTTCAACAATACAGCCGTGATTCTGGATGGAAGGTAAAGCTTTTCCTTAGGAAATTACTCATCCCAGCAGGGTGGGAGTGGACGTTTTTCACTGATACCAGCCCTTCTGTTGCTGTTAGTCTTTTAACGGGTAAAGAAAGTCACAAAGTCTCTTCAGTGCCCCATGGACAGTGTATGTACCAAAAGGAGGTAGGTGTATATCCTGAGGGGCAGGGATGATATACTGGATTTATTCCCTTCCTCCAGGGGACTACAGTTGATTTTCTGGCTATCAGTTCTTTGCTTTTCCACTTCTTCCCTCCCTAGGGACCACTTTTCCACCTAATGAGATTGCCATTGTTAACTTTAATTATTTTAATAAGAGTTTCACAGTACTTAGAATTCTGGATTAAAATTATTACTTGCAGGTCTAGTTATATATATTATATTTATACATATATATACATGTTTTAAAGCTTCTAGTTTTCACCTCTACTCAAGCTCAAGAAGAAGATAACAATAATTCTGTTTTGCAAATGATGCAGTGTTGGAGTTGTTTGACTTGGCAGCATATTTCTGTCCTCTAATCGGACTTTGGAAGACAGCTGGTGGATAGAAAGTCTGCTGGGTCTGCTAGACCTTATCTTCTCCTTGTTTCTATGTACCTTTTATTTTTCTCTGTGATTCAGAGTAGTGCAAGTATGTCAGGATTATTCTACTTGAAGTTAATTATTTTTCCATTACCTCCTATTGTGAAGTGTTAAAAGAGAAACTTACACTATAGTACTTCATACAGTCATAATATGTCAAATAGCTGATTTTATTTTCCTGGCTCCCTATTTTTAATTAAATGGTATTTTCTGCTCTTTAGGGTTTAATCTGTAACATGATGAATAATTGTCTTAATTGTAGTCTGATATTTTTTTCTGATGGGGGCATAACTGTGAATAAGGTGGTTCATTATTAGAATGCAAGAAGTTCACAAAATATGAGTAAAATCAAAACATGAGTAGGTGGATGAATATGTAAAGTCCTTGTAATTATTGTGCTTTTCAGACTGCATGGTGGGACTTGCATTATTTATATTGTATCACAGATCAATTACACATTAACTATGTCGACCCATCATCTCCAGATTAAATTCTGAGCCAAAGTGCTCGTTTCCTTGCATGATCATTTTGGTTTTAAAATAATCTTCATTCTGTTCCTGATGGGGCTCACGGGCAGTGCTTATGTAAAATACCCCAGAGGCAGTTAAAACCCCAGAACTTAATTGTGGGTAAGACATAATTTTTGACGAGGACATTGCTGTTTCAAGGCATGATTAGTCACTTAAAATCAGCCAAGTGATGTTTTAGTAGCACCTCCAGGACAAATATTACATAGTGGGCTGTTGATTGGGTGTCTAAATGTCTTTGGGGGTCTGATCAGGTCTTGTTTGCACATTAATAACATTTTCAAACACTTAAACTTCATCAGAGTGAGCAGGAAAAAGTGAAGGTTTAGGGATTTGGGCATATGCCTACATGTTGACTGGACCACGAATACGTGTAAAGAGATGGTTTACTCCAACAGTTACCAAGACTATGAACTGGGATCCATAGAAGACAGGGTGCTTTCTCCTTATTTTCATCAGTAAAAAGCAGGTTGGCAGTGACCAAGGACATCTTTTTCATCCCTCCCCATAATTAAATAATAGACAATTCAGTGCAAATAGTGCGAATAAAAGTGACTTGACTGCCCGCTGTGATTTAGTAGCTCAAGGGAAGCTGTGTGGAAGACTTGCTGTGCGGCTTGCCTGGCGCAGGGGTCATGCACTTACCATTGCCTGGCATCATTCTCCCAGTCATCCTACAGGCTTCCTCAGGCTGAGGAGAGAGCAGGCTGTGGGGCTGTCACTGGTGGGTACATGCTCTCTTTCACCGTTTGCTTCACAAGTGCTGGTGGAGCGGAGCTGAGGGCTGCTGGTGGGAGGATGATGATGAGTTGATGGCTGTGAAATGAAGAAAAAGCCATCAGTCCCTTGCTCCAGTAGCCCTTTTTGCCTGACAAACCTCTCACAACAGCAGTGCATGTATGATTCACCCTCTTCCTCCCCAAGAACAAGCCCCAAACAATTGTTACAAATTCTGCTTGTATCAGGAAATATTTTGCTCTTGTGTTAACTTGAACAGGGAAAATTTTTGACCCATCTTAGAGCAGCATTTATTTCAATGCTTGCTATGTACTTTGTAAATGCAAAGAGGAAGGATTTGTACTTTGATTTTAAGAAAAGAAAAGCTATTGCCTTAAAATTCTATACGATACATCAGTGTTTTCTAGACAATTTGTAAGCTCCTTTCAACTCACACTAAAATGCTGCATCTTTTCTGTGGAATGAAGCTGGAGTTTAGAGCAAATGCACCAATTTGGTGGTACCTGCTACTGCATCTCAATTTGAAATTGCATGGAGCGTATAGTTTAGTGTGATGGGGTATTGGCAAATGTGGTACCTCTCATGTGAAATTGGCACAGATCTTTGATACTCTTTTATATAAACCCCCAAACAAGTATGTGAAGCGCAAGACATAGCCTGTGTCCTGAGTGTTGGGGATTTTTCTGCCAATTTTTTTATAAGTATTTAAAAGATAAATACAAAAATTAAAGTATGTATCATAATAAGTCTTTATGAGTTGTGAATACATGGCACCTTGATTTTGCAACTAAACAGGACTATCAATGCATGTTGACACTTGATAGCTTAAAAGCCTCATAAAAGAACAATGAAGGAATAGTATTTCACTATTTTATTTATAATTGGAACATGACATAAGATGAATAAATATCTGTAAATCAAAAGATGCCTAGTCATTACTTTTGATGTATTTCTTCCTGTGCTTTTTCCATCTTTCAGTTGAAGGACAGAAAGGGATTTTACTGTCCACTGATGGTGCATTTCTTCTTCATCTTTTCAAGAAAGGCAAATGCAAAAAAAATCCACACCCAGAACAAAGGGCTGGTTGTCGTAGCTCTGATCCAGAGAAATGTCTCCGTTCAGAAAAGGTGTTTAACTGTATTTTGATGATATCATCAGCTTCAGCAAGAAAGAAGTAGGTGTGTTTCAGGAATAAGAAATCAACTTTGAACAATTTGCATCCTTAATCCTGCTCCCCAGCTGGGGCAGGAGGTCTGGGCTCCTTGATGAATGAGAATGACAAATATGCAGATGCAGTCCAGCAGTCTTTTAAGTGATTGTCATTTTAGGAGAGTTAGTAAAATAGATAGAATAAATTTAAGTAGGGAAAATCTTGTTGTGTATCTCGCATCACAGACTCTTTGAAATACAGACTGCCAGAAGCAAAGTGAAATCAGTAAACATAAGGACAAGACACTAAAACTGGAGTGAGAATTTTTCAGGAAAGGAAAAAAGTAGTTTGAAAAAGTAATAAATGTTTTATTGCCTTAAATTCTAAAAAGAGTTTAATCAATAATGGGAAAGGTACCAAAAATTTCTGTAACTCAGTATTGATTTTTATGTTATATTTATCCTTTGAAAGGCACTACCAGGTCATTTCTGAAGTAGATAGAAGAACCCTGAAAAGTTAAGGATTTTACCACCCACAAAAGATACATATTTGTTACTCAAGGTCACAGCAACTGTTTATTTTTGGAGAACCATTAGTTCCACGTAGTATGTAAGGAAGAGGAGTTCCAACTGCCAGATGACAAATCTGAAGTTTCTATTGCTGTCTGTGAGGGCTCATACATTGCCCCTTATGTTTGAAATGAAAGGGGTTTTTTTCTACCTTTCATTTATTCATCTACCTTTCATTTATTAAGTTCTGTTATTTTGGCTTTTCAGTCAATCTTTACCCAACACTGCACAATTACCTGATTTTTATTACAATTTTATGTTAAACCCATGTCCAGGTTGGACGGGGCTTTGAGCAACCTGGTCTAGTGGAAGGTGTCTCTGCCCATGGCAGGTTGCAACTAGATGATCTTTAAGGTCCCTTCCAACCCAAACCATTCAGTGATTCTGTGATTCAAAGATTTACACGTTGGACTCCTGTATAAACAAACACTGGACTAACCAGAAATACTGTAAAAGAAAACATGTTGATCAAACACCAGCCCAATGGCTAAAAATCTCTATCTCCCTTGAGGAAACTTCATAACCTCTGCATTTGTGTGTGAGCTTTCATGGCTTGTGCCACTCACCTGTTGGTTTCGTATGCAGATCTGCCAGCCAAAGCCCTGTTGTAGTAGTTCCATGGTTAACCCTCATGAAACTGATGGTTCTGCACAAGGTGTTGAATCCTGCTGGTTTCCTTCTCCAAACGAGGATGTTCTTGGATGTGGGTATCATGTTCTCTAACTAAAACACACTAAAAGGTCTTCAAGCTGCATTGTGGAAGGTATTTCCTTTTGCAGCTATGTCATGGCCCCAGTTTAGGTACTCTGAAGTTTCACAGCTCTGACCATGTTGCCCTGAGCCGTGTTAGTGTTCAGCACAGAAGTCACTGCTGGAGTGCAGTCAGGATCTTAGGCAGTATGAGTTAGCATTCGGACTTGCCCTACATTCCCCTGCAGAGGGGCAATGTGGCTTACCACAGGGAGATGGACCATGAGGCTGCTTACTTAGCTGGGCATCAATGTGTCTAAGAGAGGTGGAGTTCATGTGCATATACTTGAAATTTTCTCCTTTTTTCCCCCTGTTTTTGAAACTTTTTTATTTTATTTTTTAGCTTTTTTAATGCATTTACTTAAGTTTCTTTATTGCTTCAAGGCACGAAAATATTTAACATCATTCATTTAGGAGTTCTGGACAACACAGGCAGTGCTGTAATATAATATCAAACCTTTAGCTAGGAAATAAGTGTGGTAGATGACTAGGCTAGCCTCAGGAAGGACAAGAGTCTAAGTAACTTTATTCCTAGCAGTATTATTAATTCAGATGTAACTTCATTTCTGGTGATGCTGAGTTGGGACATACTGTCCTTATTTCATCCAAGCCAAAGCACTTTACCATTGTACAATGCTTATTTGACATTTTTTCTATACTAGATTGCCAGCCAGCCTTTTGTTCAATTACAATATAAACTTAAATGGATGCTTTCTTATTCAAGGGAAAAAAAATATCTCTTTCCCTTCTTCTCTTTCAGTAGGTGATGTTCAGTTCAGTGCCAGGTTTTCATTTCCCTCTCTGCTTCATGACTACACTTTTTCTTAGTTATGCTCTTTTTTTTTCTTCTATTGCTTCATGGGGAAAAGGGTATCTTCTTTGAATATAAAACACACAGTAGGACATAAGGAACAAGGAAATCCCCAAATTAAGCCTTCTATCTAGCTCTGCTTTACAACTTTGTTTCAGTTTTTTCTTTAATTGCCTACCAAGATCAAGATAAACTGCTCCAGATAACCCTTTTTCCTCAATAGAGGTTAAATGCTTGTGTTGGGAGACCAAAACAGAGAATTGTTTCAGGAATGTAAATGTAAACCTGGACATTTCACATCAAATTTACTAGAAATGCTGACCGCATGAACAAGATTAAGAGGAATGTGCTAGGAAGGGCTGTGCAGCATTGCAGTGGGCTAAACCCCTGACATGGCTTGGGGGTACCTGATAAGGGACCAGTAAATAGCTCTGCCTGGATCCTGTGAATAAAGCAAGACTAAACTGGCTACGTTAGTTCTGTGCTATTCTGGGGAGTGGTGAAGATTAAACAAAACAAAAAAACAACCTGTCACCAGTGGTTTACTCCTTATTGGTTCTTCCTTTTAACGGATAAAATATAATCTGAATGCTAAAAATAGCATGGTATCTATAATTCATTCAGTTGTTTTTTTCAGGTTTTGGTGCCCCAGTTAATAGAAATGAAATATGGTAGCGGGGCTTTATTTGAGGAAAAGTAATTTCAAATATTCCCTGAAGATAGGGAATTATGAAAAGTGCTTTCTGGTCTGCTTTAATAATTCTATAAACTGCAGTAAAAGACAGAGTTACAGCAAACCTGAAACTCAACCACAGCATCTTTTATATTCTTCCAGTGTCTAATGTCTGTATTTTACGAAGATTCTACTGTGGAGTTTTTTTCTACCTTCTCTTTGGGGGAAAAGTAAGCTGTTTCTGCTCTTTTAATTAGAGAATGGTTTGCTGTATCTTTTATGATTGACAGCTTTTGCCAGACAAAATGGGGGAAATTTAATTAGTACAGTTTCATTTTGTGTTAATTTTGAAGGAAGTGATTATTTCTGTTGTTCTTTTCTAGAGATACTAGGTCTTCAGGTAAGGATCTTCAAACAGTTATTTTTTCCGATAGAGAGAAAAGGAAAATAAATGGACTGCTGGGTATTTGAGATCTACTTTGATGATACTCAGCCTTGTTCTAAATGCCTTGTTTACAAGATAAAGTAACCATCGTGCTTTGGCACCAAATTTTGCTATTTATTCTCTGTTGTGCTTGGAGTTGTGTCTATCGTACCCTTCCCAATCAGTCCAAACTGTCAAAACAAGATTGACTGTTAAATAGGTTGAAAAGCATGCATTGAAATCTGTGGAAGATGTGGACAAAACAATGCTTTTTCATACTAAAAAGAGAACTGGGAACATGAACACCAAAGAGACTTTTTCAGTTAATACTCTTCACTGAGTTTCCATCATTGCAAAGGTGTTTTACTGCAGAAAACGAGAAATTGCACCACTGTTATTGCTGATTTACTCCATACTTTCCTGTAAAATTAATTTGGCTTTTATAAATAAATAAAACCGTATATTCTGGTCTAATACCTTTTTACTCTACGTTGTAATGTCCTTTAGTACTCTAGTGCAGGTATTTTAAGAACGTACATTGAACATCAAATGCTGGACATCACAGTTACTGCATTCTCATGAATATTCCTGTAAAGTTAAGAATTACCATCCATCTAAATCAGTACAAGGCAGTTTTCGTTAAATGTTTTACTCGTATTGTGTTGATCCACACTGTTTTAGACAGTTACATGAATATGATAAATTCAGGTATCTTCAGATGACTTATGAAAACAGTGAGAAAAGAGCAGTAAAAAAGGATGCCTAAACCATCTTGGTCATGCCATTAAGGGCTGCTTCCCAGCACTGCTTCTCTTAGTGGATCGTCCTGTATCAGCCAGCCCAGCTCCGCAAGGTGCGGAGTTTCCCAACTGCCACCACAGTCACTGGAAAGATGCAAGACATCTGCACCTTACAGGGTCAAACCCACAGATAAAAAGGAATAGCAGTGTTTCTTCTGAGGCCTGATTGGATAATTGCGTTCTATGAACTACTTCATGAACTACGAAGTTTCAGTTGAAATCCAGCCAGGTGCCAGGTTTCCCCCATACTACTTCAGGGGCAGCTTCTTGAACGTATCAGGCAGCTTAGGTTCAAGGAGGTGCTCTGGAGCTGTCTGTTGGGTGGCACCTTGTGCACAGGTCTTTGTTTTTAGGTCTGGGTTTGGTATTTTTTCCAATACTGATCCTATCACTGCTATTGTTTTCTCTTTAAATGGTGTAAGGAAAGCAGAGGCTGTAACATTTGAGGCTCATTTTCATTATGAAATCATGATCCAGACCTCATAGCTTCATGAGGAGTTGGAGTGAGATTGCTCTTTATTTTCCCAGATGCTCTAGTTCAGGGCAGTAACACAGAGGGCATCCCTGTGACCAACTGGATTGTGGTAGAAGTTTTGGAGGAAAGGAGCTCTTTTTTTCATTTGTAACTGGGTTTTGAAACATTCTCCTTATACCTCATCCTGATATTTTTTACTGAAATCAATTTTGTGCAAGCAGCTTTTTTTTTGGTGTGAAAAATGCCACTGCAGGGCTGATACTTAAGTCATGACTTTTCGTGAGCATAAACTTATGCACCAAACTGTAATAAAATCATAGTTCAGTTAAGCCTGCTTTACACAGGCTCAGTCCAAGCAATCTCACAGTTATTTTTAGCTGAGCTGATGCCTATCCAATGTGGGGGATAAATCAATTTGAACGGACTGAAGGCAACCATCTCTCCATTGCTCTTCTGTATTTTTTTAAGACTTTCCATTTGCCTACTTTCATTTCATTAAAACTGGTAAAGACCAGCATTAGGAAGCATTTCTTTCCCAGGAGGGTGGTCAAACACTGGAACAGGCTTCCTAGAGAGGTGGTTGATGCCCCAAGCCTGTCAGAGTTTAAGAGGCATTCGGACAATGCCCTTAACAACACGCCTTAACTTTTGGTGAGCCCTCAAATGGTCCAGCAGTTGGAGTAGATAATCCTTGTAGGTCCTTTCCAATGGAAATAGCTCTGATTCCTATTTGAAGCGAGCAGCAGGGGGGCTGAATGGAAAGAGAAGCCTGAATGGGACACCCCGCTCTGACAGCCGGGCAGGGTGGGCAGGGAGAGGAAAGATGCCTGGGCAAGCTGGGTTGGGGTGACAGTGGCACATCCCTGCAGGGAACTGGTGGCACCATCATAGGACAATAGCAAAGCTTTCTGTGGTTTGACCAACCTGTGAGTCACAAACTAGTGATAACCATGGCATTAGAAATGCTGTGGTCAAGCCGAAGCTGACAGCCCACTTCAGGGATGGTCTTAGGGTACAAAAGTGGGAGAGGACAAAGGATGTCAACCTCCAGATTCATAGAGTCAGGAAAACCAGGTTTTTACTGAGGAGCAGAAGAGACCTTTACAGAGGAGGCACAGGACTGGATTCTAATTCTGTGTCAGAATTAGAATCCCTTCCATCGTTCAGGCAGTGGGGTAGAGCCTTAATATTGATTTTTAATGTATATTTTCCCAGCAATTTCAAATGCACTGTGTGAATTTTCAGACCCAGCCACGTATCAAAGGTGCTGTGGCATGGAACAGCTTAATTCCCAACTTCTCATCTGCTGTTTTCACAAACCTCTTATGTCAGATTTGGCCTTTGTTTCAGGATCAGAACACTGCCTCCAAAAAGCCCTTTTTGTGCTGGCTGGCTGGTGCAGCTGGGGACGTGGGCTGGGGCTGCCCACTGTCTGCAGCAGCTCCTGCGGACGCAGCGGCTGCCTTCTGCTTCCTATCTTGAGCTGTGAAGGGACGAGCTGCACAGGAGCCCCTCTGACCTGTGCTTCGGACAAGGGGCCACAGCTGCGACTGCTGCCCACAGCCCTGCTCCTGCCCTTTGGAAGAACACATGGCTCTACATGGAGGGTGATGCTGGTGCTGGGTTTGGATGCCTTTCACCAGCTGAATGACCAGAGCAGTGAGAGGAAAATGGAAGGGACAGCTGTTGAGGTGGGAGAGGGATTTTTCTGGCTTTTAAACCAAAACACGGCTGTTGTACGCAAGCAATAAAAGAAGGGAGGCTTCTGAACGTCAGCTTGTCTGAAATAAGATTTCCAACTACAAGTTATAGCACCTTCCAGTACCTGAAGAGGGGCTACATGAAAGTTGAGGAGAGACTTTTTACAAGGGCATGTAGCGACAGGGCAAGGGGGAATGGCTTTAAACTGACAGAGGGAAGGTCTAGATTAGATAGAAGGAAGAAGTTCTTCCCTTTGAGGGTGGTGAGGCGCTGGCACAGGTTGCCCAGAGAAGCTGTGGCTGCCCCATCCCTGGCAGTGTTCAAGGCCAGGTTGGGTGGGACTTTGAGCAACCTGCTTCAGTGGAAGGTGTTGCTGCCAGTGACAGAGGGGTTGGAAGTAGACGAGTTTATGGTCCTTTCCAACCCAAACCATTCCACGACTACATGAGTTGTGATGCGCTGTTTGTGTGATTATATGCTAATGCCTGGAAATTTTACAGCCAACATCTCAGAGTCATAAACACTAATTAACTTCCTGAAATATTATTTTTTAAAATTTGATTTATTTGGCAGGCATTACCTTCAGGACATTTTGTGTTCAATAAAATCAAGTTTCTGCAGAAACCTCATTTGATGTGTTTTTCTTCTCTTTATTTCTGCCTCATTTGTTAAAGAGCTTTCCTCTAACTGTTGTCTCTCTTATTTAGATTTAGTGTGGAGAGTTTCAAGAGATAAATCACAGTGCAGCAAGTTATGGAGCTTTAAAATTTACCATACCAGTAACCTTAAAAGACAAATCAAATAGAAATCATTATTAAGCATTTGTTTTATTCAAAAATAAACCTATACAACTTAGTAGATGTAGTCAGACTTACTAAGCTACACTACAAATTATCTGGCTATAATTCCACTTTTTACTACACTTGTTGGTAGATTTCCTATCTTTTCAACACTATAATGCATTTCTTGTTTTAATGCATGAATGCAATGCAAGTGCACAGTGCCACTGGGACCAGTTACAAGCTATCAGTAAACTGGGTTATCTGTCACAGTGTGTATGTACACACGCATATCTATATCTACCTCACCAAACAGCCTGCCTATAGGGCAGGTAAACACCAGGTGAAATTACCAGTATTTTTCTACCAGATGAAAATAAAGCCAAACCAGATAAGAGTACCCATCTTGTGGCTCACATGACAGATACTCCCTTTGTAGGTAGCTTTCCTTTGCTAAATTCAGTGATTTAACTGCAATGGAACAGCACCTCAGCAAACTGCAGAACTCCATGAATGGGAAGGTGAGAAACAATAGCAGAACATCGTGTTTGAGAAGTTTGTGAATCACACCAACATAATTTGAGATTAATTTGTACTGTTGTTGCTTTCACAATCTGCTGGGGTGATAAAATCAACTGATGCACAGCAGGTTGTAACTGCTCCCCTGTCCACAGAACTCATGCTCTTGGCTCCTTCTCTTCCCCTTTCTCCTCCTGGAAGACTGGGCCACTGTTTCAGTGCTCAAATAACACACTTCCTTGTAGGGAATGGCTGAAATCTTTGAAAGGGGCTTTGGGATCAACTTGTCAGAAATTCCACACTACTGTAATGTGGGGATAAACATAACCCAGCGACTAAGAGGTACATTTTAACAGAACATCTGGGGTTTACCAGCATCTTAGCCCATCCAAGCTGGCAGGTAAAACTAAGTCATGTAGATTTAGTGCTACTAGTGCACCTTTCTGCATTGTTTAGAATTCATGCAGCACATGGGACCGCCTTACTTCTTTTAAAACAATGACTCAAAAAAGAAGGAAAAACGGGAACAATGGCATTTTCAGTGATGGTGTGACATTTAGAACCTCAATCTAGGTTGTGTCTCTTCCTGCAGCGTAAGAGGTGTCTTAATGTGCTGCAGACTTTTCACTTCTGATTTTTCAAATGCTGGTAAACCAAAGATAATGTACTACAATAGCTTAGACCAAGAAAGCACAGCCACTCTCTTACCACTATGAGCAGAGGTTGTCTCCCATGTCCAGTCTTAGCCACAAGACACATGAAATGCTTATGGTCCAAAAGCATTGCTCCTGCTTGCAGGTGATGGCTCAGTGAGTGTTCAGTAATTTAAGAATTTGTCAATATGAGAAGAAACCAAATTAATATAACTGGAAAAGATTAGAAAGCTAAATCCAGAGTGAGGCTCGGACTGGCAACCCTTGGTCAGGCCTTCCTAATCAGAGGGCAATAAAACTTTTTGTAACTGTGGGCTCATACAACTGTTGTGCATGCTCAATATTGCATCTCTCTGATGTTTTCAGGTTGAGAGGAAGATGCTCACAGTTCAAACTTCCCCACTCTCTTCTTTTTTACAGGTGTGGTTTTTTAACTGTGAAGGATAACCACTACCACTAAAAAGTTAATCACAATGGCCTCAATACAGTATTTCACCTAAATAACGGCACAAAGGTAAGATATTGTTCTCTTGATGTTCCTCACTATCATCTGACTCTTCTCACACCTGAAGACTGAATATTGTGAATTAAAATAGCAACTGGCTGCAGTTTCTCACATGTTCTGTCACTAAAACCTTAATCTGTCAAAACACACTCACCAAACCAGGTGCATGTAAAGGATCCTCTTCGCTTCAGCAGGACCCACGTGCACAGTTAGAACTGATACTCCCTTCTGGCCAGGCACAGAAGAAAAGCAAGGGTCAGCTATTCGGCATTACATGGGCACTATCAGATGTCCAGATGTCTTTATTGATAATATGCTGCACTTGGGCCAGCATGGTTTCAAAATGGGTACTTCAGGTTGGTTGCCCCAAAATCAGAGACAGAGAAAGCAGCAGCTCTGAGAGGTGACCACGATCATGAGAGGAACTCATGTCCGAGGTGGTGCTGGGATTTCTGAATCCTAATGGACCAGCATGAGTAGTGACCTCTTCCCATAAGACACTGGCATGACAGGTTTATTAAATGTATCTAGATTACACACATGTATCTGTGTCACACAGCAGGTCTTCAGTGTCAAACCAGTGACCTGCAGGCAGCCAGAGAGGCCTTTGCCTGCAGCTGGTAAAGGCAGGCCTAAAAATGTGGCAGCGGAAGAACAGCACAACTTTATAAAGATCTGAATATCTGCAGGCATTAGAAAAACCCAGACAAGGCAGAATTCTTCTTTGGGAGACAGTAGGTTAATTCTCTGGATAAGAAACAGGTTCCTCATTTGTTAGGGTAGAGAATTTCTTTCAAAGCTGTTTCTGACATAGAACAAATTTGATGTCAGTGAGCTGGAAAAAGCTAAGTGGTTATCTTTCACTTCCAGTTTTAAGGAACAGCTTTGAAAGCTACTGGGAAACATTTACACACTCTGCATTTATTGCTGTAACAGACCTGCTTTCATTTTTAAAGCCAGGCATCACTACATGGGAATTTCACACAGTTGGTATCTTTCATAGCTCATGAAAACATCTGTATTTCCCTCCTTGGTGGATAGATGATTTGTGTCACAACCAGAATACACTTAAACAGCTTAGCCATATTTAGCATAACATCCTGCTATTACTCTGTTGTCATTGTTATGTTTCTTTCCTGGGGTATCTAGGCAGATCAGAAAGACAAGAAGGAAAAATGACTTTTGCTTCTCAGTTCTAGATATTGAGAACACATAGCTTAGATTTGAAGTAGTCAACCTCCAACAAGCATAGAATTCCTACCAAGGATTTATCAGAAAAAATAGATACTGTGAAGAATCACAGATGGCAGGGCTTTGCACCTCAGTGCCACTGGAGAGGGGAGGGAGGAAATCCAAATTTAGGGGCTAACTAACAACCTAGGAAAGAGGCAGTCAAAACAGCATATTGATAGAATTAATCCATTTTCTGCTTTTCTGAAAGATTAAACTTGGAAGGGGAAATCACTTGAAGTTCTACACGAACAATGGCTCTTGCACTGGGATACGAATTGCATCAGCCACTATTCCAGATGGAATAACATCTCAGAATAACGTTTCAATAATGAAGTTTATTTTTCATGACAGATCCTGCATGCACACAGCTGTTTGACACTCACAGAGCTGTCCTTAGATGTTCATAGTTAATCTGCTTTGATTTTTTTAACTTCTAAGTCTGCTTCATTTACAAGTGTGTTGCTGGAGAGAAGGCGACGCTCACAAGGTGAACATTTGTACCAAGAACTGTTACAGACCTGAAAGTTATAATTGGAAAAAAATTGCTATCAAATAACCTCGACAAGGAACCATCAAATATCTGGGGAACCTCCTTGGCCAAAGCAAGATGTATTCAACTAGGACTAGAGCTGAAAGGCAATCAACTAGGAAAACAACATAGAACATTTAAAGGACACATGGTGCCACGTTTGGTAAGTTTAGTATTACTGCAGTTGCAAATAAAATGGACCTTGTTATCGCTGTTTTGAAAATCTGGTAGATGGTTCTTGGCTTTAATCCTGTAATACAGGGACTGCAAGATGAGAATGTTCTGCATGCAAATCACGTAACTTTTTATTTAATCAACCATGTGATAACTAAGGCCAACATACATATTTAAAGAACAAACTTGTTTCAAGTATTTCAGTTCACTTGTACAAAACAAGGTATGCACATTTTGTCTGGCAGTTGCTGTTTTACCAGAGATGATAATGCTTCCTTCAAGCAGCAATGGCTTGAGCTTCTTGAAAGGGCTACAGGATCAAGTCAGGCAGCCTGCTTCTCAATCTCATTAAAAAGTAGTAGTAAAGCCTGAGGTAAGTTTCAAAATGACATGTGTTTTTTAAGATTTGCTTTATAAAGTATTTACCGAGTTCTTTTTGTGTGGTACAATACTGACCTGAGGTATTCGTGTTGTAAGGAAGAGTGTGAACGTACACACAGCTCATTACTTACTCACTGGAGCTTTGAAAATTTCAGAGTTTGAAAGATAATGATGAGTGACAGATCCACGATAATATATAATGATTGGTGAAAAAAAGATAAAAGAATGTCTGTTGGGCTTATGAACAATTGTTTGAGACAAATGTGGGGGTGGGTGGGGAGGGGGAATCAAGTTAAAATCAGCTACCTGGAGCAGCAGCCAAGCCAATCTGACAGGCTTCAGTATCCGCAGTGATGAGACAACTAAAGCTTTTCACCACCACAGCTGTTCAGCATGAATAAAGCAAAGCATGTACAGAAATGTAATCAGGGGAAAGGATTCACAAATCATCATAAAGACATAAGGCATTCCCTCCAAAGCTTTCTCAGACTCTGCTTGTATCTGTCTGGAAAGTGTATTTGACTATTTTTCTCCCCTTCTTTGATGGCTAGGTCCATGGAGTACCACATGTGGATGTGGACCCTGGGCGGAGTCACACTAGGCATTCTCCAGTGCATGGGATAGTCTGCAAAGAGAGTAATTTACGTTGTCAAAACCAACTTCATCTTTGCTAAGTCATTGGAACTAACTGAATAGCCTTAAATTTAAAGAAGAAAAATTCCAGGTGAAAAATAATCCTCAATGCCAGGGATAGGGAAGGCTGGTTCAGGATACATGAGAACAAACCAGCAGAGAACCCTTGAGCGGTTGTGCTGATTATTCATTGAGCTGTGACTTGTGACTTAGACTTAGGGCAGGGAAGCCCTGCTGTAACCTACTGGCTGCACGTCCAAGCATGAGGCACAGGGCCATAGTATGTGGCCATTAAATGCTTCCCAAAGATGCCACACGTCCCTTTTCAGCCGAGCAGCTGGACATCAACAGTTTTGTGCACACTGCTACTACTCCCAGACTTCGTAACCAATGCCAAAATTCAGTACCAGTTATACAACATACTGACAAGCTGTACCAGGCTGGAACCAGAATACCACCTTCAAATCTATGATAACATCCCTCACCTAGCAAATTTTTCCTGAAATATTCTGTATTTTTCCTAAAAAGAAAAGAAAAACCACGTCTGCATGTCCATGCTTAAACTTTTTTCCTAAAACACTTCCAAAAAGATGAAGATTTTAGTCAAAGATCAAGTAGCACCTGTGTTCCATACCCTTCATTCAGAAGCTTCTTGCTTCCACAGTAGGAACAGAACTGTATCTACCTTTTTTAAAAAGCAAACCTAGAAAGGCAGCCCTCACTAACTTCAGCAAGATCACTAGTTTTGGAATAAAGGACACAATTTGTCAGAGTATTCAAAATGGAACCTGCAAAATCAGCAAATACTTGCATTCAAGGGCTTAACTCTTGCCTAACTAGAAAAAAAAATAATCTGCAGAGTGAAGGTTTTGATTTTTTTTTTCCTTTAAATTAAAGCATTACTGTTTTCTAGAGAGAAAATATTTCGTAAAATAAAGTGGCACTCCTCCAAGAGGCTTTTATGGGTCTGGCCTGATTTTTAATGTCAAACTAGAACATGTCACAATCACAGACCGTCAATCTAAAAACTAACATATCCCCTTCTCCAACAACTTTACAAGGTTTCCACAAAACATCAGATAAGTCACTTTATATATAACATCTGCATACAGCTGTTAGGTGAAATCAGTTCTGCCAGTCACCTCCTTCCTAAAAGTGTATTTACAATCACAAAGGGTGCAGTTAAAGAACACACTTACCCAGCACTATGGATCATTGTGATTGATCAGAAGCAAAAGCACTTAATTGCTGGAATACTCACCAGATCACAAAACAAATCTCTAAGCACCACAGGTTTAAGACAAGGTGCAGTACTATCAAAACCAAGCAGTTCTTATGATAAATCAACTAGGTTTATGCAGTTATTTCAGATACTCCTCATGAGATCAGGAAAAACCAGCAAAATAGCAGACACTCAGTTGTTAGACCTAGTGATTTTTGGCTTTGTGTGTTCTCCATTAGCATGTATTTTACAGGTACTTTAACATTTTATCATTTTTAAGCTTTGAAACTTTTGTTAAAACATTAAGTTTCAACTGCAATAATTTCTAAAGTTAATGAAATGCTTGATTAAAATACAAACCTATCTTAAAATTTTTTATAAGTTCAATTTAGCAAAAGGAATGCAAAGCTAAATCCTTACCTATGTTTGCTGACAAAAGCCCAAACCTGAAGTTGCAGTAGTTTTGTTAGACCAGAATGTGTTTAATGACTGAAACTGTACGTGAACAAAACACAGCTGAGGAACAGCTACATAGCTTTCAAGTTTTAGATTATGGTGAGTTGATGCAATCAAGGTAATTGAGAAGACACACTAAAGAAATCGCCTGCAAACTGATTTATGCATTTCAAATTCTCCACCCTCTCCCAGAGCAGTGCCTTTCTGCAAGAGGTTACAGCAGAAGCTGGACCTTTGTAATCCAGATACTCGCTATAATCGAGGATGAGCAGGAATGCCTGCAGTGAAGGCTCCAAATCAGAAGTGACAATCTGCCGGAGCAGGGAAAGTTATTCCTTTAATAACAGCTTTCCGTTCCAAAGTAAGAGAAAAGTGATGAGCCCAGTGTCACACTCTGAACATCCTACTTCCTGTTTCTACACCAGGGGCTTCATAGAATATCCATCATCTAAATGGGACTCCCACTTATAAAAGCTGTCTATGTTCACAGGGACAGGATTTTCACCCCAGTTCCATGTTCAGCAACTGCCTCATGAGAATCGTATCAATCACCAAAAGAAATCCCCAAGAGCCCTGAAACAAATTTGCTATCGCTAAGGGCTCTAGTGAAAGATCAGAAACAACGGGGCTATGAAAGCAAAAAGGCTGTATTTTTGAAATGTTTCCTACTACATAGAAGAACAAATGCAGGATGTGATGTTTGCTTAGTTTTATTAATTTATTTTTGCAGGAATCTGCAACTCGGAGTATGCACTTTCTGGAGGTACCATGCATGCATAGCCTCTGAATGCTTTTATACAATTTCATCTCTTAGTAATAAGTTCATTCACAGCATACACAAATCTAGAATGTAGACACCATATATACAGGATTAAACGAGATCGTGTCTTTTTTTTTTTAATGAAAAAATTTAACAGGGTTTCACATAGCAGGAAATATGGATTAGATACACTGGTGTCACCATAAATAAATAAGTTTCAAGAACACAGGTTTTTTTCAAAATTGGTTTCAAAGGTACTGAAAATCCAGGATTATAATATTGCATTAACTCCACTGATTTCTGATTATTCAAACCCAAGAAAAATATTTGCATTAATATTGATGGACATAAACAGCAGTGAAAGCCCCAAACTGAAGAAGTCTGGCAGAATTCAGTCATGTCTAGCTTCATATAATATTGACGTTTTGAAACGAAACAAATGCAGCAGCACATAGAGACAGTACTGACTATGAGATGTGACATCTGTGCACGTCATCTTTCTTTACGGGATTTAGAGTCACTGTAGTACAGAGCATGTAAATTCTGTGGTACCAAACAAGCTGATGAATTGTTTATGTCCAACTGTCCACTTCTCATCAGGATAGTCATTTTCACATTCTAGGGTATACCACTGAATTTTAAAACTAAAACTATCATCCTGATGACAAGCTTGTTTTCAACTTATTTAATATTCTCACATTCTTTTTTAAAACATTCTTTATTGGTTTTGTTTTGTCCCCATTTCAACTCAAGTATTTTTATTTCAGTTTCAAGGGGTTTTACAATCAATATTAAATGTAAAAGTACTTAGAAATTGAAATGAGAGATGTATAACTGGGATAAAGTAACTGAAAGAAAAGTTGTTGGTTTTTTAAAATGTGATTTAGTAGCATATCATAATCAGAAAGTACTGAGACCAGCTCTTTTAAGAATTATTACACCTTTTCACCACACTTCCCATTTTTCAAGGGAAACACACACATACCACAGACACACAGATACACAATTCAATCTGATCTAAGACTACATTTTACAAAGGACTTCCTTTTGCTTGACTTCCCACCCCTTTCCTCCTCTTCACCCATAAAAAGACTAACAATTACATCAAATTAAAAGCAGATCCAAAGTTCAGGATTTCTTTTGGTTTACTATATTCTGAATCATTTTCCACAAGCCCCACTCTAAATAAACTTTTAAAGAACTACAGTAGTATTCTATAATTAAAAGGGAACTATTCTTAATAGCACAGTAAATATAAAATAAGCTTTATAAAATTTCCAGGAACAGTGAAATCATTTTGAATATCTGAATGTCCAAGTCAGTTACAAACTCTATCAATCTAGTAGCATGGTTGAGGGAAAGCTCAGTCATTAAGGAAAAAAAGAAAACACAAGTAGTGCATTAACTCAACACAATGGCATCGGCATCCCACCATTCACACACACACACACACACACACACATTTTATACAATACAGTGCATTTCGTATGCCAGCTGACATTAGGGTTTTATGTGCATTCAATAAATATTATATAAACCAATCTTTTTGGTATAATCTACAATTCAGTTGGGGTGTGTACGGCGCCACTGGCTTTCAGAAGGAAAATGGATCTTCTGATATTCAAAATACAATTTACATTCTAATAAACTAGAAATATTCAAGCACCATGTTAAGTCTTTACTATTAATGTTTGAGGATGGGCATTTACAAGTAAAAGAATACAATGGAAGGATTCGTTGGGGTTTTTTGTACAAGCAACAAATGAGAGCAATTGAAAAACTGGAGTAAAATTATTGGTATGAAGGAATTAATTTGAAATTTAACTGCACTCACTCAGTCTTCCAAAAAGTATCTTGCTGTCATGGCAGCCTTCCTTCTCTTCCTCTGGTGAAACTACAACTAAGATACCCCAAGTCTCCATTTATGGTTATTACAGTTCAGGGAATTATTGGACTGCATGTATTCCTCCCCTACCCCCCTTCAAAAGTAGCATTTATTCTGTCTGAAAATGGCACGACTGTACTGATGCATGACACACCTATTCTCATTTGCTGTCATTTCTGTTGCTATCATTTCGTGTTTCCAGCAAAAACAAATGCTTCTAGAACTTCAGCAGAAGTACAAATGAACAGAAAATTGAAATAATACAAAGGCAAAGGCATCACAATAGAAAAGTCATGAAGTTACTGGTATTGTTTTGAGTAATTCATTATACAGCTGATAACAGCAATGGCACTGCTTATCCTAGGTGTAATGCTTCTGCTCATCTGTTTTCTATTTATCTCAGTTTTGTCAGTCTGTCCACCTACATGACCAAAATTAATATTTGCTTTCTAACTTCAGTTGACACTGATTTTTTTTACCCCTTTCCACACGTGACGAGCTCCCCACATAGTAATATAAATCATTAAGGAAGGAAGGAAAACTAGCTCTGATGCCTTTGACTTTGTTTTGCTCATCAGTGGTGCACATTGATTGCTGGAGTTCTCTTAGCTTATTTAAGATTATGCTGAAGATTTAATTAGTGCAAGAACATATTGAAAACATGCTAGATTAAAATATTGGTTCCTCATCTAAGATCACAGTTTGGTTTTCACTGTTATCGTTATAAATTGCAGGGAGAGAAGACACCAGATTGAGTGGTGCAGTCAAGATGAGCTTTCCTCCACCCACCCCTTACAACAGCTGCTTTATTTTAAAAAAGGATTCAGACACATGATTGTTCTACCACAGCTTAACACGTTATCACACATCAAGAGAATTGTGATAACTGACCATATGGATGTGGCTGCCACGAGCTAAGAACAATTTAAAATGAAGTAGTCTTCTGCTAAATTTTAGCCAGCACATTTTGCCTCACAGTTGCAAAGTCAATTACCATGATTCAGCTGACGTGCTTGGTTGCATCTGTTGACAAAGAATCAGATGCAAAAACCTCAAATGCACTGTACCAGCTTCTCACCAGTACACAAGAACATTCTACTCAGTCGCACAGTTGTGTAACATAATCATTCAGCTGCCCAAACCCAAGTTCGATTTCACAAGTATTGAGTGCTTTATTACAGCAACCTGAAGCATTCAAACAAATTGAACATCACTTTTATAATACAGTATATTGTATGCATGAAAGTACCAGTGTGATTTTCAGTTGCAAGTCTTGTGTTCTTCAACCTACAGCAAGTATTTCCTGACCAAAATAAAAAGAATGCGGTGTGTAATTTTTCAGGATCTGGCATCTGCTATTTTTTACAGGCTGGTTTATTAACAATGTGCAAATAAACCTTTACTGAAGAGCTAATTGATTAATTATTTTTCAGCTAACTTTGAAGTGGGGCACAAAGTACCTTCTGTGCTGTAAACATCATGAATTCTTCACAAATTGGAAGCTGAAAAGGCCTAAGGAACTGGGTAAAACTCTTCTCATACACAACCATGGCTGAGCTCAAGTCTTCCAAACTGAATTTGGAGTAGTCTGTGTTTGGCATATGTAGCTGTGCTGCTACACAGCACAGGCTTAGAAGATTGTTGTATATAAAAGCATACTTTTAGCTTTGAAACACAATGGCCTAATGAAAGCATGCAGCAGTATTTTTGTCCGTAATATGGTAGAATTCATTCTTAGTTTATTACCAGTGTTGACACAGCCAGGTGAGCACTGTACAAGCAAAAGGGATTGTAAAAAATTACCTCTGATTAAACTCTCTGTAACACTCATACGGTATCTCATTTAGTCACCTTAGGTTACTATTTCAAACAGCAATTTTTTTTGTAGACATAAGTTACCCTGAAAAAAAGCAGCAATTACAAATACCCTTCTCCTTGGTTTTTATACATTGTAAAATTTAGCATTGCATTTACCTGTCTCCTTTTTTCAGTAGCTTACAATCTAGAAGCACAGGGAGCCTTTGTTTTCCAGCTAGCTGTGGCCAGGTTAAGTCAGCTCTGGCTCTTCAGTTTCTGGTTAAGTGTAACGTTTCACACCATTACTAAGAATCCTATAATTTTTCATATATATATAAAAAAAAAAAGTTGTGTTTTTTTTTTTCTCTTTTTGAGCCACTAAGCAGTAACTATAACCACAGGACTAAACACCAGTAGTTATTTGCTTTCCTGTATACATTCTTCCCAAAATTAATCCTTTTACATTTTCAGGTTTCACTTTCTGCTTTGCTCACTGCGATGGGATAAGAAAGAATTTCACCTTTAGTTTATTCATTTTCAGTGTAGCACAAGCAGAAACATCCTACCACATTACTCCCACCCCTTGCAGTATGAAGACTGTTGACTAGCAAAGGCCGGGCAGATGGACTGAAAGGTTCCCCATGTTTCCTTCTCCTACAGCTGTTGGCTTGAGAGCCTGTTTTCAACCCAATGCAGCCCCTTCCTGATTTTCAGGTGTATCTCGGCATTTCACACTGCTCACAGCGATTTAGTGCTGGGTGATTTAGAAAGGTGCAGCTATCACAATTCCATGGAGCCCCTTCAAAATCTTCATCTCTTGGCTGAGTCCGTGGAGTCTGTTTGGAGCTACTTTGATGCTCTAAAAAAAGCCAAAGGAAAACATATATATTTTTATTTTTCCAGAAGAGAAGGTTGACAGGCAAGATCATACTACTGTGGTTTGTCACCTCACTAAACATTCAACCTTGAAGTGAGGGTGGATACCTCTCCACTTAGGTAACATTAAAGGTCTTTTGCTAAAGCACTTCTATTTCAGTTTGTGAAATACTAAAGTATATCACTTCTAGAAAGTAGTCACCATATTACAATAAAAACTAAAAGAGCAGTCACCACTGTTAGGCCATTGATACTGCCAAAGGTTTAATAGCTTAAAACATACTGAAAAAGTTTGTTACTGGCGCTTCAATACCATCCTGTTAAGGAATGACTTCATAGCTTTACATACAGCAATCTCTTACCAAATTCTAAATTCCAGTAACCCTACTTTACCTGAAGCGAAAGACTACTTCTAACTTAGTTCCTTCAAACAGTCTGAGAGATAAGCTGTTTTCTGCATCTTTGTCTAGCACTCATCCAGGCTGAAGAAAATACAATATAAAAATAAAATGGTAGGCCTGTTTCAAAACAAGATGATTGTTCTAATTCCTCATGGCTTTGCAGCAGGGATGTGTGTATGTGAAGCACCACTTAAGTGTTTTCACTCATAAAGTCAATACATATCCAAATCATATGTAGGTATTAACCCATGGACTTGGTTTTCTGATGTCTCCTACCACCACTTCAAGACTGCAGGTAATCAACTAAAAGTGACAAATACTCCTAGGATGTGGAAACAACATTTTACAAAATGTTAATGTTCAAAACACCATTTGCACACATACCTAGAGGGTAAAGTTAAGATACGCATCTGCTAAACAAACATCTGTAGAACAGCTTAATTAAAAGAGAACTTATGTTGAAAAAAACGACTGCAATTTTTAATTCAAAGTGCACACGCTGCTGTCATCTGCTAAGAAATCTAGCAGGTGGCTGATGACAACATTAATGCAAACAGTACTTAGATTTGCCTTGAGAGACATACTTAAAGAAAACCCTCCTCCAGTCCAGAAGTGGTACAGTCACTTAACAGTGCTTGGCCTCAACAAATTCCTTCTAAGCAAGCAAGTAGCTGGGCACTAGACTGCACCATGTTGACTGGCCAGACAGCAGCACAGAGCAAACTCTTGTCTGGTCATATCTGTCTGTCTGCCCACAGCTTCAACAACTGAGTATTAGGGGACAATAATTTTAAGGGGAAAAAAAAAAACAAAACCCCAAACCCAAAAAACCTATTTTGATGACTCCACATTAAAAGCCAAACTTAGAAGACAGTACACTAGCCCTAAAACTGATCTCTAGTAAGCTGACAGACAAAACTAGGAATCTAGTCATAAAAATTGTACAAATCAGTATACGACACTGTCTTTCCAACTGCCAAACAAAATCACTTGTTTCATGCAAGTTTTGCATGTTATTTTGCTTTGCAATAATAAATCAAATAGGCTAGTGTAATGAAAAGAATCTCTTTACATATCATGAAGTAGCAGGGCCTTAAATTAACTACACAATCAACCACGTAAATCATGCAATTTAACATGAATCTAGACAGCTGCCTTCATACCACTGCTCACCTGCTATCTCTCCTGGCAGTACCACCTATGCAGGGAACTCACTCTAATACTGGTGGGGTTTGGGTTTTTTTTGAACCAGAAGCAGTAGTTCTGGGCCTTCTCCTTCTTTTACATTTCCACATACTAAGCATTTTATTACATCTAAGGGTAAAATACATGCTTCAAAAGAGGAGGAAAAATTTCCTTATGTGAAGTCAAAATTCAACTGCAAAAACCTTTGGGAAGTGCTTGTCAGAAACTAGAACTTATTTACAAAATTTGGCTTTTCAAGCAGACTATATGATTACTAATTCAGAAGAGTGACTTCTTTTCAACTATTTTAGTACATGCAACAGTAAGAGGAAACAAATATTATAAATCTTTTATCTGAAAATGGTATATGTGACAAGAGCACTGCTTTCTCTACATCAGAGCACAGGATCCCTGACTGGCTATTTCAGCACAAAGATACAAAGTGTTTAAAAACTTCCACTAACATTTGAAACCATTCTTTTCACAGATTTCGGCAAGAAAAAAGAAACCAACAAAACCAAACCAAAAGGTCCAAAAAACCCCACTGAGACAAAAGGTAGGATTCTGCTCCAAAATCACCACTAAAAACAGTGAAGTTCAGAAAGCCAGTGAGCTACACAGTGACTAGGTGTTGAGTCACTCCGGGATATACTAACTGAATCTCCGCAAGAAGTGAGACTAAACACATAGCTCCTGTGCATACATAAAACTTCAGTGCCCCAAGATGCATAGGAATCCTAGATACTATACAATTAGCCCAGAAAATTTTAGAAACCGGTAATGAATTTGTACAAGTGGGATACTGTTGTCTCTTTAGACCTATGTGAGAATATGTGTTCTGTCTTGGTCCTTAAAGACATCTGATGCTCTTGCTGTGCTAAAACTTCAGGGCTACTGTGAAATCCATACTCTGCACAGAAAATACTTGAAGTGTGACCAGGTAAGTTAAAATATAATGCAAATTTTAAAAAGCTGCTGTGACCAATTAAACTTGCATAAAATATACCAACTAAACTATGAAATCCTAACACGTATTAGAAGACAGCAAAACAAACCTGACAAAGAACTTTCAACTTCGAAGTATTTAAAAAAAACATAATTAGGAAGCTCAAGTTAACATGTAAAAGTTTATATACTTTCCAGTCTTTTTCTAATAGTGAGTAACAGCATTTAGATACAACCTTAACAGAACATTCATTGCAACAAGCTGCCTGAGGAAAACAAGCTGTAGCCAGGATTAATGTACTTACACAAAAACATTCTGGTTTGGTTCATATATAAAGAAAAGTTACAAAAATTAGAATTGCTTCCTGTCATCACAGGGGTTTAAAAAAAAAAAAAAAGGAAAAGAAAAAAAAAAAAAAAAATATTTATCAATGCAGATAAGGTAACTTGATGCTTGTTTGTTGACCTACCCTTTTTATATGGCTTTGGTGGCACAACAGGACCAGGCTCTATGTTATCATAGAAGTTACATGTGGCTTTCGGATCAAAGTTCCCTGTCAGAGAAGACAAGTAAGTAGGTTATTTACATACATATGCCAGTGATATGAACATCTAGAGACTTCAGATGTTATATGTCTTTTTATTAAAGACGTTATATGTTAGCTTTTTCCTGAGTAGTCTTTTGTCACATATTTTCAATTTTGTGCTGATTCTAGTATGTTTTTAACAGGCTAATCCCACACTGAAGAATCAACTCCAGCTCAACAATTCTGTACTGTTTTAAAAATATGTGAAAACGTAAATTTTTCTGCAGGAGACATTCTTGGTATTCCAATCTATTTGGTTGTATTTATGTCAAAGTTCATCACAGAAAAAGGATTTAAAAAAGCCCAAGTAGATTTCTGCTTGACAACTTCCTGGTTGCAACCTGTAGCTCTGTTTTGTATTATTTGGTCAGAGCCTTTGTCAGCAAACAGGTAAAAAATTAAGTAAAGAACCTTTACTTAAGAATGGTGGGTTTTTCAGTTGGTTTGGGTTTTTTTTTTTTGGTTTGGGTTTCTCTTCCCCCCATTTGCTCTTGACAAAGTCATTTTAAGTCAGCACTTCCTTGGTAATGTAATATAAACTTGCCAACAGAAATATTGGAAAGTCAAGTTTATCAGGTTGCAACTGAAAAAGAAGTCGATACTGATAAACAAGAGTGAACTTCAAAGAGTCCAAGTATCCACATTTGAGCACATACCATATTAGAATCACAGAATAGTTTAGGTTGGAAAAGACCTTCCAGATCATTAAGTCCAACCCTTCACCTAACATTGCCAAGCCCACCACTAAACAATGTCTCTAAGTGCCACACTCATCTTTTAAATACCTCCATGCATGGTGACTCAAACACTTCCCTGGGCAGCCTGTTCCTGTGCTTGAGGTATATGGACTGTGAAAGTTTCCTCTTGTCCTATCACTTGCTGCTTGGGAGAAGAGACTGGTACCTACCTCACTACAACCTCTTCCCCAAGACTGTAGTGTTGCATGGGGTTATTGTGACCCAGGTGCAGGACTCGGCACTGAGCCTTGTTGAACCTCATACAGCTGGCCTTGGCCCCTTGATCCAGCCTGTCCAGATCCCTCTCTAGAGCCTTCCTACCCTCAAGAAGATCAAAACTCTCATCCATATCTAAATTATGGTGGGTTTTTTTAAATATCAATTGTATACCTCTAGATTGAAGGAGATCAACTTCTTTCAGTGTACAGTCAACATTTATCTGGAGCTGTCTGTTGAGGCTTCTCAATCTGGTCATTTCCTCAGGCTAGAAAGAAACAACCCAAAATAGTAGTTGTGAGAAAGTTAGCATATTATCTGACACAGAAATAACATTGCTATATCTGTAACAGCTTTATTAGAAACTGAATACGGATAAGGCATGGAAAAGGCAGCCAAGAGTCCACTATCTTCCCATTCCCCTTACCCAATTTATTCCCTCAAAAAACATTCTTCTGTTGGCATTCGAGGAGGAAAACAAATCAAACCAACAAAAATTAAGAAGTTACTTAATATTAAAATTCATGAGTAAGAAGACACAGCTAGGCTCAAGTTTATAAAACCATGCACCTTACAAAATTCTGTACAAATTTATGAGTTGATATGTGAGCTTACATTGAGATGATTAGGAAACAGCATATGAGCTGCAGCTCACATTAATTATTATTTGATTATAACCGAGTAAGGTCAGAGGTTTATTTATAGGCATCACCCCAAGGAGCTCCAAGATGCCAAACCTTCTAACCCAGTATATTTAAATAGTTCAGTGCTGCAAGGCAGTAATTATTCTTAACAGAATAATCAGTTACTTAAATCCATATATTTGCATACCATTAAGAAACCCTAAGTTACTGCAATACAAAGCGTTCTTAATGCTAGCAGCAGTGATTAATAACACATATGTAGGAATAACTATCTTATCCTAGGATATTTTCTAGCATCACAGTCAGTCACAAGATCACAGAGAGTTCAAGGCTGGAAGGGACCTCTGGAGGTCACCTGGCCCAACCCCTCTGCCCAGATGGCAGATGGCTTTTGAGTATCTCCAGAGATGAAGAGTTCACACCTCCCGGGGCAACCTGTGCCAGTGCTCAGCCAACCACATAGTAAAGAAGTGGTTCCTGATGTTCAGAAGGACCCTCCTGTGTTTCAGTTTGTGCCCACTGTCTCCTGTGTTTCAGTGTGTGCCCATTTCCAGTGGGCACCAGTGGAAAAAGTCCGTCTCTGTTCTCTCTGCACCCTCTCTTCAGGTATTTCTATACATTGACAAGAACCCCTTAAGCTTTCTCTTCCTCAGGCTGAACAGACCTAGCTCTCTCAGCATGTCCACACGGGAGAGATGCTGTCGTGGTTTAAGCCCAGCCAGTAACTTGGAACCACGCAGCCGCTCGCTCACTCCCCGCGCTTCTTCCTCCCCAGCACCCACTGCACCAGCTACTAAGAAGCAGAAAAATGACTGCTACAGCTGAACCCAGGACAGATGCTTAATCATTTTTGTGGCACTTCACTGGACTCTCCAGTATGACCTTCCTCTTGTACTGGGGAGCCCCCTCTTGGACACCATACTCCAAGTGTGGCCTCACCAGTGCTGAATAAAGTGGAAGGGTAACATCTCCCCCACTGCTGGCAACACTCCTAATGCAACCCAGGGTATCATTAGCCTTTGCCACATTGCTGACTCCAACTTATACTGGTACATGGGGTTGTCACAAAGTCAGGACTTACTACTTCCCCTTGCTGAATGGCATTAGGTTCCTGTCACTCCATTTCTTCAGCTTGTTGAGGTCTCTGAATGGCAGCACAACTCTCCCACTTTTGTGTCATCAGCAGACTTGCTGAGGGTACACTCTGCCTCATCACCCAGATCATTAAGGAAGATGTTAAACAGGATTAGACCCCACACTGAACCTGCAGTATACTGCTAGCACTGGCCTCCAAACAGACTTTGTGCCACCAATTACCGCACTCTTGGCCTGGCTGTTCAGCCCATTTTCGATCCACCTTACTGTTCATCCAGCCCATACTTCATCAGCTTCTCTACGAAGATCTTAAAGGAGATGAGGTTGAAAGCCTTACGGGAAGTCTAGGTAGACAACAACCACTGCTCTCCTCTTATCTACCAAGACAGTATTTTCATCCTAGAAGTTTATCCAGCTCACAAGCTTGACTTCCCCTTGGTGAATTCCATGCTGACTACTGCTTGTTTTTCATGTGCCTGGAAAAGGTCTCCAGGATTAGCTGCTCCATCACCTTCCCAGGGATCAAGGTGAGGCCGACAAGCCTGTATTTCCCTGGGTCCTCATTCTTGAAGACAGAAGTGACATTTGCTCTCCTCTAGTCTTTGGGCACTTCTCCCAAACATCACCGTCAATCAAAGATTATCTAGAGTGGCCTTGGAATGACATCTGCCAGCTCCCTCAGCATTCATGGGTGCACCTCATCCAGGACCATGAACCGACGTGTATCTGCTTTGCTTAAGTATTCCCTGACCTAATCCTCTTCCACCAAGAGTATACGTTCCTTGCTCCGGACTTTTCCTAGGGTTTCTTGGACTAAAGATTCTTGAAAGCCTGTAAAGACTGAAGTAAAAAAGACATTCAGTCTCAGCCTTTTCCATGTCCTATGTAACCAGGCTTCCTGTACCGTTAGGCAATGGGCCCACATTTTTGCTAGCCTTCCTTTTGTCACCTATGTACTAACAGGCCTTCTTTTTGTCTTTGACATCCTGTACCAGATTCAACTCCAGTTGGGCTTTGGCTTTCCTAATCTCATCCCTGCACACTCAAGACAGTACCTCTGTATTTCTCCCTGGAACGTATCTGCCAAAAGCTGCCCTGAAACAGGGGAGACATACATCAGCTGTACTAGTTAAGCAGCTAAAAGCCCCTACTATGCCTTCCAGCCTACGACTGTGTGCACTGTTCATGTCAACACAGAGAGTAAATCTGAACTGATTTGGCCAACAACTGCTCAAACCGGAAGGTATTTTTCAGGTAAATGAATTCTCTTATCAGAGCCATACAGATGTTTGGGCTAGAGTCACTTGCAGGTGGGAAGTCACACAGATAGAAAATATCAACATATCAACATGGAAAAGAGGAGAGATAAGTGCCAACTATTTGACTCAACACTGCCACTTGGCCACAAAGACACTCTGCATATTCTGCACATACCTAACTGGAAATAGATTGCATGAGATACAACTCCTCAAACAACAAAATGCCTCAATACAACAAAAGAACTTCAAAAAAGTGAAACCATGCTGCATGAACACCAAGCTGTATACGGTGTGGGCTCTTTAAATAGACTTGGTTGTATTGGTTGTTAGGAAAGTAACTATCTATTCAGTTCTGTGGCCCAGAAAAGCACATGTATACAAGTTTCACAAATTGTTCTGAACACTGAGAAAGCTGGACACATCTGTTTCTAAATTATAAGAACTGGGTTACAACAAGCCAAGAAGTTACAAAAAAATCACCTCCAAAGATCAAAGCTTTTAGACCCCAGAATGTTGGATTTTTTTTGCATAATACTGCAGCTCATGAAAACGTAAAAAATTAATTTGTATCTTGAATTAAAATACTAACAAATTGCTTACTGTTGGAATTGCAGTTGTACAGCTAACTCTTCGAAGGCGCCTCTGCATTAGATCATGCTCCATACTGTTGACTTCAGTTTTCAGGCGTTCTAGCTCTTCTTTCTCAAGCTTCAGTTCCTTTGCTAATCTCTCCATCCTTGCTCGCTGGTGTAACAGCAAGGCTAATGTTGTACATGGAAAAAATAGTTACTAACACACAAAACCCCAGAAAACTGAATTCTCAACTTACGCGCAAAATTCATGAGTGACCCTTCTGGAAAAAAAAAAGTGATCATAAACATGCAGCCAATTATCAGTGTGAAGATGCTTTCATGCCAAATGAACTACAATTTAGAACAAAGTTCTTCCAGAATAAAAACACATTTTATACAGTAACTTGAAGTTGATATTACCATTTTGGTCATAGCTTCTTTTTTTGCATTTGGTCTTTCTCGTCTCAAAAATACAAAGGCACCTGTACAAGGAGACAGCTTCTCTGGATGCAACAGCAACCTAGTTACATTAATACTGTACTGGCAAAGAAAACAAAATAAATACCAGAGGTAAGATCAGAAGGTAATACACTTCATATCTGCTGTTCAATAGCAGCTGACACACTAGCCTTGAGACATTAGCCAAATGTCAGTCCTGAACTGTGTTTTTCACTGCTATTACAGATTAATGCTATAACAACTTTAAGTCGTCTTATATTTTCAGAGAGTACTGTAATTCTCAATACTCTAAGCTTCCCAGTGCTCAAACGCTAATCTATACAATTTCAATAAAACAGACAGAGAATCCAGAAAATGAAAAGCAGGGGCAGCTCAGGTGCTTCAGGGTCTTTAATTCTACATGAGAGCTGATTCACTGTCCTCTAACCTCTCTTTGCTGGTAATCATTTTCTGATATTTTTGGTTTGGTATTGAAATTTATGACTCTCAGTCACAAGCGGATGTTGAGCTCCCAGAGAAGCCAAAGAACAAACTCTGACTAGCTAGAAAATAATCCTCCGTTTCTGCAGGAAGAACATTTCTCAGTATTTCATTATGATGCAAAAACTGAGCAAAACAATTAGTGCGATGCTTAGCACTTTCTGATCTGGCTGGTTTACCTGATTAAAGTCTAACAGGACAGAGAAAAGAAAAAGAAATTTGCTGTGGGTATTCAGACAAGCACTGGCCAGTACCTGCCCTTTTCTTCACCCGTATCCAACACAGGCAGAGAAAAACCACATTATATCTCAAGTATATTTGCATACTAGTGGGAAAAAAAAAAAAAAATATTAGAAAAATAAGCAACGATATGACACAGTTTACTGGGGAGCAGAAAACCACCCCCAAACAATCAAAACAAACCAAACAAACAGAACAACAAAAATAAACGAACAAACAAAAAGCCCCCCCCCCAAACCCAAACAGTCACGAGCATAAAAATGAGTGGGGTCTGTCAGTATTCTGTGCAAAAATGTAGCACTACACTTAGGATTTTGTAAGGATCCACCAATTCACAGCCGAAGAATAAACACTGAAAATCCTATCCAACAATAACGTCGGATGTTTTTATATTATAGGCACCACTATTACTGAACAAAATCGTTCTCCACTTTCTGAAGTAGCGTAGGTCTAAATAGTCTGAGAGATCACAAAATTAAAAACAAAAAAAAAAACCCCAAAAAACCCCAAACATACAGATGCCAGGCTGTACAATTTTGCACTATTGCTATCAAACCTTGTCTTCGTGACTCTTCCTACTTAGCATCCAGTATGACTACATTGCACAGCTTTGCGTTATACTCTAGACCAAGTCATCAAACATGACTCACACTACAAAGAAACAGCGGAAGTGTTGACATCAGAATGGATTTTGGTAACAAATTCCACAAGGGTTCATGTTCAAAAGAAAATTAAACAAACTCGTTTTCTATATTAAACTGTTAAATATATTCTTCTTTAGAAGTCCCTTGTTGTAGTAAAGAATGTACCATTCTGCTACGATTTATTTCTATCAAGAGCTCAGAGTGCAGCAATACCAAAGGCTCTATGAAGTCCCAGCCGTGGTAGGCACTGCCACAGAAGCAGATGCCCCCCAAAAAGCATATACTAACTAGTTTTATTCGTTTTATTTTCCGAATACACAAATTCCATCAAAGATGCAAAGGCAAAACCAGATTTCTACATTTCAGAATACATTTTTCTCAGTTATTTGAAGCTACTTACAGTTTTCTCATGTAACCTACAATCTTTAACGAAGCTGTAACAGGAACATCATCAAACAAAACGTAAGGCCTATGAGTTACACATCTACTAGCATTCATTCTTTCTAAATAACATTTTTAATTGGGTCTACCAGGTACAGAACAGTTCTTTGTTGATGAGTCAGAATAGCTCAGAAGACACAAAGCCAAATAAGAAATCGAGAAGTACAGGGCAGCATTATAACCACTGCATCAGCTCTCTAAAGTGAAAGGAAGGCTAGAAGGAACAATGAAGGAATAGACTCTCTTTTCCAAACACAAATCAAGAAACAAAGCACATTCTTTCAGTAATTGCTACTGATTATCATTCTGTCATTACCCCAAATGACCGGTTTGCTTGCAGACTGACTCCTTTGCTCAATTTTAAATGTTCAAATCTATACAGCAGATTATTCTGAGAAAAACAGTTTTCAGCTAAAGGTTAGACTTCACCTTCCTTTTACTAAATTACTTAATTCTTCATTTATATGTGGCATCGAATCTAACCACGTTCTATCCCTATGCAGCAGAACACATGTCCTAAAATTTGTCTGCCAATCACTTCCTCCTGTTTGAAAATTTTAAGTGGAAGAAGTGAACTTTTGATTAAGTTCTTAAAAATAATTATTTTAATACCTTCCAAAACAAAAATATTGACACCAGAAGTAACTTTAGCTGCAATCCTACCTCACTCTCCTCTTTCACTTAGTACTCTGCAATCTAAGCCAAATAAATTGAATTCAAATTCCCTGCAGAAGCTGGTGCTTCAGTTTTTATAAAGCACCCTAATACAGAACAAATTCTAAAAATTGATGACAGTTCAGAATTTACAAACTGGACACACAGTATATGAGCAAACCACTCACTTCTATTAGTGGTAGTGTTTTCTTTTAAGAAATTCACCCAACATCAAAAGCATAACAACTTTAAGAACCTCAGAAATTCTTTATGTATTAGACTGAAACTTGGCAAATTTTTTAAAAAAATCAAGCCAAACTCAGTAACAGATTTTTGGTGCAATTTCTATTGTTCTCTGAACAGGTTCAAAAATCCTCACTTAGAAAGTAGCAAAATCAAGCTAAAAATCCATTTTACATTAATGCAATTTGTAGGGTGAAACATTTACCTTGAGTGTAAGCATAGTCGTCTGATCCAGAACTAGAACTTCTCTGATACTTATGGCTTCCTTTTTCTCCTCCAGATCCTGGGATTACAGAAATAGGCTGAATAGGTTCTGGTGCTGCAGAACGCTCTTCTTGGTCCACTAAATTTAAAAGATTCTCAGTCGGTGCTCGACCTACTGTGATTTTAAAAATGGTTGGGTTTGGCTGAGATACCATTACCCGAGGAGACTGTGTTGGTGCACCTGTAGGTCCAGTTGGTTGAGTGTAGGTAATATATACTGGATTAACACTAAATGGAGGTTTGGGTTGACCCGACATACCTCTTGATGGAGAGCTTGAAGGAGGAGTAGTGGCTGTATACAGCGGGTGCTGGTTTCGTTGAGATGATTGATTACTTATTGGTGAAGGACTTCTGTTCATTGCAGTCCCAGGTCTTTGTGGTGGTTCAACTGTAATTTCTATTTTATTCATGGAACCTTTGGATAAACTCGGTCCAGCAAAAGTAGGGAGATATGATACAGAGTGACCACCTTGTTTTTGAAAAGTCTGGGATGCTTGCTGATATGGATGGGGTGGGACAGTTGAAGGACTAGGAGGCATGAAAACATGTGAACTCTGATGACTCAACTGAGGAGGCTGAACTTGGTGTTGAGGAGAGCCAAAGGGAGAGGGACACTGGGATGCCGGTGGTGATCGAAAAGCTGACTGAGGGATCTGGGGTTGTTTAGGAGAATACTGAGAAGGTTGGTAGTTCTGTTGATGTGGATACACAGGTAGAGGACGGGGAGAATAATGTGGAACTGGGCCCTGCGGTGATGAATGCCACTGTGTATTCTGAGGAGTCTGTCGTCCTGAAGAACTTTGAGATGTTTGTCGTATATAAATAGAGCCAGGAGTCCCATAAAGATTGCTTGGAATCTGTGGAAGAATTTGTAGAGCTCTGGGTACGCTCTGTCCAGAGGGGAGGTTTTGTGATACTGTAACAGTAATGGGATTTGTACTGTACCGAGGTATGTGCATATATGTGGGAGGAGGACCTTGCATAGCAGATGTGTTCATTCCTGGTTGTATGGAAGATGGCTGTGGAGGTGGCTGTGGAGGAGGAGTAGCTGCATTTCTATTCTGGTCATTCATGAAAAATGGATTGTAACTAGGAGAAGCTGCCACAACAGCGGGAGCAGAATGTGGTTCTTGGACTAAGCATATCAGCTGTTTACCTGCTGTGCGTTGTGGATCAATATGTCCATCACTTGAACTATGTACCAGTGTACGACCACCATTAAGTTGAGCTCCATCCCCTGCATGATAGCTGGTATGAGGATGAATACCCAGATTAATGTGCAAAAGGCTATTTCTATTCATTCTGGTGTCATCAGGGCTATGGTACTCCATATATAAGTATTTGTTGCTCTCCTGTGCGAGGGCTCGACAACAGGCATCTAGGTTGTTGTTGTTCTAGGAGTAAGAATGGATACCTATTATTGCCAAATAGCAAAAGAAAATGTCACTGTTCAGCGTTCAACAAGCATTCAACTGAAGCTGCAATCAAGCCTAGCTTGAACACAACTACAGATAACATTTCACAGACACGAATTTCGAAATAAAGGTAATAACTACTAAGTCACAGTATGTAAGTAGTACATAGCTCACATGGCATCCAGCAAGACGTTATGGTTACACTAGCTACAGTATGACATATTAAGAAAATCAAGTCCAGATTCAGGGAAAGCAACGGTTAGAAGTCTCGGCATCTTCTGCAAGGAACAGATATCTACACTTAACTAGTTCTAATAGCAGCAACACAGATCAAATTGAACTAGATCAAAATTGCAAACTCTGTAAAGTTGAACCCAAAATGCAGATGATGTTTTAATGTGTACCTGAGCATTTACTGCTCTCACCTTTTTTTCTGTTTACCTGAGTATTTCTCTTTACCTGAAAGTTTAAAAGCCCAGCGTTGTCTTGGTACAAGAGAAAAAAAAAAAAACAGTTTTGCTTGGTACATTAGAATTTAGTGCCTTAAAAATAAAGTCAGAATAAGTATTGCTTGAAAAAGTATGGTAATTCCATAAAGCATCTTACAATTCTGACATAATTTCAACTGCCTTTAAGAATTTCAGGATCAAGGTTGAAAAATAAAAAATAAAAAAATGAGGAAACCAAATAACCCCTGAAAATGTTTCATGTCTTCTGCAGTGCCAGTAGCTGAAACTATACAGACACGTTATGAAGCAAATGAAAAGTACAATGGGGAATTCCCCTTCCCTTAATCTTTCCTTAGCTTAATGTAGTCTTGTTCAAAGAATGACGCAAGTGATAGCTTTTCCTTAAGAGTGGGATCACTAGAAAGCATTCCAGATTGTGTATTTTTTTTCTCCCCAGTTTCTCATGCAACAGTCTGTATCAGCTGTGGTTCAGTTTTTAATTTAAACAGTAGTTAAATTTAAAAAAACAAAATCACTCAAAGTTCAACTACATCTGGCCCTCAGGATGCTAACAAGGTGCTAACACTTCCATGTGATCCAAGAGTGGTACCTTCTGTGACATACAGCACCTCTTACCAGAACAAAGCAGTGTGTAGATATTTATATATAGACACATACACCCTCGCCTTCCTTAGTGGGCTAAGATTACAATCCTAAGGAATATATACCACTAATGGTTTCACTTCTGTTTTAAACACTATCGCTATGTACAGTTTGTATACATATTAATACTCACGTGACCTTGTAACACAATTTTCAACAGCCTATCCATTGGTTGAAAAGTCATATCAGTCCTTTTCTAAAGGACTCGTACCTAGTCAGTCTTAATGCTAAAGCAAAGATGACTTTCCTAGAATTCCATATGATTTCACTATCAGACAAACATACATATTAAGCATCTCAGATGAAGACTTACTACTAAACATGACAGAAGAGTCCGGCACTTAACTATGTATGACTAACTCTATGGATACTTCTCCCTGACTACCTTCCCTCCATGCCAAGCTCTCCTTCTAGACCCCAATGGTCAGTGAGAATATCCAGACATACCACAGCAAAAATTAAAACCAGAACATGTGGGAATCAGGCCCTGTAATAATAACCAGCACCACAGCTCCAAGACAGCAGTCTCAAAAAAGCTAACCACTATCATCAGCCAGATGACATCTACACTGAACTTCATAGAGTCCTCAGCTTCCTAAAGTCACTTCATCAGGGTGGAGGCAGAGAGAACGTAGAAGGGACAGACCCAGATGTGACCTTCTCTGAGTATGGAATGTATCTGCCATTTGAAGGACCCTCAATTTTTGATAGGTCCAAAACACACACTGGTGTAAATCTAGATCATCTATTGCAAAAGGTTAATGGAAACCAGCTCATGGATCTTAAAACAAATATAAAGTGGGTTTGGAAAAAAATGACAGATATTTGCAATGTAACATTACCCAGAACTGGTTTATATACATATTAAATATACATGTATGTATACATAATATATATCATATCACTGTATTATAGATAGATATGCTTCTGTAGCATTAGGGGCTATTTAATTTTATTGGTTTAAAGACATCTACGACAAACATAGTTCATCAAAAGGATCATTCACTTAAGAGTACAGAAGAGATGACTGTCAGGTTAAGTAAAGCTTTACATTGCAGGGCTTTCCCTGCTTTACAGTTGTCTGAAATCAATTCATTTGTATTTGTATGGTTTAGGAGACATACAATGCAAAAGTTACAGCCACAGTTATAAGTAAACCTACTCATCTGCCACTACTTTCATCTCCAGCAGTTTACCACATTAGGTTCTACATTAGCCACAGCCACACAAAGCCAAAAGATCTTGTATGTTTCTATTCTTCTCCTAAATCTTCCCATTAATTGAAGGTATCTCCAGATGACCAAGACTATGAAAATGATTATGTATGGTCACTTATTATCACTTCCAATTTGTGATTTTAGATGAAGGTGGAAGGAAGAAATGGAAAGGAAAGAGAAAAGGAGGAAAAAAAAAAAAAAAAGGAAAAAAGACAAGGGAGAAAAAAAAAAAAAAGGAAAAAAGACAAGGGAGAAAAAAAAAAAAAAAGAACTGCCACCTGATTTGGAAACAGAGAAGTAAAAATAAACCTTTGGACAGCCATGGCAAAAAGACGCCATGAAGACAGAAAACCTTGAGATTCCCAGTTAAGGGCAGTTCCTTATCTCAGAGGAATGAGTCATTATTTGCTAAAATCTCTTCCAGTATGTTATTTATATAGCCATCATCAATAACCATCCCATTAGCCGCTTTCCTTATTTCCTATATGCATATGGTCACAGGTCACATAAGCAAGGAAGGATAGTCAGCAGGAAAACCCCCACAAGTGAAGAATGCTGTAATATTTTTACATAAAAGACAGCACACAAATGCAAGCAGTGGAGTCTTCCACCATTTAAAAATAAAAGCAGAAGGATGAAAATCTATGCTCCATTTACACTACTAAAAAGAATTTTCATACCTCAAAAATAAAATACACAGACTCTTAAAATCTCTTTACCATACCTGAAGCATGCACTGAGATACCACCCCTTCAGGTATCTCAGGGAAACGTTGTCGGAGATCATGGAGTACCTGAACGTCGAGTTGTTGACTGCCCTGCGCCATGCCAGACTGATGATGTTCCAGATTACCAAAAAATGGAATTCAACAGGCCTTCCAATGATTATGGTCTTCTGATGCTTCCAGCATTTTCTGTAAGAAAGAATACACAATCAATTATCTTTTAAGCCACCACAACAACTTCTCTTCCTTCCCCAGCTGCATGTGTGAAAGAATAACTGTATTACATTTTAGATCTAGATATCAAGAGAGATAACGGCTTAAGCACAAAAGTGGGAATCATCATCTCTCAAAATCTAATATTAAAACATTTAATATATCACAGGTATACCTATATAACATTTCCCTAGAATGTGCTAGTTCAGGTCTTTACACAGTCCCATCGTGGTACCATGTAAGCATATCTTAAATTAATCTGACCTGCATGAAACAGAACTGCTATATACGTAGTGCCAGTGAAATTCTGAACAGTTTGTGGAAGTCTGAAGTTACCACAAAGCATACATGTCTTTGTTATTTACAACATGCTAGGAATAACAGGCTGGAAAATTAAGAAACACAATTATCTGAAAATACTTCTCTAGCAATAGAGCTTAAACTCTTTCCTTGTTACATCACTACAAATCCAAGAAGCTGGAAGCAATTTTTGTAAAACACAACAAGAGTTAAACAGACTTTAAAGAGTCTTTTTTAAGGAAACAGTAAGGATCTATTTAAGATTTTTGCAAAGCACCTATTATATTCAAACTAACATGATTAGTGACAAAAACCCCTCTTTCCATTCCATGATTATTGTATTCAACACCAAAAAGATTCTATCTGAACTTCCATATCCAAGGACTGCTAGAAGGCAAATAAAGCGTGAGTCAACAAATGCTGTTCTCACTTGTGGCTCATTATCACAGCAGTAATCAAAAGGTAGCTGAAGTCTAAGTAAAGATTCACAAAGACTTCTTGAAGGTGGTACACAATAGCCCCTGTAACACATCTATTATTGCTAAGCTTCAAAAGCCTTTCCAGCATTACTCAGTTGAATGCCTAACTGCAGAGAATGCAGTGCTATGTTCAAGAACAGAAATGAAAGTCAGATACCAGCAGAGTTGGTGTTCAAGTAATACATTAGCTAATTGAAGCCCCATGTTTATACCATGCTATCTCAACCTTGGTACAATTGTGAGTGGCACATAGCACAGGTATTACAGTCAGTTTTTCATCTGTTAAGCTACACTTCTAATAGCAGTCTAGAACAGTACAACAGATCAGCACAAACATACACATACCTTTACGTACTAATAAACTCCAACAGTTTCCCTGTATCTTTCCTAAGAAAGTCTCTCAGTTTCCATAGGCAAGAGAACAGAACATACATCTTCAAAGAAATAAAAGATGTCAGCTTTAGTGTAAAAAAGCTTTGGTGTTTTGGTTGGTTTTTTGTTTTGTTTTTAATTATTATTTTAACTATTTAATAACCATGCCTTTCTTTTTTCACCCCTTTCAAAACAGTACTTCTTTTCTCTGAAAAAGGGCAAAACAACAACCACCACCACCACAACAAAAGCAGAAGTCAATTCTGCTCTACTGTGTGGCTAGTTTGTATGTGGACACCTTTTCACTGGCCTTTGTATTCATTAAATAGCACAGAGGCTTACAGGAAGGCTTTCTCTCTGTCATGTCTGACACATTCTAGTATCCAGTATTACATCTGTCAGATCACACAGTTTCTCAGGATAAATGAGACAAGTTTAAAGAACAGCGAGATATGTGAACTACCCTGTTGTGATTTAAGAAATACTACAGTAAACTTACATTGTATAATCACAATGCAGTTCTGTCCACTGCAGTAATGCTGCAGACTCCTTTTATTTTAAAAGGAAACAAGTTTCCACTAACTACAAAAGCCAGCTGAAACTTTGTGCCTACACTCACTGTAGGGGATCTTTTATAAAACTTATTTTTCATAAAAGACAAACATCATACTCTGAAAGGCAGACCATCACAAGGACTCTCAAAGAAAACCCTACAGCCATCAAGCTCTGTGTGTTTCTAGACAACTCTCCTTTTCCCAGGAGGCAGCGGATGAAGCGCAGTAATGAGGAATACCCTACCAGAATAAACTGCAGTTAAAAACCTCTGTGGAATAACAAATGACAATATCTGAAAATCTGAAATAGAAGATAATTTTAATAATTTAATTTGCATGAACAAAAAGGCTTTTGTATCACTTTTCTCTTCAAATGCAAATTCAAATGTAATACGGGTTATTGGCCACTATGAATTTTATCACAGAGTTCTCTTTTAAACACAAAGGAAAAAAATCTCACTTTGAAGAGTTGAAGCTTCTAGTTACACAGATAGCCTTGAAAAGTCTGTAAGAAACCTGAAATAGTTATCTTGAGAAGAATGAATGCACACTTATTCAGAACTCCTTGGATTCCATGCCTACAGTACTGTGGTAATTCGTTATTTTTGTTATATACCATAAAATTCACTACTGCCTTATCCAGGAGCCCAGCACTTTGTTGTACCCATTGTCTAGCATTTTGTCCTGCCTATTCTGTTTGACCTGCCTACAGCTGACTGCACATTTACCACTCTAAGCAGGCACAAACTGGCTGGAGCACAATACTTACTTCCCAGGTTGCTCCACAGCACCCGGCAGGTGGAGAAGCAAGTTGTTCAGAGAGCCAAGAGCTTACAGCACAGGCTACACACCTAAGATGCTTAGACAAGAACTCCTGCTGAGCCATAAGAGACTAAGAAAGCAATCCTTCAAAGCTTCTTTCTTTCACAGCGTGCACAGGCTAAGGGACATGCTGAGGTGCACTACACTACCAGCCTTATAATTACTGAAAGTTCACAGAGCAGAACACATCAAAAAACCACCCAAAGTCACAATAAAAGCAAGCCACTTCATCTGTAGCTTTCAAAAATGCATTGAGAATACCCAAACTCCAGTTGAAAAGCATTTCATGAGGATGGAATAAATTAACACTGCTACACACACAGCAGTTCTAATGGCAAAACCAAATGATATTGTTGCAGAATTGGTCCCGCTGTGTTAACACACAGAGATGACCTTGGGAGCCACTAGTGAATCTGAGGATTATGCAAAGCATTACTCAAGCCCTAAACAAGTACACTAATAGGTTTTTCACACCTTTTACAGGCTCAAATTATACATATAGCAAAACAGTATCTTAAATTTATCTTCTTTCATTAAACCCTTTGTGTACCCTGCAAGTTAAGAAACCAGTCAACAGTTCCATCAATCAACTGATGTCTCTTTTCTAAAAGAATTAATTGAAAAAAAAAAAGTAGAATTACTATTGTCTTGATACTCCCCACAGATGTGTTCAAATATATACTAAAGGAAATCCATTTCACTACTGTTATTTTTGAAGCACTAAATCACCTAAATTGAAGATACATGAATCATCAGTAATGAGATCGAAGTGAAAAATAAATAAGGTCAACAGATACTATCTGGCATTTATAAATTATGTACTGGTATGCACTTACGCAATTACAATGTTTGGAGCAACTAAAATAATTCCTGAGTGAATTTCCAGAAAAGAGGCTATCTGGAAGAGAGTTTCTCAGGCCTCATCAATTTGAAGTTAACTGTTACAAGTCTTATAGTAACAGTTAGGCCTTGAAGGATAAAAGAAGAAAAAACCCCAGTAAAACAAAACACAATAATAAACAAGTCAGTTTATAAAAACAACACCTCAGAGGCATCCTGCTTCTATACATTTTACATAAATTCTTTCATCTTAAAATATTTAAATAACCTTTAGATTACAAGGATGAGAAAACACAGATGGATTTAAGTACAGTCAAGTAAAGAACCTCAGTTTCCTCTGAATACTACACAAATGTAATTCTTAAATTTCATTGTCCTGACTTCTAGTCAAATGCATGATGATGCCTACAGACAAAAAGTGGATTTATTGAATGACATTCAAATGAACTCAACCCAATATTTGTAAATTAATCTACTTTTTTCCTCCTTGTTCATCTCAAAGTGTTAAAGACAAATTCTGGCCTTCAGATTCACAAAAACAGTAGAAATTTTTTACTTGAGCACTCATAGGGTAATTCCTTCAAACACTTGCACTGGACTGACAGGCTTTTAGCCAAGAGGTAGAAAAGGATTCAGGGAAAGCTAGGAAAGCTGGATGCTCTATTCTGTATAAACATTACAGGAACTGGAGTATGAAGATACCATGAAATTTAGGTAGACAAAACAGTAAAACAACTTCTTAATTATGGAATCTCCAGAACAAAAAGAACAAAATTAACACAAATCAGTAAGCTGAGAGAAAAACTAGCATATATAAACATCTCCACCAAGCAAAAGTGACTTTGACTTTAGAGACATTTAAACTCATTTGCAGTAAATATAAAGTAGCAAATCCAATAAACAGTTACACAATCCAAGCTCATGACAGTAATTCCTAATTGTTATCTCTTTGCCAACAGCAACACCTCCTGTTTGTATTTGCTACTGGCATCTAGACATAAAACTTCTGAGTAACAGTGGTATCAGGGCTACTCAGAACTTTATTCCTGTTCTGAGCGAAACAGAAGAGCAGTAACAGTCTGAATACCCTTCATGAACAAGAACTTTACTTATTTCTCTGGTAGTAAATAGAGGGAGAACTGCGAAGACAACAGGATCTGAGGAAGCAGAAAAAGATACAAAATTCTAAAATTCTGTTTCATTCATCTAGATTATAAAGAATTTTACTTTCACCAAAAATAGCAGAGTAAATAGAAAATGAGAGCATGTCCAAAAGAAAAATACGATGTCCCCGCAACGGAAGAACAATAATAAAAGCCTAACACTCATTTGTAATCATTTTACTAAAACACAACATCTTGTGTTCAAAGCCATGCTAACTAACTGGGTCCATGGCATGGGTTCTGAATTGGAGTGACATTTTATATTTTTTGTTCTAAATTTATTTATTTAATAGTAAACATATTTCTTTAATAATATTTATTTAATAATACAGAGGGGAGATCTAGAATAAGGAAGAAGTTCTTTACTGTGAGGGTGGTGAGGCAGCGGAAAAGAATGACAGAACAGACCATACATGCTTGCAGCACAAAACCACCAGCATTACTAGACTAGCTCTACAAAGTAATATTACTAAAGTATACAGCAAAGTTAGACTACACAGAGTGTTTAGGAAGTAAAGAAGAAGTTTTGTCTAGATCACAATTTTTTTATATATATAATTGAAAAAATACTTATTAATAACATATATTAGGCCATTCATGTTTCATGACTACTTACTTTTAGATTCCTAAATTCAAGATATTGTATTGTATCGAAATAATCCTACCAAAAAGTCATCCAGGTACTGAACTACAGTGTACTGCTACCAGACACAGTGCATAAAAGATCCTCCAAATAGTCTATTATTTTCCCAACTGTGAAAATTATACTACCATAACATAAACAAAGATTTAAGCTGCATTTGAAAGATTAGCCTCCTTACTACAAGTGCCTTTATTTATTAAACCCTATGGCCCAAGAAATCTGGTGAAAACATTCCACCTCTCACAAAAGCAAAATATCACCTATTCCAGCTTCAGCACTCAAATTCAGCAACAGTCCAAAACATTTATATTATTTGGGAATAAAAAAAACTCAACTTGGACAAGCTATGTCCCTAGAAACTGTCTTACTTGGAAAGGATTTCAAAGTTTTTATTTACATATGCATGTATATAAATTGAAAACTATTCAGTGAATTACACATTTGTTAGTTTCTTGAATGAAGTTACCCTATAAGCAAGGGCTGCTTAGGGAGTAGATATCAATTTAGTTTCTAGAATAGATGTGGACAAACTTCCACTGCCTCCAGAGTCATCTAGAGATTTAGCTACAGTCCTCCAAGGATGCCAAGATTTACTGTAAATGAGGCAGCATGAAAATGCAGTGAGGTCAGCTGTAGTGAGTTACAACTCATACACAGCTGAACAGTTTTCTCCACCTTTCCTCCCATGCCAGCCATCTCAGCTGAACTAACTCTACCTGCTAAAACAATTAAAATCACTTTTTACTATTTTAATAAGCTTACCTTGCACAATGCATGCCCACTGAATATCACACCACTGTGGAAAGGAAGAGAAAGGAGTAAAAGGGGGAAAGGGATACAGGACCAGGAACATCACCTCCCTGTTTTCAGCACAGATAAGCCAACTGATCAGCTAAAACCATAACAAAAATGCACCTTCTTCACCTGAAGCAGACTTAGAATGAATGAATGAAGTGAAGCTGTTCTTGTATGGGGATTTTCCCAAGTGTCAATACTGGAGTTAAAGAACATGGTTGTGGTACTGCAAGAGAGCTGATTGTCAGCTGTGCTCAGAAGGCACACCAGCAAGAGGTCAGAACTGAAACTGTACTCAAACTCCACGTCACTTCCCCACAGTCCATGCAATACTGCTCTCTACAAAAATTCTTTCTGAAAACCATGACGGACCAACTGATTACAGGCAGCCAGCTCTTCATCACTGATATGATGATACCTTCTACATCTCTGTTGACGCATTGGTTACATTCTTCCAAAGGCTAGAATATCCTCCATACACTGCGTGCCAATAGTGAAATATGAGAAGACAAGAAGGGAATTAGCTCAGCCTGCAGATTTAGAAAGCACTTTATTACACAAAGTATTAATATATTTTGATTTTTACCTAACACAGTGATTTTAACAAATAAGTATGACTTCAGCCAAAGTCTACATTACTACATGATTACATCCCAATTCCACTTCTATATTTCAATATTCATGCAGATGTTAAGGTATATAATTACTGTGATGCTTCCTTCAATGACTGCAAACCCACAGCAGAAAAACTGTTAAATCAACAGTTTTGTAAATAAGCTTGTATAAGATCATGAATTTTGAAAATGACGCTTCAAACTGAGTTGCTTTGCACAAAGGATTAACTAAGGAAAAACATGGGTTTTTTTAATATCCCATCCCACACATAGCTACTATTTAATGCATCTGTACCCAATTATAGCCTTGTAAACACGCCTGGCACATGACCTGGCTGCAGATGCAATCACGTAATCTCACCTCTAATCCTTGAGCAGCCTCTGGAACCACTGCTGGCCTAAATTCAAAGGGGCCTGCAGTAGAATATTAAACTGACTGTAAATGGTTTAAAGTCATCAGGCTACACTGGTACTGGGAATAATAAAGAGAACAATTTTGTATACTAGGTTTCCATTTAACCATTCAAATAAAACCGATTAACTCATCCCACAAATAATACGTCAATCCAGCTAAAACTTTGGACTGCATTTGCAGCAAAGGCCTGAGAATACTTTTATGGTAATGTGAGACCTTTATAAAGATTTGCTAGCTGGAAGATCTTAAAGTCTCAGAAATACGAGAAACTAAACTGTTGTAACAGTGCCTTGAGAGCAACTTTCCCCTCACAATCACCTTCGGTCACACACTCACTGTTCAAACAGGATCTATCACAAAAAAACAAGGAATACTTTTCCTTGCAATAGTCCAGCTAAAATAATTTTTAGGATTCCATATAGCTAAGAACAACTCTCTCTCAGGTCACAAATCACAATGACCTTTTGTTACAGAACCTTTTTTATTTACAGGGTGATACATCCCACAGCTTTGGGGGTGTACTGCTTCACAGAGTAAGAGATATGCACAATAGAATTCAAAGACATTTTGTCAATTCATACAGACATTATATTCAACAAAAGAAAAGCAGTCAATATTGAAAGTTGAGCTCAGCAGCTCAACTTTCTAAATGACTGCCTACATCACTAAAAACACAACTTCATGGTTTGGCAAGCTGTCTCATGATGAATATTTGTTCACTTGTATAGATCAACAGATTCATAAAGCTCCTGGATGGTAGAAGCGCAATGTGAAGCACAATAAAGAGGCATACGGTAAAATAAAACTCTTATGATAAAGTTATACAAGGTCATCTGACAATTCTTGGTTTGATACCCCTGTCCACTTAGCCACAGAACAGTTACACAGCCATACAGTAGTTACACAGATGTGTCATTTGATGGACTGGAACAGCTCAGAGTGCTGAGATAGTATGTAATTCACTAAAGCCAGCATGATGAGAATACTCGTATACCACATTGATGAAATGGGAGCATAAAGCAAGGAAATATTCCTTCTCTTGGGTTTTTCTGGTTGGTTGGGGTTTTTGCTGTTTTGTGTGGTTTTTGTTTATTTGTATGTTTATGGGTTTTTTGGGGTGGTGGTTAGTTTTGCTTTTTATTGGCTTAAACTTAAGCAATAATCAGTTTTATCCATGTTTGAAACTATTTCCACAGATTCTGTAAATGAAGAATACTCTGATAAAATGTGGTGTGGCTCTATCACACAAAAGCAATATGCAATTCTGAGGTAAGAGAAACCTGGGTGGAGGAAATCCATTTTTGGCACAACAGTGACACTGTCTAGAAATAGGACTCAAGCATCATGAGGTTTCATCTGTGGTCTCTGGGCAAGCATATTAATGATACAGGTTGCTACTAAAATTCAAAAAATCATGATCAATCATTATTCCCTCTTAGGCATGTATTTTGTGTTGCTTTATGTGCTTTGGCGTTTGCTTTGCTTTTATCCCTTTCACTACAGTCTGTCATCCTTGTGAGCCATCAACTTCTAAATGGACTAGTGTTATCTATTTACTGTTTTCCCTCTTCCATCTGTGATAGAAGACACCAAAAAATGTCATGGGAACAATACAGACAGTTTAGTATTTACACAGATTCAAAAAAATAAATAATCAAGCACTGAGAGACCAATTTGCCAGGTGGAAAAGGAGCTGGAAGTATTGCTCTGCAAAGATCTAACAGTTTCAAAACAAGCCACGCATTACTCTATGTTCATGGTCATGATTAAATTTCTGTCCTAGTGTTAGACAATAAGAGACCTTTTTTATCCCACTGCTTTGGAAGCAAAAGGAGTGAAAATCATCTCTACCCTATATACAAGTACCCACAAAGTAGAATTTACTTTTAACAGTTACGTGGTACACTACACAAGGAGATACTAAAACCTGAATGATAATAAGAACACTGGAACACTGATACTCATTTTAGCAAGTAGCTAAGAGGTTCTTGGCCAGTAACTCCTCTACTAAGTAGATCACAATCAGAGAACAGTTTGGGTTGGAAGGGACCTTTAAAGATCATTTAGTCCAAACCCCCCTGCCAAGGGCAGGGACACCTTTCGTTAGATCAGGTTGCTCAAAGCCCCATCCAAATGCCTTGAACACTTCTAACAATGGGGCATCTACTTCTCTGAGAATCCTGCTCCAGTGCTTCACGCACCCTCACTGTAAAAAAAGTCTTCCTTATGTCCAACCTACCTGCTGGCTTTCAGTTTAAAACCATTGTTGCTCCTCCTGTCACTACAGACCTTGGTAAAAAGTCTCCCTCCATCTTTCCTATAAGCCTCTTTTATATATTGAGATGCCACCACAGATCCTAGTAAGTACTTCAAGAGGATTTTATGGCTGTCTCATTCCAAGGAGCAACTAGAAGCAGCTCTTGCTACATAATAAAAGTTACAAGACAAGTATGTTTTCAAGGCAGTGTGAGCTAGTTCAGGAATGATGCTATTATGCAACAAGCACTAATTTCCAGAATAGTTCCACAGAATATTAGGTGCAACTAAAAGTTGTAAACACAAGTGAGTTTCTGTATCTCTCAGATAATCCTGAGATTATCACAAGCATCATGTTAGTACTAAAAGCTATGAGGACAATGAACTGGCTTGCTTATCAGGGCATACGATACATGATTAGACTGAGTATTTGTGAAATATAGGTTGGGGCAGTGAACCAGCACACTGTCAGTTTTCCTAATCTGTAAACTCTAAGTGTTGGCCATGCTAAAAGCAGTTTTATAGTGATGCAATTTTTTTTTTTGGCCATTATATCCTATTTTTGGAATCAAAATGAGCCAAGAAAGGATTCAAGAAAACATGAAACTGAGTATATACTATAAAGCATGCGAAAAGGTCTACTGCAAACCCATGGATCATAAACTTTAGCTTTTAAGTACAGTCTGCTATTCTTATTTACAAATTAAACAATTACTAGAAGCTGAGGTTTATACTAGAGGGAAACTGAGCTAAAAAACTGCGAAAAAATACTGGACTATTGCTTAATACACAAGTTGTTCCAGAAAGTGAGCTTCCCTCTCAGAAGTGTGAGATTAACACTTCGTTCATAGCAATACTCAGAAACGTTTCTTCAAGGACATTTATCTGCAGGTCACTGGTCTGAATCTCAATCTCTCAACAGGAATTTAACACTGTTCCAGCCTAAAAGATGTTTGATAGTTCCTACGCAAAGTAAATGATTCTCAGCATTAGCTCCTGCTCCTACATGACAAATTTATTGCTACACTTTGAATTTTCTTTTAAGACATTCAGAACAGGCTTTGTTGCAAGATATATTTACATTGGTCAAAATACGACACGTCCTTCCACAGGAGACTTCCACAAAATGAAATACTGTACTTACTTTTGCAGGAGTTCAGAGCTGTAAGTATTCACTAAAGCCAGAAGTTTCAAAAAGTCTGAAGACAACAGTCACAATTTAAAAATAATATGAACCAAACTGTCATTTGGTTTACCAACACAGAACTTGTGAAATTTCAGAGTTAACTACACGCATACATCAACCGCTACACATTCAAATGGCTATTCACATGGTTAGCCTAAATGCCTCCCTCACTTCTCTTCACCTTCTCACTTTGATTTGGGCTTCTTCCTATTAAAAACATTTGCTCCAAATAAATGAATTGCTATCAATAAATCTGAAAGAGACTATTGCCTATTTGCCGAATAAAAGCAACACAATCACGTTAGTCATCCGAGCCTGCTGGTATTTCCATAAAAGGCATACTACTGCACTTCATGCATTCAGTGCTATACCATTTGAATTTTTAACCAGTTATTTTATTTACTTGGGTGGCTCAGCAAACAATTTCACAGTGAAGTAAAGGCTTGGCTATCCCCTCAGAGTAAGCTGAAGCTGCGCAAGAACTACAAAGTGTAAATTCATTCCTTTTAGTCAACCACGCTATGAATTTGCCATAGAGTGAATGGTTTATGACAACACAAACTTTAAAAAATTAAACTGTTTACGCTACCAAAGAAAATTTAAACTATTTGAATTAAGCCATTCTTATGGTAGAAAGAGGAGAAAAAAGTTCTGAATCAGCTGGTTAAACATCAGGTTTCCTGCTTCTGAAGTATTCCTGACAGGCTTTTGTGATGGCTAACAGTAACAGTGCTGTAAACAAGTTAAAAATAACCAGACCACTATGACTTCTCTGTCAAACCTCTGATGAGTTTTTATATGACAACCCTTGAAAATACTCTGAATTGAATACACTGACTAAATCAAAGATTTCTGTTTTGTTGATAACTGCATATATGGAAGAGCGGATAGGACGCAGACAATTTCCGTAACGTACCCTGTCTTAAACATTCACATTTTTCTGCATCAATGACTAGATTACTTTGAAGCATATTTACACCTGTAAAGAAGTATTCATTTTCCTGCAGAGATAAAAGGAGATACTAACTAGCATTAGTTTAAATTTAAATGACCTTTATCAGCAGCCCACATAACTGATAAAGCACAAGAAGCAACATCTATCACAGAGTACCTGCAAACTGTATTCACTACAATTCTTATACCCAAGATGAACAATTGAGAAAGAAAATGGTACTGGGAAACATGAACACCTATGCAGCACTGTTTCTGACCTGACTACCACAGGCCCCTCCTCACTTTAGCCACCTTAAGCTAGAAGAAAAACCCGAGATTAGAAAGAAGTGGAGTTCAGTGAGGGGATGAGAAAACCTGATTTCAAGATCCCCAGCAAAAAATATTGATGGAGGATATGACTCTACACAGAAGAAACAGGGGAGAGAGGTGAACAGGAGCATATGAATGGGAACAAAAAATAAGACAGAAATAAGGAGAGCACATACAGAAAAAACAAGGAACAGGAGTCAATACAGAGCAATGCAAAAGATAATCAACAGTACAGAGAAATATGAACCACATACTCCCTACACACCAGAAAACATCAGCCTCCACTTCTGAAGCTTTGAATTAAGCTTTGGTGGCCAGACCGCATAAGTTTCTCTGACACGACTAATTGCTACAAAATACGCTGGACAAGTTATGCAGCATGCCTGTCTTTTCTACCATTACAAGAGAATTTGTTAAGGTAAGAATCCATAAGATGAACCTTGCCTATTTTGTGGCATCTTCTGATAAGAATTTGCATTTATATCCACCCATAAAGGTACCACAAAAAGAGGTCATACTAAGAAGTTACGCATAACATTAATTGTATTTTATCTCTATATATTTATTCCAGTATAACGTATTAGCACATTGATGTTATCTATAATCATATGTGTACATCTAAAGACACTTATGTGTGTGCCATAGCGGACGACTTGCTGTACCCAATTTCCTAGCAAAACAGAAAAGATACCTTAAATTAAAACATTGTCTGCCAACTACATATATATACACACACGTGTGTGTATGTAGCTATATATTTGTGCATATATAGATGTCATATAAGCCCTAGATTAAGCTTTTTCTCTCTTTTTTCTTTTGCTTTTGGGGACAGGGAGGGAAGAGTGCATTGAAATTAGATTTTTGTTTCTGCAATGTATTTATTTTTTTCTTTTAAGGCCACATTCATCTTCGGTTAACATCATTTTAAGATAGAAAGTTTTATCTCTGCTTAGCCCCAGACTGACTTTCTGGGGAGACGTGCCTTAGACACTATAAAATGCAGACATTTTGAAACGTTTTCATTCTTTACTCGCTCCAGCATTTTCTATAAAGAACACTAATAGGATACAAAAAAAATCTGGTGGAAGGAAAGCTGTAAGTTTCCCTCTTTCCATAAGCAAGGTCTATGTTATAACTGTGTCAGCAGGAAACCTTGGTAGTATAAGGTAATGTTTAAACCATCGATACTCAGACATAGCTGTAGCTGCCCTCTGTTGAATTGCTTCAATGGCTTATCTCCATGAGGAAGTCTAGATTATTTCAAACCCACTTGTTCCATGATCTTAGGCCAGAAATAGGACAAGCCAAAACAGATAATGGAAAGACCAGAATATGAATACAATTGTTCATCCTAAAATGCACTGATGCATTCCTGCCAAAATTATTGTACAGCTTCAAAGGACTTGAACAGTATCCAGTAGCTTGACTTGATAAAAGCTTTAGCATGCCCTCTTCCTTACAGAAGCCTGGCACCAACTCATGTGTTTTAACACCAGAAAAGGCAGGCTGAAAAACTACAGATAGCAGCTATAAAAGGGCAGCCACTGGCACCGAACTATATTAATTTCCGCTTCATATTGCCAAATAACTTTTGTGCTCTTCTGTGTGCTCTGGGCAGAGGATGGGATTGGAAACTCACTTATCTAACAACCGAATGTTAAACTAGAAGCTTTATAAATCACAATCACTCGTAGGTCACTCACAGCTATATAACAGCACAAACTGATTCCAAAGAACACTGTACCCCTCTTTCAGTCATGACTTCGGTAGGTTAAGGAAAACTGTGCTTTGCAGTCCTAACATCTTGGTTACTCAGTGACATTGTCTGCAAAGGCAGATTGTTGGTATTCAGGTCATTAGTTACAACATTTGTTTATTTTTGTTGGTCTGGTACCAGGCCAGAAAGTTTCAGATCCAAATGATGAGATTAACGCAATTCCTGGCTGGAGCACAGATGACTTTTTACATACAGCTGAGTATAAAAAGACCAATTTTGTTTTGATGGACCTAGAGCCCTCTTTCACAGAGCCTGTGATCACAGGCTACAGCTGGGACATATTAACTCCACGGCTTTAAAAAATCAGGCTTACAGTATACAAATAAAAGTGAAAGAGGTCCTTTACTACTAGCCAGTCTTTCCACAGCTGACACTGCATGGGCTGTCTAATGGTGAAGTTAGAAGCAAATTTCACTTTCATCAGGTACAGCTACAGGAAAAAAAGTCTAAATCTGACTATGAGATAAAATGAAGCACACTTTGTCAAACTTTCAGGAATAAGCAGTATTTGGATTTCCACAGCATTTCACCCAGAAGTCTGTATTCACAATTTCATGTTTCCAAATACCTTATTTTTATTCTCCATGACAAATATTCTTCCAAATGTAAGACAAATATGCATGTTAAAACACATAAAGCAATCAGTATTTCTTATTACTACACTGATCTGCCCTACTGTACTCAATTAAGGTTGGTAGGATAAACTGCACTGATTTCATTTCCCTTTTAGGAAGCTATCCTCATAATCCTGCTTTAGAAGAAGAAAAAAAAATAAAAAGGGCTTGAAGACAGCTTCAACTTAAAATAGTTACTAACTCATTCTGCTCTTAAAGAGATTTGGATTATTTCACCTCCCTGAAACAAGATGCTGTCCAGCAGCTCAAGGTAGGGGCATCCTTCAAAAGCACTGTCCCTTTTTGTTTTAACAGACCTCTCTGTTCTTATAGGATATACAAGATCTTGTATGGCTTTACTACAGCCTTAGTAAGGCTGTAGTAAAAGAACTGCTTGTAACGTTCTTTACGCTAAAATTGCCCTAGTATTTGTGTCATGCTCAGTGCTATTCACCTGCACAAGAACTGAAGAGTGCAACCGATACCCATCCAATAGTTTGAGTGGTGCAGATGCAAAGCTACAAGAACATAAATGTCTTTCACCCGTGTCCTGGGTTCAGCTGTAACAGTTATTTTTCTCCTTCTTAGTAGCTGGTGCAGTGCTGTGTTTTGGCTTTAGTCTGAGAACAACGCTCATCACACCCCAATGTTTTAGCTGTTGCTAAGTAAAGCTTACCCCATCAAGGACTTTTCAGTCTCATGCTCTGCCAGTGAGGAGGGGCACAAGAAGCCGGGAGGAAGCAGAGACAGGACACCTGACCCAAACTAGCCAAAGGGGTATCCCATGCCACAGCACGTCATGCCCACTATATAAACTGGGGGGAGCTACCTCGAAGGGACAGATCGCTGCTTGGGTCGGGCTGGGTATCAGTCAGTGAGTGGTGAGCAACTGTAGTGTGCATCATTTGTGTTTATTGTTTTTTTTCCTTTCCCTTTTTAGTTTTATATTCTCTCCTCTGATTTCCCTTATCATTAGTAGTAGTAGTAGTAGTACATATGGAACAGTGTTTTCTTTGCTTAGATGCTGCAGCAAATAAGGAGATGTGATATTAGTTCTTTAACCAATCTGCCAATTTCTATATTATTAGGAAGTGGCAGTGTCCATATGTTTCGTAGAGAGTAACAGTATGGAGCACAGAATCCCAGAAGAGTTAGTGTTTGAAAGGACCTTAAGATCATCTAGTTCCAAGCCCCCTGCCCTCGGCAGGGACACCTCCCACTAGACCAGGTTGCTCCAGACCCAGCTCTTCATGGAGACACTAAGAATTTCAATCTGAAACATGTCTTTTGGTCTAACTCCCTGACATCTTAGAAGAGCATCATTTGCTGCAAACACAGAGGAAAAAAATCAGGGTCATGTACCTTCCCGCAAACCAAATGCAGCCTTGTATACAAGAGGTTTAGACAGAAGAAAAATCTGAAGTTTAAAAATCTGCAGTCATGCCCCTGCCAGCTGAACACACTGCCACTAGAGCATCCCCCTGAAGCCAATAAACAACAGATAGTGCCTGCTCTAGGCACAAGCAGCACAAAGTGACAGACTTGTACATTTCGGAAACAAAAGAGAAGTTGAAAGCAAAAATACATTAAAACAACACTGTAATCTGATGCTTTGATTCTGAAATCCTAGTACAAGCAGTCACACCCTCTGCTTAACAGAACAGCCCGATGACTTCTTCCCAATTCTCACAAGCATTAAACACAAACAAAGTGGAACTCCAAGCAGTTGCATGACCTGGACTCAAGTGTACGCTTTGAATTTTCTCTGCTTTTAGATGACGGGGAGGAGAGGGAAGGAGCTGAAAACCTTTGGCATACATAGTGCTGTTTAAGCACAAGCCTTATTCAGAAGGGTATCTATTTTGTTCTCTGTGTCATTCTTCCCCTACAGGATGGAAAGCAATGTTACACTTCTGGACAATTAAACACTGTTTTGAAACACAATTCAAACCTATCTGAAAATTAGATCTAAACATACTTCTAAAATGCTATGAATTAGCACATTTTAAGAATAATTCTGCTAAATAGGACTGTGTATTTATAATTTGGTTTTCCAAACGTGAATGGCCAGATGAGCTAAGCAATACTGTATCAGAACTGTTAAGTTAGACTATATAATCGTATGTAGGTTCTCTGTTCCTTTCAATTGCTGGAGAAATATGTACTTTAAGTATTTGGATACCTTCGAGAGATGCCTCTTCCTTTGATTCAGCATCAGATTTAAAAAACAAAAATAAGTCGTCTTTTTAAGAACTCGTATAACGCACAAGTCATTGATTCATGTTAATGACTATTTCACATCACCAGTTTTCCATTTTAGCAAACCAAAATCAGTACTGTTTAAATTTGGGGTTTTACTTGGCTAAAAAAAGAGAGTGGAACCTTTTTTAAAACAATGTTTACCTGAGAACCACAATCAAAGAGTCCCCAGTTTCCATATTTACAGAGTAGTATAGTATTTTAGCAAGCTTTTCTGCCAAGAAGGATTACTAGGCTCCATTCAGGGTACACACAAGACCTTCGATACTCGAGGCCCACCAATTCTCCAACAGTTTACCTATGGAGTTACTCTTTATTCAACTGTCTTATTACACATTTTGTCTAATTTTCAGGTTAATTAAAAATAAATTTCACACAAATTTGAACACTTGTAAAAGAAAACGTATGTTCAACTCTCTGTACATACTTGCTTAAATACAGTTCTATTATTTTGATAATTTGTCATGTTTCCACACTCAACCATTCATTTTGATTAGAAGAGCAACTTTTTACGTATTTGAAAAATTAACCAGACACAGGCAAAATAGTCTTCTAATGAGACACTGCCTTTATAATCAACAAATTTCCAAGTACGTAAGTGTAAAGACATTATTTAGTTATACATGCTCAACTGAACAGATTCCAGAATAAACAGAAACTGCACATAAAGAAAAACAGGCATACACTTAAGCTGCGAGTTCAAACACAGTAGTACTATCTACTGATTTATGTCAAAGTATTCACTATGTTTATCAAACTTGTCAGTAACTGAACACCATCATGAAAGAATCATAAAAAGCATGCTTAAATTGTATGCAGGGTGAGAATTTTTAATAACTTACTACAAAAAGCAATTTCTAAAATTCAAATTATTACTTTCAAGTAAGAGCCAAAGAATTAACGGAAATCTCATTACCGGAATTCAAAATTACATGTTCCCAATTTACAGAATTGTTCCTACAACTGCCTTAACCTAAATAAAATTGGACTTTCAAATGTATTTTACATTTTAAGTCAGTTTTTAAATTACTAGTGTTAAACAAATTTGTCTCTCTATATAATATATAGACATATTATATTATAGTTGTAATAGAAGACTATATAATAGAATAGACATAACCTAGGCTAGTCTGGGAACAAGCAGAAAGACTTAACTTACTAGTAAATTCTGTAATATTAGTACTTCTGGTTAAGGTGCTATTGAATGCTATTTCCAGAAAAAAGGGAGAAGGAAATTCTTAAACATTAGAAGTTCAAAAAAATTAACAGAAGGGAAAAAAAAAAAAAAAAAAAAAAAAAAATATCCTCCCCCCCAAAAAAACCAAAAACTACAAACGTAACTACACTCAAATATCAAGCTTCTTACAAACTTTTTTAACAGGGAGCATAAGGCTGCAGTCTATTTCGCTTCTATGCAGAGAAACAGAAACACATGTTTATAAAGAAAAGAAACCCTTAACATAAAAATGCATCCGTTTTTCCCTCCAGCATACAGTGTCACAACTGAAAACACTGAACAAACAGCAGTGACCCCAGAAAAGAGAGATGGGGTTTGGTATTGTCACTGAACTCCAAAAAATGTTAAAAATTGAAACAAGAGAGCATTAGGCACAAACCCCTTTTAACTTCAGGAAATCAGTTTTGAAGGAAAAAGAAATAAAAATCTCTTTGTCCAGGGAAGAATTCCTTGACACAAAATGCTTAGCTATAACAGAAACTCTGGGTGTTTTCACGAGAGAAAATTATCACATCGGAAGTTTCACCCAACTGTTTCATAACCACTTTAAACCAGCAAAATTACAATAATTCTGAAAAAAGAATTTGCTTCTCCTTTCCTTTGAATGCTTGCTCCTCCCCATGCACTAGCAGAAATGTTTAGGGACCAAATGGTGAACTGAACATTATTAGAGCTGAACTTTGATTTACAAGCCCTAAATACTAGCTTAATCTAGATCAGCTCCCTGATTCACCTCAAAATCCCATGAAACTTTGTGCCATAATCAGATACAAAACACTGAATCAGAAGTGGGAAGCAAGGGGTGAGAGACGAATGTGTTAGGTCACAAAATGGCATGGTGAGATCTCATCAGGAAGATCTCAGAAGCAGACTCTCCCTTTAGGTAAGGCAGAAAAGACCATTAGAAATTAGACTATCCCATTACAAAAGCAGTCCAAGTCATAAATCTTTGATTCCATTTACAGATTTCCTTCTGGGACGCACAGGCACCTCACAGTTGCAACGAACTATGCAATCAATAGTTCTGGTTGCAATCAATGTATCTGGTTGGTCATAGTTTATTTAGTGTTTTAGACAGTGAAGAAAAACATAAAATTTCTAGAACTCTTATTTTCAAGGTTAAACGATAGAACAATGAATATTCCTGGGAAATCCAAACCATCTACATTCAAGCAAGCCAGGAACCTAAACCTTGGAGAAGGGTTAATTGTCCCCAGGTTCCCTGAAAACCTGCCTTTTTGAGTCTTCATTTTGTTTGTATTTGGAAGAATCAGGAAGAGTTCTTAGCCTTGACCACAGGAAAACAAAAAACAATCAGTCTGGATTAGTTGTGAATTTCAGGGATTAGCAAACGAGAATCACAGAACAGAGAAAATAACCCAAACAGCAGGGCAAACTATGTAAAAATACCTACAAGGGTGCTTGAAAAATGTTAATATTTTAATATGAGATGTACAGAAGTGATATTAGTTTAATCTAGTGTCATGAAAGAATTAAACACTAGAAAGTTTGCAATCTTCACATATTCCTCTTGAAAAGTTTAGCAGAAAGTTTAACAATTACATTAATATATTCAGAAGTTACTCATCCCTGACTATCCAACTTAATTCATAAACCTAACACAAATCACATGTACTCAAATATATGCATAGTAACAAGCTATTATAAATCAATCTTGGGGTTTATACCCTCCTAAACTCATTTACTGTTTAAGCATTCTTTTTTTCATAGCTAGGAATGTAATTAACTGTTAAAGGATGTAATGTAAAATTAAAGAATGTAATTAACTGTTAAATACTGTTTAATGAAACTGCAATACAAATATTTCACTGCTTTTTAAAAATGCATTCCTGAAATAACCACAATACTTCCTGAATACTGGAAAAAAAATACCCAGCAATGTTTTTGCAGAGTATCTGTCCACAATACAATCTTCTAGTAGCATTCTGTCATGCTGTACATACTATCAGGTAACCAAGGACCTAAGATGCTCTTGCTACATTACATGGGATCATCGCTACTCATGCACAAATAATCCAAAGCATCATGTTTTTCTGGTTGCTTGACATTTACTGCAGTTTAATGAAAATTAAGATTATTTACAATTATGTAACATGTTTACATAATTCTCAAATTCTACTATACACAGAAATATCTTGCCCTACAATTTTAAGTATACCATACACTTGCTGGGAAAACAAAACAAAAAAACCCCTCAGAAAACCCCACACAAAAAGCCCACTACAGTAAGAAAAAAAATACTTGAGGAAAGCAGACATAAGAAAGGTCTAAGCAAATCTACATGCTCCAGGGGAATGCATTTAGAGTTTTCATTTTCTGAACAGACTAAATAGCCTGTACCATAAATAGTTTCATTTAAAAATGAGTGCAGCTTATATAAGCATGTGGCAGTCATCTTTACCATTTTGCTGTTGGCAATACAACCAACAGTGGCAAAAAAAGTATATAAACATGGTCAGTTCAGAAAGCAGCATGTAGGGACTAATTCAAAATATCAGTAGACTCTACTATAAACTACTGCTAACAAGGCTTAAACTCAAATATTCTGTGAATGGACAAGTGGATACAGGAGAGCAATGATTATGCTTAAGCAAATTTATTCAGAGCAGACCCAAAGCAGAAATTTGCCACTGCAGCACCAAACCAGAAATTTGCCACTGTCATGAGAGCACAACTTTTACACTGTACATAAGTATAGACACATCTGTATTTTCTGGAATCTATGTCGTATCACATAATAAAAACATAAGAACAAGAGATAATAAAATGTTAATGTCATAACTACTTTTTTCCCCTCCTGAATCAAAGACTATAAATCAAAGAAAAATACTTACACAGTCGCACCCCTCACCCCCACCCCACCCATTCTTCTAGCATTCTACGGACTTACAAAACCTTTACTTTTTTGACCTTTCCAAAAAACCAAGAGACATTAAGAGAAATCTTTAGACAGAAAGATGGGCTAAACAATGATGCATGATGTAGATTTTAACAGGAATCAGGGGGAGACGGGGACAGGACAGAAAAGAACTGGGGGTTTGTTGGTTGTTTTTGTGGTTATTTTAAAACCGAATTCACAGAATAATAGAGACAAACTTGTTTTGATCCTTCTCTGCCAGTTCCCTAACACCACTTCCCCTTCATCCACTTCTTGGAGATACCAACTGCATGAACAGCAATCACAAAGGGACTGCTTCAGTGAGTCCAAGACTGGCAATAAAAAGTTTTCTCTACCTCTCCCAAGCACCAGAATAGAAAACAGAATTTTCTCTTTGAGAAGATACGATTCCTTAAAAGATGAGAGAAGAAAGAGATCTTCCCTCATCTTTTCTGTTGTTTCTAGGAGGGGAATCCTCCATCACGCTGAAGATACCTGTCCGCTAACACTGTGTTCTGACCTCTCACTAACAGGTATACATGAGAATAAACTGCACCAGGACTTCTGAAAATGAAAAGCCTAGACAGAACTGTACAGATAAGAAACAAAAAAACCACACACATGCCCTGATCATATCTTGGGTAACATATGCTCTTAGGAGACGTGTCATGCATTTTTGTTACAACTTTTACAGCAAGTGGTCTCAGTTAGGGAAAAGCCGCTTTCATGTTCTTCCAGAAATAGAAGTACTGTTTGTCACAGTACCAGCAATGTCAGTGCTGTTGGTACTAGTGCCTTGCTGAGGAACAACAGAAAGATCAGTTAAGATCCCTCAGTGCCCACGTTACTAAAGGAAGATGTCATCCAGTTAACGGTACTAAAAGCATCAGGAGCTGTGGTATAGAGTTGCTGAGAGCAAGTTTCTTTCTTGTCTCTGGAAAACTTGAAGTTGTCCTCTAGACAAGCCACTAATTCATCTCCCTCTCACAGACCCCTTCCTGCTTTATGAAGGAACTCTATTTCAACACTCTGGTGACTTTTTGACTTTTTTTTTCTCTTCACACCTTTTCTCTGCCCCCTCTTTTTTTAACACAGTAGAAGATCATTTCTAAAGACAGACCAAAATAGCTAATCTTACCTAGGTCTCACTTAGGCCTAAGGCTACCTTCAGCCTCATTTACCTCAACTCCCAAATCTGGAAAGGGATTGGCAGGTAGAACATTTGCTTGACTTAGAACTTTCTTTAAAGCAAAAGCAGCATTTACTGTATCTGAAGAAAGGGCTTCAAAAGCAAAGAGGCAGATTTAACTTAAGAGGGTCTACATTCTGCCATTTATAAACTTAATTCTGCTGCAACAGATACGGTACCAAGTGCTTTCCCCTTCTGTCCCATCTTCCTTTAAACTGGATATTGCAAGAAAACAACAGTAAGATAATATGTTTGTTGCAGAAAGTACAAATAAGCTCAAACCAACACAGAAGGGTGTGAACTTATCCCACTGTCACTACCTGCTACTAAAACCAGTATACATAAAAGGCTAATGTCTTCGGTATGGAAGCAACCAAGAGTACAAAACTGCATATATCATTCTTAACAATTACTCAAAAAGCTCATAAGCTCACAACACATGAAGCATTTTCAGACCAGCAGTGAGATCTGTTTTGAAATACCTGTATAAAACACTGATGCTCATGAAGGAACAGCAAGCAAGCTTTTATAACCACATTTTCACAATGCTGTCCTAACAGCAGGAAACAGAGCAGAGACCCAGACTAAAATAACTGTTACCCCATGCTGTCCATTTGAGACTTACTAATGAGTTGCAAAACCCATGCTAATCTACAAAAGCACTGACAAAAATGTCTCTTTTTACATATAATTTCATTTAAGTGTTCTGAGTTCAGTTGCTTGGCAATTTTAAGATAACTAAAATCACATCTGTACAGTGCCAGATCACACAGCAGCTAAAACTTGGTTTGTACCAGGAAAGGACATACAGTGGCATTTCAGTAGAACTACCCCAAAAATAGTAAAGGTTTTGCCACATCCAAGTCAGCAGCAGGAAGAAAGATGATTATTTCATGTAAAAGTGCTTGCTAATAGAAACATATCCTATCAACATCTTTGGAGCAAACAGGAAGCAACACAGTGAAACTGTACCAAGTTAATGCTTCGCCGTATCTGGACATGTCATTTCTGATCTGACATTGGCAGAATTACAGTGAGAATTACTATTGCATCAAGACAATCTTAAGAATGTCAGGAAAGGGAAGGCAGGTACACTTCAACAGCAATGCTCCACAAAAAACTTCATGACTGGCTTACTACTTCTGCAAGCTGATCTTCAAGAACATCAACATGAAAGCCAAATTTTACATTGCTTTTATAACTTGCACAACATCCAGGCAAAAAAGAAAAAACACCTAACAAACAAAACAACACAACCACAACCACACCCTCTACTTGCTCTGAACTATTACTGATCCCATGCCCAATGCCAAAAAACAAAGGAGAAAACAAATCCATATCTTTTTCAAGTGCTAGGAATAAATGTCTACAGGTTGAGTTAAGCCAAAGTATACAAACTCCCTACAGAACAAAAAGAATTATAGTTAAGGAGTTATACCAACGTGACAAATGCTATGGCATACATAGAACAAAGTCAGTCAATCTCCAGCTATCTTCAGGAAGTTATGACATTGTAACCCAGTATGAATTGTTCAAACAGGTGAGACTTCAGGACAAATGACCTTAGAACATAACCAAGGAAAGAAAAACTGAAAGCTTAAAGCTGCAACAACATTAAAATACTAGAGTTGTGGTGGATCTTACTACCAAATCTGATAAGCAACAGTCGCACTGAATACGTTTTAGAAAAGTATCCAGTTTTTTTCTGCCACAACATCCAAGACAAATACTGATAGTATTAGATTTTTTTTTTCTAAAAGTATCCCTAAATCAACCATGATTCCACAGAAATTGATCCACTTTCCAAATTAACACACTTTAGTGGATACATAATTTCATCTGAAAGCACGTATTTCATTAAAGCATACTGCATGTGGAACACGACTGGCTGAACTTGCTGAAAAGTGTTTTGAAGAAAACATTTTTAATTCTCCAACAGCAAGTCCACATGCAGGTAGGAAAACATGTATACTTAAGCTGTGACAGTCAGGTTGCTAAACACTAATTGTAGCAGAATAACCTTTATATCTTTCTATAGCTTTACTATTTGCTTATGAAGCCACCCTCCTCATTACTACCCACTGAAAAGAGCAAAAGCATAAGTAATTTTCCTTACTATAGAGCTAGGTTAGGATGAAACCTGAAGCATTTTAAAAGCATTGAAGATGCTTTTAAAATACCACACTTTAAATTCCAGACATGAATAAAATAAAGCCCACCCGGAATTCAAGAACTAATGCTTCCTAAGAACACAAAGCTGTATAGAACCTTAACAGAGATGGCATTTTTAACTTCTGTACTACTGTGCTGTGCTGTCCATTATGAAACAGTACCTGAAGGGGGAGAAACATTCAACATAGTAATCAGTGGGGTGTAAGGATGTTGAAATGTTAGTTTCACTCGACATTAAACCGAGACACACACAGAGTGTGATCTATCTACTATAATTAATCTTTAAAAAGAGAAAAAGTACAAGAAAAACACCAAAGACCACTGCCTGTCTTGATCTGTATGGATTATTAGCAACACTGTAACTTTGTCTTACTTCTTATTACACAGTGAATTTTGCCAGATGCATTTCAGCTTCTCAGGTCAACAAAAAGGCTCCAGTGATGTTTTTTCCGGTAGTTGTGCACATGAGTCTCGTGGATCCTAATACCACAGTGCCACCTTTTAAGCACAGACCGACACGGCACAGAAGTCGCTGACCAACTATCCACACAGAATAAGACATACTCAGATGGCTACTCAGTACCACAAAACCATCTACACTACTAAATTGGACTTTGATCTTTGTCTGAAGCTGGAGAGACAACTTTACACAGTGTTACTAGAATATTCACAATTTGAAGGCCTTTCAAAGGACAACTTTGACTGATACTTTAAGTACCAGTTAAGAACCTATTCTAGAAATTTTTTCAACCAACACCTTCAAAATTTGCATACATAAGCCTAAACGAGTATTTCAAAACTCTCATCTTTCCATTTAGAAAGAATGTTTCACACATGCAAATTGGCACCATGACATCACCACACATTCAATCTCAGCAAAATGATTCTCGGTCTTTCACAAGAACAAGACAGCTAATACCACCCTTCACACAACATTTTAGTCTACTATGCCCATACAGAAATAATATTCTACAGACAATTTACACTATATAGGTAACTGAAGGCTAGCCCCAACTCGGAAAACAAAAACGAGAGCAAAAAAGAGACAAATACCATCAGAAAAGTTTGGCAGGGATTTTAAAGTAATGCCCTAATATCATTTTAGGCACCAGGCCACAACAATTTCCAGTTTAGCTTTATTTTTCTGTTTGAGAAAAGACAGGACAGGAAAAAATATTGCAAAACCACAAGTCATAGTTATTTCTTCTACCTTGTAACTTAAAACACTTAGTCCAAAATGTGAGTATGAAAAAGTTTGAGGCTTTGCATAAACTCTGTTAGTTTCACTCTCTATTTGTCACTTGCCTTTTAAAGGTACCATGTAACAAAAATAACTCTCACTGCACATACATTTACATGTGCACACAGGTACATACTTACCAGGTGCTGCACCTACTTCAGCTTACAGCAGTGGAAAGAGCAACATCACACAGACACTCCTAGAGCAGAATGTGTCATACCATAGTTGAGTTGGATGACTAAGCATACATGATAGAGTTGATATTATCCAAAAATTACCGGATTTGGTCATTTACTCAACATTTGGATCATCACTAAAATATCAAAGGCTTCTACTCGTAGTATTAGTGATTTCATTAAAACACGGCAGCTCTACAAGCAAAGATCTAAACTATCATCCCACTAGAAGAATCAGCCATTTGAAAAATAACTCAAAAAAATATCTTCTTAAGTTTCATATTCAGTACATAAAGAAACAGGTAAATCCGACCCTAACCAAGAGTACTTTTGCAGGTCATACTTTGAGTCTACTTAAGCCATTTAAAAATACATACAAAATGAATCATCACACAAGTCAGGAAGAAGCATCTACAGTCCACTGCAACCAAAACTTAACTTCATTTAAGCGCTACATAATTTCTGAGAGGGTACAGAAAGAGACAAGCTTAAGAATCGTATTAATGTATTGTCTTGGATGACTTCAAAGAAATCCTTTACCATTAGGATTACTGTTTACCATTACTCCTCTGCAACTCAGCAGACACCAGCACAGAAACACCACCAGAGTTGGGTGGAAGAGAAGACACATTTTCACAACACCTATTCAACTTATCTTGTCTTCCTTGAGATGACAACTAATGGAAGGAAAAAGGAGCCTTGATGAGATCCAGGAAACAAGAAGAGAGAATGGACACAGATCTCACAATACCCTCTTTACATTTGTCTGCAACCATTTATAGCAAAGGCCAGACAATAATGCATTATAAAAGTATAGTTTCATACTAAGCATCCATCACACTTACCCAACTCACTGTACCTAAACTAAAAGTTTTATGATTAAAGGAAGGCTCAAGTGCTGATTTTGTTATCCTTTACTACTGTGTGTAAAATTTGACACATTGGTAATTTTACGGATGAACTGAAACAGCCTATATATACATTAATACAGGCTGTTACAGCATTCTTCAGATTGCTGCTATGAAGTGACACCATTCACAAGACAGGACAAAGGGCAGGCTTTAACAAATGTTGTGAAATACTTTAAGAATCCTGTTTGTCTCTCACTACTAAGAGGAAATGAATTTAACATTTCTTCTTTTTACATGAAATATGTTAACTGAAAATATACTGGAAAAAGGGCAGAAGAAAGTATTGCTCTTCTCCCAGATCTGGAAAACAAAATTAAAGCTAACAGAACAGACACTGACCTTCGACCATGCGGGCTTTACCTGTAAATTTTAAGAGTTCTTTTATGCTAAGCCCTCTGAAAACAGAACTTGTCTGTTCTGTTGTGGATCTGCTACAGAACATGAGCCTATATATAATTACTACTCAATTTTGTAACATGAACACCAGCACTAAAAATAACAGGCGCCTATCAATACATCAGCAGGATGGGTTGGCCTATCCATTCTCAATATTTATTTAGAACGGAAGAGGGGGAAAGGAAACCTACTGTACAACATCGAGCTGAAAAAATCCTGAAATGTACTTATAAAAGCAATCATAAAAGCATTACAAATAGCTATGTTTTAGGCTAGTTTATTTAGCTAATATTTACTGTATTCATCAGCTATAAAGATATTAATAGACTACTAATAGCAGCTTCAAATTAACTATCACTGAAACCTTCAAAGACAGTTTTATGCATATTTACCTGAACATAGTGGCTTGCTTTTAAGTTTTTCCATTACCTTCCAGTGTGACATACTCAGGCCATTCCATATTTTTGGTGATAGGGATTCTCTACCAAATTCTCAAGTACAGTTACTCTCAAGCCACCTAAGCAATTGCCTTTCCTCTTCTTGTTTTCTCCTTGCTAAAGCAAGGGAAAGAACAGCCAATATCACATTACAAGTCATGTCTGAACAAGGGAAAAAACACACCAACCAGTCAAGCGCTAGTACTGGAACAACATCAAGCCGTAAGAGTAGCATCCTTTCACATACCCACCTATATTAAAAAACAAACCAAAAGAAAACCCAAGCTATTCTTCCCAAAGGCGAACACAAACAGATCTCAAATCTGACCTAAAGACAAGACTCTGGACAGAGCATAACTAAGGCCTTGCTACCTTTGAGGGCCTTCTATCTCCAAGATAGAAGCCAAGCCACATCAGCAGCATCATCATACCGCAGTCAACACGCCGAAGAGGCAGTGGCAGCTCTTTTACCTGTGAGTTTACTTGCTTTTTATGTCTTTGCTGCACAGCAAGAGCATCTGCGGCCCAGCAGACAGCACAGCCCCTGCTAAGCAGACACCCGCACAGGATCCCCGGGCGGACACCCTTTCCAAAGGGCTCCAAAACACAAAGACCAAAGTTTTCCCTGCTCGCTGCGTGGGAGCGCGGCAGCAAAACAAGCGCCAGGATCAACACCAGCACCCTCCCATCACCACACCCCTGCCCCCGCCGACCCCGCAGGCACCCCCGGCCCACCGCAGCTCCCCCTCCCCGGGGCAGCCTGTGCCCCCCCACCCCCAACCCTCCCCTCCTCTGTCCAGGGGGGTACGGCTCGCCCCACAGCCCGGCGGAGCGGGGGAACAGCGCGGAGGTGTCACCCACACACACACACACTCCGTCCTGAGCCTCTCTCCCTCCCTGATGGGGCACCCCCGGCAGCGGGGCAGCCCTGCCCGCTCCCCAAATTCACCCCCCCCACGCACCCCCCTCTCCCTCTGCTCTCCCACCCCCCGGTCCCGGGGCCTACCCCCTCACCGTGCTGCGATGGGGGCTCGGCTCCGCCGGCGGCTGCATGCCCGCCCGCCCGGCCCCTCGGCTCTGCCCCGGGCCTCCGGAGCGGCGAACGTAGGGGAAGGCGGGGGGGAGGGGGGGCGGCACGCGAGGAGGCGCCCCGCGCGGGCCCCCCCGCTCCTCCTGGGCGATAAGCCGGCGGGGGGGGGCGGGGGAACGGAGAAGGGAACGGGGCCCCTCCGGTGAGGGCGCCTGGAGCGGGGCAGGGGGAAGGGGAAAGGGAAGTGGGGAGGGGGATCTCCGGGTGGCACCGGGTCTGTAAGAGGGAATAGGGGGGGCGGAATAGGGGGAAGGGGGTCCTGGAGCGCGCCGCGCGGCCGGGAAGCGCTTCCGGGATCGGCGGGCTGCGCCGCACGCTCAGTGCGGGGCGCTGAGGCCGCCGGGCGCGCGCCGGGGGGAGGGGCCCGGCCTGCGCCGACCAGGCTCCGACACGGCGCGGCCCGCGCTCGGCGCCCGGCTCCGTCCTCGCGAGACTTGGCGGCGGCGGCGGGGGTGCGGGGGTTTGAACGGAGGCGGCGGTGTGGGAAGCGGGCGGTGTCTGGTGAGCCTTCCTCTGCCCCCACACCCGGAGCGCTTCCTCAGCTCGTTCAATAAAGGTTCCCCGTAGTCGGTGTCAGGGAGGTGAGGGGTGGCTGTCGTGGTGCTGCGCGGGGGGAAGCAGGCTCAGTGGGCTGGCGGGGTCCGGGAGCGAGAGGCAGCGGGCGGGAGCTGGCACCCCTGTGGGAGGCTGCCCCTTGGCAAAGCCACCTCCTGAGCATGGTTAGGCGGTTATGGAAACTTCCGCCTATTATCTGCAGTGTGTTGTGCGGACAGTTCAGTTCTTAAAAGGGGGCCATAGGAAAGACGGGAACAGACTTTTGGCAAGGCCTGTTGCGATAGGATGAGGGGTGATGGTTTTAAACTAAAAGTGGGGAGATTCAGGCTGGATGTGGGGAAGAAATGTTTACAGTGGGTGTGATAAAATCCTGGCACAGGTTGCCCAAAGAGGTGGTTTGCTATGTCTCCCTATCCCTGGAGACATTCAAGGCCAGGCTGGATGTGGTTCTGGGCAACCTGGTCTAGTTGAAGATGCCCCTGCTCATTGCAGGGGGGTTGGATGTAGATGACCTTTGAAGGGCTCTTCCTACCCAGACTATTCTATGATTCTATGACACAGATTGCATCACAGTACTTATTCGTGTAGCAGGGGATAGCTATCAGCATGAAAATGCCAATGTGCTGTGCTCCTACCAGAAGCTCTCATCATCTTGTGCCATTGCAAGTGATGTTTCTGTGTCACTCTGCTTGCAGGACGGGGTTCAGGCAGTTGTGGTAGTACAAACTGATCCAGTGTGGACTTCTTATTTACATCAGTGGAGGCTGAAATCTTCCTGTTGAGGCAGAGCCTTGCAGATGGTTTAGTGGGTGTACACGGATCTTTCATCCACAGACTGGGCCTTCATTTGAAATTACATTCTGTTTGTGTGCCAGTGTAAGCTGGTCTAAAACATCTCACAAATGATAAAGAACATGATTTCTATTTCTCTTTTTTGTGTGTGTTCAAATATTTTTCTTTGTTTAGGTAGCATCTGTCTTACGCGGATCATATTTTCTTGTTACTTAACTGCTGTTCTTCAGAGCCATAGGAACTCCATTGCACTGAAATTAATCAGAGCAGATGCAGAGATCCTGTAACCACCTTCCATCTCTCTCTGGTAGAGAACAGGGAAGTGAATGGGTGATCTTGTATTGCCATTACTGACTCTCCACATCATCTTCTGTATGCAGAGGCCTTGGCTTCTGTGTCAGAGATTGCGTGAAGTTAATTAAGGAATTCCTGTATCCTAATCCCTGTATCAGAAGAAAGCCAAGCCTGACTAGCATTTCTGGAGAAGCAAGATGCAAAACCAGAAGTAAACAGGATCTCAGTGCAACAATACTGTTATCTAACAGAGACTGATTCTTATCCTCTGATTGGAATTAATATCAAGATGCTGAAGTGCACATTCCTCAGCAAAGCCCCATAATTTCCAAATACAAATGCATGCTTTTGGACCCAATGAATAGTTCCAATAGCTCTAGTTTCTCACTTTCTTAAAATGTGAGAAACAGCCCTTTGTATGGCTGTTGATCCTTATGCACATGAGACATTCTGTGCCCTGGATTACACATACTGGCCCTGCTTGTTCGCCATTTTTCATGTTATCCAGTTACTGTCTTAATTTATTCTAGCATTTGTTGGTTCCAAATCTTTCAAATCAACATCCGAGTCAAGCCTTTCCTCTACTGTTTCTCACTGTCTCCCTGTAAACTCCCTGTACTGCAGCTCCAGCTTGTATTGGCTAACCAGTGCAGAATCATATCAGTGTATCAGTGAGTTCCATGGGTTCAGCAGCAACCAGTCCTTTTTTTTTTTTTTTTTTCCTTTGGAAGGGATGCTTTTCCTCTGCAATCCTCTGCAATGGACTGTAATGGAAGACTATCATCTAGCAATTGCTTCATTTATCTGCACTCATCGCACTTTCAAAGCAGAGCATTGCAACAGAAATAGCAAGGACTTTGTATTTTTCATCTGTCCTTAGTTAGTCACAGATTTGAGAGCAGGATTGTGCTTCTGGCAAATTAAGCAGTCTTGGAACTTCACAATTAATCATAGCAGAGACAGTGCTCTGCTCAAGAATTTAGGAGGAAATCCTTTGGATATTAGCTGCCTGATAACCCCAGAAATCAAAGACTCTGTATATTTTAACTTTGCTGAGCATGTCTTTGAAAGGAGTTCATTTTACTGGTGATCCAATTCTTCTCTCTCCTCTTATCCATGTGACAACTACAACAATTGATTATACAGAAAAGTAGTATTAGGAAAGTACTTGATGTATTTTTAGCTGCTTCTAATGGGACTTAGCAGCTGGAAACAAGGAGAGCTGGCACCAAGTAATCAGGGCAGTTCTTAGACAGCTCTGTGGGAATCAGTGTATCAGACAGTGCTCTAAAATGCCATTTTTTCTGTATTTAAAAAAATGCAATATATGCATGGAAAAGTTCGAAAACTAGACCTCCATACTTGCAGCTCAGACAGTAACGCAAAGTCGAGTGGAATTAATTGTTAACTCTGGTTCTGGTATAACTTCTTGATGAAAATGCCCCTGGCTTTTGTGTGATTTTTTTTATTTTTACTTTTTTAAATGTAATGCTCATGGCAGTTATTACTATCCATCTTTAAAAAGCCTCAGGTTGGGATTTAAATTCCATGCTACGTTCACTTTAAGCAGAACAGAAACGTAGTTATTTCTGCTCCCCTTTTTTCTTTATGAACAGCAATCTGAGAGACCCAGTTTCCTATTTTGGAAGAAAGCAATTTTCTGCATGTTTGTTCCTAAGAATCGCAGCCGGGAAAGTATCTTGATAAAATGGCTTTCTAGTAGTCTGTGTGTTTTCTGTCTGAATAGTTCCTATACTGAGTTAGTTCCATTTACAAATCAAAAGTGCAGTTTTTTAAAATGTAGGCCCTGTAAGCTAAGTCTTGAATCTAAAAAGCCAAACTGAGTTCTTTCTCCCTGTTACACTGTGGTCAGTAATGTGTGTTTTGTCACCGAAATGCGCCTATTTATTTGATGATGCATAAAGTAGAACACAGTATGAATCCATTTGTCACAGTTTTAGCTACAAAAAGAAGTAACTTTTTTTGGTCTTTGTGTACTTGAAGTAGTTGACATCATTATAATAAAGCCAGGAATGTGTGCCCAGAGTAAGGAGGTACCGTTTTTTTCTTATCATTTTCCACGTGGAAGAAAATTATCTTGAGATGACTTCTAAACAGAGAGTAATCTGTAGGCCTGTGGTAATACCCTGTGTTAGTGTCAAAATCCTGCTGACTGCTATGGTAGTTCACTTGTGTACAAGAAGTTGCAGACTTAAGGGTCTAAGCAGGGTTATTTAGGTGGAAGCCTATAGAACCAGAGCTGGCAGTGAAGGATATCCTTTGTATAACAATTTTAATTCTGCCTACAGAATTAAATAGAAACTTTTAGTCCTGATACATCAGTTGAAACTTCTCAAACCATCTAGCTATTCTTTAATAAATCCTGCGTCCTTGATTTATAAGACCAACTCACTTCTCTGTCTCTCATTACATTTTAAGGTATGTATTCTTGGTCTTTCCTCATCTTAAGGCAAATTCTATGCCCTAAAAGCAATTTCTAGAGCACAATTCATCTGCTAGGTTCCAAATTTAGTCAAAACTTTTTGGACCTGTACATCAGCCTTTGTACTTTTCCTTTTGCATTAAAGCTGTTTGACTCTACTAGGTATCCTGGTTATTTTTCCATTCCAAATTAGTGTCAGTGTATGACTCTGAGAGAACAGTATAAAATGTTTATTGTTTTAACTGGGATCATGGATCAAGAACTTGAGCTCAAAATGAAGATATCTTAGAACTTGCAAGTAAACGCAACAATACTAAAGTTGAGAAGTCAAAATAAACCTCTGAGAAAATGGAAAAGATTCCTAGGAGCACTCAAAAAATGTTATTTCTTTGTCTTAAGGGGGAATCTTTTCTGCCTATGAAGTGCAGCTCTAAGCATCTGTCAGTTACACACCCCCTGAAGGGCTACCTAACACAGTTTGGGGAACCTATTGGCATATGTATAAATGTACATGTAGGTCCGGTAGATGAGAAGGTATTATCCCTCACTGTTATCTTTTCTGTGTCAGGTGTTCCCGCCTCAGACATAAAACACAACGATCACATCTGTATATACACTAGAATGTTCTCAAAGGTGTACCTTTGTACCTCTCGAGTTCTGTGAATGAGTCTACCAAGCGGGGACAGAACTCTGCTGCTGTTTGGGGAATGGTCTTTTGGCACAGAGTACAACGCTCTGGGACACTGGGAAGAGCAGTAGAGCTAGTGCCAACATGCACCTTTTAGTTGGCTTTCACTCCCCTAGAAGACAAGCTATAGAGAAGTCCCCATTTTTCTCTTTGCAGCTTCCGTAATTATGTTCACTGCTATACACTTTTTTAGGCTGTGACTTTGAAGAACTAGATTCTACAGGCATACAGGTTCTCCATAAGCATCCTTAAAAACTTAGGAAAAGTTTCAAGTGTTTCTTCACAGTCATCTTCACTGCTGCAGCCCTGGCATAGTTGTCACTAGAGCTACTTGGTGCTGAAAGACTGGTGAATCAAATCACTAGTAACATATAGAGTAAGTGTTGTGGCATGAGTGTTTTCTGAGTGAGTGGGATATGTGGTGTGAGGGAAGTGGAAAGACATGTTTGCATGTATGCCTTTATGAGCATGCATTTTTGTTGTTAGGGTTCAAAGGCTTTGATAATACAGTTCAAAGAGTATTTGTGATAGGGTTTGTTTTCTAAAGCAACATGAAGACCTTATTTATCTTTTGGGTGATAAATATAATTGATTCCTTTGGGGGTATTTTTCATTACAATTACCTTCAGTGCTCTGGTCAATTCCGGTTTCTAAATACCCAGAGTTTCCTTGTGATCGCAGGAATTTAAATGAATGACGTCATTTGCTCCTTCTGTGCCAGTGCTATTGTGTGGGACTACTGTATTCTATAAAATTAGCTGTCCTTTTTTATCCTAGGTGTGGCTGTACTTCCGCAGTGGACACAATGACTGTGGTATAAGTCCAGTTTGCCGTTTCGACCTACATGTGTTATATACATATGCCTAGATTGGTATGTGATTTGTACAATTGCTTTTTAAGGATTTTGAAATTCGTAGGGATAAAAGACATACATTTGTCAATTATGGTGATAGAAGATCACATGTTTCTTAACTTAGGATGATTGGTGGTTTGCAGTATGTTGAAAATGAGAGTAACATTTTTTGCCACAGTTCCTATAATCAGATCTATCAGGGCGGTATTTCCAGTTCCCAGATATCTCACTGAGGTGTGACATTTGAAAGGGAGATAGTACTTTTGAACTGTACTGACTGCTTGTCTAAAGTCATCATCACATACTGTCAGCGGCCCAGTTATCACAGCTTATGCTGTGAACAGGAGTATGGGCAGATAGCAGATCACCACATCACATCAGATATGGTTGCTAGTAAGAGCAGTCAGAATGATGGGGTCAGAAAAACCCAATCTGTAAAAACAAAATACCGGTTTTCAGGGGAATGCATAAAAGTTCTGTGCAGCATATCGAAAGCACTGCTGTCTCAGGATCAAATGTTTCTTAGATTCTTTCTTGCTTTCCTACTCATATCTGTTGGGCAAGAGAGGCATGAAGAGTGTTAGAGCTCTGTGGGTTGTTCCAGAGGGGAGAAGCAGTGTGTTTTGACTGTGATGCAAATACTTCCTTTTGATATCTTTGTTATATTCCTGGAAAGATAGACAAGTATGATAGAAAATTATTTTCAAACCATGCTCTGTAATACTCTGTATGCTCTGTAATACAGGAAGTTGCAACCTTGCTGCAGGATGTGAATAAACCCCAAATAATTACATGGGATCCTACTCATTAACTAAAATGCAACAGATCTCATTCTGTGGTTGTTTTGATTGTATTTTATAGCCCACTATGGAATGTTTAGTTTCAGCCTTACTAAAATATTTTGGAGCAGCAATCAGGCTGCTTTAGTAGGGCATAACATGTGCAGAAAACACCATTAGCATTCAGTCTATTGAGATAGCACTTGTAGTATCTTTACACAGTAAATAATGGGGCATAACCAAACCAAGTTTAATCTAGCTGGCATGCAATTAACAGCCATAAAAATATAGCACTGTAGGTTTTAGTGAGGGTTCAGAGACTTCATGTGTATATATATATATGTATGCAGAATTTTCTGCAGGTTTGTACAGTCAGTGATGAAGTGTGTGCTGCTGAGTCTGTATTACTCCTGTTGCTATTTCTAAGTAGCCAGAGATTAATGCAATTTATGATCTGCATGTATCGCTAGGTAGTAATGGAGGATTTTGTCTCAAGTCACTGTACAAAGCATATAACTTCTTGGACATTGAAAAGGAAGCTTTAAGGTAGACCATCCCATAATTAAATAGTTAAAAATGCCTTGATCATTGATTTGCAGTTTATGATTAGCTTGCTAGCACTGCATAACACCTTACAGGCAGAGCGGTTCTGCATCACCACTTTTAGAAGCAGGGTGGGGTTCTTGAAGAATACTGGTAGTTCAGGCAGATGTCTGTGACTGTGTTCCCTTGTTCCAATCTCCCACCTCAGGACAATAATCAGTAAAGTACTAAACTCCCAGCAGCCTGTGACATCTGTGAGTTTTGTAAAGGTCTAATGATAACCTAAAGTCAGAGCAGAGCATGAGACAGTGTTGGTGGTTCTCAAGGACTGTGCACAACATGACCTTAGTGCTTGTAATAATGTGTCCCTCTGCAGACTGTGGCACTGCAGACTATTGTATGAAGCCATGAGATTTTGCAAAGTCACTTGCAAATGTGTCTCATGTAGACCTGGGGCACATAGCTTCTATTTATCAGAGTCATAGCAGGTCATACATAGTGTTTCAGTTGTTAGGAAACTTGTTTGCTAAGTTGCGTTGTTTCCAAGCGGGACTTCTTTCATCTCCAGCTAGCTGAAAAATATTGTCCCTTCTTTCTACCTGATGCTGTGGTCAATAGTAGCAGGTGCTTGTAACACTTCCAGTGTGGTTAACCACAACTGAAGTGAAACGTGAAGACAGCTGATGAAAAAAAAGTCTTCACTTCTTATATTTGTCTCACTGCTGAGGTCCTTTTGCTAGCTGCTATATATTCCTTGATAATAACTTCAAAGCATTTGAAGAATCAAGCCACACAGCATCAAGTAGCTATGATTCTGGTTTGATCCACCTACCGCTGTTTGGGAAAAGCTAGTTAAATGACCTAGTACAAAGCATATGAAAACTGGAAACAAATACTGCTGTCACCAGGCAGAATTAGATGAACGTTGAATAAGCCCATTTTTAGGAAATTCCAAATAGTCTGTGGAAAAGCATCTTCACTGAGACACTCGTAATAAAGATTCAGCACCTTCTGCTCTCTTTAAACGTTCCTCAAGCTTAGTCCACCATTATTCTCCTTAATGAAAAGTAGAATCTCTGAAAACAAAGCAGAACTTACTGCTGCTGTGTTTGTATGGAAGACTTAGCTTAGATACTTTTGTTCTGTAGTATTCAAGGCTGTCCCATGTCAGCCTTGTGTATTTTTCTCCACACAGGTTAGCAGAGCATGGAAACAAGTTCTCATTAACCTTCTGTCAGGTACTGCAGGAATAAGAACAAGTGGAAGAAAGGAAAGAGAATTTTAGCAATTCTCCTGAGTTGTGTGACCAGGCAAAATCAGGGTGGGTGGTTTCCTTCAGGCAGTAGTTTGAAAAGCTAGGCAAAGTTTCCAGGGGAGAAGGGGTAAAAAAGGAAAAAAAAGAAGAAGAAGGAAAAAAAAAGATGAATGCTGAGTATCAGAGAGACATAACTCAGGGAACCTCTTAAATAACCCTTTCATCTGACACGCAGCTTTCCACTGGAGAAATGGAATGTCCTTTCCAAGCAATGTATTTTCCTTTGTGTCTAAGCCAGTGCCAACATAATAGTAAACACAGCGAGTGCACGTTAAAAAGAAGGAAAATGTTTATTATTACATTGAAATTAATGGAAAATTAAAAATTAATAGTCCATATTTCAGAGAAATAGTATCAAGGACCTAGGTGACACAGTAAAAAAATTAGGGTAAATAGTTCTCTTGTCATTAATCATAGTATCACTGTAAAGAAGCCTATTTTTCAACCTCTCCCTAGAATTGTTCTCTTCACTTTTGCAGTAAAACACAAACCCATGTTCTTTACAGGCATTACATTTTGCGCATTAGACAGTGGCTGATGGCACTACTATTGAAGACTGTGCTTTAAGCAGTCTGCAAGTATGGAAAGTTAGTTTTTCATCTACCTTGTCCCCAAGAAAATGTTTTGTTTCAGAGTCTACGTACGTCTTTGGAAATATACCTTCAGCAGTATAATGGCTGGAATATTCATCCTTGGAAAAAAGAACCCTGCTCCAAAACTGTCACCCAGAGTTAGCAGGCTATATTGCATCTGGCTTCAAGTGAAAGCCATTCAGTTTTACAATAATTAGAAAGAACAGTGAAGTTTAAAGAAATAGCTGCTTTTTAAAATTACCTTTCAAAACTCACTTACAGAGGGTCTGCTACTTGTTAGCATTCAAGTTGAGGCAAAATTATTTGCACTTACTTTGGCACAGAAGCTAATCCTTATGCATGGTTTGCATGGGAAGGCAGCCAGATTCAAAGCGTAGACAAAACTCCACTAGTATCCCCGGAGTCGAGGGTTTGCAGGACTCCTGGCCGTGTGCCTTTCTTAGCAATGCCATAAATCTTCTGGGACCCATCAGCATAGGGGAGGCTCAGGCTGATTTTTACTGCTTCTGTTTCCTATCTTGTTGCAGTCTTTCAGCCAGATGATGTGTCTGCCAAGGTGTACATAGAGGGAGCTGGTACAGTTCCAGAAGCGAGCTTGTGCTATTGAATTCTGTCAGCCCTGCAGCTTCACTCAGACAAAAATGTTACGGAAGTCAATAAGCTTGCAAGGACTTGCAAAAGCTGTGTGATTTGTTGTTTCGTTTGGTTTTCTTGAAGGATGAGGCAGATCTTAGAGCAATACTCACATGGGACCAGCATTGATTATTTTGATTTTTCAAGGAATTATAGAAAAAATATATCATGTACAGAAATTAATTCTTACATCCGTCACAGCTGGTCTTATTTTTAGATTTTTAAGGTGCACACTTATAACTTAACATAGCTGGAAGATTTTTCCTTGAGTTGGTGTACATAGGCTCAGACCCTTGACATCCAAGAATCAAGAGGAAGACATAGTTGAAAGAGAATTAAGCATGCATATTTTTCTTCCTGTAGGTAAATTATTTTTTTTTTACTGGGCTTTCTCTTCTGTGCAAATTTTCACTGCTGTGTGGTTTTTAGTTGTTAATGACAGGATCCCCAGACATCAGAAAAACAAAACCTGTCAATTTGCATTTGCATTTCAGTTCTCTCAGTTGTCAGTGTAAGCTGAGTCTAATCTAGATTTTACTATGGCAGACTAATACCCCTGAAACCAACTGACCACCCAGAATCCCTTACAAGAACAATGCACTCATTAAAGATTGTTAATAGTCCAAAACAGCAGTTGCTTTCCAGGTCAAGGTTACCAGAGGCTAAATTGTTTGAAGTTTGATTCCATGTAGCCTAAGAGCAGGAAAAGTCTATAATTAGGTCTGTTTAGGTCACTGTCCTTTTGGCATCATGCATACAGTATGATAACTTGGAGTCCTAACTGAAGTGAAGGCTTTGTCAGCTCAGTTTAGGTAAGTGTTTGCAGGATGAGCTTTGTAGTTAAAACTGAAATGGTAGTTCCAGTCTAATCTTCTTCTTAGATGCATAACTTGTTCCAAATTCTTTGATTTTGCCTGAGTTATGCCTGCCTCTGTCTCATCTTTGACGATTTATGTTTTCTATGTTACATTACTGCCATGGTCTAGAAATCCCCACTCCTGTGCAATCTGTTGTTCCTGTACAGTTCTTTTTGTTTTCATTGAGGATTGGCATCTCGATGAGTTTTATTAGATCCCAATTCTGTTCGTTCTGCAACTATTTCTAAGGTAAATGTAACGGTTTATCAGTGTTGATGTTTACCAGGTGTGGAGGTGTCCCTACACTGACATGTGATTGCATATGAGCACTTACTGGTTTGCATTACATCTCATAATTTGTAGTGTTGAAGGGCAGGGTCAAAGTGTAGGGGACACTCTGGGCTGGAATAGTGGCATTTCATAGCCGTTTAACACTGACAAAAATAACCACATGGGATGTTTTTCCTTTAGTAATGTGAAAAGTACCTGCCTCAGTTATGTCTCTGCATCTTCAGTGACACCAGAGCATTCATAATACATGTCACCAAGTCCTGAATTTGTGAGGCAGTTTAGATTTTTTCTTACATGTGATTTTTGCCAGTACAGTTAAAATATACTTGTAGTGAGACCTTTGATCTCCAAGATACAAACCACATTTGTTTTGCTCTCCAAGTGTTCATTTAAAATGGACAGCTCATATACTATGATTTCTTCTTGAACAATAAAGAGTAGCAGTGTAGTTCCTAACAGACCTCCTATTCATTCATCCTCCACAAAGTATTTTAAATAGATAATTAACACTGGGTAATTAGAAGCATCTTTAGTCTATGTAACTGTACAGCCTATAATTTTTCGTAGTAATGTGATTCATTTTATCTAAAGTTGTTCAACACATATCTTTGTAACAATTTAATTTGCATGCCTAGTTGATACCACCTTTCCTCAGTTGCCTTCATTTTGTGAGGTGCTGAATTAGTCACAAGGCTAAACAGGTGGATTCAGGCAGAATCACAGCTTTATTTGAGCACCCTTTGCTCACTGAAATACTCTGTAGGACTTAGAAAACACATTACCCTTAGGGCTAAACCTCCAGTGCAGCAACACAGCCTTCAATTTATGGATAGCACACCAAAAGGGAGCGATTCCATGGTCATTACTTCCTAGCAAAAGGAAGCAAACGTCCATGAAGACAGAGGGATCTGTTAGTCATGTGTGTCTTTTTCCACAGCTTTACAGAAAGCACAGAATATTGACACTTCTCCCCATCATGGGCTTCTGTACATTCTTTGAAAAAAAGAAATATCTCTCACTATGCTTCTTAAGCCATGGTAGTTTTATTGCCAGGGTGCTGCATGAATCTAAAACAGAGTGCGGGTTTGGTTCAGCAGAACTGACTTCTAAATAATGAGCAGCCACTGTATTGTAATGTGTTACATGAAAACAAAAAAAGGCAGTTAGATAATTTTAATTAAAAAGAAAAGATTTTATAAGTAAGTTATTTAGCACCCATTTTCTGATAAAATTGTAAGCTGAGTGCAGAAAAGAAAGTAGTTCATATGTTAGCATATTTACATTGTTCCTGTCTTAATGTTTTAACAGAAATATTCTTAGTAAGAATGTATTTCCTAAGTGAACATCAGTTTTGTTAACAATTCTAATTCAAGTCACGTAGAACAATGGGCTATATTCTGTATTTAGCCTTGCGTGAGGCTCCAGCAGAGAATAAAGTGGACAAAAGTATTTTCGTGCTGTCTCTGTGCTGTCTGAACTCTGGGTTGATTTGGTCTGCTTGCTCAGGCCCACAAAGTTCAAGGGTTTGCAGTCATAACTGTATAAAATTCAGAATCCATGTAAGAAAAAATAAAACTCAGCAGAGCTTGGCACCAATTTAAAATGCTTTCGTGATGGGGTCAAAAATCACTTTTGGTTATATTTTTGATAAGTCGTTGAGGTGAACTCTGTTGTGCAGAAGAGAAAAGACCATTCATGCATGGGAAAACAAAATTGTTTCAGCCATGACTCTCCAAAAATGTCTTATAATCTCTGCCAGCTCCTGGCGTGTGAGATGACTCCTCATGCCTTGGACACTCGTGGATCGCTTCAGTAAACCTTATTCTTTCTGGCTTTACTCAATTTTTCTGTCTTAGGATAGATCATAGTAGATAAATGTTGTGGCATTTCTTTGTCTAGTGGTCATTTTCTCTCTGCTTTAGGAAATGCGTGAATTTGGGTTTCTCTTTCGTTAGACCATATAGTGAAGCAATTGTATCCTTCTTAAGTATCGTAGTTATATCTTCTAAGTTCTCCTGCCACATTAGTTTGCACACACACGTTTCTTTCCGTGTTCTTTCTAATCTACCAGAATCTGAAGGACCAAAAACTTGGAAGTATCAGTCAAGAAGCTGTTGAGGAGGATTGAGAGGAACATTAGCCAAGAAATTAGCCAGGCTCCCAGTGACAAGGAAGAGGCTGAAATACCAGCCTGCAATACATAGTGGGAGAGAGACATCTCCCTTGGCGATTTTAAATGTTTGCAGGGAGGAAAGATTGTTTTGTGTTTATTTGTCATCTCCAAGAGTCTCTTGGCAACTAGATTATTTTCTTTTGATTTCTAACAGCTTGTGACTATTCTGACAAAACTGGAGACATAATTAAAAATAACAGCTAAGGTTCTTTTTTATAGTGCGTTTCATCCACAAGAAAGGGTCATGGACTGTAAGCCCTAAAGCTGCCTGTGAAGAGTTTTACAAGAAATTTGTGGCATGGACAAGAAACAGGATCAGTACATAATTTCTTTTGCTTTCTCTTCCTTTTGGGAAGGGATGTGCGAAATTCTCAGCTGATAGAGGTACAACAAAAGGGGAGCATGGTTAACAAAAAGGTAAATGTAAATAGCTGAAACAGGCATTTTTCCCAACCCAGGTTGTGCAGGTTTGCTAAATCAGAGGACTGGGTTTATAGGAGGTCTATGATGTAGAGAGAATTTAGTAGAACTTTCTTACTGTCAAGTACTGATAGAGTCCAAAACAAATTTAAACCATGTTTTGGGGCAACATCACTCCCACCAAAATAAACCAAACTCACAATACAACACATCTGAATGGCATTGTGACTTGTACGTGCATGGCTGTCAACAGATTTGAGTCAAACTTCGTTCTCAGTTACCCAGCTGCACTTGGAGATTCATCGCTGCTTTGGTATACACACTTCTGGACCTTTTCCTGCTGTCAGTCTCTCCTAGTTCCAGAAGTGTGCAGCATGATTGCCTTTTGCTGTCAGGAGACTTCAGGTCGTGGATGTGTGGTAGTTTTTAGTGACTGAATCGTCACTGATCAGCTGACTGCTTTCTGATCCTTTCATTGATATTGCAGCCCACTGCACACAGCATCATGCCCACATGACAGATCTGGAACAGAGCTGGCTTCCCTGCTATCAATAACTGGTTCATCACGGTGCTTCAGCGAACTGCCAAGCTCTCCAGTAGTAATGGGATAAATATAACTAACTGAAGGAACAACACGAGTTCAAGCAGCGACTTTGTCTTGCCATTTCAGCTTTACGCTTGGGAAAAGGAATGACTGTTCTGAACAAGTATCGCAGCAGTTGCTGATATTAGCCTGAGCTGTTGATGTTGACAAGGTTTCCAAAGCAGACTTACAACGTCCCAGTGGATTCATGTTTTATATACGTCAGCTTGTAAATGGTTGGAACTTCCTTTTGACTTTACAAGGGGTCAGCAGTAAATAAGCTACATAAGCCAAATTCTCTCTTGTAATTGATGCAATTGACTTTTCAGATGGTCTGGCCAAAACCCCACATTTAATCCTTTCAGTGCTAGGTTTTGAGATTTATTTTAGTGGAACAGCTTTCTCTGGTTTGTCCTGAATTTATATTGATGTAAACGTACAAAGGATCCACAATCAGATTCCTGACAGTGACCATCAAAGAACTTAGTGCTGCTAAAGAAGGGCTGCATACTCCTCTCATCTACACTGTTGTAAATCCAAAGCAATACTGACAAATCAAAATAATTTAGTTTGACAGGAATATGTGATATTATATATGAATATATACAGCCTTCAGCACCCACTGTGGTATCTGTGCTAGCAAAGAGTCCACCTGTATTGATGTGACATTAAAGTAAAAAAATGGCGCAATATTTTTTTTGAGGGGGGGGAGATCAACAATCAAAAAACCTAGTTCTAACAAAACACAGGAAACATGCTAAGCCAAGGCAGGTGATCTAGGGTAGATTCCAGTCTATCTTGTCATTGTACACCTTGAGCAATTCTTCTGACTTCACTAGTGAAACTGAGAGCAAAATGTGTCCACTGTATCTTTAAGAGACCAGCAGCATTAGGACAGCAAATTAGCCTTAATGTGTGTTAGTAGTACATCTGCAGCCTATATGTCAAATGAATCCGGCTTTGTAACATACATCCTCAGAGTGTGGCTGCAGATCATACCAGTGTATCTATGCCTCTTATTATTCATTCAAGGATGACACCTTCTCTGTTACTCTTGCTACAGTTGTGCATTAATCTGCTTTGCAGTTTTATGTCAAATACTTTTTTGAAATCCAAGTAGATTATGTCCTTTAACCACTTTGTGCAGTCTGTGTTCCTTGTGATCTCATCTCTTATTAATATCTTTAGGATCTTGCCTAAGGTCCTTGGTCTTGCCACCAAGGTCAAACTGGTCTATAATTTCCTAGCTCCACCCCAGGCCTTTTTAAAGAGGGTTATGTTTGTGTAACTGTGATCCTGCAGTAGCTGCCTCCTTTTCAGAAGGCTATGAAGAATCTTTCACCTGGTCTGTATGGTTTTGAGTTCTAAAGCTTTCTAGAAATCCTGAAAATGTTACTTTGTTTTAGTTGCTCTAGTTTGCCCCAGTTGTGTTAAAAGTGTACGTTTGGAATCAGGCTGCTAGAATCTGTCCATGTCTGGCATCACCTCGTCCTCTTCCCACACAGAAAGTAGCTCACTTCAGTTTTCATTTATCTCTATAGTGTAAGGTTTCTAATCTTACATAAAAAAGACTTCATCTTTTTTTTATATTAACTTTTATGAAAATAGTGATTCTTTTTGCCATCAAAGTGTGGGCAGCATACAGGATAGCTTGGGCTATACAGATGTTCTTGATCAGATTTTACTAATCATGGGTGGAAATCCGAAGCAATTCCTAGGAAAGCAGTAAAAATTTATACTAATCCAGTGAGATCAAAATCATACTTATGTCTGGTTCTCATTGTATCCTGTTTTCTCTGTATATACCCATCAGGTTAGAAAGAAGTTTGTTAGTGGCAGGACCATTTTATTTTGTGACCTTGAAAACATCAAAGCATAGCAATGGAACTTAATAAGTACAATCCAAGAGAAATAACAGTACAGTAAAGAACGATACACAGATTACAGGCTCAAGTTGGTCATGATGAAGAAAAGTCATTAGACAAATAATGTTTTAGTACATGCCGTAGGTAAAGACGGTCCAGACTGAAGTAATTACATTTGCACGAATGGAAATGATCTCTAGAAAGTTAACTAAATAAATAGCATCCTCACCAGTGGCTTCAATGGAAATGCAAATAGGCAAAAAGATGTATCAGGGGCAAAGAACATACCTGTCATAAATAGAACTGATGATTTTGGTTCGGCTTGGCTGCAACGATGAGTCTTGGAAAGAAATTTTGACTTTGTATTGTCAAGCGTATATGTGACATGAGGATAAACAGGAGATGTCTCTGGAAATTCTAGTTGAGAGTCTTTTGAGAGAACTCAGAATACATTAAAAAATAATGGGAATGTTTTACTTTTTTCGAAGGCAAACCTCATGCGGTTTTAAGCTTTCCTACCTTGGTAATTTACATCAGTGATATGACTTGGTTTTGATTTGGATTCTCTATCTGAGAGAGATTGCAGGTTCATTTTGAATGCAAGGTAGTGCATATAAGGGCATAGAACATGCCACTTACATGGTGTCAGCATTCTCAGCATGTAGCATAGCTTCAAAGGCATGTCACAAATTAAGATCATGTTTAATGTACTGTTGTCTTTGCTGATGCTTATGAAATTTGCCACTAGTGTTGCAGGTTGTTAATTTGTTTTTAGATCCCAGCCCCTTCATGAGAGACTATACATACATGGCTTGGTCAAGGGTACAGCATAATTGGCCTTTGGGAAAAAAAAGTGGGTTTTTACCAGCAGTGTGGCATGGGAGGGTGTACCACTAGTGTTCTCAGTTCTTCTAGTGAGAGGGAGAGGTTTGGGCTGGAGTGGGTACCTTCAGTGGATCAACACTTTGGTGCATCGCTGGTATCACAGACAAGAGCATGGCTTCTGCACACATGCGGTTGTTTCGCAAGAGCAAGGATTTCAAAGCAGGAGCAAGATCCATCTGATGAGGTGCGGCAAGAGTACCTCTGGCAGGCCTCAAACCTAGCGAGCGGAGCTTGAAACTACATAAGCTGGGGGAAGTTTATCATAACCTATAGAGAACTGAAGGCACAGGGAGCAGTAGGGAAGTGTCAGCAGGACAGGGAGTGTCTTGTACTTCTTTCTGTGTGAACACAGCGTGATGGGGTCCCTTTCAAGTGCTTGTACACAAACACATGCTGCAGAGGAAACAAAGGAAAAATGAGAAACCTGTGCACAGTTGCAGAGCTGTGCTTTTGTTGGGACATATGTGGTGAGATACCTTATATGACCGGAATGAATGCATATGTGGGTATGGGCTCTTTGGGAAAGACGAGCTGGGAAGGCAGTCAGAAAGGCTTGTGTTCTGTGCAAAAGGGTGGCTGGGTGATGAACCAGTTGAGAGCTTGTGGGTAACGGTGAGAGGACATTTTCACTGTGGGGATGGGCAAACACTGGAACAGGTGACCAGAAGGGTGGTGCGACCTCCATCAGGTAGGTACTCAAGACGCTACTGGGCACAACAACGTTTTTTGGTCCTGCTTCAAGCAGGGTCTTGGCCCAGGATGACCTCCAGAGAGATAGCCCAGTGTAAGTTTTTCTGTGATTAAGTGGAGAGCAAGCATGCAGTGTTTAACCCCTGTGGTACCCCTATGTTTAAAGTAGTTTCAGAGAGACCACACACTTATTTATGCTGAAGTATGAATAAGAAATGTGCCAAAGCTGAAGCCTAAAACTCCTTCTCTCATTTTCTCTTAAGAGTAGGTTTTTTTCCCCCTTTTCTCTCCTGTACACGGATACAAATGATCAAGTGAGAGAGAGAGAGAAAGAGAGAGAACATAAATAGCAGCCTTTGCTTGGGGAGCAGAAAGAGGGGGTTAAATTCTTCACCTTGACCTGGCACAACATAATAAAAACGATGAATTCCTGGAGCTGTTCTAGCATCGCATCCAGCAGAGGGCAGGAGAAACTGCAGGACAGGCTGGTTTGTTACTTTTCATTTTATACTAAGGAAGGTCTACAACAGAGAAGTGGCCTGGACTTTACAAATGCTTCTAAACAGAACAGGTAAAAGCCAGATTAATGCCTGATGTTAATAATCTTGAAGTGGTCTAGCCCAACTCTGAGCACAACAATTTTCAGCAAAGCAGGACAATTTAAATTACCTGTTGGTGAGAAGAGCTATTCTGAATATGAGCATTAGCAGTGAGGATATGAGGCTATGCTAATATAATGCTAATTAGGTCAAGAATAGGAATTTTCATTGTAATGACTGAACGAAATATTGTGGGGTAGGAAGGAAAAACAGACTTGAGGAAATTAATGTTTGGTAGCATGGAATTTTGTATGAATGCTTTCAAATAACGAGGAGAAAAATATATTGCAGTTTTCAACATGGGCACAGAGGTTTCTAGTGCATTTTATTCAAATAACACCTCATGGAAAATAAAAGGATTACTCCTTAATTTACAGCGATATTCCAACACTAATGCATTTTCAGAGATTTTATCCACAGTAATAAGTGAGTGACATTCAGAAACAATAAAAAGATAGAATTAACATGGAATACAGAGAAGCTTGTCAGCATAATGATCTCTGTGAATGTCTACTGTCTCATATAGCAGGACTGAAATTAGTGGCAACAGTTTTTATCTGTAGATGACACCTACATGAATTAAGTTGGGAGTAGCAAGTGAGTATAAATAAATTATGCCTTTTTCTTGCTACTTATCAGAGTTATTAACAGTATTTTGAAGTGCCTGATATAATTGCCAGAACGCAAATAAATCTGTAAAGGTTACTCTGGAATAAACCCTAGACATATTTCTGTGAGTAAAATTTTGTTATCATGCCAAAGAAGGACCCTTGCAGAGAGGGGTTTTAAAGGGATGGCAACAGGAATAGAGTTCACCTGCTGTAGATCTGTGGACTTGCACAGTAATTTGGACATCTGATTTATCCAGTTATAGGAAATTCACACAAATTCTCACCCAAATGTCATCTACTTTGCCATCCAAAGAACTTACTGTTTACAATAGATACAGGCAGAGTCCTGGTAATGGCACAGAAGCCTATTCAAGCAGCTCTAAAGATGTGGAAACCAGTCAGTTGAAATCATTCAAACAGCCTACTCTTCACTTCTTCCCCTGAGCAAAACCACAAATGAGAGCAGAAGGATTAAAAATCAACAGACCCTTCCTCTGAGATGAAAAAGCTGTGTTTGCAGATTTCCAATCCATACGGTTTCAGGAATGTGCAGTTCACTTGTGGTTCAGCTGACCTTGCTGCTTTTGTATACCACATCCAGCATTGTAAAGCCTGGATGCTCTTTGTGTGGGATCAGGCAGGTGAATTCACCCTTCCATCAAAGGCAGCTCCACAGTGATCTCCCAAACTAAGAAAAATGCTGAGTCTTGTGCAAGAAGCAAGGATTAGATAAAAAAAACCCACTTAAGGCATCCCAGCCATAGGGTTTCTTTGGATTTTTATTTTTATTTTTTTTTTAATATCTATTAAGAATAAACAATGGGTGGGCTTGAGGCAGAAGTGAAGTCCATCTAAACCAAATTTATAAGAAACTGGGTTTCCACAAGAAATGCTGTTCATTCTTACAGCTGTCCGGATCCTCTGAATTTAGCAGGAGGGAGATTGCTGTGTGCAGGATTTTGCTTCTGATTGCTGAGTTTGGTGGGAGCTACTTGATCGTTGACCTTGTTACTCAGAAAAGCAAGATCCACTTTGAAGATGCTGCCAATAAACAGTTAATTCACTTGGCTGAAAGTCTTTTCACCTCACTCAGTGGTACATCACACTGCTTTGAATATTCATTCCCTTCGTTTTCAGCCCTGAGTAAATGAATACATCAGTTTTACTCTCTGTAATTCATGTAATTACCTTTGTCATTTGCATACGATTTAAGCTGATAAAAGGATTGAAGAGAGGAGAGGGATTTTTGTTCTTAAAGTTTTAGTGACAAAAGTAAAACATTTCGATAAAAGAAAACAAACGTTCTTTGTCACACTGGAGGGCAGCTGCTACAGTACTTGTCATTGGATGCTTGCAAGCAGAGCATAGCAAGCAGGATGGCTTCAGTGTTGCCACAGGTGGCACAAATAGAAGAATATAGAATTATTTTTTCTCTTGAAGACAGAGAACACAAATTAGTTCGAAGCTGATTATGCTTTATTTTTTTTCTCAAGAGGGTCTGAAAGATAAATAGAAAGCCGGCTTTGGGAGGAAGCATTTGTTGCATAATTGCGGATGATGAGACTGAAGTGGTAGATATTGGTAAAGCATCTGTTTTACAAATGTTTTACATTGGACTAGTGCCTTTTGTATTGGATTGCAAAATCAGTATGCTGATTTTGCATACTTCTAGGTCCATACTTCTAGGTTTTGTATCATTTTAGCTATAATTATTATTATTATAAAAACTGAAATAGCCAACCTAGGTAGCCTCCATATAGTACTGTTACAAATTAATAATGGTGATTAGATTAGCATAAACAATTTCTCATGGAAGAATATTGCGAATTCAGTGCAGCTAAACTAATACAAATTTCCTGCATTGAAAAAAACCCTTGAAAAATGCAAGGAGGTCCCTGAAGCAGCAGAATCTTCAATCCTTTCACAGTCCATACCAGGGACCACTTTTTTACTGGCATTCCTCACTCTATATTTTGTCTGCATTTCCTCAACTTGCCATGAAACCTGTTGGCTTCACTGACCCAAGTAGTCTTGACAAAGAATCCAGTATGCAATTTGCATTGTCCAGGTCTTAGACATAATAAAGCTGTTTGTGAAATGGTAAACATTTGTGCTGACCCTCTCAGCATCTTTCATCAAAATCATTTGATGGTCCGTAGTCAGACACATGCAGAAGGCTAAACTTTAGGTCATCAGTGATGCTGATACAGGTGGCATAAGGCAAAGAAGAGTGGGAACAGGGATGAAACAGAGAGCTAATGAAAAGAAGTGAGAACGAAGAAGAGGAACAACTACTGAGGTGAGTTCATTTTGGTGAATTAAGGTAATTCTACCAAAAGCAGTAAGCCTATATCATACATCAGAGATGTGAATTTATTAACTTTTCTGCCTAGACTTAAATACTTAAAATTGAATATATACTGAATCCAATACATATCTAATGTATTCCTATCACTGCCTGATGTTTCTTGAACAACTAAAATATCACAGTCATTTAGTCTGTGATATCAGCATTATTGTCAGACTAAAGCTAAAACAGAGCACTGCACCAGCTACTAGAAAGAGAATTAACTCTATCCCAGATGAAACTAAGACAGTATTTTAAAAGTGAATACTGCTCATGAGAGAAGAGTGGGCAGGTTCTTTTTTTCTGTAATATCTATTCGCTGCTTCCAACATAGGCATATATTGCCATTGATCCTCTGGTTCTGAGCTCGCTAGGTAGGGTAATACCAGCAAGTTAAGCCACAAGACTAACAGGCACAAATTATGCAGCTGCTTGTAAGTTCTCCAACTGGAAAGTTTTCTAGAGGTGTTCTATGAAATTACATTGTCTCCCTCTAGTGACTGCTTGTGTCTCTTACCTCAGGTTTCAGATGAAATATTCAAGGATTGGACATCTTTTACATTTTGTATTGCTATCAAACCTAAAGCCTGAATTTGCACAGATAACATCATTATATTGGCACATCAGACAGTCATTTAGTCTGTAACATCAGGACATTTTGTTTAAAAATGCAAGTTTAGCACATAATTATGCTTTTTTAATTCTTAACAAACAGCGGATTTGATGCAATAGAAGATAAGTATGCAATATAAATTTCAATGTGGACTGAACAAATTTAAGTAAACGACTGTGAATTACATTCCTGCTTGCTGAAATATACAGTTGAGAAAGTTTTGTTTAGTAGATTGTAGGATAGAAAATAGAATGGCTAGGAAAAATAATTTTCCACTCTGTTGCTCAGTCTGGAAATATCAAAACCAATGTAATATAAAGAGTAGGTCATATGCAACCCTAAGAACGTCACCATTAATACTTCACAGTTTTGATTTTGGCAGATGTAATAATTTTCTTTCTTGTAAGCCAAATAAACATGCTCCTGATCCAAACAGGTGAAAGCGGGAAAGTACAGCATCTTTTTGATGGTGACAGACATGGAGGTTTGTTTCAAAGACAGGAGAAAGTACGCTGTATCAGGGCTAAGTTTAGAACTTGAAGATACTGAGGTAAAGGCTTTTTTGTTCTCCAGTGTCCACTGTGGCAGGTGCTATGTATGTATCCGGTTAATGGGAAGTTAGTGGAAAGTAGGCGGTTTACACAGGCTCGATATAGAATCAGTGTGCGGTTTGCTATCAAGATCCCACAAAGACAGAATAATGACATGGTGTTTATCTGGCTTGTGTGGATGAACTTGTGGATGAATGCAAGGAATTGTGGATGAAAGCGAAGAATTGTGGGTGAAAATAAGGAAATGAAAGGGGAGCAGGCCCTCAGGTATGCTCCTGTGTTAAAAAGACAACTCTGAGGGTGCTCCAGCCTTGTAGCAGCAGTCAGAGCAGAGAAGATGCACAGCTATAGCCTCAGTAACATAGTGAACGTTGTGCTGGTAACTCTCTGTATGTTTACAAATTTTTAACCTGTGCTCAGCACTCAAAACCTACGTAACTCTGATGAGCAGAAGCAATGTGCAGTGTTTATAAGCTGACCTTTTTGAGTTCAAGTGTGTGCAAAAACAAATTAGAAAATGAAGAACATGGCAGGGAGCACTGGGTTATCCAGTCGTGTGGTGGTGTGAGCTCCGCTGAGATTAGTTCAGTGTATTGGAAAAGGAGAAAAGTAAATGTCAGATCTTGAGAAAGAATATCCTCACCTTATCTTTAGAAAGTTCCTTTAAGCGGAAGCAGTCATGAACCAAAAGGCATTAGAATCAATGGATAGTCCAGTTTTCTGAGGTCTCATTGACCAAATCCTCCTCTCAGTTGCAGTGGCCATAAGCTTGCAATGACTCTCAGCACCAGCTATGTGCTGTAGACCTGAAAACAGAGTTCAGATGATTCCTTTAGCTCCTTTTAGAGCTTTTATACTATGTTTTAAGAAGCATATGGATCTTGACTCACGAAAACGAAAGAAATAAAACAAGAAGTAATTTGGCCTGTGTTAACTAATACCATCTTCATTTTACCCTTTTTTGGTTCTTTTTTCCATTTGGCTGTCTTGCACATGGATTCATCTGAAAGCTGTATGAGAAGGCAGTTTTGCCTTCCTTTATTAGACCGGTGCTTGTGCTACTTATTTTGCAGTACGTGTCAGTACAATGCAGCATTGCATACATCATCCTGCTTCCTTCTGCCATGCAAGTGCTTCTGACTGAATGTGTTCAAAACTGGTGGCATGCAATGACATTTTTCAGACACTTTCAATGAAGATGTGGAAAACTACATGTATCTTTTCTTTCAGAACAAGATTAAGAAAAAAAAAGCTAACACAGAACAGCACTTTTTCTTCAAGCTTCTGATTTATCTATGTTAGCAGTTCAAAGTAAATGCAATTTACCTTTCTAGCATATATCCAAATCTGAGCTTTCAGAGGCAGAGTAGTACTTTTGCACCAGTTTGTGGAAACTCAGTTCTGCAAAACGTCTAAACTATCAGGATTAAGGCCAAAGCAAGTTGCTACGTAGACACTGAACTGTAGGATCTAAGTGTTTTTAGCCATGTCTGCTGAACCCCATGTCATGGGTGGAGGTCCAAACAGGATGCATTCTCCTTGGCCATGGATCCATGTGGTCATTTCTCAGGTTCCCCAGTTCAGGCATATCAACTGTGAGCGAGAACTAATGATAATTTGCTCTCTCACAGCAGTTTCACATGGAAAGTCCTTTGCCAAAAGGTAGCATTGCCACAGTTTCGCAGATGAGAAACCAGCTAGGGCAGAGACAGACCAGTGAGTGTATGGTCTGGGTTTCCTGAGCCAAACAAGGGAATCTCTCTCCAGTCCTGGTGTGTTGGCTATGTTTTTGATATGAAAAGATGCTGACAGTGCCTTTTTGTGCTACATAGGGTCTTATGTGCACCCCTGAAAAGCTTCACATCTGCTCATCTGTAATTTAAGCAGTCTCTTGACAGAAGCCAGAGGGCCAGACTCTGAAAAGCTATATAAGTCAGTGCTGTCCAGCTGCCTTGACCTGCTGGACTCCATCAGTATGCTGGATTGGATCCCGAGCAAGAATTTTTCTTTTTAATCAGGAATCATGTAAGAAGTTGCAGAGTTCAATCCCTCTTCCCTGACACATTGTCTCTCAGTTTGGTGATCTGTGCTGTAGCACATTTTCCCACCAGCTAAAGCGGTATACAAGACAAGGCGTAATCCCTCTGCAAGCACTTCCAAAGTCTACATGTTCCCCAACCTCTCTTCAGTGTTAATTTTCCTGACATTTTAAATGGTGTTTCTGACGCTATGTGAAAAATAGTTTCTCCCCAACAAAAGAAAATCTGATAGTCGCAGCACCAGGTTGAAGTGCCCATGATGTGATGATCATGGATGTGCTACTGCACCTCCCTCTGCTGCCACTTCTCCTTTTGTGGAAAAGGGGGACTATGATACTGACCTTAGTTATGAAGTACTTCCATCTGGCAATGTTAAATGCTATAAAAGAATGAGACATTATAAATTTAAGAAAGAAAGCATTTTACCTTGGCATACCAAGGTCTTAAGCTTCCCTGTGTCCTAATTTGGAGCTGGCAACCTGAATGGTTGATCCAGGCTCTTTGGAGCTCATAGTTAATTACGAGGTAGATTAGAGGTTCTGCTGAGACAGGTTGTCACTTCCAATATACAGAGACTTAATTCTGCACAGACAAACCTCAGTCTTTACTAGCACGGAAGTCTTCCTCATGTGTAGCAAGAAATCAAAAACCTTAGACTTTTCTCTCTGATAATAGGGTTATCAGAATAACATCAGATTTCCCTTCCTAAGAGCACCTCCACCGATGATTAATATTTAATTTCCCAGTACCTTCTGTTCAGCTAGAACAAGAATCATGAAGTTGGTTTTCAGAATGCCATTTCAGCATCCCATTTCAGAATACCAGCCTCAAAAGCACATGTGACACTTCTCAGCTCCCACACTCTGCAGAGAATCCAGGCTGCCCCCTTTGCCAGCAGGTCTGATTTAAAAAAGTGCTTGTCCAGAACTGAGTCAAGAGGGCACCTTGCCAAAATGGTGAGAAACATCCCATTGGCAGAGATCTGTAGGATTTCAGTGGTAGAAATGGTGGTGATGGCAGTAAGTAAAATTGCTCAGCATTTTCAGGCATGCTTCTTTCAAGTGCCCCTCTCTCAGGCGCTTTGTCCCATCTTTTCCCTGGCTGCCTGCAAGTCGGGGTCCTCATCATTTGTGTTTCCAATGAGTGACCTTTGCTTTCACCTTAATCCCCAAGTGGCAGCAGAGGCATCACGGGCACTGCTTGGCAGATGGAGGGAGGACAATTGCTGGAGCATTTCTTGCACCTCTCTGGCTTTGGGTAGCCAGAAGAAGCCACCAAGCCATAACTGGCTTAGTCCCTGTCACTCGGTGGGAAAGCATGGTCAGTTTCTTGCTAAGGACAATAAGTAGGTAAGCAGCAAAGCTGCTAGGTGCTGAGATTGATCTATAATGTTTGGAAAATTCACTGTTCACCCCCTAATGAATCTTTACCAACTATAAACAAACAAACTGCTTTTTTAATGCTCATCACTTACAACACTTGAGTGGATAGATTTTCCTGCAGTGATCAGGACACGCTGCTGACACCAGCATGACCCTCTCTGTCATACTGTATTTTTTCACTACCAACACTTTCCGTTAATTCCTTGGAACAGCTGGATGACTGTGACTTGAACTTAAAATCAACAAGAGACAACCCAAAGCAAGCCTCCAGCCTGGAAAATCTTGATGCAAATGTTAAAGCTTAATCATGAGCGTCTGAAAACAAGACATTTAAGTGTGGTGACATTAGCTACAGTAAGGACTACCAGGCACAATGATGATATTGGGTTTCAGTGCCCAATTCATACTAAAAAAATGGCAATTGCAATGAACTTGTACTAAAAAAATCAATTGGGCTATTCATTACAGCACTAGGGAAAACAGCTGGGGCAGAATCAAACGGGAAAGACCAAAGCAGGATGTTAAGCCTGACAGCTTAGTACTGTTTCTTGGTTTTCGGATCCCTGCTAGGGGATATTTTCACAGAGAAGAGTTTCCTTTGAAAAAATGTAGTAAAAATGGAGGACAAATGGAGTTGACCATTTTGTATCAGGGAGTGTGTTCCTGGATATGTAAGCTAAACCAGATGTGGATAACTGGTTTGAAAGACCTTGGGCCAAAACTGTTGGTTTTCTCTCTTTCTTTCATACCAACCCACATTTAAAAAGGCAATACTTGGTTTATCACTATTCAAATGTTTAAAATTCAGTGCTTTTCAATGCACAGGATTTGAAGAATAACTCAATACCACCAGAACAAGAGTATTTTCAGTTTCTCTCTGTAATACATAGCATTTATTTCTAGTTTTAAAAATGTCAGTGTAGATCTTAGAGTCAGTGTGTTCTCACATGCGAAAAAACTGTTTCTGTTTCCCTCTAGTTCCCAGTAGCCCCTTAAGGCTAGATTTGCAAAGTAAAGGGTAGTTAAGATTATGCCCTGAATATCCAATGTCAGAGGGACACTGCTGACTGTGCACACTTGACCTCCTCAAACTCCTTGTTCCTTGTAGTCATCTATGAACAGGAGGGCAGAGCTGGCACCATGGGTTTGCAAGTGGGCTGAGGTAAGATTGCTCCTCCATCTGGCCCAGTGTCACTCACAAAAGCATAGTAAAGCACCAGAGGATATTTTGCTTTCCATCACTGAGATTTCCTTTGTTGGAGACCCTCCTTGGGCATTTTGCATGGTTGGGACAGCATGACCTGGGGCGAATAAAATAATTTGCTTTCTAGGCAGAGAGATAAAAAACTGCTTCAATAATAATTTTTAAACATTCTTGGCTCCATGCATTTTGGTTTGGTACATCCATTTTGTGGCTTCAGGGTGGTAGTACCCAAAACATCTGAAACAGATAACCGTGACAGTGTGAGGGAGCAAGGCACTTTGACGCTACATGGTGCTTGGCTAACATTGAGATGAGACCACCATATACATACTTGGAAAGAGTATATAAAAGTTTTATCAGCAGTAACTTGAGATGAACCTGTATGCTGTATTTCTCTTGGTGTGCCATACCATGTGAGTGCCCATAAAAACTTTATACCCTACTATCCCCTCAAGCCTCGGATACATATTTTCAGTTAAGTGTGAGGAACTAAGTGTCCATAGTATAGCTGGAGCAAGGGTCACATTGTTATGTATTTCTAAAATGCTGATTTATTCTCTCCTGTCCAAATTCCTTTTCTGCTTTTAGCCTGACCGATGTTTACCCTACAGAGTATTTTATCTGTAATAAGTATCAGTGAGACTGGGCTTCACGGCTCTGACCTGGAATTCTTTTGCTGCACTATGGGTTATATTAGATTTGTTGTTACTGTTTTGAGCAGCAGTAATGTAGTAAAAAGCTTTGTTTGAATACACGTAGCTTTGCACAGGTTATGTCAACAGGCAAGATCATATAGTTTAGCTTCCACAAGGAAGTATTTTTGGGAATGCAGATGCAGAAGGGACCACCATCACCCCTGCAAAGTGTTCCACAGGCTGCTATTTGAGCAGTATGATTGGGGTTGCATTATACTGCAAACACCTAGGCATCGCAGGGCACAAAATGTTTGCCAGCACTTCTACTGGAGTTAAAAGCAAAATATAACCAAAGGAAGTATAATGTGGCTCAGAAAAAGAGCAGGGTATCACACTAGGTCCTTGGCATAGCAGGGGGTGGTTTAGATGGCACTGGAAACCCACAGAGGTGGGCAACTCTCCATGCTACAAAGAAAGGCAAAAAAAAAAAAAAACCTTTGTCATAGAAAAGCTTTTTCAGATTTATTGATTTATTTATCAAAATCTGTTATATTTTACCTGCATGTAAACTGATCCATGATCTGCATTTTGGGGGCAGATCTAATTTCTCAGGAAAGCTTTTACCATTGAGTGGCTGGTCCTGTTAATGTTATAACCACGAGGGGACACCTCAGAGCTGGCGTAAAAGCAGCAGGGCTGCATGGACACTGCTGAGACAAAGCATTGCCTTAATTTCAGTAAGTGCTTTCAATTGTCCTGCTTTTTACTTATGGTAACTTCGATAAATTTGGATTCAGTAGAAATTGCTTCTAGTGAATCACCTAAATTGATTAACATGAATTTTATGCTATGTTTAGTGCAAAATAGTTATTTGGCTTGTAATTAAATACAAGGTTATGATAAAAGTAATCAGGTCTTTAAGGAGGGGTCATAAAACAAAAATTGTAAGGGATGAAAGATTTTCCTTAATGCTCTGTTTTGTTAGTCCTTGAGGACAATGCTCTAGGTCATATTCTCATGCCTTCAGAGCAGTCAACTATTGTGAAACAAAGTGGCAAATTTTCATGTTTTCACAGTGTATACATGTGTAATCAATTTGGTGTTCTCTCCTGAGCTGAAAACACAGTTGTTGTATGCATCTATCTTCAGAGAAAGCAATTTCAACAAACATGAATATGCTTGTATCACATAAATGATAAATTAACACAAGTTTTATGTAAGACTTGTCCTTTGATTTTCCTTTGGCTTTTCTGTTAAAACAAGAAAACTAGAAACTTCAAAAAACAGAACAAAGGAATGTAGGTTAATTCAAGCTAGAAAGAGGACACATGATAATTCACAAAGCATGTCTGGATTTTTTTCTACCTCAGAGCTTTGAACACAGGTTTGTCACAAACCAGTTGAGCTTTTTAAGGGCTTGCAAATTCCTTCAGGCCTGAGCAAGAAATGGGTGTTGCTGGACCTCACTGGGGGAAACGCTCAGTATGAAACTTTTAATTTAGTGTAAAAGGAGGGTTTGGAGGTTTTGCTCCTCTCCCTTGAACCAATCACCAGATTGCTCTTTCAGGGGTTACATTCTACTGCCTTGCATAGAATTGTCTTGATGGCTGTATTTCCTCTGCACTCATAACACTGTTAATGTTTGCTGGGCATAAGCCCAGGGCCTGAGCCATTGCCTGCAGAGGCTAATGGGAACTCCTGGCCAGCCATACCAGCTTCTCATCAGGCTCTTGTGGCTCTGCAGCACCACCACCACAGTTGGACCTCTTAAGGGCAGGACTTCGCACTTGTTTCAGCAATGAGGATGATAATCTTTTCTAAATTTTTTTCTCGTATGAAGTGTATCATCCTCAGACAGCTAAGTATACATCAGTATGGCCTCATGTCATCTCATTTCCATAACATGCACAGAGGCTGTAATTGGATTTATTATTCAGATGTATTCAACTATTGAAAGCAAGCTAATTGGCATATCATATGCCTTGGGGATTTTTCAATGTTTTAAAGTCACAATGTATTAAATGACAAAATTAACAGCATTTGGCACATTTGTCCAATCTGAAAGTTGATTTAGAGTTGATTGGTCACAGCAACCTAGGACAAGTCAAGTAAACAGGGCCTAAATCTGCAAAGTTCATAATTGCCAAGTGATTTTATTCACAGGTTACCCCAACAATGCCAATCATTCTGCTGCTTGGAAAGCCATGTCTGTCATAACCTGTGGGTCCAGTGCTGCGCCTCCTTGTAGTGATGAGAGGTGTGATGCCAGCCCTGCGGTGCCCTCTGAGGCTGCAGTGAGCTTCACGCAATGGGGTTCATGAAGTTTTGCAGCTGCTGAGATACGTAAATACATAGAAAGAGAAATTTCAGTATTAATTTAATAATCTACAAAGAAGAGTCCAGTCAACTTCTTTCGTCACAGTCAAGAGTCTGGCTGGAGAAGATTGGGTAACCAGGCAACTTTCCTGAATGTTAGAAAAAACCTAACGCAAAATCTTTTGTCTTGATACTCTACTGCTGTATACCAAGAATCAGATGAAATCTAAGTGACTGTAGTCCCTCCTTAACTCTCCTTCCACAAGTTCCTACTCAGTGTCAAAACACTGCTTCTCTGAATAGATCAACTGTGGAGCTGCCATGTGGAAAAAGGTGGATGCCTCTGCCACGCTTTCACCTCTTCTAGTACTGTGGCTGTTCAGCTGGAGATCTTTGGTTTTCCTGCTTGAAAAAAAATCCATCATTTTGGTGCTTTAAGCATCAAGATTTGATATGCAGTTCACATATTTCTGTGTTATGCCTCCCCCAATCAGTGTGTCCTCACATACCTGCAAAAAGGGAGTCAGCAAAGTAATATTCAGCAAAGTAATATTCAGATAGATATACATGAGCATTAGGTGGGTGGCAACATTTGAATGCCTAGTGTTGAGCCACTAGTTCTGCTCACTGTGGTCACATACAGGACCCTTATCAGAAAACCAGTGTCAAGTGAAATTATACCCAGCCTTATCAAAACTGCTGTCATTTTCAAGCGGCGAGATCTGTGGCTGATTTCTGCTGGTGCCCTCTCATGAAGGGGATCACTCAGCTGGATGTGGAACAAATCAAACAGTACTAAAGATCTTTGAAAATGATAAATCTTGCACAGAAGAGCACTTACAGTCATTTGGAAGTGGGACTTACTTGACATGATTGCTTTTCAGGTTGGAATGCTTTCTTTCTAAATAAAGATTTTCTCCACATTTTAAGTTAATATAAATGGATTGTGTTTGTACAAAGACCATAATGATTTTTTTCCCTACCAAACTGCTGCTATAGCTTCTGTTGTCAGTTTGATTAGCCTGCCTGCTTGTTTGAAGTAATGTCAAAGACTTTCAGTCTTAAACATCATTATAAATAGCCTAAGAAATGCTGCGAGTGATGCGGACATAATAATGTGGACTCCTTTTTTCTCTAGATCCTTGCCTGCTTTCTTTTAAAGATTTTTTAAAATATTTAGATAAATGCTGAGCATCGAATGTTGTACTTCCATTCTTCTTTCAGCATAAATTTTCAGCACTCTGTCATCTACCCCTGTGTTTCTCAGCCTTTGTCTCCATTTTGCTTTTCCAGCTGAGACTGCTCTGTGCTTTCCTCGTGTTCAAACTCTGGGCAGTCTTCTGCAGAGCGAGGTTGGGGCTAGTCTCTGCTGTGACAGCACAGAAAGGTTTGATTTCAGTGGGGCAGAAATATTTCCTCCCCATTTATTTTACTAGGGTAAAACTCCACTCCTCCTCTTCCTGCAGGGCAACCCCCTAATGCACAAGTTATTATTCAGGGCAGTTCTGTCCTCTGAGAGGCATGTGGCTGTTTGTTTTTAAAAAACAAGAGTTTTGCTGTTTGTTCTTCAATCTGTTGCCTGTCAGCCAGGGTTCTGTACTAAACTCCATCAAAACACATCTGGGCCTGAAGGCAGGTTGTGCTCGGGGGATACTCTGGGGTGGGGAGGGAGGGTGCAGAGGTGCTACTTTGGGAAGGACTGTTTTCTCTGTGCTGTGTGTTTTAGCTGGTCAGTGCTATGAGTGTCGCTGCTGCGGTGGGAGATGTCGATAACGACAAGAGTTAGGAAGCGTTTCCCAGCTCAGCCCCGCTCAGCCCCCACCTCCTGCCCCATGCTGTGCTGCAGCCACTAAAGGAAGGAGGCTCTTGTCAATACTCACAAGCTTCATCCTGGGCTTATTGATCTGGGCTTATCCGGGAATTAGCTATGTCCATTAGGTATTCACTGTTAGCACGGGGGTTACTGTGATATTTTAGACAAAGCCATCTTTTGAGATTTACTGCTTGGCTTCTGATCATCTGAGTTCCTTTTGATGCAATGAGAAGAAAATGCAGCTTTTCAAGCTTCTTAATGACCACAGTGTTAGCTGGTTGCAGGTATTCGTGTGAGAGGCCTCTAGGCTGCCAGAGTACACGCAGATATGTAATGTCTGCAGAACAGGCTCAGTAGCAGGCCAGGCAGCTCAGTTTAGTAGGACTAAAACATTTCTCTCTGATTTTCAGTCAACACAATGAAACCATTTGAAAGTATTGTGGGTTTTGTTCCTAAGCAGTATTTTTGAAAGTATTCACTACTTCAGGAAGCAGAAAAGCTATCTTTTAATTCAAGAATCATGGGAGGGAATAAAATAAAATTAAATAAGTCTAGGACAATGAGTTTGTGATATGTCACTGAGTGAGCTAGTGACAGGCTCTCTAAGGAGAGAGCAGTCTCTTAATCAAGATGTGGAGCACCTGAAGGGTTCCTTTGCTGCAAATAGCAGCAGGGGCAGCAGGGGATAAATGGGCTCATGTGATGCTGTGTTTGCTGTAAGCACTTAGAATGGGAACTTAAAAACAAATGTTGCTTGCTTCTATAAAATTTGGTGGGGCATATACCGATGATTATTATTCCTTTCATTCAGCATATTACAATTTTTATGCCAAAGGTTCCCCAAAGCTCCTAGCTCGTTTGTCTGCCCCCTACCACATACCCAGTCACCCTGCCTCGCCTGCATGGCCACTGCCAGCAGCCAAGAAATGGCCAGCGCAGCCTCTGAAACTGGCTCTCGCCCACCCTGATGTGGCACCCGTGTTTACAGAAGGGTAAAAGGGAACAGAAGGACAACCTTTACTAAATGTGAGAAAAATTTACTAGACCCGTGAATGTGCATAAGCTGATGAACATGTCGCAGGTGAGGCAGCAGCATGTTAATTGGTGTTACCAGCCGTGAGCTCAGACCGGGATGTTGGCAGAGCCACTCTCCTGCTGCTGCACAATAACTTTGCCGTGGTTTTGCTGCCTTCTTGTCATACCCTTTCTTGGTTTTATACAAGCAAAAGTATCAGTACCCTTGTGCATCTAAGTGTTTAAGAAACATTCTTTACCTGGGGATTTGTTCACCTCGGGATTTAGTGACCATACACCCAAATGCGGTGCATAGTGACTTCCTGACCCCACTCTCTGGACATTGTCTTCAGCAAACAGCCAGGGCAGGGAAAATAATTACACACCCCTTCTTTTAAGCCAAAAATGCTCTCGGTTGGGAAATTCCAAGTGTGATACTTCAGAGAAATAAAATGCAATCAGTAATATGTGCTTCAGGGTGAATGCTATATAACCTGCAACCACTGAATGGCATTACTGATCTATAGACTGCCTCATCCTGCTTTAGCAATAGATGCCACTGGCATAGCAAAATAATGTAAACTTAGCTTCCCTAGATAAAAAGAATTTTATATGTAAAATACACTAAAAAGTCAAATTAAGAAAACATAAAACCCTAAGAGATTAATTGGGTTTAGGCTTTTATCCAAATCCTCTTACTCTTTCCCAAGACAAGGTTCAGACAAAGCAAAAGCTAAATGCAGTAATTGCTATTACAAGTTGATTTTGAAAAGTGATTGCTCTAAGGCAGGCTGCTGCATATCTCCAGAAAGAGAGGATCTTAAACATCTTGGTGTATTTATTTCCTTGCTTGCCCATAAGATTCATTCATGCTGATGTCCGAAAGCAATGCCTTCAGAGTCTGTATTGTCAGAAGTCACATGCATCTCTGCAGATATTGGTAGTATCTAATCTCACCATCAGCCTCTGGCATTCCTCAAAAGACTGCCTATACATACCAATCCATCTGATTAGACCTTCTGCATTTTAATGCTCCATTAAGGTGGTATGTGTTACTGGATACTGAATCTGTCCTGATGCTTGTGGTTGGGTATTGAATCCTTATCGATGCTTCCCACTGATGCAGGGGGTTGGGGCTGGGCAGCGAGGAGAGTCTCGGCACACGACAGTGTGTCTCACCTGGCAGACCCAGGAAAGATGGATATCCCCCATGGGCTGTTTATAGCACTTGCCACTCACAAATCTGCATCAGACCAGAATCAACTGGGTAAACACATGTCATAACTGTACCATAACACCTTCTGTTCCTTTAATTATGAATTGTGCGATACTGCTTTTAGGAACAATTACTTCACTATAGAAAACAACACTGCAGAAAACAGCAGCAATGCAGATAAGCATGATTTACTGCAACATTCCTCAGCAGTTGCAGTCAGAGGATATTTTTCAGCTGTCGTTTAGTATTTGAACATAACAAGAAGCTAGAATGGCAGACATATTGCTCAGCAATTTTTTTGCCCTGCTTCTGAGGGATTTGCTACAGGTACCACAGACGTGCTGCAATTTACTTTATCCTCTCTTTAGTTGGGTGTATGCAGGACAGCAAAAGAAGTCAGGGCAGCGTGACCTCAGGAATTGGTTCCTCTGAATGAGAGTTAATTAACTGTGAGCTCTAAAGGGAGTTTTGAAAGAAGTCTATATACAGTTACAGTAAAAGGGCATTCTGGCCATTTTGTCTTTTAAAGACAACCAGAGAGAACAGGGGAAGGAGGAGGAAAAAGGAGGAGCCCTTTAGAAACAGGAGGGGGAATAAAGACCCATCCTGATCAGGTGCCAGGGAAGCTCATCTCTTGGTGCCCATCAAAACAGATGGGCACTGAATTAGAGTTCATTCCTGCTGCTTCTGTGGACACATTAAAATATAATATTTGAGGCACTTCCCTCCTTTTGCATTCATCTGATTCTGTCACCCAACACTCCACTGTGTTCTGCTGTATGGAAATGTCACAGATTTTGTTTGTAGGTGCCCCAGTGTGTGTGCAGTGTTCAAGAAGAGCATGCTGGTCAGCAAGGGTATGGGTAACACTTTAAAACATTCAAACAAGACCACTGCCGACTGACTGTCATAAGCAAAATCTAGTAAGCTGATTGCAAAGCATAACAACGTTATTTGTGCCTCTTAGTACTTGGCTGCCATGCTGTCTTCTGTCAGGACATGGCACCTGAAAGCCTAAGCTGGTAAAACCCAAGCAGCCCCTGAGAAGCACAGTGCTGCCTCATGCTGACATGAGATATTAGTTGGTGGCCTTGAAATGGCGCTCAGTACCTTTTAGAAGCAGGCTCTGAGTGGTTCCCTGGGCATATTAAGGCCTCCTTTTTCAATTAAGAGAGTGTCGTACTGTGAGTGTGAAAAGCTAGCAGTGGCGGGGCTGCCTTTGATGCAGCTGCTGCTCCTTGTTCCTCCTCCACTCAGTCACACTCCCAGGGCAGCTTGCCTCTGGTGGGGAGGGTTGGCTTACCCACTGCTACAGAAAGGGGAAAGAATAATAAATAACTGGGTAGAGGAGAGTAAAGAAAAGCCTTCACTGGGAGTTGGTTTTGGAAGCGTGGCATATTGACAGCCCTTTCACAGCCCAACAAAATAAATAGGCTCCCAGTGGCTGCGACATTGTTCTGGGCAGCCACCTCTGCTGCATGACTGGAAACCAGTAGCACTGACTCTGGGGACTCACAGTGACAGCAGTGAGCATGGAGCTGCAGCTCATGACATGAAGAAAAGCCTGTGTGCCACAGCTCCAGAACAGGCAGCAGCAAGGTAACCAAGTGTGCTTTACAGAGCCAGGTGAGAGACAGGTCCTCAGCCATCTTCCAAAAACCCTTGCTGTACTTCTTGGGATGAAGTCAGCCCCAGCCGTTGCATCACTCCGTGCGGTGGCCCTCTTGTTTCTTGCAGCGTTTCTTTGCGATAGAGTTGCCCTTTGCTTTTGGCAAGGGGATGGTGAACCCAAAGCCAATAACAACCTAAAACAATACTGTGGTCCATAAATGGTGAAAGATAGAGGATCTTGCATCACAGCTTCAGGCACATCAAGACATGGAAACTCCCTGTTCAGGGAAGGAGGCTCTATATTTAAATTGCACCAGAGTACCGTAATCAGGCGTTGTAATTAATGAAAAAAATAATATCCGTGACTCTTAGAAATACAGACTTAAGGAACTCAAGCAGCAGCAGCTTGGTTATAACATTTTCTTGGGTGCATCTCTCCTTAAGCCAGCCTCTTTTTGCATTATGTGTCTGAGGGGCTCTAGCCCCAAAGACTCTGAATGCAAGTGAGTATGTGCAAGCTAGACCAAGTTTCAGGGTCTTCAGAAGGACCATGGAAGTGCCCTTTTGGGGTGCAAATAAAGGCCCACTTGCCAAATCCATTAACAGGAATGGATTATTGCATATAGGAGGCAGGATGCCTCTTTGGGGAGAGACAGTTTTTAAATATCTATCTACCAAGATACACTTCCCAGCTGTTCATTTGAATATTAAACAACATCATAGACGTGACAGGGATTCCGTCAGCCTTTTTAATTTCTGCCCAGGGACTTGCTATGCACACGTAGCACTACTCAAGTAGATGGAAAATACTGGAAAGAACACAGTTCCCCTGATTTCAGTTCCTTCTTTTCAGCCTTTTAGAGCCAGCTATCTGGTTTATGGGCAGTGCACGCCGCAGGAGACAGGGCATTAGTGATCTGCCCCTCCAGCTCCTGTGTCCTGTGTTTGGTCCAATGAGTGTTGGGTCTTGGGGTGCCACGCAAGAAGCAGAGACCCCTGTGTTTCACCTGTGTCTTTCCCAGTACAGTGGCCATCCCATAGGTGCTGGAAGGGGTGTGTAATAGTTTCTCAACCTTTGTGAATAAAAGACGAAGGGATGCATATTACAACAGTGACTGAGGATTACATATATACATATATATATATATCGAGATATATATAAAACCCTCGAGAACCCAATGACTTTGTTGCACCAACCTAGCAAGTAAGTGCTTCCTTGGGTCATGCAAAAGGGTACTTGGAAGTCAGCACAAGTGCTGAAACAGAGAGAGGAGCCTTTTATGTCTAGAGGAGAACAGAAGTCACACTGAACACATTTGGACTTTTTTCTCTCAGAATTGTCTCCGCTGTATAAAATACCCTTTTCTAATATCTACTGGAGAGTCCTTTTTTTGTCTTTTTTTTTTAAATAAAATTTTAATGAAGCTGCTGCTAATGAGAGCTCTGTCAAAACCTTCCAATTATTACCACAATATCCCTTGATGTTAGTGGGGAAATGAAGCATTGGAGTATTAATTGACCCCTGATAGTAAAAGGGACCCCTCTAGCAGGATGAGAATTAAAGCTGAGAAGCTCTTGGAGTCCAGTGCTACAGTACAGAAAAAACAAAAGCTCTGAAGGCGGTGGGAAGGTCATCAGGATGATCCAAAAAAAATTCTTCTGCAGGGAAGTGAAAGCAGCTATATTACAAAATGCCTTCATTCCCAATGCTGAGTTTAAAGAAGAGTGAGTCCTAGATAAAGAAGGAAGGACTGCTTCTTGCACTCCATAAATGCTTAAGGGTGCCGTCAATGCAGTTGTAGTCTGTAGACTATGACTACTGTACATCATATTGCTGAGAAAAGATTTTTGAGATTTTATTGCTGAAAACAGTGTTCAGTCAGTTTTGTGTAAAAAACCCCAAGCAAACAACCAAAAAAACCAACCCAGACAAAAGCTCAGAGAACCTGTAATTCATCTGGGAGTTCATGTATTGTGGCACTGCTCCAGCACTGCCATCACTAGTCCCAGTGGCTGCCACCCTGACATGCCTCAGTCTTCCCTGGAAGGAGTAAATTATCTGAGGAGAAGCAATCTTTCTCAGATGGGAGAACAGGAGAAAAGCTCATCTGGAAAAAAAGTAAAAGCCTGAGAGGGTAAGACTTACCTTACAGAGTCAGATAAAATACCTGTGTCTAGAAAAGTATGTGACAGTCCATAAAAATGTGCAACCAAGTAACTGTTGACTTGCTTTATCTACAAATGTGGAGTTTAATTCATCTATTTCACATAGTTAAGGGCTCACATACACTGTAACCTACATATAAATTCTAGGACAAATAGCAATTTATATCTTATCTCTGCCCTACATGTCTGGAGGTGGTAAGTGGAAATATGTAGTAGAGTAGCATTTCTCCTCTTGAAAGAAAACTCACAGTCAACACACAATTGTGCTGCTGGCACAAGTTACACTGGTCATCGTCACTTTGATAAAAATCTGTAAGGAAGCCCCTCTGTGCAATACCCTTGGAATCTTATTTAACTGTGATGAACAGTCCTGTAGCCTTCACTTCCTTCACTGGTATAAAAGGTTATTGTATTTTTTGTGGGGACAGTGTGAAGTTGGTTAAGAAGATAGAACTTAAAGTCAAGAAGAACAATACAGTCAGAGATATGCATCCAGTCAATCACATCATCTCTTTAACAGTTCTGTGCACAAACAACAGGGTAGGTTCTAGGAACATTTAACTCTTCACACTGGTTAATGACGGAGTCCAAACAGGGGCCACCTGCCTGTCTCACTGCACATCAAAATTGCCACTTGACAGAGAGCTATGAAAATACATCACATGTCTTGAAGAAATGAAGGAAGGAGAACTCCCAGCATGGTGTGGATTAAGACTCCCCTCATGGCTGGGAAAGGGTTGAGCTTTCAGATGGATCCTGGCTTGCTTTATTCCAAGAGCAGTCCCAGTGTCCATACTACCTCACCACTGGTCATAGAACATAGTCCCTGGGTATAGGGGCTGCATTTGACCTGACCATGACTCAAAAGCTGGGAATGGGCAGCTCTGATCCGGTTTGTGGTATTTTGGATGAGGGGTGTGAGTGTCAAATAGTCCAATTCAGACAGCTCCCTCCCAAACTTTCAGAAGTTTGTGAGCTGTTTGAGTTGAGTCCAACAAAATTGGACTGGCAGTTTCATAGAGAAAAGAGATTAGTTTTCCTTGTTGCTTTACTTGTCTATAGCTTTCTGCCTACAAGACCTGATTGATCTCTCACTGAGGCTTAATGGAATGGTCTTTCCACATTCTGGCTGGAAAATAGGCTGTCTCATTCACTTCTGTGACTTGGGCTTCTCTAGATAACATTAGAAGATTATATATATAAATGACCTGCTAAAGTGGCCATCATTTCAACAGGACTAGCTGGCTACATCTCTATTAGCAAATTAATCATAGAATCATAGAATAGTAAGGGTTGGAAAGGACCTTAAGATCATGTAGTTCCAACCCCCCTGCCATGGGCAGGGACACCTTGCCCTAAACCATGTGGCCCAAGGCTCTGTCCAACCTGGCCTTGAACACCGCAAGGGATGGAGCATCCACAACCTCCCCGGGCAACCCATTCCAGTGCTTCACCACCCTCACTGAAGGGGTGGTTAATTAAATTAGATTAAATGTGCTGAGGACCACACTCTTGCAATGAAGTCAGTCAGCACAGAAGAGTCTGCATCCACATTGTTGGAGTTTCTTAGCCTCCCAAGCAAACTGTGTTGGGGTATCCCTGACCTGTGCTAACTCATAGCCTGAGGATATGGAGTATGGAGACTATGAGTTACCCGAGGCCAAAACTGTCCCAGAGTCTGTTGCAATAATTTAAAAGCATACCTGATTAAGTTGCAATGCACAGGAACGTCTTATGGTGTTAAACAGAATAGATATAACCTCCCTCTGCTTGAGACCTAATCATAAGTATTGAATACAAGCTCAAATGATTACCTTTTTTACTTTATACAGATGGAAATTACCAGATTTTTCACCTTAGCCTTTTTGAAGTAAAGTCCTATCTTGAAAGAAAGGTCAGCCCACACATTAATCAGAGGCTCCCTATAAATCAGCTTCCTTAGTTTTTAAAAACCAGGAAGGTGCCTGTGCATTTTGCCATTCTTTAATTCTGTTCAACCTGGAACATGACACACAACAAAAAGCTGCAAATTTGTCCATGATGAATAGAAATATTGTGGCTGACAAATTCAATCTGTTAATTCATGCAGGGTGTTCCAGGAAAGGTTTTGGTGACGATAAAGATGTTTTGAGTTCTGCTGAGGATGTAGGAGGCACAAAGGCATCTGAAATAAATACTGGGAAAAAGAATACCACAACAGACTATAAATAAGCCCCACAATTTGCTAAGAATAAGTTCTATAAACATCTTGAGAGTTATTCTGTTGATACTCATTTAAATAGCAAAGCTGAAGTCATTCAGATTGTTTGGGTAAGACAAAATTTTGTTTGGCACAGCCAGCAACTGTAACCAGATGTGATATATTGTTCTGCATCACCTCTGGTTCAGTGATATATAGGGGCATTGTTGAAACAGCAGATTATTAGAGAAGTTAGAAGCACTATAAAAGACAGTAGGATAATGCCCAGATTTGTGATCCGAAGCTACGTGACAGAATGAGTACAATTTTGAAAGCTTCAACATCAACCAGAGTAGAAACACAGCTTTTAGTATTTTATTAATAGTGTTATTAACAAACTATCTCTAACCCATGCCAAAGTACTTAATGTGCTATAATAACATCAATTAAAATACAATAATGGACTTAATAATGTGGCCCATAATGGAAAAAATATTCATGTGGATTATCTCTTCATACCCAAGAGAAAAATTCCAAAGAAAGATGCTATAATGAACGTAAGACTAAACATCCTAATTTAATATGAGTTAGAAATATGCCAGGGTAGGAAATGGTGTGGATAAAGTCAAAGTCATGTCCAGAATGTTCATCATTTGGTTTGCTTCTTGTTTTGAATACATAAATCTTCAAAGACACCATTAGCAAAAGCCAGTCACTGGCCCAGGTTGGTTTGAGCTGTACTTCCAAGCAAAGGTCTCATCAAATTCAGTCTTGCTAAAAGCAGGTCATCTTGTCAGGACCTGACTTTCCCAGTGGCTATGCTCACATCAATTGGGACTGTCATAGCAGTGACAACAGTAGGCATTCTGGGTAGTCCAGGGACTCTGACCCAGTATTGGCACTCCAAGAGAAAGTTGATTACCGCTAGCTTGACATGACTGCTCTAGTTTTTCTGCAATCCCAGCTCTTTAGAGACCAAGTCCATTTTGCCTAGCCTTGGGCACAAAGCTTGGCTTTCTGCTGGATACATGTCTTCATAAGGAGGATATAAGAGGTAGCAGTCAAACAGCACATTTGGGATCCAGCAGCCTAATGTCCTGTTTGACAAGCTCAGGCTTTCTGCATAGATTAACCCTGCACAGAGCTGTGCTGTTGGCTGGGGACATGTCGTGTACCTTTGAATTCTGTATTTGGAAATGCCCCATTCTGCATGTCTGCACCATACAATACCAGAGCACTCTTGGGTAAATGTTTGTTAGCCCTCTTATGGACCAGAAATATTTGTCCATTAGTCCCTTATCTGTTAAAACATGTGCAAGCTGCCCATTTGTTTGTTAGACATCATTCAGTTACTGCATATTTACTTTTGCCTGCTGGCCTCTCCTGAGCGTTTCTGGAAATCCAGCTGCAAAGGTATGAAGTTGAACAGGGCTACTCAGTTAATTTTTTACCAGGGTCCATTTACACCTAGCAGGACCAGGCTTTCTGCATGGGGAGCCATGACAGTGCCTGTCAGCTACTGCCTATGGACAGCCATGCGGATGTGGATCAGGCCACTGACAGCAATACAGAAAGGCAGAAGAGGATATTGCACTTCTGAGATCCCAGTGAGGTCCATTCTTCACTATTTACCTCAGGCCACTTGAATTAGGCCTGCAGTTCCTAGTTTCTACTGGAAGATAGCAGAGCTGAGGTGTATAAATCACATCCAGACACTTCCTGTCTGGAAAAGGAGGACATGCCTAAAACTACGCTTATGGTGAAATTATTTATAATAAGACTTTATTTTATAGTTTTTAAGAGTTGAATTTAGGTTTGTATTCAAGAACCCATCTCTAAGTTACAGTGAAATACAGCAAAAGGTTGAATTTTTCTCCTCAGTCTGCTTACTCTGACAGTGTAAATTCTTATTGGTGTCTTACTGATTCCAAGACAAGGTAATATCAGAATTCATGAACAGTAACAGACAGATAAGTATTTAATCCAGAAAGCAAAATGCAGATCTACTAAAAAGAAGTGTTTTCTTCTCAAAATTAAGGCTTTTTGGAAAAGCACTCAACTCACTGAAAAACAGCTGTACAGAATGAACCATGCAATGTACTAAGCAAGAAAATATATGGCACAGTAAGTAAAGGCAGTGGATGATCAGAGTTCGTTCAATTACTAGCTACGTTACCTCTCTTACAGTGTGCTGCTACACTGTTGTTACTACTGTGTTTTCTGTACTTGCCTCCATTTACCTTTCCAGTGTTGTGATTTAGCCATTTATACATACCTTCTACACTCTTGGCTGACATTTTGCTGTTTTGTTTATTATCCTTACTCTCAGATTTGTATAAACATATAAGTGGTTAGACTTTAAGGTGCTTTAAAGTAAAAAGTTCTAGTGAGAGATGCATTTAGCAAAGTGATAGGGATTCTCAAATACAAAGGTGCAAACTCAGAAGAACAACTCAGAGTGATAGGAGAATAAAAATTGCACAATAAATATACTGACCGGGAAAATCTAGTTGTGCTTTTGTTCCATTCCAGAAGCAACACAATCCTTGATCCTTCTGGTTTAGCTCAGAAACTTCTAGATTTGTCTTACATTGGAATTTGCTTAATTTAAATAGATTTAGTATAAGCACATTTTCTAAATGTATGCTAAAAACAACCTCCCCTCCCAATCAAACAACTAAGAACATTATGCATTAATATGAACAACTGTTTTTGATATGATTAATACTCAATGCCCCAGCTTTGGTGAAGTAATGAAGTAGGTAAGATGTAAATTATACCAAGCAGACACTCTAATTGGTGAGTTATTGAACATAAAAATCAAGTGGCTAGACATAAAATACACTGGAGAGATGACAAGAAGGTAAGTGATGGAAACAAGAATGTGGTACTGTTTGCTGGATGAAGACCCAAGAGGGATTAGAAAGGAACAGAGTTTGAAATGATCAGGCTTTGGGTCATGTCTCTCGATGTGTGGAGTCCTCTTCACACGGGGAAACCTCGTCTCCTGCTCTGCTCAGCACCGGGCTGGAGTCGCTGAGCACCTTGCCAGCTCAAACCCCATCAGGAGGCCTTCAGGTATCAAAGAGGTGACAGGAGTTAAGCTTAAAAGGAGTAACAAATGGTCCAAAGACATGAAACAGGGAAGCTTCTCTGGTCTGGTCATGATCTCAAAGACATGGTGCTGGGAAGGAGGAAACAGATAAAGCGAGAACTGACCAGTTATTGAAGTACCTATGGCCGCATGTGTATTGTAACTGGAGACATTAATTAACTCAGACAAGATAATTGCTGAAGCTCTCTGCTCCCCTTTTTCCTCTCCCCTGGCTGCTTCCCTGCCGGGTGATTTGGGAATTCAGAATTGTCAGCAGATTTCTATCATCAGATTTCTATCACCCCTGCAGTTTCTTTTTTTGATGACTTGAATGTATACTGACTTTGAGATGATGATGGTGCAGAATATTTTCAGGTTCTTGAAGGATACAAATTTTGGGAAGCACTGTCAGCATAAAAAGTCTTTGATGTTCTTTCACCTAAAACTAGATACAATTGTGCTATGATCTGTATTGGACTCAAATCAATGTTTGTGAATTATGTACAGCTCAAATGATGGAGAGACCAGCATCTTTTGCTCAGTTTGCTCCTGTGTTACAGTTTGTTGGCTGATACCTGTATAGCTGCTACTGGGCAGAAAGCCTCTATAAACAGGCTGTCAAGTTTAATTGGACTACCTGGTAAATACATAGTTAATAAATAAGGATGTGCTTTTGTGTGACACTGAACTAGTCTCCCTGGACTTCCTGAGGTCTGCAGCAGCTCAGTACTTCCCAAGATGAGACCTGAGTAAAGTGCCTGCTGTTGCTCCTATCAAATACAATTACAATTTCATCATTGATGTTATTACCAGCAGGACTAAGCCTTAAAACCTGTGGAAGGCTTTTGAACCTCTTTTGATCTATGCATGACATAACAGTGAGGCTCTTCAATGCTATTAAGTTCGTATTGTAGGAACGAGATTGTAATAGCTGATACAGACTGCAACAATGCAGCCAAATGAGCCCCATTCCTGAGTGTTTGTTCTCTCAAGCCCTGGAGACAGCTAGTTATGAGAAAAGCTTGAGTTCATTAAAATCAAAGATATTCCTGGTGTGTGTGATTGCTGAGAAAGGTGACAAGGAGTGTTCCCTGGGCAGAGAACAAAGTGTGTGTATAAGTTTGTGTGCCTATGTGATAATATACCCATTGTGATTTTTAAGAAAATTTAATGAATTCCTAGTGCTTTCTGAATGCTGCACAGCAGTGAGATGTGGTTATTTTTTAGTAGGTAAAATATTTTGCTGATGGCTGAAGCAGGAATTTTTAGAAGATTTATTTATTTAATGATAAAAAATGTGTTATCGAGTCAAATGTGCTGATACTACTTCTGTAAGCTAGCCTGCCTGCTTGGTCTGATAGCCCAACCACCGCAAGAAAAAAGGAGTGTCAGCATCCCTTCCTGGTAATGACAAATGCTATTTACTCCAGAAAGGCTTTTTTTTTTTTTTGAGAGAAAAAAGAATAATTTCAAGTTTAAGCAGGGAAGAGGGAGTCCTTCTGAACTGGATTCAGTCACACGGCCTCACACCAACTCCAGAGCCCTCTTGGTCAGACCTGCCTCAGGCTGTTCATTTCACAGCCCTCTGGTTCAGGTAAGTTAAGCAATCAGAAAAGCATCTGATTTCTACCCTTAAAATTGCATTTCATGTTGCTTTTTCTTCAAACATTTGTTAGACAAGCTGCATCAGAAAATTAGCTGAGTTCGTGGTTCGCTTCTTTTTTACCATTACACCTCTCTGGAACTGAAGACAGCCTGAAACAAATTAAACTTCACAGAGCCAGTAGATTTTGTGTCCCTGTGTCCAAGTATCCAGGGCTTGCAGGTGCCCCGGTGGCATTTAGGGGAAGTGTTCAGAGATGCCAGGACTGGAAAATTTCCAGATTTACTGCAAAGAGGTGGAGAGGGAGGAGTGTGGAAAATGTTCCCTGCAGCAGACAAGCAGCCAATTAGAAATCCCCTTCCCAAGGGGCTGCAAGTGAGAGATATGCCACTGCTTTGGGTAAACCCCAGGTCTCATGCTGGGGCTTTGTGAGCTTCAAGCGTGCCTGTCTTGTACAGCACAGCTTCCAGGTAAGGGATGGCTGTGCCCCTTATTTCCATCGTCTTGTCCAAAGGGAAACACATATCAGTAGTAATAACACAGACAAAGCCAGCCTGGTTTTACCATTCAAATATACCTAGAAATAATTACATTAATCAACATAGTAATTGAGGAGGGAATATGTTTTTATGGTTTACCTATTTCAAGATACTTCGTAGCATGTTTGACGTGGTCTCCCAGCAGCTAATGAAAGCAAATACAGCAGTGTCTTTTTAAGAAATGCATCTTTGCTAGTAAAGAGTAGCTACTTTAGCTGGAACAGCTCCAATTCAGGCACCATCAGTTTATAGTGCTGCATGCAACCTCTCAAGCCCACACTTCTGGGCAGATGGCTTCTAGCTGACTGCAGCCATAGAGGTAAGGAAGACACTTGACAACTTTATGCCTTCTTCAGCCACTCTGAAGTGGCTGGAGCCACTTGCCTGTACCTTGCAAAACATCAAACATCTTCTATCCATTGTCTGACAGCGAGATGAATCCTACCTGCTGATGTGATTGCTGCTTTCTGGCCAAGAATGAACTCATTTACTGAGCACGTCGTGTTCAAAACTGACTAAGCCCCAAAATAAATCTCTTGTCTCTTTACATCTCCCATATTGGCATTTGGGAAAAATAGAATCGCATGCTGAAGTAAAATAACATCATCAAGTTACCATATAGCAACCAGGAAGAAACTAAAATAAAAACACGGTCCTGTCTCATTGTGGAGCTAAAGCATAGTCAATTTACAGTTTCCTTTTCTCTGGCGCACCCTTACTGTGAGTAAAAATCTGTTATTCAAGGGTACCTGGAAAACCACCTGTGGCAGATTCCCAAGTCGTAGATACAAGTGGCATTAGTTACCTGGAAAGGCTGGCCTTTCATATATGCTATAGCCCAACTATTATTTGGGGATGGCTTTGCCACCAGTGAAAATGTACTTAACTAATCATGCTTGAAAACCAGCCATATTTTCATGATGAGCTTAGTTTATGATTCTTATTAGTTTATTGAATTGCCGAGGTGAGTATCTCCAGAGAGGACGCCTTTAACACCGGAGCGGGGGGAAGCACAGCGTCCAGGAGCCTCAGTTCGGAGCGGCAAGAGCGACCGAGGGAGCCTCAAGTCCTCGACAGGACTCGCCCAGGAGCCGGCAGCTCAGCTGACGCGAGCAGCTGACTCACAGGGGGCGGCGCCAGGAGTGACGGCACCAGCCCTCAGTGGGGAAAAACCCACCCCAGGGAGCGCGAGCGACCAGGGCGTGGCACGTCAGTCAGGGCGTGGCGCGGCAGTTCGCGCAGGCAGGGCGAGCGGGCAGCGAGGGGGATGGTGAGCACTCGCCTCAGGACCAGGGCCCGCTCTGGGAGCTCTGCCCCGGCGGTGGCCAGCGTAGGCACCCAGACAGAGCCGATGAGAGGGGAGGCTGCGGCGCAGACCTCGGAGTGTAGAAAGTGCCTCAACTGGTCTCTTGAGGCGAGGGTGCGCAATGGGCAGGGCTGCACTCGGTGCGCCCTGGGGGAGGTCCTCCTGCAGCAGGTGGCTGAGCTGCGGGAGGCTGTTGGAGAGCTAAAAGATGCCAGGGAAGCTGAGAGGAAGCTGGGCTGCTTGCTCCAGGCCCAAACTGTGCAGGGGCTGCAAACGTCCAGCACTGCTCATATAGGAAAGAAGGAGGGCAGCAACCCAGGAAGCTGGGAATTAGTCACGAGAAAAACGAACAAAAAAGGGAGGAAGAGGACAATTAACGGCAAGGGGCTTCCTCCTAAATCTGATGTCCCCACCCAGAACCGCTTTGCAGTTCTGCAGGTGGCTAATGAGAAAGCACCCACCACACCTAATGAGCATCCTGCTGATGCACCAGTAAAGAGGATCACTACTGGTGCCTCCAGGAAAAAGCGGAGGGTCATAGTAGTAGGGGACTCTACTTTGAAAGGCACAGAGGCACTCATCTGCCTGCCTGATCCAGTCTCGAGGGAGGTGTGTTGCCTGCCAGCAGCTCGGATCAGGGATGTTGCTGAGAGGCTGCCTGCTCTAGTAAGTTCTGCTGACTATTACCCCCTTCTAGTGGTCCATGTGGGTGCTAGAGATATAGATAGCAGTAGCCAGGAGAACATTAAGAAGGACTACAGAGCCCTGGGCGAGGTGGTTAGGGGCACTGGAGCTCAGATAGTTTTTTCATCGATTCTCCAGGACAAAGGGCAGGACCTTAAAAAAGCTAGGCGCGTTTGGCAGGTTAATAAATGGTTAGAATGGTGGTGCCATAGTCAGGGGTTTGGCTATTTAGAGCATGGGGCTCCATTTGGGAGGCCAGATCTACTGGAGGCTGGTGGAGCTGGTCTGACAAAGAAGGGGAAGAGCTGTTTTGGTAGGAGGCTTGCCAGGCTGGTCAAGAAAGCTTTAAACTAGATGTGTTGGGGGAGGGGAGCATTGATGACTGGAAGAAGGGCAATATAACCCCCATTTTCAAGAAGGGGAAGATGGAAGACCCAGGGAACTACAGACCTGTCAGTCTCACCTCTGTGCCTGGCAAAATCTTGGAACAGTTTCTCCTGGAAAACATGCTAAGGCACATGAAAAACAACGAGGTGGTTGGTGACGGCCAACATGGCTTCACTAAGGGGAAATCCTGCCTGACCAATTTGGTGGCCTTCTATGATGGAGCCATGGAACTGATGGACAGGGGCAGAGCAGTTGACGTCATCTACCTGGACTTCTGCAAAGCATTCGACACTGTCCCGCATGACATCCTTGTCTCTAAATTGGAGAGACATCAATTTGATAGATGGACCACTCGGGGGATAAAAAACTGGCTCGATGGCCACATGCAAAGAGTTGTGGTAAATGGCTCAATGTTCAGTTGGAAACCTGTAACGAGTGGTGTCCCTCAGGGATCGGTGTTGGGACCAGTCCTGTTCAACATCTTTGTTGGCGACATGGACAGTGGGATTGAGTGCGCCCTCAGCAAGTTTGCTGATGACACCAAGCTGTGTGGTTCGGTTGATACGCTGGAGGGAAGGGATGCCATCCAGAGGGACCTTGACACGCTTGTGCGGTGGGCCGATGCCAACCTTATGAAGTTTAACCAAACCAAGTGTAAGGTCCTACACCTGGGTCAGGGCAATCCCAGGCACAGCTACAGGCTGGGTGGAGAAGAGATTCAGAGCAGCCCTGCAGAGAAGGACTTGGGGGTGTTGGTTGACGAGAAGCTTAACATGAGCCGGCAGTGTGCGCTTGCAGCCCAGAAAGCCAACCGCATCCTGGGCTGCATCAAAAGAAGCGTGACCAGCAGGTCAAAGGAGGTGATCCTGCCCCTCTACTCTGCTCTTGTGAGACCTCACTTGGAGTACTGTGTACAGTTCTGGTGTCCTCAACATAAAAAGGACATGGAGCTGTTGGAGTGAGTCCAGAGGAGGGCCACGAGGATGATAAGAGGGCTGGAGCACCTCCTGTATGAAGACAGGCTGAGAGAGTTGGGGATGTTCAGCCTGGAGAAGAGAAGGCTGCGTGGAGACCTCATAGCAGCCTTCCAGTATCTGAAGGGGGTCTACAAGTCCTTAGGGACCGTAGTGGTAGGACAAGGGGTAATGGGTTCAAACTTAAACAGGGGAAGTTTAGATTAGATATAAGGAAGAAGTTCTTTACAGTGAGGGTGGTGAAGCACTGGAATGGGTTGCCCAGGGAGGTTGTGGATGCTCCATCCCTTGCGGTGTTCAAGGCCAGGTTGGACAGAGCCTTGGACCACGTGGTTTAGGGCAAGGTGTCCCTGCCCATGGCAGGGGGGTTGGAACTAGATGATCTTAAGGTCCTTTCCAACCCTTACGATTCTATGATTCTATGATTCTTATTAACATAATCATAATAACTATGATCACTTGTGGACAAACAAGGATATGTTCTTTGTTGTATAAAATGAGACACCATCTCCTCCAGTGCAAAGTTCAAGACTCAAATCTACTGAACCCTTGAAAATTTTGGACACAGAAATTCCTGGTGCATGCAGCAGTCACTATGATGTCTCAGTGGGGTCACTCTTCACAGAAATCCCCTTTTCCTGGAGGGCAGAGCTGATTCTCCCTCTCTCCTTGGGGATCTGCTTTGCTCAGCCACCCGTTACAAAAGCTGGACCAGAATTCAGGCACTTCCCGACCCTAATGAACTGTATCACCTACACTGCCAGAAAGAGAAGAAAGAAAAACAAGTGAAAACCAGCCCTGCCCAGATGCCTAACTCTATTTCAAATGAGTATTAACAGAACTAATTAATTGTTTCTCATTTGCTAAACATAACCCAATAAATATGGCCAGTTGGTTAACATCTTTGTTCCGAGATCAGACAAGCATCCATCATCCAAACTAGGTGCTTGTAGACAGCTCATTATATCTGAGCAACAACTATCGATCAGCAAAACCCCAGGCCCAGAGTTCGCAGAACTCTGAAATTTATCACCTGGCTTTCAGAGGCATCAGATATTCACTGCTGTTCACCTCAGGGGGCTCTGGCAGTGGCTTAGCACTTCTGAGAGGCAGGCCATTTACTTAGCAGGATAAGTGTGGATTTATAAACCTATACTTCCTTTTCAAATTGCAGGGGTTTATATGCTTGCTAAATCTATGTCATTTCATGAAAATAAGAGATTGAAATCGTAAGGTAGGCAAATATACTTTAGAGAGCTGTGCTCAACACATTTTTCTTCTGGCTGTGCTAGTCCCGATCCCCTGGAGGCCCCCTCTGCATCTGTCAAAATGGGGCAGAAGACGACGTCTGCATCAACCGAGGCGGCTGGACCTGCTGGTGCCTGCTCTCCTTCCCTTGGTGAGTGTGTTTTAGGGAGGCATGTAGGTCCAGCTGAGCCCCATGTGCTTTCCTCATTGAACAATAGGGAAAGGAGGCTGTATCAGAAGAACTGATTATTTTTCCTAATAAAATCTGGCAAAGAGTATGACTGTCCCTCTATTTTATATTAGGCAAATATTATCTACCATTGACAAAGGAAGAAAAATTGTGCTACCTCTAATGGTATCAGCACTCATTTAGATCATCCTGTAGGACGGCAATATTGCAGCAGCGTTGTTGGCCATGGTTCCATCTGCTGCTTTCAGAAAGCTCTGCCAGAACTGACACTGTCAAAATCAACTCTGTGTTGCAGGGTTTTTCCCCTTTTCTGTGACCTTGGTAGTAATTAAGTGTCTTGTCCTCACAGGGAAAAAATGTGAAGCATGAATCGGACCTGCTGGCCTGGCTGCTGATTTACGGGTCACGTCTCTAGCTGTTACAGACAAAATTTTTAAATCTCTGATTAAGAAGCCCTGCTGATTTAAGAATCTCACAAGAAATGTGTGCATAATGAATTATCTACAGATGATAATTCAAATTGTTCCTTGATGATTCATATCACCTTCCTTTATTAAATTACCATTTTAGAAGTCTAACAAGGGCAATGCAAACTGACAGGTGGTAACATTACAACGTATATAGCAGGTCAGCCGAGCAGCACGCTGCGAGTTTCAGTAAGTGGTATTTGGTCCCAATCAGAGATGCCAGTAGGAAGCAAAGGCTCAAGGATATATAACAGGCAAACCCATGTCACTACGGGATAAATGTTTCTCAACATGCAGCATTTCTGCCTCATGTGTGCCTGAGCCTGTGTCAATTTTTTTCCTCTCTTGAGTGAAAGTTTCCAGCAAGCTGCCTGCAGTAAAGCCCTACTCCAGTATTAGTTGACATACTAGTATTAGTTATTAGTATTAGGTATTAATATTAGTTGCAGCATTAGTTGCCAGTAACAAAATGGTTCTGCCTGTTCTTGCCTAGGAAATACTGAGGGCTACCAGGCATCACCAAAATCTTTATGTAGGTGGGTAACATGTTACAAAGACATTTAAAAACGTGTGGCAGAGTGAACAGTGGTTTTCCTTTCTGGGTTCAGCTTCTATTAGCAGGGGCTTATTGGATCTCAAACAGGCATGCTTGGGAACCTGGAAATACCTGCTGTGCCCCATGCTCTCTGGAAGGGATGTGTAGCAAATCAGTGCTGCAGACAGTGTCTCTTATGGTCTGATAGTAGGAGAAACCATAGTGAGCTTGAGTAGTGGGAACTGGGAAATGCAAATGCACCGATTCTGCCTTTGCTTTAATGTCATATCATATTTTTCTCCAAGAAAATGTATGATAGCAATCTCTGTCTCTACATCTGACATAAATCAGAAAGTATCAGAAAATGTAATTAGCCACTGTTAGCCTTTACCATAACATGTCTGAGTAAGAAGGCTCAGCTTATGTTCTGTGTTTCATAGGCTGATGTGAGCAAGGTCTCAGAAGGAGACCTGAGCCTTCAACCTTCTCCAGCAATGCCATTTTCTCATGGCTGGGTGTTAACCAGAGAGCGCTGAGCCTATACCGCAGCACTTGTGTCATTGAAGCTCTGGTGACGGTGGTAGGGGTTAAGGATCTGCTCCCAGTCACCATGTGAGCACCATCCCAGGTGGGGATCAAATAAGCACACAAGGGAGATCAGAAAATGGTGTCTGCATTTTGAAGGTGCTAAATAAGTAGTAAAGGCAAAAGGCACTGTTCCATATCTGCAGTAGTTTCACAAGGAGATTGTGCTGTTCCTATGAAACATTAGCTCTGCAATTGCTTAAACCCTGGGGTTTTGTATTATCTAGCCAATACATATGGTAAAAATGAACAAAACCATATTTTGGACTTCAATAATTTTCACATTCCATTGCCTTGTAATGAGTGTCTTCCTGGCAGTAACTTAGTAAGCCCAGCAAAACAAGGCTTCAGCAAATGCACTTAAAATGTAATTAATATACAGGGAAAAAAAAAAAAAAAAAGACCGTAACAGCTTGTGCAAGAAAAATGACTTTCAGCAGGAGAATTTCCATATTTTCCACAGGGAAATCCTGGGAGACTTATGTGTGCATGCTTATGCAGTGCATACACAATAAAATCCAGTGTATTCTGGACACTCAGGGCTTTGCTGAACTTCCTGAAACACTCCTCAGCACACAGAGTCCAGCCTGGCACTAGGCACAAAGGAGTCAATGCACCTTTGCTGCACAGCACATAGCTCTGGCTTGAGGTCTGTCATGTCTGCCCAAATGAGCCCTCAGCTGGCCCGAAATCCTGGATGACTGCCCCAAGCAGCCTTTTTAATGCTGGAATAAAATTTCTGGCTGGAAAAAAAGGTGCTGTTGGGGCAGCGGGGGTGGTGGCTGCTAGAGATGCTCAAGGACGTGCAGAACAAAACAGCTCAGGCAGCAAAATCCAGGCACAGTTACACCTGTCTTCAGACAATGCTGAAAGGTGTTTGTGAATTGCTTTTTCCTAATTTGTGAATTTTCTTCATTTATGAACCAATTGCTTTACAGCCCATACAAAACTGCTGTTGAACCACAAAATTGTATTAGCACATCTCTGTGCTAGGGGGGGTATAATTTATCTGTAAGACTGGCTTGTTCATAGCCAGAAACCTCCTAGAACACTAACTCCTTCAGTCACAGCAACAAAATGGCATTTCTCACCATCCAATCTCATTATGTTCCCCTTCACTTGATCCTAATTATTCCGATATATTCTCACCTCAGAAATCTTCTCCAGGAAGCCCTAACCTTTCCTCAAGTATCATTTTCCTTGCAAAAGCCTCTCCAATTTAATTCCAAACCCCACTTCTTCCCTAAGCTGCTTTATCCCCTCCTGACCTCTTAAAGTCTTTCCAGTCTCCTCCCATTTGCCTCTTATTTTCACTTTATTGTCAGGGCATTTCTGTATATATGTGTGTGTATCCATGAATATAAGCTACCTTGATCCTTCTCTCAATCTTTCATTAATTTTCAGGAGCTCTGGACTGACTTCTAGGATATTGCTAAGACAAAATACGTAGGTGATTTCAAAAGCTCCCTGGAAGCACATGAAGGAATCAGCCGTGTAAGGTCATTGAAGTGGCACTTGACAAAGACAAAAGGACAATGCTTGTTTCAGATGGTTTTGTTGCAGATAAACTGATGGACTAATACCAGGGCAGGCACTGTCAACAGGTTTTATGACAAAGACAGCCAAATAAATAGAGCTACCGCCACTGGAAAGTGTCCAAAGATGCCAGAGAAAGCAGTTAACTGTATGGATTAGAGAAAGCAGGTAACTAGATTAGAGAAGCAGCAAGTGAGACTCCAGACGGGGAGTGACTCATGGAGGAGTTGTGGTCAAAGACCCAGGCACAGACAGAGCTGTGTATGTATGGTACAGGGAGAGGCTTTCAGTTATACCCAGTGGGACTGTGGCTCCAGGTAGCTAGCCATTACAAATGAAGAGTAGGAATTGAAACTAGTAAGGTAGCATTTCTAAAAGTGTTTTTAAAGGATGATGATGAGATTCTTTGCTTACTTTTAAAAAACTATCATTCCTCCATTAGCCTTCAGTGTAATTTCAATGGTTTCAGACAGTTTTGCCTAGTCATAGGGATTTTTGATGAAAAAAGTGTGCATCCTATAAAGACTAGTATTTAATTTTTATATTTTCATGCATTTCTATGGGAGAAATTAATACAAATCAGTCTTACAATTAATTGCATCTCTCTATGAATTTAAACTGTTACGTCTCTGAATTTCTCATGTCAACCTTTTAGCATCTAGTTCTCTTCTTCGTGTCTATCCTAAAAATGTAGTATTCTTATAACACAACTGTAAGTATTTCTCTAATAGTACTCTTAGATTCTCTCTCAGCAGGAGTATTATCTTCTAGTCTATCATGCTTTTCTTTTTCCCTCTCAAAGTCTGTTTGTTGTGAAAATTATTCAGTCATAAGTTGAGCTTCTCTCCTTTTCCAGTGAGACGTGAAGGAGAAGATGAGAGAGAATTATTTTCAAGAGTGAAGCTGGAAGAATGAAAGTAAAAGCCAAGAACTAAAAAATTCATGTTATTTATTAAAAAATTTAAATGCTGGAATCCAGACTAAGGAGTGAAGAGAACAGTTATTCACCCACTCTTCATTTTAATGGCTACCAAAGATAAAAGCGGGTAATGAAATTAAGTTTCAGAGCAGAAAGACCAATTTCTCATCCCTGAAAGTGTTCAAGGCCAGGTTGGATGGGGTTTGAGCAACGTTGTCTGGTGGAAGGTGTCTTTGGAAGCAAATTTGGGAAAAAATGTATTAAATTGAATATAAAAAGGTGGGGGTAGGGCTTCAGGTTTGAGGGGGTTTTAGCCCAACTCCCCCATGGCAGGGGATTTGGACTAACTGGTCTTTGAAGGTCCCTTCTGATCCAAACAGGATTCTCATGGATGTATTTCATGCTAGTATTTAACATGACCTTAGTGAGAGCTGAAGGTGACTCACTGATGGTGCTGTGGCAGGGCAGGCTTGTCCGCCTGGTCCTCCCCAACCACCCGCCTTTTTTTCCATACCAGTCACACCCTGGACTGCTTTGAAATGGGAGCAGAGCCTGAGGAGGGTGATCTTCCCTGCTCACAAGTGGCAGAGCTCCTGTCTGCACTACTGTGAGTATTTCTATAGATGTTTCTACCAAACCGTATGGATGTAATATCATATTTCTTGTGGAAGAATTTCCAGCTACATGACTTACCAAAAAGAGGTTACTTTTCACTTCAGCAAACTAGAGTCACACAGAGTTTTTTCATAAGTGATACCTTTTTAGGTACAGTTCCATTTGTCTCTGAGTTCCTGGAAAATTTACTTCAGTGTAATCACATTATTTGACACAGGTCCTCTGAGTTCTGAGCTTTTGTATTTCTACATTTGAATGCACTGTCTCATTTAATATGTATTTCTTTTTCCACTTTCTTTTTTTCACATTCTCCTTTACTGCATGCATTTGAGGATGAAAAATTAGCCCTGCAGACCACATCATTCTCCTTGTCAGAAGATTTATTCTGTTCCTGTTTGCTTCCCCGTCCTTTCTCTGCCCCTTCCTCATCCTCTGCCTCCTTTCTGCAAGCAGCAGGTCAAGGCCAGCCTAACTCTCAGCTTGTCTCTGCCTTTTGCTTATATTCTTGCTCCTTGCACCTCTTTCATTCTTCCTTTTTTGCTTTAGAAATCTTCACTTCCCCTTGTCCCAGGTGTGTGCGTGCCTGCCTGCACAACATGCTGGTGGCCGGTAATAGCAACTGCTGAAGGAGGTGGCACCTCATCCCAACATATCGCCTCCCCTTCTGTTATAGCACCATTTTGCTTATTGCTTATGGTATTTCCAAAATCTCATATGAACTTTAGAGCAACTAAAGTAGTGTTGGGTTACATTGAATGAAGGACAACAACTTGGTAGTGTTGGATGAAAGATGGGTGCCCCCACACACGAAAGAGGACAGAGGCAGATGGGAGGAGGGACATGACCCTGCTCCTGCCCCTCCCCAGGCTGTAACAGGAGGTGACCAGGGCCACAGCCAGGGGGGACCTCCACCACAATGGGATCATCAAAAGGCACATGGACACCTTTGACTTCCCCCCATCACTGCTTTTGGGGAGACAGGACTCGTTACGGGTTGCAGGGTAGAGCATCTTGGCATTGCATGTGACTAATGGGCTGGTTTGGGATAGGGGGGGAACCCAAGATGGTGAAGGGAAGGGATCAAGGCAGTTAGTTTGAGAAACAAGTGTGAAAAAAAAGAAGTGGTAGGGATAAAATAGGGTGATTGTGTACATAAGTTGCTGGTGACAGCACTTGTCTGGCCCTGCCCTGCACCTGGTCAGTGCAGTCTGTCCACGTTTTCTCATGAAATTCAATTTTTGACCATTTTCTCGGGGGTGAGGGGAGATGTGTGTGTATGTGTGTTTCTGAGTGGCAGCAGTTGGAATGGGACCCACTGGTCTTAGTGTCCACGCGCCTGTGGGCCACTGCTGGAGGGTGTGAAGGTATGTGTATCACCAGTGAGCATCAAGCTGCACTGATGTAGAGTAGGTTGAGTGACCTGCGAGTCAGGGAGAGACCCAAGGGTCTGCCAGTTGGCTACTGGAGGGACCATGAGGTCCAAGCCAACCACTGGGGAGACTGTAGGCTCTGGAGGTCACCCAACAGACCCTTTGTGTGTGTGTGTGTGTGTGTGTGTGTGTGTGTGTGCACATGCCTACCAGCAGCACTCAGGGGTGAGTGGATCCGGCGGCATCAAGGGGCAGCCCCTTATGGGTAGAGGCTGTACAGAGGCTGAGCACCGTTGTGACTCTGTTGCCCCTGAACATCTGATGGTGTGCTGGGATTAGAGCTGGGCTGATGCTGACAGCCTTCAAAGCTCCTCATGTGCTGTCTAAACTGGAGGAAGACTTTGATACAGACTGTCAAACCTCAAATCAATCCTGCTTCAGCTCACCTGGAAAACACAGTTCTGCACCATAAAGCTGTAATCCCTGTTGAAACCTCTTCACGAAGGAGAAAAAAAGAGAAGCCATTACATAAGTCAGTGTGCTGTTGCTCAGTGTTTCATACTGGCTTTCTTTGTAGAAAACAGTGTTTGCAATCAATAGCTTTGAATTCTATTTCTGCCTGGGTTCTTTTAAATGACAAATAACTAAGATCACATTTTTTGGATGAAAACCATATAAAAAGTTATTAACAGTTTATAATGCTCAATCTCTGTGCCCCTGGATTACAATTTTAATACAGTATGCCTGGCTGCTGGGTGTACTAACTCATGTGTAATCAGCCATTTCGTGTGCACGGCAGAACAGGGAGGTATTTCCCCTCAAGGGAGTTGAAAGAAACAGACATCACGTGGCAGCCTTGGAGATTTGTCATGCAAAAAGGCCACCAGGGTTTGCACCTTTAGTAAAATGATGAGAAAATAAAACTAACTGCACTTAGAATAATCCCTCTGTGATAAAGGGCAAGAAGGAAACTGTTGGGATACACATGTCTAAGGTTTCTTATCCAGAAGGAGTGAGGCAAAAGGGGACTGGGGTGTCCAAAGCCTCCATGAAGAAGGATGGGGAGGATTCAGCAGCACAGTGCCAGAGCAAAACCAAAAACCTTATCTGTTTTTACTCAGGCCCTGACAGATTACAGGGAAAAGAAGGAACTCAGGGTGCTACAGCTTCATTTTCAGTAGCTCCTGGCCCCGCACACGCTCCGTCAGAGATAGCGAGCTGCCCCAGCCACTTGCTCCTGCCTGCCCAAGCAGCCAGCAGCAGCCAGAGGTGTGCTGCAAGTTGTCAAGACACCTCCTCTTCTCTTTCTCTCTCTGTGCTCTTTTTGCTTGTTTCCCCCTTATTTTTTCTTTCTTTTGATGTTTTTGTTATTTTCCCCACATTGTTGTTTTACTTCCCTTGCTTGCTTCATCACCTGCATATCCTGCAGGTCTCTCTACCCTCAGCCATGCCCTTGGTTCCTGCTAGCTCTCCTGTCTCCTGTCAGCCCAGAGACAGGTCAACCTGTCTCCCGGCTGACCTTGTTGTCTCTTTCTCCTCTCTACCTGTCCTGTTGTGGTAATACACTGAGGTATAACAGGGCAGTTTTTTGGCTGGAAGCGGTGTCTCCCCAAGTAAATATCCTTTCCTGTGCCCCTTTGTGTTCCTTTGTGAACTAGTGCATGAAGTTGGATGTAACATCAGAAACAGTGACTTTGCTCATGTATCTTTCCCTTTCTCTCTCTCTTCCCTCCTCCTTCTTCCCTCTGTATCCTTCATATTTCGTGTGCAGCTGAACCGTGTCATAGCCTCAATCTGATTGCAATTTAGCAGGGCTCTGTCAAAGCCAGCAGACGGGGTTGAATTAAAGGCCCATATCAATGCAAAGTGAAAAAGGAAGCATCTTTTTTTTTTTAGTAGGAGACAGACGATACAGAATGATGAAAAAGTAGAGTAGATTAATAATGAGGACAAGGAAATGGTAGCAGGAGTGCACTTCATAAGCCTACCAATCTTCCTTAGCTTTTATTCATTTCTGTAGTATTTGCTAGAATGAAAGAAAACAGCAGCTGCAGGCAAAGGCAGAGACAAATTACAACCCACTGGTAATATCTGTATTCAGTACAGGTCTGAAATATATTCAGATGCTGCCCTGTAAGATATTAAATGATACTGTTATTGCATTAACCTATGGTTAGTTACTGCTCTGTCACGAACACACTACACAGTCTTGGGCAATTGCTTTGCAGAAAGGTTTCAAGGACAGGAGGGATCTGCACAACTTCAGACAGGTCTATATGGCTGGATATAGATGGACCTGTGCTTGCTCTGGCCATGCTCAAAGTTGTTTGCAAGCCCAGAGCCATATATCCTCATTAGTCTGATGCTATAGCAGAGGGAGTATGCAACTGGACAGTATAGGTGCAGGAATACCTGACTACGTGTGTGCAGCCATATGCTTAAACATTTGAAAAGTAGACCTTGGCAGAAATGAGTTTCCTGACTCCTGTGTGAAGGCATCTGCATATATATATACATGTGTGTATACATGTGTGTATACATGTATGTAAGTACAATATCTATGTGTGTATATATCATATATATGTGATTATATATACACACACATATATATTTGAAGTATTTGAAAACTATTATTTAAATTTAAACGTGTCCTGGGTTCAGCTACAGCAGTCGTTTTTCTCCTTCTTAGTAGCTGGTGCAGTGCTGTGTTTTTGACTTTCAGCCTGGGAACAACGCTGATAACACCGATGTTTTAGTTGTTGCTAAGTAATGTTTACTCTGACCAAGGACTTTCTCAGTCTCATGCTTTGCCAGGGAGGAGGGGAAGCCAGGAGGAAGCAGAGACAGGACACCTGACCCAAGCTGGCCAAAGGGGTATTCCATACCACACCACATCATGCCCAGTATATAAACCGGGGGGAGTTACCCAGAAGGCCAGATCGTTGCTCGGGTCCGGCTGGGTATCGGTCGGCAGGTGGTGAGCAATTGTATCCTCTCCCCTTGTTATTTCCCTTATCATTATTATTATTGGTGGTAGCAGTAGTGGTTTTGTATTATACCTTAGTTACTGGACTGCTCTTATCTCAACCTGTGGGAGTTACATTCTTTTGATTCTCCTCCCCATCCCTCCGGGAGCAGGGAGAGGAAAAACAGGGGGAGTGAGTGAGCTGCTGAGTGGTTCTGAGTTACTGGCTGGGCTTAAACCACAACAACATGCAAAATAATCTTGCTTCAGGACAGACCTTCTAAATCTTGGTGGGGGGAGGTTGGGTGGGTTTTGTTTGTTTGGTTGGGTTTTGTTTGTTTGGGTTTTTTCCTTAAGAAAAAGCAAGCAGTGAGCAAGATACCCCTTCCACACCTCAGAGCACTGCAGCAGTGCTGCTTTGCAAATGCTTTTTTTCCTTTTGGATTTGGAGTGATGATTGCAGCTCCCCTTTCCTCTCCTCCTCTGACTATGTCCTCTGCACAAACCTTTTGACTGATGGAGGGACTAGCAGTGACTCGCCTCCTTGTCCTGGTATGAGCAGCAGCTCCACCCTGGACTTGACAAATCATCAGACCTCGTCTTCACACTTTTTAATCCAAGAAATTCCCAGAAGATCATACTGGGAATTTGATTTTCAACCAGCCTAACAGCACTTAAATATCTGCTTTTAAATCATCACAGACACTACGAAACTGTGAACTTCTGAACACATTACCTTCAATCTGATTTGTGTCTCCGCTTCCTCCCTGGCAACTGGAGAAAAAGTGTCTTTCACAGGAGACGTTGTAGGGATTGAAGATCATATGAGATAAGATACATCCTATGTAGGCAGCAACTGCTCACAGGCTACACTGACCTGAGTGAGAAAAGAGTCCCAGACTGGGGAAGGAGGATAATAAAAACAAGGTTTGGTTTGCTATCAAGGACCAGGAGAAGGAAACAAATGTGTTGCCACTCCACATTGCAAAAGCAGTAGGAGCAGCTACACTCACTGGGAGAGAGGATGCAGGGGAGGAAGGAGCCCTGGGAAGTTTGTCCTTCTGTCCTGCCCAGCCCCTAAGCCTTGGAGAGAAAGGTGGTAGCAGCCAAAAGAAGCATGTGGCAGCTTGGGATGTGTCCTCGTCTGTCTTAGGTATAAACCCTGTTGCCATCAATCAAAACCGGGATGTATCATGCAAAGAACTCTTCTTTGAGAGTTATGAAATAAATCAAAACGGCTTTACATGGCCGAGGTTGCTGCAAGCTTACATATGCTTGAAGCATCTCTTTTTTAAAATTAAAAGAACTGTTTCTTCTTTTCTTGTTTTCTCCTGCCTTGCAGCCATCATCTTCTCTCTCCTTTCTTCTTCACATGCTTTTCCCCTTTCTTTTTCCCCCTGCTTTTCCTCCAAATGCAAAAAGTCAAGAGGATGGCAACATCAAGCACTGGTTTAGCTCTCTGTGAGGATGCCGCCTTTTATCCCGGCTCACTTTGTTGTTCCTAGCCAGTAGGTGGAGCACATCCCCCGTTTCAAGTACCGGTGGGCTTCGTAACTTCCAACCCCGTCTCTTTCTCCTGTAAAACAATCTGTCATTTCTACTGCAGTGAATCAGTAGTAGCAAGGTAGCACAACACTATACAAAACAGCTAATCTTGGCTGGACCTCAGCATATAACAAAGTGACTCATGTCAAACCACCTGGGGACAAACACCGGCTGATCTGGATGGGAGATAACAATCTTATGGAAGAGCAGACTTTAACAGTTCCCACTTCTGGGAACTGCTCTTTTCCCACTCTTCGTTGCAGTGTTTTTTCCCCTAAGGAAAGCCTGTTCCCCAGGTGAGCGTCAGACAGGGGGCAACTCCCGCCCTCATCCCACCCACCAGCCCCCCCGGCTTTAATCCCCCCAGTTTTCCTGCTTTTCCATGCCAGAGTTGCAGCTTCACGCTGGTTTTGCACTGCTGCAGCTGCTGTGGCTGCCGAGGGGCCCCGGTGCTGCTGAAGCAGCATCCAAGGGCTCAGCATCAGGCTCCCCCTAAGCACAGGGGACCTCCCTTTCATGCCAGCACCAGGTGTATGGGAAATATGAGGACATCCATCATTTCTGTCTGATGTTTCACTTTTTGTCTCCAGTGTATTTTTCATGAGCCTGGGGAAAAAACCCAACAACAAGCGCAGACTAGCTTTGAGGCAAACAAGCCTAAAAGTCGTGTGTGCCTGAAATCTTGTCTGTTTCTCGCAACTAGATCAGCTGCTGTAATGAAAGATACTGCAAATCTTACCTTGTTCACATGCTTGGATCACCTTGACTACACCACTCCTGTTACAGCACAGGTAGTGTCACAACTGCAGGCTTTCATGGCTCCCTGTGCGCCCTGCACCCTCCCTTGCTCCATGCAGGCTGCTGTGACATGGCTCTTGCAGAAAAGCAAACCCAGCCTTTTCTCACAGCCCAGCTGCAGAGGTTCATGGTTGGGAGGGTCTCAGCCAGCCCTCCTGGCGTTGCTGGTGGCTTCCCAAAGACGCATCTCCCTACCAGCAATATCCTGCCTCCACCCTCAGGCCAGATTCACGTCTGGTGGGGTATAAAGCAGATGTTCATCTTTCATTTTCAGAGGATTTGTCTTTTAACGGGCAGGTGAGTGTTGGGAAGGTGACCTTCCAATCTGGCAGACTGACAGCACCTCCAGCATGTCCCTCCTTGTGTGCACCTTGCGAACATCCACTGGTGGGTCAAAAAGGGAGTGAGGAGAGCACGAAATAGGACAAGGAGCCCCAGGATGAACTCGCTCAGCTGGGCTAAACCTGCCCTTTTCCACTGTGTTCAATGGAGACTGGTGGATTTACACAAGACATAACCTTCCTGATTGGTCTCCTCCCTTGAACAGACTGATTTTGTCACTGCCTGTCCTGGTGTCAGACCCATTTTCCTGGCTCAGTCCTCAGCATTCCTATGGGACGTGTGCCTGGTGGGAGCAGCCCAACAGCCATTGAGAGTGAGGAAGCCTTCCATCTGCCGTGACGTGCTGCCAGAGGTAGCATTGTAAGAGGCCTCCCTTCAGCAGTCGGTGTAGCCAAGGGAACAAATTTGCTTTCAGTTACACTGGCAAACCCCAAGAGATTTTTTCCTAAAAGCATCGTCCATCCCCCTATCCCCCTCCTCTCTCTCCTCTCCAGGATCCCCGCAAGGTTGCTTGCTTGTTTCCCTCGTCCTGGCAGTCGCTGTGATGGGAGAAGGATACTTCATCCCACTTCTTACTCTACCTGTGACTGCCTTATCAGTGCTGGTTATGGGCTGGGACACTGAGGCGTTGCTGCTTCACGTGAGGCCAACGATGGGGAGCACAAAGGGTCTCCAGAGACAGGCAAAGCATTGCTGCCAGCAACCTGCTGCACTGCCTGAGCCTCTCTTTAATGTCCTCTCCCCTCCAGCAGTGCCAGAGCAGGAGAGGTGAGGCAGGGCTGCACCCTGCACAGGGTGCTCAGTGGTGCATGTCTGCAGCATGGCAGCATCCATGGAGCAGCCTGCCCTCTCCATTGTGTGGTGGGGCTGTCTGGGCGCTCAGCCCTCTCTTCACACGTGAGACCACAGGTTTTTCTGCACTGGGGCACAGCAGCCAGTGGGGGAAAATAACAGGCATGCCTGAAGGTAATGCATTGCACCAGTGGTCAATGCCGTGTGTATTTTCCAGGCTTCATTTTATTCCCTGCTGTAGTCCTTCAAATTAAAAGTGGTCTAGTTATTTACATTTGAAAATTGGATGATATGCTGGACTGCTAGTTCTCTATTGACTCTCTGCTGCTAATACATTTAGAAATTGTCTGCCTCCTGCAGATAGGCACTGCCTGCTTGGAAACATTCGAATTCCCTCTATCACCGTCGCAGAAAATAGGAAGGGACATTTGATTGTTTGCACTTACCTTCATCCACTAGTAATAGAAAAGTGTTTGTGTTTGATACATCCATCTGCTGTGTACCAACAGCCTTTGCTCTGCCTTCCCAAAGAAGGTGAAATCTGGCTGATGTGTCTGCCCATTCCTTTGTTGAACTGCAGAGGCTGTAATTAGTTCATCCAACCCCATGTGTGTCCACAGGAGTCTCTTGATGGGAAATTCAGGTGTTGTGTAACAAACACTGTACCAGGGCCCATGAGCCAGTGGGACCTTCCACTGCACTCCCCAGTGACTTTATGAAGACGAAGAAGAAGATAAAGACTGCTGACAAAATAGATGGAGAGGGAATAAGGCAACAGAGACACAAAGCAGGGTAAAAGCTTTGCGAGAAAGATAGGTAGCCAGGAGGAGCACGGTAACAGGCAATGGTGACTTATAAGTGCCAGGCTGTAGCTGAAACCAGGTTTGCAGCAGAAAGCTTTATGCCCTGTGTGAGCCACCACTTTGAAGGCAAAGGTGTGAGACCATGTGCTGCTGGCTATCACATGCTTGCCACTACGCAAGGCTAAAATCAAGCTAAGCTTTCATTTTCCCTCTTCCCCTGTCCTCCTGTACTGGTTTTGCTGCTTCACAGACAAGCTGCTGTTATAAGCAGGATGGCTGAGAAGGTCTTCATGCTTCCAGGTCCTTCCCTCTGCTCCTGTCTCCCTGGAAGAAAGCTGCCTCTGGTCCTCCTGGTCCTCAGGTCCTCCCTCCCCTTCTGCCATGGCTGCGGTGGCTCAGCTCTGGCTCTGGCTCTGGCTCTGGCTCTGGCTCTGTGCCTCAGACCCTGCAGGCAGTGCTGCCTCCAGGGAAGTCACTGCTCCTTCACCATCCTTCTCAGGAGAGCATGAGGAGGCTCCAGCCTTCCCTGCAGCACCCCAAAGGCAGCATCTCGTGGTGCTGGGAGAGAGGATAGGAGGGGGAACCCCTGGAGTTCCCAGGGCAGAGGCGGGGAGCTGGGGAGTGAATAAGAATCAGTTCCCGGGGCAGGTGGGACTGGGTGAATGAGCGATAGTTCACAAATGTGTGTCAAAGCAGTTGGGGTAGCTTTTGGGGATTGTACTATTAAGTAACAAAGAATAAAAACATTTTGTAAATCTGAAAGTCTTGGGATTTTTGTACAACTGGCTAATACTTGGGACACAGAGTTGCTTGCTACTTGCTTAAGAAACAAAAAGCTCCTTTATTCCTGTTTTTCTCCACTCTGATGTTTGCTGCAGCAATCCAGCCTGGCAGCAGGAGCAATAAGCGCTGATTTCATAGGACATTCCCATTACAAGCTGGCCTGAGAGTGCTGCCATGCACAAGGTGTTAGGGGCTGCCCCCCCTCCATGGCTCAGTGCCTCAAAGTGCTGAAATTCACAAAAAGCCACAGGAATAACCCAAAGTGAGGACTTCCCAGCTGGAGTCTCCGTCACCTCTCCATCAGAGACACCCTCCTCCCTGGCCAGTGTGGGCCCATACGTGAGTAATGAAGGTGCTGCACAGCCCGGGGCACCTGGTCCCACTGTGCCACCCCTGGGCATGCCTCTGGGCAGCAAACTGCAGTCAGCTGTGAGCTCAGCATGGCCAGCAAAGCTGCCCAAGGGCCCCCAGCAAATGCTGGCACATCATGAAAAATCAGGAAACCAGGAGTAGTTTGCAAATGATTTTCTGCTCAGTCAGGAGGCTGCAGCCGTTACAAATCACCAGTGGTTCAACCGTGTCTTTTTGAGCTGGAAGGTCACGGGTTAATAAAAGTTTGATTAGATATATATATTTCTATATAACCCCTGCTGCTTCCAGACACATACGTGCCCCCAACTGCTTTGCAGACTGCAGTGCAATCACCAAAGGGTGGTAAAGGCTCTGGGCTGCCTGCAGAAGAGAGAAAGATTTGTTGTTTGCTTAGCTGTGACTAAAGAGAATATTCCCTGTGTGCAGGCCGGTTTGATTATCATGTGTGGCTGCATTTAGTGTGATCAGTCATAGACTCACACACTAGACCAGTACAGCACTATATCTATACGTATTAAATATTACCTGTGGAAGGGGAACAGACATGTTTTATGGCTATTTTGTTAGCTCCGCCAGTTTTAGAGCTTTTTCTCTTTCTTTCTTTCTTCCTTTCCTTTAGATTACAGCAGAAATTTCAAGTGCCAAGTAGCTTGCTCCCTGTGTTGCTGTTTGCTGCCTTTACCAGAGCGCTGTGCACAACCTGGGGTCTTGCAGCCTGTAAGAACAACTGAAGTGAAACCGATGACACCATCGAGTGCTCAAAATGAAACTGTTGGTTTGTGCTTACAGAAATGATGCATACCAGAGCTTAGCAGAGGGCTGTGGAGTTCAGGGAAGGATGGGGAAATTGCCTGTTAATGGATGACTGCCTTGGAAAACATCAGGTGGCTGGTGCTCCTGCCTCAGCCAGGAAAGCCCCACGTGAGCCTTTCATAAATCCAGCTATTTCTGTCTTAAAGAAACATCTGCTGCAAGCATTCTGCTGAACAAGGTGCCCCACCGCCTGTGCCACCTTGAAACCATCTTCTAAAATGCCTAGACCACGTGGAAACCAAGCCACCCTGACTGATGAGGTGCCCTCTTGCTGCTTTGCTGTGCCTGTGTGTCCACCTCACCCCACACTTGTGCCGGGCACCACTGGGATGAACAGATTTGAATTCCTCCATGGAAATGCCTGCCCTGGCTGGAGGTCAGTCCCCAGTATGGCTCCAGAGATGTCCAAAGTCTCATTCCCCCAAGAAGTGGCCCTCGCCCTGCTGTGCCATCTCCTGTGGGGTGGCTGATCAGCCAAAGGCACTTCTATAGGGGCCGCCCAAAGTTAAGCATGAACCATCACACACACACATCAGGTCTCCTCTAACACCTATTTCAACACAAAGTATTCCTCTATTTTCTGTTTCCTATATTTATTTCCACACTATGTGGGAGAGGAAGGCTGCAGTGAGCAAATATCCTGGGGCTGAGGGAAAAGCCCAGCCTGGGGGAAACGTGAGGTGGCTTTGCTTCGAGGCTACCAGCTCCCTTGCCCTTCTACCAATTGTGATTTGACATAAACCTTTCATCAAACCCGTCATGAGGTCTGGTAACTGCATCAATATTGCTGATAGCATCATGCACGTGTTCATCCTAAGTAGGTTATCCTTCATGCTGTGCAGCTTTAAACCTGCTTGCTGCAATTTATCAGTGGGGAAGGATATTTTGGGAATGATCCCGTGTCTCTTCTCCATGTCATAGGATAATGTGCTGCACATAATGAATCCCACCTGCAGGATTTCTCTGTTTCTTGTGCAGCAATGACACAAAAAAACCCCATACATAATTCTCTGTCTCTCAGGATCTTAGGGCTTTTTAAGTGGCCATCTAGTTCATTGCACTTCCCTAAGCACTTGTTACACCCAGACAGTCCATTACAGTGCTCAGCAGAGCCACGTTGAATCAAAAATGGGAGCTGCAGAACATGAGGACAGATACACAGACACCGCTCCTCTGCACTGTATTTGAGACTGTGGCTGTCTGAGCACTCTCGAGGCACCCTGTTATGACCTGATGGAGGCACAGCTTGCTCACCGTGTCAGCTTGTGCACATGCAACAACTGTTACAAAGTTGATCTCATCTGGTGTCTCACACTTGGTCTGGCAGCACCAAGAAAGCCAGGAATAGCGCCTAGGGATGTGGGTGATGCTGGTGCTGCTGCTGCTGCTAGCTCAGGACCAGTTTTCTCATGGGTCCAGGGTGAAGATGGATGGAGGGAAGGAAAAAGGGAAAGGAGTAAGACCAGAAGCCCTAACTTCAATAGCCTTCCTTTTATAAGTGAGACTATTAGATGCTCAGACTTAGGAAGTGCCAAATTTAGAAAACATCATTAATGCAGGTGAAAACTGCTTCACTAGAAAGAAGGGTCAAGGTTTCTTAATGCCAGAAGCTTCACACTATACTGAGACTATAGGTCCTGCTGTCATCCTCTGTAGAGTCCCACACAAACTATCCTTTGGAGTGTTACAGGAGAGGGCAAAAGAGTCAAGGGCAGGTGCAAAGCCTTGGAACTGGGATATGGCACTGGGCACAAGAGAAGCAAGGAGCTTTTTGCTGAGCCTCCCCTGGTCCTCAGGGCCTCAGTTCTGTGCTGTTCCTCTTTTTAAATAACTCACAGCAGTGCAAAAGGGAGTGAGAAGAAGAAGGTGGCTCTTGAACATCTTTACCTGACCAACAAGAAGGCTATTCTGGTATATAGGTTCCTGAGGGGTAAAGCACATGCATGGCCCTGGCTGTGTCAGTGGCACAATGCAGCCAGGTCAGAGCAATAATTGCCTAGCAGAAACAAAGCTGTAGGAAAGTGAACAAAAGGCAAGATCCCAACCAGCAATGCTACCATCAGGGATTTGCAGCTGGGAAGTGGTAGGGCAATGAATATCTTTGTTAATGCAAACCCTGCCTCAATAGGCAACCTAACGCTCTTCTCCTTCTGCGGGATGTTGGCATGCTCATTGTGGCAGCTGAGTGCTTTGTGGCTGAAGGCAAAAGGAAAAAGGTCAAATAATTTGTGTAAATTGGATGAAAGTCAGCAAAGTTATCCTGCAGGTGACAGGCAAGGATCAAAGTGCTGAGATTATGTGCAGGGCCCAGGTGGAAAAAAACTCAGTGCAGGGGAGCTGAGCAAATGCCCCCTTATCTGTGGGAATGGAAACCTTCCATTGTGGGTGAGAGGAATGGGTGGGAAGGCCAACTGAGCACAACAGCCAACAGTCTGGAAAAAATAATACCAAGTAGTGCATGCCATAATGAAACAGCTGCTTTAGCGATAGCCGATGTGGGTTATTTCATGGCTGTGATTTCTTTTCTCATATAAAAGAAAAAATATGCCATTTTATGGCAGACAAAATCAAAGGTGTCTCTTGCAGACCGTTGTTAGAGGGGTTTCCTTCTAAAGTGGAGAATCATCACTATTAGTTCTTCACAGGTAATTGCTCACCACAGTTAATTTGAAGCCATAGTCAGAGTGAAATGGAGAGATCCTGTTTTATACCCTTTTCCTCTTAGTGTGCCTTGACGTTATCATTGTTTGCTGCTCTTGTGCCCATAGCAACAGCCACTGCTGGCCTGCTCCCCAGGCAAGGGCTGCTGATGCCTGACATGGAGCCAGCTGGGCTTCTCACCGTGGTCTTTGCCTGCCCAGGGACCACAGCCTTCCTATTGCTCTCAGTGATGACGGGCGAGCACAAGCGACCAGCAAAGTGAGCTGCGGTCAGTGCCTAACTTCCTCAGTAACATACTTGAAGTGTGGCTGCCAGATCCGCAGTAAGCCACCTAAGTGCTGGTGGTCTCATTCTGTGAGGTAGAGATATCCACAAGCTCACTGACTAATGACTTTGTCATTTCTTTAAAACATTTCTTTAAAACAAGGTAAAAAATAATAGGCCACTTTGGTGAATTACCTTCACTGGATGTAAGCTGTGGAATTTGCAGCCCCCCCTTTGCAAGCAGAGTCCATTGAGCTGCCTTTGGCAGTCATAGTCCATGGGGGTTATGCAGCCTTGTTGGGTGTATGGGCCAACCTCCATCCTAAGCACAAATTCCAGCAGCAAGCAAGGTGGTGACCCCTGCTCTTAAACAAAACACCCCAAGCCCTCAAACAAGAATAAAAAAAAAAAAAAAAAATCAAAAACCCCCTAAGCAAAAAAAAGAGGACCAGCATTCCTTTGTACAAGTATTTTAATCGTCTGCATCAGTGCATTAAAAGTAAGGAGTCTCTCACTGAAGGTCTCCTTCACAAAAGGGAAAACTGATTCACTCAGGGTTAGAGAAGTTGAGAGTAAAAGTCAGAATCTCCAGTCCAATGTGCTAAGGAATAAAGATAAACATATATGGGACCCCAGACCCAAATGGCACCTACACGGCCACTTTCCTAAGCATATGGAGAGCAAGTGGAGACCCCAGCAGGAATGAAAGAGGGGAGCCAGAGGCATAGAGCCTGCTCTGTAAGAAAAGCTATGTATTAGAAGTGGCACAAAGGAAAACGTTAATGAAGCATGAGAAAATGAGGCTCAGTAGTGAAATCAGCGTGAGGGAAAAACAACCCCAGACACTGAAGGAAAGACAACACAGAGCGTTAAGCAAATGTGTTGTGCTGTAAGGGAGTGCTCCCTGGATCGGGCTTGTGACCAGCTGTGGTTCGTGTTTTTTGTTAAAGATATGGGCACAAGGGGGAAAGTGAGTAATGAAGCTGTGGTGTGCACAGCCCTGCATCATCAGCCATGCAATATGGAGCTCAGGGTGGCTTCAGGCACAGGTGATTTTGGCAGCCGCCTATGCAGGAGAAGGGTGGGAATGGGCCATCCTTGCCACTAAGGGGTTGGTGCTGGGGCCTGAGGGGAGGGCTCTCCGCTGCACTCAGGTCTGAAGCTTGGGGCCAGTGTGGGATGGGGGTGAGGATGGGCACGGGATGGGGACAGGCAACCTGGGTGGGAGAGGGAAGGTCCTAATGGTGAAGCTGGCACAGCTGGGGCTGAGCAGGAAAGGGTTTCAGTCCACCAGCACCACAGGGGACAAGGCCAGGACATCAGGCAAAAATCGGTGACCTCAAAGTGGAAATTGACATATTTCTTTTGGGAGAGGAAAAGCATCCTAAGTATTATAGGGAACTTTTAAGTAATCCTTATACCCTGAAAAAGCAGGAGGGTAGGGACCCCTAGGTACAGCGCCTGATAAAAGCATGCAGGTGTTAACACTATTGCGGCTTTGCAGTAAGAAAATAGGGAGCTCTACGGCTTGATCTGGGAACTTGCAATTGTAAGACTTAAAGATGCAAATGGGTTTTTTTCCTTTCACCTATTGTTTTGTCTCGTAAGTTTGCTTGATGTTGAAGAGGATGCCAGCAAAACCCAGGCAGAATAAAACACATGCACAATAAATCATTGAAAGGCTTAGCAGCCTTTATCTGCCTGCAAGATCTTGCTGAAGGAAGGCTTTGAACTTGCCAATGAGTAAAAAACAAAAAGGGGGGGGGGGGGGGAGATGAAAGAAGCTAAGTTATAGGCTTGATGTCTTTATTACCTTCTGCAAAGGCTGGAAAGCCATGCCAGCTCTGCCAGGTGTTTCAGAGGAACAAGAAAAGTAGACATTACACGGAGCCAATGTGCTTACGACCACTTTCCTTAAGAATCCAAATTCCTGATGGAACTTCAGCAGCTGTAGAATAAAACACTGCTCTGGTGCTGCAAAACATGGGCTGTCATAATTTAGAACAAAGCTGAATTAATGCACATTGTCAAGCTTTATCTATTTTGACACAACTGATTCCGGTTCTTTTTTGAACTGAACAGTTAACAGGCTCAGCACAGCAGAGGGCTTGTGCGTGCACAGATGTGAGCACACACACATGGAAGACCTGGTGTTTCATGTCTCTGTCTCTGTGTGTGCATATTTGTATCTATTCATCTATGTAGCATTTATTCTAACATACGTAATATTTTCTCAGGACCATGAATTTCTAAGCTTGTATTTGTGGCTGGCAGGAAAAAACCCAGTAGTTTCCTGTCTTAACACCTGCAGCTGGTTGCAGCCTTTATCTAAACATTCGCTGTGGGACGCAGCAGGGAATTATACTGGCAACTGCCATTAATCTTCTGTGCAAAAGAAGTATCTCCTACATCAGTGTTAGAATAAAACCATGTCTGGTGAATGAGGCACAACTGAAAATTACCCTGCTGAAGAAGTCAAAATCTTCTTGTGATGTTTTTTTTTTATTATGTACTAGCCCTGCCACAGATCATCAATAAGGGCATCTTCAAGTAGTGCAAACTTAACAGCAAGCCTTTAGACATTAAGCAGTTTTAATCTTATTTTGGGACATACTACCTGGTTCTGAAATCGCACTAACTTCATGTTAATGTTGTAACACTGCTAGTGTATAAAGACACACTGGTGTAAATCTCCACAGCACTTGACTTCTTTTCCCATAAAATGCTTTGGGGTTTCATGGTGCCCCTCATATTCCCTGAATGACCATGCAAGGCCTGGCTTAGTGCGATCCCCAGTCTCACAAGAAGCCTTTGCCACTGCTGTGCTCCCGAGCTGGATCACACCACCTCACACATCAGCCGCTCAGTTCATTGCCTGCTCCCGAGTCTGAAAAGAAAGAGCTTTTGCCTTGCTGAGGTGAGATCACCACTTTGGAGATGATCAGGAAACATGGTTCTCCCTTGCCTGCAGTGGAAGCGGTGAGCTGTTGCGGCTGGAAGAGGCAGAGATACTGATGACAACATCATGCCAGACAGGAGCGCAGAAGTGCAAAGTCCATGGGTGCCAGGGACCAAACCATCTTTCTACAGCCTCATGGAGGTCTAGCTAACTGATTTACTTTAGCTTGTGCTTACCTTAATAAAATAATGTGTTCCCAAAGACCCTCATCTTATTTAATACCATCGATAATGGTCTGAAAGACATTATACCTGCAAAACTGCACTTTTTGGTGTTGGTTTGGATCATATTCAGATTCAAGTAGAGTATGTGTGAAGGAAACAGAGGGATATTCAGTGAATTAACATAATATTCTGATTTCCTATTCTAGAAGTACACATTTATATGTATTTTATTTTTAATACTTGTTGAAATTTCAGGCATACTGGTAAGTTGGGGTGAGCTCATGTGGAAATGTTCATGTGGAAAAAACCCCCAACTCCTTCTAGTCAGCAAGAAAGACAATAAAAGATTGTTGTATGTGTGCATGCGTGCACAGAGAGGTGTGAGCGAGAGTGAAAAAGGGAAATCTTGCAAATGAGTGTGTTATGTCAGCAAACAAGGCGAACTTGCTTGGACACAGCTAGTGAAAAGCATGTGCCAGCTATTCAATAAACAGTATATCCATTGTAATGCTCAAATAATAATAAAAAGAAGTCTTTACACCTGGTAAACAATTGACAAGTTGATTAATACGAGCCTTGGGTTGGCAAGCAGTAACGTTTTAAGCAATAGGCTGAAACAGCAACGCTGTGTATTTATGAAACCCCACAGTTCGCTTCCATAATTCTCATCCCTGCCTTAACCACAAGTGCTTTTTAGCCATGTTTTTGGTACTATGAGCTACTAAATACGTGTTGTAATCACCTTCCTTCGTTGCTAAGCAGCCTTATCGGCTTACACAAATTCATGTATGAAAGTGTTACATCTTAGTTGGTCTCAGCAAGCCCCATTTTTCTTGCACAGATTTATGGCACTTTCTAATGAGTTGATAACGCTTCCTCTGAGCTAAAACAAATTCCCAGTGAAATCTTTGAGTGGAGCCTGTGTCAACAAGGGGAAGATTTATTGGATTTCAGCCTGACCGCACAGCCATGCCCGCGGGCAGCTGAAATGGGTCACAGCCAGTGAAACACACCCAAGGGCTGGGCATGCTGCTAGCCTACCGGTGCGGTGCAGGGCTGGGCGCTAGGATCATGCAGCACTAGGATGCTCACGCCGCTCCGCGGGGCAGGCAGGGGGGTGCTGGGCTCCTAAATCACATCAGCAAGTCCTGGGCTGGGTGGCACTCGCTGGGATGAGAGGTGGCGGGCAGGGCCCGTGCGCCAGGTGACTGGCATGTGGCACCCTCAGCTGTGGATATCTGCCACCGCCACAGGCAGCAGAGAGCGGGGAGACTGCCTACCTACCTATCAGATAGAGGAACGGTTGTCAAGTCTATGAGTAAACGGCAGCATGTTAACCATAGCAGCTAAAATTAAAGAGAACTAATCTTCCTCTCAGCCCAGAGAGCAAAGGAAACACAGTGACCAGTTAACAGCCTTGTCCTTAAAATGAAGAGGGCTCCAGAGAGGAGCCTTCAGCACCGGAGCAAGGGGAAACGCCGCGTCCCGGAGCCCCAGCTCTGAGCGGCGGGACACCCCGAGAGCGCCCCAAGCCCCCGCCGAGCCCTGCCCAGGAGCCGCAGCTCCGCTGCCGCGCGCAGGGACACACCGGGGCCGGTGCCAGGAGGGAGGCACCGCCCGAGCGGGGAGAACCCGCCCCGGGGAGCGCGGGAGCAGCGCGGGGCGCGGCAGGTGGCGCCGGCCGCGCGGGCGGGCAGCGGGCGGGGCGGGGAGCGCTCGGCTCGGGGCAGGGCCCGCTCCGCGAGCTCTGCTCCGGCTGCGCCGGCGGTGGCAGCGGCGGCACCGGACAGAGCCGAGGGGAGGGGAGGCTGCGGCGCGGAGCTCGGGGGGTGCCTCCGCTGGTCTCTTGGGGCGAGGGTGCGCAATGGGCAGGGCTGCGCTCGGTGCGCCCTGGTGGAGGTCACGGTCAAAGGGAAGACAGCAATGGGGGACATCACTGTGGGGATCTGTCACAGGCCGCCTGATCAAGAGGACTCTGTGGCTGAAGCGCTCTACAGACAGATGGGGACAGCCTCACGCTCACAGGCCCTCATCCTCATGGGGGACTTCAAGCATCCTGATGTCTGCTGGGGGGACAGTGCGGCTCGGCAGAAGCAATCCAGGAGGTCCCTCGATCATGTGGAAGACAACTTCCTCTTGCAAGTAATAGAGGAGCCGACAAGGAGAGGTGCCATGCTGGACCTCGTGCTCACCAACAGGGAGGGGCTGGTTGGGAATGTGATGCTCCAGGGCAGCCTTGGCTGTAGTGATCACTAGATGGTCGAGTTTGAGATCCTGAGGACAGTGAGAAGGGCACGCAGCAAGCTCACTGCCCTGGACTTCAAGAAAGCAGACTTTGGCCTCTTTAGGAGCCTGCTTAGTAAGATTCCATGCGATAAAGCCCTAGAGGGCAGGGGGGCCCAAGGTTGATGTTCAAGGATCACCTGCTCCAAACTCAGGAGTGTTGTGTCCCTACTAGAAAGAAATGCGGCAGGAAGGCCAGGAGGCCTCCATGGATGGATAAGGAGCTGCTGAGGAAACTTAGAGGAGGGAAAAAAGCTTATAAAAGGCAGAAGCGAGGACAGGCAGCCTGGGAAGAATACAGGGACATTGTCTGGGAAGCTAGGGACCAGGTTAGGAAAGCTAAGGCCCAGTTAGAATTAAATTTGGCAAGGGATGTGAAAAAGAACAGGAAGGGCTTCTATAGGTATGTAGCAAACAACAGACAGACTAGGGACAATGTGGGCCCTCTCCAGAAGCTATTGGGAGAACTGGCTGCCCTGGATTTGGAGGAGGCTGAGGTTCTCAGTGACTTCTCTGCTTCAGTCTTCACTGGCAAATGCTCTGACCACACCACCCAAGTCTTGGAAAGCAGATGCAGGGACTGTGAGAATGAAGACCTTAGGCCCACTGTAGGAGAGGATCAGGTTTGAGATCATCTTAAGAACCTGAATGTGCACAAGTCCATGGGACCTGATGATATCCATCTGCAGGTCCTGAAGGAGCTGGTGAGTGAAGTTGCTAAGCCACTGTCCATCACATTTGAAAAATCCTGGCAGTCAGGTGAAGTTCCTGAGGACTGGAAAAAGGGAAATGTAACCCCCATTTTCAAGAAGGGGAAAATGGAAGACCCAGGGAACTACAGACCAGTCAGTCTCACCTCTGTGCCTGGCAGGGTCATGGAGCAGATTCTCCTGGAAGGCATGCTAAGGCACATGAAAAACAATGAGGTGGTTGGTGACAGCCAACATGGCTTCACTAAGGGGAAATCCTGCCTGACCAATATGGTGGCTGGCTGTGATAGGGCTACAGAACTGATGGACAGGGGCAGAGCTGTTGACATCATCTACCTGGACTTGTGCGAAGCATTTGACACTGTCCCACATGACATCCTTGCCTCTAAACTGGAGAGACGTAAATTTGATGGATGGACTACTTGGTGGATAAAGAACTGGCTGGATGGCCACATGCAAAGAGTTGTGGTAAACGGCTCAATGTCCAACTGGAGATGGGTAACGAGTGGTGTCCCTCAGGGGTCAGTGTTGGGACTGGTCTTGTTCAGCATCTTTGTTGGTGACCTGGACAGTGGGATTGAGTGCGCCCTCAGCAAGTTTGCTGACAACACCAAGCTGTGTGGTTTGGTTGATACGCTGGAGGGAAGGGATGCCATCCAGAGGGACTTTGACATGCTCGAGACGTGGCCAGCCTCATGAAGTGAAGCCAAGTGCAAGGTCCTACACCTGAGTTGGGGCAATCCCAAGCACAGCTACAGGTTGGGCAGAGAAGAGATTCAGAGCAGCCCTGTGGAGAAGGACTTGGGGGTGTTGATTGATGAGAAACTGAACATGAGCCAGCAGTGTGTGCTCGCAGCTGAGAAAGCCAACCGTGTTCTGGGCTGCATCAAAAGAAGCGTGACCAGCAGGTTGAAGGAGGTGATCCTGCCCCTCTGCTCTCGTGAGACCCCACTTGGAGTGCTGTGTGCAGTTCTGGTGTCCTCAACATAAGAAGGACATGGAGTTGTTGGAGGAGGTCCAGAGGAGGTCCGTGAGGATGATCAGGAGGCTGGAGCACCTCCTGTATGAAGACAGGCTGAGAAAGTTGGGGCCGTTCAGCCTGGAGAAGAGAAGGCTGCGTGGAGACCTCATAGCAGCCTTCCAGTATCTGAAGGGAGCCTATAAGGATGCTGGAGAGGGACTCTTCATCAGGGACTGTAGTGGTAGGATGAGGGGTAACAGGTTCAGACTTAAACAGGGGAAGTTCAGGTTAGATATAAGGAAGAAGTTCTTTACAGTGAGGGTGGTGAGGCACTGGAATGGGTTGCCCAAGGAAGTGATAAATGCTCCATCCCTGGCAGTGTTCAAGGCCAGGTTGGACAGGGTCTGGGGCAACATGGTTTAGTGTGTGCTGTCCCTGCCCTTGGCAGGGGGGTTGGAACTAGATGATCTTGAGATCCTTTCCAACCTTAACTATTCTATGATTTTATGATTTAGCCTAAACTTACATCAGGAAGCCATTCTTAAGAGCCAGTCAGAAATACCAGGTTTTGTCGAGGGGTTGTTTATGAGTTGTAAATAATGGGGTTGCAGGAGGGGGAAAATGAGTGAAGCTGACGTCAGGCTGTGTAATTTGCCTGTAAGATCTGCAGTACTCAGCACAGCAGCTGTTCACGTACATTCACAGAATCACAGAATGATTTGAGTTGGAAGGGACCTTAAAGATCATTTAGTTCCAATCCCCCTGCCATGGGCAGGGACACTAGACCTGGTTGCTCAAAGCCCCATCCAACCTGGCCTTGAACGCTGGCCTCACCAGCCTCACAGGAAAGAATTTTTTTGTAATACCTAATCTAAATCTGCCCGCTTTCACCTGAAAGCCGTTCCCCCTTGTTCTGTCATTACATGCCCTTGTAAAAAGTCCCTCTCCAGATTTCTTGTAGGCCTCTTTAAGATACTGGAAGGCTGTTATAAGGTCTCCCCTATGTGTGGGTTTCCCCACATTGTGCCAACCCATCTAGCACTGATAGGCACAAAGCTTGTGAGAGGCAACAGACAGCCTGTAATGCGCTATCTGCAAGACCAGGGTTTGGATTTGCCTGTCACTTCATGGAGGTGAGGCAGGTTGTATGTGTGTGATTTTGCATTCGCTGTGCCTTCCAGTGCATTGAAGGGAGGAGGCAACATGCAAATGCTTCTCCACCTTTTGTGACATTCCAGTTCGTTTAGGTATTTAATAAGACCATCCACAAGCTCCATTCTTACGGCTCATGGCCGTGCTTCAAACCCAACAATTCTTCTTGTGCAACCCTGCCAGCATTAGCAACAGGGAGAAAGCTATCCTCCTCTCTTGCTTAATTGAATTAAATAGGAGTCTTCTTGTCACTGCTGGCTGCTGCGCTTTGTGGATTGTGTAACCTTCAGGGGAGACTTCAATAATCAAGGCACACACTGATTCATTTATGTAGGAGTGAATCCAGAGTAACAAGTCTGGGAGAATAGATGTGGGATGTGTAGTTATTTCCTCAAGTGAATGAAATGAGGAAACTCCCACCTCCTCCCTCACTGTATTATCAAAATCATAGACAAACATATGCTGGTTTTGCCTTATTATTTTTCATTGTATTATTTCTACCACCAAAAGCTAGCTCAAAGACAGCATCATGACACAACTGAGTGGAGTCTGGGTATCAAAACCTACGCATGTTTCTTAGATGTGAGACAGGACGCGTGCAGTCGGTATCTCTGATGGAAACATACACTTCCCAAGGGCCCAGAGAACTGGTGCTTTTTAGCATTACACCTAGTGGCAAGGAAACCTTCAAGTGCTGGACTGATCAGCAAAGGTGAATCTGATCTAAGGCTGCCTTCTGTGACAAGGCAGAAGGTGTGGGGCTGGTAAGCTCCAAAAAGCTTGGAGAGCATAAAAATGGAATGTTAACAATTTAAACAGGGAAGAAAAACCCACAGCAGGGAGAGCTGCTTTTCCAGCCAAACGCTGAGTGCTAGCGTTGGCACTCTGCCTGCTGGGAAGGTGGCCAAGGCACTGAGACACTCGCAGTATGGGGTGCAGGGTGCACACCTAAGGCAAGGACTGCCAGAAAGGAGATGCCTGGGTAACTCAGTAAAAAACACTGCACCTTGTATACCATAATTGCGTGCTTTATTGATATACACAGTAAAGCAGTATATAATACAATAGTAAGGCATATATTTGGTGAAATTTGGTATGTTGTGAAAAAATGCAGTAAAACAGAAGTTTATAAAAATAATTAGTAAATGTTACAGTGTTGGTGTTAAAACACAATATATTATGATATCCAAGTAATAAACCAGTACTGAGTAACAATGAAATAACATGCCATATGGTATTTATGTATTCAACTACACTGATTATGTTTTACAGTTTAATACTTTGTCATTATAAGGAACATGAAATAATTCCCAAGTTATGCTTAAAAAAGCAGCGATAAAGCTTTCAACTTCTTAAATATTTTTTGACAGACTCACTCCAAAACTAAGATCTAGAAAGTAAAACAAACAAAACAAAACCCTGATGAAAACAACCGTGCAATCCATTTTCCCTCCATTTTCTTCTTAAGAGAAGGTTTAACATATAAGGGTGGAAAAAAAAGAAGAAACCCATCTCTTTCTCACATTTCAATTTAAACCTTCTGATAAAAAAAGACCATGAGAAATACCGAGGGTTCCTATTGTAATAAAGTGTTTAAAAAGCTCTTTATTAGGAAAGTGGAGGTTTTGGGGGAGATTGTACTTATGCTTTGTAAATGGTTATCATTGTTGGTATTATTTAAACGATTAGACCTGGTCACACAATGGACACGTGGTGATGATGTAACATTATCTGTACGTAATTGTCAGGAACACCACAAAACCAAAGTGAGGTAGAAATAGCATGACTAGCCATGTTCAATGTTAACTAGCATTCAAAATAAAATCTTTCCCAAGTTTAATTACACTTCATACAAGAAGAGGTAACAGATTTTTTTTTTACTCTTGCAATATAGAGTCAGATGGTGTGTTTCTACATATTCTAAGGTAAAATTAAAAGCTGGTTAAGAGAATGAAGTGGTAAAGCTTTTGCTGACAGCACCTCATACCTGAACCTACCTCTCACGAGCTGCAGTCAAGCTGGCTAATCAGTTTGCTATCAGTTCCTCTCTTTCTCACGTTACTGTTAGCTGTGCGGGATTACTTGTAGAGAGAAATGGGGAAGGAGAAAGGACCAGGGCCTTTGTGTTGGTGATAAATATCTCATGGAGCAGTGTGGCTACCTTCACCTGATCACCATGCGCGCGCAAAAACAGCAGTAACTCTTCTACAGCCTTTCCCAAAGGATGCTTGCAGCATTACAGCTCCTTGGGACTGGCTGCTGTAGCAGGTTGAGACACACATTGTGGAAAGCTCTGATTTCATTTTGCAGAAGATTGAGGAGCTTCATGCTCATTAACAGCATCAGGAGCTGGACAAGCAAAGATGCTCTGTGAATAACCTACTTGTGCTTCGGGTCAGAAGCTAATCCCACAGGAGGTCAGGAGGAACATCTCTCTCCCTTTCTTCTCTGCAGCAAAGGTGATGCCAGCTGTGAGGGGAGAGCAGGGCCCAGCTCCTGCTGAAGCACTGGCAGCCAGCAGGGTGCCAGACACCAAGGTCCAAAGGTTTAATCTGGTAAGGCAATTTCTACTTTCCTTTACTAATAGCATTCAGGAATTTAGTCAGCAGAGAAAATGCTGGCACATAGGATGGTTATTGAATTCTCTCAGGTTTTTTTTTTTAGGTGGTTGGTTTTTTTTTTCTGCAGGCTCTGTCATGTAATGTGCTCTTTCATTTAATTATTGCAAACTAACTGTGTAATTCATGTAATCCTTAATTTTATTGGAAAAAGGTGACATAACTACCTTCACTGGAAGTTCAGGAGATTCTTTTTTTTTTTTAAGCCAGCCCTAGTCAGACAAAACCAATGACAAATACAAGTAAATGTAAGTTGGCCATTTTGGTGTTGCTGCAGGAAATACTGTTTTTCCTTTCTTTTTGTTAGGCAAGGAAAAGAACATAGGACATGAATCTCTCTGATACAGTTACAGAGCTGAAATGAAACTAAGCAAATGCACTGCCTCAGTAAATTTTTTTTTGTGTGTTTTTTTAAAGGGGGTTTCTATAAACAATTATTTTTATAAAGCACACTTTAGTTTACAATCTTTCATTATAACTGTTATAAATTTTTTTTAAACAACCCGAAATGCGTTCCATATAAAGAAATGGCAAGTTATTTAGCTATCAAGATTTTACATGTAGTTTTCTTATAATTTTTTGTACAATTGCATAGACGTGTAAAACTTGCCATTGTTAACAAAACAGTAACAGACTTAGGAAACTACTGAAATCTACAGTATAGTACCACTACCCTTCACAAAAATATAGATTTGTTTTCTTGTAAACTCTTACAGTCTAATCCTCTTTGTAGTATGAATATTATAAAAACCATGCGGGATGCCTGAAGTTGTAAAACACATCTTGCTATTCTAACACCTTGTCGTCAGTCATCACTGTCACTAAGGTTTCCATTGCTCTTCCCAAGTCGTCTGCCATGTGGAAAAGGCTCCCTACATTGTGGCCTGAAAAAGAAAGTCAAAGAAGAGGAAATTAAAGGAAGATGACACAGCAGTATGTTGGTAGGAATGAACGTTTTACAAGGGAGGCTGAGCACCAGATCCATCACTTTCCAAGTACTGCTTGCTGCCATTCCCAGTGGAATACACTGGAGAACACTCTTTCAAATGTCTCCTGCATGAGTCCAATATTTTGTTGTTAGCAAAAGTTGCCGGTTTTGCAGAACACTTAACAGCAATACTGGATTGAATGGCTACGGTAAACTATGCTGATGATAAGCCAGCGTGTTTGTGTTTCAAGAAACCCCACCCTGTAGTGATGAAGCTTCATCGTTATGAATGTTCACCAAAAGGAAGGATTAAATCCATCAACATCACAGAAAAGTTTCTGACTGGTGCTGCAAGTGTTTGACCATTCAATGTCTATCAAGGAGAAAAACAGAAACAAACAGATCAGCAGTAATTAACTAAATCATTAAACCCAAGAGGTCCCAGCAGGATAACTGTACAGATCACTAAAATGTTGAGGGCTGCAGTTCATTCAGTCGTTTTTAAAATATCCTTTCCTTTTCAAACAGCAGTTCAGCACAAAGATGCCAGTTATCAAGTATGTACTATACAGTGGTTCACTTGGACATTTCTCCTCACCTGTAAAGCTTAAGGTCCTATCACAACAACCCATGGTCCTCTCACATATAAGTGATAAACGCAGAGCACAGTTCTGGAGCTGAAACCTGTAACAACCTCTTACACTCACTTTACGTCTGCTGCAAAGGGAAATGAAAGGTAGCAGTGCTGATCAGCAGTAAGAAATGCCTTCATCACAATGAAAGACTGAACAGATTTGAAGATAGATTAAATTGCCAAAAGTTGCCATTTTAGGCCCTTGGCAAACCCTGCCTGTCTCCCGTTGCTGTTCAGAAGAGTGTGGGTCTCTTGCAAGTCCTGTGTCAAGATTTGCAGCCCTCTGTGTCTCAAATACCCTGCAGCATCTCAAACACAGAGACATCATGGTCTACACAGCTGAACCCCATCTGGAGTCTCCCTACTGAAAAAATATATGACAGACCTAGGCACCCTACAAGATAAGCATCCAAACCAAGAACCAAGTGTTCAAGATTTCTTGCAAGGACAAGGAGGAACGAGCAGACAGAAGGTCATTAAACAAGCAGAAGGAAATTATACTCCACACAGCACATAATTGCATTACTGAACTCATTGCCACAGCCTAATGTTGAGGCCAAACACATAAATCAGTTAAAAACCAAGTTAGAAAATAATCACTGAAGAAAGATTTATTTAGATGCAAAGAAGTGCATGTGACCGCTAACTCAAGAAGTCCCCAAGCTGCAGATTGCCAGCAACTGAAAGTATGTAACAGGGAAAGCATGACACAATAAAACTGTATGTTGCTATGGCCTCAGGGGTTTGATTTACTCCCTGAAAGTATCCGTTTGGAAAAAACATGGGGAGTACAGTGCAATCTGCCCACAACTCTGCTTCCGAGGAATGCTTTGCATTAGCCTGGATGACAACTCCTTGCTATAGTCCTTCAGGAAAGAGCACCCAAATGAATAAAGGACATGAGCAGGGTATGCACATACACCTTTCATGCAGTCCCTGCCTGTAATGTATTGAAGCCTGACTGTTACTAGTGCCCACCTACACAGTGAGTGTCCTCCTGACACAACTGTCTTCTCTAACACCAGGAGTGAACCTTCCCTGTGGAGCAAATCAAACTCACAATCTCCTTCCAAATGTTCATATATTATGGTAGTCATGCACTGCTGACATTTGTACAGAACACAGGACCTTGGAATAACATTAGTTAATATTCATCAGCATTTATGGAATAGAAAAAAATGACCTGAGGAATATCCAGAGTAGTTTTCTGGAGAACTACTATCACCCTTTACACTCAAATACTACTCAACAAGCTGCCCACTCTACAGGGATCTGTGCTGTGCATGACACAAATTGCCAGATATTGATACAAAGGAATACTTGTTCTAATCTTGTGACAGTTTGCTAATTGCACTAATGCACTGTAAAACAGATACATCAAACTGCAGTTTCATCCATAAATCATTAAGGTATAGCCATCCTATTAATCCTAAGCAAAAACTTCTAATTTGCTCATCAGCACATCAACTAACAGTGCCTGCCAAGTTTTGGCCAAAAACCAGTTTACTTTAAAGTAAATGTATGCTACCGCATTTATTTTAGATGTAAGGGATAATCTTTCTTATTGACACCATGCAGGCTGAGATCAATCCAGCAAATTACACTACAGAAAGTGAAAATTCAATGAAGCCATATGAAAACAAGAACATATTTTTGAAGGGAGATGCTTATGTAAACAGAATGGTAACTGTCACTGGTTTGATCTACTTACCTGATACTCTGACATGGCTCAGGTAGATTTGTAGCATGTGCCATCATAGCTTTATTGGAATAACACTGATATAACTGCAGTGACCTGAAGCATCCTGTCTCTACAAACCACTTTCAAGACCAGTAACCATGGTTTGAATCCGATCTCTCTCCACGGAAACCGCACAGAGGTATGCTGGGGTGATTAAGGAGATATGACTCCCTCTCCCCCACACCATCCATGCTACCTTTCTAGCACAGGTCTTAATTTCCTCTGCAGAAAACCTGAACAATTGTGTATCTCCTCCTGAGCCATCTGAGTTTACAGCTCAGAGCATGACCATAAATATCTGCTGACTGCAATTTATGTTAAAAGCTGGACTGTAAAGTGCAACAGCTTGGGGACAGCAGTCTTCAGGACAGTTGTGGGATGGAGGATGTGTCAGAAGAGAGGGCAGTGCAACTGTGCTTCAGCCACTCAACCAGTGAACCCTCGCTGGGCGTCAGTGCACCCACCACCAGCTGTTTGCCTCTCCTGCACATGGGAATAACAGCTAGGTAACCAACACTGCAAAGAGCTGAGAACAACATATGCCATGATTTCCTGGTACTGTATGTGCAATGAATGCGCCCTCTTCTATAGTGCCTGTTACCTAAATGAGGGCTCAGATTTACTCACTGTTTCTATATAGCTCTACTTACTCTGTTGAATACTGCTTACTTGCCCTCTCTAAGACCGAAACACAAGACACTGACATTTTTGATTAACAAGAAAATGAGAAAAATACTGTCCTAAAAGCACTTGGAAAAATATAAATCATAGCTGTCCACTCATTATTACTCATATTTTTAAAGTAATGCCACCAAAGAAGGCATCAATTCTGTTTTGTTTTTTTTTTTTTAAACATTAAAGCTGAAAAAGTTTTCTCCATGCTTGAGGCACTGAAAGGTTGAGAGAAGCTACTGTATAATAAAAAAACCAGCACACACTTTGAAATGCACCAATAAAGCTCAAAGTGGACTTGGACATTATTAACTTAGACTTATAAAATGGAGGGAGTATTAACACAAGTACATTTGCTTTGAAAGCAGAAGACACCTATTTCTGCAGACACTAACTACATAACTTCTAGTCACATGTGGAGTGATGTTTCACATCTGCTGAATTTGCTTTAGAGGCTCGACTAGAATTAAGGCCTTTAGGTGAGGGCGCAGTAACTGAATTAACAATCTTATACTACAGCTTGTCAGAGAAATAAACATGAAGCATTCAGACCTGAAAGAGTGGACAGAAAATAAATTAAGAAACCCCAACACAATACAGTGCCTTTTTTTGTAGCAGATTTCTAACTCTTCCCTGTCAAAAGAAAAATCCTTCCTGTTGGTAGCTTGGATTTTGATTCCCTTATTCATATTAAGCAACGCTACAAAATCCATGGGATTACACGTGAAAACAATACCTAATGTGATTAATGGGATCAAAACCTGGCAGGGTGGGTTTAAAACAGCATGATCTGTCTTTGTGCAAATGGAATCATACATAAAGCAAAAAGTGTTGTATACCTTAGCTCATAGACTTCATAATCAGGTGGAGAAGCGCGTTTTATATTCAGCTCTGCAAGTTACCAAGCCCCTTCTGGAACCATCAGCGATAACAAGTGGAACTGGAGAGTGGTGAGTGATTCACTGAAGTCAGCTTTTTTAGGATTAAACTGCTGGAATCTGATCAGGCAAGACATGCACATTTTCCTATCTATGTATTATTTATTAATTGTATCAAATATGCCCTCAGCAGCAGAAGCTTTTTCTGAATAGTATGCAGAAACCTGAATGAGGATAGTAGAAATCAACCACCTGCTTTGCTGAGCTGGTGAACAATTCTCAGGCTGTATGAGCTGAGAACATGCAGGGCTGAAAATGAAATAATTTCCATTAAATTTCTGGACTGGTGCAGCCTTTGAGTGACATCCCAAGCACCCTATTTTGGATCCATATGAGAGGACCTGCCATTTGAGGACAGACTTAACCACACCGAGGATCTTACACCTAGAAGTGTCTGGACCTGTGCCAGATCCTACAGCCAATGCAGAGAATCACTGTATTTCCAGGCACCACATTGGAACAAATCCTGGCTTACCGAGGGCAGCTTGTCAGTGACGGGGGGTTTACAGCAGCACTGCTAAAAACCCCAGTGCAGTGCGCTTGCATGACCCCCGTTCTCTGCACCAGCAGAAGTTTGCAAACCGAGTTACCCTTCAATTTCTGCCTCATCCACACTGAACATCATCTGTGCAGGAAAGGTCATTTCACAGATACTTGCAATTGCACTCAGGCAGCCTCTGAATATTTCATCTTTAATATAATTTTCACTAGGAATTCAGCTTTCAAACCTTGTATCTGGTTGGCGAGTGAAGAGCAGCTTCACAGAGGAAAAATCAAGGCTCTCTGGAAATACTTTCAAAGGTGCTATGACAACACAGCGCAAAATGTTGTCCTCCATTAACAAGCAGTGAAGTATAAATTCTAGAATCTATTTTGCATCAAACCAGCCGTGTCCAAAGTGCACAGTGAAAACGATCGCCCATTTGCATTGCCGAACACAACACTGTGGAGCTGGTGAATGTTAGTAGCATTCTTCATTCTGCAATAGTATACCAGGAAATTAAAACACCTGAATCTCTTATACCTCTCAACTCTCACCATTCTAAAGAAAAAGAAAAAAACTGTTTAGTAACTGCAGATGATAGCAGGTATATTGGCACATGTACATACATACAATTGATAAGTATGTAAGCAGGACAGCAAGAGACGTGGGTCTCCCTGTTGTGCTTACATACAAGAGCAACAGAACACAAGTCAATGACTGCAGCATATTTGCTGACCACATTTATTGTACAGAGGCTTAATTTTGATGTAGTGTTTTCCTGTAGTGGTGCCTGAGTTTCCACCTCTGAGAAGTTGTAGGAAAATGCAGATCACTGAGCTGCCACTGTCTCCACTGAAAGTTGAGAGGTACGCTACTGTTAGAGCACACATGGGGAATGCACTCGGCAAATACCAAACAAAACCCAAAGCAAAAGGAGACCACCCCCGCCCTTCACCAAACCCAAGCAAACCCGTACTGCCGTCACACTCATGCTGGGCACAGAAAGCAAGCTGTGACAAACAGAAGCAATGGCAGTGAGCCTGCATCTCACTAACCTCTCTCACTGGCTTTCCAGGGGCATTTCCTCCTTTAGGAACAGAGAGAGGAAGTGGAATAAATATCAGAAAAGAAAGGGAAAAAACCACATGTGAATATATATTTTACACTGTAAGAGACACTTCAATTCCCACTTAAGAATTTAATATAACTGCATTTCTGCTCTACACAAAGACTGTAAGTGCACTGAAATCCAGTAATAATTCTGACGTGATTTATTTGAGAACAGTTCTGTAAATCTGTGGCTTGGTTTTAACCTAGCAAAAACACTTGAGAAAACTACTAAAACCAACTTACAGGCCTTTCAGTTGAGGATAAGGATGGAAGAGCTAAATTCACCTTCTGAGCATCCAAATTTCCTCAACTTGAGTTAAGGATCACCTCTACTGATCAGTGGCAAAATGATGTTTCTCCAATGTCAAATTAATGCATCCAGACACTTTACATTTTATTATAGCCTACATACATATATACAGGTATACATTCATATCTACACGTATGCATACACACACACACATTTTCCACCTAGAGCTGCACACTGGAACATAACATGCTCACATTAAAGGTAAATACATTCCAGAAGATGTTTCCAACAAGCTGATCTGCAAGCATGGTAAAACTGGGGGACAGAAGGAAAAAAGAAGAAAAAAAAAAATCAAGGGGAAAAAAGGAAAAGTATCAAAAGTATCACTTTTAAGTTGTACTACTAAAATGAAGGAGTTCTTAATGGGCTGTGCTGAAAAGATGTTCCTGAGGAGCCTTCACAGAAGCCATTCTTTGATCATACTGATTCTTCCCAAACACTTATCATATTTGTTTTTAACAAAAGAAAGCCAGGTGTCAATCAACAGTAGAGACACCCCCTCCTCTCACTTCCCATCCACAGTGGGTGATGGTAAGACGCTTGCTGTCTCCAGAAGCGTCCCACTGCCACTGGCACATTACTGCCGGCACCAGTACTGCTCGGCTTGCAGTCTTCGGCAAGAAAGTCACTGTGGTAGAGGCTGATCAAGAAAGAGGATGCTCTGTGCCCCAGAGCTGTTGTAAATGATGTAATTGTAAATGAAGTACGGGACAATGTGGGGAGACACAGACATACAGGAGAACACATGGTCAGTAATGTAATTGCTGTTGAGTTTTTTTCTAGGTATGGCAGCCTGCAGGAGAAGGAAGGAAGACAATAAATAGCTTTGCAGGTATTTTACAAGGAGCAGAAAAAGGGTCAGCATCAGAGCAAAGCTTAGCAGAGGTGGTAAAGGAGAGGAGGACAGGGCAGAGGAAGTGAACGGCATCACTGACCACCACAGGTCACAGCCACCACTCAGCTGCAAACTCTAGGCAATGGAAACAGCTGGGGCAACCTCTGAAGGGCCTGGACAGCAAAGGTTCTGATTTATTGAACAGAGGAAGTTTTATTCTCTTCCTTCCCCTCTTGCTCTCCCCAGTAGCATGCCTACTATTAGAAATGACCATAGAATCACAGAATGGTTAGGGTTGGAAGGGACCTTAAAGATCACCTAGTTCTAACCCCCTGCCATGGACAGGGACACCTTCCAGTAGACCGCGTTGCTAACAGCCTCATCCAGCCTGGACTTGAACACTGCCAGGGATGGGGCATAATAGGTTTACAGTCATGCTCTGCAGGTGGGTTTTTATTCTGCTAAAGGGAGCCTCGATTCAGGTTGCTGATGGTGCACAGAGGTACCAGGGTGAGCTTGACGGCCCCGAGAGGTGTCGCTTCGGTTCTAAGGACTTCACCTTGCAGGCCTGCCTAACTCTCTCGGATTTATATGAGCACCTACACAGCCCGTGACCTCCTCTGGTGATTTATCAGGAGCCATGAATTCCCTAAAAAATGCCTCCCAGGAGGGAAGATGAGAAGCCCTCACCAATATAAATCATGTAACAGAAAATCATTGAAAATGAAGATATAAAATCCATTGCACATTTTGGTCTTCTGAGGAAGATCGCCAAGGTTTAGGTGAGTAGGTGGTCTAGCTAAGGCCTCCAGAAACTGCAGCATGATACAGTGAGGAGTTCAAGAGTCCTGGGGCATGAATGAGATCCAGCAGAAGACAGTTCACTGTGGGTCAAGAGGAGAGAAGGAACTGCCTACATGCAAAATACTGTATCCTTTTGGAGGTCTTAAAAATGCCTACCTGTCTGCACAAGCACCTAAAATTGCAGCTACACTGTGTCTAATTTAAATATCTACAAGAAAGACTGGATTCTGTTTGCAAATGAATATATTTAAAGGTAACTGGGATAGCTCTGCACCACACAAAACAGCTGGTGAGAGAAGTCTGTGGTGAGTAATCAGCCCTAGAATTTGTTAACTGCAACAAAGAGTAGCACTACTACAGTAAGCTAATTTCTTTTGGAGGGAGATTAAAAAGGGTTTAATGGATTTTACTTTATTTTCTTCTTTGCATATGAATGAATGTATGCCTCTAGGTTTTACAGCAAGAAGTACAGTTTGGCATAAATTGCAGCGGAAGAAGATTGTTTATATTGCCACAGTTCTGAAAATTTGTATTCTATAAGGCATCAAAATACTGATACACAATCCATGGGTGTCTAATTATCTATTATTACTGCTCAAATCAAGATTTCCTGCCCTTACAAAATAGAAGCCTTTCTTTCTTTTTCTGTTTTGGAAATCTACATGACATTGTATCACAGGAAAACATATAAAGAGAATGATCAAATCAAACCTGAAAGCAGAGGCATTAATAGAAATTTCATCTATGCAGATTCATAGAATCATAGGATGGTTTGGGTTGGAAGGGATCTTAAAGATCATTTAATTCCAACCCCTCTGCCAGGGGCAGGGACACCTTCCATTAGACCAGGTTGCTCAAAGCCCCATACAACCTGGCCTTGAACACTTCTACGGATGGGGCAGCCAAACTTCTCTGGGCTGTAATTTCATAGCACAAGTAGACATAGACATCTGTATTAAGCAATACTACGTTAACTAATAACAGTGAGTACTGATCCCTCCTCCAAGCGTTTTCATATTATGTCATGGCCTCTCAACTCTTTTAAGCCATTGTGGTCACATTTCTAACCACTTCTTGGCTCCCACTTCCTCATTATCCACCATCAAGGGCCTGCATTGAAGGCCTGGGAAGCTCTCTCACCAACTTTAATTAGCTCAGGAACTTCTGCCCCTAATTTCCTCTCTGATCTTCATTCATAGAAAGCATTTGCCACAAAACAGTAACTCCAAAGCACAGTGTGGTCCACCATGAGATCCCCCTGAAGCAGTGCAACTTGTTTGTTCTCAGTGCTGCAGGAGAGATGGATTTGGCTTTAAAAATACTGGCCTGCCAATCTTACTTTCTAACTGTGAATCAATTCCCTGGAGATTTAGTAGCTTGGCCACAAATACAGCGTGAAAATGTTTTCCTCTGTGGCCCATTATCAAGCAGGGTCAAATAAACCACTGAGGTGGTATTTAATGGTAGATTTCCACTAAATGTCAGACCTCTGGCTTTGACATCTGTTTTGAGTTAGCACAGCAGCTGTTTGAAGCAGCTGCAGCAGTTGTGAATTTGCTGGGAGCAGCAAAGTAAAAGAGGGCTGGATGGGAAGCCTTGTAGATTAAAAGGAAAGAAAAATTCCTTAAGGACAGCAATCATCAGGTATTCAGAAGAATTTCCCTCTCCAGAAATTAGACAGCTTTCGGCACTAGCAGTCAGCTGTGCAAGGAGCACACAGGTCCTTTGCTCCTTATGCCAAGAACTGTCAAAAGGTTAAACTGAAAAACCCTATGAAAGGTATATAGCCGCACAAGTTATTGCATCAGAGATCTGCTTGTGAAGGTCTATGACATGATTTGTTTAACATATGCTTCCCTAAAATACATTCAAAATGATGCTGTGAAGCCTTGATGCCCTTTTAAAAATAACTCTATGTAAGAAAAGCTTGGAAAATATCATAAACCAAATCTGTCTCCAGGTGAGTGGCAATTAATTACTACTACACTTTACTGCTTTGTTTCAGAAGTCCAAAATAAGAGCTACTACTTGCTTTAGAAAACTATTTCCCAAGCCGAGCAAATCTTACTCTTCAGATGCTATTGCTGGTATTTAAACTAAATAGTTTGGTTTTAATTTGTGTCCTTTTATGTTCAAACTATGCGTCTGAGCATCCAAGCACCAAAATTCAGTCCTTTTCTCTCTTCACTACTTATTCAGCTCTAAACTTTCCTCAGGAACCTTCAGAGTCCAGTTTGCTCTTGTCATACCGTTCTGCACTCCTCCAGATTGTCATTAACCTAACAGCAAGAGAATACCCAGAATCATGTCCCTGATTCAAAAGGCCTATCACTCCCTATGCTGTGACATGCTGGAGCTGGACATTTAACTTGAAATTTGACATGCTTATGTTTACAGGCCACAAAGGAAACCCACATTTAATGTTCTGCCAGTAACTTCCCAGGCCTTTTAATATATCCCTTGATTTCCTCAATTGATTCCATATATAAATTTCAGGTATTTGTATGGATGTTTGTCCCTTCCTGGATTTCATTTTGTTATTCTCAGCTTCAGCCTAGGCAGGTTTTCTTGAGTGCCCTCTGTCCTCTGCAGCTCTTCTGGAATTTTATGGTCTATGAATATCATAGCAGATTTCTTCTACAGTATTAGTATAGAAATAAACAAATCTACTTCTAGTATTAGTCAATCTTCAGCATTTAATCCACCTTCCTTCTAGTTTTAATTCCTAAAGATAGTATGCATCACATGTGGTGCCACCTTATCCAAGTAGTTCTAAATCACCTTTCAAATAATATTTCATAAGCTCCTGTATCACAACACACTTCTGAAAGCCGGACTGGGATGACTGAGTTTTCTTGCATCTGACAATTTTTTAATTCTTCTTAGTAAGAATTAATATAAGAACATATATTCTTTACAGATCTGTGGTCATCACTTGTTTGGGCTTATTGTTCTGTTTCCTGAATACCTACACATAGCTTCAGATTTGATGCAACCTGTAACGCAAAGAAATAAAACATTACTAGCACCACGTCTGAGTCCTTTCACTATGCCCTCTTAGGCTGCTTTGCCAAACTGCTTTCTCTTTTGCAATTACACTTTGATCTTTTATTGTAGATTGTAAACCTGAGATACAGATTTGCACCCTTCAGCAGCAAAAAGGCCTCTGATTCAGTGGTTTGTTGAGACCAGTCAACCCTGCTTCCTTTTCTCCTTCCTGCAGTCTTGTAATACATCCTTCATCTCACAGTGATGGTCTACATGAGGCTGTGGCAGTGGATGTAAGCTTTGTTTATGTGGGTATCAGTTAAATAGAATTTAATCTTTAAAACTGGAGTAGAAAAAAACTCCAGTAACTGAAGCTTGCATGAGATCTCAGCAAAACTGACAATGTCAGTAGCCTTCTATATCAACCAGTGAATGGAAATCCATTTGGCCTGGTTGTAGGACAAACTATTTCTCACAGAAGGCCCAAACATGCCTATTCCTCAACCAAAACCAACTGTACAAACCTGGCATTCGTGCAAATGCATTAAAAGATACATGAAGAAGAAAGAAACCTCAAGGTTCTAATCTCTTTAGCCAAAACGTGGTACAATTTACCCAAAAGTGAATGTCTTTTTCTCCCAGCTGGACTAATCTTTTTGTGTAGCCAATGGGAAAAGAAGAGGCAGATTCTGGCTCAGCCCAACATGCCTTGGTCAGGCCCAGAAGAAAAGTGCTGTGGGAAGCTTGACTCTGTCTGACGGCCTGTGCCTGCTCCTGGCTGCTGCACCAGAAGCTTCTATCAAGAGCTGGCTGAGGAGGACAGAAGACAACGCATGTCAAACACAGACAGTGCCTCCTCCTCACTCACAGCCCTCCATGCAGCTAAAGAGCATTTTTGTCCTTTATGGCTCCTAGTCAGGCATGAAAGTATACAGGCTGCAATCTCTTTCAGGGATGCTTGTGATCACACACTCCTCTTTTAACATGGTTACTGAATGGAGAAACAAAATGAGGGAATACATTCTTTCTCTGTATTTAAATGACTGTAATTTTGGATCACCAGAATGAAAATGTGAAGTTATAGCTTAACTTATGCAATTAAAATATTAACTGATGTATGTAGTACTTTGAATATCTCATTAATTGTTGTTTCATAAATTGCTCCTTATTTTACTAAAAACTAAGCTCGTTTTTAAAAAAGAAACTGTTTGTCAGTGTCATCATGATTATGAATTAGATACCACATTTGGTGAATATTTTAACACATGGGGTATCTACATCTAGACACAAATGATTATGCAAGATCACCTAAATACAACGTATTTACAGAAATGATGGTCACCGATAAGAAAGCACTGTCTGTTGCAACCTTGTGTACACAGCAACTTCAAAAATAAGTCGATTTTTATCTACACACTAATGTTTGAAAGATTTTACATCTACTGTCTGAAAATAGATATCTAGGAAAATATGACTTTTTTATATAATGTTGAGGTGGAGATGAATATAGTTAAAAATACATTGTATCAAATTTTCTTCAATAATATCTTTCTAAATGATCCTATCTTTTGATCTATAGCATGGGATCTTACAGAGTTTATACTGCCCTCTCCTTTCCCACTCACAGTTGATGCTCACAGATGATGCCTGGTGAGAGCTGAGCTTGCTTTGAAATCAAAGGATGGAGAACACTTCACTGAAAGTCTAGCATAATGGTTAACACATTTATCTACTAAAGAACCACTGGGTGATGTGTGACTGTGCAAGGGGCCCTGTGGTAAGTCTCTGCCCCTACTGAAATCCACTTAACAGGTGTCAACAGACACTGGGACTTTCTTTTGCCAAGAGATTTATCTCTGAGCCTTCTTTCACGGCAACAGGTAATATCCCAAAGTTCCCACCTCCTGCTAAGAATCTAAACCATTTTTCTTAAGCAGAGTATTTCCTCTGTGCTCAGAAAAGACCTTCTTAAATGAAAAAAGGTTAAACAAATAAATCCCAGCAATACAAATGCTTATCTTTGGCAAACAACAGGAATGAGCAAAATGGAAACACTGAAAGAAACGCTGTGTCTGTACACAGAAGTGCAGCCTACGCTGCACAAACAAGCAGCCCACTTGTTTTAACTCCATCACTCTGAACTATGAGTCCAGAGTGCTACAAGGTCTACAAGGTCACATCTCTGACTCAGAACGTTAATATTATTTCAAACACCATTCTTCTTGGAGAAAGGTAAAGACAGAAGAAAAATGTGCTAAGACATGTATTAAAAATAAATCAGCGAGGAGACTAACTGAAAAAGAGAAAAGCTGTGAGAAAAGGAACATGGCAAAAAGAGAGGAAAATTCTCAGCAAAAAAGAATCTCAGACAGACATTGTTTCACCCACGTATCTAGCAAGGGCTACCTGTGAAGGTAGCTAAAGCTAAAGGAGAAGCAGGCCGCTTCTCCACTCTAAACCAGGTTTCTCTACAGCTATTGTTAAAACAGAAACAAAGAACAGCAAAATACCTGAAACCAAAACACACCCCCTGAAAACATCAAGGAACAGAAAGCACTTTTATCTTCTCCCCTCTCATCTGCCACAGGCAGCAGCGCTCACCTCTGGAGCTGGGGAAGGAGTTGTTCAGCTGCTCCATCACTTCCTCCAAACCTGTGCTTGTGTCCTGGGGAGGGCTGAGCAGCTCATCCTCGCCTGGAAAGCAAATCCACACCACTGTATAAGAGGCTCTATAAAACCATTTGCTAACAGCTTGCTGCTGCATATGTCCTTCATGAAACTAAGGCCGTTCATTTGAACACATTTTCTGCTTAGTACGCAAGCAAAATTTTAAAAGTGGATTTTGTTGGCTATTAGGTTTTCTTTTTAAGGATCTAAGTGAAATTAAACAATGAATTTTAAACAATTAGCACTGACTTTTAATTTGTAAAAACGGATTTAAGAAAGAATCCACTCTGGTAAAAGAAGTGGGGTAAAATGTCTGCTAGGAACATTTAGTTCCATAAATGACACTTGCTTCAGCTTCTCTTATTCTATTAATGCAAAAAGAAATTGCTGTTGTGAGTGCTGCTGTTGAGCAGCTTTCTAATAGTGCTGGATTCATGTTAGCATTGCTTTGCCTAAGCTGCATAAATCAGTAGAAACCCAGATTCTCATCTGCATCAGTATTAATATTTCTGACAGTTTAATTGCATCAGATTGGTGCTCCACGAACATTCAATTGTACTGTAAAAGGGTTTAGCAGCAGTTTAATAAAGCGAAATACATTTCTCCCACTGAATAATTTCTATAACCTGATTATAGGGCAGCAGCTTAATGGGAAATTCAATACATTTTATTTTTACTGCCCTTTTTTTTTTTTTTTTTTTTGGTCATGGTTTCAGATAACTAAAAGCCATATGTTGATTTTACTGTAGACCCTAGCCTCCAATACAAATAAAGTATCTGAAAAAAGAATACATGTAAAGGATATACTTTGAGTGAAATTCTCCTTTTTTACTAGTTTTCTTTTATTCCTAATAAAACATAAAAGCAATTTTTCCTGCTGTAATAACCATGCGAGGTACTTCTTTATTTTGAAAATGACATTCAAGCATGTCTTGCCCTAAACTTGAGTGATAAATCGCCTGATTTTCTTTTAGCATTTACATTCTTTAAACATTGAGGTGCTCCATGCTAGTAGAAAGCCTACTGAAAGAGATGCTAAAGGAACACTTTAGGACTGCATACGCTTCCTACTATTAGGCTTAGTGTCAGCGTCACGTTAGGGCCAGGAGTTTCACAAGAGTTATTACTGACCAAGAGTAATTTTTTCCCACTCCAGTGCAAAAAGTGGGGTAAAGTTTCTCCAAGAAGCAATTAATTCATATAAGTGATGGTCTTCATATCAGCTTCTTTTATTCCATTAGTCATCTAAAAATAGCTGCTGAGACTGCTTTCAGCTTTTGACTGGTGCTGAAATCAACTCACACCATGAGTTACTTTCACATCAAGTGTTGCACTGATAGAGGTGCCTTAGCAGAAGTAATGTCCTTCCAGCCTTGGCTGCATGTCAAAATGAAAACCCAAGAGTGACATCTTGCTGGTTCTATCCACGCTGAGGACCTTTACCAGCATGCCTGCAGGAAACCACTTGGCCCTAAAAACTGAAAGAAGTCTGTGGTTCTGCTGTCCTGCTCAAGAAGAACTGAGGACAGGTACTGATTTTCACATGTCCTGGCAATCACGAACACAAATTGAACTGTGCTGACCCTTAAGACTGCTGTATCCTTTATTTAAAATGCATTATTTTTATTTTTTTCTCATATGGATTATTTTTCTGAGCTTTTTTTTTTTTTTTTTGGTAAATGAGAAAATAAGACATCAGCGAAGCAATCCGACAAATGTAAAGACACCTTCAGACCTCAACTACCTCACTTTACCTAAAAGAGTCTTTCCAGTTCGTGTTTCTACAAAAGGCTTGGAGAGCTGGGGAGGTCTCAAGTATTCTGGTGGTACCTGAACAAATTATAGTTCAAGGAACAGCCTCTTGTTCTCTCATGTGCCTCAGAGAGCCTCGTCTATTGCTATATAACTGGGGGACAAATGCCAAAGTTCAGGGCTTTCCCAGACTCTGTGAGAAGAAAAGCAGAACCTTTCCACATGCCCAGTTGAATTTCAGGTTGTCAAGAGATAAGCTTTTCTATTTGTAAATTAGGAGCTGAGTGGGTTGGTGCTTTTACCAAATGGCTGGACAACACTGCTGGTTGAAAACCTATCACAGTAATCTCTCCTTGAGAAAATAGAGAGACAGAGAAGCACAGTGGGTCTACATTCAAAGAAAAAGCTCTAAGATATCCTCTCAAAAAGAAAAATATATAAAAGCTACCACTACATTACCTGATTACCTAAGAGACCTAGAGACCCTCAGTATTTTCTTGAAAATTATGACTCCCTCATTACTGGACACATGCTTGCTGCATGGGAACATTATTTACAACACTGCTCTAGTTCCTTCACAATTCAAGAGTATTTTCAGTCACGCTTCAGAAAACTCTCAGACTAGCAAAGCTTTCTAGTGTGAAAGGAGACTCGACAAACTGAATTAGTTGTGGTTTGTTAGCTCAGTTAGCAACTCTTTTTATAAGCTCTGCTCCATGCTGCCAACAGTGTTGCATTGCCGAATCCAAACACAATCATACGGATAACGATTCAATGTCTTACTGTCCTTCTGCATATAGGCTCAATCAAACAAACAAAAAAGCCCAGGCCATGTCTAAATGTTTGCTTTAAAAAAGTTTTAGCAGTTTATATGATTGTATGCACGTTAATTAATTCTAGTCTCACAAGTTAAATGGGAATAATTTTACATTGAGTCAAATGAAACAAAACACATTATTGTATTTTGTCCTAATAAAGTATAAAAGACAAAACTACAGGACTTTTAATAAGATGGCTGGGAACCAATGTCTTCCTGTCTTTTCTTGTGTATTTTGATTAATTTATGTGGTAAAATTTATGACATTTATTCAGAAAGCTGATGCAAATTACTCCACTGATACATGATGTCTACTCTGTGTATGCCATACATAGCAAAATATTTACTCGCTAGTCATACGATTAAAGAAAGATACAAATGAAATTGTTATTACCTGTGATTGTTCTCTCACCCCATGGATTTAACTTAAGCATTCCTAAAGGTACAACTGGTTTCACATTTTTTTGCTGTAGGGTGTACAGAACCCATCTTATTTGATACCAGCACAGGCTCACATTATTGCCAATGCTCAGGATGAAAGAAAAAGGCCATGAACAAGCTGCATCTCCCACCATGATGGCCCTTCAGACACAGCAGAATGTCCCCTCTCATTCAATTTCTCACTGTCACTGACTCTCTCACTAAACACAGGGAAGAGACAAGCTTTCACTTAAGCCTCTCACTCTCCCCCAAAGCCTCTCTCCAATATACACTAAGTAAATTTCTGTGTATGAAGCTGAATATTATCATCAGTCTCAAAATATTATCTTGTTCAAATAATTTAAGCATATTTGCTTAAAGATGCTGCAATGGTTGATTTAGCAGAAAATCCTTACTACTTGGGAATAAATACTTACTAATTATGTAACAGACAGGAAATTAGGAAAATGCTACACAGCAGTTACTGAAAGCACCAAAATAATAATTCTAGCCTCTAGCTACAGAATATTATTACTTAACCTTACTCCACAACTCAAATGATGTTCATTATCACATCTGATGTGATACTTAGAAGACACTAGATGAGCACTGCCTATGAGTGACAGCTCAATCCTCCTGATTGAGCCATGACATGTTAAAAAGAAGATCGTATCTGTTAACGTGGAGTTGATTAATCATACATTTGATCTCTTAGCCATAATAAACACTGTGTGCATTTAAATCAGCCGTGTCACACTTAATAGCTGAAAGTCAGTTTGAATAAAATAGTCAGCTTTTTAGAGATGACACTGAAGACCACTGCAAATGTTTATTTCATTCTCATTTGACCTAAACAAGAGAGAAGAGTATTTTCTGTCTTTAAGGATTTTTTTTTCTGGAAAAATGGGACTATAACTATTTTTTATGACAATCTGAACTTTGTTACCTTACCCATGGTTTCTGAAGTCTGGCTGCCAACTACACGAAGAAGCATTGGCTGACTGCTGTCTGACCTCTGCAAAGAGGTAGAAGGAGATGGCAGTGTTGTACCGTTCACCTTGGCATCTGCCTGTGGCTGAAAATTGAAGACAAAAAGAAGAGAATAACAATTTCTCAGTATACTTGCACAAATCTTTGTATCTCTGTATTTTTTATTCCATGAATACACACAATTTTCTGTCTGTTTTAAAGTAAATATATCCATGCAAACAATGGATTTCAGTTCTCAATAAAACAAAGAAGACGACTAAGTAAGAACACTGAAACATGATTTCACCTTTTCACTTGCAGTCTGTAGAACAATTTAATATTATTCTCTCACTAGCCTCCACAGATATGATTTCTTGGTATGATGCTGTTATTGATAATGCTTCACACGCTGTTTGGAAAGTGACTCTACAGAGATCCAGAAGGAAGGCTTTAAGGACTCACCTGCTCCAGCAGCTGCCTCAGCCTGTGCAGCTGTGACTCCAGCTGTTTGTTGTGATCCTCCAGAATTTGCATCCTGGCCTCCAGGCGGCCCTTGTGCTGGCGAAGCAGCTTGGCTTCGGCAATGAGCTCAGCATCGCGGGGGCTTTGTGGAGAAGCTGGCATCATCTCCGGTGGGGACGGCAGTGGAGACAGTCCTTTGTGGTCATGCTGTTGCTTCAGACGGTCATACTCTGCTTGCAAGTTTCTGTGGAAAAGTAGCAAAGAGGTGAAAGTATTATGGAGCAGGAAAGGATGGTTCAGGCTATCCTCTGCACAGGGCAGTGAGAAGACACCTTCTCTCATGTGGTATGATGTGTCTAACTATGCGGGGGCAGAGGCTCACCTGCACCACCTGCCTTTCATTCTACTGAATCCACATGCATGTGTATTCATGTAGGCTTACACCTCGCAGATTTGCATGGAGCTGATACTATAGGGACCTGTGACACGAGCACTGGCTAAAGGCTTCCTCCGAAACCAGAATTCACGATTAATTCCCTTGCAGGGCACACAGCACAGAAGGCTGGCTGGGCTCCAGACACCCTTCCCAAGCCTGGGTACAGTCCGTCCTGGGCTCAGCCCTCCCTCAGCTTCCTGCTTTTTATCCTTCCCAGCAGAAGTCGGACTGCCTGTTTGCTTCCATGCATGAATACACTCGAGGACCAATTAGTGCTAAAAGAGGACTTCGGGTGATCAAAGCCCTTTACAAACACTAATCAAAGTGGATGCCACCTGGCTGGCCTATCTGTTCTACAGATGAGAAAGCTAAGACAGAAAGGCAGCCACTCGAAAAGTCAAAGCAAAACTGAGAACTCAAGCTCATTTGTAACTCTGCCATCGTCCCTCAGATCACATCACTCTCCTCCCTTGTATTTGCAACTGGATCTCCAGCCTAGCTCTAAAGTTACTAACCTAATTATGAGGAAAAGACAAACTAGTGAACTGCTGTGTTAAACTGCACTGCACTAACTTTTGGGGTTATAATTTTCATCTTCATTTGGACTGCCCTGTCTAGAGTGCTGCAGTCTACTGTAACTTTATGGCACTGCTAAGCTTTTTCTTTTATTCTGTAAAACTCCAGTTTTACTCCAGTGAAACACTCCCTAGATTAATATGACCTATAGTGGTCCATGTGAAAAAAACCTTACCAAGCAGGATGAGCACAGAAGGTAAGAAACTGAAACCTTTCTAGGGATAACACAGTCCGAAACTGCAAAAATAGTAACTTGTAACAGAAATTTTGTAGGCAAGGGAAGCCTAATAAACCGCACTGGGATTTTGTTGCTGTGATGTTCCTTTAGAGCTTCCCAGAGGGGGGGTGCTCTGGTAACTGCTTACTCATCACAAGCAGTGACCCAGATTTTATTTTTTCCAACTTGTTCTTATTTGAGGATGTGAAAACAGGCACTTCTTGCCAGTTCTGCCTGCAAACCACAATACACACTGACAGTTTGGTCTGGAGGCTTAACAGCACCTCAGAAACCTCCCAGTAAACTTCACTAAGTTCTGAAACTCTTCTTAAGGTACATTATTGTGACCAGAACAAGAACTCAAGCAATATACTTCATTTCGCATAGATAAGAAAGCAATGCCAAGGACAAAGACAGGCTACTGACTGTCCTCCAAATGTACTTGCGCCCCTCAGCAGCTACATGATAGACACGTGCTAACCTGGGGCTGTGGCACCCCCTAGAACATGATCCCTAAAGGATGTCTGACCTAAATGACTCCTCTACTAAAGTTTTAGAAGATTAAAAAAAGGGGTCGATCATTCTTAACTTCTGGTTGTTCCAAAATTCAAGATTTCTTTCTCTAAAACCCACACAAAGAGGGCAAGACCGTGGGGAGTTAAGAATAGAATACAGAATAGCTCAGCTAGAAGGGACCTACAAAGATCATCTAGTCCAACTGCCAGACCACTTGAGGATTGACCAAAAGCTAAAGCATGTTGTTAAGGGCATTGTCTGAATGCCTCTTAAACACTGACAGGCCTGGGGCAATGATCACCTCTCTAGGAAGCCTGTTCCAGTGTTTGACCACCTTCTCAGTAAAGAGCTGATTTTTTTCAATGGAAGTTTTTTGTTTTAATGAAATATAGAGTTTTGAGTCCATGACAATAATCTGGAAAAAAGAAATATGGGCTACACTGAGTGTTGTCTTCTGATACTTGTAGCCGAATGAACTGGTGAATAATTAACAAAAATACAGAAGGCAATAGGAATGAGCACAACAAGAGTATCACACACGGTCTTATTGCGGACTAAAGTTTAGATAGGATTGATCATTAAGCTTGTTTTTCACGAAGTCTGTAGATAGTGGCTATCGCTACCCCTTGAGGAATTTCCCAGATGTGTGATATGGGCAACACTCTACAAACAGCAGACTCAAAAGTCTGAAGTGCTGTAAAGCAAAAGATAAAATACCACCCTTGGTCATACTTACAACATAATCAGGTACCCTGCTACAAAGAAATCTACAATTATCGCCTCAACTATCAATATAGAGACGTCCTTCCAGTAACCATGGTATTGAAAAACAAGTGAGGACCAGGGGGTAATTCAGATAAAAATGCCTTCATATGTCATACAAAACAGTTAAAAATTCTTTCTGAAAGCCTACAGTAAAAAAAAAATAAAATTGTGAAGGATATTGCATATTATCCAAGTAAAGGTATGTCTGAATTTGTGAGTTCAGTAATTAAATACAGTGACATTGTTGGAACAAAGGAATGTCATTTTGAAGGACGGATGTGAGTTTGCCCAGAGCACCTGTGTCACTGAGTTTTCCAGCTGCACCTTTGCAGTCCAGCTAACAGAGTCCTTAGGCCTTAGGAGAATTGAGACTCATCATCACAGAAACTGCCTTCAGAGCTGTAGAAGTGATGTGGAATGCAGATGATCAATAATGTCATAGTAATTGGGATCTAAACATATAGCAATGAAGATTTGTATTAACATAGGGGAAAAAGCTGAAAATTAAAAAAGAAAGAAAGAATTTGAAACCTGCTGGAAGAATATCCTGGAGGAGAGAACAATCAGCTCTTATTCCTACCTCTGGAACAGTTTTAAGCCATGTCATGAAGAATGATTGCTGCTGCAAGCCAGGCACTGCCCACAGCCCTCAGTGTGAAGCCTCTGTGTCCCAAGGAAAAGCGCTCTGACATTTTCAGCATAAAATGGGACATAAGAGAAAAGGGAGATAAAAGCATAATCCTCTCTAAATGAATGCAACTGAGCAAGCAGAGGCAGTACTGTGAAACTTAGCCTCCTTCCACTATAGCTCAGGCTGAGTAACTTTTACATTGGGCTATCACAGACAAATGAAGCTGCTGCATCTTCTGATCTATGCTGCTTCAATAAGAGAAATATTGAAAGAAAACCCCCATATATTTATATATCTCATTTATTATGCTTGCACCTCTTTGAAGCATTCACGAAGAAAAATAACAGAGGAAGCATGCAATGTAACCTTGATTTATGCAACTGCAAAGAGCCGGGTAGCAAAGAGCTCATGAGTTCTTAATCACATCTATCACTGGTGGCATTAATTGCCTGGTGACAGAAATCCTAGTGGACCCCATTTGCTGAGTAGTTCTTTTAGAGGCAATTGAGAATTTCTGAATTCGTGTTATTTTTCATCTCGCTACAGAAAATCAGTGATCCGAAGAAATGGACAAAGCTGGTAACTGAACCACCTACCCCTGTCCCTCACTGGAGTGCCAGTGTTTACTCACAATGCTTCACCCTCAGAAGATCTAGCTTCCCTTCTTCAATGCCAAAATAAATACCCAAAGGAGCCAAAACATGGTTAGAAATATATCACTTTCTCACTATTGGCAACTATACAGAAGGAACTTATTTGAGAAGGCCATTCATCGGCCTTCACATTTGAAGGAACACCATAGCTGTGCAGAAACAGGGCAGCTTTGAGGTCTGGGGTATTAGTGCTTCTCCAGTGGCTGACAGCCCCCTGTGCTCCAAGTGCAAGTCAGAAAAGTAAAGGAAAGGCAACTAGCTCTGCCTGGAGATCTCATTTACTAAGTTCTTGTTATACACAGCTAGGAACTGAGAGGAAAAGAAGAGAACACAACACAAGTCTCCCTTTTACAGAAGTATGTCAGTGATCTTGATTCAACTAAAATATTTAGGAAACATCCTTTTTCTTTAGTCATTAAACCAGCAGGAAAATATTTTAATTCTTGGCAAAAAGTTCTGACTCTCTGTTACTGCAAACTGTATGCTTTCCATTTAATGCTAGCACAGTACATCCTAGTCAGTATAACCTATCCTGCAGAATAACCTATGTAACGTAGCACTTTAGATGGACACCAGAAATCTGTCTTCTCTGTTTCTGAAAGGTATTCACTCTTAAGGAAAGCTCAAAATGTTTTTGGGACAGTTTTATAACTGTTTTTTTCTCTTATATTGCAATATAGTGATAGTGCCTTCCATAGCAATTTTACTTTATGTTTATTGCATACATAAGAAACAGTCTTATCACAATAATCCATGCGACGTAAAGCTGAGCATCAGTCTGAAGGCCTAATGCTCAGATGGAACATCTTCACCAATTGAAAATATTCTCTAAAATACTCACATTTTAGCAAATATAAATTATTTAACAGTGAAATTTTAGCCATAAATTATTTAAGGAAGTCATATTTGCAAGCCGCAAAAGTATGACAGTCTCAAAATACTAGCAGATAAATAATGAATATCTAACAAGAGGTCCTTGGAACTGAAAAAAACCCCCAGTCAGAACTGTGTCTCAGCTTGGTTGGCTTCTAAGTCAGATAATACATTTCAGAAGAATTCAAAATAGGCAACAGATCTTTTTAAACTGTCCAAAAGCAGAACCTCAGAATTACAATTTCGAAGAGTCTTCCATATAAATAACAAGTTAAGATAAAAATATTTGGAGACCATAAACTGCAGCTGAAAACCAAACGGAGGTCAGAATTCAATAAAGAGCTCAAAAGAGACAAAGAAAAGTCAAAACACGAAGCAAAAAAAGGGGCTTTTTTGAAAAGCAGGAAATTCTGGAGAGTGGAAGAAAAAGAGAAATGACAATGAAGTGTTTTGAATATCGTAGTATTGCTTCTTGTTGGCACTTGATGCAGCTTCCCTGAGAGCTGCTGAGAAGTGACTGCATGTGCTGACTCCAACTGTAAAATAATACAAGATACAGCAGAGATGTAAATCTTCGCTGTCAAAAATCCTCAGCAGTGTATGCAACAGAACCCATGTCAACACAAGCAGGAAAGGATGACTGTTTATCTAACACTGCTAGCTGCCCAGCCACTTGCCTTCCCCAGCATAAGCACCACATCCAGCTCAGCACTGGCAACCAGACATGCTCCAGCAACAAGACCCAAGATATTTACAATGGAGATGAAACAATTCAGGTGCTTTAAGGCTGGGCTGAGGGCCAGGTGGTCACAATGTGATTTGCATCACATTCAGCTCATTTCCCAGCAACAGATTCACTGAGTCTTCAGGCTACTGCAATAAACAACGTTTACTCGGAGGGCATGGGAACTCATTGGAACTGGGTTCATGCAAGGAATTAGGCACCGGGTTGTTGATTACCTTTGGCAACAGCTAAAAAAGGTTTGCATGAACTCAAAGGAGGAGAAAGACTAGGGAATAGAAATCTAAAGGGACAAGACTGGTTTTTAAGGCAGATAAGCTATATGAGTGGCTCCTCACTGACCCTGTCTGAACAGCTTATTTTTCTAAACAGGAATCACCGTTTCCTCCATAAAATCAGTTATCTGGCAGTAACAAGCTATCAGGACAAGAAGAAGCTGTTCACTTTTCAGCATCCACCTCACATTTTAAGTACAAGTTATTTATAGCAGTTTGCAGAGACAAAAGTCATGATTTTGTCATAATCAATGAATATCACAGCAGTGTGACCTTCATGTTGTCCTACAGAAACAGACCTCTTCATCCCAGCTGCATTGAGACCTGAAACATCCACAAAAGGCAAGGTTGCTTGTGGTGGCATCCTGTCCATAACTCCAGTAATACAAATGAGAACAAGCTTACAGTCTACAGCTCTTGTTTAATCCAGGATTGACAAGCTTCGAAACAGGTATTTTTGAGGTGTAATTCCTGTCAGAGATCTTTTAATGTGCTACTGCTCATTAGCAGCTGTTACATTAAATAAAGCTCACACTGAAATTTAAGGCATTAACCTTGAAAAGGAACTTTTTAGCCTATTTAGCTATGTAACTCCTTGTTACACTTGCTTTCATATACCAAATTTCTAATCTAAAACTACGCTGCTTTAAAAGCCATCCTCCTTTCTAGTGGGCAGCTTATTTTCAATACAGACAGAAAAGCAGTATGGTTTTTCTTTTTTTAATTCCACGATTCACTACCTAATCCTGTTTAAAAAAATAACAACCCTCCCCTGAAAACTAAGCTATCTTATTATCTGTATTGTACTAGTTACCCAGTATTTCTTAACTGCAGAAGTCCTGAAAATGCAAAGTATAATGGCGTATTTCAAAATATGGATTTTCCTCCATTTTGGAAAGTACTTGGCTTTATCTGCTATGTACTGGGAAGTCTGGGGTTTGTTTCAAACAAAATCTCACTGCTGTTCAATGAGCAAGAGCTTTGTTTACTACAGCTTTCTGCCTGAAATGCTTTTGTCATCCTTGCTGCTCACTGATCCTCCATGTTCTCCCAAATCCTACTGATAAAAAGTGTGATGGAGCCAGTGCAGTTGATTACTACCATCCAAAGATGACTTACGCATGGAGAGAAGATCTATGACACTGCCAGGTCTTACATGATTTTATGCTGATGACCCAAGTCTCCAGAGTACCATAGAAAGAGGACTGTAGTGTTGTGATGCTACAAGGATCCAGTCGTGTGGGGGTATTTGTGATTTAACAAGATAACTTCATTTGAACTTGAAATTAAAAGTAGTAAATCATACTCGGTATTGAAAGGCTAAAGAAATGACAACAAGCAATACCAAACAAATAGAAAGAAAAGAGGGACCAACTTTTAACCACTATGAAAGTACTCATTTGTTGGAAGAAAATGCAACTTTGTAACTCATTTTGTCCCTTAAAGAGCTATCAAAGTTAATTGCATCTATCTGTACAGTACAATTATTTCACAGCTTCTTTTCTTCAAATGAATTAAGATAATTTCAAAACCTCATGTATCCCAGTGAACAACCTTTCTGAGAAAAGCCTGTTTTTCCAAGAACCTCTGCGTGTCTTTTCCAGAAAGGGGTGCAGAAATCTGCACACCCTTCCCTCACGTAATGGCAAAATAAAGTAACACTGGTATGAAGCTCATTACTATCAAGGAAATAAAGGGAACAGTAGAACAGAAGGAAATATTATGAAACACAGCCAACAGAGCTTGTCACAGGTGGCACAATGAGTGTTAGGTGACCAGTGTATGCCTTCAAAAGCTTGAAAGCTTTTGTGAAAGAAGCAGTGATGACTCATCACTACACTGGAAGTAGGAACGAGTTACTGGAAGTGGGAGCAAGTTAATGATGATACGACGTCAAGATCATCACTTAGAGAGAGAAAACTTTCATTTGCCCCTGCAGTGTGTGCCCAAGGGCTGCAGCAGCAGACGACGCAACCTACCTGTTTTCTTCCTCCAGGTCCGCAAGGATTCTCTCCAATTCACCTCTCTCCTCACTCTCCAGAGAAATCAGGATCTGGGCAGGGCTTCGGGGCTGGCTCAGTGGGGACTCCTGGTTCAGACTTTGGCAGTAGTGCTGGATTAACAAGTGTTCATCATCTCTGGAAAACAGAGGAGGATAAAACAGGCTGTTCCCTTCCTCATTTTTAACTTTGCAGTGAATGTGAGGAGATGATTCACTCCCAGTCTCTCATTTCTTATGAAGAGATTTGCTGAACTCTTTGCACCAAATAGCAGAGAGATGTACCTTAAAGCAAAATCTGCTGAACTGTTCCACTTAGTCTCTGATAATTTTCCTTCTCTGCAGAGTCCATGTCTCTTTCCCTCCCCTTCTCATATACTTAAAGCCAACTTTTGCCACAGCTGACAACCTCAGCTTTCCTCTTTTGCCTAACTTCAATTAGGAATTTGCTCGTAGAAAAAAGGCTATCTTCTGCTGCCTGATCTGTGCTGTGGAAGGGTCATTCAAGCAAAGGCAAGGCATTTATTTTTATACCTACAAACCCTTCTTATGTAATAAAGGTCTTCTCTATTTACCTATTTTTCTCTATAAAATTGTAAATGAGATGAAATAGAAATTGCTGACTTCATCTAATGAAATTACACTACTTTTCACAGAATTTGGATTTATGTGGTTGGTTGTTTTTTTTGTTTGTTTAAATTACAAGTGATGTATAATGTCAGAATACAAATATTTTTTATTTAACACATATGATATCTTTATTTCTATTGCCCCTGAATCTGTCTGGCATTTGAAACAGAAACATCTCTGGAGGAGAAAAACAAATCCAATTCTGAAGACCTTGTCCACGGTCCAGAATTAAGTAGGTGTTTTAGGTGCTAAGGAGATGCATCCAAGCCCTAAGCTATGCAGCTAACACCAGCAGTAACTGAGAAAACATGGAAGGTTTCTTTTGACACCGTAAATCAAGGACAGAATAAAATGTTACTGCTGTTGGGATTTTTTTTCTGTGGTATTACTTACTTATAAAAAACCATTTCAGTCTAAGTTTTTTCTGTTACATTTGTAGTCCAGAATTTAACAGACATTTTGAATAGCAGTTATTGTTAAAAAATTAGAATATTTCTTGTTTCCATTTTGTTCACGAAAATGTTAATGATGCCATTTTAGAAACTGCAGGGGTGCTAAAGCAACATAGAGCACATTAACATTAGTTCAGAAAAGAGAAATACTAATTTTTCACAATAGGCATCCTTTCCTTCTCCTAAACAAAAATTTTAAAGGCTTGCCAGTTCCTAAATTTATACTTTTCATGAAAGACTTCAACTGTCATTTCCTTCAAAGTGTTTTGCATTTATCAATACCCATATGCATCTTAAGTGAATTAAGAGTGAAAAAGTGACATAACTATTGACGTATAATACCACTCTGCAAGACATGCTCTTTTTATGTGATTTTCAGCCTGAACATGTTTTATATAGATAAGTGCTATGAAAATATGTATTGAAATGCTTTATGGTATATACACACATTATGTCTTTATTTCCCTCCTTCCCTGTCTCCATCTATTGCTCCAACTGCAATTATAAGCTTGATAATCCAAAACGCATGTCAACAAATAGTACTAAAGCATAACCTGACATGCAAAACTGAAAGAATTACAGTTGTGAAGTTATGGTGAGCTTTGATTTTGCTGCAGTTTCTATCTGGCTCATATTTTTAAAAAAATTCAGAATGTACAGATTTATTCCCATTTTATTAGTATAAACCAATTATCAAACTGGATAGTCACTGCTTAACTTAACTGAATAATATTAATACAACTCTTAATTAACCAAAGAACAAATCGAACAGCAAGGCCAAACTAAGGACACTGGAATACTTCATGGAGAACAACATGAAACTCCATCTATTAATGCATTACTACTCTCCATAATAATACAAAGTTAACATACAACTTGGAAACAAAGTTTTCATTAACTGCATAAAACTATACTGACATTGTGCATGCGTTAGTTTTGAGGTGTCATTATAACTTTCTCCTTTTTAAACCAATATATCAGAACAATGTATTTGGCTGTACAAGGTTCGTACAACAATCCCACCAAGTCAAAGGAGAATCTATTTTGAAACAAAGAAACAGCTTTATCACTACCCAAAACCATCTCACAGGCTCACAACCAACCTAATGATTTGGAATCTCAATTTAAGGGAATGATAACTGGTCAGAGTACTGTGCATTAAAGAAATGCTACAAATTTAGTAAAAAGAAGATTATGTCTAAAGTTGCAAACAAATCCACATCTTAAACTGTGGTAAGGATGAGATTATGTATGAGAAAAAAAAAAACCAAACACCCTTAGAAAAGTTGGAATTTGAGGGGTTTTTCATATTTTATTGATTTAGAATCTGTGCTATGACTTCTCCTACACAGTTAATCAACTGAGACCAAATTTTCAAGCACGACAATCACTTATGTACTTCTATTCTGTTCTCAGAAACATTACTCCTTTAGCTTTCTAGTTCTATGTCCTTTCATTCAGCAAATAAACAATATTGAGAAAATCATGAGAGAAGAAATATATTACCATGTCAGTAACCACAAAAAGGTCTCGGTGTGACACTAGATTGAACTACTTTTTTAAAACTAAAACTTTTATTTATGACTTTACATTTAAATAGCATAATGAATGCTTGCCAGTGATCTGTCCAACTTAAAAGTTTACTACTTCAAATATTTTATGGAGAAGATGAGTCCCTCCTGGCTTACACTTGCAATGTATTTCAGATATTTGTACACTAAAGATTCCTGTTTAGTCTCACTAACCTTTTGAATAACACTTTGGCCACAACTATTTTCTAGCTTACAGGAATTTAACCTTGCAGTTAAGCTTGCAGTACAGAGAGAAGGGTTATCTTTTTACGTTTGTCCTTACAACACATCAGATGATGAGCCTTTTTTCCAAGTAATATGGGAACTATTTGCTGAATATATCGCTAATTTTTTGGAAGAAATTAGTAATTTTAATCTTGAAGGTATTCACCATCTGTTGCATAAATTTGGTATTAGGCTATAGGCCATGAATCTAGACACTACAATACAAACTGAAAAAATGTAAGTTCATCATTAAAATGAACCAGATGTGGTATATGGCCATGCAAATCCAGTGCTAAAGAATTTCGTTACAAGTTATCAACCTTCACAAGAAAACACATGCCAAAGATATTAAAACAGCCTACTTACATGCTCTCATTAGGTGAAATACTGTCATTTAGATAAGAACCATTGGTATTCTCCATTTCTGCTAGCCTGTGGAAAAATAAACAAGACTCGTTAAAATCTATTACATTGTCCAGAAACTTTATTTGCTCTAACATTCCTGAAAGACTTAAAGAGCATGATGTCTTTAATGAATTTGAAACTCAAATTAATTTATACTGTTGATTACAAAATAGTTTTGCAATAAGCTATCACAAAGGATTGTTTATTTGTTACGATGACCTGGCTAAACTCCCTTCCAAGTTTTCAAGCCTTTCTCTGAGGTTATATTCCACTCCTCATGATTAATTAATTCCACAACCAAAGAAAGGCCTTAAGATGCCAAGGGATTACACAAATTGCTGTGTACTTGGCAATCTCATCATCAAAACTGTAATGATCAGTCACTTCTCACTGGTTTTAAACACTCAGCCTCCTAAATGTCCTGCATAATTCAGAAATACCTCTCCTGATCAAGTGATTTTGTGGGAGAGAAAGAAAAGTTTGGAGTAACTATTTTTCATTATCTCAACCCTTGCTAATTTGCTTGTCTGGTGGAAAAATGTTTTCATGTTTGTGCAATTAACCCACTTTTTTATTCTTAAGAGCAGTATGAAAGCAGACAAGTGGACTAAAGCAGCAATATACCGCTATTTTAATCCTCCAAACCAAGGAAAAATCCTGTTTGTGATATTGCACAAGGTGAATTACTTAACATTAAAATAACACTTGAGATTCACATAGAGTTTGGAGGTTTTTGCTCTTGTAAGTTGTATGATTACACCAGGGTCCATATTAAAGATGAAACTCTATGCAAAATCCTAGAATCACAAAATAGTTTGGGTTGGAAGGGACCTTTAAAGATCATCTAGACCAATCCCCTGTAGTGAGCAGGGACATCTACAGCTAGATCAGGTTGCTCAGAGCCCTGTCCAACCTCACCTTGAATGCTTCCAGGGATGGGGCATCTACCACCTCTCTGGGCAACCTGTCCCATTGTTTCACCATGGAACTTAAAAACTTCTTCGTTATGCCTAGTCTGAAACTGCCCTCTTTCAGTTAAAACCCATTACCCCTTGTCCTATTGCCCTATTAAAACACCAGTAACCTGAATGCACAGGTTAACAAAGACCCCACAGGACCTAACAGCCACTTCTAACCACACAGATGCTGTGGCATGCAAGTTAGTTGACAGGCTGGTTAACAGCAACCACGTCGATGCTCTGCATCCCAAAGCCTGGAAAGCAAAACCCCAAACCCTACGTTTCTTTAGGAAATGCTCAGGTAGCAGCTAGCCTTTGGGATTTACTTTTTTTTAATGACTGCTTAGAGAAAGATCTGCCTAATGTCCAGCTGGTCTCATACCTGCTAGCATAATGTTCAATGCGTGAATGAGTATCATCATGTGAAAGCTGAGGGGACGAGGCAGGCCTATAAGGCAGAAAACACTGATTAATCACAAACAATACCCCTTTAAAAGTAAAAAGACACTTAGCTATGCCTATACCCTCACATCTTCACGCCTTATGCTATGTTTGATAAACAGCAAGTTATAACTCCAGGCGCTGCGTGTGCCTCCTCAAGCCATCGATGCAATGCAGTGTACCACACTAGGGATTTCAACCATTTTGCAATCCATTCGTTGCAACGACTCTTCTTCACACCAATCTCTGAAGAACCCTTTCCCAAAGGATTTATAGAAGAGCTTTCACCCTGGTTTTCTTTTCACGCCTGCCTCTTTCACTGGTAATCCTGTTTCACATGCAGCCCTACGCCAGCTGCAAAAGCCCTGCTGTGAACCTCTCCTCTACTCCCACCCTGCTCCATTGCCTGCTCCCAGCACACCCCACTTAAAAGAGCCTTTACGGACTACTCCACGAGCAACTAGAAATAAATACAAGAAACATAAGATGTCTGAAATGAGCTTTTAATAACACACTGCAGACAGTGATGATTTTGCCTAGTGTCTTTCCAGAGTTGCAATCTGAACCATAGATCAGTGTGTTCTACACGAGGACACTGTCAACTATTTTGGGTTTTCTGCTTGACAGATCACTTAGTATGAGGACCTCTTCACTTTTTTGTTGATGAAAACAATTCATGGAACTTTTCTCATCAATAAGAGTATTGTTTCTTACAGCCTCAACTCTGGAAAACATCACCATGGAATTAGGTTGCCTATGCAGCTCCTCTAGAGAGCATCCTTTACTGCCGTGAGGGACTTCTTTGTTAATGTATCTACATGTATCAGGAGGTGCTGGAATAACAAAAAAATGATGCAGCTTCCCAAACTGTATGGCAATCTCCTATTTTAGCTAAATTTCAACATCTCATTATTCCATCTCTGACGATTCTCCTTCTAGAACTCCTGATTGAGGAAGGACCTTCTCTCATTTTCAATTGTTGGATACTGTAGTTCAGGCTGGGTCTGCCCAATTGGGATTGCACTGCATTGCAAGCGCAGATACATTTTGTTTCTACTGCTTATATACCAAAACTGTAATAATTTGTAATGCTCCCATGTTAGGAGTTTGATAAGCCTGCAGCATATCGACTAGACTGGTCATCTTCCAGTTTTCTAATCATCCTGCAAGGGGCTCTAGAAAATTAGGATCCTTCAAAATTCATAGGGCTGTATGCTGGATACACAAAATTCATCATCATTAATGTCTCTTTCTCACAGGACAGCGAAGAGTTTTTTTCTCTTTAAGACATTAAGGGCCAAGTATCACGAATCTCATTTTGTCTGAAATGAGCTTTAGCTTCTGACTGTACTTTTACCCATCAACGTGTTCAAACATCACCACAGCACACCAGAGGATAAATACTCAGTTCACAGAGTTCCTCAGTACAGCAGAGATTCATGACGACAGGCAATCGTTTCCCTGCAACTTGATATCCTATTTTGTGTAAGAACATCTACACTGAAGGGAAGGGAGGGGGAAAGGAAGCAATTTATCTAGAGCAGTGGATTACGGAGCAGCAAGACAACAACAGTTTTCAGATAAACTGATGCTATCCCCATTTTTTTATTTGTTTGACATACAGCAGGAGTTAAGATGGTCTAAGCTGGTACTATCAATACTCACACAAATGTTGCTGCTAATACTGTGTGTAGACTAAGAAATCTGTGCTAAAAGTAGCTTTAGTTTTGAGCTGCATTATTTCCCAGTCCCTCTTACCCTGGCATTGCACATGTGTTTGTACCAGTACAAAGGAAAGGACAGCACTTGGTTGGGATTAACTGGGCAATGAAGAGATGTCCCTTTTGGCAGTAGGGCAAGGCAAAAGATGAGCCTGACTGCATGATCACATACTTGCTGCCTTGAAACTAAGCTTCAGCTTCGTAAGTGAACAAGGTGGGTGATTATATATATTTTAAAGGTAACACAGGGTTGTGTAACTTGTCGATTCTGTCTCTTCATCAATTGCAGGAAGGGGATGAGGCTACATTTCCAGGTTTTTCTCAACTTCAGAACATACTACAATGCAGATCTACCTCAGAACAGCTTTCTGAAAGTTTGCTTAAGAAAGCAAACCTGTTGAGAACTCTGTAGTCTTTGTGTTGAACTTAGCTGCTCAGAGGACCATTTTTGCCAGCATCTGAGGAAGCTTAAGGCTGGCTGTGCTGCAGTTCAGGCTGTTGCATAGACGTACTCTTAGACGACCATCTGTGCTAGAGTTCACTGTCCTTCCTTTCTCCACACACATACTCAGCCCACCTAATCAGTTTGAACTGCAAGAAGGCTGGGAGACATAGCCAATATTTAGCCAAGATAACAATCCCTTTTACAATGGCTCCACAGCTGCATTGCTCAATATGGAGTCTGCAGGAACAGCTCAGGGAATTCCAGTCAAGTGGCAATCGAGTGGCAAACACTACCTTCTGCAATTCCCTGCACCCTGGAGACCTGGCTGGCAGGACAAGGGCACTTTTCGTGCTGTTGGGCATTTCAGTTGATGCTTCTTGAGAAAGTGTAGAATCAAGTACATTGTATTTGGGCCACTGGCAGCCCCACAGTCCAAGTAAAAAGACACAAATTCTCACAAAAGGTGTGAGCTGTCCCTTTAACGGCTGGCAAGCAAAATATCTGTGCAAAATACAGGATAATAAGCAGTCAGAATCACTGACTTCTAACAAAAAATATATACGTATGTATTTATAAACACTTTCATGTTGATGTGAAGATAGCACTACCATTGCTGAGCACTGTCAGGTATGCTCTTCTGGAGTATTCTGAAGATTACGAGAAGGCTGGCATGAAAGCACCAGAAAAAGGCAAGATCTTAGAAAACATGGGAATGTTTTATGATAACTAGAATAAGAGGTTTGGCAGCTGAAGCTGGAATCAGCCCTGTAACTGAGAAACACCTTTAAACCTGGGTAGCTCAGTAACTTATAAGTCCCATGGTCTAGCATCAAGGAAAGGAACCAAGTCAGCAGAACAAAATGAAGAGCAATTCTTTCAAGCCACTATTCATTTCTTAATTTTCTGCGTTCTTGTCAGATCAGACAAAAGGATTGTGCTTGGGAAGATACCCGAGTTGGTCTGATAAAAGGCGCGACCTCCCCATACAAATCCTGTTTCTCAGTATTTCTCAAGTTTTCTTACGTATTACATGCACGTTAAACTCCCTGCAGCATACGACACCAGACCTTTGGTGTGAAGCTGTCAGTTTAGGCATAACCTATGGTGTTAATACTGTAAGTAACTAGAATTAAGCAAGTTATGGCAGCTTAATTATATGTTGTGCCAGTCAGAGCAATGCCATTCCATATTATCCAGACTTTCTTTAAATGTTACTTTTAACTTTGCAATTGTTCAAAGGGGTAAGAAATCTAGATCCACAGTTGAGTATATAGAATGCTGCAATCGTCCCTAGATGCATTTATAAATGAAAGTGCATCCTGAAGTTCAAAGCCTCTCTATTTCAGTCTGTCTCTAGCCTTTTGGCATTTTCCGTGGGTAAATCCTCAACAATATGAGGTTTGCAGTACTAGACGTGTTTCTCGGGTGCTTAAATTTCCTAGAGGTGGAGCACTTCACTTGACTTCCCAATAGTTTGTGCTCCAAATGAAAATTATAAATCAATATTCCAATGTATACATTTCACTATTGTTTATTCTACCAAAAATTCCATGAAGGTGCAAGCCATATACATTTCACCATATAGAAATATATAGAACTCTTATTTATTAGCTTCTCATTAGTTATTAATATGTGAATTAAAAATAATCCTTATTTAACATTATTCTAAAACCATCCATGTAACACTAGTAGTAGCAAATGCCACAACAGTAAATATATATATATATCTTTTTAGTTTATGCTAAGGGTATTACTACAACAGTAAGACAATGCACGTGCAGGAATGGTGCAAGAATGAAAATCCATTTCATAGCTGAAAACATCCTTCTTTTTTAACTTCTGAGAAAATACAGTAAACATTTCCTCATTCCAACCTGCCTTCACAAATCTTACTGTATCTAAAAAACTGTAATAAAATACCCAGTGAGCTATGGATTAATTAGGGCACATGAGCGTGCACGGTTGGCACAAAACCGAACCATAGCTTTCGCTACAAAACAACGTTGCTCCTGAAACTGAATAGAATCCATCAAGTTCAATTCCTATCTTTCAAAAAGCATTTAGTATACATTCAGAGGGATCAACACTTATTCAGAAACACAAGCTTTTAAATGACAAACATAAGCATTAGTAGGACTGCGCCCAAATCCCTGTTAATTCGATGAAAATACATACTCCAGAAAAGAGTATACAGTACACAATCCATGATTGCTGAGAATTCCTGGATTTATCCCATTCTACTCATTTGGGATCCAAACATTCCTTCAGAGAGTGCACCAAAGAAAATAATCATAAAGAAGGAAGGAAATGAACTTATGTAAAACTAAAGAAACAAACAAAACAAAGTGAGGGAACGCAGCAGCAGTAGCAGCAGCAGCACACTTCAGCAAAAGTACTCACGCAGAATCTACTGGCCAGAAGTTGATCAGAGTAACAGGACTGCAAGACAAAAAATGAGGAAGTGAAGAGAGAGGCAGAAGAAACTCAGCAGCAAAATAACTACAGAAAGGTTTGGGAGGAAAAAAAAAAATCACAGCAACTGAAAACCAGAAATCCAGCAGACCAACATGAGTGAATGTGAAAAGCAACCAACCAAAAAGTGAGGAAAAAATTTAAATCTAAAAAAAAAAAAAAAAAAAAAAAAAAAAGGAGAAAGAGCGAGAACAAGCTGCATGCAATTGCCATTAAACAACTGATTAAACTTGTAAAAAAAACCAAGGGAACTGGGCTAACTCATTGATTTCTCCATGTGCATCATTATTGCTTTCTATTTTTTTCCATAAAGACATCAAAGCATTTAATAAGACTGAATTTATAGGGTGAGAGAAGAAGAAATCAGCTGGGAAGCTTGCAAACGCAGTAGCCTAATTAAAAAAAAGAAAACCACGGAAAGACACCCATTTGGAAGAAAATAAAAATTTAATGAAGAGATCATTAGTCTCCAAATTGCCATATCAAACTTAGAAGTTTATAAGGCTGTCAGTAAGACAGTAAGTATTTTTCTTTTACTAACTGAAGCTGTAGTTCCTGTATAAAGACAGGTGAAAACAGACAAAGGCAATGGCAATTGGAATCCCAGCTTGTGTATTCCTGCCAGCCGAGGTTAACAGCAATGAAAGACAGAAAGAGGCTTTATGCATTTAGGAAGTGAAGGCATTTGGCACCAGCTGGGGAGCTCAAAGAGCATACCAAATGAATTGCTATTTAGACACTTCAGAGCTACTCACGTTTCCATGTTGTCTCCCTCCAAGACAGTTTGCACAGGCAGGTAGCCCATTCGTGGGTGCTTTGCAAAATATCTTTTTGTTCGAAATTTGTTTTTTAGTACCTTGGCAAAGTCACGGACGTCTTCTCCTGAAGTTGTCTGAAAGCCACAAATCACAACGAAATCATCTTTCATGAGCTTATTACGGTGTTTTGGTTGCCTCTTCCTTTACTGGGTCACTTGGAAGATCTGTGGCCACACCAAGCAAAGCTGCCAACAGCTTGACCTCCGGAACCGCAAGTTTTATATACTTATCACTGTCACCTTACAATGTACTACACAGTGACACTACTCATGGGGAGGAAGGAAAAAAAAAGGGAAGCTCCAAAACCCCCTGCTAGGCTCATGCCTCACCTCTGGTGATCTCAAGAGGACAAGCAATAATTAGACAAGAATTTGTCATTTCCTCATCTGGCTCAGGAGACTCTCTGCCTGCTTTTTGTTCAGCACTAAAATGGCTCTAACAGAGGATACGCAGTCAGTCAGTCTGTCCAGCCTGCAAAGGGAGGATACGCATCCCGTGATCCAGCTGCTTCGCTGGCTGGATCCTGACTCTTACCACACGCTTGTCTTCTACATCTCAAGGACTTGTCAGTCTACAAGTCAGACCTCTATTCTCGGTATGTTTTCTTTCCAGTTTCCCTTCTCAGCCTCCTCTGCCATTAATATTTTGATCAAAGAGAAACAAAAAGCAGGTGCAAGCTGCTGAAAGCTCTTAGGTCAGTTATTTCATCCTGTGCCTGTTTAATCTGAAGCTAGCAGGCAGTTAAGATCAATACCCTGAGAGGAGTACAAGTTGCATGAAGCTTTCTACTCCCTTGCCTGCAGTGGGCTTTCCTTGCTGCTGTAGAGACCAGCAGAGGAGTGTGAAGTGAAATTAGTTTCCTAAAGATGAGAACAAGCAAGGAAGAATTCAAAAGATGTCTGGTGGGAAGATTCAAGACTACATGTGAGCCCGATTAAGAGATGGGTGAAGTTCTGAAGAATTTTAATGGAAGACTTCAGTTACTTCAGTCAGGCTGCACTCCCTTCTCCACACCTCACAAAGACATTCGACCTTGAAATGCTGCTCTTCTACAGTAAATTAAGTTCTTCCTGACCCACATAATGATATTGCTTCTCCAGTGTATCTAATTTGAAGGAAAGAAATGAGGTAAAAGTTAATCTTTCCGACATTTTTTAATGAGTTCTACACCTTCTCTTTAAAGACGAAGGAGGTGCTAGGACATATCAGTCATGCCAACCTTCACTGAGCTGCTGAAACACAGATGTATACATTTGTAATGATTGCCTGGGTAGAAAAATTAAGGATGCCCTGAAAAATAATCTGCAAAAAGACCAAAATGCATCAACAGAAAGGACAAGTATTATCCCTGTACTCACAGCACCTACAAGCTTCATGTAAAGCTGGAAAGAATTTGTTTTTTTCTGGTCAGTTGGTCTGGTAGGAAAATTTGGTGTGCGCAATGACTGGCAGAGAAGTGACACAGCAGAACATACAAGCCATTACAGCAGTATCTGCATTTTCAAGAAACTGAGATAATGCTTGATAATATTAACTATCACTTCCTCGATACATCAGAAGTAAAGACATTGTGGGGAAGGGGTGGATTAGGCATGCCCAGACCACCTAGAGGACTCTGGAAAGGGGATTTACTGAGGTGGCCTTGCATGACCCAGCAGGAGGGAATTCCCTCTGCCAAATGCCATCTGCAAGGCCTGCTAGGATTGCTTCTAACCAGGTCAGCATCAGGAGAGCTGGGAACAAAGGGAATCTTTTAATATTTAGTCTTGGTATAAATGGATTAAGCACAGCTTTCTGTCCAGTTTGTTCACTTTTGTTATTTATAATCATTTATTCCTGCCGTGTCTATTTTCCATGTTGTGAACACTTTCCACTGCATTTGACTGTAATTTGGATTAAGCGTTTTCAGGTATAATTAACAATAAAACATTCTGCGCTTCAGCCTTCCTAAGGCTGTTATTCCTCCTTGCTCCCCTGAACTTCTGCATGACCAACACACAGTAAAATGGTGTGTATGCACAGAAACATCCCAATCTAGCTGGTAGCACAAGAATCCCAAGAAGAAAATATGTCTTCTAGTGACGAGAAGCACCAAGCACCTCTCACACGATCCAAATGCCATTTAAAAAATGTTCAAGGAGCACAAAGCAAAGAAAATGTGATTATTACGTGGACAAGATGATAAACTGAGGCTATTTTCAGCCAGACTTTCTGATTTATACCACAGATGTTTTATTACATGATTTTCAGAGTAAAATCATCCAAACCAAAATTCTCAGCAGAATTAGTTTATGAGCAAGAAACAGTGGAGCTTCATCATCCCAGCTCTCTTAAATCAAAGCAATATATAGGCAGCTGGGTAGAGCATGTTCCAAAACTATCCTGAAACTGGAACTATTTCATAAGAAATAGTTCTTACTCACATAAGAACCATCATCTGACTCCTCCCAGCTTGGTTTAAGAAAGTGCCGTGCCAAGCCCTCAGCCCAGACAGCCTGACTGCAAACACTAGCTGTTGACAGGTATCTTGGTTTGACATGCTTCCTTCTAACAAGGTGGTTGATGTGTCACTGTCTGTTAAACCCAAACAGAAAAATGATGCTACATTTATATCCCAGCCTAGAAGTTGCCTGCTACGCTTTATCTTAAACCTCTTTCAAAAAAAAAAAGATTAAAAAGAAAAGTCATCTCTTTTTGAACAATAAAACTGAGATGTGTTGCTTTCAGGAATAATTGTTGCAATTTTTCTGCCTAAATGAAAATTAGGAAACTGCCTTGCCCTTAATTCTGCCTCAGCTTTTTGCACAAGAGGAAAAGTTACCACATTCCTCAGATATTTAGCATGAGTTCTCAAATCTCCCCTGAGCGGAATTAAAGACTGCAGTGCTCCAAAATCTCCTAGAAGTAAGAGGGAGGGTGAATAAAAATATCAAAACACTTCACTGTGCACATCTAGCTATTGCAAAGATATATCAAAGAAGGCACTTCATGTCTTCTGTCTACCAAAATACATTTTAAGGTCAGAGATTTGTCTGGAGGAAAAGGAAAAAATGCTTTACCACCTGCAAACCTCCATTCATTTAGAAAACAACTGCATACTAGACATGATAGCTTCAGCGGATGTCTTGTTCAGCCACACAGGACTTGCGTTTATTGTTTTTAATAGCAGCAACACAAAAAAGATCAGGGCTCGCTGTGTGCCACAGTCACTTTTTTCTTTTTTACGCAGTTAATCCTTCTCTAATTCAACTGGCTGCCGGTGCAGCCAGGCACAGCACATTAGCACGGGCTGCTGGAGTTCAGGATTCACAAAAAAATGTACTGGCTGTGAATGGTTCTTTATTCTGATCCAGCAATCTGGATGTGGCTGCAGGTTTTTCCTTGCCACCGTGTTCACCTATTAGTAATCTGTTTTTCCAGGGAGAACAGAAACCTGCTGGACCTTGTGTTGCAATGAGTTGCTGTGGGCTGTGGGAGTGTCTCACAATCCTTTTTCTTTCTCTATCCTCAAAACACATCTAATGAACAGGGTAAGATAATAACAGCAAGAAGTTGGTTTGTGCACTCTATGCACCATTTGCAAATTTCCCATGTCACTTATTAGCAAGAGTGGCAAACTGCAAAACAAACCCGAAGCCAATTCAGCAAGGAGGTGCTCAGCTGCAGCTAGAAGGAATGCTGTAACAAGGTCAGTCGCTCACTTGCTGGCTCTGCATACAATGCTGATCATGAGATTCTGCTCTAGGAATGTTGCGACGGAGGAGTCTGTTCAGACCTGCCCAGGCAGCGCCAGCATTTCCCTCTGACTTGTACAGCAGTTCAGGCAAATCGCCCTTTCCAGCAACCTCAACCCCTGGGGGGTGACACTGAAAAGCAGCAGCCAGTGAATACTGACAAACAGCTAGCAAATTCACAGTGGTTGCCCTTGCAGTGGTTCAGATTAAATACTGCCATTTACATGCTACAGTAAAAGTTCATAGATAATGTAAATAAATATATTGGGTTTGCTTTACTATAATATTTTAGGGGAATAAATTTTTTTCCGTCTTTCCTAAGTTTCTAAGAAAATCTGAGAGTCTTTACTTCATTTTGGCCATGCCTTTTTGTTTGGACGAAGATATAAAGACCATTCATAAAATTTTATGAGGCTAGATCATAAAATAGTTCTGATGCTTTATTTTCACCATATATATTTGACCAGAAGATGAAAGTACGAGACTAAGGACCATGCCATCACACCAGGAAATGACAACCAGAGAGCACACTGCTTCAAGACCACCACAAACAATAGCAAAGGCAGCTGAAAGCTCAGTTGTGCTGCATCATGGAAGAACAACTTGAGACATCCTCTAATTTATGCCCCTCTGCACTGGTCAAAAGTGGCCAAAACAAAAAGCAGCACATTGAATGAGTAAAATGGAATTTCGTTTGCCAGTTTTCTGGTAAGAAAGAAATGTTTATGCAAAAGTGATCCTTTTGAGAGCTGTGAAACAAGGTTGAAGACCTTCACTACACCATCAATGCAGCACATCTGCATTGTGCTGCTTTGAGCACCTCGGCTTCCAGTCTTCAGTAATGAAACCTAACTTGCTATTCTTGAGAACTTCCCTGGTATTTTATATCATCAAGTGATTATACTATACCAAGGTACCACTAAGCAGTAAAGAACTTAAAAATGCAATCACAGTGTTGTGGGGAAAAAAAAATGAAGTGGCAATTTGCTGAGGAAAGGAAGAAAAATCTCACACTGATATGGAAAAAACGTTATGACCTAAGATATGAATGAGTATTTGCACAAATCACAGGCTTCCTTCAGGATCCATAAAGTGAACTTTGGCACTGAACATGGAACAAGTCATTAGCACACAATAATACATTACAACACAGTATTATACAAACAATGAACTTCAGTTTACTTCAAACCACTGAAGTATCCTTTACTAAGCATCAGAAATTGCTGGCATACACAGTATATAAAAGGAGATTTAATGGGGGGGGGGGGGGGTGGAGAGGGGAAAGAAAAGCCATCCAAATACTCCATTACCTTGCACATAGGAAATGAAGTTTTTCTTTTCTACATAAGAAGGGACAGTAAGGGTCAGTAATACAGCTACTTACTGGTGTGCAGTACTCCACCATGGGATAGTGCATTTTATGACCTTTTGCCACACGGCCAGAGAAGAAGCAACTTTGGCAGATGTCATAGTTAAAGTGCTTTAAACTTCTGTACCTAAAAGAGGAGGAAAAAATTTCATGGCTTCAGAGCTTTGTATGTGAACACTTCATATCAGCTTGCCAAGTTTCCTGTGTTAGTAAATTCTCTTCCCTGCGATGTCACACGGTGTGCAATGCTGGGCAATGCTCCTCTGCCACCAAGGGACCGGTATTGCTGCCTTAGATGTTTATCAAAGATCTGAATCTTCAAAAAACAGTTTTAACATTGGGCAACAGTGAAAAATTTCTACACACTCACTCTCTCTTAAAAGATGAAAGACACCAGAATGCTTTTTGTTTCTACAATGCCAATTTTAGTTCTTTGGCTCTTCATCGTGATTCCTAACACGGAATGTCTGAGGAAGTAAAATTCAAGTAAATTATGCTCTTCTCAACAAGTCACTCCAACAAACTCCTAACTGCTGCATATGAGGCAGGAATTTATGACTTTCCCATCACCTCTATCAAAACAATTTTCCTGTATGGCATTCCACCCATGCAAAACACCAAATGCACTTTTGGGCCATTATTTAACCTCATCAGCTCTGTGAGGCAGCTAACTGTTGTATCTGCTATGCTGAAGTGACTGAAAGAGCTAGAGGCATAAGGGATGTCTTGTTCCAAATACGCGAAGCAGTTCAGCCACAATGACCTCAAAAGAACATTGTTTTACATGCACTGAGACACACAGTATTAGCTTTCTAAAAGCCTTCCAATACAGTATCTTTTTGTCAAGTGTGTACACGGGGTTTCAATGACTTGCAAAGCCAGAGAAAAAATCTGCGACAGACAGATTCTACTATCATGATAATAGATTTGTTATATAAATTTAAGAGACAGATGAGATCAGTCAAGTAAAATTAGATGCAAACACAGAGCTCCAGTGTCTACTTCCCGAGTTCTCGACGCTCACTACAGACTATCCATTCACTAGCTATGCTTTGATTTTCCAAGTGGTGCATTTTTCAGTTCCACCTACTTGTCTTTGGCTGTTTATATAAAACTGTGTAAGTAATTCAGTAATTCATAAACTGTATCTGGGAATGCGAAAATTAGACTTTGTGGATGTGTTGAACTACCACTTCTCACCCCTAGCTCTTCCTCAGTAGTACTTACCATTTCCCAGTTAAGATATTCAAGGAGAATAAAAGCAGGAGGAGAAGAATTGAGGTGATTAGAGAAACAGCCTCACTAAGAGCACTCAGGTTGAAATCAAAGCAATACCTTCATTATTTCCCCTGTTTCCCACTGCCCGTGAAATTGCATAGTAGAAAGCACTGCCCCATTACACGCATAAAAGCAACATTCATACTCTCCCAGTTACAGCAAAATGATGGCTTTTCTATGTGGTACTGCTTGCTCCTGTTGTCTACCTAGGTTTTAGAAACAAAATTACAGAAAGCTCTTTGCAAACAACATGATACCATAGAAGGACAAATGCCAATGGTAAAAGACGACCTAGCATAAAAAGGACAGAAACCATACAAAGCAGCTATTGCGAAGCAAAGTGATAAAACAAGTCTAGGCATAATTGAAAGTGAGTATTTACTTAGCTGTTAAGTGGATTCTCAACAGGCATACCAACACATAGCCATTTTACAACACAGTGACTTATTCATTGCCATAGTAACCATGGTATCAATCCAGATGTTTAAATAGACCAGTAACATTTCCCCCACTCCAGGTTAATGTTCCACCAACAACATTCTTTCTCTGAGATACACACATGTAGCTTTACAGTCTATGAATTTTCACGGCATTTCCCTGCTTTATACCGTGACAGAAAGCAATTCGTTAGGATCCAGTTCAGAAAATGTAACTGCGTGTATAAGACACACCGAATGTAAAGCAAAGCGTTTTAGTTGTGCAATCCACCAATACTTTGGTTGAAGCACGGAAAGACTGGGACACAGAGGAAGGGCCATATCTTAATTGACAGATGGTTTTTGTCCTCATCAACTCTTGCATCACTGTACCCAGTCTAGGTGTCACTCTCCCTCATGTCCCATCACAGTTATTTTTTGCCTGAAAAAATTGCATAAAAATCAAGCACTTGATTTGTCTGGAAACAAGCAAAGCTCTTGATCCACTGTGCAGCAGTACACATGGCAGAAAGGGAGCGAGTTTGTACCTGAATCCAATAATTGGGCACTCCTTGCAGATGTTACACTTTGCTTGGTGTTTGGCAGTCTCAGCAGCAGCCACCCTGTGCAAGACAGGCAGCCACACCATGGACTGTGGTTCCAGCCTCATCCAGTCCAGGAACAAGGCTGCTTCGATCTCTGGTTTGTTGTTGGCCTGTAACACGGGGGGAGAACGACAGGGGATGAGCACAAGCAATCTGCCTACTACCAGCTAATTAACAGTTCAAGCCATTTGCTTCCTGCCTACTCCATATCTATTCCCTGAATATGGTCCAGCTTTTCACCCAATCCAGCCATTTGTAAACAAAATAAAATAATCTCCATGATCCTGCCTTCAAGCCAGGAACTGAAACTAATACAAACGTTTCAAATCTCTAATTCCCTATTACAATAGACAGCACTACCATACACTCTGTCACAGAGAAAATCATTCACTTAGAGGATCACCTTTCATGCCTGATCTCATGTTTCCCGTCTCTCTGATCTGAACCCGCACAGCACTGCTTCTCACCTATTTTAAAAACAGTTTGTGTTATCCAAGCCCTAAAAATTGCATGTCTTTTGATCAAAATTCCTTTCTCCTTAACATCATTATCACACTGACCTTTCTTCAAAACACAGACATAAGGAAATCATTCAAACCCCTTCTCAAGCCTGTTGTTGAACACATGAACTCTGCCTCCTTAAATGACTCAAAATCACTCTTCCCACCACATCATCTCTAAATTTCTTGTCACTGCCTAGAAACACAACACAGTTTTGTCCCACAGAGTACAAACGATTTAGCCTTATAGTCTATTCCTTCCCACTTTCGCCTCTTTGCCAATAGCTGAAGAGCCTATGAACACTTCCTGGCAGCCCCATTAGTCTGCTGCCTTCCAATCACATCCTAACCAGTGTCATTATTTCAGGCACCTCTTTGATGGTAACTTTGAGGCAGCTCAGTCACAGAGCTGAATCCCATTGCGACAGGCACCATGCACACACCAAAAAATGATGCATCGGCCCTACCTGGCAGCACAAACAATATGGAAAAACAAACAGCAAAGGGACAAGAAATGCAAGGCAAGGGGGATGGCAGTGATCTATCCGCATGGGTAGAGATCACACCATACTGGCAGGCTAGACACTGCAAAGAACAGTGCAGAAAAAAGGCAAAGAGCATAAAAAGGGATTTTAAGTAAAACAGTGAAGTGACAGAGTCAATGTTTATGGGGAATGTATCTCCAGTGTGCAGGGTGGTGAGAAGCTGGCATAAAAGTGGTTATCTGAGAACCTGGGAGCTGGTTTCAGCAGTGAAAGAGAGAGGTGATGGATCAGGTGGAAACAGTTAAGGGCAGGACAGGAGGGAGGAGGACAGGTCTGCAAAGGGAACAGCCCAAGTGATGAAGCAGGACAGCAGCCTGTGCCATTTCTCTAAACCACCACTATGTGCTAATTCAAATTCCCTGAGACATTTCCTTCCATGCTACCCAACAGAAACAGCATATTTATGGGCTGAATATATTTAAATCCTCTGTTTTCCCTTTTCTCTGGACTTTCAAACACAGCTCTCAGTGGGCCAGTCTTTTGTATTTCAAACTTCACAAGGCAGACTGTCTTCCTTTGTGGTTCCAAACCTATTTGAAGCATTTAAGTAAATAATAAGCATTAATGTATCATGTACATGGACCAAGATGAAGAGGGGATTACGTACTGGAGTTTTTTATAGTTGCTCTCAGTTACTCTTCCAGTTTCTCAAGAAATCTGAGTGTAGTATGACATAGCTAAAACCTTATTCAACTGAAAACACTAGCCACTAATTTGAACAAAAAACATCACAACTGCTATCAAGGAGACAGCAATATAGGGAAAACCAATTAGGTGTGTGTGGGTTTTTTTGTTTGTTGTCATTGGGTTTGTGGGTTTTGTTTGTTTGTTATTAAAGCTAACGCTGTTTATAATCTTGACAAACATATTAACTGATCAATACTTGGAGAGTGAGAAAAATGCAGTCTCCTAGACAGAACCCCTGGACACAAGAAAGATGTGGAAAAAACCCCAAACCAACCAATAAGCAAGTACCTCCTGAATAATGCATTGCATTAAAATTGACCTTTAATGCAAGGCATTAAATGCTGCTGTAATACTTTGGTTAATTACAAACAAAGAGATTTTTTTTGGGCGGGGCTTTCTTCTTGAAATGCTAGTTTGGGAAACCATCTACAGACTCCTATCACTGCCTTTAAGAGCTACATATAAGGATTTTCACACGCATCCTTTTTGGATGTTTGGGGTGAAACCATCAAAGCACAATATATCTACAGCTATCCTGATAAAGTCCCTCGTGATTTAATATTCACTACGGGTCTTACATGAAATGAAATAACCTTTTTTGGGGGTTTTCTGTTTTTTCATGTAGTTACAGAATTTAGGAAACCCTCCCAAAGGAAAAAAGAGAGAAAATCAAAAGCACAATAAAGTCCAGCCAACACTGGCAACAGAATTTGTTCGGAACAGCAGATACCACGTTCTGCTGCAGGACGTCAGTGGATTCAACAGAATTAAATTAATTCTAGAGCTGTTGTAAGAGAAAGGCATATTTATAAAAATGATCACCTATATGTCTGTTCTTCAGCTAGCAGCCAGGGCAGTAAAGGGGCTGGGGAGAGATTTTCTGTGGCTCACCCAATGAGCCAGGAACTACACTGGCAAAACATTATATTTTCTATACAGAGGTCCTCTAAGCCTCCAAAAAAATTTAAGAGAATCTTTTTAATATGCCATTTCTAATAAAAAGCCATGAAGTGTACAGAAATGCTGCAGTGCAAGCTGCAGTCAGAATAAGAATGAGCCGCTCAAAGCGCTGCTCTCCACTTGTAGCTGCTTTAAATTTGCAGGGAAACGCTGCGGCGTGAAAGACTTTCTGTAACACCCAAAGATCTATTTTAATTTTGTAGTCACCGCCAACTGCCAGCAGTCCCAATAGCTGCCTACCCAGAGCTCCACATGCTGGCTGTACAAAACCTGTGCTCAGAGAGATTAGGTGCATTAAAATGTATCGGAACTGGTTCCGAATTATATTACATGAAGATTTAAAGCCACGTGGAGAAAAGCTGGTCCGGGTCAGACAACGTAGGACAGACAGTTCTTGACTGTTCCCTGAGCTGCTATTACGATTTTTTTAATAATCTCTAAATCCGGTAAAGGCAGCAGCTGAAGATTTTGCATAAGGGGAAAAGTCTGAATTCATACAGTTCGTATCTGAACCAACAAGATCAAGCTGTAAAGAATATTAACAGTTCTTCTCTTGAACACATTTCGGTGCAACTCCCAATTTTTATGGTAATAACAGAGTGAATCACGAAGTAAAATTCATAAAGCCCTTTCCAGCTTACAAGTAACAATTTGTTATGGGAGACATTCAAATTCATTACGTTCCAGACATCTGCTTTTCAGTATTTATTCTGCAGAAACAATGGGGGAATAGGAAGTCAGGTGGTGCTAGCATCTTCATGCAATATTTGGCAGTTGAAATCTTTGGGTTCCCCCCTCCCCCCCCCATTCCATCCAGCTAGTAGTTTAAAAAAATATTCTGTGCTCTGTTAGCTTTATCTATCCATAATATAAAATATGCTCCAAAATACAGTCGTGGTTTTACATGAACAATTTTTGGACAGAATCAGACAATATAGCAGAAATTTCTGGTAACATTTTTTGATGAGCTATAGTCTGCTTACATGCAGTGTAGGAAATTAATTGCAAATAAATTAACATTGTTAGTTTAATGCTGTTTTTTCATCCGGGACGAAAAGCTTTTTGTTAGTTTAGGTAAATATTATTTTGGACAAACCAAACTGAGGAATTGGATTCTTATGACTTGTTAAAGTTTAAAAATGCAGAGCAGGCCATGAACAGCAATCCTGTCCCCCCTGGAGGCAGAACAAACCCTGTTCAACCTTGTCTTCCACTCTTGCATTACACTTGATTGCATTGACTACTCCAGTCAATGTTTTAGTGTTGTGGAAAAGAGTAATAAGATAAAAAACCATGAACCCAGAAGCGAATTAGTGTACAGCTTTGTATCATCCACACTTGAAAAACAGCATCTTCCTGCTCCCCACCTCTAAACCATTTTAAAATAGATCTCTAAAGCAGTTTACTTGCAGGACTCTTTAAAGAGTGCCTCCCCCAAAGTCAGGTTCACAAAATCCTGCTGAAATAAACCCAGAATTGCTGTTTTATGACATTTACAGCATAGCAGCTTGACGAAGGATTTGCTAGTTCCCTTAGGCCAGTTCTCCCGCCAGAGCCAAAGCAGAAGAAATATACTATGAATAGAAAAAAGGGCTGCCTGGATGTCCCAAAAGAGATCGAGTTCCTCAACAGTAACGTTGCATTTGTACATTATTTTCATGTAGACCTCTATATAACTACATATAGGTATTTGCACACAGTATTAACTGATTTAAAGAAACCCCAAAACACGAACAACAACAACAAAAAAAAACCAAGCCCACCCCACCCCTCAGAAAACCACCACTCAATCAATTCAAATCATAGCATTTATGGCCAAAGTCACTATCAGGGTCCTGGCCCAGAATTTGCCACACCGAAACGCCACCTTAAAGGATTAACAGGCCCCTATTTTAGCTTTTATTTGTCCAAGTAAATACACTGGATTTGGACACATTTATGTGGTCGTTAAAAACAGGCTGATCTTGCCATATCATTGTTCAAGTGTTAACCTAGAAATTAAGACTACAAAACAGAGTATCAAAATACTTTCCTCTGTCAAAGTGAAATGAAACAAGGTTTAAAATACAGATTTGATTTAACTGTATGCATTTTACTACTCCTTAGCTTTATTTGTAATAGCTTTCCACATCAAGTACTCTACTTCAAGCACATCCTTGCAGGAAAGCATACTTAAAGCAGTTTATACCCAAGAACCAAATATCCAAGAGAGTTTACTGAGAAACAAGAAGAGACATTTTCATCTGAGCTGCACTCTGTTTTCACGTCACATTTCTTTAAAGTCCCAATGTCACAGTAACTCATCCAAGGCAGAGATGTGAATTCCTAGGTCCTATTTACAGTATACAAGGAAAGCATATTAATAATTTCCTACTGTGGTTAAAACACAGTACGTCCATATCAATTCCCTATCCTGTTCACTTAAAAAAAAGTACCCATCACAGAACTAAAAGGAAAGTGCTTTCACACTGCAGTAATACTGAATTCACTCAATTTTTCATGGATCTATAGATTGCTTTGACGCAGTCTGAGCCCAGGCAGAACTACATAGTCTTCAAATAGTCCTTAGATCAAGCTCTTTGCTCTGGTGTGAAAATATTTTTTCCTTAAAATATCAAAGCAGAAATTAGATCCCCCTGCCCCACGTAGCAAAGATGAGTTCCATAATACCCTCTTCACCTGACAATTACTATCTGCATTTTCCCATATATGAAGAAAACTATGGAAAATAAGACTCAGTGCTAGTGGGATGGAAAGTACCAGGACAGCAGCAGTATCCTGGGGTAAGAGGACCCGGAGTGCAGGCAGAAGCGGGCAGGGGGCAGGCTGCTGCCTACAGCTGGGCTGGGAAGCTCCCCCTTCTCAACCCTCATTCCCAAGGACTGCCACTTCAGACTGAAAGGCAGGAGAGATTTCCCCTGTTATCGCAGGGAATGGTAAACATCCCGTTTTTTTTCCTGCTGTTGTGCAGGCAGACAAGGCCGTTGCCAGGGCACCTAACCTAGGGGGGCTGGGAGTGCCATTTCTGAAGCACATATTTGTTGCAGACTCTGACACGACTGCAATTTATTGCTGGCTTATCATCACCAGAAAGAAAAAAAAAAAAAAAACCCTACAGAAAAAGCACTCCTCTCCGTGGGTGCACGAAGAAAGACTTCATTTAGTTCCACACAGTCATGTAAACTATGACTCCTCACAGCATTTTTAAAAATTGAATTATCTCACTCCAGTAAAAGGAGGCTGCCGGGAGCCCCCATCCAATCCTCTTTGGCTATCCAGCTCCTCCAGCCGCTCCATTTCCCGCACTGCTCCCTGCTCTCCCCCAGCACCTCTGTGCTGCCCCTCAGACTCTGCACCCTTGGGCCCCCCATGCACCACCATCCTATACCCAAAGGAAGTCTCCATGCTCCCCTCCTCCCTGTCTCCTGGAAAGGTCTTACTTCGTCCCACATCTCCACTCCTGGCTGCTCCTTTCTTTTGTGCCTCCTCCCACCCACCCTTCTGCTTCCTTCATCACTATTATTCCTACTACTGCTCTTACCAGTGTTCCAAATGGTGCCTGTTATTTTTCTGCTTTTTAGTTCCTTCTCCCTGCCTTCCATGAGGGCTCTTCCTACAATGCTCCTCTCCCTAGGACTCCCTCCCATATATTTTTGTATTCCCCCTCCTCAGTTGAGCCTCCCCACCGCTTTCTGTTCTTCCTGGAAGATTGTCTATTCCCCTGCAACCTAGGTCACAAACCACCCTCCCACTGTGCAAGTTAAAATGAGGAAAAAGAAAGAATGAAATCTCTCTTACTGCAGATAAGAAGAAAACCTATTTTTTCGGTGCAGGTAAGAGAAGGAAACCTCAGGTTTTCCTACCCTCTGATTTATGAACATGTCAAAGGTTGTGCCCAGCTTGCTCGGGCTGTTTCTAGAAATGCTGGCAGCTGGATGCAGTACAGTATTCGGCTCACTGGCATGTCTTCATTTGTAACGACAATGTTGCAAACTCATCATATTCAAATAAACATTTATTCCGAGGTCGTCTTCCTACTTTATAAAAACGGGTTTTGTGTGTCCCATCACAATGAATTTTATTGTTTTTTTCCTAGTATAAACACACAGAATGGCAGCCCCCTTTCCAAAAATCACATTCTTGTCAGATTCCAAGGTTACTTTCCTCATCAGTTTTTCAACAGTGTTCCCAGCACTCTTGCCATTCACTTGGGGAAATGATAGGATCCAGCGAGTCCTAATTTCTAAGGAAGGTCATTCACGCAAATGAGCTTTTGACCATGTTTTTGCTGTGCCATCATTTTGTGCTGGTGTCACCTGAAAGCCCAATGTGAAACTTGAGGCTTAAAAGCCACAGCAGGGTCTAACCCAGCTATCGACATTACTATCAGGGTGGGTTATCCACTCCTGATATGGTCCCATACAACACCAATTTGGAAATGGCATCAAATACAGATTAGAATTATAAAAAAATCAAGACATGAATGATGGAAATGGGCAAATGAGAACCCTGTTGAATTAATCTGCTTAAAGTTTAAAAAATACAGAAAGCAAATGTCCCCTCACAACTGATGTCTGTGGCGATTTTAGAATTAGATTCTTTTCACAGTCACTGTGTGTAAGACTACTTCCAAGCATTAATATTCATTGAAAAAAAACTTGCTGTGTTTTGCTTGCTATAGAACTGAAACCACTACATAATGAAACTTGAGCAGCAGGCAAAAAAGCAAACAACTCCCCCGCCCCCAACCAAACAAAAAACCCCCCAGGGACAGTTAGGGGATGGGAGTTCTACCATTGTAATGCAGAAGATGCATTGAGAGTTAATCACAGACCATACATTACCTCGCCTCCTCTACCTTTTCATTAAGCAGCTGCCTTCATCTTGTGCATTCTGCTGGTGGTTAGGATAAGGATGAATAATTCCCTTAACTCTCCTCCTCCCCGGATTAAATAATTTACAAGTTTGAAAAAGAGCCTCCAGTTTGCTGTGTATTCCTCAACAGATAGGACAAGAATTCTTTTAATAATCCTTAAAGAAAACTGGCATTATCCATTCAAGCAGTGGAAGGAGCTCATTGAGCACTCCTTGCCCCTAGACAGCACTGCAGGCAATTGCTCCTTTCCTATGCTCCCCTGAGCACCTGGCTGTCACTAGTATGTATATGCCCCAAATTTAGATTAACCATTGCTGTTCACCTACACAGAAGCAATAAATGGTGATCTACTGCTGGAAACAGAAATGGTAAAACCAGGCACTGCTGTAACAAAGACTCACACTGTTTGCAGGGTTCAGCTACAATATAAAACATGATGACAATTATTGCTGTCTGGATAACAGCATAATCTGGGCTTCTTCCACCACAGCCAGAGAAACAGGCTAATTCAAATAAATCTTATCAAAGGAACAGTTTAATAGACCAATGAACAATACCATGAAACAACCCTCGGTACCCTAGTCTATCTTCCAGACTTTCAGCCCTCTTCAAAAACAGACAGGCTGCTTCGACACGAAATACAAATCAGAAAATTAACAGCAAGGAAACATGAACTTACAAACTGGAAGCAGCTTCTGACGCTCGGCTCGATATTGCTGCCCCCGAAGGAGGCCACTTCCCCCAGCTGCCGAGGGATCTGGATGGAGTCGTGCAGCAGGAGCCCCAGCCGGCGCTGGTCACAGAAGCCAGTGGAGCTTGCCACTTGCTTGAACAGGTCTGAAGGAAGGAAAAGGACACCAGAGCTAAAGCATTGCTACTGCAATATGGCAAATAGCATGGAAGTCTTCATCATGTCAAAGGCTTGCAAGTGCGGGCAGCAGCCTTGGTGGACATAAACACAAACATGGCTTCAGTTTGGCTGCTTCTCTTTCCATAAACACTGGGTTTTTTTGTGAAATATGCAGTCTAGTGTAATTTTTAATAGTAATATTGGCTTGTACCTGGGAAGAAAGGCCATTCTAACACAGCACCTGTGGCATTACTGATAATAGCAGCTGTGATTCTCAAACACAGCTAACTAAACAGCAGGATCTTTGAGCCACGACAATGTAAATGTTTTAAAAATATTGTTTAACCATAAAATAATCTCATACAACAGACAGCACGTTTTCAAGTCTTAGCAATCAACATACAACTCAGAGAATCCATTTCTCTTTCAGATGAGTTGAACTGAAAAACAAGAACTCCCTAATTTTGATATATTATGATCTTTTAATCCGAGAGTATTTCTAAAATGAAAGAAAAGCATTACAGTATGACAGAACATACCATCCACTGAGAATGTTAATATCATATTAAGTTTTCACTTCCAAAGTGAAATGTCACTTGAAGCTATGTTCTGTTACTGCATCATTCCAAAAAAGAATCCTTACAGAACAGAATTATTATCCCTTTGTAAGCTCAATTTAATTTGGTGGGAATTAGTTATACTACATATACATTGAGGAGGTTTTAGAGTTCATAATAAGACGCAAAATCAGGTTTGCATTAACTGAAATATTTATTTGGTAATATCCCTGTTGACAATAGATGACCTGAATAAATTCTTTTTACTTTTTAGAGCTGCCTTAATATTTCACCTGACACCAGGGATACAATTATAAAGGTGCTTCATCACTACTCGAGATAACCTTCCTAGTGCTGCTTTGACACCTGTTCTCTTCTGAAGGAATAAAGGAATGAATAGAGAAAGGATTATTTTTTGATTACATGAATTTCACTCTTGACTAGTCTGGTTTTATAATAAATAATTTGGAGATAAACCTTTCCATCACCTCTGCAAGCCTGAAGACTTGTGCTGTAGCACAACCAACTCTGCTTAGTTGCACAAATGAGAAAAAAACTTTAAAAGGTGCAACTCATCACATACTTGCAGCAATACTAATAGCAACTGCACTATGACTTCAACATGGATGGTGCAGCCAGATCACAGCCTGGCATAGCCAATTTCTTCCTCTCCCACAAACTATTCACCTTGCAATTTCCCCATCATTAAAACATTTCTACAACCTTAAAAAGAGGGGTTATGGATTACCGTGCACACACACTGCAGGACACTATAAAATAGGAATAAATATATTCCCTTACAATTTCTGATAATCTTCAATGAAATATCATTCTGAAAAATATATATACTAATTTTCTTAAAAGATTTTCTGAATACTTTTCACAACACACACATGAAACATCTAGACATCTAAACTGTGACATTTATAGTGATTGTCCCAAAATCTGATCCAATTACACAGTCATGCACAGACTCCGTTGTTGGAACTGCCTGTTTTCTCTTCAGCATTCTTCAGCTTCCATTAGTAGAAGAACAGAATAATAACAATTGATGAAGAATTTCTATAGTATTGAGTCAAATCCTAAAGGTTGTTTTTTTAAAATGCATGAATGAGTGATACCAGTTAATTTAACCAGAAAGTCACTCTTGAGAACTACTCTTACCCTGGATCCTAGCCTCAATAATGAACTGATTCATTAGTCAGATAAAACTGAAACTTCAAGTGGAATTTTTTCAAGTATTTCAGGATTTGGCTTACTAAAATATGCAAAACTTGCATACTTTTAATATATATTTAAAGGTAGCAACTATATTTAAACACAATGTACATCATAAGACCCCGACCATACTGCAGAAAACATTTTTTGAAGATAATATATTTTAAAATGGAGTAATGCAAGATGTTGTGCAGACATGCATTTTTGTGTATGAAGGTGTGCTGAACTAGTGTCTCCAAAGAGGAGTTCTCATACCCCAGGGAGTGTACAACACAGTCCACACATTAGGGTGCAGTGAGAAAATATTTCCGTACTGTTAATAAATTAAATTTAAAAATAATGTTTATTTCATCTTTATCACATCCTTTTTTAATTTCATTTTTTTGTATGTTTTATAATGTACCTAATATATTAGTACGGTGTGGTACATGCATATAATTCATAAATAAATACACATCTATTAGGGGTGCATGCTCAAAAATTTTTTACTGGTAGGGATATGATCAAAAAAGTTTGGGTCTGCTGTGCTAAAGTACCTAAAACCATATCTGAATCAATAACTGGAAATACAAGGTGGAGCAAATTAACATCTGTATGCTACTTAAATGTTTATGTAATAAATAGGAGGAATAAAACCGGAATAGAAACATAAAGTAAACCCAAAAGAATTATGTTGACTTACATCTATATTTATCTTCCAGGTGTGCTTTGCAAAGGGATACAACACCGGTTTTGAAAGATAAGACACGGATCCTTCCTGTTCGGCCCCTAATGAAAAAGAAACATTGGCTGATAATATGATCCATTCATGTCATAATTTGTTTACTATAACAAAGTTCACTGCAGTACCATAGGCATCATAAACAAAGTCCCCCACAGAACCATGCTGCACAGCACACACTGGCTGGTTATTAGGGAAATCAGAAACAAAATATAAAATTGTTGTGGCTCCACAGATATAGCTGAATTTGATTGTGCTGTTGCAGCAATTCAACCAGAAACAGTCTGGTTCAGAAAGAACTACCCCTTTTTTTAACGACAAAGTGAGAGTACAGTCTTTACCCTACACTTACTTGAACAGGCTTCTCTATAAACTACTCATGAGCTATTTTCAGAGACGATGAGGTTTCTGTCAGAACAGCAAATCATGCCTTTTGCCAAAGACAATATAGCTTCACTTTCATTTGATGTGAGATGTAGCACTTGTTTTTAGAAAGTCTTTGCTTACTGTCTGTCAGCTCTGCCTTGACTTGTTTGAGAAGGCAACAGGGAGCTAAGCATGAAAAAACAGTGTCTGCCAGCAATGTGCAGCAACAGAGGCACTCGTAAGACGTTCAGGTGAATGAGGAAGACTGCCTAGAGATCACAAGAAGGCAGGTGGGCCATGCAGCTATGCTGTTAACAATACGGCATGGTTTCTGAGCTCCTCCTCGCAGCACTGAGACCTGTCTTATGCAGAGTCAAGGGGCTGCTATGCTCCACATCAGTTCCTGTGCTGCCTCTAGTCAGCCTTCCCTCATTCCCGCCTTGTAACATGCCTGTGCTATTACTTTCGCTTTTCAACGTGACTGCAAGAAAAGCATCCTCCCCTGCGCTGCAGGCGGTGCAACGACAAACCTTCACATCCTTTCTCAGTCATCTGGTTTACCTCCAGATGCTGGCTTCCCCCAGAACTTTTATTTCTGACAGCATTTCAAATAGATAACACCTATTGCAAATGAAGACATGCACGACAATATATACAACAGAGGAAGCTAATGCCTAAAACTGACGTTTTTTAAGCAGAGCCTTACCAACAGTTTTGAAGTGTCACCAGTAAGAACACCACTGGGAATAAAACAAATCATGTACAGGCATGCTAGAGTCATGCATCAGGCTGTACTGTTCAGCAAATATGCACATGGTCTTTTTAGGAGCCAGCGGTGCTCATTTACCCACACATCTCCCCTGCAAACCGTATGAAAAGTGTAGACAGAAACTGCTGGACAAAGCTGAACTTAGAATTCGCAGCCTTTTACTAAAGAATCTTGCATTTTTCATCAGGAATAAGCATTTGTTGTTTACCTATGCTTTTCACACTTCACTCCTCTTACTCCTCTCCCTCAAATCTTTTCCAAATTAATTATCATCTGTGCCCTGAGAAACTCCTAATGAATACCAGACTCATGCAAATTCTACAAGAGAAGAATGTAGAATGATGATTTCTCTGCAAGGCGTATTAAATTGAAACCTGCACGAATCATGAGTTGTTCAGTTCACTCTCCTCTCCTCCCAAGTCAAACCAATAATTTAACATGCTACTGCAAATAAACATGAGTGACTGATCAATTAAAACAAATCTGAAACATGCAGGATTCGCAGAGCTGTGCCCATAATTAGATCAGTCATTGACTGTGAATTTGATTAATATCTTTACAAATGACAGTTTTCAATTATAAGAAAAGTAAAGATCCAGTATATTTAATTAAACGTCTCCAGTACTGCTATGCACTTCGGTTGATCTCTGCCTATTAAGTTTACAATGAAAATGAAACACATGTAACCCCAAGGTCACCTCTCTTCCCAGCATAATTCAAACCTGAATTTTGGCAAAATAGCTACAAGCTTCCTCACACATAAAACACCTCTCTGTAAACCTGTTTCATTGCGTCCTGCAATATGCAGCTCCTGAGCATACCTAGGGAGCTGCCTGGAGGCAGTCAATTATAAATTCTAATGTGGTACCTCCAGCACAGTGCAACATAGAGAAAACTAGACTGGACATGGCAAATCTAAACGAGACGGTCCAGCTTAGGAGCAGCCTGTGGAACAACCTTTAGCTCCCTCTTCACCTCTACTGTGGCTGATCTGGATTAACATCCCTAGCACACCTTTTTTTGGTTTTTGCTAACTGAGTGTCTTCATTTATATGTTGTTTATGGTTGTTGATAATTCAGAAGTGGATCAGAGCTCTGGGAAAGCCAAAGGAGATAAAAGAAGTAAAACTTAACTCTTAGATGAATATAGCTACATCCCTTACTACCAGTACATTACACAAAAATGTAATGTAATATGGGTAATCCCATACAGGATACTGCAGCTGCTGCAGAGGATGTTACAAGCAAGTGACTTATCAGAGGTGATCCTGCAGGAAGAGACTGTACAAATCTGTACTTTTTGCAGGTGTATCATTGAAGCTTCAGTGCTCTGATAAAGGGTGGATGGAAGAACAATGTTATGGCACTTCAATATGGTTCAAAATGCCAATGCAAATATACTAATTGTCCCATGTCCTTCCATTTCTATATGGAATGTTTATTCTGCCACAGTAATGAGCATGTCTGGCTGAAGATGGCGAATAAGAACCTTAAAAACTTCCACTGACGTTTCCCCCTCCCCCCGACTAAATTCACCAAATACAAAAATAATGGCTTATCCTAAAATTAGCTTACAAATCTGTGTTGGAATTTGTCTATGTGTTATGAGCAACATCATTAACTCACTGAATAGGAATACCTGTAAATTTTCTTGGGGTAAATTTACTCTGTTGTATTTACATTTATAGGTACACTTTTTAAAATTAATTTTACATGAAATTTTTCTCAAATCTCCTGACTGTTAATGGTTGTAAGCACATGAGATTAGCAATGAGCCTCTTCCATCTTTTAATAAGAATTACAGATTGAAAGCTGTAGAAAACAGACAGTTCTGAAAACGTTTAACATCCAGAAGTACAGACACACGCAAGAGTCTATATGATGGTGTTTCTCTTGAATTCTCTTTACTTCTCTTTAATTTATTTAAGTAAATTAAAAAGCCATGCAAAGCTATGACATACCAAGGACATGAAGTCCCAGTATTGCTCTGAACACAGAAATCTGCTTTAATTCTGGCTCTCTCATTCCTTTTCTTAATAAATCTAGGATTATAAGCCTAACCAAGGGCTATATTGATTCAGCTAAATGCAGCCATTAAAACATTAGGTTTATTAAACTTTCACTTCAACTACTTTTTTTTTCAGCTTCGAGCCATTCATGTTATAATAAGGCAGACAGCTTGCTACCCTTTCCCCCTCCCCTTGTCCTACTGGGAAAGCTCCTGAGCACCCCATGTTCAGAGCACCCATACATACGTGTCATAGACATTCAGCAGCCAGTTGAGGCACATGTCCACACAGAGAGGAACATTGACCAGGTTATTGTGCTCTTGTTCCAGTCGATCATAAATGGTGGTCAAGCAGTTAATGATCTGCAGAATATCCATCGGCTGGTCATTTTGTTTGAGATTGTGCTGGTCCAACGCATCACATGCAGCAGAAAGACTCAGGAGATCCACTGTTAAAATAAATAAATAGACAAACACTATAAAGATTGAAGAGAAACAGTGGTTGGATTACCCATACCTAAAAAGTAAATAGAACACTTTACTTGGCTTACATGCCTGGCCAGAGTACATTTTATGTCCTCTGAAAGTCACGTGCAAGAATGGTTTCAATACTTCTACAGGTATGCTGTTTATTCAGCTGTGGTCTTAGAAAGCAGTGTTTATAAAAGTGAAATCTGTTTCATTTTTAGCTGTAAAGTAGCTACTATGCTATTGGATCCTATGGAAATACTACACATATTACCATTTAAGTAAAAATTAAATGTTTCCCATTTTATGTTCTTACAGATAGATAAGCTACTGCATTCACCAATGTGCTCTAAACACAGTACATATCATCAGCTTTCCCGAGATGTGCTGCCCATTTCTTACAGAAGTCGAGCAGTCTTAATCAAACTCCACAAGGAATATGCAAAGAAATCACAACTGAACAGGGATCAACCTCTCTGTTACTTGTCTTCTGGTGAGGAAGACAAGGGAAAAGAAGGTTCCAGAAATATGAAGTGGCCTATTTCAATATTTATTAATGAAATGTATCCATTTTTAATTCTGCAGAGCATTTACATTTATAAATACCTCAATGACTTTACAGAGTAAGACACATTTAAACTTACCAGTAAACATACAACAGTTTTTTGTCACAGACATTTAAAAATTTTATTTTAGTTCCAATTTAAGTCAGTTGCATTTTCAAATTTGGATGTCCAAGGCAAAATAGAACTTTGCTTTCTCAGCTCAACCTCTGCATATTAATATCACCAGCAGCATCACACTTTGGGGGACATCACATCAGAGAGTTATGGGATGTTGGTTTACAAAGTAAAACAGGAGTAAGAATAAGAGGAATCAGAAAAATGAGACCACTGATAATCTTCCCACTGTCATGTGAAAACCCTTTGCAACTCCTTGCAGTGAATTTCCAGGATGTGAGCAATGAGGGATATTAAAGCCCAGATGCTGTCACAAAGCCCATAAGCAGTCACAAAGTGCAGCACAATTCAACATGACTTGAGGGAGCAGCATCTGGCCCAAAATGATCTGCCCAAAATCATCCAGAAAATTCTCCACAAAACTGGGAAATGAACTGACCCAACTGCAAGACCAGTTTTTCTCTCATTGGATTAAAAATGTGCTTTACAGAGTCTTGGTAAGCAACATCTCTGGGTAACATTAAAAAAAAAAAAAAAAAAAAAAATGTACAGAGGTTGAATGCAGAACCCCATACAGGAATTTTTCTAGAACTTGATCCAGCTTACAGGCATATTAGACAAATTTATACTCGAGTATCTGATTTTACCAAGGATGAAACTGACCCTTTGGTGTCCTAGTGAGATGAAAAGTACTTTAGCTGCACACAAGGCTGTTTGGTAATGCTGCATGGACAGTATGCTGGGATTTCATAATTGCCAAAAGAATTTCAGGAGCGTAAATTTCACTGGAAATCAAGAGGGGCTTCTGCTACTAAATCCCTTAAGTACTTCTGAAAATTTCATCCTGTGGGCCTGACATACTCAGTGCTAGAGTGAATAAGGAAAGCTTAAAATGCTATCCCTCTTATTATACCAGGAAATTTAACTTTGAGTCTGAGGTTTTGTGCAGGTTTTTATTGGAGTTTTTCTCTTTTTCACATTAGCATATAGATATTTATTAAAATAAAATCTTTTGGAATTTGATGTTTAACGTACTAGCATATAAAATATCGCTGTTGTAAGGTCAATGTTATATCCCACCAAAGCCTATTTATCAGACCCATTCCTAAGAGTCTCAAAAAGACTCTTTTCTTCTAATAATTTATTAGTCAGATTGGAAATAGAGCACTGCCTTCACAATACCTTTAACTCCGACCTTTAGGCTGAACTCTCAGTTCCTTTGAGACACTGAATCAACTGTAATTAAATGAACCCCTCAGGCATTTGAGTGGCAGCTTAATTATATATGCAGCTACTGCTAAACACAGGTCATTCCACTCTGTGAAAGCTTTTCCCACTAATAAACAGCAACTTCTGAGAAGCCTTTCAGCCTGCTCTTTATCAACCTCCTGTCCTATCTTGAAGTTAATAACACATGTTCATCTTCTATCAAGAAAAAAGCGGTTGCCACCACACTCTGCTTTAGGGAATTGCTTATGGGAAGAAGAGTGGCTCTGGCCTTCACCACATTACGCCCTCCTGCATCTTTCCCACCAAGATTAAAGAAATGTGTGTGTGGGTCCTTTCCTAAAACCCGGAATTGTGTCTTTCTTTCCTGAAAGCAAATATGGAGGTTCCATGAATGACAGACTTTAAGAACAGAACTGCCCCACCAGTCAGATATGTATTGAAGAGTTGTATATTCATCGCCACTTGGTGATTTCCAAAGTTTTAATTGAAATAAACCATACCACTTCATGCTTTGTACTTTTTCTGAGTTTTCAGCCAGTCTTTTGTTCTTTTCCATTTAAAACTCCAAAACTGATTCCAAAATTTGTCTGAGTAGTAGCTTCTAGCTTATACTGAAATCCAAGTCATCTATATGATTCTATATGAATATATTTTTGTTTAGATCTATATAAATATTTATTTGGCCTTAAGGCAAAAAAAAAAATAATCCTTTAGGATGTTTGTAACTAGGCACCAAGCTGTGGCCACTTTGCAGGAAAAGTATAAAAACCATCTTGGCATAACTAACCAAGTGAAGGACAGAAGTGACAATTAATAGGCAAGGAGAAAGTATGCTGTGGAGGTCACATACTGAGGGAAAACTCAACATATGGCTGGTGATAAAAAGTATTAACAGTTTTCCCAGAATACAAGATTGTCTCCTCTGTAACCTGCTGCTGTTGGCTGAGACATTAAAAAAATGTATTTAATCCATCCTGCATAAAATTAAAGGAAAAAAGCACCCTAACGGAAGTTCTTTAATATTTTCTTTTGCTGCATCTCCAAGAAAAGTTTGTGAATACGTCTCATTTTATTGACACCACAACGCTCAGATGTGGTTTGCACTTGAAGATCAGATATTTTAAAAGTAGCAAAACGAGAAAGTCAGCATGCTTTGATGTGATTATCAAAGGAAACCATACATTTGAAAAAAAACCCAACGTGCAATAGTTACACCTGGCATGTCCACAACAATTTCGAAGCCTGGGATGATAGAGCCAGATACTAAATTCTTCTAAGGTAAGACAATACACAACCATTTATTTGTTAAGGATTGCCGTTTTCCATATTCTTCTTTCGGGTTAATATCCTAGTGTCTTAAAGTTCACTGGGCTGATTTACAAATTGAAAAGACCTAAAGTCTAAGTATAGTTCATTTTAAAAAGTGTTTCTATTCTTGCCGCTGAGAAACAGGCTGTACCTTCGCTTTTGCAAGCCTTCTATTGTGCACACATCTTTATAGTGCTCCTCACTAGACAAAACTGGTCTGCTTTTTATGAAGCTTGCAAAAAAGAATATATGTGTATATGTATTTAAACTTCCGCAATTTAAAAAGAGAAATAAAAAGTAAGAGCTGAAAGCAGCACCTACTGCAAGTGGAACTGAGGGGGTTTTGGCTGTGTGTAGAAGCCCTGAAACCTAGCAATGTGCTCTGTGCCAAACTGCAGAAGAAGGAATTTTTTAATGAAGTCTTGGGGGGGGGGGGGGGGATCTAATTAAACTGACTTCACAAGCGACACCGAAATCACAGGATACACAAATACACTGATGGTGTCTCCAAGCAAAAATATTTGTAAGAACAAGGACTACTGACCTAATTCCTTAAATACTTCTCCTTAGATACAAACATGGAAGAATGTGCTAAAGTAATCAGTGTAAGAGCCACTGCACATCTCTGAAAACATCCATTCTCAGGAAATCTACCGAAGTGTAATGTCGAGAGACGAACTGACTCCAGTGTGTAATTACAATCCCACACAGTAAAGCTATGGTGGGTTGACCCTGGCTGGACGCCAGGTGCCCACCAAAGCCACTCTATCACCCCCCTCCTCATATGGACAGGGGAGAAAAATACAATGCAAGGCTCATGGATCGAGATAAGGACAAGGACTCGCCAATCACCACCACCAGCAAAACAGGCTTGACTTGGGTAAATTAGCTTAATCGGATCAGAGCAGGATAATGAGAAATAAAACCAAATCTTAAAACACCTTCCCCCTATCCCTCCCCTCCTTCTTGGGCTTAACTTTCCTCCTGAATTCTCTACCTCCTCTTGCCACAACAGCACAGGGGGATGGGGAATGGCAGCTGTGGTCAGTTCATCACACATTGTTTCTGTTACTCCTTCCTCCACATGGGAGGGCTCCTCACACTCTTCCCTGCTCCAGCTTGGGGTCCCTCCCATGGGACAGTCCTCCGCAAACTTCACCAACGTGAGTCTTTCCCACCAGCTGCAGTTCTTCATGAACTGTATGGGTCCCCTGTGGGGTCACAAGTCCTGCCACCAAACATGCTCCAGTGTGGGCTTCCCACAGGGTCATGGCCTCCTTTGAGCATGGGGTCCTCCATGGGGTGCAGGTGTATATCTGCCCCACCATGGACCTCCATGGGCTGCAGGGGGACAGCCTGCCTCCCCATGGCCTGCAGGGGAATCTCTGCTGCGGTGCCTGGAGCACCTCTTCGCCTTCCCCCTGGTGACTGAAGAACTGTTACTCTCACATAGGCTCAATTCCCTCTTGAGCTATTGCTCTTCTTTTTCCCCTTCTTAAATATGCTACCAACACCACTGATGGGCTCAGCCTTGGCCAGCAGTGGGTCACTCTTTGAGCCGGCTGGCACTGACTCTACTGGACACGGGAAGCTTCTGGCAGCTTTTCACAGAAGCCATCCCTGTGGCCCCCCACTACCAAAACCTTGCCACACAAACCCAATGCAGAAATCCAGAATGAGTCTAGAATTATTCAGTGGTAGGTGTCAGGGTAATACAGATAAAACAGGACATGCAGTTTTGCATTTTCATCTCTAAGAACCTGTTACAAGTTATACTTGTGCACTGCCAGCTAAAGAAACCTGTAATTGCAAAACTTTTAGTTCCTTACTTCAATGCTGCACTGGTTATGAATACTTTTCACTACATATCACTTCAGTTTCTTTATACAATGAGCGTGGCATGGGGAGATGTTTGTATTTATGATTATCATAATTCATTGTCACTGCATTCATGTTGAAATCTTTCATTATGTTACAAGACTTGTCACTTAGTGGTTTGGTTTGGGTTTTTTTTTTTCTTTTTTCTTTTCTATTTTTTTTTTTAAAGCCATTCAGAAATTAAGTCTGTTCATTGGTAGAATTCACCTATGCTTGTAAGCCGAAAAGTAAACATGCTCAAAAATACCGAGGTTTGACACAGCTCCAGAAAGCATGTGAACACAAATCCAAACTTGAGATAAGTCAACAGTTGAGACATTTGCAACTGTGTCAGAAATTTAACACTGTAATTAAATGCCAAATATTTCAGTGACTTTCCAAATTATACCACCTCATAAACTGATTCCTTTGGTAACTGACTGGCCTACAAAGAAAACTGCGAGCAAACTGTTTAGCTATCATGTTACAATAAGCTGAAGAGGAAATGTAACTTCAGTGACTGGTAGAATACCAGACACCAGTTGAGAGAATTAAAATGTTTGAACATGCACATCACTAATGTATGGCTGATGAGAGAATTCTGAACATAACCAAAAGCTAGGGAAAAGTAAAGTTAAATGTTTAGGGTGATGATCTTTTTTAAAGGCAACAATCCCATCAGGGATTGTTCAAGATTTGACCTAACAAACCATTAGCAACTTCAGCTCTGGAGTGATTATTTCACGTGAACTCTCACTGTTCTCAGCACGCTATGGTCCTGTTTCTTTAGGTTTGAATAATAAAGCTGTGGCTGACACAGGATGTAGATCCAGTAATGAGCACAGTGGAAAAAAAAAAAAAGAGTATAAAGATAAGGAACACGTAGTGCATGTTAGCTTTGTTTCTGATCCACTGCTCTATCTTACAGGGCACAGATCTGAAGACCACCCAGCACTTTGGTTTTGCAAGGAACATGCAAACTGGTGGCAGCAGAGGACCCTTCAGGTGAGAGGTTTCCATGCACCAGGCAGAGCTGGGGGTACCTGTGGGGGTGTTTTTCTGCTTCTGAAAGTTACAAATAAGCCTGTGTGTTGGTCAGAAAGTCTTCCCACCAGCGGGTGAGGCACGGGCACATACTTACAGCAGAGAGCTTTCTGCAGCCTGCGGAGTTTCATGGCAGTCCTGTACGCCGAGAACCTGACGTTGTTCAGGTCAGCTGTAGGGTGAAATATTAAAATAAAAGATCAGCTTTGCACCTTAGAAATGAGCAGACTCACAAAGACGCTGTTAAGCTGAACTAGATTATACTAATTGGTTAAAAGAACAGAGGGGAGAAAACAGTATGTTAGAAACTCTACTTCACTGAGCAAAAGCCCTCAAACCTTGACAACCATTCAAAAGAAAACCAGTAAGTCCTAAAGCGTTACTTCCGTTCGCTCAAAGGCACTGAACTTAAGAGCACTTGAAAGGACATCAGTGACTGCAGCAGGTTGTCTGAAAATACCACAGCCTTTCACACTGCAGGCACTGCAAGAGAGATAAGAACCTGAAACTCCTCCTTGTCTGCCTGGTGCAGCAGCCAGGCTGCGTGCAGGCAGCCCCAAGAGAAGAACTCTGCCCAGGAAAACACAGGTGAGTTTCAGCTGCTGCTAACAACAAACTTAAAAAAAACCCAACAATGGAACTTTCGTGCTTTCCACCTAAGCAGATCCCAGCCATGCCCTCAGATGTAGAACCTTCCCAGCAAGAAGCCAGCTCTCCCAGCCAGGTGAGTTTCCAGGTTCCCACCTCCGAAACAGTGGGAAGCCAGTGGGCCGTGGCTGCACCATGGGAACACACAAAGTGGTGTGACTTTTGCTAGAGCCTTCCTCACACACGGTGAACAAAAGAAGGACATCAGCACAAGTACCCACTGAATAGTTTAACCATGGCCTGCAAAACCTCCCAGGACACTGCAAGGACAAGGACCAAACCAGCCACACCATACCAGGACAGAAAAGCCTTTCAGCATGCAGGAGGCTCAGTACTGGATACTAGAACATTATTCACCACCAAATTGTGGTGTTCCCCCCAGCAACTGGCCCGTAGCCTAAGAAGCAAACATTAGTCAAAACTGAAAAGAAAGCAGGGGTTGTCTTGGACCAAACGTGGCCAAGAAACTGCATTTGCATCTTTCTCTCCTGTGAAACCAGACTGAGGAAGATGTGCTTATTCCAATCTTGTCACTGGCTTTGCTGAGGGTGGCCTTGGGCAAACCCCATTTACAAGAAGAATGAAGACAAAATGCACTGAAAGTGAGGTTGAAATTACTGTGGCTGAATTCCTGCCAGCAGTACCAGTATATCGTCTAACTTGTAATTTACAATTAGATTTGGCATACCAAGACGACCATGCAGATACAACACTGCTTGCACTATTCATAATCAAACTCAGGATGCAGAAGTGAGTGCACAAATCTGACAAAGGGCTTTTGTTTATGCCAGCAGATCCACCTAAGCTACCCATGTACAGCTTCGACTTTCATCCAAGAGAACCTGGGTAACCCATCACAGTTGCTGTTCTGGGGGCAAGTCTATGACCTGACGCTCTTTCCCAAAGAGGCATTACCAGTAGCAGCACTGGGAACTGAGGAGTCGTGGGGCACACTCTTGGGTGCTATGGCATGGTCACCCCCACTGCTGCAGGCATGCTTTTGGCCTGTCATCTACCCAACTAATTCCTCAGCACAGATGCTCCTGGGCATTTCAGTGGTCTACGGACTGTTCCAAACAGATCGGTTGGCATTTGTAATTTAAGGGTTTTCTAGCGCAGAAATGGACTGTTTGTGCCAGCCATTTTCAGCACTCAGCAGCACTGCTGAATGTATTTAATTTACTCATGAAGCCCATGGGGCCTAAGGAGTTACTGATGGGAAAGTGTTTGGAAAATGTAAACTATTATGTAAATACAAAAAGAACATTAAAAAAAAATACTGGCTCAGAATAAAGGTCCATTTAGCCCAATAAGCTGCCTTTAAGCCTGGCAAACTCTTAGAGAAAGAGTATGATGAAAAACAGGGCAAGCACAAAACAGCTCCTTGCTGGCATATGCACCGAGGTGCTATAAAGCTGTTTGCAATGTGGTAGCTTCGGTATAACTATCCCAACATCATTTACAATGCTGTAGAGTCTATAGGCAGCAGAGGAAATATAGTCTCAATTACATTAATTTTAATTAAGCTGTTCTGAATGAGTAATTTGAGGTTTGATAATTCAGTAGTTTTGTATCTCTTACTAAAAGCTATTGAATATTTCTAAAACACGTCTTACAGCAGAAGGGAAAGTTTCAGCTTCAGACAGGATTTCTTTTCTTTTGCTCAGTTTCACACACCTTTTTAATGGGCAGTTCTCCTGTGTATTGTTCCTGCCAGCTCCTTCTCTCACAATCATCCTGACAGGTCAAAAAGCCTTAATGTGGTGTGCAATACAGTGAGCAATTTAAGTAAAGCGACTTAATTTGTCTTGAAGGGAAATTAATAAAGCAGTCTCTTGCAAACACACTGTGACCAGTTATACTTTATATCCTTGTGGTAAATCTGCACTTGTATTCTGGAAAAGAATATGTACCAGATTATTGCTAGCATTTGTTAAAATGAAGAAGCCTTCCCTAAATTTTCCCTGAGTATTCTGGGGAAAAAAAAAAAAAAGGGAAGAAAAAAAGAAAAAACCTTCTCTACTTATTATTTACATCTTAAGAAATACTAGTACATATATATGCATATTTAATGCATTGATCAGGGCAGAAAGTACAATCCATGAAGATACTTAATCCTGAAAGTGCTATAGTTTACATCTATTTTCCTGTATATGTAATACACACTGAATTTATTATCAACCTTAATGACACTGCTGCCAAGAAGCATCGGCTGTAAATGATAACAAGGAACGTCAGGAGCTAGTTTCAGAGCCCTCATCTCAGATTTTGGGGAAACAGCAGTGATGGCATCTTTTGGCTCTACATCCTGAGGCCACACATAGCCATTGTGCGCCTCCACTCCCACTTACACTGCTGTTATCAGTATTAGCCCATGCTCAGTCTCCGTCCCATGTCAACTGCTCACCTCCCGTCTTCCTTATGCCACCACCTCCATGCTCCTGATGGACAGCTCTCTTACCAGGTGGTGACAGTCATTTAAGGTCACTGGATCTAGAGACTGAGCTTTTCCTCTCCCTGCTCCTATGAAACTGTTGGCCATGACCTTTCTCCTCCCCCCACCGCCCACCCTGAGCTACTGCTGGAACAAATGTGTTGCTCTGTGGAGCAGTGAGAAGAGGCCAGGCCTCTCCTAACTGGGTTCAAAACATTTCCCTTGCTGGTATATGACCCCATTTAAATGAACCACAGAACATAGACTGTCAGGGAATAAGACTTGGTCACTGGGCTCGGGAGCGTTAGAGGTAACGTCACCACTAACAGCATGGGAGAAGAATTTGAGTGAGGCAGCATAAGGCGCTGCCTGGCCACAAGCCAGACATTACTGCTGGGAACGTGCGGAGGAGGGAGGAAGCTGCTCAAGCAGCAGTGACCTTCCGAGGGCCTATGGAAACACCGGGAGTTCCTCCTTCCCTGTGGGTTGTTGGTTTTTTTTTCTTTTCCTTCTTTTCCTTCCTGGGAAATCTGGTGATTTTTCCAGTCCTAAACAGCCCACTAAAGTCAAGACCCTCTAAGCCTTGACTCTAAGGCTTTTATCATCTCTGAGCAGGTCAGAAAGCTCTGCATACCATGCAAGCTTTCCTCCAGCCATTTCCTCCCACTCGTAGAAGGTATTCACCAACTCATCATCCAAATGAGGTGGTCAGAGGGCTGAAAAGCCCTCGGAGTATGTGAAACTTTGCAGGTTGTTTCATGATACTTCTAGTACTCATTATTCAGAAAGTAACTTTCCAGCTTTGAATAAAAAATGTAAATGCTGTTTGTGGCCTGAAACAACCATGAAGTGGAAGAGGTTACCTGGCCCCCGCAAAGGAACAGACTGAGGAAAGGATCACAGGAGCGTGTTCAGTGACATATTTACATTCCAGAGCAAAAAGAAATCATGGTTCTCCTACCACTCAGCCATGAATGACCTCTCTGTTCAAGGGAATAAAAATCTTTCTAGGGGAGAGATTTAAGACTGCATTACAGAAGACCTGTAAGGTGGGGCAGGTGCTTACAGCTGATGCCTTTGCAGCAATTCCCACCAACACAGCAGGAAGATCACTCCACAATCTTCCTAAGTTTTTGCCACAGCCTTCCCACTGTCATGGTGAAAGGAGTTCAAAGTGTTACAGCATCAGGGACTCTCAGAAATTAGGAAGTCTCCTTTTGCTGCTTTCTTCTTTTCATTACAGACATGACAAGTACCTCCCTTTGTTTCATGGCAACTAATGCAGCAGGGAGAAGACTATCTAGAGAAGTGATTTCCTCCATGTCCATCATGTGCCTACAACATATGAGAATGTTCATATTCCTATGTTCATTCATATTAATATGAATGACATCGAACAAGAACTACTGCTCTTATTACACATGCAGCTTTAATGAAGAGGACTTCAGACTGCTGATAGGAATAACTCAAATCAGAAATATTATGGAAAGATGATCAGATAATTAAATCCTAACCTCTTCTGCATAATTCTGCATGTTGAGAGAATCTCAAAACGTAAAAGCTGTATTCTTCCTCAAAAGAGCTAAGGCAGCCCTATCAACACATTTTTCAATGTTGTATTTCTACAGTATTGTAGAAACAGCTGTAATTACAGATAGCAGATCCTTTTGACAGTGGATAATCAGGTAAAAAATCCCACTCATTTTAAAAGTGGTCAGTGATTTGTATCAAAAATTCAAACCACCTGCTGGAATGCCCCACTGAATACTGCCAGAATATCAACAAATAAGGTGTTGTAGATTTTTTTTTTTAAATCCTCCCATGCTATAGTCTAGATTTTACATTGGGATATGAATATTATTGGAAGAGGAAAAACAGATCCTCATATTCTTGAGTCTTACTGTACAAAATAAGTTGGTAAGCAACTAAAAGCAATAAAAAAATTAAAGAACAAGCAGCTTTTAAAATGAACATATTTAACAAGAGGTTTAGCATCCAGCAAGGAGGGATATTTGTTTGTATTCTTAAGTAGTTGCACCTATAACCCACACAACATAAGGCATTATAACTGCACTGCTTTCCATAGTGGTTTGTAAACAGACTAAACCCCCCACAGTTGCTCCAGCTGCTAAGAGTGCTGAATGACTGGGATGTTTTATTTGATAACATACTGCCCTCTACAACAGACCATTGTCACTGAGTGTTTAAAAGCTCCGGAATGGACCAGACTACAACCTGTCAAAGGTTGTTCATATAATTCATCTCTCTTACACACTATGTAATCTGAAGGCATCTCAGGAAGTCCCTTCTATCTGGAAATCACCTTGGTTTTTACTTTACAGAGGGTTACTTGTTTATATTAATGTGAATATTATTATAATTTTAGTTATGAGGAAAAAATACAGCCATTTCACTTGAATTCACGGATAGCAATATTCTCACTGTCTGGACATCATCAAACTGAAAAGAGCAGCTTACATGATTCAGGTCACAACTCTCTTAAGAGAAGAAATTGGCAAGTTAACAACTAAACTCTTTGAAAGAAATCAGATGTCATCAGGTCAAATCCTTGTCTTCGGTTGATAAGATTTACAGAGTTTTGATGGTTTTTCCCCTCTCACTTATTTGCAAGGAAAAAAACGTGAACCTACAGTGATATAACTCCAAACATTAAAATCTTACTCAACAATAGCTTGTGACATGCTCAAATAGCTGTTCGTAAATACACTGCCTGCAGTGGATAATCTGTTTTGGGAATTACATGTCACTGTTGTCTCCCACAATGCCTACCTAACAGAGGTTAAAAACTGTTTATTGTACAGTCCTGAATAGACCATAATTCCACTACCAGCCACCAAGCTTTCATGTTTCATCAGACATTAGCAGCACTCTGACTTTTCAAGAAGCTTCATCTCACCTCGACTCAATACAGCTGAGATTCCCTGACTGGCTGATAAGAATGCTGGGTTTCTTCCTGCTGCCCAAACCCTGTATATAAATCTTTTAATGATGCCCTACAGTGACATATATTGCCTCTTTAAGAACTGTAATTTAAAAATGCAAATGAGACAAATGCACAAAGGAAAGAAATTAATCAAGTAACACTGCTTAATATCAGTTGTCTCAGCCATTGACTCTTTTATTATAACAATAATTAATGCTATCATCTACATTGCCTTGAGAATAAATAACAGTAAACAGTGTTATTATACATATGGACATACAGCTTAACGACTCTCCATGAAGCAATATGATACGCTGTACTAGACCTATCCCACCAAGTATAAAAGCTTATAGTGTCTCTGCAACTTAGTAAGTGGGAGGTACGCAGGGCACCAAAATGTTACTGATTGCACTTAGACCAAGGGGATGAACGTCACAGCATATGCCACCATCCTGATAACTGGACCAACTGACATGACCTTCGGGAATTTAGTTTTACCATGTAATGGCTTTTCTTCAGCCGGCAAACACAAAGTGTAAGAAAGGATACGATCTGGGTTACACTCCATTATGGGATTGGGATGCGAGCAGAGTCTGCAGTCAGAAATGTCAGAAACCCTTCATGTACACTAGATGAGAAGTAGTCATAATGGAAAATCCTAAAATAAATAAATAGCAAATAAACAACTTCAAAAATATAAATGTAAGGTGTCCATTTGCAAACCAAGAGTGCAATACTCTTGAGCAAAACGTTTCCACAGTGCTCACCTATTCCATAACAGGACATTACTTTGCTCTCTAAAATACCCTCTTCCACTGATAATACACCTATGGTTTCCTTTTCAAGGGATGCAGGGATAACTTTTACCACGTAACTTCTACTTCTCTGCCATAGTTACATTTCTTGTCTCTTACATGTGTGCCTACACAGGATGCAATCACATACTGTTAGAAAGATGACCTGCCCTAGGTCTTACTACTATCCAAGGCTGACAGAACCCAGCCAATCTTATTTTCTGAGATCAGAAGTTTTTTTATTCAAATTGAAAAGGACATCAGTGAATAAGCAACCTTCAAAGAAAGACTGGAGGTATTGTCCCAGTGGATTTCAGTAGAACACAAATGACTGATGTGTGCAACAGGCAGATGTCTTACAAGTACAAACATGGAAAACAATTAGCTGAATATGAATAAAACCTCATCTTAAATACATGGTTTAGTAGTTTGTAATAAAAACTATTATGGCAGAGAGAGGTAGTTTAGCCTCTTCAGACAGCATTTCAGAAGGACAAATCACGATACACAAACCAAAAAGGATAAAGTTTATCCTCCTTGGTCATTCAGAATTGGAAGCTCACATTGCTGCACAAGAGCAGCCAGCCACCACATCAACACAGCAGCTGCTGCAAAATCCTGGTGGAGGCTCAGAGGTACCTTCCAGCATTCTCCCCACCTTGCGTTAAGCAACTCTGACATTTCTTCCATGTACTCCACAGAGAACTGCCCACCCCCCTCCGCCCATCCCTCCAAATTAAATGGAAAGCTGTCACCAGCGCACTGCAGCCTGCCAGGATGAGGGTGTTTTTCACCCTCTTGGCTTGCCTTGGTGAGTTAGGAGAAAGAAACAGATGCACACGGCAACATTTCTGACTGCACCCTGCAACTGCAGTTACTGTTCACAGTGACACTAATGCACCTTGAGGAGACTCATACTGACACCACACAGGAAGGCTGGAGGAGGGGGACACTAACAATATGGCATGACAGGCCAAGTTCTCCTGGGCCATCACTGCAAAGGTTAGAGTCATTTTCAGCTTAAAGGCAAAATACTATCATTCTGAGCTAAGCTGCCTGCCATTAGAAGTTCACTCTCAGAAGACAATCTAAAAAAAAAATTAAAAAAAATGAAGCAATCCCAGACCACTTTGATTCCTGCTCTTCCCCTCTCCCCTTCACCCAAAGGTCCCTGAACTCTCCAGGACAATGAAATCACACAAATTCTCATTTCAGTGATGCCCTGGAGCCATCATGAGGGATGAGAAAATTTGTAAGGGAGCTGTAAAAGAACAGTGTAAAACAGCAGATCTGCTGCAGGGGAATTGCTTTTGGAAAGAAAAGCAGCTGGAGCAGTTCTTGGTACTTTGAAGCCTTTCAGAAGGAAGTTGGAAGAAAATCGGAGTGGCTGATAATGGTGTCAATGCAAATCGGGGTATGCCTGTCAGCCTCTGAACCATTGAGACTTGCCTACCACTTATTTTTACCACCTTTCCTATTTCAGCATTTATCTTTCCTCTATGTTCTTAATTTATACAATTTCTTCTTAGGTATTCTATTCCAACATCTACTAGATACATTAAATGATAGGGCTAAGGCCATTGTTGCAACTGTTTCCACTTTGACTTGACCATTAAACAACAATTAAGTAATTTAATATTGACAGCTTATTATGTAACTTTAAGTAGCTATAACCTTAAATGAAGAGTGTAAAGTGCCAAAACTTGAGTCATTAATAGATGCTTCATTAAAACTGATAAAATGCTATATTGTTTAAATAACAAAGAAGATCAGCCAAGAACAAGCATTTTAATATCTTTAAAGGAAAAGCTTCTGTTAAAAGAACAATTAGAATTTTTTGATAATTACATTAAATTCCAAATAAAATATTCTACAGTTATTACAAGTATCTTTATAAACACCTGTGTTTCAGCAAATGAGCTCAAAGAGAATTTGAGAACACCTCCTTCCTGGGCAGGTTATTTTACGATTTCTTCCTATGGGTTCTTTCTACTTTCTCTGATGAACTCCCTGTTGAAGGAAGGATACAGGACTTCCTGAACCGACAATGTGACCAGGTACAAAAGTACACAAAGCATGTTCCTACCTTCTTTTATTAGTACCAAATAATGCTTCCAAGTAATTTAGCTTCATTTTTATAAATACCCAAACCTCTAAGGACAGTAATCTGAACCCATAATTTTGAAACTTGGAATTTGTAGATTTTAGCAAAATGTAATGCAGCAATTTGTAGGTGTGTGAACTGGATGCGTGAAGAATAAAAATAATATTACTCCTTTTTCTTACAGAAGTGTCTCTTGTGCCTCAAAGGCAGATGAGGAATGTTACAACGTGTGCAGGTTGCACCTTCCTTATTCACTTAAAAAAATTAAGCTTTCAGTAATTTGTAGGAATTTAAATTAGACATAAGGATCCCCTAGCAAATTATGATATACTGGCATGTATAGAGCGCTACATCACACAGCACAATTATTCCCTATGGGCTAAGTGTAGGAGTTAGTTAGAAAATGGAAATGAAAACTCTTGACAGCACTGAAGTACTTGGTCTCACTTTTTTACATTTACCCGGATTGCAGAATTCATGTTTTCTACCACAGTTTTTAAATGTGTGCATATTAAACTCTTTACTAGCTTCTTGATATGAATGAGAAATAAAATTTGGATCCTAATATAGGGTAAAATAATAGGATCTAATGAGTATGCAATACAAAAATCGACTTTAATATCTTCTCAGATAAAATATTACTGAACAGTCTGAAAAGACTTCAAACATCCCATTATTACCGTTTTGACCTGAGGCAAAGCAAAGCACTGAAAATACATCAAGGGTTCTGTTCAAGACTAAACGGGTTATGCTTGTATTATGCAATTTGTATGAGAGTTAGGCAATGATGACTACACCCAGTTCAAAAATAAAATAAAATAAATGGGTAGGTTATTCAGTAGCACTTTTATCAAAGCTTCACCCCATGTGGCTCTGCACAAAGAATGACCTTGTCTAATCTGTGTTGTACACGTATATGAGTGCCTAAGTTTACTAATAAAATTACACATTATGCATCCTTTGCTAAAGTCAGTTTTGCTCCCGCATTACTGATCTCAACCCTAAAAGAAATCAAACTAGCTAGAAAGAGGACTGCCCTTTTGGACATTCCTTGCCTCTGAAAAGGAAAACAGGATTTTATGAGAAAAAAAGAAAGAGAAACAAAACCTGCCTAAACATGTTCCTTCTTTATGCAGTAAGAAATAAGAATATCTTGAACTCTTGACATTTGGGCGATACTCATAGCGATAAAACTCAGTTAAAGTAAATGCAAACTGACTTCAGCAGTCACACATCTTTTGAACTCTTGACCTGAACCTATCAGGACACTTTTCTCCCTTATATATAGTTACCTTTTCACATCTTGATATTCAAGAGTGCTCTAGCTGAAACAGGGAAATACCAGAAGAAAAACAGTTGCAACAAGACATTAGGTTTGACCAACAACAGTATCAGAAATATCATGCAACCTAAGGATCAAAGGCAGCTGCAGAGTCAGTGCGGTTCAATTAACAGGCAACTGTTTGAAGATCTAGCTGTATTAAAGGGATGTCTGCTTGTGCAATTATTATTTGTCCTGAACCTTTTAAACCACTCTTTTTAAGAGCAGAAATATAAAGGACACAAACAAGGCAATACGTTATAATTAAAAGGCAAGTCAATACCTGTCTGCTTTTGCATTTGGTGAGCCTGAACTTACACATCTTATATCCCCTTTTGACATACAGAGCTGCATTCTGGTTAATTTTTAAACAACTTGCTGCCACAGTGCTAATACTCCAAGAAAAAAATCTTCACACTGTCTCATTCCATTTTGTCATATCACTTCTCTAAAATATTTTTGGTATGCATTTAACTGCAGAGCACCGTAGAGATACCTGAGTTAGCTCAAAATAGATTATGCTGGCATAATTAGACTGTTTTCAGCAGCTAAACTAGAGTTTAGCAGGAGATAATTTAAGCTATTTTTCACCATGGTAAATAAGCCTGCACTGAATGCTAGATTTCACTGCCCTGCTGCTCAAGCTGGCTCATTTAAAGTGTGTGCTGTATAGCTGTAACCCCCTTTATGAATGCAGCCTATTCACTGATATTTCTTTTACAGAAATAGCTTAATTTTTATTACACCCTCTATTATTTATTAACACAACCATTAAAAGCAAAGAGTTAGCTATTAAATGGTCTGCCAAGCAGCCTATACTAGAGCATGGATTAACCTATTTTATCTTATAGATGTGCTTCTGTTAGTAAAATCCAAAGCTGCTAAAAAAATAAATAAAAAACCTCCACCAGAGAGGCACATCTGAAGTCATAATAAGCATGCAATTTGGGTATTCAAAATGACATCATGACAGCTGCCATGCCTTCCAAGTATTGAAAGTGCTTTAAAAATAAAGCAGTGGTAACGCAGTTTGGCAAATTGCTTCAATTGGCTTCCCACCATCCAGAAGTCAACATTAGCAGCAGCTTGGTTTGATTTTTTCATCTGCCTTTTGTAAAGTAGATTAGACAGTGAAAAGATTCAGGATTTTTTTTTTTTATTCTTTTCTGTCCCAGTCTTTCAGTAAGAGTTTGCAACAATGCACCCAAATTACTCTGTAAACTCAGCGCACATTCCAATTGCACTAACAGAAATATTTTTTCCACTGCATGTTTGAAATGTGTTATTATGCGTTACGTATTTCCTTTGCAGAAAATGTTAACCTTGATAGAAAGCACTGCCTCTTGCTTTCACTTAATTTTTACACTACTCCTGGAAATTTTTGCCTAAACAATTCATTCAACCGGAAAAAAACCCAACCAACCAACAATCTGGTAGAGGTGTCTTACCTAATGACTGGTAAAGCTCAGTCATCTTGGGATGATCCCAGCAAGTCGTTTGCGTCTCATGGCTACAACAGAAAACATGAAAGTTAGTAAAGTAAAATTTCTCTCTCCACCTCAGAGTGAATGATCCAGGACGCACATAAGAGCATGCTGTCAGACCACTGCCTGCAGCCTGAGCTGCTTTGGCAAGGGGTCTTAATAGTGGCAGGCATTAATTAATTAAAAGTATTGCTAATATTAAAAAGACAGCAAGTATTCAGATACGCCATAATGTTTTGGGGAATCTGTAAGCACACCAGTCTATTCTTAAAAACTTGTTGTTTTGTACAGATCGTCCTCTGGTTCCTCCAGACTAAAGGAGACATTTAAAAGGGTTCAGTTATTGAAGTGTTTACGGAAATTCTAACCAGATACTGAGACCGATGGTATTTTTGACCTGCTTTTCCTTATGTGCCCCTTCCACACTTTGTCATGTGGTCCTTTCAGTCCACAGATCTGCACAGATCCCTACACAACAGCCCACTGATCCACCACCAGCTTCACCACTTTTCAGGCCCATGCTTTGAAGCCCCCTCATCGATGGTCTTTTTTAGCAAAGACTATTGCTGCTCCTCTTGCTCCCTGGGACTCCCAGGCCCTTGGCCTTTCCCTGGATGTCCCCGCACCATGTCAGGAGGCAAGAGCTGTTGGGAAGCCAGGGAAAAGCTAAAGCGGGGTTATGAAATGCTGCACTATGACAAGAATGTAAATTGGACAGTCTCTGCATTGAGGCTAGCAGTCTTCAGCTTTGCAACAACATGCTGCCAAAAGACATGCAGTGTGAGAAAGCCAACAAATGAAGTGTTAACGGGTGTAGTAGCAACTTATGTCTCCTAAGGTTACACATTTTATGTTTATTTTTTTTTTAATGACAGCATAGCTAACATGATCATGTTTCCATTAACATACAAAACTTGAAAGAAAATTCTCCTTATCTATTCTGTAGCCAGTGAAGTCCTGTTCATACAGAATTCAGCTACATTAAAAGACAACCACGAGTATTCATTAAAAAAAATAAATCTCGAAAGTCTATGTAGCACACAGTTGCTGTCAATCACATTTGCAGTTTCCGTACTTAAAATAAGACATCCTAGTTTCAACAACACACATCAGTTGGGAGAACTATGCATGAAAGCAGGACCTGGTCCACAGCCCTGTGGAGCTCCTGAAGCACACACCTTCCAGCTCCAAGAGGCTAAACCACAACCTAGCCAGCAGTTGAATGCACCTGTACTCCCAGCTATGTGCTGGAAGACTGATACAATCAGGTTGTTTCAGAGAACAAACAGCTCTTGAGATGTTTTGAGGCAGCGATGTTCACAAGTACACCTTTACCCTTCACATGCTAAGACTGGGTAAAAATTTCCATGAATCACTTCACCACCCCCCCTACTCAAGGAAAAAAGAAAATAGTGACATGTTTTCTCACTATGATTTAATTTTGGTCTTAAAAGAGAGGTTATTTATTTGATGCATGTGGACACTTTACTGGCTCAGTAACCTCTGCATGTTCAGTAGCTTACTATATATAATGTTTCCAGATTTTGCTCTGTAACTGCAAGAAAGAATGAAAGGGATCACAAGCACTAAGCATAAGGAAAAAATGCTGCCTTAGCACTACCCTAGTTGAGTATATTCTTTTAAACAAACCCTGTCTCATCAGCCTCAGCATCCTCTCCCCTTCCTAATTCCTGTGGTGGCTGAAGGCAGTGGAAGAGGGAGGAGGACACCAGACGAGCAAAAGTAGTCTCGTGTTTTGCTCCGGTTAAAAAAAAAAAAAAAAAAAAAAGAAATAAAAAAGCATCCTGCAAAGGGAGGTGGATTTAATCACATTCAGAAATCTCAGCCTGGCTTGTTTTCTTAAATGCAGAAATGGGGTAGCTTCAAGTGAAAACCTGTGGCGCTGAGCCACCTGCACCTGAGTTCCCGCATTTCCTATCACGCTTGGTATGGGCAGGTTCTGCAGAGAGAACATAGCACCAGGAGCTTTTGCCATGTTTTTACATATTTTGAAGGAAAACAGAGAGAGTTTCATTTACACATTGAGTCCCTAAAAAACTTGGCTACCTGATGCCTCCACTTATACAACAGCAGCCCAAAGGCAAAGAGGAAAGGAGCATACTCATCGCAGAAGAACCCTGTAGCCAGAGATGTCAGGATTCAGGTGAACAGACTGCAGACCCAAATAAACATTCAAACCTACAGAGCTTGGACCGCAGTTTGTTCCCTCCCAATGTCAGCCCCAGATCAGTAGTTCCCCAGGCATGAGCCTGGCTGCCCTGGCTTGCTTCCCCATGGGCAGGTAGCCCCAGAAGTGGGGAATATTTGAACAGCAACTGTACCATGGTTTGTATGCACCCCTGAACCTCTGAAAATTTCCCTATGAGATCAGTTTGGCAGCCCCAGATTGTTCTTTGGTGAACCAGAGCACTTCAGACTCCATAGCTGTTAACCTGGTAGCCTTCAAAGGCGCAATATTTAAAAGTCATAAGATACCTGGTAAAGGTCTATCTATATAGGACTATGAAATCCCATGCTGTGTTGGACAGACGAACAAAAGGATCATCTTAAATGAGGAAATCTATTATGGTTAGTCACTAATCAATGTTACATGGATGAGTAATTTATTGATTTTTTTATTTTCATTTTTTATGGTAAGGCCTAACCATATATCCATGGATTTAGTGTGCATGGTTTAAGCTTATGGCACTTACTAATCCTCCTGAAAATACATAAATGCTTTTCCTAAGATCCTGTAAATAACATTTCCATTGCCAAAGAAACATTGGACTCCAACTGTTTTCAGATATTTTTAATACTAGTAACCCCAAACCACTACATGGAGTGCTTTTCTTTCACGGTATAAAATTAATTCTCATGGAGATGTACATTTCGTAAGGAATTATTTTATTTGCTTCATTTGCAAGTGACAAAGACTGAACTTGCAGGGCACGTACCTTTCCCCTCTATTCCCTCTTTTGCTTTATTTATAGACTTAGTTGAAACTTAGAGGAAATACCACTTTCTTTAGGCTATAAAAGTCAAGTCAGTAGAGAACCCAAGTTCTGCCCTTGCCACCTTCCTAGCCATAACTACCCGTGGGGCAGAGTAACCTTTAACTGGCTGGTGTGGCCACCCTCAGCAACTCAGCAGAGATCACTCAACCTCGGACCCTATAGCAGACTCAGTGATGGACTGGTGAGCCTCAGTATACCTCTGCACTCTTGCAAAGGAAGACGAGGGCTTTCAAGGGAACTGAGCCTTGGTTGCTGTGATTTCTGAAGAGGTTGAGTGCCCACACAGAGCCACTAGGGCAGATTTTGCTGGTACTTTACATGCAGAACAGAAGAAGGCTGCAGCTATTTCACTCCAGCTAAAAGGCATTTGCCTCTCAACTGAACATTTTCAGCTCGGAAAATTATCAACAATTCTGCACAACAGGGCAGCTCCAGGAAAGGTTAGATTCCATTGAGGCTATTCTTCATAAGCCTCTTTGCCATTTTCAAAGGCCATTTAATTGTGAGCTTTGGGGTTGGACCGGTGGGGGAGGATTTGTGTGTATGCCCTTATTGTGAATACAGTGAAATGCCAGCTCAGCAGTTTCAGGCAGCCTCAACCACACTTGGGAATGCTGTAGCATCCTTAATAGATCTGCAGCAAAGCGTTTGCCAGAGTTTCAAACTCCGGTTAACAAGGCCCTTTAGAGCTTGCAAGTCAGAAAGACAGAAAAAGTGTAGTGCAAGACCTCTTGACTAACAGCAGCTAAAGCAGGGTGAGAATATGTGGACAAATAAGTACTCAAGATGCTTTTCCAATGAACCATCAACATAAAAAGACATCAATGCACACAACCAGTAGTTTTGCAATATTGCACAAGCTCAGAGGATACAGTTTTCAATTTGGCTCTACATTTAGGTCAACTAAATTGATCACCAGCTTTTAAATCATGGACATTCTGCAACAAATAAAAATACAAGTGGGCTCACATGGCGTATTTCCCTCTTTCTCACCTGACTTGAGCTGCAAAGTGTTTGCAGCAGGAAAGGAAATTAAAACCAAGGCCTGAAAAGGAGAAGAGCAGCAATGGATAAGGGTGACACCTAGGCGCTGGTGTGACTGGCATGCTAAATACACTGATAATTCAGTGGGATGAAAGCAAAGTCTTCACTTAAGACATCCTTTGGGAACTGCAGGACCACTTCATTAAAGGATGATTATATTATATTATATTATATTATATTATATTATATTATATTAGCAGGGATAATTTTTATTTGGGGAATTCTGTCACACTATGCCTGTGTGAACTCCTCTGTTCCTGCCAATAGCAGAGATTTGTCTCTCATCGCTGTTGGCTGAGCCAATAACACACAGTATTGAAAACCTGACATCAAGAGATGATATCCTAACAGACACACTAGCTGATTTACAGTTCCCTTGTTATAACTTGATCAGTTTGGACAAAATATAGTTGTTTATCTTCCTTTCTTTTATATTAGTTCTGAGCAACACCAGTAGCGGGCGGAGCGGAAAGCAATGCTCCCTCCACCCAAATTCCTGCACAAATTTCCTCCCCCCCCCCCCAAACATTCTTGCACAAGACAAACTGAAATATTTGCAAACCTTTTAACTGTTTCTGATTGCACTTTTTTTTTTTTTCAATATATACCTAGGATTCAGTCCTATGTGTATTCACTGCCCACATTTTAGGCTGCAACTGCAGAACCCTTTTTTAAACTCTTACATCCCCCCCTCACTGGTGATACCAGAGCCAGTTCTGCTGCACTTCTCCCCCTACCCTTCATTAGAAAACATGACATGAACTAGGTGTGCATGTGCATAGAATAAGAAATTCTGTCAGGTAGCAGTAAATAAATAGTTACATACACTCACGAAAATGACAAAATTATAGTATTTTACAAAGCACTGAACTGATCCATTTTCAAACAACACAATTTACATTACCTCTCACCTTTTGGCTTTAAGATGCATAAAATGTTATTCCAGCCACCTTATGACTGTTGTCAAAAAGCCAAAATAAACATGATGGAGTTGTTTGGGTTTTACTAAACTAACCCAGACACAATTGGAATTGTTTGTATGAACAGACACTACTGCTCATTTGACAGAAAAACGTTTTCAACAGTAGATGACACTGATTGCAAGGAAGACCTAACAGCTGTCTTTTTACAGTGTTTCATTAATTCCTTAGATAAAACAAGTTACCGTTACGGAAAGTATTAGCAATGTGAAAAGGTGGCACTCCTTTGTGCTTTACAAAGGACTACTGTTTTCATCTGTAAATCTAGAGACTACTGATCTGTGAAGAGCTTATTTCAGTTTAATCCAAGGATCAGTGTCTTTTCAGCAGGAATTTGACTTCAGCATGTTTTATTGGCTTTTGCAAGATTTATCAGACTGCTGAAGGCAGGCACCAATACATATTAAAGTTTCTTGCCGATACTGGAAATGAATAGTAGGAGAAGGGCAAATATCAACTGCCAAGTACTGAATAGTAACTCTTTTTTCTCCCCTTGATGTTAAACATTTATTTTGTACACCCTGTCGCGGGCAAAGACTCCAGCCCAGCAGCTAATGCTTGGCGAGCCTGCCCCCCCCAGCTGTCACTCTTCACTGATCTATTTGCTTTTCAAAGCCTATCCTCTCCACTTCTGCCAAAGCAATTTCACTGCAGGGTCTTGTCAACTCCAGGCTCAAACAGCGATGGCCTCAAACAATTCCTTAGTGCTGAAAGGTCAGAGATCCTACATAGAACCATGTTTCTTGTTCTCTCAGCTCCGCACACACACCCCTGCAAAAACCTGCTGCACTTCCCAGCCCAACTTCAGCCGAGGTTGGGGACCGGGGAGCCTGCTGGTGGCCCAGGCTGCAAGGTATTTTACAACAGCTATTAAGAGGCAATACAGTGCACCGTATAACAAGAAATATCACACTTGTAATAGCCCGGAGGGAACCCCCTCCCAGCTTCTTCTGCCTATTAACTTCTAAGATTATTTCTAAGCGTGACATTGCCGGGAAAAGCAATACACCTCTAAGCACGTCTGTTCTCGGGAATTCCGCTAAAGTTCACGCCTGAACCAAGTTACAGCACACGCTATGTGCTACGCAGGTACGGTTGGTTTTACAGCACTACGCTTCCCTTCAGAACCTGAGCGGCAGCGAGAAGCGCCGGTTCCCGTCCCGCCGGCGCCCCGGGCACCCACCCTCCGGCACACCCGCTACTCGGGGGGCTCGCCTTGCCCTGCCCTGCCCCGCCAGCCCGCCCGGGCTCCTGTGTGTGCGATCGCGCTCCATCGCCGTCTCCTACGCGTTCCAACGAGACACATCCCGCGCGGAACTACAGCCGCCCGAGAGGGAACGGGCGCTCAATGAAACGCCGTTTCGATTTCCCACGAGAAACCGGGCAGCGCGTTGACCTTTCCCGTGCCACGAACGCCAGGTACGGCCGCTCCGCGGCACGGTCACTGAAGACGACGGGTACCCGCCACGCTACTCTCCGCCTCCGGGACCATTACGGGCGCTCGGCTCCAACACCTGAGAGCCCCGGAGCCCCCCGCCCGCCCGTCCCCCCTGGCACCTGCCGCCCCGCGCCCCCCGCAGCCCCTCACCCCTTGAGCTGCTCCCTCATGGCGGCGACTGCTCGGCGGCGCGGCGGAGGCAGAAACAGCGCGGCCGACCAGTCCCGCCACCCAGCGCCACTGCAGCCGCCTCGCCGGGAGGGCGGGCGGGAGCGAGGGAGAGACAGAGGGAGAGAAGGGGCGGTGCTCCCCCGCCCTGCTCCGCCCCGCCCCGCTCCGCCCCGCTGCCGCCCTCCTCTCCATCCCCGGAGGGGGAGGGGGCAGCTCGGTGCCTTTCCTGCCTTCACCCAGGCTGGGGCAGCTATTCCAGCGGCCTAAGGAAACGCTCCTTGGGCTTTTTGTGGGGTTTTTTGGGGAGGGTGTGTTTGCCCCCCCGGGGAGCTGGGTGTGCTCCGAGGCTGACAAGTCGGTTCGCCTCCAGCGGACTTGGGAAGGAAACTTGAACTGAAATAGGCTTTCTCCTGGCGTTTTATTTTGCAGCTGTTAATTTCGGCGCTTGAAACGGCGAGTGGCTTATTTGTGAGTGAAATCAGGTAATCTCATTTCAGAGGGCTTGCCGTGGCCTCGCGGGGAAGGACGTATAAGCTGCTTCCCTGGAATTGCCAGAGCAGAAGGAACAGTTCTGCTCCCGCCGAGTAACTGGCGCAACGCTTCTTTGTATTAATTCCTGCTTAATATTCAGTACACAAAGGAGAGCTAACAATCTCCTTTTAGTGCCACAAGCATTCCAAATCAGGGCAGCCGGTCTCCTTCTGGGCAAGTTTTACATCTCTCTCCTTTATTCATTAAAACAACCCTGCCAAGAGAACCGACCCCTTCACACAGCTAAGTAGTCTTCTAAGCCTTACAGATCGTGCGGTCTTGGTGAAGCCACCCAAAAAAGGTGCCTTTCAGATGTACACAAAACCTCTTTAATTTTAGACTGTGAAGATGCAGGCACAGAAGTTTGGAAAATTCGTCTCTCCCATAGTTTCCCATAGTTTCTATATCACAGGAGCATCCCAAAGATTGCTTTCCTGTTACACAGATGTCTGTAGCTACTGAACTTGGTGGGTTTTATCCATGTTAGCTGTGTTATATGATTTTAGGAAAAGCTCAACAAGCAGTTCAAGAAAAGCCCATGTTTTTTTCTAGAAGCATTAAAAGTGTAAGATGCTCTAGGTTCAGCCCCTTAGGCACTGAAATGCAAATATACAACTCAATGGAATTAAATGTTAAATTCTCAGAATTCCCAGATAATTTGTTTTAAAAGGTCTAATGCACAGTTTTCAGTTGTGTATTGGATCTACAACTCTACCAACATGGAAGGAAAAAGAGGATTATTTTTGTGTAGACAGAAATCATTACGTTAAAATTTGTTAAACTCTGAGAAAATTCCATTTACTTCAGTGGAGCTGGTATTAGATCAATCGCTGTTTGATTGATCAGACCAGCTCACTGTTTTGAGATGACTGAGCTGGCCGCAGGCTGTCAATTGTGTTACATCAACAACCCCACCTTTTCCCATCTGTAGCTAAGTTTTAGGGAGTAGGAGAGCTCTATTTAAGCCTTTAGAAAAGGATGTTTAGCACATTACTCGCGAGGAGGTCTACCACAAGGAGAGAGCAGCTGCCCATGTCACACAAGAGGACTCGGGGTAGCTGGAAACCTGCTGTTTCGCAGCAAAAGTGCTTTGTTTTCCTTTGAGAAGTATCCAGTACTGATACCCCCGATACACATTCCTTCAATTTTTACTGTTTCTGGAGTTGCCTGGTCTGCCTTAACAGAAGCTTGATGCTGCTATTATCACATTGGTCTTTCCCATACAATAGTGCCAAGTAATAAGAATTTAAAAAACAGTCTGAAATTCTCATACTTTGCATAATCTTCTTTCTCCTTGAGTTACAAATAAAGCATTGTATTCAATTAGACTCACAGCAGGTGAAAACTCCAATTAGTGAATCCATTTTCTTGGCTTTTTTCCCCTACCTTACACCCACACACCACTTTCTTTTTTTTCCTCTTTTAAAAAAAAAAAAAAAAAAAAAGGGGGGGGGGGGGGAAGTCTGAGTTATTCCTCAATTGAAAAGCAAATTAACCCTTTGATCTCCCAGATCAAACTATTACCCACTTAAGAACATCCAAGGGAAAAAAAGCATGTTGAAGGATTAAGGGATTAAGGCCTACTGACTTTATTATTTGATTTTATTAAAAAAATCTATTTAATGTATTTCTGATTGTTGTCTCCAAATTCACAAAAGCTTTTAGCTGTTTTGATTGACCTCAAAATTGTATTTTTGCTGTATAATGCACTCAAGTAATACCACTCTTAACTCCAACTTACTTTTAAACAACCCGTAATTTATTACAAAAATATATTTTGTTTGCCGTGTAAATGGTTTCTGTATTTGGCATTTGTAACTGAAGCCAATCTTTATGCCATACTTAATTTTAAGCCATTTATTTGATAAAAGAAAGTCTTCTTCCCGTAGAAAATAAAACAGGATTACAGAGCAAGCAGAATTTTAATTCCCTGTGGTACTTTTCTTATCCAAGGGCTATTCAGCCAACTTGTGCACTTACACAGAGACCTTAATCAAAAGGAGAACAGTGTTTATTTCTTTTATGCTATAGGTTTGTCCTGGACTATATCTAATAAAGGTAGCTGTCTCTTCAATATTTAACAGCACCAGGTACTTAAAGGGAAATCACAGCCCCCTAATAAATAAATAATAATACCCCCAAACTCTTTCAGGAAAAAATAAAAAAAGATGAAGTGGATGTGCAGGCAGTCTGCAGTCCAAATGGTTACTGGAATCTGTGTATTTGAGAAACCTGATTTTTCAGTTTTAATACATTCTTTTCAGAATGTTGTCCCTTTTCTATGGGGAAAGAGCAACAGACATACACACATTGAAAATGATAATATGAACATAAAATAACTGACTTCTAAGTAGTAATGCTTGAGTATAAATTTTCATAAATTTTATGTAGATTAGCATCACTGCTCCATGTTACAGACAGATACGGAAACCCAAACGCAGACATGGGTAGGGAGTTCCCTAAAACCGCTCAGTAGGGTAGACGTTAAGTGTACAAGTTTGCTTCTAAGTTTAGCACTTTATGAGTTAGAAAATTAAAGAGTAATTTCTTTAGTTTTACTGTAATTGAAAGTGAAGATGCAACATTTTCCTGTTAACTAAGTAAGTCTTGCTTCTGTAGTTGTGTGAAGTGCGTAGTCCACCAAGTGTGGCTTAGCTATTTCTTAGTTATCTGTGTAGTGGATTAGCAGCGCTTGCCTTGCATGTGAGAAGATGTTGTGGTGCTCTGTGTTGGGCTGGCTAATCCGTTATGCTGTTTGAGTCTATTTTCTTTTTCTTGGTATAAATAAATACTGAGAATCGCTTGGGAGGGTATGATGACACTTTCCTGGATCATCTGTCTTAAATATGCTCCAAGGGCTGACACCTCCAGGATTTTTTCTGGTATTTGTTGATAGCTCTCTCAGAAGAGCCAAGAAGAGAAATCTGTTTTGGATGCTGGTGGTTTGGGGTTCTTTTTGGCTGTTTGCACATTACCACTGGAAGTACATTAAAATACTGTAAATGCAATGAAGAAAATAGTTTTGAAATTCTGCATTAATTTTCCCCAACATTGCATTGTAAATTAAAGACCTATTGAAACATTCGTAGCTCTGTATACTTATTATCAGTTACTTACATCATGGGAGAGTTGGGGAAGGAGCATACCACTTTCTGTCTGAGGGAAACCCAATCTGTGTCCTGTATTACAGAGCTTGCAGCAATTTAATGCACAGTATGGAATGTACTGATGATACACAGCACGTGTGACAGGAGTATATCTGTTCCTCGTGAATACAAGACAGCACAATCTCTGCATTCCTTTAGGCTGTACTTGCTTTTACTACAGTAAAGACACCTGATGGAAAGTGAAATCTTGGTCATCCTACGAGTTTAGTATCACGGAGCCTCAGGAGCAGTCTGTGTGTGCCTTATGTTGTGCTGCATTGCATGCTGTTGATAAAAGATGAATGAGAGGGTGCCTGTCATTTTGGATATATTAGATACGCGTATGAACTTCATCCTGTTGAAATCTTGAAAAGGCTAATTTGGAGAGGCTACCTTTAATTTCTAAGCTGATAGTGACAATTTAGACACCTTGCAGTAGAAAAGTGTTTGTTCAATCTCGACTGCCAGGTGTATGACCCTGAAAAGAGGAACACAGTGAGACTGAGATTAAGATTACATGCATCGCTGGATGCAATGGATAGCACATCACAGTTCCACCAGCACTATGAGCTCTTCAGGCACGCACCTGTAAATACCAAAAGCTCTCTTCTCCCTTCCATACAAACCCACAAGAAATAAAGAAAATCAAGAAAGGAATAACCCCTACTCTTCCTGGATGGAGAGGAACTGGAGTGTGAATAGCCCCAAGAATGGCAAGACCAAGAAGCAAAATGCTGGCAAAATGCTAGATAACTGAAAGTACTAAAAAACCCTCTGAAGCAAAGCTTTTGGACAGCTAACCAAAAGAAAAAACTGTAAAAAAAGACTTAAAATCTACCAGCAGAAAACTTATGCCAAGCAAAACTGCTTGCTGATCTTTACAATATACAAATAAGACTTGAAAAATAATAATTGTACCATAGTAAATTCTTGGTTTGAGGAATCTGTATTGGTAAAATGAATGGTTATTATTTCAGGAGCAAGGTTGAATAAAAATGCAGACAAATAAGGATAGATTAAAAAAAGCAATGAAGGCAAACTCCATTTCTTACTTTTCTTTGTGTGCCCGATTAGAAAGAAATCACTCTTTTGCCTTCTGGGGGATTAAAATAAGCAGGATTTCATAAACTCTCTTGCTCACTGACTCTCTTTTCACCTCAAAATCTTCATTTCCGTGCATAAAGTTATGTGTCACAAACACAAAAGCTGGCTTCCCAAATGATTAACTTCTGTACTGTTTCTTATAAATGTATAGGTCTCAATAGCAAGAAACTGCATCTTGCAGTCCTACTTCACTCAGGGTCCAGAAAACCTGATGTTAGCTACCGGTCACCATGCATTCATTCCTGGTCCCTCAGAAGCAGCCCTCTCTTCAAAAGGCTTCCACAGTCATTAAAGGAGGAGCATGCCTTCCTTTTTTACTAATTTACTTTTTGGTTGCATTCTGCAATACATGTATTTCTGACTCTATAAAATCCAATTTTTTTTTTTTATAACTAATATCATACAAACAGAAAAGTTTTCCTTTTCTTGAGGACATTTTTTAAAATGCAAATATTATCTAGAAGAGAAAATACTCATTTGGGAAAAAAGGCTACATAGGTCATACTAGATTACATATTGGGATGTTCCAATGGTAAAGCTACACTTAGGTAGGAAAAAAGAGAAATCTATTGCATTTTATGACAGCTATATGCAGGCAAGTTCCCAATCAGACCACTAGTTAGCAAACTTTACACTTTTAAATTAATGCATTCATTTTTTGCTGTCTGTATTTCAGCAACAGATTTTTTAACCTGTTATAATTACCATACTGTTTCCTAAATGATTACAATATACTACAAGAGGCCTTGCTTATTTTTATGTATAAACTAGGCTTTTCCATCATCTTCCCAAACATGTTGGAGTTACTGACCTTAGCAAATATGATAAATTTGAGGTCTACCTCTAACCTTTTACCTAAATTGGACTATGCAGAGCCCTGTTGTGAGAAAGGGTTTGATTTACCTCCCTGGTAAATCAAACTTGCATTGATTTAGTTTCAAAACCAGAGAGTCTTTAGCTTCTCTCAGTACTCTGGTGTAAACATGAGCAAAGCTTAGTCTTCCTGTATTGCACTGCTTTGCTCTCTCTTCCTAAATGTCTTACGTGGGGATCCAGAAATCAGACAAAAGTGCAGCACTGCACTTGGGGAAGGAACCGGCCTGGAGAAGCTAGTGGCGGGAGGGAGCAGCTACACCTGACTAGCCTCACCAGTAATTCCATCCAGGCTAACTCCTTCATCTCATCTAGGTGACGTTTCTTATGGTTTATTTGCATGGAAATGCAGCTTTAGGATCAAGGTTGTGCAGCTATTCCCAAACTGAGGTCAGACTTGGTAATGGGGAAAAAAAAAAAAAAAGATCTGAAAAGTTTCTGATCTGACATTACTGAAATCAAAATTTATATTTCATTTCAAAATGAAAATACTATGTATTTTCATACTGAAAATACATGAAAAAATGTCCTTTGACATTTTTGTCTATGAAAAAATGTCTTTTATTTTGGCTACCAAATGAGACAATTGTTCATATGGCTCTGGCAGTGCCTTTTAATGGCAAGAGGCAATAACGTCATCTTGTCCATGGCAAAGAGTGATAATTAGTGTTTACATATACAGTGATTTGAAACAAATACAGACATACAGATTCCTACATTAACGAGTGCTTCTAGAGACAGATGACTCAATACCAGCTACCATGCAGCCATGTCCTAGGGCACAGATATTATTTTATCGTAATTGAATCTAAATGTATGTTAGCACTTAAATACTTCAGTAAAGAGAGATACGAAGGAATTTCGAGGTAAGATAAAAATTATTTCCTAGCTAAAGTGTAAGAGAAGAATTTCGTTCAAGTCTTCTGTGGCATGTTCAAGCATTTTGACTTTGGCACATGCTTCACATAATTCCAGACAGCTTCTGCTCCTTCCATTCACTTAACTATAATATGGTTCTTCCTAACAAAGTAGTCCTCTCAGCATTTGCATTTTGGTATCTTTGTGTAGCTCCTTCTATCTCTGGCACAATAGCTGTCAGTTAGTTCAGGAAAGAATCCTGTGGATGCTAGCATTTAATAGAAGTCAATGTCTAGGTATACTTTCAGTATTTCATACATCTGAATTGAGCTAAACCTCCCACGGTACATCTCAGCGAGGCTTCAAATTGCTTGCAATTCTATTGGCATACCTGCATTCAGTTCTGTGCTCTCTGTTATTAAACAGAAAATAGAATCTCTTAATGAAAGAATAAACCTGCAAAATGAAGCTCCCCTTTCTAGCAACACAGCCAAATTCACTGTGAAAAACTTGCAATGAAAATCAGGGATGCCATGTCTACACAAGTCAGAGAACCTTGATATTTATGATTAAAAGTACACAGATGACATTTAAGACCTACCATAGTCCATTATTAAATCAAGAACAATGGTGATATTAAATCAAGAACAAATGTGATCAAAATCAGCCAAAATAGTTATTTTCTTTCTATATTAAGCATTTTATTTTTCTACAGTGAACTAATCAAACAATTTCCAAATTTCTATTTGGAACTTCTTTTTTTCTTAAAGAAATTGCTTTCAAAAATGCAATATAAATCCTGAACAATCCTCACTCTAAAATATTAAGGATTTAAATGGTGGTTATGGTCCATATTAACATTATTAGATCCCTGCTGCTACATCAAACTCCCTTGAACACATTATCAGAAATGTCAACCTACAATCCTACCATATCAACATCTTCAGCTTTTTCTAAAATAGTCCAGACTTAGAGAGAAAATTCTTATTGCTATGGCTAAATGGAGTTACCCATCTTTATCATCTCCCTCACCACAGGACGCAGAATGCCAGATTATTTGAAAAGTTCCCAGTACCTAATTTCACGTTATCAGTCATAAGAAACATCACAGTTTTTGTTACCTTCCTCTGAAGAAAAAAAAATGAAAATATTAAATTCAACCGTTTTGCTGTATCTGCACAGTACAGTACAAATGCAGAGCATTCACAGGATCCAAATAATTTGTTTATTTAATAGTGTCCACAACTTGGAATTTTATGCTGGAATAAATTTAATAGACATAGATAATATATTACCTTCTATGTAGAAGATAATTTTCTGAGTGTCTACAAAGTTAGAAAGAAGCATCATCTAAACTCCCACCTCCTGTCTCAGAAAACATTCTGTTTTGAGAATTCATCCCTAATCCCAGAAAAACAAAATCAGTCTGTTATATTAAGAAAATACGGTGTTGTTTTAAATTACCGTTCTTCTCTCCAGGTAAATCAGTTTGCTTCAATTACTATCAACAGCTCTGGCTTGAAGTTGCCAGATTTAGAACCAAATGTCATTTTGTAAACAATTATCACCACTTCAGTTAATGTCTTTACACTAATGGGCATCAGACAAGGGAATATAAAAAAGGAAAAACACGTTCAAACTTATATTTTAAATAAAAACTGGGTTAAGATATGTGGTGTCTAAACATTTTGTACTTCAGTACAAAACCTATCTTTGCTTAGCAACATTACAATTCTTATCAGTATTTGGAAATGAATCTCTTGTTACGTTTCCAGTTTCATTGCTGCAGTTGCTTTTCACTCTCATTCTTAAAAATCTACTGTAATTATTCCTGAAATTATTATCCTTCCACTCATGTTCTTCAATTCGTTTTGTTTTAGGGTAACTAATGGAGCAAATAATTTATTAAGGATAAAAATAATTTTGCAAAAATTTGCAGAAGCTGAAAGCCTAAGAATTTTGCCAGATAGAGCCCAAGCAGAGAGTGAAGGATTAGACCCCATCTAATTCACCGCTTTTTTTCAAACCAGTGAATTTAATACTGAACTAAAACCTTTGGAGAGTTTTATTTTTAGCAGCTTGCCATACTGAGCATTCATTTGGCTTTATTCTAAGAATTACAATTCAGGAATCAAAGAGAAGAAACTTATTTCTTGTTCATGAGTCAGGTATCATTATTAGAAGTCTTTCATTTCCCCCAACTTTTTTTTTTTTTAACTTTATGCTATATTATTTTTTTCCTAATAATTTTCATAGTAAACATTACTTCACTAAGGCTAGCATGCATTTTAAATTTTTCAAAGGGATTATATGCAATGAAAATGATTATTTGGTGATGACAGAGAGCACTCTGTTGGGTCAGAGATAAAGAAAGTGGCTGGTTTTGATAGTTATTTCCGTGTCAACATTATGCATGAAACTTGCTAGCAATTTGGAGAAAACAAGGCCAGTGGGACTAGGTCTATGCTGCCATTTAATTGTTTAGTCTATGAAATAGCCAAGAGAGAGAAACTCTCCAAATGTGACAATATTTTGGTTATTCTGAATTTCTAGTGACATGTTATCTTACACCTACACTGCTAAACGTGTCTGCCCTGAGAATAAGTCATCTCTTGATCAAAATATCACACAGTGACTCTTGTTCTTATTGTTGAGAGGTGGACCACTATACAACAGACTGGCCATGGTACTCCTTTAAATCCCCCTTAGTGTTCCTGTGGACCCAAGGCATGATTATTTACTTCCTCCCCCCACACCCAATTGTCTGATCTCATGTGGGAGTTCTGGCAGCCAAACCACTGCAACAACTGCAGTATCTTTTTTTGAGACTACTTGGGCCTGTCCCTGCAGAATGAACCCATCACATTAAATGACGAAAACATCTCCCTGTGCTAGGTGAACCAGAAGATCCAGATCAGTTCAAATCCCTGTGATTTAAATGCCATGCAGTAGACTATGCTGTGCTAGATCCTCAGGCTTGCTTGATGTGCCTACGAAAGATATTAGGTGGCAATTAAAATAATTATTTTTAAGTAGAGGATTTTCTAACCACAAAGCAAGTAATTTGATAAAACCAAGTCACTACCAGTGAAGAGAAGCCATATCATAATTTATTTTACAGTGTGATGAATGCTCTATATGCAATTTCCAAAGTTTGCAGCAAATTTTCAAAGAAAAAACAACTATTATTTTTATTCAAAAACCTTGTACTCTGGCACAATTTTTGACAGAGGTAACTAATTGAAGAATCACTTCAAATGCATACCAGCAGAGCAGCTGGCCTCTAATGGCATCTTTTTCTTGAAGTTTCATTATCTACAAAGGAATGGTTTAGGTGGCAATCTCTATAAGAAACTGGTAAAAGGTAGGACTTTGAAGAATACTCATCTGCTCTCTCAGACACCTCCGTATTCACACACACTACAGCATCTTGCCAGCGCTGTAACCTGCAGAAGCATAGTGTGCAATGAAAATGCTCTAACCTTTTAGTGCACTGCATACTACATACTGAGCTGAATTTGCTTCCAAACAAAATTTTGGCTGCATTCCTTAGTGAGTACAGGTTGTTCTCACATCATTGGCAGATTATCCCATTCTCTCACTTAAAACAATTTGATGGATTTTTAATTTCATGGGTTTGCTTGTTCCTAGATGGGCACAGTTTATAAAAATCAGTTCCAGCCACTAACTCCAACATTGAAAAAGACAGTTCCTAATTTTCCCAATTTAGGTCATTATGCTGAAATTATATTTTTCTCTACTTTGTGTTTTTGTGCACTTTGCAATTAAGAGGATAATTTAAAATACCCTTTACAGAACAATTTTAGTGCCTTGTTCTATAGTTTTTCTAACTCAACATTTAATAAAGTGCTAAGTTTGACATTACGTAATTTGTGAGAAATTTAGCACTGGACTTCAGTGAATACAAGATAAAGCACATTGACAGAGAAAAAATACCTATTCATAAGCAATGCATTATTCTTCCGTATTGTGTAAATATTACTGGTTTCAATAACGCCTTTTTTATAGATATGGTTTGGCCTGATCTTCCCTGTCTTGAAACAATCAGACTGACCACAAGTATAGGGAATTTGAATAGTAATATAAGTACTAAATTACTAAAACCACTATAGCACCAACCTTAGATTGTTGTATATATGTGAGACCAGAACTGGGAATGCTATTTTCAAGGAGGTCTTCAATTTTATTTCTTTGGCAAAATAAATTTTTGGTCTTTACTGGAGCATAAATCACAGAATCATAGAATCACAGAATATGTCAGGTTGGAAGAGACCCATAAGGATCATCAAGTCCAACTCCACACGCAACCTTGCATGTTCCATATAATATAGATTACATTAAATTCACTCATAAAGGCATAATAAATCTAGAGTGAGGAGTACACGTAGAACAAGAAGAACTTTAAGATTAACTGCATTTTTTGTCAGCTAATATTTTAACCTAAAAGGGTCATCTGGTCAATCTCTTACATAGTGTAAATTAAAAAACCAAAGAGAACAGCTACCTCTTTTGCAGGTATAGGAATGACAGAAAGGTGGATAGGGGGAGTGGTGGATATAGTGGTGGTATAGCATCTTCCACCTGGTGTATCATCTGTCTACTGGTAGGTATGTTGAAATAAATAAATGATCAAAAGTAATCTAAATAATAAAAAGACGAGGTTTTGAAAATAAAATAAGACTTTACAACACAAGTGATATGAAAGCAGCAAGATTATTAAAATGCAAAATCTTATTTATTATACATTAGGTAGATCAAAGCTTCTCAATGATAACAAGGCACTGATTGGGGGTTGCCACCTGTTTAGCCTCACCTGAAATGGGAATCTGCTAGGTAAAGCTGTGTAAAGCTTTTCAGTACATATTACACTTATGAACAGTTTACATGGAAAAAAAAAATTACTCTTATTTTGCTGAAGATCTTTACTCATTATTCATCAGCACATATGTTACTTTCGTAGTAAATACAAAAAGGAAATTCTGCATAATTCAGGAAGGCTTTTGAAACAAAAAAAAAAATTTGCAGGTAAATGCTCTTACTTGAGGCACATCACATACTACTTTGAGATAGCGTTAAAAAGACCTGTAGAGTATAAAATTAGAATCTATTTGAGCTGTGGTTTTGGACCGCTGAGCTGAACTCAGAGGGAAAATATTTTGGCAAGCAAATTATCCAGGAAAACTAAAAATCTAGAGAACAGGGCAGGAGACAGTTTTCTAGATATTTTGGGTTGGTTGTCTGTCTCTTTTGCCTAACTTCTTCACAAAGAAGAGGAAGGCTTCTTTGTGTGTGTGCAAATGTCTAACAACTATGGGAGGCTCTAATAAAGAGAGAATTGAGGAAAGTTGAAAATCTGCAAGATGCAGCAAGGCAAGGCAAGGCAGCAATGATTTTTGTCAGTGTCCTTGCCACAGAACTGGCAAAACAGGTGAGCAGAACTTCCGTCTGAAGTTGTCAGAGCAACATTGGGCTCTCAGGATTTTGACTGTAGGAGATAAACTTATGCATAATGGAAAGAAAAAGGAAGAGTGAGTAGGGGTCACAAAGATCTGTTTAAAGTCAGTGGAAGTTTAATTTGGGTTTATAAAATTGGGGAAAAAAGTTGGTATGTACTTTAAAAACCATGCGTACCAAAGAAGAATTGTTCAGGAGGTCCCCGGGTGATATAAATACATGCCACTGACCAAAACCGGTGTTGGGACCAACACAGGACTCCCTTTGGCTGACTTGATCCAAACAGGTTACCCAGAGAAGCTATCGATGCCCCATCCCTGGCAGTGTTCAAGGCCAGGTTGGATGGCGCTTTGAGCAGCCTGGTCTAGTGGAAGGTGTCCCTGCCCATGGCAGGGGAGTTGGAACTAGATGATCTTAAGGTCCTTTCCATCCCAAACCATTCTGTGATTCTATGAAGAGGACTGTTGTGAGATTACATGATGTGGGCATACCCATGCAAACGAGTTTGATAAAGGTCTCACACTGACTATTTTCCACTCTTTATTTCCAGAATAGTGAATAAATGCCCCAGAGCAAAGCAGCATGGAGGATTTTGCACTTGGTTTTCTCAAGAGAAAACTGTACAGATAGATTTGCGTTTTGCCAGCAGCAAATGTTTGTTCCACGGTACTTTGGGCACTGATGTGAGAAAATGTGATACATGGGAGGAAATGATGAGAGCCAGATTCTGATCCCTCTTACGCTGCTAAAAATAAGAAGTAATTTGCTGAAATCAATGAGCGTATCTCTGAATCCAAGCAAGCTGCTTTTGGTACAGAACTTAGATTTGCAAACTTCTGAAAGTAAGTCAGGTGGGAGCCTAAACTGCCCCCACCATAATTTGGATTCCTCTGTAGGTTCTTCTGCTCAAGATTATTAGAGAGTGATGAAATATTTATTCCTCCCTCAAACGGGAAGCAAAAGAAGAAATAATAGAATATGAAAGCAAGCACTTATATGGAATGTCCATATTAGTAAGGTTTTCACTGGTTTTGTGCTATAGCACAATTAAAATAGTGATGAATGAGGAATGTGCAGAAGAAAGCACTAGTCAAATACAAAGATATAGAACACTGCCTGCAACTGAACAGTCTGCTAAGTGTTTTAAATTGTTTGGTAATGTTACAGTAGTACTAAAAGAATAAGCAATTACATTAACAGGCAGTATTTAAAGCAAAAAATGAGTGCACCTATTGCCAGGAAGATAATCTCTTGGTGCTTTTTGTTTATGCTTCTAGTGATGCTTTATGCCAAACCAGCTCAGTTCAGAAGTCCAAAGTTCAAACCACTATTTGGAAATAGTGGTGAGTAACAAACCTTTGGGAATCATTTTTTTAACCTCTAATTTTCAGGTGATGCTTAAATAAAGTGAAGTGTAGCAATAAAATTTGCTTTTCAACAACTGGGTCCTAGTGGCTAAAATGCTCTCACTGGCAGAAATCTGGAAGAAAATTCCTTCCCAGCACTGAAGTAAAATTTCAAGATGCCTTTATTCCAAATTACTTGCACTAAAAGTTTATAGATGGAGAAATAAAAATGTGGTTTAGGTTTAGTAGTTCTAACTCTTGCTTTTTACTTTTTATTCCTGTAATCATTGATATTTCCAGCTACAAAATATACAGTCTGTTACTTTCAGGAAAAAACAGCTGCAAACCACTTATTTGCACTCTACAGTGAAGCTGGGTATGTTCTGAAGAAGATTAATATATGAAACAGAAAGTTGAGGATATTTGTTTGCTTACTTCTGCTTCCAGAGTTCACTCTTTAGAAGGGAAATCTGCAACTAGCATAGCATATCTGAAATCCATACTCACAGAGGTGCATCTCCTTCTGTATTTCTAGACCAAATGCAGAACAACAGCTTCAGTAGCTTTATCAAGGACACTCATAAGTAGAAAGTATACATATGTATATTTTGGGAAGCACAGCATTTATCCATTTTGGATAAACAAGAAACTGTCAATTTCCTCTAATTTGCCACAACACTGCTCAAGGGTCTGTCCCTGAATGAATGGAATCTGGAATGGAAAATAATCTATCACTGATCCTTCCCAGAAATGGCTCCTCTGCCTGTCCTTATTACAAAAAAACAAGGCTACCTCTTCAACTTCAGGTAAATCTTTCTAATGATGTTACAGTTCAATGCTTGTAAAGAGCTAATAATCTAAAAAGATCCACAAAGTTGATTTTTAAAAGGTAGGTTACTTACTTGGTGATTGTAAGATTCAGCATTGCAAGAAACTAGTATTGAATTTAGTCAGATTTACAAAGAAGATTGCTTAGAATACTAGGCACGAACCTTTTAGTTAAATGAAGACTAAAATCTGGATTCAGTGAAAATTACTCAGTTTTTATGATGTTTCACTTCACCACTGAATTTATCTGTGAAGATCAAATGGAAAAATTCTGTAAAATATTACAGTTCAGTATTTAAGTATCTTCACTGCAGTAGGGGATGGAAGTTTAAAAGAAAGAAAATGAACTGCTTTAGCATGCTGAATCTCCCAGTAAGCATCTGACAAGCAGCAAATAAGGAAAAAAGTGAGTGAATCAGCACAGGGGAAATATTAACTTGACCTAACAAAAAAGTGCTTCTGTAATAGAAAAATAAGTGGTTGAACAAATGAACAGATACGTAGATGTTTCAGAACCTCAGAGTTACATCAATCCCCTTCTGTGTTAAATCCTCTTCTAAATGCTAAGCACCAATTGTGAATCCACCATGGACAGTTTTTAGTTAACCTGAGAGCGATTTCCCTCAGGGGTATGTGTATATATATATAAACCATTTTTAAGAGTTTTCCAGTTCTGTGGGTCTCACTAGCTGGAGAATTAATACTACAAGGGAAAGTACTAGCAAGGCAATCACTGTATGAAAATGTGCCCCATTTATTAAAATATAGGAATATCTTTCATGGAATGGATTATATGCCCAGCTTTTATGATGTGCTAGAGTGTGTTTACTTGTTAAAGACTCTTCTCTGCAAAAATCTGCAAAATTAAGTATTTTAAGAAGATGAAGAGGAAAGAAGGAACCTTCCTGTGCCAAATTAAAACCCAGAGATGTAATGAGAACATTTAGTTACTTCTGATCTGTGCTCGTTATTGAACAAGCCAGGGTACCTCAAATTAAAACAGTAGTCCTTCTACTGACCTCACCCCGTCATCATATAATTTCCTTAATGTCTTTCCTCTTGCTTTTCTTTCCTTAACCCCTCTCTGTCTGCACACAAAATATTTGTTTCTAGAGGACAACTATTGCTTCTCCTTCATTGATTGCGTGCTTTCACAGAAGACCTATGCAAACAGGATGCCTCAGGGTGTATTTAGGAAATCACCTCTTCCAGTAAAGGACACTGGAGTACACTCATAATCTACCTTGGTTTCCCTTAGCAGGAGCACCCTTTTCTTCTCAATTCCAAACTCTGGCAGACAAGACGATATTTGAATATTGTTTCACTAGGGATGATGTATACACTTAGATTTCAATTCCTGAGAGGAGAAAATAAAAATAATATATAAATAGCATCATTTAAGCACCAAAACTAGCAGCGAGCAGATGCACACTCCACTTTATTGGGGACTGACCATGTTTCACAGTGCATGCATTTTTTACAGATTCTCAGCAGAATCCGTTACTTGGTACAGATTCTTGAGTAGAAGTGACAGACTTCATATAAAACTGTACTGTTGAGCAGCAGTCTGGCAATGCATAAATGTCACTGAGGAGGTTAGATATACACAGCTGTGGAGATTTTGAAATTCAGCCTCTGTCCTGAAAAACAAATACCTCACAAAACCTGGGAAATTCTAGAACAGTGACATTCAAATGAATATAATAATTTTACCTGAAATATATGGGTTTGAGCCTTTTCTATTTATGAATGACAAGTAAAGAAAAATCTTTTTTTGGAAACAAAAGCACAACAAAACATTTGCTGTTGCCCTGAATACTAATGATGGAAGACTGTTGCTATGGTGATGCTAATTTTAACGCTCTTGCCTGTGGACTTCATATGAACTGCCCGTTTTAACTTTTGCAAATGTCATTTACAAAATGAAAACCCATTAATGACTGGCGAGGGCACAATGTTCCCCTTTAATTGGAATAATAAGGAATGCTGATGCACAAAGTACAGGTTTGTGAATTGCTACAAAGCCCACACTGTCAAAATTAATTACCACTGATGAGGATTTTGTTCCCTTTTTTTTTTTTTTCCCTCCAAAGGAAGCCTTAGAATAATACAATCATAGCTTGACTTGGAGTTGAAAGCAGCCTCTCCTTTTAATACCAAGGTGGAATAAGGAAGTGTCCAAGGCTGACAGTGTAAGAAAAGCTACAGCAGAGCTTAGAACTGTGACTGAACCATGCTAATTGAGCCTTGATTTCAGTAGTGGGGAAATGCAAGTGCTAACGCTGCTGGGGAAAAATGAAATATTTTTCAGAGTAATAGCTGTTCAGAAAACCAGTTAGGATATGGAAAACAGAGTTTGTGGGTTTGAAGAATTTAAAAATACAAGTTGAGACAAGAAATTGAGTGGGTGATGGTTTGGGTTGGTGGGGTATTGCTGTGACTTGTTAATTTCCAAGTAGATGATGTTTAAAAAACCCAACATAGATAGTAGTGGTAATATCTTTTTTAATGCACCAGGCCCTTGCAAATCATGAGCATACATTTCTCACAAGAAGAGGAAAAAGTTGCAACTACCATTTCTAATTTGGGGGAAACGTCTGAGCATATAAAGTAGGTGCTATGGTGCTAAAGGCATTTCAGCAGTACTGACTGCGATGAGGAAAGCATACTGCAATGAAAAGCATCACAGGCAGCTGCTGAGAGTACATTATTCAGACTAATTGTTATTATTAAATATCTCAATTGTAGTACCGCTTAGAGAACCTAATTTAGAGTTGAGATCCATTGTGTTGCATGCTGTATTAACAGAAACGAAACTTGCCTTCTCTTGTGAATAGCTGAGCTGGTGAAGAACTTAATTTGTCTTTACGCTATGTCACTATTTCAGTATCAGATCACTGGCAATGCAACTGGCTTGAGGAGAATAGCTGCTAAAACATTCTTCTAAATCCTCCTTCAAGATAGACTATGGTTTAATGAGAGGTCAAACTTTCTTGCAGCACCATTAGTAAGAAATCCACTCTCGATCTATTGGTATGCTTTAGTGCTGCTTTGATACGGCCTGACCAATTTTGCCCTTGGCTTGTTGGCTGTTGTGCTACTGTACTTGCATACGGCTCTGTTCTCAAGATGGCTGGAATTTCATTGCACCATACAAAATAAAATTACAGCAAAAAATGTAGATTTGACTGAGACTGGTTGTGTCTACTGAGTCTGATTTTAAGTGTAACGTTTTTTGCTAGTGATGCATTTGCTCAGAACTTGTTTTCCTCTTGCTCTTTGGTATATGCAGGAGTAATTGGATGACCACGGAATAGCGTTCTCATCAAAGACTTTCTTCTGTGAGCACCTACTAATCTCATCAAAGGGGTGTTCAGAGCCGGGCTTTATGTTGAAAAGGTAGAGAATACAAGTGTGCTTATGTGCTACTGCTGAATACGTAGTGTGGTGGGCAGCCATGAAGCAGCCTGTTGCTCTTGGGAGTCAGTGGTCTCACGACTAATTTATATTTCTGCAGCCCAGTGGTATATTATCTCAGAACAAGAATGGAGAAAAGATACCCTCTTCCACTCAGCAGCAAAAATCTTCAGCAACTAGTTGGAATTTGGAGGGATCCAGAAGCAAGCAGTATTTAACAATTATGGAGCTAATGTGTGTTAACAAACTGACACGGTAAACTAAGTTAGGTAGCTTCCTAATATTGCAAGGATACAAAGGCTAGAATTTCTGGAATATATAGAATTCATCTGAAATAGAGAAAATAATTTGAGACAACTGTCTCCCAGAAAATTGTTACTAAACATTATTACCGAGACAATTAGCTTTTTATGGTCCAGTCTCCAGGTTCCCCTAACAAGAAAGTGGTATTTCTGGCAATGTCAGCCCCTGCCAACACTGATGGACTGTCATGGTTTAGACCCAGATGGTAACTCAGCACCACACAGCTGCTCACTCACACCCCTCTCACTCTCCCCCCACAGCACTGCACCAGCTACTAGGAAGGGGAAAAAAAATAACTGTTACAGCTGAAACCAGGACAGTGACAAAGAATTTGAGGGAGTTTAAGTTAACAGAGCCTGCTGGCGTGGAGACTTCTGAGGGATGTAGATCAATCACTTCAGTCTTCTTCAAGACAGGTCAGACACCCAGATAAGAAGTGTTTTTGCTGTTCCTTAAAATTCTCTGTTAATCCACATGAACTGGTTGAATGTGAAAAGTATCTGCCTTTTGTGCAGAGGTATAGTAAAATCATACAGTGGTAACCAACCAAGCAATAAAGCTGCTCCAAACTGTACTCTGAAATTAGGTGATGGAGAGAACAACAATTCCTCAATCAGTTTCTAAGTTTTTATCACATATTTCATCATTCATGCAACAAAATACTCTGGGCTGTTACAATTAATTTTATGAGTATTGGTAATACAGTGAACACAGCATCTTTTAATGAGCAAGAAATAGCTGAGGCTGAGTTAGATTACTGCTAATCAGAGTGACTGAGTACTCAGTAAAAATCTCTCAGAAGAAGATAATTTTAAGCAGAAATCAGAAAAGAATTGTTGTTTGGCACAGGAAAAGGAGACAAAATATTGTAAGCATAAGTAATACTAAACATGTAAGTAGGCATAAAGTGCATGTAGGAGACTGGAAGGATAGCTAATAGAGGCAGAAAAACATTGTGTTAAATTTTGGAATTGTCAACAGAGAAACAATGAGGTTTGAAAGAAAACATCTGGTTTAGTCTTTTTGAGCTTGGGACTTAATAAACATCTAATGGGGAGCCCTATAAAGAAGATAGGAAAGAAATCTATAATTAACAAGTTTAAAAGTCATCGGCACAACTAAATGAAACAAAACTCTGAAAGAAAAGGTGCTGGGGTTAATATTGGGGTATGCCCAGGGACTGAAGACAAAAAGCAGTGTAAGTAGGATAAACAGGGTGGTGGGTCAGAGACAGAGTGTTGCCAGTGGGAGATCTGGCTCTGCAAAGGGAGCATTAGAAGGCAAAAGGAAGATGCAGAAAAAGTGAGTGGTAGATTATTACAAGGCAAAGCCTGACAACAAGCCAGGAGAAGAGAAGAAAGGACAGCAGGAAGATGGTTTGTTGGAAGTGGTGGAATGACCGAGAGGAATGTGAACACTGAAAAGATTCTTGGAGTTGGACAACAGGAAATTGTTACTGACCTTATTAAGAGGTCTTTTAGTGAGAAAATGGTCCAGAAGCTAGAAAAGACTGGGCAGGAAAAAACATATACTGGAAACAGACACGAATTCCAGGAAAAAGGAGGGCAATGTTCTGGATATTGAACAGTGTCAGAGAAAAGATTTGTTTTATCAAGGGCAGTTCTGAAGAAAAAGACTCTCATGTAAGGAAAGAAGTAGTAGATAACCTTCAAAGAAAATAGATTACTAACGTCTTGAGTCATTTTGATACGCTCCTGATGTCTAAGGGACTAAAGAAGTTAAGCAAATAGACTTGTTCTCTAACATCCAGCTATTTGATGTTCTAAGTGTCATTCTTCCAATTTCTTGTTTTGAAATATATTATCTGTAACTGATCAAGAAACTTGCCATGATCTCAAAGGAAACGTGTTTCAAATGTGAATTTTCTTCTTCAAACAAACAATGCTTCCAACCCTTATTTTCCTCACTGTGACAAGCCCTTCACTTTGACTTCTTACTGCTGCACATTAGTACAGCAGCAGCTTGATGAATATGCTTTCCTCTCTTGTGAACAGACCATATGGTCTCTCATTGGTGAAGTCTCTTTTTTTTTTTTTTTGCTAATTTCTCAATAGTATTCACAAAAAAAAACAAACCCTCCAAACAAACAAACAAACAAACAAAAAAAATCAAACAAAAAAGCCCTAAACCAAACCAAACAAACCCCACAATTGAAAAACATTGAAATAGAAAATCATTCAGGTGGGTAGTTGGAAGAACTTTAGTTTAGGAATAATTCAAGATAAAGATATCATCTAGAAACAACAAAATTCGGAGCTGTCTAATGTGCTTTTCAGTCATCTCTGAAGGTACTGAATAGGGCTGTCACTTAGAGCCAGCTTTTCTTTTGTGCTTCACATCAAAGGCAATTATGAAAATCATGGGGTTTCTTTTCACAAAACATACAGTAATTTTTAAAGTATAAATGCAAGCTCTCTATACCAACTGAAATTGTCGTTGTGAAGTTTAGATTCAAAATAAAAATATCCAAAACCCTATAGGTTTGGGTTGGTGAATACCTCCAAATGATAGTTGTGCTACAGAATTTAGTTTTATGTTTTAAACTGCTTAATTTCAAAATGATTTTTTAACAAACTTGAACTAGCATTGTCTTACAAAAGACACATTGAATATCAACATTGTGTCATGAAAGCAAACTTTTAATATTCAGTGACTACATTTTTATAGTCAAGATTCAGCAAAACACAGCAATAAAAATAATTGAACATCACTGCTATAGCTAAAAGTGGGTAAATACACCGAAAAAGATTCATTTTATAACTTCTCATAGACTAATGAAATTTTCTCAGTAAAACTAGCAACTGTAATATGACTGGAACTGGTGATAAAATGGAAGTAGAGGATGCTTTTAAACACAAAACTAAATGAAATGCAAATTAATAACGTGCAAAATTGGATTCAAGATGTAAGAAAACCTATCCTAAATGTAAGCTTGTTTACTTCAGAACTTCTCAAAGTTTAGCTGTTTAATCACACTTACCAAAGCCAGTACATGATTTAGAGATTCCAGGAATTTGCAGCAAACATGGTTAAAAAAAACCCCTCAGTGACAGGACTTTTGCTTTAAACACTTTTCAAATTGTTCCATAACTGTTTGGGCAGAGGTAGTCCCAGCAGTAATATAATGAATATATGTGCATATAACATAGGATTTTAACCTTGAGATTCCTATCAAATTTACATTTTTAAGCCTTTAAGTGAAGTTTTAGTTGAGGGAAGATTTGCCTATGAGTTTACTTCATACTGCTATTATCTTTATGGCTATATCTGAAACTAAATTATACACAGATTTCCTTAGGAGCATTTACAGTCTTTTCTATGGCTATAATCTGTTTACTGCTGTTGCTGCTGTTGTTGCTAGTATCTGGTAGGGTTTTGAATTGCTTTAACTTTTTCCGTGTTTTTTAAAAGATATGTAGGTGAGGTTAGCCAACAATGTTGCCATTGATGAAGTCCTAAAGCTATATGCAATTCAGAAGAGTTAAACTGAAAATGAAATACTAGATAAAAATCACTGATCTGGGAGGACAAATGCAGCTTCTGATTTTCTAACAAAGGTGCAGCTTCTCAGTGTTTCGGTATGCAGTAGAATCCTTTAGCTTTTTGTCACATTCTTTACAATGTTAAAATGTATATCAGTTTGCCTACAGGACCTCCAGGATGGCAGATGGTGGATTGGAAAATACTTTTTTTTGGAAGCAAAACTTATTTTAGTATTAAAGTATTTTTATTCAATTGAAATTTAATATCTTACTTTTTGTCATCCTCATACTTGTTTATTCCACATTTTCAGGTCACCACAGCTAAAATACTGGAACAAACCCAATACATTTGTATGACCCTTGAGATGTGTATGGGATATTTCCTGCTGCAAAGGTATCTCCTAATTGTGAATAAAGTATTGCACCCGTGTCCCACTAGAAATGCTTTGGGCTGTGATTAAAATTTTAACACAGTGTTTCATGTTGGTGATACAGAGATGTTTGTATGAAGTCATCTGTTCCCAAGTCAAACACAGCAGTTTTCTAGCTAGCCCTTTAAATTTTAACTCCATGCCTGCAACCTTTCTCTAGCAATTTTTCTCATTATGCCTCATGCAGGGCATCATAACCCTCAAGTTAAGTTTTGCATTTTCTCCAATAATACAGGTCTTAAGAAAAAAAAAAAAAAGTGAAGTTTGTTAAAAACGAAGCACACAAAAATGTATCTTTGCCCCTGTACGCCTATATTAGCTCTGCAGTAGTGAACAGAAAGACCATCTTGAAAAGGAAAAACAGGACACAGCTACACACTGAAATTCAAAAGGCAATCTGGGCTACTTACTAGCCAGATATCTAAAGCCTTTTTTTCTTAAACATCAAAATATCGGAAAGCTTCCTAGGAGGCATCTAGATGAACACAAAATACCTGAATGAGACTGAATTGTCATGGGGTTAGATATTTAGATTTTTTTTTTTTTACAATCTTTATCTGCTGCATGAAAATTCAAATATGTTAACCCCCCCACATTAATTTACCATACAGTTCCATTAACATAATAGTGTGCAATTTCACATTATAAAGTGTGAGGTATGTAAGTGAAAAACAACTTTGGAAATATTTACAGCAACCTTAATTCTTGGTAGTTTATTGCTGTATTAAGTGAGTTTGTGTCCCCCTCAGGTCCCCAACCTAACACATACAGCATTTATGCAAACAAATGCCCTGCTGGAAAAGAGGAGGGAGGTCTGAAATACAGAGAGCGAGTAGGTGTGAGGTAGCAAAGTTTGAACTCTACTCACTACTCTACTCAGTAGGCTGTAGATGCTATGTGGTAAGTGTGCTAGGCTGGTTATATAAAGAGTGCTACTTGACTATCTGTTGTGTTGTACCATGACCTCGTTTCCGAGCTCAACTGCCATGGAAAAAACATGAACTCTTGCCTCATAAAAACTACTTATAAGAAAAGCAATTCACTCAGAGATGTGATACTTTTTTTTTTTTTTTTAATGGTTTGTTTTTCTAGCCATTTAGCTATCTTTCCTAATATAAAAATTTAACATATGAATACTTGAAACTCAAAGCAAGTATGTAGCATGCAAGAGGGTGCCAAACCTGTAGATCATATTGGAAATTGTAATTCATCTTATAAAATTCAACTTATAAATCAGAAAATGAGAAGTAAGCAAAATGAATATAGATGATTTGATCATTCCTAACCTATTGCTTAGAATCTTTACTTAGGTCTTTATGCAACTTCACACACATTTATACAGTTCTCAGTTAATTCGTTTAATGTCTCCCTTAGAATCCTTAAGCATAATACATGCAAAATTAGTTTTCAGGATTGAAGGTCTAAAGATAAAGATATTGCAGAACTGATGTGCAATACAGAACTGATTTCAGCTAGCATCTGACAAGGAAAAAAAAAAATCATTGAAAGGGATTCAATAAGGAGAAAAATAGGTCAAATAATCAGCAGTTACGATTCAATACGAGAAAACTAAACAAATGTCTCACAACAAGAAATGTGTCAAGACAGGAGGAGAAAATTCTGAAAAATAGGAACTTGTTTCAGTCTGTAGGAGAACTGGCATCTCACAAAGTCAGAGAAAGAACAAATGCAGGAGAAATTCAGCAGCTTCAGTGAGTTTATTTTGGGAAAAAAAATCAATCTGGGAAAAAATCTGACCTTGCCCTGACAGACGAGCAACTTAGAGAAACAGAAGCAGCGCAGCTGATATGGCCTATTATTGCCTTCTCAGTCTTCTTTTGATTATTGCATCGCCCTGGATGCCAATATGAGAGCATTACACAGTCTACAAAAGTCTGTGCATCCATGGCGAATATAGCTGGTAATGTAAATCGTATGTGTCCATATCCACTACTTTTTTCATTGGTATTGAAACATTTCTTAACACAAAAATATGAATTATAGTTCTGCCTTGTATCAGACTGATAAGATCATGAAGAAGACAAAGAAGGCACAGTAGGTGAAGAGGGATCAATTTAATGCTACCTCTCATTATATGGATGAAATTTTCTCTCATGTGGAATGGGGAAATAATTTGTCTGCTTATTTGTGGTGCTAGCTGCATCAGAAGGGACACTGAACCAAGGACAATGCAGACAGTGGATGTGGCAAGTGCTGCTTTGGAGAAGCTGTCAGTCTTTGGAGGAAACAAAGGAATTATGAGACTTCTTGGTATAACAAGAATATGTAAAAAATCTGAGATATTGTTCCCCATTTCCTTGAAGATTTCATTGGACAGTTGTCAGAAGCTGTCTTCTCTTTGTCATCTAAATTAAGTATGTAATTGATCTTTAAAAAAAAGAAAAGTCTGACAGGCAAATCTTTCTATTTTTTCCCTTAATGTGTCTAATCTTTTCAAGTTCAAAGCATTCCAGTGGAAATCAAACATAATTCCTATTTTTGAATCCTGCTCATTAAGCACACAATGCTTAAAATATGGGCTTGAAGTATATGGCAATATATTTTAGCTATCAGGAGCAGCTGTAAAATCTACTTTGTTATGGAAGATCTGGCATATACTTTATAAAATTGGACCATATTGTATAGATGTCATTCAAGTTTGTAAAAATTATATTGGCTATGTTAATTTTTTATTCATTTACTGCAGTTGTTAAATGTAGTCAGGCAACATTTAACAACTGAAGTAAAATGAAGAGAAATAAAGTACAAAGTGAAATTCAAGCAAAAATCACATCAGCTTACAATAAATATAACAATTTCAGCTACAATAAAAGTAAATATTTAAAGTCATGTAATTATATTCTATTACTCTATAAAGATATGAACTCCTTGTACAGTATCAAAAGTTTTCTTTTCACATTACTGCATATAAAAATAGTTAGTTTATTACTCTCTTAGCCCCAAAGCTGGAAACAGTGAGTAGCTGGATTTAATGGATTCAAAATGGTAATACGTTCCTTTTAATTGGGAAAACAGGAAAGCCAAATTCAATGTAAAATTCTCTCACCCAGCTCATTCCCTGCATAACACATTTTAAGATTTAACCTGAAATGAAAATTGTGCCTGCACTATTTAACCTCTCTGTAATGCTTAACACTATACACTCTTCAGGAAAATCTGTACTGAATGAATCTGACATCAAAGCTTAAGAAATTTACTGTCCACTTAAGTATGAGCACTGTTATATCATGAGGGCCAAGTTCTGTAAGTGCTGTGTAAGCGCCTGCAGAAGCTGCTCTCTGCCCCCCAGAGCAGGCACTATGTTACACACTGCTATGGTGGGAAAGCATATGGTTTCCATCAGTTACTGCCCTTAATGAGTGGCTAGAGCCCTGTCCCCAGACCCTGCACCCGCAAGGATATGATAAAACTGCTGCTGAGTACTTATAATTCATTTCAAAACAAATTAAATCTCCTTCAGTTACTTCGCATGTGAGGGCAGTAACTCCCTGCTGACAGATGGTAACAAAAAGCAGACCCACGGTACCTTTCCCGAGTGCTCCTGCTCAGTCAGCAGGAACACATCTGTTTATAACCTCCACTTTCATTTTAAAGATAGTTAAAGGCTCAAGATTTCCCATTTATTTACACTCTGAGTTTAAATTTTTGTGACAAGTTTTGGAACCGAGGCTTCATAGCCCTACAAATGATAAAGAAAAACTCTCCACTTGGACAAACTTCTAGGAAATATCAGGTATTTCAGTTAGGTTTTTATGCTAGACAGCATGATAATAAAGGCAGACTGAAAAGTATTATACTTTTTCTTTCCTTCACAATAGTTTCAATTTTCATATGGACAGTTCAGAACTGAATGACAAGAAAAGATCATAATGGCTGTGCACTTAAGAAGCCAGGATAGTAATACCTTTCTGGTACTTGGTAGATAGGTTAACTGCCAGCCATACACATGGTTTTCAGAGGTTGCTCACAGCTTCAGTCACTATGTATACATAATCATACATCATTTATTTATGGTCCTCCATGTCTCTCTCTGCTCTGACAGATATTTCCTACTTGCTTTTGTGTCTTGTACTTATCTATATTCTGCAGAAGAAACAATTAACCCAAGTGGTTTTACCAGAACAGCAACTCTTTGCTTTATTTTATCTTAAAATTTAATTCAGACAGATTCATTTATCCTGTCTCTGTTGAACAAAAGTGAAAGAATCATGGCTTTAATCTGTTTGCTTTTACAATGAAAACTCAGGGCTCTCAGCTTTTTTCTGCGTTGAAACTCTGCATGGTTAACAACAATTAAAAGGGAGATTAAAAGTTAAGACAACAAAGAAGTATGTTTATAGAAACTGGCCTGCTAGATCTCCAGTGTGGTATGGAAAGACTGCAGAATCTAAAACTAACAAAAGTGTATGTCACAAGCTGATACATTTGATGCAAGTCAAATATTCCCATAGGAAACTACAATGTGGAAGTGAATAAGCAAGTGGAGATGCACAGTCCTTGGAGTTAGCTCACTGCATAGCTAATTTATATAGATAGGCTCATACAGATCTTCTCAAGGAGTCAAATCTACACTCCTGAGAATCCAGCTTTGTCCTCAGCAGGACAAAGTTCAGTGAACTGCTATAATCTGTATAAGAAAATAAGCTTGGCTGGGAAATAACTTGGAAGGCTTCCTTTGTGGGGAGTACTGAGATGAAAGACTACTGTATTTTCACAGAAGCATTTTAAATCCTTCAAAAGAATAGGCACAGCAAGAGGGTAAGAAGACAGACACTATTAAGTGGCAAGTCAGTTATAGAGAGGAGGAATAATGTCAAAGATTAGTACAAATATAGGAGTCACACCTGGTAAATTTCAATGCATCACGGTGGCAGGAGTGCTGAATTATTTTTTTTAGAGACAAAGTATGTTGCAGACTTAAACTCCTCCTCTTTACTCCAAGGCAACAGAGATCTCCTAGCACTGTAATGGACATGGCTGCTGAGTGCAGGATAAGCCATACACAAGAGATGTCAACATGATTCAGAGTATAGCTGCTTAATATTCTCTCGTGTCCCAGGAGGGCAGACATTGAAGAGGAATTGGGTTGTGTGGCATGACTGAATGCTTCTTTAGGTGTTGCAAAATCCAAGGTAGACATTTGATGTTGCTATCTATCACTGCTTTGGGGCAGCCCCTCTATCTGCTTCATTGAAAGATAAGAATGTGCATGTGTATGCATGCACACATGAGATCCCTTTCATCATAGGGTGAGCTCTGCTAAATGTGATCCGACCTGAATTTACGATGTTAAAATCTGCAGCCTCCCTAACTTCATTATCTGTGTTTTTTAGAATTTGAGACTTTTTTAATCTTTTGATGCACATTCAGTAGTCTTTGTGCTGTGCATTTTTTTCCATTTGCTTTTCAGATTTCTGAGGTACAGTAATTGCCTGTTTTGTCTTCCAAAAACTTAAATCTAGAAATTTTAATGAATACCTAAAGATTCTTAATGAGTACAGACATGCCTGTGCCTGCTTCTGCCTACCCATTTTCTGGGTTGAACTCCAGTAAGAGTAGGATCAAGGTCTTCAAAGAATAAGACTAATTAAACTGAAAACTGTTTTTTTTTTATATTCCTCTCCTTTTTTAATCTAATAAAACCTTTAAATCCTGTACTAGACACAGGGAATATATCAAGGGATAAAAAAGATCAAAATGAAAAGGGTTGGATAAAATGTGTTTTTGAGCAATTTTACATGTTTTAATCCAGAGGCAAAATGGAGTTTTTTAACTAAGTAGCACCTTGTGTGCTGGGCATGTGCTCAATACCCAGGAAGCAATGTCCTCTTGGTGCTTGGGAAGCCATGATACTTCTGCTGTCTTGGAACACAAAAATGTGATTTCTCAGTTTGCTGGGGAAGAGAGAAGTGGGCCTGAACTGCTGGCCTTGCTTGTCATCTCCATAAGGAGGGAAGCACATAAAGGGTGGAAAGAAATCCACCAGAATGCAGCAGCTGGTGCATGGCCATTTGATTGCAATTTTCATGAGGCTGATAGCAGGCAAAGAAACTACAAAATGACAGAGCCTGGGAATAGCTGAAACAGGTTGTACGCTGTCAATAATTATATTTTCCATGGCAATGATGCCTATAGGACTACAATTTGAAAAAAAAAAAAATAAAATAAAATATCGGTGTGAATAACTTCAAGAAGGAATTATTGAAGTGATAGCTTTAGAGGTAACTAGGTGCTACATATTAAACAACTGTATAAAAATGAACTTTTTACCAGGAAAATCACAAGGCTTGAAGATACCTAGCAGTAAGTAAACATTGCTGCTGAACATTTAGCACTAAGTAGCACCTGATTTATGGATTTATCAAATACTATCTCATTGAAAATGTGAAAATGATGAGATAAAGCAGTTAAGTATCAAGGGAAAACCAGATAAAATGAAAACCAATAAAACGTGTAGCAAATCTGGCTAACGAAGGGGGCTAGCTCCACTATTCTACACTGATGACAGAAAGAAAATTACGCAAACATGAAGAGAATGCTATCTGTAGCTGCTTAGTCTTCATGGAAGCTCTTCTAGAGAATTAACAACTGATACAAAAGTAATAGGTCAAAGATTAAAGAAATAATATGCTAAGTTTAAAAGCGAAAATGGTACAGAAAACAATCTAGTTGTGTGCAAATATGAACTATGAGTGATGAGAATGAATGAAAAGAAAAATGGCTGAGGGCAGCTGGAGAAGGGAATAGATGCAACAGCTTACTAGGGCTCACCAAAATTCAGCATTCTGTTTTACATCTCAAGGAAAGCAAGTTTTTCTTTAAAAGATGTGGCTGATTTAAACTTTAATTAAACTAGTAATGTGTGTTGGATGCACTTGACCTCTTAACCAAACTAGCACTAGTTTGATACAGGCTCCAAAGAAGTTAAAGGCCTGAGCCGTAGATGGGCCAAGAAATTCTGTAGGAAACCCACAAAGGAGCAGAGTGACCCAATGAGCATCAGTGCACATGAATTGGAAGACCAATCATGCGATTACTGCATGAATAGCAGCTGACTTTTACAAGGCTCACTTATCAAGGAACAAAGGAAGTTGTGAGTGTAGGGACTCTCCTGCATACCTTTCCCACTGTATGCAATTTGACTACGAGCCACCACATGGTCCATAACCATGACAGCCTATGTGAGGCACCTTTGAGCTCTCCCAGCTAAACAGCCTGGCTGCATGGTGGTGATCTCCCCTAAGCTGAGACACCTCTCAAGGCTGCTCCTTGAGGCAGAGGCACCTTTTACCAACAGCAGATATTTGGATGAGCGCAATTTGAGCTCTGTCTGAATTGCAGCTGGATTGCATTGTGACTCTCCCCTTGAGCAGGGATACCTCTTAAGGTTTAAGATTCTTTACCTGAGACTAAGAGATCCTTCTTTGCCCAAGGCAGAGAGACCCCTTACATGCAACAGCTCCTTGGTAAGTGACTGATAGCATGCTGAATTAATACTAATGAAACATTAGTATTCCACGTAACTACTCAATTATTACAAACTTTGCATATATAATCCTTTAGACATAAACAATTGACCAAGTCTAGGACTAAGTCTGGATCCAGCCGCACCTAGACTCCTCTTGGAGAAGGAAAGCAAGGGGGTCCATTCTGAACCTTGTGACTTAACAGGAGGGTCTTCCTTACCCTTTTGTGTCTCCAGTCTCTGCATAAATCATTGTAGCTCGATCCCAACTCAATTTCCTCCATATGTTTCTTCCATGTAGTAAATAACAGAGTGAACCTTGCCATCAAACTTTGCTTAATCACACTTTTACAAAATCATATTAATCCCACTGTTACTAATAATACCTTTGATGGTGATTCTTAAAGCAATCTAAATCACTCATTTGCAACAAATTGGCAGAGTCGTCAGGATCTGGGACATAATACTACATCTCATTATGGCTAATAATACACTTTCCAACCTGAACAAGATGAAACAAATGTATTCCTTTGAATGTGTAAATGGCCTGGAACAGAAGACTAAAAACTAGTAAGGAATAAGCAAGAGCATCACTGGCCATTTTAGCAGAGTCAACAGTTACCTATAGCTGCTGGGCGCGAGTAACATAGGTTGAGTTGGGAAGCACAGCATGAAATGCATCTTGCGACTACATTAAGAACTACCAAGGCATTTCTCCCTGTAATGGCAAGTCATACCAGAGCAAAGAGAAAAGGAAGATCTTTTCCATCATAGTAGTGCCACAAATGATCCTTACATGCCAGAGTATCAACTTGCTTTCCAGCATTTGTCTCCTGTAGATTGTCCCCCCTCCTTGATAGAGCTTTCTAGCTTCCTTGTGCCTGTTCATTATTCATAGCCAAATACAGACATCAGAAAAATTACAAATTTAATGCAAAATTAAGCCAACTTAGCCAGGTACAACTGTACCTCTGAATGCACTACAGACTTCAGTCTTCTTCACGTGTAACTCAAATGCTTGTTCTGAAGCTGCTGTATTAGTTCACCTTGTTCTGAAAGTTGCAACTGAAGTGCCATTGCAAGAGCCATCTGCAACCAGATGGCTTCAATGACACTAATTGAGTTTGCCAAGTGTTTTGGGAATATAACAAGGAACCATGTGAATATGTGTATTAAACAACACCTGTGTTTCAGGTACTTGTACTACAGTCTCAGTCACAGGCATTGCATCATGTTTCCTTCAGAAGTTACATACAAGTAGTTCAAGGAACATATTACAGATAATAAAGAAGTAAAAAGAGAAAGAAAATGTATCAAAACACAGCTTTCTTCTTTGCTGTGTAATGGTTCTGTTCAGGGCACTAGAAGCAGGTGTTTCAAAATTGTTGATTTTTTTGTTTAATTTTCTTCTCATTTGTTATGCATATACAGCTCTTAAAGCAAACTAGATTAATTTGGGAACTGAACTGTAAAAGAGCAGTCCATAGGCACTAATTTGTCCCTTGTCATTCCTCAGTGGCAGACTTTACGAAGTACTGTCCCGAAAGGTATTAATAGTATAAAAGTATGTGTGTTGCTAGGTTAAAAAACCTGTATCATATTCACAACTGCAATTTGGATGTTTTTGGCTTGTTTTTTTTTTTAAGTAAGTTTTGCAAACGCTGCCATAAGTACTCTTCAGTGGGCAATGGTACAAATTAAACTATAACCCAGAGACCCCAAATCTTTTCTTAGCTTGCAGGTGATTTACAGTAGTAAAAACCCAAACAACTTACAAATCAGTGCATCCAACTGGGTTTTTAAATAACTATCACACTTCTTTGAAATGTATTACACTCTTCACTCCTTTCTGTTCTTCCATTTAGACACCATATGAGCAGTTCATGATAATCTAAGAAAATTACTATCCTCTTGAATGACAAATGTAAATAGCTGGAATGAATTACTATTTATACTCACTTGATATAATACGGCACTTTGTTTGGTGAGATTGCCCTCTCCCAGGGGCCTTGGACAGAAGCTGTTAACAACAAACAAACAAATAAATAAATAACTGCATACATACAGTCATACATACAAACATACCTAGAACAGAACCATGGAGTTCAAGTTCAAAGCAAACAGGAAAGACAACGTTAATCTCTAGAATTACAGTTTTACACTTGGCCACGCTGATACAGGTCTGTTTGCTCAGTTGCCCAGGAAGGCAGGAAGGATTAACCTGCTGTTCTGAAATTTCTGTCCTAATCTGAGAGAAACTGAACTCATTCAGCAGCAGAGATAAATACAAAAAACCCCTCCTTGACTACTAAGCTTACAGGACAGATAGATAGGAAGCAGAGCACGCAGTCTATCTGGCATGTTCTTTTACAGGGCTGCTCCTGCTAATGTGTTTGACTGAGTTTTCTTACATTTCTTTCATTGTGTGGTCAGCGCTTTGCAACCTTCTAGGAACAGAATTACGTGCTTGTCTACATTTTACATTGACTGAAGTTACACTGAGATACCATCCAAGTATTTTGTTTTTTCTCTAGTTGACTTGTTCTAAATGGAGAACAATTTGATTTTTTCATTTCTCCACATTACTAATTGTGTCTTACTGACTTCCAATAACAGCAAATAATGGGGAAAATGACAGTATGATCACAAGAAATGGAGAGAAAATGACATTACTCGCTCTTGGCTATCACAGTGTTATATGTCAACATAAATTTACAATATAATGAATATATTTTGTAACAAAGCTTCCTATAAAACTCACTGCTGGCAAAACAGTTGTAAATTTTTTTTATTAGAAGTTTTATTAGGGGCAGAGCTAACTTAGAGTTTAGGCCATAATTGCAAAGATAATTGTTTTTGTTAAGAGTTTGTTATCTGTCAAACCCAGTAGGACCAAGAATTTTCTTTTTTTAATATAGTGATTAAAAAAGAAAATACATGAAAAGTGACCTAGTGGGGAAAAAAAGCAGCCTGTTGGCTTCACCCAGTGTAACCCTTCTTTTTAGTGACCCCTGCTGTTCACAAAGGAGATTAATTGTTACCAAGAAAACTAGTAATTACCTGTTTGATCATTTGGCTCTGAGTATTTTCTTTCCCTCTCTTATGCAAAATAGATACTCTAAAAACGCCACTCCCAAGATGAGGGTACTTTAAGAAAGGCAACAAATCACAGTTCAGGGGGTAGGAAACTGAAGCGAAGGAGTTGTTAGACGTAGATTTGAATTTTGGTTTACACTATCAATTCCTTGGTAATTTGTTTGTATGTTTTTATTCAGTAATACTAACCTGTGTGTTAATATGTGGTCTGTCAAATAGTTTTAAAATTCCTACTCAGTGATAATGATAAGGTTTCTTACCCTTGGGAACTGGTATTATCTGAGGACTAACTTGAACAGAATTACACCAAGTTATAATTTTTGAAAGTAAAATACCCTTCAGTATTAACTAAAAATTGACTTTACATATTTCTCTCCCAAACAATCCTTAATATTCCCAATGGGAATACCACCGAGCTACAGTTCTTCCACTTTAAGATTTGTTTTTCATTCAGTACTTAAATGACAGAATACATTGCTGCATATTTTTTTTTGGAAGGTGTGTTTCTTCTGTTACTTCTGAATTAATCTGGGCAAGAGCTTTGCAGTCATAATTCATTATCACAGAATCTTACGGTAGTGTTCTTGATACCTTAGAAGGGTAAGAAATACTTTGCTTTCACGAGAACTAAGTGCTATAGGAATAACAATTCCATGATGTTCTGCATAATTGGATTTAGTGTTCCTTCAAGAGATTGCTGTGAAGCTGTCTATAGCACACTTTTGGTTTTCTGGATGATTCTAGCCTTGCATAAATTTGAGTTGACAAAATACATGGTACTTTTACAGCTATGCTAAGAGAATAATCATTTCATTTTTGGCAGAAGCCCAGAGGCTGAGAACAGCTGTTTCTCATCTCTAGTTACCAGTACAGATTTACCATCCATTACAAAGCTAGTGCAGGTAATGGACATATCTATTTAATTCCTGGTTAAGACCGTTTTAGTAGTAAACCTAAAACTCTTGCTAGCAAAGACTCTTCTTATATGAGACTGTAGTATCCCTGTGCGCTACAGCACTCAAGAAGCAAACATTTTCCTGTTTGCTAAGTGTAATCCAAAAGTGTTTTATTGTTCTAGCTTGCACAGCCTAAGAACACATTACCATACACCCAGCTACTTGCAATACTGTTGGCTGAAATTAAATACTACAACAAAATATGGGCATTTTAAGAGTGAATTTAAATTTCCCTATGCTTTATTTGTATTGATATACATTTTAATGGTTACCTAATTTGAGAGTTTTCTTTCTTTCTGATGGTGTGCTAATATATATTACTTGCTTTGTGTATTCAACCTAGGTGAACATAGTTCTTGACGGTAAGCCCACGTACATCCTTATTTGTTTGCAGAATGTAAAATGAAATGGTAGCATGCTGGCTCTCTGAACTTCAGCAATGTTTTAATCTCTGCAGGGATCTGAATGAAATATTGAATGTGATGATAGTATAATTTTATCTGTGTTGATATTACAAAAAATAATCATAAATATTTCGCTTTAGCACTACAAACATAATGAAACATACATGTATGTTTACTAATAGTAAAATATTTCTCCCCCAGCTATTCAAAGAGTAAATTTAGTATGTATGTCCACATTTAAAAGTTACTCTCAGTGGTCCTTATTTACATAGTCAGCACACACTTCTAGTCACTCTATAATGGCATGAGTGTACATTTTCAATTCTAAATACAAAGAAAATCTTTTGACTCCTATTTGTCACTAGGGAGTGACAAACTTGTCAGTTTTAGGAAGGAAACCACAAAGTAGCACCGCCTAGTGCCCATATGCCACATACTGTTACATGTGTCTTCTCAAATATTTTTTATTAGAAATCTGTTATATTTATTATATATGCATTCCAGCATCTGCATTATGATAGTTAAAGCTGAGCTCATTTTTATGTTCACAGTCAAGACCTGCACTACCTGCTTGTGGCCACAATAGCTGTAATTCAGAAAGGTGCTTAATTATGTTCATGTTTTGATAATGTTAATTCACTGATTCAGCCTAGGAACTCTACCTGCATGACTTACATTGTTCTGCCTATCATTATCATTATTAGTATCTTTATGCAAACATAGAGCTAGGAATTTGTTTATTTATTCACATAAAATTTGGTTTCATACCAATTATTTTCACTGCTGCAGGGGATGGAGTTGGTGGCTTCAGACAAAGGCAGGCAGGGAGGATGAAATGATGAGACAGCCTTTGCACCTCGAAAGGCTCTGATTCCCAAGAATTGGAAGTTCGCATCTGTGTAAGGTACCCTAACCTTTCAAAGAAGATGCATCGTGTACTATTCTAATTATTTTCAAATGACACCATTATAAGTGAGAAGACATTGCTCTCCATAGACTAGAAAGAGCTTATGCATCTCTTCCTGAGGGAATATGCTAAAGCAATGTTTTCCCTCCATTGTCAGTTCATGATATATACTGGCAGGATGCCATCTCCAATATGTATGCGTGCATGACAGTGGCACAATAGAAGTGTTTGCATAATTTATTAGGTCTTTGAGATCCTTTGCAACAAATGTCAGTATACATCTGTAAAATATGATCCCCCCCTGATTTATAGAGAATTGATTTCTAAGTTATGTGCATTTATTATTGTACTAAGCGAGACCAAAGGACAATCAGTTTGCATTGCATAGCGCTGAGATCTAGTGTTGCACCGTGTAGCTGAGAAACTGATATCAGAAGACATCATCTACACAATTTAGAAGTTACAAGGTAGGAACATCAATCAAAACCTGTCTTTCATAAGGACTACACAGCACGGAGTCTATTCTGCTCCAAGCCCTTGCTCATAGTGGTGCACACATGGATGGATTCATGAGCATTTCTGAGACAGAGCTCCTTCTCAGCTTGAATTCTGCTGTTTTTAAACCCAAGCAAACACTCGCTACTTCCCTGCAACACTAGCAGCACCGTCTGCTGCTGTAGCACACATGCAGTCTCTGACTATACCATTTTCAAAGCACTTCTAACCAATTTGAAGAAGGGATTATTAGTCGTGAAAAAACTTAGCATGTGACCAGGGCCAATTACAACAACTCTCATTTTACAAGTTATAAAAGAGGCCTCTCCATCCTCTATTTCCTGCTGGAAACTTTACGGCCAACTTAAGATTTCTCACCTGCAGCCTAGGGTCCACATTACATGATACAACCTAAACAATGCATACCTTTAATCATGAACAGAGTTTCCAGAAGTTTCCAAATGCCAATTGTAAAGCAAAATATAAAATCCATCTAATGCTCGTTTTCTTAAATGTCACAAATGTAAATGTAAAATGGCAAAAATACAAGCATCTACCTGTTTAATAAAAAAATACTGCATGAAATACAGTAAAGTGGTATAGTCTGTATTGATCCACATATCCCAAGTTACAGGTACTTACACTGCTAACATAACAGAAAAAAATCTAAGAGAGATATATATACACATATAGAATATGCCTATTGTACTGCAGTCCTGGAGTCTGAGGATGAAGGATATGTCCTAAACCAAACACAATGTACACCCCACGACAACATGGGTACATGGCTAAATACATCAGAGTTAAATTCAGCAGTGTAAAACATGAAGCAGTTTTCATTTAGGCTTCACAGATCCAATGTTACTCCAAAAAGGTTATAAAATATCAGGGGGAAGATTCTGTCTTAGCAACATATCAATTCAGATGCTGGACAAAATTATAATAAGCAATAATTCATATTTTGAGTCTTATTAAGAATAAAAAAATAATATTTGTTTGCCTGCAATTTTTTTAGCATTGCAGAATATAGGATTGTCTATCAACCAAGGATAAAATCCAGAAATTAATTAGGCTGCTATAGAAAAAAAAATTAAGACAGCAATTTTCCTGGCTACTCCCTCCAAAAAAAGAAATAAAAATCTCTGCCTTGAAATAAATACTATACTGCATTTTTAAATCGATGACAAATGAAAACCAAGAACAGAAGAGAGAATGAATTATTTTTAACTACCACTCTAAGGTATTTTTCATTGGAAGCCTTCACAAATACAAGATATTAATTACAAGGAAAAATTGCTTGCTTCCAGGTGAAGAGAGGGGGAGAACATCATCATTTGAAAACTGATTTTATAATTTATTTCAGAAAGTGTTCAGAAATTTGCATCCCAATGTAGTATAGGGGAAAGGGTCACTTAGCCCAAAAGCGCAGGAAAGGGGAAAACATGGGAATAACAGCTGGAATTCCATAAATCCTATTTCATTGTGAATCAAATATATTATGAAGTTTTAAAGATATATTCTATGTGGCTTTCCTGAGAAGAAAATATAATAGAAAAATTAAAGCCCACAAGAATAGGACTGGTAATCATATGACCTGATGACATACTTTTACTGTAAAAGTAATTCTACTAATTTTATTCCAAAAGCAAGGATAAAGAGATTCTCTCAAAACATGCTGATGTTATATTTCTCTTAAAAGCCTTTAGCAGTCAGGCAAAGGCTAGCACTACCAGAAGTTGTAGGTATAGTCATAATAATCTAAACAAGGAAAAAACAGACTGAAGACTTTAAACCCTGACTTTAAACCCAATTTACCCATCATACAAGCCTTGAGGTTGAATTGGTGCCCAGTGCTGCTACAAACTCACCATGATAATAGCAGTGACAAGATCCATGAAGTGAACTTTTTTTTGTTGGTACTTCAATAGTTTTCTTTTTTCCTTTATCAGAAACACATGCAGTCATTTTGCATTAATACTATATAAGTAGGGGAAAAAAAAAGTTTTCTAGCAATCAGTTAGCTAGCTAATGTGGCCATACTTAAATGCAATAATAAAGTCCCTTTTCCTCCAGACAGTTCCCAGAATTAGGCAGATTCTTTTGTAGTCACTTTTCCTCTGTCTTTATCTTACTGCCTGGTAATATTTTCTATTCAAAACATTCAATATGATAGCTAAAAATATTAAATCATGTATCTGAAGACATGGATGAATGGACATGGTGTCTGCATGTCAAAAGTGATATCTGGAAGATAATATAATGTATGCAGTGAGAAATAAGAGAGAAAGATATAGCTGTCAGCACTGGAAATAAATATCTATCAGGTGGATGGGTAACGTGTCTTAAGAGTCCTAGAGCCATGTCATTTTTAGAGCCAGATGTCTTTATTAGCAGGATTTGCCCTTTTAAAGATGTCTGCCTATGCGAGAAAGAGCTTCACTAATGTTTGCTTTGCATAATAATCTAAGCACTAGCCCAGCAGGTGTGAGATGCAAGTCCTTGTCTTCTCTCCCAGCTTGAAAGAACTCAAACCCACATGCCCACTTATACACGAGAGTGGCCTAAATAACTGGTGAAAAACACAAAGGAATAGAAAGAAGAAGAAAAAAACCCAGATCTGAACCTTAAAGCTCTGAGCTTATCTGGAGAAGGAGAGACCTAGGTTACATAGCCCACTCTAGAGATCATATTTTTTATTTTTAAGCAACAATTGTCCACATAAAATGCAGCAGATGCACTCTGATTGCTAGACTGCAATATACATTGTTGGCTCCACTGTTTGTAACCCTTTCTGTTTCTGAATGGAAGCTGCTATGGCTGCCTCATTTCACGTTGAAGTCATACAGTCATAAAATCACAGAATCAAATAGGTTGAAAAAGACCTTTAAGATCATTCCAACCATTACCCCAGGACTGCCAAGACCACCACTAAACCATGTCACTGAGGCCCTCATCTACATGGTTTGTGAACACTTCAAGGGACAGCGATTCCACCACTTCCCTGGGAAGCCTGTTTCAATACCTGACCACCTTTTCAGTGAAGAAATTCCTGCTTGGAAGGCCAAAACTTAAACACATAATTAGGTATCTCCAGTTAAAGTACAGTTCTGAGCACATATTTAAGTATGCAGATGTAACAGTCTGATACTGATGTATCCAGGTAGCTGAAGCTTGTAGCCTGGGAACTACAAATCATAGAATGTTAGCTAGATGTAAATCAGCCTTTTAGGCCTGCAAATGTAAATGTTCTTTCTTTTCTGCTATTTTCAGGTTCTTCACCTGATGAAAGTCTGTGTTCTCTGAGACTGGAAATCACAAGCTGTGCCTGGGGTCTTCCCATGTCACATTCGTAAGTAATTGCCAATTATACCTGAGCACTATTTCATGCAGTCACTTCATTGACATGCTATACATACTATCAGATGCCTCATGCTGGAGCTGGACAGTGAATTACAAGGTTTGCTTATGCTTTTAGAAAATGTAGTACCTTCTATTTTTCAGCGATCACAAGTAATGCACGTGACTGAGTTATCACATTAAAAATAGGATTGATGGGAGGCTGGCTAGCACAGCTAATTATATTAAAACTAATCTGACATCAATCCTACCTCTCATTTATCGCATCTCAGAAAAACAGAAAAAGGTAATAACTGTTGTGACAAATATAGGTGGGTCCTCCAGGAAGAGGCAATGAATCCCATACTTTGAAAGAGGCAGCATCAAGCAGAAAAATAAAGGAGAACTCAAAAAAGTAAAATTATTCCAGAGGAGTCACTGAAAACTGGAGCTGGCATTATGCTTGAAATTTGCAGGTACCCTTTTTCATACTTCAGTTACTGTAATTTTCAAACTAAGTACCATCATCCATGAAAGGATCACAGATTTTTTAATTACTTTGCTAAAAATTTACCAATTTCTCTTTTTTTTAATTTTATTTTTTTACACCCCGATTTAGACCACTCTAATTAAACAGCAAAACCTTCAAACCCAACAAACTCATTCTGTCGATATAATGTTTTACACACGTAAAACTTTTATCAGCTATATCTTCACAACTATTGCTCTGAATGCTGGGAGCCTCTGTCCTTGACAAAGAATAAACTGAGGAGGAGGTGGGACTCTGTGGAGACTGGCGGAGTGAAATGAGTTTGGGCAAGCATGAAAGACTGATCAGAAGATCAAAGGCTGAGGGGAGAGCACCAAGCAAAAAATGTCGGAGGCCTGGAGTGATGCAAGTGAGAGTCCTTTATTCTCCTGGCTACAAAGACAACAGTGTATACTAGCTCCTTTGTCATTACTTTTTTTTAACTCACAAGCAGAAGAGGTCTGAATGATCCTGTGCCACAGAATAGAAAAACACAGTCAGCTGGTCATTTAGACAAAGGAAGAGTGGAAAGAGGAAGTCGAAGTGCATGAAAGCACAACAGAGAAAAACTGTCCATAAATTAAAAATGCTACATAGGAGAGTTGGTTTTTTGTCTTTTCTTTTTTCACCATTTTTCACTCCGTATCTCTTCAGTTCATATCTTTCTTCCCACTTCTCTCAGAAATAGCTGTAAGAATAGCTCTTAGAACAGGGTGCAAGTGCTTAGGAACAGGGACTACCACTTGATTCCTTGCCTGCACAGGGCATAACAAATATGAGGTCCCTGCATCACTCCCTCATTACTTTCGTGCTAGGTTGCCAACAGCCCTATGCAGCTTCAGTTGCAACTAAGCAGAAACAGAAACATGATGCCATAATTTCTATATATAAAATAATAACAAACACATAAAAAGCATCACCACAGGTTAGTAGCTCATATTTATTTGTTCCAGATAGGAGAGAAATGTAATTCACTCACTGATTTTATGTGAACTTGACTACAGTAGCACCCTTTTTGCAGAACTACTTAAAGGTAAATTGACTCTAAAAGGACAATTTTTCATATAAGTATATAAACACAGTTGGGAGCTGAAGATCATCACTCACACCTTAAGGTGAGCAAGCACGTATGGTAGAGGGAAAGTTGATTCTGAGTTTGAGAGGATGAACTGATTATTACTTGCATATAAATTAGTTATGAAACAGACAATAAATTGCTTATGTTCCTTACTTACTACAGTTTGCATTGATCTTACGTGTATCTCAGCTCCTTAGATAAAAATGTTCTGTGAGTTGAGGTTATAAAAGAGCAGAATTACTATGATTCATCTTTCCACCATTGTTGCCACAGCTAGATTGATCCAACCTGGGCTCTGTTTGCCATGCACTGACAGATCATTTACACAAGCCATGAAATTCACCTTAATTTGACCTGCTCAATTCTGTTTGGCAACCCTTATGGTTGACTCGTTCCTCCCCAAAAGTACAGATACAGAAACAAGACTAGTGCTAGATGGCAAAGACTCTGGCACTGTCTCTCCTGCAGTGCTACCTCTCTGACAGATGTGCTTCCATCAGTGGAGGGATGAAGCAGAGGTAGTCATGTAAAAGAGTGATATTTTCTTCAGGTGTATTAATAATACATGCTTTTGGAATTTGATGCATATGTAAGATGGGACTAATAGAAGCACTGGCAATTCTGAGTGACTGAACGCTTATACTTGGGAAGGATTCTGTAGATATTTTCAAATACCTAACCTTTGCGCATGTAAGAATATGTATTTGCACATATATCTAAGAAAGAGAGAACAAACAAAACCCCACACATGCCCATTTTTTTCTCAATTATTTGGCTATTTCCAAAGCACATTTTCACCTGGCTCCTTTTCCTAAAGCAGTCCTCAAGTGGTGAGAAGTGTCTAGAATGATTTTCACTCTTTGCTGGCTTTGGTTAATACACACAAGAATAACATGTTGTTTCAAGTGTCTCACTAATGGTGGGTGAGCTAAAAGAGGTGACTATTATAAAACTGAGCAACTTTTAGACTGACCATATTTATCAGCAGTAAGGCAGAATGGGTCTAGGGCATAACTGTCCCACATTTCCTGGCTGCACTCAGCACCAGCACAGAGAACAGTGACATGTTGTTCAATGTGATAATGTGACAGGTCACTCCAGTCTATTCCAGAGTGCAATATAGGACTGCTTAATTTACCCTTCAAATTTATTCTTTCACCAGGAATACAGTGTGTGTCATAAGAAAAACATATTGCATTCTCACCATATACCCATAACAACTCTTGCATGTTCAATCTTGACAAGTCTGATTGATTTGTAGGTATACATATTGAGCTGACAAATTATTCCCAGTGATCAAGTTAATTAAAAGATATTTTGAAAAAGTAGTAGAAATTACAAAAATAGGGCTTATTTCTTCACAGGATAATATTTTGATAAGATGCAGAGTTGAATCCTTGTGAGCCTGCATTGTACTTATATGGCACAACATCAACTCTGGTTTTGAATTTATAGTTCACTCCACTGTGAATTTTCAGTTTTCCATTGAAGTTTTCAGTAAAAAAATGGTTAACCAATTAAAATTTCAGTGCAGTTATCAGCTGGAGAAAAGTTTGTCCTCTACCCCACTGTGAATGTAGCTGTGCAATAATAGTAACATCTATTTCCGATGTCTGGATAGCTTGTCCCTTTGCATGTAGGAGATGGTTATCCTGCGACTGTTCTGTTCGTCTGATATAATCTCTTAAATAAAGCTTTACTGTTTACTTTCCTTAATTGAAGTACAATAGAAAAGACATGGCCTCTAAGAAGCTTCACTTTAGTCACTGCCTTGGAGCTTTGAAGGTGTTTCAAGTTGTCTTTCAGTGTACTTCAAAACATCCTTGATAAAAGAGTGCATGTGGAGGTGGAGTGAGAATATTACCGGCAATTATATCTTCTGCAGAGTTGTAAACAGTTTACTGAGTTGCCATCCTTCTTCCAACTTTCCCATGATGGTTTTGATCCTCTCACTGCTCTAAGTGATCAAATTCTGCAGAATATTTTTCTTGCAGGTCTTATTTTGCTGCTTTTTGGAGCTGCATATTTCTTTGAACATATTAACCAAATTTATTTATTTATTAAAAAAAACCAAAAACAACCTTTCAGAGTTACAATCATCAGAAAGTCTTAAATTTTTTAATATCATTTTAATTCACTAGTCCTAAAAGGGAATATTCAAACAATGAAGACCAGCCTTGTACTGACAGATGTATGGAAAAACAGACTTGATACTGGCAGATATTTTCTTTTTACCCTGGACTATACAAACTTATTTAACAGTCTTCTGCTCCCAGCAATGAAAAAAAACCCCAGAAAAACGTTATAATACAGTCTAAAATAGAAACTCATAGCAATAATAACCAGCACGTGGCTGCAAAAATATCAATTAACTGCATATGCAAGCTGAGCAAGAAAAATGGGAAATTACTTACTGGTAAGAAAATGCTGGGAAGTAGGGCCAAAATCCCTGTGAGCTTCGTGCAGTTGCCTGATGCGCTCATCAATGGCCACCTGTTGAGAGGAGAAAAATAAAGGAGACTCTTTTCTAAACAAGTAACAAGTAGCAATTCTAGTCAGATGCTTTTCCCATTAGAGAACATTCTGTTTAAAATTAAGCAGGCTCCTGCAACAATCATTACCCCTCAGGGCTTAACTGAGATTTAATGTCTTATCCAAAGGAAAGGAGGTCAAAAAGAATTTGGGATTGGGTTTTGGTGTTCTCCCCCCCAACTTTAAATGGTGCAAGAACAAGTTGAAAATGAAAAGGCTGATAAATAAAGGCATAGCAAATTGGCCTGACTTCAAGAGTATATGACTGTTGCTTGCCAATATTGAAATCAGAAACACTCCTCTACCTTAATGCTTTTACAGCACTACCTCAAAAGTACTTTTTGAGAGTACACTATTATAAATCAGCATGTGAAAAGTAATCTCTTTAAATGTGGACATGATAACCATATTTTAGCTGAGTGCTGAAATGAGGGTAACCAAAAAGCATCTGGAACAAACATTTCTCTGTTCTCCTAATCAGTCAAATCCTAGCCCCTCAGCCCTTTTCTTGGAAGAGTCTTTTAAAGAACATGCTGTTCCTAATGTTTTGTTGAGCTGGTCCACTGCATGAAAACATAGATGCTAGTTCTAAGGTTGGTTTTATATTTACCCTTGAAAATCCCACTAAAGTATCAAGCAAGCAGCCGAGAGGGGGTGGTTGCTATAAGGTTCAATAGTGTACAAATGACATCTACTAGCAGCTTTATAGCCTATATGCTAAAAGGATACCATAATCAAGTTAGACCTAAGAATAGGACCACATAAAGCAAGGAAGAATATTTGAAAGTAATGATACAATATTTTAGAAATGTTTTAAGTAAAATAACCGATAAAAAGCATTCACTTAATGTAAACAATGTCTGTAAGAAAATGTGTTGTATCAACACTGGCAAAGAAGAAGGTAAAAGTGATTGTTCTGTTTTTATCGTCCTAATTGTGAGGTACATAACAAGGAAATAAATAGGTTGCACAAGGAAAAAGCAATCCACATTTTTAAAAGATTTTTTTGGTTCGTGGTAAGAAGGAGCAATTGTGTAATAACTGGGCATGGTCCAGTTAGAAGGGAAAATAATGATAGAATTGACTAGCTCTGTTATGACTGCCTTTGCCAAACAACCTTTAGCCCCCAAAATCTTGTTTCACTAAACACATTAGAAATTTAACATCAGGACATGATTTTTCTGCTTATGGTTTCAAAACTGACACTATGACCAAAAGGCCTCCCCTCTCTTTCCTCAAGCAATTTTCTCAGATGCTTTTCCTGCAGCTTCCTTCATTTCTATGACTTCTTTTCTCCTCTGGCTTTCTATACACAGGCACGATCAATGTGATTTTTTGTTAGTCCCCATTGACCAGCACCTCCCCACATAGCTGCCAGAATTTCACCACGTAGCCTCTGTTCTTATTTCTACTGTTTTCTTGAATCCAGAATTGCTCACAGAGTAACATTTTTAATGGTAGGTTTAAGGCTTGGTCATATAACCTGTGCTTTTTCTGTTTAATCTTACTGATTGCTTAGCTAGATAAAGCAAAGCCTAGGATGAGGCTGAACTGTGGTTAACTTCTGAAACCTTGGGCAGAAGAAGTCTGGGTAACGGACAGTTTAAGCCCAGAGTGAATTGCAGGGGCAGATATTCTGTTAAGCAATGCTTCATGCTGGGGACTGCCTTTGGGCTTGAGTTCACACCTAATTCACAGCATAGACATATGCTAGGGAAGTCTAAATGCATAGAAAACGATAGGGCTGCTTCTGGTCATCAATATCATTAGCTTCAGTACAGAAGCATGAATTAATGTTACATTACTTTTAATCAAGAAATGGCCTTTCAATGAAGACTAGGAAGATACTCTTAAACATAAAACAAACACATGCAAATAAAAATACTGCAAAAAATTTAATGGAATTGTACATGCTTTTTGGAATCCTCTTGAAATAAACCCCATAACACACCTATTTTGTCATTAGGACATTACTGGTTACTAAAGAAACACAAGGCTCCTCCTCTAGTAGTTAGTTTTTCAATAAGCCAACTAGGATGGAAAAGTGCTGCCTGGCATGCAGAATCTCCAAAGAGAATGAGAGCTCTACAAATAAAGAGGAAGGCAGTGTTTCAGATAGGAAAATGACAGCAGCCAGCTTGTGACTAAAGCAGAGTATGGGAACCTCTTGGTATGCCTGACTACTGCTAGCTCACAGCGCGCACGACTTCTTTAAGTGTGCTAAAACTGAAAATTTCAATCCCTTCAAAAGATCCAGATGGGCTTTGAGCTACACCAAATTATGAAACTGTGATTTTTAGCCACATATACACATCCTGCAAAATAAAACACCTTACACACTTCAGGGTGAACTTTTAAACTGAACAGCCTTGGATGTGGGCTATGAAATACCTCTGTCTAGAGGCAGATTTTGTCAATCGGAGATGAATAAAACATTGGGAAATCTTGAGCATTCTCCAGGAAATATCACCTGAGAACACAAAAAGTATTCCATTTGGCTGCCAGGAAATACCACTTATTGATGTATTCATAGAATCATAGAATGGTTAGGATTGGAAAGGACCTTAGGTGCCAAAAGATGAAATCACCATTAATGGCAGAGCAAGGAAGATTATCACAGTCAGTCTGTATGGATTTTACCAAGACTAAGATGTTGTCCTAGTTTCAGCTGGGATAGAGTTATTTTTCTTCCTAGTAGCTGGTGCAGTGCTGTGTTTTGGCTTTAGTCTGAGAACAATGCTGACAACACACCAATGTTTTAGTTGTTGCTTACCCTGATCAAGGACTCTTCAGTTTCTCATGCTCTGCCAGTGAGGAGGGGCACAAGAAGCTGGGAGGAAGCAGACAGGACACCTGACCCAAACTGGCCAAAGGAGTATTCCATACCACACCACATCATGCCCAGTATATAAACTGGGGGGAAGTTACCCAGAAGGCCCAGATCGCTGCTCGGGTCGGGCTGGGTATCAGTCAGCAGGTGGTGAGCAATTGTATTGTGCATCACTGTTTTCTATTATTTTTTCTTTTCTCTTTTAATTTTATATCTCCCTCCTTGTTATTTACCTTATTAGTATTATATTGTACTTTAGTTATTAAACTGTTCTTATCAACCCATGGGTTTCACATTCTTCCGATTCTTCTCCCCATCCTGCCCAGATGTACAGTACATAACATGGAAAATAGGTCTATGGATTGCATTTGGGTATCTTTTACGTAAAACTCTCTACAGGATTCCTCAACAACTGATGTTACTAAGGGAAAAAAAAAACCATCAATAGGTGGATTTCTAAAAAGTCAGCTATTATTTTATCTGAATCAAGAGAATTAAAATTTGGTTTTAACTGTCCAAGATATTTTTTTATCTGATTTTGACTTAAAAACAAACATGAGGATTTTCTGTAATTGGGATACTTTAACTGTTGCTTTTCTTCACTGAGGGTACATGCTCAAAGAGAGATGCATTTCCATTATTTAATCCACTGGTTTATGTAACATTTATCTTCTTTCAACCATAACAAAAGAAAGAGCCACAGTAGTGCAGTAAACATTATACTTGAAGCTGAATATGGTAACAGTAAAAACCCTATACTGATTTTAAGGGATATTGACATGGAACATAAACAGCTTCTGCTAAACAAATGAACAAATTTAAAAAAAAAGAGAAGTTAAAGTTCCTCTCCTTCATAGAAAAAATGACGAAACAAGTTCTGTTTCCCATAATTTGGATGCATCCACGTGAACTGAATATATAAGCAGGTTCAGATAAACAAATTACAGCAGTAACAAAAGCAAAGCTATGTCATGTAGTTTGGAATAGTTTCTAAGTACTTTACATAATGTAGGGGTTCAACCTTGAAAACATTTGTTACAACAGCTTCACTGAAATTAGAATAAGGGTTTGATGGACTTGGCTTGGGTCTACTACTAAATTTTTTCTTTTTAAAAAAAATTTGCTGGGGTTTAACTGAGAACATTTTTGTTACATCTAAAGCATTCTTTTGTGTTTACGTCCACACTGCAAAACAGGCCTACATCAAGAAGGAAAATTCAGTTGTTTGATTGTCAGTATTTTCGCTATTCTCAAAGAGTACCTAACACCAACTACTAAGGTATACTGGAGTTACCGAGCTGTTCAGAAACATGTGAGGCAGGAAGGAGCTGTAACCCATCATGTTGTTAAAGGTGTGCCTGCAAATGGTGAGTGGCCTCAGCAAAGAGCTAAAAAAAAAAAGGTCTCTCAATCCATGAACTTTGAATTTTTCCATGTACAAATTCCATACAGGGAATTCCCTACAGCCTAGGTCTAGCATGGTGTCTTAATCCTGCCTCAGTCTTCCCCATAGCTCTGATGTTCAGCTGAACAAGTTCAGTAGAACAAACTACCCCTGGGGCGCTTACCTCCCAGGCAGACGATTTCTGATCACTGGGCTAAAATGTGCTCCACAAAATGAGTGCCTCCAATGCTGTATGAGTGAAGGCGACTGGTGGAAAGCCTGTTTGTGCTCAGCACACTTAGCAGAATTTACTTCAATGAAATCTGCAAGGAATTTATTCAAAAAAGTCTTTTTTGTGAATCTTAAATGGTCACAAATTGCCAGTGAAGCTAGTGATCATATGTCATGAGAAAACATCAGGCAAAAGGGGAAGTAACAGGTGAATGCCTCCACCTTTGTTAGCATTGAGGCAATTCAGAAAGAGACTTCCATAGGTTCCAAACTCTAATTCACGAATCACACCTGAATTATAAGTCAATTCACTTCTTTATCACAGTTCTCTGTTTGGCCACCCAGATTCCAGTATCTGAAGAGGAACTACAAGGATGCTGGAGAGGGACTCTTCATCAGGGACTGTAGTGATAGGACAAGGGGTAACAGGTTCAAACTTAAACAAGGGAAGTTCAGGTCAGATATAAGGAAGACATTCTTTACTGTGAGGGTGGTGAGGCACTGGAATGGGTTACCCAAAGAAGTGGTAAATGCTCCATTCCTGGCAGTGTTCAAGGCCAGGTTGGACAGAGCCTTGGGTAACATGGTCTAGTGTGAGGTGTCCCTGCCGATGGCAGGGGGGTTGGAACTAGATGATCTTAAGGTCCTTTCCAACTCTAACTATTCTATGATTCTATGAAGAACAAAGCATACTATAATGTTAGTTATATATTAGATGCTACACATCTCCCTTCTAGATATACTCAAATAATGTCTCTTGAAGTGCTTCTTAAAGATATCTAGTGTGTAATTGTGTTTGGCTTTCCTGGTCAATGTTAGTCGTAAATGTGCAGATGCACACTCTTGAGCAAAAAAAGTAAAACCAGCTACAGTTCTTCCTAAATGACCCCATAACAAAAACACTTTTGATGTACTGTAGTTTAGTTCAACTGCTGCCATGCTAGTGAAGCAGCTAGAAAAATGCATTATACACTCATCTCTCCCTGCTTGCAAGCACTACTATCTTGCAAAGACTATTTCCTGTAAAAAGATTTAATTTTCTCCTTGTTCTAATTTTAAACTGCAATCACATTTGTAATATTTACATTTTTCTCAGAATCTTTGATAAGCAAGGAAATAAAGAAGCTTATTACAAAAACAGAGATTAAATTAACATCCTTTAACCTCTTGTAGTGTGATCACGTTGTCATAATTGAAAGTAACTGTCAATTTTCTCCTAACAGGCTAGGAAGAGATGCAAGTGCTTCAGAAACAGCACTGTGCAGAATAATGAATTAAAATCTGTTCTGTTGAATGTAGTTATTTGTGTTCTTTAAAAAAAATGCAACCAAACAAAAAAGCCCAAACGAGAACTCCACCCCCCAAAAAAGCCAACTCTAAATGTTACACCAGTGACATTATCTGAAAAGTCAATGTAGTTGAAAACATGAAGCTAGCAAATGATAAGTCTATACAATTCTTTATGATGTATCTTAGCATATTTCATCTCTTGGAGCACACCTTGGTTTATTTTTGGGTGTATCTCTTTAGAAATATCTTAACTTGCCAAGCAAAGTAAGGCAATAAGGAGTGTGGTTTTTTTCTTCTCTTTATACCTTTGCTCTGTTACATCTTTTCAGTTTCCAAGTTGACTTTTACTCTTTCTAGGAAAAAAGAGATCTTTTGGTCTTTGATGTTCATGGAAGTGAACAACAGTTTCTACTACCCATATTTCTAAGGCAGATCATGCTGTCACTGGAAAGATTTAATAGTGTTATGTGCTATTTTGATAAGGTTTTATTAATATTAAAATAGAAAAAATATTTCAATTCTCCCTCTTCCCAATTCACTATTGCTAGGTCTACTGACGTGCTAGCCAAGTGCTAGAATCCCAATGTCATATGAAGAAATTTTAGTTTTGTTTTTGTGGTTTGTTTTTTTTTTTATTGCCTTAAAAGAGCAGGAAATTTTCTCACAAGACTTCTCTGAATATTTTCACGTTCTGAATAAAATATACCAACTAGAGGCAAATACTAGAACATCTTCCAATCCACCAATAACACAACTTCAAATAGGGAAGGAGGAATGGGTTTCATTAAGTTCTATTTTGTCAAATTACCTCACTTTCTATTTTAAGATCAGTAATAGAGAAGCAAGAAGGTCAGGTAACTTCCCACTCAGGGAAGTTAGGCATTTACATTTGAGCTTAACTTTTTCAAATTGCTATTAATTTGAAACACAGCAACAGCAGAAACTTTTCTGAGGTAAAATAATATCCTTTCTGTAAAGCCATCTAAAAGCACATGGAGTATAATATATAGCCACTAATTACAAAATTATGCACCCCCAAATGCAGGCAAGTTATAGGAAGGTGTGTGAATAGCAAATTTTAATACTTATTAACATGAGACAGTAGAAATGAGATCACTAGTTCAAAAAATACAAAATATAAAGAGTTAAGACAATTGTTGAATGGTTGAACCCACCTGGGATTCTGAGGAAAATGAGCAAGAAAAGAAGGAAGAAAATAGAAGATACTCATCTAAACAACTATTTTTAGTGCAGCAACAAAATGACACACAATCTCCTTTTTCAAAATTTGCTCCACTAAAGGCTGTTCTCTTGAAAAGAGAGGAGCAATTTTCTGTATTAATAAGCATGCATACATACAATACTTATTAAAATAACACTCTTTTAATTCCCCCACCATATTCATAGCATTTCCACAGCCTCCTGACCTTGACTCCAATCACATCCAATTTGAGTGCATATCAAAGGAAACTGGCTTCTACAAGACCCTCTTCAATGTTACCCAGCAATTCTTCCCCCAAGAGCTGAAAAGCTTCTTTCTTTTCTCTCACTAACTTAGAGCTACTAAAGCAGTACAAGGCTGTTCTTTACAAATCAATAAACAAGAAGATCCCATCTACGGTTCTAACAACTACCAAATTCAGCCACTCACTATTCCTTATATATTGGGAGATACGGATGGATTTAACTAAGCACACTTTGTGCTGTTAATGAGGAGCAGCTGGGGAAAAGCCAATTGATAGTCATTGTTTTCAGCTGCTGAACTTCAGGTTTAAGTCTTGGTATGTACTGAGTTCAAAGCACAGCAAAGGACAATTAGTTTCCTGGTGAAAAGTTTGGTAATCTGAAATATTTTGAGAGTGTAAAAATTAACATGATGTGTGCTTATTTCCCATGTGAGGGAAAAAAAAAGAAGTTATTCCTATGCATTTACAGCTCTTACAAAAACTAAATTCAAGATTACTGGGTCATGGTAGGACTGTATACTTCAGCAGACTGAAAACTGAGTGACTTCATGCAATTCTCCTTTCAGTAAAAAAGGAAAAAAACCCGAAATCCTAAAATCTAGTAGGATACATGTATTGTACCTTGACTGCTTTTCTTAATCTTTGGATGAAACAAGAGAGTAAAATGTAATAAAAATTCAGGAAACATCTTAGAGCCCTGGGCATAAAGCCTTAGAAAACTGTAAATAAAAAACCAGTCTCCTTGACTTGATATGTCTACTGTGAATAACCAGCCATTGATTCTTAGGCTTTTGTTTTATAATCCTAAATCAGTGAACTTCAGACTTTGTGTGTCTCTATACATAAGGAAAGAAAGTTAGGTCTTATGGTTTAAATAACACAAACATTCAAATTTAAAGGGAATAAACCAGTTGTAAACCCTGTGAAATCATATGAACAAACACCTTTGGGAAACAATTCTCTTAGAAAACATGACTTATTTTGTTTTGGATAAAAGATATTCTCTCAGAGAGGCCTATCATTTGACATCTCCACTGCTCCTGTAAAAGCTATCACACATGCTGGTGGGGAATCTGTAAGGGAATTGGCATTTTTGCCTGGCTTCCTGAGGCTACTTGTAGCTGTCTGTAAAAGGTCTCAACCAATCGTTCTACCTGGTAAAGTGGTCTATTGCAGACACCCACTACAGTGTCACCCATACTGCTCTGCTCTTTAATCCTCACCCCTAAGTCCTCGGTCGGCTCCTTTTCTAACCACATCATTCCTATTTTAAAGCTCTTCCTTATGTATCTTCTATACAGCCTCATAAAATGTACTTGTAGTTCTGACTATGCAGACCGACAGATTAAGTGATTTCTGTTCCGCCTTCAGCATAAAGCTGAAACTATATGTACTATTAGTTCTGTATTGTAAGCTGGGGAAAAGAGAAACTAAAATGTATATGCTACCCTGAACCTCTGGAAGGTTATTGATCTTAAAATGAATCTAACTTTGATGCAGTTTGACATTTTCAAAGTCAGTGGGAACTGGGTGCCTGCAACTAGGGACAGAATGTGTTCTGTAGTAAGTAAAACCATCTAGTATGGAGGTCAGCATGGCACATATTCTTTCTGAGATCAAATCTTACTTTTGAGATCAAGGCACCTGCAGAATATATGCTTTGAAATGTTTCCACATAAAATTCCTCTTCCCTTCTTTTTTTTTTTTTTTTTTTTTAGTAACAGTGCATCTATCCTTCAGGATTACTCATAATCCATAAGACTTTTAGGCGGTATACTGTGATCATCTCTAGGCACCATAACCAAGAGACATGTGGTTCAATTGGAGAGAGCCTGAAGAAATGAATTATGGTGACCTACAACAAAGGGTTGAGTGAGCAATTGCAGTTAAAACTGAGGAACAAAAGTCTCAGGAAATCAGGAAACAGGCACATAATAATTAGTCTTCTATTTTTCTACTGAATAATTAGATCTGAAAATAATAATCTGAAATAATAATTAGTCTTCTCTTTTTCTACTATGAACAGATGAATTTATGCTGTGTCAATGGTGTATTAGATTGTATTTAATTGTGCTAAAAACATAGGGCATTTGGGTTTTGAATTATAAGCTATGATGAATGATAAGAAAAAAATTCTGCCATGTGCTTTCCATGTTATTTATGTTAAATATCATAGGTAACCTAAATATGAAGATACATGCTCTTCAATCATTCTATTAGGAAATAGAGGAAATGAGGAGAAACCTATTTTATAAATCTTGGGAGGAACTGAAAGGGAATTCTTTAAAGCACAAACCTCGGTTTTTTACCTCTTATGTAATGTGCTCTTGTATCAAATAAATATAGGGGAAATCCTAGTTCACAAAACCAGAAATTCATATTATTGGAAGGGGAGAGAGGATGGAATGTAGTCTAATACAAATTACACCTAAAACTGAAGATTCGTACTATTTCGCAAGGAATGTTTATATGGAAACATAAAGTTCATAATGTTTTGTCCTGGGTTCAGCTATAGCAGTCATTTTTCTCCTTCTTAGTAGCTGGTGCAATGCTGTGTTTTTTAACTTTCAGCCTGGGAACAACGCTGATAACACCGATGTTTTTAGTTGTTGCTAAGTAATGTTTATTCCAACCAAGGACTTTCTCAGTCTCATGCTTTGCCAGGGAGGAGGGGAAGCCGGGAGGAAGCAGAGACAGGACACCTGACCCAAACTAGCCAAAGGGGTATTCCATACCACAGCATGTCATGCCCAGTATATAAACGGGGGGGAGTTACCTGGAAGGCCCAGATCACTGCTCGGGTCGGGCTGGGTATCGGTCGGCGGGTGGTGAGCAATTGTATCCTCTCCCCTTGTTATTTCACTAATCATTATTATCATTGGTGGTAGCAGTAGTGGTTTGTATTATACCTTAGTTGCGGGACTGCTCTTATCTCAACCCGTGGGAGTTACATTCTTCCGATTCTCCTCCCCATCCCTCCGGGAGCGGGGAGAGGAAGGGGGGGGTGAGTGAGCGAGCGGCCGTGTGGTTCTGAGTTACCGGCTGGGCTCAAACCACGACAGTTCTTTTTGGCGCCCAATGTGGGGCACGAAAGGTTGAGATAACGACAGATCTGACCAGAGTGTGTTTAATCATATGTGTGATAAGCATTCATTGTTACTACTCGTCACAATGGTGATTATTTGGCTCTCAGACGTGTTGCACTTGATCTCAGAGTTTCAGCATGTTGTACCTTACTTACAGCCACTATTTGCTGTTTTAGTGTTTATCGGCTGGGGGGCCTGGGCTAAGGTTCTTGTTTCACTGTACTTCATGGTAATGACTTGTAATACAATAGACTCACTGATCATGAAACTGGTCTGGTTTGAGCTTCCAGCGTGGCCATCACCTCTATACATTGGGAGGTATATAATGAAATATTTTAGCAATTGCATATCTTTTTTTTTCCTTGGGGGGTAAACTTACGAAGGAAGCATTCTCTTTCACCCCCCATTCCCCCACCAGCCTATTTGCAACAGCAGTTGAGAGTTCTGAAGGTTTTAGATGGCCTTTGAGTACCCTTGAAACCTGCCTGCTGATTGTGCTGGGGATCAGCATGTTGGCAAACATACGGAGTGTGTTTTACCCACGGCCATCCCATCGTAGGAACATCCTATTTCATTTAATCTCAAAAATTCAGCAGTATCAGGTTCAAATCTGGTCTAGGATTAGACGACGATATAGGAGGACCACCAAGAGGTTTTCCCTGAGGCTGGACAGTTATGAGTGGCAGGGTGTGTGGGATAGTATGGGCAAGTATCTAGGCCAGTGGGCCCCTACAGTGCTTTGGAATTTCACCACTGAACAAGTGCAACATCCGGAAAAACTAGTAAAACACTTTAACAAGGTGTGCTGTCGTCCTGGTTATACCAGAGAGGGACAAATCATGGCAATGTGCTGGGGCTTGGCCTACGCCTACAGAGCCCTGCTCAACACTATCCAGCACCTTCAAAGGGAAAAAAATGTCTCTGGATCTGATGGCAAAGCAACAGACAACGCAGCTATGCCAACTACAAGCACAGCAGCTACTCAGACCCTGACTACAACAGACAACACAGCTACTCCAAGTACAGCAGCTACATCAACCACAACAGACAACGCAACTACTCCAACTTCAAATACAGCAGCTACACCAACCCCAGTGACAAGCACAACAGCTACTCAAACCCCGACAGCAACAGACAATGTGGCTACTCCAAGCACCGCAGCCACACCAACCCCAGTGACAAGCACAGTAGCTACTCAAACCCCGACAGCAACAGACAATGTGGCTACTCCAAGCACCGCAGGTACACCAACCCCAGTGACAAGCACAGTAGCTACTCAAACCCCGACAGCAACAGACAATGCAGCTGTTGGTGTTACTCAACTCCCAAGCACAACAGCTGCACCAACCCCAGCAATAGACATTGCAACCACTCCAATCCTAGTGGCAGACACTGCAGCCACTCCAACCACAGTGACAAACACTGCAGCTAAACCAAATGGCCAGTTTGTGACAATGTCTGTTGCCCCTGTAAGCAAAAGCAGACGAGAGGCACAAAGAGCAACCCGCAAAGTGAAGAAAGATGAAGACCCAGTGCCATTACTACATGCAACAGCATCTGAACAAGAGTTACTACTACGTGGGTCAGAGGAAGAGGAAGAAGAAGAAGAGGTCACTTCTCGACCCCGGACCTCAACCGAACTGCGGAATATGCGAAAAGATTTCACCCGTCTTCCAGGGGAGCACATTGTCACCTGGTTGCTCCGGTGCTGGGACAATGGGGCCGACGGTCACGAACTAAAAGGTAGGGAAGCCAAGCAGCTGGGATCACTTGCTAAGGAAGGAGGAATTGACGAAGCGATTGCAAGAGAGAAGCGAGCCCTCAGTCTTTGGAGGCGGCTCCTGGCAGCTGTGAAGGAAAGGTTTCCCTACAAAGACGATATTATGAATCGCTCAGCCAACTGGACCACGATAGAGAAAGGCATCCAGTCCCTGAGGGAATCAGCCATTATAGAGATGATCTATCGTAGGCCGGATTCCAGGAACACATCCGTAGATCCAGATGAAGTCGAATGTACACGACCCATGTGGCGGAAACTTACACGGAGTGCGCCATCATCATATGCCCACACATTGGCATCAATGACCTGGAATGACGGAATATCACCAACAGTGGATTTCCTGATTCGTCAACTCCGAGAGTTCGAAGACAATCTCACCCCTTCCATCATTTCAGCTGTGGAAAAACTGTCCCAGGAGTTCAAACAATTGAGAGACGATTTATCCGATCTATCCAGCTCCCCACGCGTACCAACCCGTGTCTCAGCTATTAACAGAAGGCGCCCTACTGCTCGAGAAAGAAAATATAGGAGGTACACGCCATGGGCCACCCTATGGTTTTACCTGCGGGATCACGGAGAAGACATGAGAAAGTGGGATGGAAAACCTACTTCAGCTCTGGAGCAGCGGGTGCGTGAACTGAAGAGGAGAACAATGGTCAAGGATGATCCTCCCAGGAAAGCTGCTGCTCCAGTCTCTGGTGAGCAGTTTCCCAGATGGAGTGAAAGAGCTGATTTTACTCCAGCTCCTGTGATAAGGAATACTAATCTCTTTCTACAAGACAGAAGTGGAGAATTTTATGATCACTATTAGAGGGGCCCTGCCTCCAGCCAGGTGGAGGAGAGGGATAATCGGGTTTACTGGACTGTGTGGATCAGATGGCCTGGCACATCAGTCCCACAGAAGTATAAGGCTCTAGTACATACCGGTGCACAGTGTACTCTGATGCCATCAAGGTATCAAGGGGTGAAACCCATTTATATTTCTGGAGTGACAAGAGGATCCCAGGCGTTAACTATGCTGGAAGTTGAAATCAGCCTGACTGGGAGGAAGTGGCAAAAGCACCCCATTGTAACTGGTCCAGGGGCTCCATGCATCCTTGGCATAGACTATCTCAGGAGAGGGTACTTCAAAGACCCAAAAGGGTATAGATGGGCTTTTGGTATCGCTGCCTTGGAGACAGAGGAAATTAAGCAGCTGTCCACCTTACCCGGTCTCTCAGAGGATCCTTCTGTTGTGGGGCTGCTGAAGGTCGAAGAACAACAAGTGCCAATTGCGACCACAACAGTGCACCGGCGGCAATATCGCACCAAGCGAGACTCCTTGATTCCCATCCATAAGCTGATCCGCAGACTGGAGAGCCAAGGAGTGATCAGCAGGACCCGCTCATCCTTTAATAGCCCCATATGGCCAGTGCAAAAGTCTAATGGAGAGTGGAGATTAACAGTAGACTATTGTGGCCTGAACGAAGTCACACCACCATTGAGTGCTGCTGTACCGGACATGTTAGAACTTCAATATGAACTGGAGTCAAAGGCAGCCAAGTGGTATGCCACAATTGACATTGCCAATGCATTTTTCTCAATCCCTTTCGCAGCAGAATGCAGGCCACAGTTTGCTTTCACGTGGAGGGGCATCCAGTACACTTGGAACCGACTGCCCCAGGGGTGGAAACACAGCCCTACCATCTGCCATGGATTGATCCAGACTGCACTGGAACAGGGGCAAGCTCCAGAACACCTGCAATACATTGATGACATCATCGTGTGGGGTGATACAGCGGAAGAAGTTTTTGAGAAAGGGAAGAAGATAGTCCAAATCCTGCTGGAGGCCGGTTTTGCCATAAAACGGAATAAGGTCAAGGGACCTGCACAGGAGATTCAATTTTTGGGAATAAAATGGCAAGATGGACGCCGCCAGATCCCCACAGACGTGATCAACAAGATAACAGCAATGTCTCCACCAACTAACAAGAAAGAAACACAAGCTTTCTTAGGTGTTGTGGGGTTCTGGAGAATGCACATCCCAAATTACAGTCTGATTATAAGCCCTCTCTACCACGTGACCCGGAAGAAGAATGATTTCAAATGGGGCCCTGAGCAACAACAAGCCTTTGAACAAATTAAGTGAGAAATAGTTCATGCAGTAGCCCTTGGACCAGTGCGGGCCGGGCCAGATGTGAAAAATGTGCTCTATACTGCAGCTAGGGAGAATGGTCCTACCTGGAGCCTCTGGCAGAAAGCTCTAGGGGAGACTCGAGGTCGACCCCTCGGCTTTTGGAGTCGGGGATATAAAGGATCCGAGGCCAGCTATACTCCCACTGAAAAAGAGATACTGGCAGCCTATGAAGGGGTTCGAGCTGCCTCAGAAGTGATCGGAACTGAAGCGCAGCTCCTCCTGGCACCCCGGTTGCCTGTGCTGGGCTGGATGTTCAAAGGCAGGGTCTCCTCTACACATCATGCAACTGATGCTACATGGAGTAAGTGGGCCGCACTAATTACACAACGAGCTCGAATAGGAAATCCCAGTCGTCCAGGAATTCTAGAAGTCATCATGGACTGGCCAGAGGGCAAAGATTTTGGGATGTCACCAGAAGAGGAGGTGACGCGTGCTGAAGAGGCCCCACCATATAATGAACTGTCAGAGAGTGAAAAGCAATATGCCTTGTTTACTGATGGGTCCTGCCGTATTGTGGGAAAGCATCGGAGATGGAAGGCAGCTGTGTGGAGTCCCCTGCGACAAGTTGCAGAAACTGCTGAAGGAGAGGGTGAATCGAGTCAGTTTGCAGAGGTGAAAGCCATCCAGCTGGCCTTGGACATTGCTGAACGAGAAAAATGGCCAGTACTTTATCTCTATACTGACTCATGGATGGTGGCAAATGCCCTGTGGGGGTGGTTGCAGCAATGGAAGCAGAGCAACTGGCAACGCAGAAGTAAACCCATCTGGGCTGCTGCATTGTGGCAAGATATCGCTGCTCGGGTGCAGAACCTGGTGGTGAAGGTACGCCACGTAGATGCTCACGTACCCAAGAGTCGGGCCACTGAGGAACACCAGAATAACCAGCAAGTGGATAAAGCTGCTAAGATTAAAGTGGCTCAGATGGATTGGCAACATAAGGGTGAATTATTTTTAGCCTGGTGGGCCCATGACACCTCAGGCCATCAAGGCAGAGATGCAACATATAGATGGGCTCGTGATCGAGGGGTGGACTTAACGATGGACACTATTGCCCAGGTTATTCACGAATGTGAAACATGTGCTGCAATTAAGCAAGCCAAGCGGTTAAAGCCTCTCTGGTATGGAGGACGATGGCTGAAGTACAAGTATGGGGAGGCCTGGCAGATTGACTATATCACACTCCCACCAACCCGTCAAGGCAAGCGCTATGTGCTTACCATGGTGGAAGCAACCACCGGCTGGCTGGAAACATACGCTGTGTCCCACGCCACTCCCCGGAACACTATCCTGGGCCTTGAGAAACAAGTCTTGTGGCGACACGGCACCCCAGAGAGAATTGAGTCAGACAATGGGACTCATTTCCGGAACAACCTCATAGACACTTGGGCCAAAGAGCATGGCATTGAGTGGGTATATCACATCCTCTGGGCAAATTGAATGGTACAATGGGCTGTTAAAAACTACACTGAGAGCAATGGGTGGTGGGACTTTCAAACACTGGGATACACATTTACCAAAAGCCACCTGGTTGGTCAACAGTAGGGGATCTGCCAACAGGGCTGGCCCAGCCCAATCAGAACTTTTACGTACTGTAGAGGGGGATAAAGTTCCTGTGGTGCACATAAAGAATTTGTTGGGGAAGACAGTCTGGGTTATTCCTGCTTCAGGTAAAGGCAAACCCACTCGTGGGGTTGCTTTTGCTCAGGGACCTGGATATACTTGGTGGGTAATGCGGGAAGATGGGGAAGTCCGATGTGTACCTCCAGGGGATTTGATTTTGGGGGAAAACAGCCAATGAACTCAATTGTACGCTGTTGCCTGCTCTATAACACTTTTATAGCCCACCAGCTAGATATCTTCAGGTCGCCAGCAATTGACCCTGACTTCCCTCCGATCATCACCTCAACAAAGAATGAATTTTGAGGAAACCAGACGAGCTCAGCAGTGACCAGACGAGGTTGACGGTATCATCAGCAGGCAACAACTCAACACTACATACCGTCCCTCCTGCCCTGAAAGACTATTGGAAGACATGAAGCCTGACATCATGGGCTGGATGAGTTCAGCAATTTTACAGGGATTGGTCCATGGACTAGGGAATGATATCTTTCTCTGTGTGTGGGTGTGGGTGTATATATATGTGTATATATGGGACAGGGGTGATGGTGTGTTGAGAGATGTGGGATCTGAGCATGACGTGAATGGTATGGAATAAGGGGTGGATACTGTCCTGGGTTCAACTATAGCAGTCATTTTTCTCCTGCTTAGTAGCTGGTGCAGTGCTGTGTTTTTTAACTTTCAGCCTGGGAACAACGCTGATAACACCGATGTTTTTAGTTGTTGCTAAGTAATGTTTATTCCAACCAAGGACTTTCTCAGTCTCATGCTTTGCCAGGGAGGAGGGGAAGCCGGGAGGAAGCAGAGACAGGACACCTGACCCAAACTAGCCAAAGGGGTATTCCATACCACAGCACGTCATGCCCAGTATATAAACCGGGGGGAGTTACCCGGAAGGCCCAGATCACTGCTCGGGTCGGGCTGGGTATCGGTCGGCGGGTGGTGAGCAATTGTATCCTCTCCCCTTGTTATTTCACTAATCATTATTATCATTGGTGGTAGCAGTAGTGGTTTGTATTATACCTTAGTTGCGGGACTGCTCTTATCTCAACCCGTGGGAGTTACATTCTTCCGATTCTCCTCCCCATCCCTCTGGGAGCGGGGGGAGGAAGGGCGGGGGTGAGTGAGCGAGCAGCCGTGTGGTTCTGAGTTACCGGCTGGGCTCAAACCACGACATGTTTCCAGAGTTGTAAAATGTCATTAGTATGTTACACTTGTAAGCATCTCTCATATTTTCTGCAAATCTAAAATAATGATGGTCTCTTCCACTGAAGGCAATGGAAGTACGGGTGACTTCATAGAAGCTCAGTTGGGCTGTCTTCCTCCCTCTTTCCCTCTAAATCCCCACGCAGTCTCATCAATTCTATGTACAGGTAATTCCTCATCATTTTAAATCAAGAAGGTTTTGGCAACTTAAAAAAAAAAGAAAATGTAAGACACACTACCTCAAAATGTCAAATGTTAAATAACTCAAATCTGTGCTTTCTGTGACTGCACAAACTCGGTACTTCTTTCTCTCCCAGTTCTACTTCAAATGAATTTCAAGGGGTGCATTCTTATTTCTTCAGTCACATTTGTACTAAGTAGCATCTTACTCCACAGGAATTCTTACAGATTTCACTGACACTATTAATGGAAAAAGTTACTGTTTTGCATGAGTGAAGGCATCTGGATTGGGACAGGAAACAATACAACACATCACCTCCACTGAGAAATGTTCACAAAAGATGTGCTGGGGATTACATTTTCTCTGTCAAATGCTTATAGAAAAGGGACTTGCAGCAGGGAAGTACAGGGCATTGGTCTGGAAAACCTGTCTTGAGGCCATTAACAACTCCCATCACTTAAGAAAAGAAGTGGTACATTTAGATTTTGGATACACATACACTCTTGTGATGGTTCTTAAAACAGTATACAGGGATCTCAGAGGTAAAGTTTTGCAGGGTTACACTGACTACACTGCCCCCACCCTTCCCCTGCATTTTCCCCACAGAGCTTCTGTGATTGGATTATTTTGTTATCTTCAGTCTACATATATGTTTAAACATTTTGTAATAGGAAGGGCGGAAACATTAATTATGATAGTGTGGTTGCTGAAACATTAGTCTTTTTGGGCTCTAATCATCTACAGTTCCTACATGTTTGATAGATGTTTTCTTTTAAGAGTTGTCTCTTCACTTTTGGGAGATGCAGGGAAAGTAATATCAGGTGTACCATAATTAAATAACCTTAACATACAACTGTAAAGACAAAAAAATTACATCTTCCTGTGGCCTTTTTTATTTATTTTGCTTCTCTGCTAAAATACTGTTATTTCTCTTTATCATATTTTTTACATTTTTGAAACAGAACTGACTCCTTTCTACTTAATTTAAAAATATTTCTAAACAATTTAAAATCCATTAATCTTTTTTGCACTTTATTGAAAAAAGCTTTTATTAATATTTCATAACCAATCCCTAAGGTTAAGCCCTACTGTCTCTTAAGAAGATTTTAATGTGTTGTTTTGGGTTTTTTTCTTTTCTTTTTCCCTCTTTCTTTTTTCTCTCATTAAACAAAACAAAATCATGTTGCACTGAAAATGCCATTTTTTTTCCTGAAAGGTCATTTAATATACACAGTTTTTGTGCCAAGTGGAATGTATCTTTGGCACTCAGGGAACTGTAAGTAGAATGTCATGCAAGAAATGTTTTATTTTATAGCTGCTCCAGAACATAATTTCCTGTATCAGTTGAGCATCACCAATGAAGATTATTCTTTTATAGTCCTAGTTACATTCTCTCACTTTCATTGATCTTTTCTTGTATTAGTTTTATTGCCCCTTTTCCCCAGATTTGTGTATTGCCAGTGCAATTGGGAATAACTGCTCATGACTGCAAGGAAGAAGCTCATAGCCTGGACCTGTATTTTATACAGGTTACTTCTAAAAGCAGCAGAGGCTTCATTCAGTGTTGTCTTTACTCATCATTACTTTTACCTGATTACAATTCTGAAGCATTTGTTTTCACCATCTTCAGCTCCCTTCCACTCGTATTGCCCTCTGACTCCTTTGGGATTATCATTCCATCAGTATTCAAGACATTACAATTTTCAGCCCCATCTTTTTCACCATTTTCACTTTTTTTGTCTCCTTCATTTGTTAAGTATCTTCATTCTGTTTTATATTTCAATTCACGCTTCAAACCCCATGTCACTACCCCAAATGCAATGAAAATACATTTTTCATACATATGCAGTAAAACTATCAATTTTGTCTAATAATATTTACAAATAAGACCTGAAAAACTACTTAGACTGAGTATGCTGATACATATGTAATACCATCCAAAAACTTATATAGGGGAGACTGAGTATGCTGATACATATGTAATACCATCCAAAAACTTATATAGGGGAGACTGAGTAAGTGAGATTTATCTGTCCTAACTAACTCATGAGTCCTATAGTGAGACAGCTAAATCAGCCTTCCTTGATCAGAAATTAAGAGAAATACATATTTCCTGAGAAAATTCCTCTCATACTAAGACAGACATCTCAGAATAATTCTCTAAAGATATTTATAAATATGATTTTTATTAAGTTAAATTTTCCTAAATAAGTTTTAGTGCAAAGGAGGAGGATTCTTGGGAAGACTGACAGAAGGAATACATGGAGAAAGAGGAATATAGGAAAGCACAGGAGAGGTGGAAGGTAAGGCAAAAATGTTCTTTATTGGGAAACATGATAGGGTAATAATGCGTAATAACAGATTCTAAGTGCAGCAGCTGTTACTCCCAAACCTTCCCCAAACAAATCACCTACTTGGTTTCCTTTTTAGCTGCACAGGGTGAAACCAGTAAGGAAAAGTTTCACTAGTTTCATTATTTGCTTATTTCATCCATATTCTTACAACTGGCAATCTCAAGAGTACAATACTTTCTTTAAGGTGATGTATTAAGATGTATTAAAACTTCTTGCTTTATCAAGTGCTAACACAGTATGAAAAGCTTCATTTTATGAGATTACTGATTTGATGGATTAAACAAACTTTTATATGTTGTTCTTGTCCAATAAACCTTTTGAAGATGGTCTCAGTCTCAATGGCTTCTGCAGAATGTTCTAAATCCCAGCAGCTGCTCAAGCTTGGGAGTATCCATAAGATCAGTGCTTAAGGCTCCCTGTTATCTGATGCTTCTTTCTATACAACTACAGCTCCTGATTTTGCACAAAAGCCTCTTTTACTCCCTGAGCAAGACACGCATATAGCAAACTGAAAGATAATAAAATGACTCTAGGCAAAGGAAAATTCAAGTGGAAACAATTGCTGGTAAGATTGATACTACACTGATTGAAGATAATGGCAAAACTCCTATAATAGTGTAATATGACTTGTGAGAGTAGCTACCCTCATCTTGCAGCTGGTCAAACTCCATATATTTACGCTTTCAAATCTGTGAGTTAATTTCAAGTGACATGAAAGCAAAACCTAAGTTATATGCAGCCCATAGCACTATACCACAGTGGTACAAAACTCTAATTTAAATTGGAAGATATACATTCTATTATTTCCACAGTTTAATCTACGTGAGAAGAATAGGTGTTTATTTAAAAAAAACCAAAACAAACCAAAAAAACCAAGACCACCATGTATTTATGGAGGATGTAGAATGGTATATAGTGAAGGTTAACAGTTATATGAAGGATCACAGTGTATGCACGCATTCAAGAAAACCTTTACTTCATGTGTGTCAAAAAAATAAAAAGCATTATCATATAGTGCACTTGGTAAATGCCATAAATTTTATCCAAGTAATTCCAGCAACGTTACATGCAGAATTCTTTTTAACTCTCTTATTAGCCCTTTCTTTGCAAAGCTGAATATCCTATTTACCACTGTCAGTCTGTGAAGATCCCAGATGAAACTAAAATCTTTGAAAATGGCTTTTTTCAATCCCCAGATCTATCCACTTCACAGATTCACATCCTCCCATGAGCAGAGGGAGGGTTCTTCTGTTCCAATAGAACAAAGCTCCAAGCTGCAGCCCTGCTGGAAGGGCTGGAATTAAAGCTATGATATTTTGTGCTTCCAGGAAAAATGGAACTGGTCTGTACTGACTATTGGCTTTTCACAGACTTCGTATTAGTGCAGTCATTAAACATGCCTTTTCTGCATATCAGTTTAAAAATAAATGCAACAAACTCTGGAGCAATAATATCATGGTAGAGTTGTTCAAATACATTTATCATCTGCACAGTTTCAAATACGAAAGATAACCTTTAACCTCCAGATAAGAAGTCACATTTTGAAAAATGTTTTTGTTGTTTATTATTGAATGCCATAAAAAAACTCTCTAAAATTTATCACCTCATTTTCACAGCTATCTGTATGTTATCACTTCTCCCCTCCCCCCCCCGAAGTAAATAATTTATTTCTGTTTAGGCTTGCCTTACTACTCATCTGTTTCTAGGAGCAGAGAATTGGGAAATTCTAAGAATGGAAGAGATCTTGGAGAATTAAGACACCAAGAAAGATGGAGATCCTGAGCACTGCTGAAGGGGAGTGCAATGCAACTGTTCGTGAAACAAGGAACAATAATAGGACAGAAGCAAAGGTAAGATTTCCAAAGAATCTAAAGCCAGCCTCAAAACCTGAATTTACAGTATCTGTATAGTGGCACCATATAATACACTGACAGGTAGTTTAATCGGCAATTACAAAACTTCCGTTTACTAATTCAGAAAGCCTTACTGAATACCTAACTTAGAAGCTATTGCTATCACAGTGACGAGTTGACACATCACCTCCAAGTTAGGCAAATAAAGAAACAAATGAGCATTCTCTTGAAAAAAAAATCTATTTATGAAAGATTTAATTATGAAGGGCTTGCTCAAGAAAGGATTCCACAAGACAAAAAAAGAAAAGCCATTCTTATAACTCATAAAACTGAAGAGTGATGTCTAGGAAAGGTCCTCATTATTTCCCTAAAATGCTTTTAAAAATCAGTGAAAGACCATCTTAAAACCAGATGTACAGTTTAAGAAATAAGGATGGACTTGGTTCAACTTTCAGTAAAATACACAATAAAGCTGCTATTTGCTTTAATGCTATAAGATCATATGCCATACTTTTAGATAAAATTTCATTAGCACTTCTGAGACTGAAATTTATTCTCAGTAAGTACAGAAGATAAAAAAATCCAAACCCAAAACAACGCCACCAGTATATGACAACAGAAATGGTCACTTGTCCATTAGGTAAGACAGGATCATCTAATCACAAAATCAGATGGATGTCATTAAAATTAGGTACGCAGTCCCATTGTCCAAGGGACAAACATGCATTGTGCTTGTATGGCAAAGTTTGGTAGTGGTGGTGGGGGGTGCTGCAGGGGTGGCTTCTGTGAGAAGCTGCCAGAAGCTTCCCCCATGTCCGATAGAGCCAATGCCAGAAGGCTCTAAGATGGACCCATTGCTGGCCAAGGCCGAGCCCAGCACTGATGACAGTAGCACCTCTGGGATAACATAGTTAAGAAGGGGAAAAAGAAAACAGCAACTGCAGCTGGAGAGAGGAGTGAGAATACATGAAAGCAACAGCCCTGAAGACGCCCAGGTCAGAGAGGAAGGAGAGGGAGTAAATGCTCCAGGCTGTCCCCCTGCAGCCCATGGAGGTCCATGGTGGAGCAAATATCCACCTGAAGCTCCTGGAGGACCCCACACTGGAGCAGGGGGATGCTAGAAGGAGGCCATGACCCTGTGGGAAGCCTGCACCAAAGCATGTTTGGTGGCAGGACTTGTGGCCCTGTGGGGGACCCACACTGGAGCAGTTAATGAAGAACTGCAGTCCATGGGAATAACTCATGTTGGAGAAGTCCATGAAAGAGTGTCTCCCATGGGAGAGACCCTACGCTGTAGCAGGGAAAGAGTGTGAGGAGTCCTTCCCTGAGGAGGAAGGAGTGGCAGAGACAATAGGAGATTAACTGACTGTAAACCCCATTCTCCGTCCCCCTGTGCTGCTGCGGGGGAGAAGGTAGAGTAAATCAGGAGTAAAGTTAAGCCTGGGAAGAATGGAGGGGTGGGAGGGAGGTGTTTTTTAAGATTTGGTTTTGTTTCTCTTAATCCTACTCTGATTTGATTGGTAATAAATTAAATTAATTTTTTCCCCAAGTTGAGTCTGCTTTGCCTGTGGCTGTAATTGCTGAGTGATCTCCCCTTGTACTTATCTCAACACATTAGCCTTTTGTTGTACTTCTCTCTCCCCTGGACAGCTGGGGATGGGAAATGATAGAGAGGCCTTAGTGGGTGCCTGTGTCCAGCCAGGGTCAACCTACCACAATACATCAGGATGGCTAGAAATCTGGAGGCAGAAATAAGTTTATGTGAGCTTTTTCACAAATTAATATAAAATAAAAATAATCAGATCATCTGTAAAAAGCAAATGAAATCAGGTTTGTTCAATATACCATTTGCTGCAATGAGTATGTACATTTGAATGAGATATGCAAAGGAATTTCATGCAGCACTGAGTCTTGTTTAGCTTTATTTAGAGATTATTAACTAACAAGCAGAAGTTTACAAATGGAAAATACAAATATTTAACTGTTTTTTTTGCGTGTTCTTATTTACTTTTTTAACTTGACGAAAATCTCAAGGAATAATATTGTGGATGTCATTTAACTCTGAAACCTTTCTGTCCCAGTGTGTTAGTTTTTCTCTGTCCATTCTGTATCAACAATGACAGTCCTTATTTTTGGGACTACATAGATGAAATTTTGTTTCTGTTATAATAAACATATGACTATACGACAGATTTTTGTCCATCCATATATTGTCTTACTTGCTCTGTTTGTCTTTTAAGATCATTTAGTTATATACATTAGGGGTTTTATGCCTTTTTAAATTTAACTGTAAAAAAAAAGGTAAAACCTCACTGTAGGAAGGATTTTACTTTTCCCTTATCTTTCTCTCAAGAGAACCCACTCTCTCTGCTTTCTGCAGATCCTATTATGTCTTTTCTACCCTGACAGGTCTTTCACAACCTCCATAGCCTTCCCCCACAGTTTCAGGAAAAACCACAGCTCTTTGCCAACCAAGCCTAAGACAGAAGCCATTATTTAGACAGTCTGTTCCGTCAATAACTCCAGCATACAGTATGATTCCTCTGAACAAACAAGTGCTTTGATTACATACTGCTGGAATAGCAATGCTGGCCTACAGTTGTATGTCTGTAACTGCTTTCTGGCTGCAGAAACCAGATTCCACTCTGATGATCTGTAATTGCTTCTGACTGGGTAATTTTTATGCTTTAGAGTTGCCAGCAGTGTCAGACATGAGGATCTACTGTAGCTACAAATCCCAAAGTGAACTTTCAAAGCTCCAGTTTGAGAAACTAATAGAAGAGTTGCTGAACTGAACAGGCTGCAGTGAGACTGAAAATTTGGTAGGAAACCCACATGGGCAAAATTGCCAAGCATGTATTTTAGAAAAAAACATCTACAATGAAACTGGGGCTGCATTTGGTTTTGAAATATGTGTCCTTGTAGACCATTCCATGGCATTTCCCTAAGGACATCCACTCTATCAATGTGTTTCTAGTTCAGCTGCCCATATTACATTTTCTTATTATTTAGAATTTGTCTTGTGCAAGGGAAAACAATCATGCCAATCAGGGAGAAAAAAGGGAAAAATGGAACAGCTGTGAAACCACAAATACAAATCTTGTACTGTTTATGTTCATCATATGAAAGAACAACTGGCAGGATCATGTATCTGAAGGGTATAGAATTTGGTAAAGGAAAAATACAACTTTATAGGCTCCTGTCAGCAAAGTGTGCTAATTTCATAATGTTTCGGATTCTTCTGAAATGTAAATTTGCAAAGCTATGCATAGAATACTTAAGAAAGAGACATATCCTTTCTGCTGTGACTTCCACTTCCAATGTCAGCAAGAAGCTCCCTCACCTGATCTTCCCATTCTGCTCCCCCTCCTCACCATTGGCGATGCCCTATTAAATTCTGCTTGGTCTCCTATCGTTTACTTCATACTATATCACTGTTTGAAGTTATTCTTCAGAGTTATAGGTGTTCTATTTTTCTTCTTGTCCTGCCTCCTGTGTTTCATTTCTTTTTTCCCTAGTAGTCATCCCCTCACCCCTGAAAACATTCAAGATCAGGGTGGACAGGGCTCTGAGCAACCTGGTCTAGTTCAAGATGTCCCTGCTCATTGGAGGGGGCTTGAAGTAGATGACCTTTAAAAGTCCCTCCCAACCCAAACCATTTTATGATTCTATGATTCTATAACCTCCAGATTTGAAAAATGCACTGCCTGCACTGCCTCACTCTCCTTTATGTTCTTTAAAATGTGGCCAAAAGTAAAACTGAAAAAAAAAAAATTACCAGAATCCCTGTTATGACGGCAAATTACAGGTTAGGCTTCTTAAAAAATTTACTTTTCTGTGCAGTTGAGTTGATTTTTCTTTGGATAATACAATATTTCATTTCTGACCAGTGCAAATATAAGAACTCCAACTGTGGCTCAGCGGTTTCCGTTTCATGAAGTCCACATGAATCAATATTTTGAGTGCAATACTTACTAACCAAACTTATACTACTGGTTTCTGTGCTGCTTAGAAATAAAAGTCATGGCAACTTGTGATTTTTTAATTTTTTTTTCGATGCAACCTGAAACCCTTTCCACCTCAATTGGTAAAACCTTCAAAGTCTACACACAGGCAGTTGTTGGATTTAAAATAATTTGAGAGGTTTTTTCCCAGCCATCCATCTGTTTGCTTGTTGTGGTAGCCTAGTACTGCAAGCATAAAATATATACCTGCTTGTTGGCTCTCAAGCATATTTTTGTTTCCCATGTTGTCAAAAGATGTTTTGATATGTGTGCATAAACATATGCGTAGGAGTACATGTATACAATAACTTCTTTCCTACCCAAATCATCCCAAAACTTGAATTATTCTGCCTATAGTTAGAAGACTTTATAAAAAATATGGTCTGCTTAAGTACAGTATATCTAAAAGGTACAGAACTTTGGTGAACAAGAGAAAAATTAAACTTCAGCTGTGTTTGCTTCAATAAGACTACTAGAAACACAAAATCATTCTTGTGAAGCCATTTTCTAACTAGCAAAAGTCTGAACTGCCTGAAGACCTCTGAAAAACTTTCTGGAAAATAACTGGTGAAATAGCACATCTTAGCCAGGGAGTTTTGTGTTTGTTTTTCACATCCAGCTGCACAAGGTTTAATACACTGAATTAAGGAGGCACAAGAAAATTCACTTCCAGAGAACTAATTCACCCAGACCACCATTTTCTCCTGTTTTTGATCCAGTACAGGTTTAGCATCATTGACTATGCATTTACACAGTACATAGTCATGACTATATCCCTCTAAAGCTGCAAAGTGAGGTATATCCAAAGAGTTATAATCACTCATTTGTGTCTGCTTAATGATTCGAGACAGAATCAGTAACATTGGAAAAGTGAGGAGAGCCTTTAAAGTTAATTAGGCTGTCAAAAGATGTAATTTTAATATAGACTTTTTTTTCTAGTTTTAAAAGTTTCAAAATGAAACCTTGGACTTACTCAAACATTGTTCCCTTGAGAAAATGCGTTACTAATCTTGACTCCTACATCAGCAAAACCATTTTGCCTGACGGTTTTCTGTCACTGTTATGAGCACTTGAAATTGTTTAACAACAGAAGTAGGTTTTGCTTACTAATTGGGAAGCCATTCACCAACTCCTATGCTGGCAGTTAACATTTCTTCCCTAATAGATAATATTAGCCACAGTATCTATATCCAATATGTTCTGGCTTTAATCTTTAAGAATTCTAGTGTTTGTAAATGCAGACTGAATGATCCCTTTGGAGGTTTCCTTGCGTTACCAGGATATATTAACTAGAGAATATTAGGAACAGTGGAAGTCGTGCTCTAAAAATTGGATTTCATACACTATGAACTTATTTTCTTAGGAAAACAAGACAGTTCTCATCATAATATCTTATTTGGTCTGGCTGTTGACCAGACTATGATCTTAGAAGTGAAGAATGAAGGACTAAATACTTAGTTAAATACTTACTATTAAGCAGTGAGAATTAACAAGATTGAATGGAACAGCAGTAAGCACAGAAGAATTAAAACCTTACTGATCAGATCACCTTTTGTAAATCAGAATGAGACTGTACAATTTTGTAAAACGCAAAGCATTACCGAGTAATCAGACTTGAATATTACTTACTGTTTGAAAGGCAACGTAAAATGCATATCACAATTAATTGTAACTGAGCATTTGCTTCATATTTGGTAGAAAGGCAAAGTTCTTTGACTTCAGCAGTACTCCAAAGCTATTGAATAAGCTGCAGATTTGATGCCTCTTTTGAATCCTGACCTTTCTGGGGTTCAATAGTATGTTAAACATTGAAGCTTAAAAAATGCTAAGTGCCAGAGATGCCTTGGTATCTCCCTTTGTGACTTAGGATGAACATTCTTTATATGATGGTATAGAAGAAATGTAGTCCCTTGGAATATTACTGTAGAAGACACTATTATTATTACTATCTAGACATGTTCTATACCAATCAGGTAATACAAAAGATTTGAACATGAACTCTTTGTTAGAGCAAGCAGCCTTTAAAATAAGTGCATATTTTGTTGGAGCACAATTGACACCAGTTCCTGGATTTGTGAGTTTACAGCTCTAACAGTCTGCAGACATTTCACCAGCTAACAGAGACACTAGAACTACAGCAACTATCCTAGCAGCAGTACCACCTATCTCTTAAGTTGGCTGAGTACGCTGAGATCATAATGATGTCATTCGTTACTTCAGACTTTCTTTTGAACAAGTTATTTTGGTTCATTTAGAAGCACTTCCTACATCTCAAAAAACTGCCTCATGAGTTCATAAACCTAATGTCTTACCCAACTTTGTTTTACATAATACATATGCCTTCATGGAAAATTACTCTCTCGCTATTACTTTCCTGAACAATTTAAGAATACATTGCAACCAAACTCCACTGCAAAAAAGCTGCTGTACCACAAATAAAGCATTTTGATGACAGAAAATAAAAAAAGTACAGAAAGACTACCCACCATTTCCCCAAAATCCATTATTTAGTCAATAATTCCTATCAGCTAACTAGGAGAAGGAAATCAGGTTATGCTCCCCAAATAAGATCTGAGATGTTGACCAGCTTAGAATTAGTGTTCTCATTGAAGTCTGCTGAATTAGTCTTTTGCTGTTTGGAAAAGAAGATAGAACTGAAAGTTTGACTAATAGATAAATTCACTCCAACACTTCCAAGAAAGCTCTTTTTTTTTTCTTTTTTTAATCACCTAAACAGCAAGTACTTCATTTCATGCGTATTATTTTCTTTGACAATGCAAACTATTTATATTATGCGTGTCAAGTACTCACCACTTTTGCATTTATAGTGGTAAAGCTAAGCACAAAATGTGGTTACATTTCCTGGAACATAAAATTAACATGTAGAGAAAAAATGAAACAGAAAGCAATATTATTTTTAAAAACCTGTTTGTAGTTTCACTTTTATAATTTCAAAAGTCTCTACATTTTAAAATTTATAATAAACAAAAAAAAAAAAAACAAAACAAAACCAGAGTAGCTTAATTGTTCTGTCCTAATCACACTTTCAGTTTTTACAAAAGATTTAATTACAAAATTCTTAAAGTAGTGTTGGTTGTGATGGCAAACTTGCTTTTTCCTAAAACAATGAACAGGAGAGAATTAAAAGATGTACATGTATGTGTAGTTATCCTGATGGAAAGGGTGAAGTTCTGGGACAGAGGTCAGAATATTCCTGTGTATACTGAAAAGCAAACCTGAGTCTTTCTAAATGACAGCCTGTATTTATGTATTTTCTTTAAAGAACATGTGGAATGGTAGTAGCAATGCAAATCCTAAGGAGGATTGGAACAATCAAGTGCAGCTTCTCATTATTTATTTGTCAGTATGGAATAAATTAAGATAAACAGGTACCTCGACGATGGCAGGCAAATGAGGTTGTTTGCTTTGTCTCAAATTTATAATTTGAGAGATATGATACTGGAAGGACTTGAAGTCCTTGTACATTTTCTTCTATTTTGTTGTACAGATCCTAGCATTCTGTAAAGTGCACTGCAGACAAAAAGATGAAGGAAGTCTAATGAGTGATGCTCAGATTAAAAGAATCAATGAAAATATCCAGCTGTGCTAAAAAGGCTTCAAGTTACCATTTATGCAACTGATGCATGCAATAGGTGTTGGGAAGGAAAAGAAAATTATTAGGAACGGTCTCTTTGGCAAAGCATCAATGTAATTCACTTTTCAATTGTAAGAGAAATGTAGGGCAGTAGAAATAATTTCAATTAGAAGAAAGTATATGCTAATGGAAGTTCGGAGTGCTATCACTGGAAGATTGTGATCATAGGTATAGGTTTGGAAAGCGAAGCTAATTGGAATTGTTGGGTAATGAAAAGAGATGGACACCCAATGCCGTTTCATTTAAATAGCTGTGCTCTAATGATGTGTAGTGCTCCAGCCTCTCTTTGCCCCTCCACATCCCCCAGAGCAGAGTGGGGAACCGGAGGGAAGCTATATGCTGTGCTGGAAATGTGCAGGATCCTATGAAAGTCTACAAAAGGATTAAACTGTCTTGGGCCCCTTCTCTCCTCACAGGACCTACTCTCCTACTTCTTGTATGTCTGACAACACATAAGCTTGCAGACCCAGAACAGTTTTCCATGCATATCACAACTAACCCAAACATACCTGTGCCCTGAAAAGTCTTGCGAGCAGTAGTTTTGTAGTAGTACAAGCCAGCAACAACATGACATTGAAAAAGGGAAAAAAACTGACATGGAATAAAAACAAACCATCCCCAACACATATGAGAAGAGAAAAATACTTCTTCGACCATCATTTATAGTTTGAGATTTCAGATGTTCAATCCTGTTATAAAATCCATAAACCAGAATAAGTATTTAGAAGAAAAAAACTCCCTTCCTGCTATTTGAAAAAAAAAGTTGGTAGAAATCTAACAAATGCTCAAATACATTTTTAAAAAATTATTATTTTCTCTTATTTAAGAACCTCAAACAGGAAGAATTATAGGGACTATCCCAATAAATTTTCAATTATATAACTAAATTAATGTAGAGACATTTAATTATAGTTACACTAGTTTTTACAAATGCAGTTAATTAAGATGCTATCTAAAATTAAAATCTCTCCCAAAACCCTTTTACATATCTGCAGCTCATCTGATACAGACATAATTAAAATTCTAGAAGTTCACCTATGCATCCAAATATTAGCGAAAAAAAGAATCAAACCCACAACCACAACTGAGACCTGCTGAAGTAGTTTGAGAGACTGCTGCTTTAACAGGATTTATACAATCCTCAGAGTGGGAGGACAGCACACACAGAAACCTCAGAAACAAATCTAGGTTTTCAAATCTGCACAGACTTATTCATTTAGTGTAACAGGCCAAGAACCTTTGCAGATTTTCCACAAGCGAAGGAGAGAGGATTGACATGACCAGGAAACAGGGAGATAAATCCTGCTGACTTTGTATGTGCCTTCCGCTGAAGCAAACAGGACCAGCATAGGTAAGGCATGCAGCACTTGCACTTATATTCAAGAACAGATGTGGACATCCTACCAGAGGGGCAAATTGCTTTTTCTTAACTGGGATACCTCTGATCTTTTGGTGGTCTAAATGATCCCTCTCCTTTTCTTGGTCTTTTACTGACTGATTTCTTTCTTGGTCAGGCCCAGGCCGGGCTGCTTTAGCAGTCAGTTAAATACAGATTTATTCCCTACATGAGAGTGGCTCAAAATCACCACACTTGTTTTACATAACAAGTAAACATTCACATGAACATTTTAGGTATTGGCTGATCCAAAGAAAGATATGTCCAGATAGCTGGGAGGTCTATCATTGCATTACTTAAGGTAAATCTTCTAGGGTAAATTTTATTTAGTAAAATCTGGAGAATGTACACAGATAAAAAAGGTAGTAAAAATCCATAGAAGCTTGAAGACTGATCAACATGTGCTGATCTATCATTCTGCAGACACTTGAATCACCCTTCTTTTACCTTGAGCTTGCAGTGCAACAGGACCTTAGCAAATTGCTATAATCCCTTTTAACATAGATATCCATTTTAATCAAAAAAGGTGTGGCAGACTGGAATTCATACAGCAAGGCTAGCACTGCAACTGTCATTCTATTTGCTAAATACACAGAGCATGCAGCTAAAGGGTTGAAATGGTTCAAACTTTTATTATCTTCAGAAGATTACATTCCAGCATTAATATTTGACAAGAAAAGAAAATTATGAGACTGTCTGCTTTGAAGAGCTTTAGAAGTCTGCTTAGAGCATGTCTGTATCTTTCATTAACTGTGATCTTAAGAGATTCCTTGGCAAAAGGTTGTGATTTGTAAAACTGCCATGACTAATAGCCTACCTCACCTGCACCTTACATTGCCCTTTTCCTCTCTCCATCCTTTTCTTTTCTTCTCATGTTAGATTATATTTTTTCTAGCTGTGTTCTCTATTTGTTTAGTGATTTTCTTCCTAGCCTTTTTTTAATAAGTAGTGGTATGATTGTAGATGGCATGACAGACAAGGAGAAGCTTATGTGAAGAGGAAGAAAGGAAGTTTCAAGGAGAAAAAGAGCGATGAGAAAAAAAAAGCATCAAGGAGATTGGAGGAAGGGGAAGATTAAAGGAAAAAGCAGCAGACAACTGTGATTTGCAGCTGGAAGGGATTCAGTAGCTGTCATTAAAAATCTGCGACTCTGCTTGAGACATATTGATCGGACTATTTCTATGTTCTCCATACAACTTTGAGAGCCCTCTGTTTACTTCAAATTATAGCAATACGATAGCCTACTCAGGAAATAATACTTATCTCAAACAATTAACAAGTATTGTTGTTTTTAAAGAGGGACAACTGTCCTGAATTTTTCCATCTTTTCTTTTTCAGAAAGGGATTCTGATCTTTCAATGCTCTGCTCACCTGCTCACTAACACACAACTATCAAAATACTTTTCATGCTAAAGATGATTTATTTTAAATTCTTTTCTTCCCCCCCCTTTTTTTTAAAAGAGAACCATTTACACATACAACTCGTTAATATTGTAGACATTTCATAGAATGAATACCCTAGTAGGGCATGCCGCATATTTACAAAGAACTGGAGAGTTGTAACCAATCTTGCTGAAATGTTAAGTGAAGAATGTTGTTAGATTGTAGACAACTTCAAGATTTTTGTTTTTCTAAAAAGCAAACTTCCTTTGATAAATAATATTAATGACAGACCTTATCTTCCACCTGAGTGTGTCTCAGGCTTAATTTAAAGTTATCTCACAGTTTCTAATCAAAGAGGTCCTTTTAAATACACTGTACACTGAAATATAAATGTTAGAGGACAAAAATGTGTAGGGCAGGACGATTCATTTCTTTTACGTACCTTTTTTCTTATAACACCCTTTTTAGTGTTACCATTTCTTCTTACATATTAAAACCTGCTATATCAGTCTAAACTACAGAATTACATTACATTTTGAGCAAAAGGGAGAAGAGAAAAAAAGAGAACAAAAGTGCACATTCATACTGTCATTTGCTTTCAAACACAAAGCAAAACCCTTCCAAAGGTTTCTCATTCTACAGTAAGAAAAGAAAAAAATGTCCTTTCTATCTTGTCTTCCTCTCTAGGTGTGTGAATAACATTTTTGTTCTGATGTGACTATTGTAAGATACAAAATTCCTCAGCCTTAGGGGTTTTTAATTTTTTATTATGTACTAAGCTCAACAAACCTTCGTAGAAAAGAGAATACTCTTAATTATGAATAAATTAACTAAATTGGTAACATGAGATGGATATGCAATTAAGGGACTGTTAATTGAAACTGGAAACACAGCTGTATACAGCTTAGAGATGAATCACACCAGTAATGACGCAGATGTTTATAAAATGTGATTATGTTTAGCAGGAGCATACTATTGAAACTCCCCAGCCTATTCTTATATTGTGCCACTGAAATGGTTTTTAAACCCATGAACACCAGGAATCAGGATCTCAGGGATGGCAAATTAGGCTCCCTGGATATGTGAATTAGTGTTGTCTGAATGTCAGCAATTTAATTCTCCAGCTTTCAAAGAATGTAGACATGGAGCCAAAAACAAACATCTGTTAGTTATATGCTCGTTCAGAAAAAAAAATAAAAAACCCCCATCTCTGGCAAGCTAGAGCCTGTCTGAATATGACAGAGACAGTGAAATACAGTATCTCTAAGCAGTAACACTGCTGTGTGAATATACTGATCATGTAAATAATACAGCCCGGGAGCTCATGAAATATACTTTGTGTACAACTGTGAATACATCTTTTTGGCACTATTCCTCCAAAGAGCTAGAAGGATTAGGAACAAATGATATTTCCTATCTAAAGGTTTAAGAATTGATTAGCCTTCTAAAAACAGCAAATCAGGCTTTTTATTCTTTCAGCTTTTACATCTTTCCTAGGATGCTCTTTGATAAACTGTACAATAAGGGTTTTTCTTCTGGCACAAAAAAGCGCGAATGTTGCTCCTGGGTCACATAAGGATATCTGAGCTATGCAAGCTCAACAGGGATAACATTTGGTACAGCTGTGAAGGATGGCAGAGGAGACAAAGCCAATGGCCCATGATGGCTTAAGTTCTAACATACCAATCTAAAGCCTGTCTTGTAACTGCTATTTTACAGAGTTGTGTAACCTCTGAATACCATATAATAGCATGTAAATGTTATGCTAAAGAGTCTGTGATTTGTTTTTCCAGAATAGGTTCACAGACTAACAGAAGTAGATTTTACAATATACACGTTTTCCTCAAATATAATCATGCTTTCAATAAACATGCTGAAAAATGCAAGATCACAGTTTGTGTCCAAAGCCCTTTTCACATACTGTAGTGCAGCTCACATCACAAATACTCCATTAGTGGTGATCCAGGAGCCTCAGCCTGCATGGCAATAAATACTTACAAACAGAAATTTACATGAAATAAAGTTTGTTTTACTGCCCCCCTTTTCTAGGGAACGGGACAGTCCCTTAGACTATGTAACTATCAGAACTACACTAAGATTAAAAGGCTACTATGATTTACACCAAATCAACACAAATTCATTCTAATTTAATGAAGATTCATAACACCTCTTTCTGATCCCTAAATGGATACTTATCTAAAAACATGTAAAGTCATGCACAAGGGGGTTAAACTAATTTGAAAAATTATGTAAAGTGTCATTGGCATAGGTAATCAGCACACCCTGGCACTGTTGAACATTACAGGCTTATCTCATCAGCTGTGGGAATTACTGAGCACACTCTAACGATGTAGGGGCACAGTGCTAAGAGAGAAAATTGGTGATCATAAAATTGCATTTGCCTCTGCCTTTCAGAAACTTTAGTTGCTTGGGAGCTGACCTCCTGTTCACGGGTGAAGAAAAAGGATTAGATCTTGACTTTTTAAAAGAGGAAGCCTGCACGATTTCTGCAACGCACCATACTGGTCTGACAATATTTCACGTCATTCACAACTGAATAAAGTTATGAAGGCTTTATGAGAAAAATGTAAACCCTTTCTCTTTAAAGTTAAACTTGGCCAGATTCAGGGATATATTGAAGCTAGCTATGACAGCTGATGTGCAAATCAAATTCAGTTACCTTAGCTCTTTGGCTGGCAAAAGTACAGACAAAGTCAATTCAGGATTTGAAATGTGATGTTTTGAGATAAGGAACTGGAATGCTGGAATATACAAGAAACACAAAGCCATTTTATGGAAGACACGCATTCTTCTATTTCTTCTCAATACCCAAAAAATCACTGCATTGCTGAAGCAGCACTGTATTATCAGCTATGTGTCAGGTAAGTGGGACAGAATTCATTTTTTTTACACATGAAAAAGAGCCATAAATAAGGGTACTGGGGGAAAAGGACACAAAACACTTGAGGTTAATATAAGAAATCAGAGGGATGAAAGTTAAAACATCCAACACAATGAATATACTATCTACATGTAGACTTAACCTTATTTTTCTAGATTGTTTAATGCTAATTAGTCATGCTATTAATTTTGTTTTAAAACAGAGCTACAGCAGAGAAACAACTTCGAACAAGTAAGAAAATAGAAGAGAAAGTCTAATTGAGTCTTCAATCTTGTCATTTAACCCCAGTCAACAACTAAGCCCCACACAGCTGCTCACTCACTCCCCACCAGTGAGATGGGGAAGAGAATCGGAAAGGTAAAAAGAAGAAAACTTATGGGTTGAGATAAAAACAGTTTAATAGGTAAAGCAAAAGCCGTGCATGCAAGCAAAGCAAAACAAAGAATTCATTCAGCAGGAGGTGTTCAGACATCACCAGGAAAGCAGGGCTCCATGATGTCTAACAGTGACTTGGGAAGACAAATGCCATCACTCCAAATGTCTCCCCCTTCTTCCTTCCTCTTTCCCCAGCTTTATATGCTGAGCATGACCCCATATGGTCCGGGATATCTATTGGTCAGTTGGAGTCAGCTGCCCCAGCTGTGTCCCCTCCCAACTTCTTGTGACCCCTCCAGCCCACCCACTGGTGGGATAGTGTGAGGAGCAGAAAAGGCCTTGGCTCTGCGTAAGCACTGCTCAGCAATGCCTAAAACATCCCTGAGTTATCAATGCTGTTTCCAGCACAAATCTAAAACACAGCCTCATATTAGAAGCTATGAAGAAAATTAACTTTACTCCAGCAAACAGCAGCACAAACCTACACACCTGAGGCTTCCCAAACAAAATGGCATATCCTCAAGAATTCATTTCTATAACATAGGATTTGGATGTTGCTATGATTTTCCAGGTCCAAAAGAAAAAACAAATCAATATGAATAAAAAGTGGAATTGCAAGCTCTGGGTCAAGAACCATAATTTATACGATGTTTGTTCTGCAACTAAAAGGTGTATTTCTAAAGGTTATTGCAATATCAGTGTTTTTTAAAAGAACAGCTAGCACATCGCTTAGATGAGCCACAGGAAGCAATGAGCATCTTAAAATAACTCTTTTTGCCAGTGCTGTGCTGGGTGGATCCAAATTAGAAAGTATTTTATAAAAAATGTTTGCACGTATCAGGAGTTGAGCCATTTTAAAGTGCCCTCCTCTACAGTTAATTCCACACTGCCTAGAATTTTCTGTTTAGGGACACAATATTCGGCTTTACCTAAGCTCTGTGAAAACTGCAATGGCAATTTTAGAGAGCACCCCGTGAAAGTATTCTGAAAAAGACACAAATCAACTACAAAGGCTGGTTTTAAAACTGTCACAACTTAATGCTAGTGATATTTTTAGTATTTTAAATGCTATTCTTAACAGAACTTTCTAAAATGGCAAAAATATCTTACTTAGCTTAAATTCTTACTGAAGCAGATAGATTTAGAAAATATAGCACAAAATACTGCCTAATGTCAAGATGGTAAAAGCTTTCTGTAACCTGAAAGTAGGCACTGACATAAAAATATCTACAGTAGTATAATAAGTAGTTGGTAAGTCAGAAAGATGCAAAATGACTCAACAAAATAAAAAAAATTGACTAACATTAACCTTTTGCACTGAAAATTTGCATATTATTTCTGTACCCTGGGTTTTTATCACTTTAAATGAAGTTTCTTCTAAAAAAAATAAAAAATCATGGTATTTCAGAAGGCAGCATTAGGAAAAATGGAGAGAAAGAGTAATACTTTTTGCTAGTTTTGCATTCCCTCTAAAAACCTTTAACAATACTTTGGCACTGGTACTTGGAATCTAAGTGGTTTTATATTGCTTCCAATGATATTCATTAAAGTTTCATTGAGTTACAAGCCTCTGAAAATCACGTTAGAGAGAGCCTTTACAGGACAGGTCTTAAATTCCGTGAACACTATCTGCGACAAATGTGTTCCACATTCAAAGCAAACTTGGTACATCTGCTCAAACCTCGCTTCAAACCAAGCCAGCATGAATGGACAGACGATCTGTGTCAGAGCAGTATATCGCCCCCAGGGTATGGAGCAGTACCAGAAATTGCAAAGACTCATCATCATTCTGGTGTCAGCAGACAAGTGACAATGCATCCTACCCTACCCTAAGCAATCCTGTCCTATTCTACTGCATTTTAAAATCTAACCCACAAATTATGAGTTCTGACAGTTGATTACATTTTGTCAAGGAAGGAAACTTGTGATGTGGAAGTCAGGATTGGAGAATGACTTATAATTGCAAGGTTCATTTTTCAGTAGTATGACTGCTGCTAAGTTTGTGTACTTCCCAGCTTTTCACCTTTACATATTCTTACCTTAACACCCTCTCCCCCACTAATTTTCATAACGAATAGCCTCAATATACCTGATTGGAACCAGGTCACACACGTAAAATGGTGTTGAAAAAAATCAGGCCATATTCTCTCAATTTGGAATTCTCTCAATTGGAATCAATTGAAAAAAGTGAAGCTATCTGTGCAATTTTAGCATCCAAGGTAAAAACTCCTAACACCCATAGTCTACACATTTTTGTAGGACTGGGACTCAGAGCTTTAATGTTTCAAACGTAACTTCCACTTTCCTTATCGAAGGGACTTCTACTGAAATAATTTCAATTAATGTTTTTGAGATGCTCAGGTGTCATGGATCATGAACTTCAGAGAGCATGAATAATTCCACCTTCAGCACAGTTTCTATGTTGGCTAATAAATAAGTCAAAGAGCTATAAATGGAATGATTTAGCTAAAACTGCTTGATTAAAAAGCAACAGAACTAGTGGATGTTGGTTTCCAGTGAATAACTTTTCAACAGTATCATAACCTCTGGTTTGCCCAGTATCCTAAATATAGTCCAGTGTGACTCATACAGATGTGTGCTGCCAAACGTAATCTATAACTGCTGACAGGTGGAAGTAAATTTCAGAAGTATTATTTTATAAGGAAACAAGACTAACATATATCAACTAATATGCCTATTCTCTTCATATCACTTATCCATCAACCAGATAAATCAGAGACCTTACAGAACGTATTGTATATACAAAGATTGTACAACAGAGTGTGAAATTCAAGTTGCATGTGTGACATATTTTCTTTCAGTTGATAAATTCTAAGTGCTTTTCTTTGTACTTATAAACAATATAACTCAGATTTTATAATCCCATATACCCACATACATGTATGACAAACACAAAAATACACCAAAAGAAATCTATATATGCATACTGAAATGAGAATATAAAGTAGGATAAATTGCTGTTTTGCATGGTTCTTCAAAGCAAACCTTCATAGAGGAAAAAATCCAAAGTAAAGGAAGTCAAAAAAGGGTAACAAAACTCTAAAATGTATGTATCTTCTGTAACAAAAAATGACTAAAGCATTTACAGTTCATCACACAGAACATCATAACTTCAATATATTTTTACTAGTTTTCCTGCTGGTTGTTGATGATAACCATGCCTGTTTATACTTAAATACACACTTTCTTTCACTGACTGCCCTAAACATGCCATAAAGAACAATGAAGATGTCCTCCTAATTTAGGAAGGAATCCTTCCAATTTTTGACACACTTCATTAGAGGAATTGAATCCCAATCCACATAGCTGGCCTTCTTCCACTAGCATACAGAAATGAATAAATAGGATCTCTTAGGAATGAATAACTGTAAAATGAATCTACATGCATACTTTTGCAGATAAACATTGAGCAAAACTGAGACTCAAACTTACAGAAATGAAGAAAAATATGTGGGTATATGACTTCTGCAGCCAACTGGCATAGCCCATTAAATAAATAAGAGACCATTAAAGAGCTATGACAACTGTGGTTTTGGCAGAAGTTCCAGTTCTCATGGAATATACAAAACAACATTTTAACTGAAGAGTCTAATGGGAAAACTCAATTTCCAAAAAGGATCAAAATCCCCCTCTGCTGGGAAGATGAAATCTGCAACTACTAAAATAATTTTGAATTTCAAGGTTGAAAAGAACTGTGATTTTAGTAATTCCTTAATTAGTAATTATAGATAAGCTAGAAGTTTGGGTCCATATATTTACAAAAGTTGTCTCCTGTTTTTTCAGCTACTTACAGATGATGTCAGTAAAAATATAGTTTAAAAAAAAGGAAAGGCAAACAAGAACAAATTAATTACTAAAATTAATGAAATAATAGAATCATAGAATCATTTGGGTTGAAAGGGACCCTAAAGATCATCTAGTTCAAACCCGCCTGCCATGGTCAGGGACTCTTTCCACTAGACCAGGTTGCTCAAAGCCGCCTCCCAACCTGGCCTTGAATGCTTCCAGGGATACGACATCCACAACTTTTTTGGGTAACCTGTTCCAGTGTCTCACCACTCTCATACTAAAGAATATTTTCCTAAAATTTAATATAAATCTACCCTCTTTCAGTTTAAAGCCATTCCCCCTTGTCCTGTCACTACGTGCCCTTGTAAAAAGTCCCTCTCCAGATTTCTTGTAGGCCCCCTTTAGGTATTGGAAGACTGCTCTAAGGTCTTCCTGAAACACCTGGAGTCTCTTCTCCAGGCTGAACAAGCCCAACTTTCTCAGCCTGTCTCCATAGGAGAGATGCTCCAGCCCTCTGATTATCTCCATGGCCCCTCCTCTGGACTCATTTGAGCAGGTTCATGTCCCTCTTTTGCTGGGGGCTGCAGAGCTGGATGCAGTACTGCAGGTGGGGTACAAGGAGAGCAGAGTAGAGGGGCAGAATCACCTCCCTTGGCCTGCTGGCCACACTCCTTTTGGTGTAGCCCAGCATATGGTTGGCTTTCTGGGCTGTAAGTGCATACTTATGTGCTTCCTCCAGCCTGATTAGTTTTACAAATTAGACAGGCTGGGATCACTATTACGGATGGACACTCACTCACAAATTATATTTGTGAGTTACATTACAACTTGCTAAACTAGATGCACTGGAATACAAATACCATAACAACATCTCTCAGATCTCATTTTTTTAGATGAAAGACAGTTCTTATTATAGTTTTCAGCATATTAGAGGTACTATTCCAGATAAGAGTAGATAGAACTTGATTTAAACCAACAAAATCTTTCTTGATAACAGAAGGCTATGTTCCCCATGGGATACTTGTAAATTCTTTTACTTGTCAGAGGCTTTGCCTTTTGACCAGTGTTACACCAAACACTTCACTCTGACCAAAGTGAAGTGGATATAACTCCCACCAATCTGGTCTCCCTCGCTCCTGAAATGTCAACTAGGAATAAGCAAGAGTTTGCCAGACATGTTTTCCCCTAGGATGATCTCATTACATATACTGTTTGAAGCACACAGGGTCTGAACATGAGAGATCCTTGTGAAATTCATAACAAACAGCTCCCTAGAGAGATTTCATCTTCTTTCATGTTTAAGAAAAATGGAAAAATAAACAGCATATTTTCCTCAAAACTACTCCTTTAAAGGCATGAGGCTAATTATTTTCACATTGCTTAAACTCCACAAATGATGATATAGTTTTCAGTGACTCAGTGCATTAGCTTTCATTAATGAAATGCACCTCCACACAACACTTCAAAACCAGGACTGGATGAGTCTGTAATTGGTTGAGTGCTTTCTATACATTTTTCTTCCAGTAATACTCCAGTGTATATTCACCAAAATTGAACACAAAAAAAAGGTAAATTAATGGAAAACATACATTATTGCAGAAATATAAATTAAGTTCTGAGAAGATTCTGCAACAGTATTTGATACTATTCACTAATAGTACTAATCTCACTGTGCAACCACTGTGCAATACTGCCAATGACTGAATACTTTTGGCCTTATTCTTATGCTTGTAAAATGAATATAATATTAAATCTCTGTAAGATTTGGCTTAAAATGATACATTTCCTCCTCTGATCTCATAAAAGTCCCAAGGTCAGTAAAACAACAAACAAGACATCATTTCATCCTCTACACAATACTCTGCAACTCTTTCATAACACTAGAATTCACTATTATTTCAGATCTGATAAACCTTATGTCCTTATGGACTTTTCCCCACATAACTCAAAATGGGGATCTTTGTCACAAGCAATAGCACAGAAGGCTCTGTTGTATGATTTTCCAGCAGTGACATTTTGTAGGAAATGGGATATGTGGGTAAGAATTATTTTCCCCTTTAGGAATATGATGGGGCTGGGGGCGGGGAGAGAGAGATCTCTAACCTTGGAGTGGGGAAAAAATGACAAGTAAACTAAGAAGCATTACAGCTGGGGAAAAAAAAGGGAAAAACAACAACAACAACAAAAAAATCATAGAAATAAGGGAAGTCAGATGGGGAAAGGCAGAAAAGAGTAGGAACACAAGAAGAAATAATTTCTGAAAAAAGGAATTAATAGAAGCCAAAGAGAAAATGTGAGTAGCATAAAGACACATGAAAATACATAGAATGCTGAAACCAATAGAAAAAGATGACAGAACTAAAGTATTACGGAAATATTTTATGTGGCATTAATATAAGAAAGCCAATTAATTTTAGCGAAAAAAAAAAGGCAGAAACAAACAATAAGAACCTATTTTGGAAGTAGAATGGTTCTGCATGAAACAAAAATTATTTGTATTTTTGATTTTTTTATTGTGTGGCCAATATTTCAGTTTTCTATAAATAGTATTGCACCTAACTGGAGTGTTGGTCATACATAGGTAAGTCTGACCCTAACACAGAACAATACATAATACTGTAAAAAGTGCCACTCACACAGGTGTGAGTGTCGATGTCCAGCAGACTTCACATGTAGACCGGCTGGACTGGATGATTGTTGTACATCCCTTCGAACGGAAACGTTCTCTTCAATGCTATTCTATCTTAACAAAAATAAGCTCTGCATCTCATTGTGTCTCAAACTCTGCTCCCTTTTAAGTAGAAAAATTGTATTATAGTAACAGATGTGTTCTTCTTCCCAGGGGTCACACATTGGCCTTTTGTACATGATAAACCTTCAAAGTTATTTATGTCTTTTTCCCCCCAGGATATGTTTAAAAAAACTACCGGTGTGTTTTCACCTTGTTTTCCGTATCTTCCAGATGACATTTAGGTAAATAGGAAAAAAGACAGTAAACCATAATATTCCTATTAACTATCCATTCTATCAGCTTTAACATCTCACTCTGACTTATTGTCTCAAAGTAGCTACCTTCATAGAAGATGAAATACTTTGCTTTCCAAATATTCTGGATTTGATAAATCGAGACAATAATTTACAATGAAAAGTGAATTGTTCACAACACCTCCTATGCTCTGTGGAAAACAAGCATATTATTGCTGAAATGTGTGTGAACATGTGATTTCCCCTGTATCTTTTAAAATAGACTGTCAAGCTGGCCCTCTGTCTACTGCTTTCAGGAATCATAAGAACAAAACATTTATCTCAGGTTTTCCCTCAGATTTCTTTTTTTACTTTTTCATATCCTAGATGCTTTCAACCTGAATAATCTTCCTGCTTTCCCTTATTTCCTGCTGAAATAATGAAGTACATTTCATCAAAAAATTGGAACTTAACTATTTTATTAGTAAAATAAGGTATTTTTCAATGAATCATAGCAAATTTGTTTATTTGATCAGCCATTGTTTTTTAAAAAAACTAAACAGATATGGTTTCTTCCATATATGGGATAAACATTTTGGGAATACTCATTTTGTGTTGCAGATTTCTATTGATCTGCTTTAATAATATTACCTGAACTCTACCCTGAGGATCTGGGAAAAAGTAGATACTAATGACCAAAGATCTTGGACTAATGATCTTTTATTTAAAACTAGGACTCTCACTAACCGTTAAGTTAGGAAAAAAAAAATATTAAAAAATCTCGTTAATATTTTCATGAACTGGTGATAAACCAGAGGTGCCACAGAACCAAGAGATTTCTTTTGGAGAATCAATACAGAAGTAATAACCTCTTACTGACTATTAGAGTTAACAGCACCGTGATTTTTTATCTGTATATAGGACAGGAGGGAATTGGTTCATATTTGATCATTGCTAATGTTTGTTTTTTACAATGAAGGCAAAACTTTATTAACCTCCATACTCCTCCATTTTTACAATATATTAAGGTAAATACAATGACACAATTCCAAAATGTGAAGAAGTGATATAGCAAAAAATTAGTGAGCAAAATCCAGCACTTGGTTGAGTTAATTTAATTGCATTTACCTTCATTTAATCATAACATTACACCCCTGCTGTTGGACCTACATCAGCAGTTACCAGTGCATACATGCTTATATATGCTTTCTCATGTTCACTGTTCCTAGAAGTCTAAGCTAAGATACAGTGCATTTTGGAAAAACTATACACATTTGAAGTCTTTGGCACAAGGTAACACAAAGTAATCTAAGTGATATATATGTAAACAAAAAAAATCCAAAGAACTTGTAAATGTTTCAGTATTTATAACAATATTAAAAGGTAAATAAATTATTAAGTATTTTAATTGTATGAAAACTTTGACTGTATGAAAATCTGGGTTACTGATTTCTACTTGATAAATTATTCAGAAGCATATGAAAATACATCATCAGCTTTGACTCCTATTTTCTCACAGAGACACCATTACTGAAAGGCTGCTTCCTCTTTCATTCCTTAGTATTCCTGTGGTGCTATTCCACAGGGAAAAAACAAGCACACAGAAATAAAAAAATATATACTTAAACGTGGCATAAAGAAAAAAGTCATAGCATATGTACCTGTAGCACCTTCCACCTTGTGTTCAGGTCTTCCACACAGCTGAGATTGTACTGAGAGAGTTGAATATCAGAGGGAGTGAATCGGTGAACGAGCTCATTGACATGATGCACCTTTTCTTTGAGGGGTACAATTTCTGCTCGATAAACCTGTGCAAATTAAATATAAATAAAGGTAAGCACTGACTTCAAAAACTATTGGCTCTGCTACCAGCTGATTTGTAACGTAAAGGTATTCCATGTCAAGCAGAAAGGAAGGAGTGTAGTGGTCATGATGCAGTTAACAATCTTTTTATAAAGCTTCATATGGACTTTAGATCTCAAGGGTAAGGCCCAGCATTTCAGAAGGCAATATAAACTTGGAACCTTCATATCAATTTTCAGCCAGTTAAGCCAGACCTCTAACCAGCATACCCACTGGGATGTGCACTGCAGAGCATGCTTCTCTCCTGCCTCATCCTTTACATGTGTGAAATATGTGTTCCTCGGGAAGGACAGGAGCAATAAGTGCTATTTAACACATGAAAACTAAGGAAGACTGTTCACAAATACAGCAAATGGAAAGAGAAGCAATGATAAAACTAATACAGACCTCACAAAGGCCATGATCAATGTAAAAAAAAAAATCTTTTTGCTATGAATCCCAAACTGGCCTACATGACTCACATTTCAGAAAAAAAGAAATAACATATCTTGCAAGATAACCTTTAAAACCATGCATAAGAGCAGTCTAGCTAATAATTTCAGTAATGTATGTAAAAACCAGAATCTGCTAGTTACAAGTTTCTTGATTTTAAAAGCAACAACCTGATGATGATGCTTCCATGATTCATCTGAGTAAATTCAGATAAATTCAGGGCACCATGACTCTACCTAGAAGAAGAATCTCTATGCAGATCTTTCACTATTTCATATCTATCCTTTCTAAGGAGACATTTATGAATCTTTAATGTGATAAAATATGTCAAAATGTAACAATGAACCACTTCTAAGAGACAAATTCTGTCATTTCCAGGAGCACTTTTTATTGCCATATAATGTCTGCACACAAAGGCAGGGTAATTTACTCGCTATATTAGCCTGTCTTTCTAGCTCCTTTCTCTCAGCATTTTTAATACAGACCACATGTTGTCTGCACCACATTTTATATCATCAAACAATTATTTCATCAACATGTGATGCAAAAAAGGTCAGAAAAATCCCATCCGGGATCTCAGTGAACCTTAAGAGTAAATAGGATGAAGACATTCATAGATGTTAGAATGCCACGAACTGCTCTTCAGGTAAACATAATTGAAAAATTGTTCCTCAAATGTCTTTCAAAACCAGACTTGACTTCTCCTAATTACATTAAATTACCGCAGAACATCAAGAGTTAGACTGATTTAAGTGGGACTCATGTACAGTGAATGATTCTAACAATAAAGCTATAAAACACAGAATCAAAAGTGATGTGTGCTTTGTAAGGAAAAGTGTAGAAAATTATGCAAGTGACCCAATCTGAAAGAAGAAGCATACATCAAGTTCGTGACATAACACTTCTCCATTTCACCAGTTTTATACCACTGGAACACAACTGATTTGCAGTGTAGTGTAGAGCAAGGTCTGCAGTACAAATAAAAGAGCTCACAATCTTAGTTATACATGTGTTTACCCTGATAATTTCTGTTAGTAATTGAGTTCAGAGAAAAAACAACATGCATTAAAAATAGACATTTTTTCTAGTAAGGTAAAGGCCTCAAAGGCTGAATATATATATATATATACACACCATTGTGTGAATGCTTCACTCACCAATAGTTGTTTTACTGGGTTTTTTCTGTGATCTGTTAGCTTCAGTAGCCAAGATCCTTGGCCATGGCTCTGTAGCTTATATTTGAATGGTCAACTCGGTTCCTCCAGTGTTGCTTGGTTTCCAAGATGAGAGAACACCTCTCAGCTAGTATTATCAATGCCCATCTTGTACATAAATATAAATATACGTGTGTATATATTTATCTATAATAATATATAATAAAAATATCTAATGCAAATCAAAAATTATATATGTATATATAAAAAATAAAAACCACTGCAGATTAATGGATGCAAATATCAGTTCCCACACTACAATGCACTTACTTTAACGAAGTTCCTGTGGTAAACCATGTTAATTTTCTATTAATTTGTGTGTCAATAGGATCAAACTTTGATTGAAATCTTCATTGCTGAGGCAAAGCACACAGGTCTAAGCTTATAAACCACTTGTTTGTAAACATACACTTAAATATCTCTCTGATTTAAAACCAATTATTTGCATCTGCAATGTTGACTTGAAAGTAGTGGTCTCACTTGAAGACTGACATAAAGAATTAGGTAAATCACACAATCATACCTAAATTAAGATGAAGTAGAAGATCCTTCATAATTAGTCTAAAGCTAGGTTTTTTGTTTACAGTGAGTGAAATTTGATGCAAGTTTTTTTTTTCAAGTGTTCAAACAAGTTTAATAAATAGTAATAATTTCTATATCTTCTACAGTACTTGTCATCTGTAGAAGCAGAATTCCTACTGGATTGTGATTTTCACGAGTATGACTCAAGTGCTTTACAGAAATATTTATATTTTTAATATGCAGTTTGTATAGTATAAGGCTGATTCATTTTTTTTCTAGTTTTTTTTCCTTTTCCATAAAAAATACTATACGTCAATTTTATATCAGAAAAATTTATAGAACTAAGTTGTTGGTAATTTAAAAACAAATATACATGGTGAGTAACGTAGCACTACCACAAGGAGATCTATTTGAACCAATTAAATTGCTCAGGATGTAAATGACTTCTCAGTGTGAATAGCAATAGGAGAAACAGTTCCAAATTATCTTCATTATAACTGTCCTTACGCAAGAGAGAATTTCAATGGTATGTGATACTGTAGGTGGTAGATTAGATTTTAAATGACCTGTACAGTCCTGTTAGAAAATACTTCGGAATGCCTTGGAAAATTAGCAAGAACTCTAGACCACACATACCACAGACACCTTAACCTGCCAAATGTTAAGTCTAGAACATACAGTGGCCATAATCAGTCAGATGAAAAGCTCATCTCACTCAGTCCCTTGTCTGATGGTAGCCAACACAACTTCTTAGGGAAGCTTCAAGCTTCCCTGTTGCTTGCTGTACTCTTCCAGCTCAGCAATTTGGGTATCAGAGATTCTGGAGCCAGAAGATGTGTTTCTATGTAAATCAGATTTTAATGGATTTGTGTTCTATTAAATTATCTACTTGATTTTTTTTTTTTAAACTAACATAGGCTTTTATAATCCAGCATACCCTGTGGTAAACTCAACATGCAGGATGAAGAGCCACCTCTTTTTTAGGTTTTTTTTTTTTAACATATCACTTGAGACCTTCCCTAATTCTTACCTCATGAGAGACAGTGATAAACCATTCCTGATCGGCTTTCTTTATGCTGTTGCAGCTTCTACAAACCCTCCATCATATTTTTTCCTTCTTCCATAAAAAGGAAGAGGAAAGATACAAAGACCAAGATATATTTGATTAAATGTGGATATAAGGTATTTACATCTAAGAAAGTTTTTACATGGTCCCTTTATATTCACTAGCTGATCAAAACCAGGAGCTGAACATAACATAAGGTTTTACTATAGGATAACATGAATCACATTCTGAATTGCAACAACCGAAATAACCAGATTTTCATTGACTATACTGGAAGCCTAGGCAACTAGCTCACATGCAGACAGCTACCTGGCAGATACGAAATTACACAAGACAAACTGCACTCCTACTCCATTTATTCTCTCCTTGTATACCTTTTATCTAATTTGCTATAATCTTTTTTAGACTGGGGATCCAAAACACTGCCTACAGTATACGTGATACAGGTACAACAGGGACTTACATCATGGCATCATGATATTTTCTGCTTTTTCAGAAAGCCCTAGCATTTCATTTGGCTTTCTGAACAGTCCTGAAAATTGATGTGATGTTTTCAGAGGATCATTTCATGAGTGCTAAAGGAGTGTTTAAAATGGCTAAGGAGACCTCATTACTATGCACATAAGGTTGGGATGGCTTCTTCCATAGGGTTTGCTTGAGACTTACCAGCACTCAATTTCATCTGCCATCACTTTACTGTCAGTCAAGGCTGTGAGGTTTTTATAAAGCTGTTTGCAATCTGTCTTCATCTTAGAGCACTTTGAATAGGTTTGTATCATCAAGAAGTGCATTATTAATTTTCCATTCCAGCTTTTTTATGTACATGCTGGACAGAGTAGACCTTCTGGAGCACAGTTATCTCCCTTGTTGGGAAAACTGACCTCTGGCTTTCATTTTCTATCTTTTACAGGAAATAACCAGATAATTGCTTATTTAACCACATGAAGACCTTCACTGTTACCCCACAGGAACTTGGCTTCTTTGCTGGAAGACCTTCTTGTAATCCTTGTGGAATGCCAAATAGCCTATACCCTGTTATCAATATGCTCATGTTTCGTTCAAGGCATACTAGGAGATGTAAGGCACACCCACTTTTACAAAAGCTATGTTGTTTTCTCTTCTACAGTATATTCTTCCCCAGATTTTCTGGTCTGCAGGTGCACGAGCCTGACACTATTGAAAAACTATCACCACATTTTCCCCCTTACATTCCTTATAAAAAAAACATTTTTAAACAAGAAAATAATGTTAATAATTACAGCTATTTTATTCTTCCATTAGAACCCTTGACCGAATATTCATCTGGTTCTGGTGATTTGGTGCTCTTAATCATGACAATTTATTTTCTGTCATGCTCTTAATCATGACAATTTATTTTTGCTTCAAATAGTTTTCTTTACTCTTTTCTTTGGCCATCCCACCTTTCTAGGTCTTCTAAGACTCCACTTTGACAGTATAGATTTGTTTTTGTTTCCAGGGTAGTATCTCCATGCTGTTTTCACATGCTTTGTGAATCTTTTGGTTCATCTTCAGCAGGCTTCCTCATTTGTGTGTAGCTTCCTTTCTGAAAATTGAACATTGCTGTGGTGGATTTTTTGGGTTATTTTTTGTCCCTGCAGAGATGCTGACCTTTAGTTCATAATGATCGCTATTATGATAACAATGTTTTGAACTTACACTGTTCAGTACCAATCCAAATCTCTTCCTTACTGATTATCCTCTGGGTGTTTCCTAGAATTGTATATTTTCTATTTAGGGCTGGAACTTCAAGTCCAAAAGCATTTTAGGCTAGTTACTGTAATTGCAGATTGGTTTCTTACACATTTTGGAATATACAAGTTAAGCCCTCTCCCCCTCCTTTCCTCAGCTCCCCTCCCCCCCAATTATTTGCAGGTCCTTTTCTGCATATTTTCCAATAAATTTGCTTGTGCTTTGGCTCTCTTGTTCCAAGGTAGTAAAAGCCACTACACAGCTTTCACCTCTCCCCAGAATATTGACTCTATTAATGAAAATTTGATGATTTAAATATGATTAGGGTTTTTTAAAATGTCCTTCCTTCCACATTTCTCATGCCATACTGGCAGGTTTTTTTTCATTTCTTCCTTTTATTTAGTGATCCCTAACACATAGAAGAGCACTGACTTCTTCTTTGGAAGGCTTCCCAATGTTCAGAAGAGAGATAAAATAAAAAAAAGTCTATGTCTTTAAATATAAAGATTCACCAAAGGGAAATGGCTTTTAACAATGCCATGAAAAGGCTGTGGGGTTTTTTAGGATACATAAATCATTTCCATGAAATCTGAAAGGAAATTCACAATTTGAGTGGAAGAGTAACTAAATACTAAATAAGATTATTTCAATAACGAAAGATATATATTTTGCTAGGTTCAGGGAGTTTCCATCATAAAATTCATAACTGGAACTTCAGGAAGGAATATTGACTCTACAATGCACATTTTCCATTTCTTAACCCCTCCCTCTCTCTCAAACACATATGCAACAGCTCGTTAACAAGTCAAAAATAGAATTCAGGAATCCCACCAAAATTAAATTAAGTGCCTGTAACTTTTGGCCCACTGGAGTTAATAGAATACTGTAACTAAATCCCACTATGTCACTTGGAAAATACACCCTGAAGAGAAAGTGTATTCTCAGAACAGAAGTTGTTCCTTATGCAGAGGGAAAAAATAAAATACAGGCTGACTTTTATTTATTGTTTTATGGGTCATAAAATTGCTTTTAACTCTTACTGTATTTATTCCTACTGTTCCCAACACCTACTATATATGTTTAGATATAGTCCAGAACAACCTCAGTGCTTTGTCAGAACAAACAACAGTCATGCAGCTGTACTGAAAGTAAACCATTGCTTAGCATTCACCACACTGATGAAAGGAAAATAACAGCATGCACATACAAAGTCATACATTCTTATATACACCTCAGTAGTACTGAGACTGAGTTGTCTCAGTGCTACTGTCTAATATAACACTACAGTCTAATATAATTTGTTTAGCAAATTATATTAAAAAACAGATACTATCTAATAATTACTTATTTCCAACTGTTACATAATTGTTCAATCCCAAAGTTAAAGCCAGTAACCGACCTTTTCAATTATGATTTAAAATACAGACACTATTCCAATTGGCTCTGCTTATCTGAAATATTTTTGCAGTGAAAAATAGCTTGGGAGCAAGTTAAGTTCATTTCACCCATGCACCAAATATGTTAAATGTTCAACACTAGTTTCTGGGAATGAGTCTCTATCTTTCTGGTTATGGATGAAGCAGGTACAAATGCCTAAGATGTTAAAGGCAATCTGGTATAATTTCTACTTTTTCTTCTCAGACTGTATAGACTGGCAATTATAGCTTTGATTTGAACACTATATAGGTTTGCTTTGAGGACAACATGGGAAGTCAAAATTGGTCCCAAAGCTAGTTTCTCCCATAGATAGCAAATGCAAGACTTCAGTAGATAGTACAATTTTCACTAAAGTTTGTTTTTTATAAGTCTAAACCCGAGGAATTTAAAACATTTCTTACCCTTTTTTAAAGGGAGGAAAAAAAATCCCAAATAAAAATAGCAGTAATTTGAAAATCATGACAAGCCATCTCTCGTTTTCCAGCAACGGTATTTACTATTTGGGCAGTCCACATCTAGGCTTTATATAGGCCTAAGCATTGTAGCAGCTATATTTAGAAATTAAATATTTTGCACTTCCTAATGAACTTGAAAGAGTATGCAAGCTTGGACATCAATGAAAACTAAAGGCTAGAAGATAGATTTCTTGCTGTTATTAGTGATTAAATGCATAAGAGTTTCTACATACTTTTTGTATGTCTACTCGCAAAAACCATTGCAAACACATGCCCTAAAGAAATGTTCTTATTTTCACAAAACTCCGAACTGTCCTGAAAAATATGCTGTAAAAAGAAAAGAAAAAAAGAAAAAAGAAAAAAGATTCTATCTAGAAAGGACTAATGAGTAATTAGCAAATTAGTTTGTCATCAATATCCTATTTTTGTGGATAGCTAATATTGCTTTATTGTATTACTGAATTTGTAGGCAGGTTATAGCCTACAAAAGATTTAATTATTACAGCGTGTCATTTCATTTGAACATACTAGTAACTTTATTTAACTCTAAAAGGAAATGACAAATCAAGTGGCAGATCCAGAACTCCTAAAAATAGAGTTAACATTGCTATTGCAGTGCCACAGAATCAAAGAATGGCTGAAGTTGGAAAGCATCACTTGAGATCACCTCATCCAGCCCCCTTGCTCAGAGGGGGGCTGGTGAGAAGCAGGTTGCACAGGACCATGTCCAGTCAGGGTTTGAATATCTCAATATATGAAGTATAGAGACTTCACCACCTCTCTGGGCAACCTGTTCCAGTGTTTGCCCATCCACAGGTGTCCTCTTGTATTTAGAAGGAATTTCACATTTTTCAATTTGTGCCCATTACCTCTTGTTAAATAAATGGGCAGTACCGAGAAGAGTCCCGTTTCCTCTTCTTCATTCCCTCCCACCAGGTTATTTATACACATTGATAAGATCCCAAGCTGCCTTTTCTCAAGGCTGAGCAGTCACAGTTCTCTGTCTCTCCTCATAGAAAAGATGCTTCAGTCCTATAATCGTATTTGTGTCCCTGCACTGAACTTGTGAAGTCCGTATCTCTCTTGTAACAGGGAACTCAGTACTGGGCCCAGCATTCCAGATGTGGCCTCAGCAGCGCTGAGCAGAAAGGAAGGATCACTTCCCTGAACTTGCTGGCAATGCTCTGCCTAATGCAGCCTAGGGTGCTGTTTGCCTTCTCTGCCATGAGGGTGTATTTCTGGCTTATGGTTAGCTTTTTGTCTCCCAGGACTCCAAGGCCCTTCGCTGCAAAGCTGCTTTCTGGATGATTGGCACCCAGAGTGTACTGTTGCCTGGTGTTTTTAGTCCCAGAGGTGAGAACCCTTTCAGTGTAATTCTCCATGCTGCTGAGGTTGTTCTGAACGGCAGCACAACCATCTGTGTACTGGTTGTTCCTCCCACTGTTGTATCATCTGTGAACTTACTCAGGGTGTGCTGTGTCCCAGGGTCCAGCTCATTAATGCAGATGTTAAATTATATTGACCCAGATCAACCATTGTGATACACCACTAGTGACTTGCCTCCAATGGGACTTTCTTGTCCTTCACTTGCCTGGAGATGGTTTCAAGGGTTACCTGTTCCATCAGCTTCCCAGGGGTTGAGGTGAGGCTGACTAACCTGTAGTTCCCTGGATCCTCCTTCCTGCCCTTCCTGAAGATGAGTGAGACTTGCTCTCTTTCAGGATTCAGGAATCTCTCCCAGTTGCCATGACCTTTTGAAGACAACTGAGAGTAGCTTCGCAATAACATCTGCCAACTCATTCAGCTCTCATGGCTATACCCCATCAGGACTTACGTATGTCCAGAATTATGAGCATGAAAAATCCACCCCCTTATATATTCCACCATGGGTGTTTCTGACACTTAACATGAAGCAGATTTCAAAAAAAGGCCAAGTGTGCCTACAAAGAAAGTCTGCTTCCCTGGTCTATGAGTGGCGCTTGTACAGGGTGGTGGCCTCATGCCAGTTTGGCGTTTTATTGAAGAATTCCTTTGTATAGAAAAGTATCCTGCTAGCGCAGGTCTATGTTAAACCTTAGTTCTCCTAACCAGTGAAAGAGACAGAAAAAGACATCCAGCACCATGGTGAAAACATGTCATGGCTTAGGGAGAAGAGCTGTCCTGTGCCAGATGAACTTATGTTGTGGAGGATTTTTATACCAGAAGCAGCTGCAGCTAAATCAGAGCAGGATCCATTTGCACAGTAAGGTGAGTGGCTGTCTTACACCTGGTCTGCAGCTGGTTCTCTACCTCGGCTCCCTTAATGTCCAAGTGGACAAGTATTTATGGGCCAAAGTGTATTTTCAGGTTTTATATTTAAAACCATGTAAGGTGGAACAAACTAGCATATTCTACCCAGTACAGTTTAACAGCAGCAGTCTTTTCCATTCAAAATGAGTCCATTTCTCCTCTGATGAGTTTAGAGTATTTTAATTCAAATTTCATTGAAACCTGGGACTGTCAGCTGCTAGCTCAATACGCTACACTTAGCTTCCTTTCAAACTCATACTGTATTTATTTGATTCTAGTGCTCCTGGGGACAGGCGGTGTTGAAACAAAATGGATTTCAGCTGATTTGATTTTCCATCCTATATATTTTTATAAACTCAGAAATGACCAAACAAGAATGCACTTGAGTAGAATATAGATCCTCTTCTAGGATAAAAATGGTTCGAATAGAAGATATCAGGGAAGAAAGAATATCAAATGCCCTCTAAGCTCTATCCCATTCTGAATTCTGTAATTCTGAATATGATAAATTATTGCATTTTTCAAAAGCTATTTCCTGCGTTTTGGAAAACTAACTCTGTATTACCTTTAAAATAAGGATATAAAAATTTGAATAGAACAAATGAAGAAGCCAGGCATTAATTTTCTTCTTTTCTGAACTTTCAAGGGAAAAAGCTATGATTTGTAGCAATGTTATATCTAGGGAAAAAATATTTAATTATTAGGATGTCTTATTTAATAAACAGAAGCACCCTAATAAATAAATGCATATATCCTGAAGCACACATCAATTTGCTACTATGAATTCTTGATATTATTTTTTTAAACTCAACATGTGATCTGCACTTTTATGATCTCTGAACAGATACAACCTTGGCATTTATTCTGAAATTGCGCTCTCCTCCATGGAGGGAAAAAAGTAAATGAGCAAATTTAGCTCATAATTCACTCTCTTAGAACAACTATAACCATGACATGGCAGAGCCCATCGCTGCTAAAGTGATCATAAACAGTTCTGTACCAATTTTTCCAAATAATCAAAGTCAGTTACTCATTTACTTTGCAACCAAGAAGCCAACCTGGCAATCAAGAGATGAAGTGCCTAGGAAGTGTAAATAATTTGAAGTATTTCAAAGTGTAATCTGAAAGTCTAATACACACTACATAAAGGACAAAGAAAATAGAAAGGAATTTTTACAAAGGAAATTTTTCCTAGAGGATGGTTTCATTCAACATTATTACAGCTAAAAAGTCCCTTGAAAAGATATACGTGCTTAGGTTGTGCATCCTCAGCCAAACCTGTTTTTAAACCATTAATAACACATCGTTAATTTCTATTAGTTAACTTGTGAACAATATATATAGATATATAGAAACATAAAACATTGAATAACCAGTGTACGTGTACCTTACCAAAAGGTAAGTATACAGGTGAACAGGTACACTTTCAGGTAACAGAGACTCACAGAAATTATTCTTGTCCTCAGCAAATAGTTACTACAATGTAAATCTCTATTGTGTTGTAAACCAACATGATATTTTAAAGGCAAATGTAGCATTTCACTGACAAAAAAGGAAAGCAGTTTTAACCAGAAAGATTACAACAGCTGTATCATGATATTAGAAAACAACTCCAGCTTCCAGCATCAGCAGGCAGACTCTGTAGCTCAGGAGGAAAAATACAGATTCTTTGCATGGCCATACATAAGCTTAGCTTAGTCACTACTAAGACACAGATTGTACTCTGACACTCAACCAACATTAAAACAATTCAGACGTTTCAGAAAAAAGAAGTTTCAGAAACTCCTGCTGTCTTTTCTAACAAAAAGCATATGCAGATCTTTATTTTACTTGTAAAATAAATCTTTATTTTCTGGTCTCCCAACATGAAGGATCAAGTTTACTTACAATATGCCAACATGTCTTTAAATTCACCATGCAAATATTTAATGTTTAACCTCATAGAGTTGATAATTAATACCTGTAGCAAGGGGAACAAAGTTTTTCATAGAGTTTAAGGTCAAAAGGAGTTATTACAGTCCATCCAGTCTCTAACCTCCAGAAGACTGCAGGTCAGATGGACTGTTCAAGTGTTTTGCCGAAAGCTGTGTTTTCCAATTCTTGAATTAATATTGTAATTCCCATCTTCACTTTTTCACTACTACTGTATGATGTGTGGGGAGTGGGCATGTGTGAAACTCCAAGTCAAAATCTTGAGGTGGAAATCCCTAGACCTTTTAGGTCTAATAAGACCATCCTTCAACAATGCTGGACAAGGGAATTTAGTTCTAACAGTAGATTTTAGAACATAAGTGAGAATAATTTACTTTTTAAGCTTGTTTAGGAGGAAAGAATACTCAAATTGCTGAAAAGGAGACAGTTAGTTAAATAAAAATTAGAAAGTGAAAGAGGTTTAGGGTTTTTATGGCTATACCAGGCACAGGCTGGGAGACTGCATGAGGAGCAGTGCCCTCCTTCACAGGCATTCAGGCTGAAACCCTTCTGGGTGGCAGACTGCCCTGCTATGTTCTGAGGGAGAGCAAGCTCTGCGAAATGAGTAGCTGTGGCTCCTGCTGAAACCGATGATAATTGTCATTCTTAATCTTCTCGATAATCAAACCCAACTGAAATAAAACAATTTGCAGGCAAAAGCTAAAAAGAATAAAAACAATTTGAGTGGCATTGCTACCTGGACAAATTAGTTTCACTGATTCAATTGCCCTATTTGTAAACTGGGGATAATACTCCACCTATTGCAGTTTCAGAAAGAAGCTGAGAAGATTAACTCATACTATTTGGAACATGGGGAGCACTATAAAAGTGCTAAGTAGCAATTACAAGGTTTTATTAAGGGTTAACTTGGACAAAAAAAAATGAACTAAAACTCTATTAGGCTTTAAATATATAAGGATTAAAATGAGAAAAGTACAGCACCATGGATTGCTGATATATATCCCAGGCAATCTAACATTCATTTTACTCCCTAAATAATTACTGCGTACCAGCATATGAGCTTGATAAATTGATTTTATTTTGCTCATTGATTTGCCCATGTCATAGTAACATTATCATTACAGAATCTGCACACTTGATAGTTACAACAACGAAAAACATCTCCAGGACTAGGAGAGTCAATGTTTTAAGAAAAGATTTCATTAGAAACGTAATAGTGGCAGATTTCTCTGCATGGAAAAAAATTGCCTCCTCACACAACGCAGACAACATTAAAATTCATTTCTGGCACTCCTCCCTTTACCCTCCTCTTGTGTCTAATTGAACATACATGTGTCTGGTTTTATATTCACTCCTGGTATGTCCTTTCCCTTTACATAAAAATGTTTCAACAGCAGACTATATATAGCAGATCATATTTCTCTTATAAATACTCCCTGGGTATACTTTTTCTCCCTTTAGCCACCCACCTCCCTGAGCCACAGTCATTCAGGAAAGCCTGAATAAAATGGTCCCGTAGTAAAAAGAAAAGAGTTACTCACATTGTATTTTATTTTTTTCCCCTCGGATAAATATTTACATTTCCAGGTTATTAGAGAATGAAGAACAAAATCACAGCAATTCAAGAGCATCTTTGATTTATTGTCATTTGTCCGGGTATGCTAATACTTGATCATCAGACTAATATCTATAGGTACTGTGTTTATATGGCAAATTTAAAACAAAAAGCCATGTTAAATGCTAGAGTCCCTGCAATAACCATGCCTCTTAGGTACTTAAACATTAAAGCTCAAGTCACATTCTTATTTCTGGTAAACTGAAAAAGAGCAATCCTTAAAATATTTCTGGTCTGACCTCAGTTCTGAACTTCAGAGGCACAAAACGACAGACAAGTCGTTATACATGTATTAATCAGTCTCCTCAGCAGGCTATCAGAAACCAAGATCAGAGATTACCAATACTTAAAAAGTCAAATTCTGTCTGCAGATGTGCATTTGAGCTCCCACTGAAAGCAGCAGGGTGAGTTCATACAAGTGAAAATTTGGCTCTAAATGAAATCTGTTGATCTAATAATAGCATGTTCTACCAAAATGTGTTCAAGGTATAAAAAATTTCCACTTTTTACTTGTCACCTTTTTTTCTTCTTTAGAATTCAGGCATTTTTCTGCACTTACTGTCAAGGAAAAGTTAACAGTATTATTTAGCTCAAAGGTCCTTATTCGAAGATGAAATAGTTAATCTGTACATTAATAATTGCGTTAATACAAGTAACACAAATCTGGTGCAAATTGGGTGAGATCTGGTGCAGCTTTTTCCCAAGTGCTTGTTTTTTTGCAATATGGTGTGCAAGAGGCTGCTTCTCACACCAGTTGTTTCCCCAAAAAAGTTAATTAAATAATGCTCATTTTTTGTTTGTTCTTTGTTAGCAGAGCAACATTAATGTTTCTGTATCTATATCTCAGTTATGCTACTGTTTTCCAATATGTAGCATAGTAAAGGGCAGTCTTAATTTTAAAAGACTAATCTAAGATTTCACCCCTCTGCCTGCTTGTCATTTTCTTATTATTCCTATGTAAAAAAGATTTTGTACTCTCCCTTAAAATAGGAAGCTTGACATAGGCAAAACCCCTGTGTAATCTAGACTCCATAAAACATTAATATAATGAAAGTAGTATCTAAATATGAGATCAGAAATATATAGCTTATTGCAAAAGCAGTTAGCAGAAGGAATGATGGTTTGCTTAAAATGGGCTTAGATATGGGCTACTGACATAGTTATTGCCATAACAAACTCTCCAACTTTATGTGACTGATTACATAGCAACAAAATCAGCCTGGAGAAGAGAAGGCTGCGTGGTGACCTCATAGCAGCCTTCCAGTATCTGAAGGGGGCCTACAAGGATGCTGGGGAGGGACTCTTCCTTAGGGACTGTAGTGGTAGGACAAGGCGTAATGGGTTCAAACTTAAACAGGGGAAGTTTAGACTAGATATAAGGAAGAAGTTCTTTACAGTGAGGGTGGTGAAGCACTGGGATGGGTTGCCCAGGGAGGTTGTGGATGCTCCATCCCTGGCGGTGTTCAAGGCCAGGTTGGACAGAGCCTTGGACCACGTGGTTTAGGGCAAGGTGTCCCTGCCCATGGCAGGGGGGTTGGAACTAGATGATCTTAAGGTCCTTTCCAACCCTTACGATTCTATGATTCTATGATTCTATGAAAATAACACAGATGAGACTTTCAGATTAAATTTGTATCAGTTGCAAATACGTGACTATTGATCACATATTAAATAACCACTTGTGAGTGTATTTCTTTTCGTATGAGAAAGTAAATTGATTCATAAGCTGTTAAAATGAGATTAAGAGACCACAGGACACAACTGAGTAACTTTCATCTCCTGCAAGCTAAGAAGCATAGCAGAACTATCTTCAGCTGGTGTAACTACATGATGAAGCACTCCATGGTTTTTAACTCAATTTCGTATTTAAAGCAAACCTTAGAAAAGTAAACTTGCCCCCAGCAGTGACAACGAAAAAACCGCACTAAATTCTCTGTTGTATAAACAAGGTAAAGGTAAAAACAATATACCAGGTATAAAAAAAAGCTAAAAAAAAATTAAAAAATGTATAAAAGAATTAAAAAAAACCCAAAAAACAAAAAACAATATACCAGGGTATACAACCTGTCTTTGAAGTTTTACAACCTGAAAGTTGACCCATTAATGAATTTAGCAGACTTCAACTATTGCTTTCATCATAACAAGGTACACAAAATTTTAAATTCACAAAAATATTATATATAACAAGGACATCTGTAGGATGTCAAAGTGTTCCAGAGGATTTAAGTAAGATTTTGGTGTATTTTAAAATAAAGTTTATTATGTTCTGATATACTTTACTGATGGTTTAGTTTATATTAGCAATAAAACAGTCACATAGAGGTAATCTTTAATTTTCTCAGGGATGATTTTTTGGGTTTTGGAAAGCTGGTAAATGAGTTAGGAGGAAATGGGTATTACATGTGAATTGGTTTTTAAAAATCACAGTCTAGCACAGAACATATTAAAAGACTTATTAAAGGAAATAGGACAATTCAGATTGATTATAGGCTTTAGTGGTGATAGCTGACTTCAAATTAAATGGAAAAAATGTATATGCATTTCAAAGTAGTCTAAAAAGACATCATAATTATTGCATGACTCTATCACAGAATGACATATGTATGAAATGGTAAACTTGAGAAGCATTTGCAACAGTAATTACTTCAGTTGTAGTCTGAAGAAAACTTTAATACTTCCATCTCCCACACTGCAGGCAGTTTCCTATTCAGCTGTCAACCAATGGATGCTGTCATCTTTTAACTACACAAATAATTTAAAAATACTTAATCAAATCTTTGTTCACACTCTAAAATTCTGTATATGGAATGCTTTAGTATTTTTTGGTGGGTTTAGATCTAAAATAGTAGGGAGTATAGCTACAGTGGACGGTAATCCTTGTAAATTGTCAAAATACATCCTAGTCTGAGTACTGAAACTGCTGAAACAATACTTTAGGGCCACTTCTGTAGCTTACCTGCTGCAAACTCTGCTAAATAGAAATTTTCTCCTCAAATTTCTGTAAGCAGCAGACAAACCAATGAGTGTTGCACATGAAAAAAAAAAAGTGATTACACATGGTAGAAATTTGAGGTAAAAAAAGGGGTTCGGCTTCGAATAATGTAGAAGATAATGTAGGATTTTGTAGTGGAACAAAACCAAGTTTGTTCAGAATACCAGGTAGGATCATTTACTTCCAAATAGCAGTAATTTGCTGTTGATATTAATTCTGACCACCATTGTCTCTTTATTTTTATTTTTAAGAAACAAGTTGTTTGTCAGTAAAGAAGGAGAGTCTTTGTAACATAATTTTATTTTACAGACTGGACTGCATGAACTCTGACAGCTTAACTTAATGCATAGCTTAATTTTATGTTCTCAAAAAATTAACAGGAGCATATGCATCATATTACAATCTGACCCCAACTTGCTTCAACATGGATCTAGTAATGCTATTGATATCTAATTGGTTGGAAGTTCTGGTTATTCAATTCATTGATCTTCCAGGTAATTATTTCTTGCATGGTTTCTATGGATCTATTTAAAACTGACCTCTTCACGTCCAGTGTATATCTCTGTTGCTAGGAGGAGATGAATGCGGAGTATTGTCTTGGGTTTAGGTACCATTCATTAATTTTCCTGTATGTGACCTTACAAAAATCATTCTTTCTTCAGGAAAGAGAAAATTATCAGTTTGCTAAGCATTTCAAATAATTTTGGAAGATTTTTTTTTTTTCTATGAATGAGAACACAAATTAGAAATTCAACAACTCACTTTACTCTCAGAATCTCCATTGTAGGCAGCTGTCAGCACAGTTCCTTCATAATAACACTGTAAGAGTCTACTTTTCTGAAATACCTCTTTTCAGCACAGCAGTAGCTGAACAGTACCAAAATGAAGTACAGAAGAATATATAAGGCTTTTTTTTTTTTTTTTTTTTAAATGAACTGCCTATGCTAATTCATTCTCCAGTAATAGAGGTTGCTGATCTAGTATTAAAGTGTTCATAATAATGTGGTATTTTAACCTTTCCAAATCTATTTCTTTTTCTATAGCCACATATGAACACAACTGAAATTTAGCTAATTATCTTAAGGGGTTGTCTTACTTTTTGTCTCATTTAAAGAAGAGATGACTAGGGACAAAAGAACTGAGTGCACACAGAAAGCCGTTTTGGAGTAGATGATGAGCGGACCAGTTAATTTCCGATCTACGCATAATTACAAACTGTGTTCAGTTTACAAATTAGATAGAAGTTTCAGGTTGACACTTTCCAGTGAACATTTGTCAGTGACATACAATTGGCTACAACTGTCAATAATGCGGAAGAAAGTCTGGAATAAATAGCATATAATTCAGGCTGACATCTCAGAGAAAAAGGTTTAGTCATGCAATACTTGTGAATTTCTCAGTGTCTTTTTTTTCACAGTTTTATAGAAAATAATTAGCAGAAATTGTATTAAAATTGTAAATAGGCTGTGAAAATAATTTAAAAGGATGCTTACAGCCTTTATGAATACACTTGTTACATTAAATACATTAAAACCCATAATCTATATAGCAAAGTTTATATTCTTCACGCTGCTTTATTCATAACTATAAAAGTGATCTGCAAGAGCAACAACCAGTTCTTAAAAGCAAGATTAAGACTTTCATGACAACTGCTCACAGGAAAATACAAGACTTATGTCACTAAATTCTGCTCTCCTTCTTAGAGTTAACAATCATCACATTGAGTCAAGGTGCCCTCTATGTGACAATGAGGAAGAACAAATCATTCTATAACAGAATTGAAAATAGGCTTTTGTTTGGCAGGTGTTCTTGAGATAAGGGCTTCTATTTTGAACTAGGAAAACCATAGACATTATTGCCTGTTCTTTTTTTTTTTTTTTTTTTTATGGTGGTTAAAAAAATATCAGAAAGGAGTTATATCCTCCATGGAGTCTAGAGGCTCTGCTGTTCATTTACAGTGCTGTGTATGATAGAAAACTGAAGTAGTCATATGTCACTAGTGATATGGTAGAATATGACGCATAAGATAGTGCTTTGCATTGTGCTTTGTATTGTGCTTTGCATAGCGCTCTCCTGTTGGAGTTGCTGAACATTTTTAAAACAAATTTACCTTTTAATTGAAACATTTGCAAAGGAAAAGTATTTAACCTTTAAGTGAATCAATTACTAAGAACAATAAGAAAACAGTAGCAACCATGTGTTAAACCAGCTTATACAGGCCAAATAACAGATCAAAGGCATCTAAAATCTGCAGAGCTGAGTGATTCTCCCAGTCTTTAGCATTACAAGGTAAGTTCTAAAATTGCACATGAGGAACTACACAACAGCTTTTAACTCATTATCCATTCTCATATGCATACAGCACTTTGGGAGATTGATTCAGTTTTGGAGCTAAGGACTGGTCCTGTAGACTGGCAAAGGTGAGTAGGATGTAAGAGGAATAGTCCAGTGCTGAGCAGGTTGGAGCTTTCTTCCCCCTCCCTCCACTTGTCCCTTTACCAATCTTCTTTGTCCCTTCAGTCTTCCCGTCATTGGACCTCCACTTTAAACTAAGATTGATGTTCTTCATTTCCGTAGCGTACGCAAAGTAGACACTGCTGCTCACCTGGCTAATGCTTTGAGTCAATTCTACGTACTCTTTTTCATAAATGTTCCCATGTTAGCTTTCTTAACCTTATTAAACCTTTCAGGCAAAAGACTAGTAATTCTTTTAGTATTAATTTCCTTTCAAAGCAACAATTTTGTATGTAAGTAACTATGAATATAATACTGTTATTGAAAGTTTATTTTATGTAGTTGTTAAAGTCTTATGAAGAAAATAAATGTGGACTACATTTTGTAGAAAGGCCTAGATTTGCCTTCATTTCTTGTACAAAAGTAGCCAAAATATAATCTTTCTCTTCCATCTTTGATAGCATGGGAAATGAAACACAAAATGCTTTCTAATTGTTTAGGTTTCATCTAAACAAAAGAAGGAAAGGCAGAGAAAAACTGACTAAATTTGATCATTATTACTGATATAGTAATAATTGTTACAGCTAAACTTATCAAGACAGAGAGTAAATCAGAAATGAACTATCCAAGAAATAAGTTCAACATAAAAACGGGCTTAAAACATGTCTTATTGGTCATGTCGCAGATACTATATTTACATTAAACCCTGTTTTTTACATTCTGAAAAATTAAAGCCAGAAATTAAGGCTAGAGTTGTAAGTATACTTAAAGTATTTGCACACTTTAGCTAGATATGGATGAAGATCAAAGTTTCTATAGTCTAGCCAGTTCACATGCAGCAAATGCAAACTCGAAAACATTTGAGGATTTACATGCTCTGTTTTAGGGTTACATAAATTATTGGTCTTAATTTGCAATTTTCTAAAATAGATTTCACTCTAAGAAAAAATATGAATGTCATAAATATGAATAACTGAGGTAAAACCTACAAATCCCAAACCCATAGTTTTATATAGGCCTTCATATTGCAGACACAACTGTAGCTTTCTTGGTAGTTATTAATTTCACAAACACGCTTACATTGGCTGGTTAGTACAGGCATTTGCCTTCAGTATCTATGTTGGAATTATATTTTGTTAGAGAAGTACATACCTTCTAGACAGCTCATTTTAGGACAATTATTGTACTACCGACACAGTTAATATTTTTCAGCTTTTGGCCTATTGTGTTCTTATGTTACCTAAGCTAATTATGATCACTTAGAAAGTGATGAAAGCACAATATTGCCATACGCATGAATCTAACAGATTATAATTGCCATATATGAAATGAAAAGTTATAGCTTATAAGGATATGAATATATTCTGCACAGTTATTTCATTCACCATTTAGCTGATAATTTTATGGTGTGGTTTTATGATAGACTATATTCATAAGTATTTTAAGTAATTATGGTACAAATTAGATAAAAATTGGGGGGTAGGTGGTAGCATCTAATTTTAAACTTGAAACAGAAGTCTTGGTTTCTGTCTGGTCCTAATATTAAGGCTTCAGAGGGAATAAACAGACATCTACTAATTGATAGCACCTTCTGGATTTTGCCATGGCTGTTATTAGTATTTCATTATGTCCCCTAGGATGGATTTTTTTTTTTTTTTTAATATATAAATTTAAATGTAACAGGATTCAGCACTATAATTATGGAGTCAACAGCTATTGTCACAGCTTTACAATTAAGCGACTTGCTTTGTTTTCCATACCAGGGACTCAGTGTTTCTGCTCAGAATATCTTCTTCAGAATTACAAAAACCCCCATGGCTATGATAGAAGGTATGTTCTGAGAATTTATAAATTTATGAATTTAAATGGAGATAAACAAATTTTGCAGCTGTTCATCAGCTACCAAGTACTTCATTTTTCTTGTATAATATTTGTACAGGACACTCATTAAACTTTCTGTGTGATTAAAACTTGTGAACTTTTTTTTTTTTTAATAAACTACATTTGATTTTTAAAGGCATTTTTTCTTGCCATTATTTTATCTTGCCATATCATTTTATTTCCTCTTTCTCAGATCCTAATGTTCTACTAGAGAAAATAACAGTCAGCTCAGGTCTCTTTCAAAATGACTGATGATTCCCATTTATGTGAATGGAACAGAGGCACTTTGTTCTTATCAAAATGGCAACTGCCTCTACTGTGCTCTAGCTGAAGGAATCCTGTAGTATTTATAAAGTCTGGCCATGGCAGTCACGATGAAGTAGGACAAGTCCCCATGAGTTGCTCAATAAGCAACAATTTTAAGAAACAACCCTTGAAAGCAAATAAGCATTAAGTTATAGAAAATAACGACAGTTTTCCCAGGATTTTTTTTTAAACTATCTTACGTTAAGAGGCCTAGTTATCAAATAAGACAGCAAATACCACCACTGCGACAAAAGAACAAAACCACAGATTTTAAATTATCTAAATTCTACTCTACAAGCTTAGACACAATTATCTATTCATCATACTCGGAAATTATAATAAATATAAAAAGCAGAATTAATTTTCTATACTTTTATCACGTACTCTTCTATCTGTTCTCTTTTGCTTTGTTTACTGCTAACTGCATCTCCTGAGCTAACAGTGAGCATGCTGAGGATATTTACACATTCCTGTAGTGCTTTTTACCTATGTAAACATTATACATTCTCAATGGTAATTCGATTCCATTTTAGTTGCAGAAATTATAAAATGCTTTTTATGTACTTTTAAAAATAAATATAAATCACTATGATACAAAGCTATCAATTTCTCATTTTCAAAGATAATTCCTGATTTGGGGATTCATACAATGAACAAATCAATTACTTCATACTCAGAAATACTGATATACTGACACATACCTTGACTTTTTCTAAGTGATCCTGCAGAGAGTCAATTAGCAGATCCCCCACCGGCTGCCAGGATCCCTTGAACACTTCAGCCTGGCGTAGTTTTAGGTCCAGTTCATCCATTGCCTCTTGAAGGCCCTGCAGTCTTTCAAGAGCATCATCTATCTTCTTTTGCCAATCAGCAGACTGTAGATTCAGCTTATCCCACTCAGTTCTGACCTCATCTGCTTGCCTTTGGAGAAGTTTTGTGACATTGTGGGCCCTTTCCTCAGGTGGCAGCTCTAAATGTAAAAGTTAACAGGCTTTTAAGACATATTCTGTCTTAGAAGAAAAATAATTGCCATCTGGGTAAGTTCAAAGGTCAATAAGAAACTGTTTGTAACCAAAGATGCCTGTGAAATTTATTTTGTTTATGCGTTCTCGTTTGAAAGTCTCTTAACAAATTTAAATCTTGACACCATACAGATCACCAAAATATGCATTTAAGTGTATAAAGGCATTTTTAAATATGCAAGGTGTAGCTAAAAGTTTATCATCAACTGTGTCCTGCAAAATAGTTCTGCGCATACATAAACATTAATCACTGTGAATCTTTTGTTGCAATTGAGTGGATTCGGGAGTTTCTGTAGTACTGAGACTACAAGTTGAATTTTAAGTTAAATTGCAGCTTTCAGACCTCAAATGGGCCTATAGTTATAGATAAGTCATGAAGGTTTAAAGCCAGTTTCAAAATCTGCTTATAAATATGCATGTCTATTTAGTGCCACAGTGTTCAGAAGGATTGCTAAGGGTTTCTTTCATCTATATTTTTAGCTTAGTCTCTGAATCCTGACATTCAGCTTGGAGCGTAAAAGGAATGCTTTCACAGTGGCTGGCATAATTTATTTAATCAATGCTGATCATCACTGATCTTTCCAGCAATGTGTCATTACCCTCTTTCTTCAATTACCTCTTGGTTCTGGGTAGAGCTTCTCTACTCCCTCCACAGGCTGCTCTGCTAAGAGGATTCGCACAGTCTCAAGCGCACTCCTGATAACAGGTTCTTTTGTTTTCAGCTCTCTCTTGAAAGTCTGAGAGATGAAACAGAAGTATGGTAAGTGGATATATAATGAAACATCAAGTGCTAGCCCCTTTTTTCATCAATTTTAGAACAAAATTTCCAACAACTTCCATGTATATTACAAGTAGCTACCAAAAAAATGTAAAAGAGATAATCAGCTTTTGCTTAACCTGAAATCACATTATATTCAAAGGAGCAAATCTTCTGCCAGTGTACTGCAAAGTACCCAAGGTTGCTGATCAAATTTTCACTGCGAGAGGGATCCCTTTTGTTGATTTGTCAGAGTCAACTCCAAAACTAAGCTGCATGGTGCAAGGCTTTGGCTGGCTACATAGTGGACCACACCAGCATAGCTAACAGTTCTTGAAAGCAAGATTTTCCACATTGTGAAGGTAAATGCAATATGTTTCATAGCTACCTACCACTTTGCTGCTGCTGCTGGCAACTGTTAAACCATATAAAAAAAAAAAAAAAGGACCAATGGATATTGACATGTTAACCTATAACAATCAGTAACAAAAAAACCCATTACAATATAATAAATTATAGCACTCTTTTCTAGTATTAGTGTAGATACATGTCCTCCAAAATTACATGAACTGAGATATTTGACATGCAGAATCAAGGCCAAGGTGAAAGTTCAGAAATACAATCTAGCCTAGATGGAGGCATGCATGAGTAAAAATTAAAGGGCAGAAAGTAGTTCTTATGAAATAGATAATTCCTAGTTACTTTAATCAGTATTTATTATCAATTCCCTTAACTTCAAGATTGCTTGGTGATATATTCTGCTCCTTTTCAGATCAACTGTATTTCTCCCTTTTACCTCTTCTTTTCCTGTTATGCTTTTTGGTACCTGTCTCCTTTCTTGCCTTTTCTTCCTCTTTTCGCACTTTTCTTCATCCAGTGACAGCTCCTTTTACTACCTCTCTTCTATTACCGGCTTTTAAAATGACTGTGAGTAAGATTCTCAAGGTTGGTATTGAAATATTTGGTATTGAAACCACATATCTCCATGGTTTTGGTTTTTGGGTTTGGTTTTTTGTTTGCTTGGGTTTTGTTTGTTTGTTGGGTTTGGTTTTGTTTTTTATTTGTTTTGGTTTGTTTTGGGTTGGGGTTTTTTCTTAAGGAGAATTTAAGATTCCATTAATCTGAATCCAAATGTTCACCACACAGAAATGCAGATGAAACCTGGTTGCATGCTGCACTGGGTCTTTTGCATGTTGTATCAAATTTATCTAATGGTCTTTAAACACTGTTTTATTTCAACATTTTCTTCTCTATTTATGAAACAATATTGAATGCATACTGTTTTCAAGTAGCACAGAGGTAAAATATGCAGATAATTACACTACAGTGTAACACAAAACACAACACTGCAAAAAGGAGAGACATATGCCATGAGCAAAAACCAGATATTTTACTCCAGGGATTAGAAAATTCTTTTTACAGCACAGGCATTACATAGGTTTCTGACATAATAAGTTCATTAATTAAATTAAATTAATTATTAAACAAAATTTGGGTTTCTATGCAAACTAATGAAAGATTATAAATTCAATATTAAAAGTTCATTACATTTTGAATTATATTTGAAATGCTTTGTACAGGAAATACCTAATGGAACTAATAATGAGAATCCTACCTGCAGTTTATGATATGGGCACTCACAGGTAAAAAATTCTTAATACACTTCAGGGAAGTAAACTTAAGGGAATGACTGTTATTCCACTATAAATATTTACATAATCTTTTTATTAAGAGGCCAAGAACTGACCATAACATTTGCGACTGTGAATTGGGAAAACCCTTTAGCCTTTTGCTTTCTTGCAGGAAGCAACAAAGTAAAAAATGCTCATTTTGTATCATCATGGACATCAATGGGGCTGGGATCCTTTCACAGAGTGTATCTCATATCATAAGGGAATCTACTGTTTGATTAAGATCTGTGATAACTATTTTAAACAATCATGTTGACCCTTAAGAACTAACACCGATTATCAGAAATAAAGAAGACTACTGTATTCTAACAAGTAAACTACCATTGGACATTGCTCTGCATAAAAACTGAGTGGGGTTACCCCAGGGTTTAAACTCTTAGACATTTTTAAGTTTAGATATTTTTATAATTCATACTTGACTCTTGCATTTAGTGCAATGGAAAGAGAAAATATAATAAGCTTTTTCATACCTCCAAATGAGGAAAATCTATTCCTTTAATTACCCTTGGTGCTCACCTCACATTACATCATTCTGTCCCACTACACTAGTGTGGCAGGTCTGCAGCTCAAGCAAGCCGCAGGTAGCATAACTTGAAGTGCTCCCCGTGGACTGGGTGCTTTGCTCTCATCTGATAGTGTTAAAAGTGACATCAATAGTCATATTTGTTTTTAAACATTATAATTTTATAACAGCTTAAAGAAATAATATGCTTCACTAATGTTGACGAAGACAAATTATTTCTCAGAAATGTTTATGTCCCAAACGGATCAAACAGGAGGCATATGCATAAAGTTCTGTTCTCTTTATACATACTAAGAGCAGGAAGGAGTCACAGATATTCCAAAGGAACACAGAACTACACCAATTTATAGGATATTTAAAAGCCAGAAATGCCTTTGAGCTATGTATTTGGGAATACATAGTACTGCTGTGTGGAGTGCTGCTGCTGTACTCAGGCCAACCCTATCTATTGTACATGTAGTAACAATGAGAAGAATGCAAATACCTTCTTTCAGCTTGCACTGTCTCTGCATAAAACCATACCAACCAAATACACATAGTGGCATTATGTTTCCAAAAGAGGTTTAAAAACAGGTTTAAAGCCACATTCCTCTCTTGTGCAGCAGAACAAGGATAACATAAACAGATAAGCATACAGCATCCCACAGCGTGTGTGAGCAGGAATCATTGTATTTATCTTCTCAAAATCATAGAGAAACACTAATGGAAACTTTCTGACTTTGTGTATTTTGTATTTAGTCACAAACAGAGAATCTCCTTCTCACTTATTAAAGGATAACAGTGAGCTACTCTGTTAAACGTTTTCTAGCTTTTCCATTCTGGAGCCGGTTGATGTGATTATAGTCTGTAAATCCCAAGTTTTAGAATAGTACACAGTCTGGTTTTAAGACCTATTTACAATTCTCAATGACTTCTCTAGTTTTGATCTGCAGACTTCTACTAGTTAAAATATGTTTCAGTATAAGAAATTTAAAAAGGAGGAAATGAAAAAAACATGAGGCTACAGCAGTAGCACAGAACAGCATTAAAAACAATGAATGCTCATTTCATACTATTCCATTCCAAAAAGGTTCTTACTGTATCAAGCCAGCTTTTCTGATTAAAGTTTTGTTGTGAAATATGCACACACTACCAATAAAAATCATAAGTACCAATAAATGACATTTACTCTTATTTTGGGAAAACTAACTAAATAAATAAATCTATCTAGAGCCCTGACAAATACATCTTTATATTAAGCAGAATATCACTGAAAGCAGAATTAGCCTAAATAAATGTCTAATTTACAGCTAATGATTTCAGGCTAATTTCATTGAATTCCTTAACTTCTTCCACACTTCATAGTGACTGTAGAGGAAATCGAATGTGCATAATGTATGACCTGACAAAAAAAAAAAGTAAACTACTTTATTTAAGCATCTCTGTTTGTCATCAACACCACAGCAGTAATGGCATTCTGTCCACCATTTTAATAATGCATATATTGATTAGCTTATCTCAGACCTCCACCACCTCCTCATGGGTGTCCCTAAATCTCTTTAGATGGAGAAACACAGATTGTTTAAATTGAAAGATGAAAATGCAATGAGAAGAGAGTTGCATTAGTAAGGCTTACATTAATCTCTGTTATTAGAAAAGCTGATATTTTTGCTTTTAATGAATTTTAAAGAGAAAGAGTGCAATTAAATTAACTGAAGATATTTCGCAACCAGAATGCTTTTTAAAAATCAGGTTTTACTTCAGTTTTACTTTCAATTGTGCCACCAGAAAAGGTTGAAGCAGGAATTGTACTGTTTAAGCACTCTTGCTATAGATGTGAAAGGGTTTCCAGGGAATTGTTCTATATTCATAAATGCTGTTTATGCTGTTAATACAATCATTACACAGAAGACATGGCGACTCTTCAAAGAATAAAAGTCAAAGCAGGCTATCTGTGTGATGCCTAAGTTACTTAACTGAGATTAACTGTTACACATACACAGTTATTAATAAGATTTCAATAAAATATTATTATGATGCTTAGTAAAGCAACAAAACCTGCAAGATAATTAAATAATATTTTGATGAACAGCAGCATTTTTTATCATTGACTAACACCCCCACACATACAAACACATTCTAAGACTTTGGCATAGACACAATTTTTTCAGATGCCAAACATGGACAAAATGACCCACACTATATATAAGTTCAAACAAATAGCAATTATGTGGGCGTATTTGGGATAAATTCCAAATTGCCTTGTCTAAAAAGCACCTCACATTTATAACGCAACAACGATTTTGACTGCATCAATATCTCTTTTCTCAGTTGAGTTCAAGCTCTCCTCTGCCATAGATTCAAGCATTTGAAATTTTCATCTAAATCTTACTCTTACAATTTTTAAAGCCAATCTTGGCAAGTAGGAGTATTCCTATGAGAAGAACCAACTTCTTTTCATCCCTGCAATGGAAGTCTGAGGTATTCCAGTTGGCCTTGTAAATTATAGAAAGGTTAAATATGGTTTTTTTCCTTTAAATAACATTTTTAAGGGGAAAAAAAAAATCAGTTTGTAACACCACTTTAGAAAAAGGATTCAGACATAAAACCAGGTTGGTATTCATCATACCATTTCTCAAGAGCAATCTGTTAAACTGCTTATGAATAATGTTCCCCTGCTGAGGTTTTTTCTTTTCTCCAATGTAGAACTTACCCGGGTTCACTTCTGGCTTTACCTGGCAAAAACAATTCTTCAGAGAAGGAAAGGCATTGTACTGATATAGAAGACCAAAGCTGGAAGTCTGGGTCATTTAAAAGATTGGTCAGACCAGGTAGAGACTTAAATTGTTTACTGAAGACTGATTTTCAGAACATACATTCAGAAGAATAAAAAGAACAGTCAGGTGATTCTTTTTCTCAAGACCAAAATTCAACTACTCTTCACTTTCACATCCAACACTGAGACCTAAGTTCTGTTCTTAAGCAGGGGCCCAAAACTCTTGAAAAAAAACCAGCTTTTCAGTGCTGTGGTCTAGTTTTAAGGCAGATACTTCAGCACTTGTGTAAGAGATCTTTGAAGAGCAGACAGGATAACCTAATTTCATGGATTATGTTTTGTTCTTTTTTCACAGGGAATCAGAATAGCTACAACTAGAAAGGCCTTACATTAAACTAGTGAAGTGCTACAGAAGAGGAAAAGAAAAGAAGCCATATTTCTAAAAGGAAAGAAGCCGTATTTCTAAAAGGAACTAAAATGTTCTAGCTTTGACTAGACTAAAGATTTGTGTCTGTATGTATCAGCATGTGGCAGAGAAGATGATAAAAAAAGGAGAAGTGACAAGGAGATCTATTTTTAAAAAATATATACTTTGCATATATTCATGGTACCTTACTTTTAAGCAACACTTCTCATCCCTAAAAGTTTTAAGCAATTCCATTGATTGGTGAGTGACAGAGAGATCACGTAAGAGATCACAGAGAGATCACATTACTGAAGTCTTAACATCTTTAAGATGAATTCTGGGAAACTTTCAAATAGCTTATAGAACAATATACAATATTAACATTTTATGAGAAACAATCTAGATTAAAAAATTCTTTGATCTACGAGGAAAGGTAATCTTTTCAAATACTCAAATATTGTTCAGATGACAAAAGTTTTGTTGTAACAATCCTACACAAATCTTTCTCTAAGTCTTGCTTTGGCTCAAGAGTTGTCTTTGGATAAATGGTTTGAGTTAATGTCATGCTGTTTTAAAGCAACATCTATATTGTTTCTTTCATCCTGATGGGCTTAAAACTCCTTTATGGAAGTTGCTAAAGACAGCTAGCTAGAACAGAGACCTTAGGCATTTCACATATCTTAAGTTTCATGGAGGGAAAGGTAAAAAGGGTTGGTGGTGCTCTATAAGTCATAGATCTCTTGACCTCACCGTTTCTGTGATAAATGCCTGAAGCCCCAAATAAAGTTTTGTGAGAAAGACACATCCAACACATCACTTCTCCAAAAGGAAGACCTAGGAAATGTGACCAAGCTGTCTCTTGCAGCAAAGCATTATATTATCTTAGAATAGCATTGTGCACTGACAGCAAAATGTTTTGTTCATATTTCTCTTTGGCTTTCTTGGCCATTAGGTAAAAAACAGGCACCCGAAACACCATATTGCCACTACCTCCCATCAGTCTGCTACTTGCTGAAGCTGGGTGTGCTATCCCATTTACCTTTCACATGGTTCCCTGTTCCTTCACAGAACAGTTTCTCCCCATTTTCTGTTTCATTCAGCAATTTTTCAGCTTTATTTAGTTTCCTAATGGATTTCCTTATGGTACCACTAAAAAGCCACCACTGAGGTACTAGTACTGTGATTTCACATTCAGACATGAATAGATTGCAGTGGCATAGCAAATTAAAAGCTGTTTACCTGAAAGCAGACATTAGGTTCACATCGGACAGATGTGAACTTGATTGAACACATGAAATATACTTAAAGCATAACTTTACTACAAAAAAACTGTGTGAATCTTTGTATGAAGAATTATTCAGCAGTACTGTGTTTTTCTGGGGGTTGTTCATTTGGCGGGTTTAAAAAGAACAACAACTTCCCATACAAGCGTTGGATTTAGGTTCCTTTTTACTACACAGCTTAGTCCAGGACAGTCCCCATATGATGTTCTGCTATTGTTTTTCCTTAAGAATTTCCTTATGAAACTAGTTTGAGCTATAGACAATTATAGTCAGTTATCACAGTCGGTTCAGGATGCACACAGTTGTGCATTAGAGCTGATATCAACCACTCTTTTCACAAAAGTTCTCCAAAACCAGTAGTAAAATAGGGTTTCAAGACCAATTCAAAACCAAATTAAACATTAAGTTTACATGCCTGATCTAGAAAAATTATTATAACTAATTATTTAATCCTCAAATAATATTAAGTTATTATTTGTTCTGGCTATGAAAACTAGCTGGTTTGTGATAGGTCTATGAAAATGCTGTGTTGCCTTCCAAAAAAGCCAAGCAGCTGGTAGTAAACACTCCCTTCTCCAAAAGGCTGATTTTGTAAGGTGTGTTTGAAAATTGTAGCTACTACTTTAATTCAAGAAGTTCAGTTTTCATTGTTTCTAAAATATATTTTGAAGGGTATCTTGCTTTTCCCAATAAGGACTGTTTCATGCAGCACTAACCTGCAAAACAAAAAGCAGTGACTGAAAGATCATTTAAAAAAATCATACCCTATGAATATCATTCTGTTTCTGCACAGTGGGAAGATCTCCACCAGTGGGTGCTTGCTGTTTTAATTCATCCTCCTTCAATTGCAGCCATGCCAAAAGTTCCTGAAGAGAGAGATGTAAACGCTTCCACTGATCTGTACTGGCTTCCAAATGGGATCTGAAAGCATGTATTAAAAATAAGATATATTCAAGCACAGTGATAATAGAAACCAAATAGTACAAGCTTATTTACTGAGAAAGATCCTAGTGTTTCATTAACTTAATGAGTTTTAAATAGCTTCCGTAGCTTTGAATTAGATTCTGGCAACACAGATTTAAATTTGGTTCCACAGTCCTGGCCTGAAACATCTGTTCTTTTCCCATGTCTTGGTTTCTTGTTTGGTTTTTTGTTGTTTGGGTTTTTTTTATTTAGTTTTCGTTTTTGGAGTGTTGAATTGTCTCTCTCACTAAATATGCACAAATATTACGCAGGACTAGCGTGGAAGTAACCTAGTCATCACTTAGGATTACTAGGAGATTAATTAACTAAAATTCCAACTCAGAGAAGAGCAAGCATTTTTCTAAACTGCTACACCAACCATTCAAACTCACACAAGATTCATGCTCACCTTCAAGGTAAGAGAACCAATTCCATCCTTTCCCAAAAAAGTTGTGAGGAAATTGTTAAAGCCAATAGAATCCCTTTACACTACCAAAATGCCTGTGCCATTTGAACAGAGGTGTGAATGAAACTAATTGAATCACTGAAAAATTAAGACAGAATACTACTTCGTGCAAACAAGGTCTCCACCATAAGGACATCTCAATATTTCCTCTGTGCATGTATAAATGTGTCTTCTTAATACTGGGATCAAGTATCGAGCTACTAATTTTCAGCAACTGTTTTCGGTGGAGAGAAAATATGCAACTGAAGTATCACTGGACTGGTCAAATCTTCAACTTTGTTTATACCATAAATAAGGCACACTAAAATTTTGTCTTTCTAGACTTGCGAATATGCTAATTTTTAATTGCTATTTGGGAAGAAATTCCTAATTCACTTCCAGTAATGTGAGGATTCCTCTTAGCAATTCAAACTGCATTTGAATCAAAAAGCTGTATTGCTTAACAGTAAAGTGATAAAATTTACAGAAGACAGATTTTCTTTTATTTCATACATTTTCTGTTTAACTTCCAGCTTTGTTTGCATAACACTTTGTTTCTTTTTCTGTGATTGCATATAAAATCACATATTTTCTGGCAGTAAAAATTCTACTCCTATACCTCATATAAAGTGGTCTATAAAGAAATGTGATAAATATGGACACAGTGTTTTGCAGACCTTATTACTTAGTTTGGGTATGGAAATGAGGAATAGTTGAGGGTGAGGTCAGTTGTACTTGTTTGAAATGCTCTACAGATCCTGTCTTTTTTCCAGCCTCTTATACCAGGTAATTGGAGTGGCAAGGAAAGAGAAAGGAAAGGGACAGATTAGCCATAGGCTGACAGAGAGCTCAGCTGCTCTGGTATGTGAGCTGATGGAAATTTTTCTTCTTTTTTAAACTTAAAGGCTATGTGGGAGGGACACACATAGACCATGCTGTCTTTTGAACTCTGCTTTCACAGCGCAACTGTGGGCCAGGGCAAAACTGCCTTATGACACGTGCTGCTTGGGGCGGCCACCCTGCAGGTAGTGAAGGCTGGGGAAGCTTCAGGATGCCTCTGAAAGCAGCAAGCGGGGAAGAGAGGCAGAGATGTTGCATGGGGAGTTGCAGGAGGTGACACCCAGAGCAAGGACGACAGGGCTTTTGGAGGGGATGCAGTCAAAGACCCAAGTTTCTGAGGCAGGTTAACTCCTGTCTCCCACGTTTATTCAGTAAAAGCAAGCTTCTACTTCCTCCAGAGAAGGGCTGCAATTGGAGGCAAACACTAGAGTCTTCACTTCTTCCCTGCTTCCCCAGCTATGGCTTTACATGGTAAAAGTGTAAAAAGTGATCCGAAGTGGTTTTGTTACTGCTACTGTGCTTTGACCACTCCCAGTTTGGTGACTGGGAACCCATCTTGTTCTGCCCTTCCTTCAGCTTTGGGAATATATGTTTATGTGCGTGCATGCTGGTGTACATTCTATGCATACACTCATATATTCGTAACTGTGTTCAAGCGTGTGCAGACAAAACAGATAATGGGAAAATATTTTTTTTAAATGAGTTATTTATAAGAAAAAGTGTTTATTAGGCGAAACTATGCTAAGTTAACCAAACAAAAGAAGAGATGTAATAATGGAAAAGAGTTTCGCTTCTCTTGATATTTACCCAATTTAGAAAAAAATGCCTGCCTAATTTGAGCAGTGGCAGGGGTCTTCCGTTTCAGCAGTCTAGAACTTAAGCTACATGAGGAGACTTGTGAGACTGATGCCTGGGGAACATTTAAAATGTCTGTTCTTACACCTCTTTCATGTAAGCATTGTGAAATCCATACAATACCATGTGATGGAAAGAAATGGCTCCAAGCAGGCAGGCTGAGAATAGCCTTTTCATTCAGTCTTGTGGCCAGCAACATTTAAACTGAATGTCTTAGAAGTTAAGAATTGTTTCTTATCATAAGTTGTTGAACACCTTAAGCCTTTTACAGGAAGCAAATATTTTAGAAAGGTCTGTTGCTTTGAATGTTTAATTCAAGAAGTCACTGTGATATAACTAGAGTTACTATTTCTGACTCAATTAATGGCAGCGATACATGAAACTACAAAAAATGAAAGACAGAAAGTACCATGTATTTAATTATTGATATTTGGCCAACTGACTGTTTTTCTGATCTCAAACATCTCTTCATTTTGGCAAGTTCATGGGTAAAAGGCATATGAAGAAAAAAATCTCTGAGAGACCTTGTAGGTTTATATTCCTCGTCTTTAGCTCAGGAAAAAAAGAAAAGGGAGGAATGTTTCTCTTTCTTTAGCTACTAATATCTTTTCAACCTCATATCCTTCATTTATATTTAATGATTAATGTTATGAAGATGGTTTTTGTCATTACACAGACTGACCTCCCTCAGGGCCTGAGCTGAAAAAAGATAATATTTCATACATTACTTTGAAAAGCACTTCTGCCTTTTGCTGCCTTCTGAACTACCACCAACACACAGCAAGCGAGCAAATGAAAAATTGCCCAAGACTGAACGCAACAGACTGGGGCTGCCTATTGTAAAAATCATGTTTCTGAAAAGAAGCTTCCTGGACAATTTCTTTTGAAAAGAAATCTTCAGCCCATTGAAGTCTGCACCTCCCTTTTGTAATTTGTAACATTATCATTCATTATATTTTTGCTTGCTAGCAGAATTTTTTCCTCTCACAACACTACCTATGGATTTCTATTACCTCTGGATTTTATCTGGCAATTTTGTCCACTCTTCACACAACAGCTACAAGCTTAAATAACTTCTCATTTGCAAGGCTATTTTCAGTTTTGCACTGGAAATAGTAGCCTTAGAAATAAAGCTTTTCTTAAATACAGGTTGTTTAATCACTTTCTTTCATGACTTGTTGATAGGTCATACCCAGATCTAGAAAAAGCCTACATTTAGAGGGGGTACAGTTACTGTTTAAACATGCTGATCACTCCTCTGTAATTATAAAACATCATCATATGTCTGAAATCCTAATCTTTTACTATCATTTTCACATCAAAATGCCCTAACCACTCATACAATGTTAAGCCAACATTCAGAATAGCATAAATAATTTCAAAATGGACAAAAATAGTGTTATCAGAAACAAAATTAAACCTTTTTACTGGCAAAACACAGCATTTCATCCTACACACCAACTGTAGGCTTTTGTTTATGTCCAGGTCCTACCTAATGTTTAGGGATTTCTTCCTAAGATCACTCCATCTGAGGTTCATGTTATCCAGGCGTCTCTGTAACAGGGCTGCATCCTCAGAGCCTTCCAGGGACCTCAGGATTTTCTGCCCATTTTCATCCAGGTTGTGAAAGATGTCAGTATGAGCATCAATTTCTGCCTGTAGTTCCTATGGAAGCAATAGAAAACAATAATGTGAGCTCTTCCAAAATCACAGAAACTATCACTTCTCAAAAAAGTGGAAAAATCCTCATTGCAACATCGAATTAACACAGATTTTGATTAATGCTTTTATGTACTGTGTATGGTATACACATTTCCCCTTGCACTGAATAACAACCTTTTCTCCATACAGAGTATACTGAACAAAATTTAGAAAGTTGAAAGCCTGACAGGCAACAAAGCAAGGACAAGGATATTTACTGTCCTGATGAGGGAAAAAAAACCAACCAAGCAAACAGAAAACCCTCAGAATCTCAGGTAAATCTGACCTTAACATGATATGTCTTCCTGTGCAACATGTTCAGTTTGAGCTGGGGACTGCAACACCGGTCCTGCTGCATGGCAATTCCAAGAAATCTATGCGTCTGCAGCAGCCGAGCTTTGAAATGCCAAGTTCACTTACATTCTGTTGACAGAATGCATTTTGGAGCACAGGCCTCAGCAGTCAGTAGCAATAAACAGCCACTTTGTGCTATATCAAAACACTGGTCAGGGCTGTGGCTGTAGGAGGCCCTGAGAATAGCAAGGACCTAGAATATGCAACTGGAAGCTCATGTTGAACAGCCAACTTTTCTTATCACTTCATTACTGCAGGCCAGCTCTACATTTTGAATTCATTTTTTCCCCCTCATTTTTAGCACGGCTGTTTCTGCCAAAAGAACATTCTTTAGAGAGCTGCCTGGTACCAGCATTCCTGCCTGCCCACACGCTCAATGCAGCCTTTGTACGTTGGTTGCCCTTCTCCGAGATGTTTGCATGCTGCAGCTCCACAAGGTCAGATTCATTTGCAGAAAATAGTGGTTGAACCAAGCTCTTTAAAAAGTATAAAAATAAAAATAATAATTTAAACATGTACACACATGAGCACACACATACTCTATAAGTAGCCGCATAGACACAAAAGCACTTTTACTTTCAAACAAAAAAATACACAAAGACACAAAGAAAATGACCTAGTGAATAAAGCTCTGCATTTTCTCCTGGGATGCTTGGGCACTAAGATCTCTGATGGTGGTTTCTCGCTGCCTGAAAATGGGAGTGCTGGGGATGAAGTGTGAAAGGGGAAATTATTTACGGCATTTGAAAGCAAGACCCAGTGCTAACTGTGCATCACAGATAGTCCCAATGGAAATTTGTTGTAATTTTCTTTAGAAGAATGACTTTGAAGGAGGAGAGCACACAACTTCCCTACTTTGTGTGTTCCTAATTGAACTGGTTTTATTTGATATTTTAAGTGCAATGTTAGCTCCACTGAATGATGAGTAGATTGTCCTTGGTCACCCACTGCTGTTCCAACTGTCATATGTTGCCCTTTACTGGATGCCTATTTCTTGCACAGCAATAACTAGCACTGTATTTGGAGCAATTTTGAGGAGGGCTAGGAATATCTTTGGTACAGTACAGGAGTTCTTATCCAACTATTTTACTTTACCTATGGTCATCCTAACAGTTAAGTAGTTAGGAATGTTTGGAATACTGCAGAATGCAACTGTATTATAAATAGTGTGTTTATTTCTTGATGTTAAACAGCCAATTTTGTTTATAAAAAAATTGCCATTTTTAAGGTACATATTCATGTACAGCATTCCAGGTATGAATGCCCTTACTTGAAAATTTGTACTTAATTTCAACTCTGAATTTTGCTAGCTTCAGCTTCCAGCTGCCATATTTTATTTTTGTTTGCTTGACTGAAGAATACTCTACTACTTTATTAATACTCTATACTCTATTAATTTCTTTCTTTTCATGCATGCATTTGGAAATTTTATCTAAGCTAGGTTAAGTGCCACAAATTTGATATAAACAGCCAAAACAATACGTAAGAAAGGATAAAGTTTGTGGTAAAAAAAGTCAACTTTTAGTGTCTGCATATGTCTAATACTTCCCCATTTAAAAGCTGATAAATCTGTTGCTGAATCCAAGAATTGTAATACGAACTACCTGTTGCACAAAATTCTTAGATTTCAGGGTGGTGATGGAAACAGTTCTCAGCAAGAACATGTGCTGTGAAACATGTACATCGAATAACTATTCACAGTAGGAAGCTGTCAAATCTATCTTCTCTTGGTGTTTTACCACACATACACTCATAGCATTTCATAACACAATTTTTTTTAAATAATGTACTTCCACATTTTTCTTATTTTTAGAAAAAGTATCTCATAACCTATATATTTCATGCTTTTCTCCTGACACATACATATTTCTGAAAATAAAATCAGGCCATATCCTTTTTATTTCAGAATACTACATAGCATCACAATAAATCTGGACAGTTAGTTAAATGGGCAACAAAAACAAAAAGTGAATTACTCTTATCAAAAGCTTAGTATTCAAGACATGGTCTTCCTTATTCCAAATTACCTGTGTATACTGTACTTCTAATGCTCTTAAAATTAGTTTATTCCAGCTATGCAGGAATAAACACACAAATAAGCATGAGAACAGAAGTATTTACTCCACTGTGGTTGGTGCATTTCAGATCCTTTCCTCTTCCCAAGAGAAGCAGAGTGCATATAGGAAAAGGATCTATACACCTTTCATTTGTTATCTGAAATAAGTAGTTTCCATGCTTCAAAAATAAAAAGTGAAAGATTAATACGAACTTGACAAGAATAAAGCAGGAAGATGTATTTCATCTCATAAACTACTAAGTTATTTGCAGAAGTATGCTATCGCTACACAAAGACTCATAGAATCATAGAATAGTTAGGGTTGGAAAGGACCTTAAGACCATCTAGTTCCAACCCCCCTGCCATGGGCAGGGATATCTCACACTAAACCATGTGGCCCAAGGCTCTGTCCAGCCTGGCCCCGAACACTGCCAGGGATGGAGCATCCACAACCTCCCTGGGCAACCCATTCCAGTCCTTCACCACCCTCACTGTAAAGAACTTCTTCCTTATATCTAATCTAAACTTCCCCTGTTTAAGTTTGAACCTGTTACCCCTTGTCCTACCACTACAGTCCCTAAGGAAGAGTCCCTCCCCAGCATCCTTATAGACCCCCTTCAGATACTGGAAGGCTGCTATGAGGTCTCCACACAGCCTTCTCTTCTCCAGGCTGAACAGCCCCAACTTTCTCAGCCTGTCTTCATACAGGAGCTGCTCCAGCCCCCTGATCATCCTCACAGACCTCCGCTGGACTCGCTCCAACAACTTTATGTCCTTTTTATGTTGAGGACACCAGAACTGTACACAGCACTCCAAGTGAGGTCTCACGAGAGCAGAGTAGAGGGGCAGGATCACCTCTTTCGACCTGCTGGTCACGCTTCTTTTGATGCAGCCCAGGACACGGTTGGCCTTCTGGGCTGCAAGCGCACACTGCCGGCTCATGTTAAGCTTCTCGTCAACCAACACTCCCAAGTCCTTCTCCGCAGGGCCCCTCTGAATCTCTTCTCCGCCCAACCTGTAGCAGTGCCTGGGATTGCCCCGACCCAGGTGTAGGACCTTGCATTTGGCTGAGTTGAACTTCATAAGGTTGGCATCGGCCCACCTCACAAGCGTGTCAAGGTCCCTCTGGATGGCATTCCTTCCCTCCAGCGTATCAACCGAACCACACAGCTTGGTGTCATCAGCAAACTTGCTGAGGGCGCACTCAATCTCACTGTCCATGTCACTGACAAAGATGTTGAACAAGATAGGTCCCAACATCATACCAAGAAACACAGAATATAGACTAAATGTAGACTGTTTATTGCATTTACATCTTTTCCAATGTGTTCAAACACATGGAGGAACTGTAGAGCTGCATTTTTGCTGTAGTGGTTATTACTGAGGCTGGGTGGAAACAGATTCCCTTAAAAAGAGCAGATAGTAAAATGAAAAACATCTTTTTGATCACAAGTTACTGCTTAGAGTGAGCTGAACTGCTTAGAAAGAACCGTAATACCGTCAAGTGCAGATCTGCCTAAGAACATCAGAGTGAAATCCTCATTTCTTAAGATGAATATAAAGATAGATGATAAAAGGTACTGTGATATTTGTTTGTAGAAATCTTGCTGAATAGCTATTATAGGTTTCTACACATTAAAAAATGTGTGTTTACATTATCATGCTACATAGAACTAAGTTACAGAACTAAGAATGATATAAACTTGTTGCGAGAGGAACAATCTTCTTGGACAAAATAGGGCAAGGAAATTTGCTCTGGCTGTTTCACTTTTGTCCAGAGCCCTTGAAACCTCTATGCATGATTTCAGGAAGAAATACTCTAAGGCTGTAAGATAGCACACCCAATACAGCTACAAAGCTAGGGGTTGGATATATTTCTGATTTGCCCAAGTCAGTTCTTCCCCTTGGAACTGCTGTTCACATTCTCTGTAGAAACACACATCCTCACTGCACTAATCCTCTTGGTAGGTAAAAGAAATTTACCTGTGGCTCCACATTTTATTTTACACAGAGTCCTGTAAAACATAGCAGAGCCATCACTGTGAAACTTAGTGCACTGAAAGTCCTTTCAGCCTCCACATAGCAGAGATAGTCCTGTAAGAATACAGTACGGTTTGAGATACTTTATCAGAAATAATTAATCATATCCCACATGAAATATATAGGCATGACATATAAAGGACATGCCACATGGCAAAATCTGCCATTATTTTGGCAGTACATCAGAGAGGGATTGGTAGGCTGGAAGTAGAATGAAATCCTAGAAAGAAGGAACTAGTTACACTTACTGTACTATACATGAGTCAGACTAAGACATGGAAATTAAGGCAGCACAGATGACAAGGTAGAAACAAAATTAATTATGTATTAATTTAAAGAAATTAAAGAACTTAAATACTCCTCTACAGACTCAGTTCCATCCTTGGAACTGTGCTTTTCATTTCCAGTGAAGCATTTTACATTTTCTACATACTGTAGAATGTTACTAATGAAATAAATGGCATTAATTGAGGTATGGGGGCTTACAAAATTAAAGGTAGCACCATCTAATAAAGCAAATCAACACAGAGGAAAAAAATTGAACTTTACTGACAGTAATTAAAAGAATAAAGTTAGTCTGCATAATTACATACATGTACTCAAAACATCAGCAAGTAATACCTGTTTGGCTATACATAGCTCAGAAGTACTATAGTATATGTTTCCTTAATGCTAATACTGAAATAACTAGGAAAGCTATTACTCAAGACAAAACAAAGGTCATACACCTCTATAATCCCTCTCCATCTCAGTAGTTAGGTGAAATAATTATCCCCTTCATATTTACATTAACAGAGCATATTATATTTCCCCTAGATAAATTCTGGGGAAAAAAAAACCCAAACAAACAAAAAAACCCCCCAAAACCCAGATAAACTTTTTAATTAGCTTAAATTAGCAGCATATTTTCTTAAATCTCTTGTACTGTACAAGATCTATGAATGGTGTAATCCCCCTTTTTTTCCATTTTTCTTCTTATTCCTACCTTCCTTTTTTCCTCCTTACCCTTTGGCTTTCCTCTTTCTTTCTTCCATTCCTCACTTCCTTTCTTTTCCTCTTCTTTCTCCTTTCCTTCCACTTTTCTTTCCTTTCTCTCTTTTCCTTTCTCTTTCAATTTTCCCCTCCCACTTTCTTTTCCTATCTTACTTTTCCATTCTTCTTTCCCTCCTTCCTTTCCCTTCCCGTTTTCTCCCCCTTCTTCCTTTTTTTATCCCCCCTTTATCTTTTACTTCTCCTTCCTCTTTTTTCTTTTTCTACTTTCTTCCTTTTCCTTTCCTGATTTCTCATTTTCTCCCTTCCTTTCCCCCCTTTTCTCTCCCTTCCCCTTCCTTTTCTTCCTTCCTTTATTTAAAATACAACCTTCTGTGATTAAAAATCTTATTTTTATGTTCTTCTGTGGTGATCTCAAAACTTCACGAATATGGGTTTCTTTCCATTTTTAATTTGCATTCTCATTGGTTAAACATCATTTCAGGTGCCTGGAGAATGCAGAACTTTCAAACTTGTTAAAAAAAAAATAAATCATTGTGTTCTAACAATACTACTGAACAAAGTACATCTATACAGAATAGGTGTCTGCTCCATGGACTTGCAGGGGATAGAGAGGATCTTAGGGTTTCGCATACTCTGAATTTTTACCAACAGTGAAGTTCAGCTGGTATAACCAAGAAAGGTTCCCCCTTCAAAGCTTTTTTTAATAATCTCTTTATGGCTTCTACAGATACATGAAATTGAGTCACTGTCTGAATTTTGCAACTCTGACCAGCACAGCTTAGGGAATGGATTTCAAATTAACCATCCTACTTGCCTTTATTTAAATACATCTAAACTCCTGCACATTTCTGATTCTGCCTAAAGCATTAAATTCTGAGGGTACAGAGAGTTTGTGACATGTTTTCCAATGCCCTCTGTGGACTCCAGCAGCCTTTGAAGGCACAAAGATCCATATGCACTTCACCTCTTTCAGGATCATGGCTTATTCTTCTGTCTGTTAGATAGAGGAATGGTTCTGCGAGTGTTAAGTTCTGGAGATGTTGAATTAACGGCTACAGCACAGCAGGTCAAATGCATTTTAAGCACGAGTATTACATTCAGTGCAAGATGCACTTGATCTACTTCTGTTGTTTCTAGCAATAGAAGGCCACTTTGCACTATTCTTTATGACAGTCTGCCCTTGTGAGCTAGTCATTATCTTCAAAGTATTTGAACAGAAAGAAATTTATATGTTGGTTTTTTGGGTTTTTTTAACAATGAGATCATTTGTTCTAGACTGAAAAGACTATGATTTAGATTAATAATGGAACAAAACATTGAAGTATTTCTGTTTTGCAATAGTATTTCTGTTTTGCAATATACTACTAGTCCAACTGGAGTTCCATCTTTTAAATGCTACAGTTCTAAGAACTGGTTGTCAAGTTTTGTTGTTTGTTAGGTTTGTTCCTTTGCTTGGTTTTTTAGATCAAAATACAACTAATTCAACTAAAATTTTGGGACCTATTTTGTTTCAAAAATATCTAACAGTAAGCATCTAACAATGATGAGTATAATATTTTGTTATATAGATCACCTCAGCTAACACAACCAAACTCTTTCACAATGAACAAAGTGGGAAAGAAGCTCTCAGCAGCTCCATCGAGCTTTTATATCATTTGCTCTCCCAGTCCATAAGCAAAACTTTTATTGGGTCTTAGAATGAGAGCATTTACTGAGCAATTTACATAATAATAAAAACTTCTCAAATGAGATTTAAAATGTAATTAAAGGGCAGACTTATTGAGTTAAATGCATTGTTGTGAAATGGCTATACATCATCATGCCATGAAGCCTCCTATTCAGCTAGCCTATGGCACGACCCCAATTCCAGTCTGGTATGATTACATCTCTGAGTTTCATGCTAATGACTTTATTAAAAAGAAAGATAAAAAAGTCTTTTCTTTTGGGAAGATAAGCTTATGAATATCATTAAGGCATTTCTAGCATGCCAACACATTTTTCCAGATAACAAAGGATAATAAGAGTTAGTCCTCCAAAAGAGAATCAAATGTTGATGAGTGGAAGCTAAAAGCAAAACATGTGCTCAAGTCTTTATTGTACAGATCATCACTCACAAGACTGCTTTTTCAGACATAGCAGAAAGCCTTACAATTCTCACCTGTTCATAGGGAAATAATAAATTTTTATGGGACATTTGGCAATTAATTTGTATTCAATTATAATTAAACACAAGTTATTACATAATTCCGTATGTTTTGGGGGATCTTATGCATTTCTTGGTGTGTTTCTGGAAGACTGGGAAAACCCCTTAATGACTACTTTCATTTACATGTAATTAAGATAGAAATAAATAGATAAAGAAACCAAAGCTTTCTACATTTATAGAGAGAGTTTCACTTAGGATTTGATCCATTCAAATACTTACCATTAGACTAAAGAAGTATATTTTGGTAATAGTACCTTTAATGGAAATGGTTATTTTTGCTGTTTGTCTATTTGCCTTGTCACTGTATACAGGATGGAAACCCTAATTAGAGAGAAACATCATGTGTAACTATCCTACTGCATTCGGTTGTAGGACCATCAACACAAGAAGGATGTGGACTGTTGGAGCAAGTCCAGCGAAGGGCCACAAAGATGATCAGAGAGCTAGAGCACCTCTACTATGAAGATAGGCTGAGAGACAAACAAAGCATATGTATTAAAGTGGGAAGTGCCAGTGTTCTGTATGTCAGAAAATCAGCCACCTCTACTGAGAAGCCTGTGAATGGGCTTAGATCTCTGCTTTTCAAAACTCTGCATTTGAGGGGTGGCTAAGTAGGGGAAAAATAGCATAAATGTGCAAGTAGTCATACACACAATTTTCTGAAAGTAAAACCATTAGGCCCATTACAAACTAGCATAGTTTTCTAGATTTTAGAAGGTAGTTTGCTTCTAACAAATATGCAGGTCCTGATCCCTGTACTTCAATTAATGTCTCATTATAATCCCATTATACCTGCACATTCTGTCAGCACACTTGCCCTGTCAATCTTTGCTGCAGTCTTTCTGAAGCAAAATAATTACACTGCTACTTTCTGCATATCTAATTTTTCCCTCTCCCCTTTTTCCAGTGATGAAACAGTAGCAGCACAAAGGCAGCATCATCATCGGCATGAACATTTATTTCCACTCAGTTACTCAGGCAAGGTCTGAAAGTCGTGCTGGATAATATGGAGAGCATCTACTTCCACTGACATCCTAGCACTTCAAATTAATACCAATTTACTCTTATAACAAGTAGCCAGAAAGTTGAACTCGACAACTGTCTCAAAGTCTGCAGGAAAAAAAAAACCTTATGAAAGGAGGATTTTTTTTTTTTTTCCTGTCACCAACCTATAGTGAAATGTACCTGAGATTTGTTAATTACAAATGACCATTCCTAGAGGATAAATTATTTGTACATATAAGACTGTATATTTGTCTCACAGAAAAGGATCTAAAATTTCAATGCACCAACATGTAACAATAAGACATCTCATATTTTAATACCTATGGAATTCACCCTTCTTCAAATACACAAATACATGCAATCTTCCAAACCCCTTTAAAATAAAAATGAAAAGCATTTTATAATTAAAAGAAACTATTTTGGTTCTAGATATTATTCTAATTCCTTCTCACAAAGGATTTTTGCAATCTTTTTTTTCTTTTTAAAAATAAATTCTGACAGTTCACGTTTTTGTTGGTAAAATCTTTGATGCCTGGGGAAAAATAATTGGTACATCAGTTTCATAACATGATGTACAATTAATTAAAACAACACAAAATCTTATTAAAACTCTAAAGAGAACAATTCCAAACATAAAGCAGGAAATAGAAGCCTCATACATTATGCATTATTAAAACTGATTCAAGCAAAACAATAACTGCAATGGTTTTAGGGCTTCTTTTAGGAGTTAGCATTCTTCCAAAGATAATGAGAAATTTGTACTATTTCAGGTGTTATTTTCTACCAAAGTGCAAGATCTGCTGCAGCTAACAGTTCTTAATCAAGAGCAGGTTAAGTGGGACCCAGTGGGCATTATGCAAGAGAGAACGCTGGAAGAGCTCCAGTGCTTCTGCACACACGTCAAATCCTCCCACTGGAGGTGTCTTGAGGCAAGCTTAGAGAGGACAGAAACTTGGTCAGCACAAAGGGCAATGTACACTTAATCTTGATGTTCAGTGGGAGCACAAGCCGTGCTAGTGTGGCTTTCTCAAATTTGTCAACTGAAAAACCCACACTTGTTCCCTCTATCTTTTCTTCAACTCTGGTAAAAGAGAAATAACTCCATTATCATCATAAAATTAAGTAATTTTAATTTAGTGGCTGTATTGCTGAAGTCTTAAGTATTTTCACCCAGACCTACATAGGAACAAATCAGCTCTGAGATCTGCACATCAAGACAGCCACCTGGAACCATTATGTCTTTTTGAGGCTTGTTCATATTTTGTTGGAGGAAAAAGCCTAGATTTTGCCCAGTATAAAGACTTCTAACAAAAGAAATACCTCCACCAACGAGACAAATGTTGACATTATTACAGAAATAAAGATAAATGTAGCCGATACACTAATCTATTCAGTTTTCTGTCTGCAAAAGACCACCAAACAAAAAACAAAACAAACCCAAGCCAAAAAGCAAAGAGCAATACACACTTATAAAATTAGGGTACTTGGTACTAAAGGAGGAACTGAGATGGGTCCAATGAGCCTACGGTAATAGAAGTCATGTAGCAAATATGTAAGGAATTTAAAACAAACCCTTCCTTCCCAGAATCAGACTTTTTCTCTTTAAACTTAAAAAGAATTCATAGTTTGCATATGTTCTCAGAAGACAGAGTACACTCTTATCAGTAAGTCAATATTTTAGGCAGATCTTAAATACAGTAATAAAGTTGTATGTTCCTACTTAAGTTCCTGTAGAGATCCAGTGCATCGTCTTCTCTTACTGTCACTCCAAAGTATGCCATACAGACTCAAGTTTATACTCTGGAACTGCTTTTATAGAGCTTCAGTCAAGATTACTTATCAAACACTTTATAAATTGCTGGCACAACACACTGCAAGTACCTGACATCAGTATTAGTCACACTGAAGTTCCCCTTCAATCCAGAAGTTTTTTAATATGTGGCTCTCATTTAGACTTGACAATACACTAACTGTTACACAAACATGACACTGATACTTTTTCAGAAACCAGTTCATAAAATATCCCAATATACTACACTCATAAAATTTATTAATACACTCAGAAACAGGACCCAAACACCTCAGAAAACTAAAGAATTTACTCAAACATAGAGTCCAGTCACACTAGTAATACTATCCGATGTTGAAAAAGTCAGGTGCTGAGGAACACTGCATGGTACCACAGGCAATCTTGGAAGAGACACCTCTCTCGTATTGTGTTGTATTGGTTTTTTGGTTTTGGGTTTGTTTGGTTTTTTTTCCCAAAGATAGAACCAAAAAAGAGAAGAAAAATTGTAGATTGCATTACACAGCATGACAAATGTGCACATATGGTTTTTGACATGGACAGCATTCAGATATTCTGAACATCAGCAGCCACTTAGAAAGTGCTCAGAACAGTTCTGTAATCTGTGATTTTATTTATTTATTTTCAAGTCTTACAGAATTGATGATTTTCTCAAACTCCCGGCTTGGATAAAATCCTCCTTGGATGTTCTGAATAAAAGCTTATTTTTAAAAAGTTGGATACTCTGGAATTTTCTCCATTTCAAAAGTAGAATTAAACCACTCAAAAAATGCAGCAGAGTCATAAAGAAATTTTCAGCACAGATTAAAGTGGAAATCTAAAACATTTAAGCTGGTCACCATGATCAAATATCAAAGGCTGTGTAGATGTAACAGTGTGTGAAGGCACTGTGTATTAGATATCTCTGTTTGAAAGCATAAATTTTCATTAAGTGATTATGGAAACAGATGATCAAAATTGAACGTTGCTCTTATATTGGGATTATTAGAGCACTAACAGTACGGTGATATGCTGACCAAAGCCCTAAAAAACCATCACCTAAAAAAGACTCTCTCCACATATTGTTTGGAGTTATAATGAAAAATGCACCTTTCTGTTCTACTCTGTTGGAACAAAAGTAATTTAATACACATCATATACAGGATGAATGCAATAAAAATTGGAAGAATGTGAGAGTGCACAGATTCTTGATTTAAGTCTCCAATTAAAGAAACTGCCAAATGAAAACCTACAATACCATACAAGTCCAGAAATGCCTCTGTCCTGTCACGCTTGCTATGGAACACAATATTAGCCAATAATTAGAATCACAGGATCACTGGGGAAGGAAGGGTCATCTGATCCAATCTCCTGCTCAAAACATATAACATGTCCAGTAAGAGTGAGTTGCGCAGAGCCTTGCCCAGTTATGCGTTGAATATCTCCAAGAATGGAGATTTCACAACAGAGCCTTTTCCTGTGTTTGACCATTCTCACAGAAAAAAAAAAAAGTTCCTTATATCACCAGAAATTCCCATGTTCCAATTTGCCTATGTTGCCATCCTGTGACTGTCCACCTCTAAGAAAAGTCTGGACCTGCTGGCTACATCCTTGTTAACAGGGCCCAGGATGCAGCTGGCCTTTTTCCCCCTACCTATTCCCCCTGCAAGGTCACACTGCCAGCTCATCTTCCAGTTATTGCTGACAACGACCTTCATATAATCATATCATTTTCTGCAAAGCTGTTTTCTAGCCAGTTGGCCACAGCCTGCACTGCTGCATGGTTTAATGCTCCCCAATTTGATGTTCTTCTGGGTAATGTTTCACTCTCACAGACTCTGTCAGTAGGCTTGGGACCTTAAAGAGTCCAAAAGGCACACCTTGCCAGTGAAAAATTAGATAAGAGAGGCATTGATTACCTTAAACATTTGCACGTCTTTGGTCATCAGGTCTCCCACCCCACTGAACAGTGGGTCCACATTTTCCTTAGCCTTCCTTTTGCTACTAGTGTACTTACAGAAGCATCTCTCATTGCCCTTCACATCCCTCTGTGAAGGCCCTGCTGACCTCCTGTTTGTCTTCCCTAGCTGGTACGCAGCCAGTTCACTTCCTGCTGCAAACTCCTACAACCACAGCATACCTCCCACGGGTAAGGACATTGCTGTCTTCTGCCACAGGAGACACTCTGGGCACCCCAAAATGGCTAAAGACTTGGTTGGTGGCACTTCCCTGAGGACTTGGGAGTCAAAGCCTCTGATGGAAAGTTGCTTCAGCTGGTGTTGCTGCCCTGCCCTCTCACACATCAATACCATCACCTCAGTGCAATCCTCAGCAGAACTTCTGGCCTCTTTGCACCCTTGCTGCAACAACTGGCATGTAAAAATGCTCATGACTTCCATAGTACAAAGACATTTTTCAGAACACATGTTGAAGTAATCTTATTAATGGTATATTTGTGTTTTCTACAATATACGTGACAACGTTTTTATGAAATTAAGTGCAATATAGCATATTTTAATGATCTATTGTAGAATATATCATTGTAGAAAACTCTAAATTTTAACACTCACTGAATCCAAACCCTTGTATATATATAAAAAAAAAAATGAATGAGAGGTTTCTTAAATTAAGAAGGTGAGGAGGTAAAGATAACAAGGTTATCTGGGTTACTGTGTAATGTGAGAGTGCTCAATTTTCCACCTTTGTGCCAAGGAGTGCAGTTTGCTCACAGAAACAAAACTAGAACTTACATTTTACGTCTGGAAATAATATATCCTTTTTTCCTATAATCCTCTTTGAAGTATCACTACTGCTTTCGTCAGAGAATTAAAAAGATCTGTGTATGGTGACTAAAAGTCCCAGAAGTCCCATAGTCCTTCTGGACTAGAAGTCCCAGAAGACTATGCACAAAAGAAACATATGATATGTTTTATATCTTTGAAAAAAGACCCTATATTGCAAAAAAGGATCCCATAGTGGTTATATGGTAACATCTGCATATGAAGTCCTGATAATAGGAATTCCAGGTTAGAGGTGAGAGAAGAGGCAGAGAGAAAGACTAGGTAAAAAAAATATACCCCAGAAGTAGTTCTTGAAGTTTCTGGATATTGTCTTAACCCAATGGAATGAGCATAAGAACTTGTAGAGATTTAAAAGATGAAATTAGGCAAACTATGGCTGAAACAGGGTAAGTGTAATACCCCAAATAGCACTCCTAGAAATACTCCTAAAAAAAACTCCTAGAAATACTCACTATTCAGTGTAATGCCACTTACTCCTATTATCTTCTGTCTACATACATTTGACATTTAATCAATTTTGGGTAAAAATACTTCTCATTACACAGATGTACTGATAACTCTGGCAGAGTAATGTCACTATTCAATAAGTACTGACTGAACAAGGGATAATAGTGCACCTGCATCATGCACTTATTCAGTGCTAAGTCTCATCAAGATTAAAACTTCCTTTCACATACATTGCTTTTATCTCTAATGCCTACTAAGCCGAAATTCACCCGATTAAGACTAGTGTACAAAAACTTTGGCTGTATACTGAAAAGCTTACTTCCTCTCTTAAACATGAGAAACCTTGAGAACTGACAACTCAAGAAAAAAGAACAAGCTAGCTAAAAGTTAGAAATTCTTTAAAACTTTCTGGAAAAGGCAGCTTGCTTGATCTCACGTCCTTTACCAAAGTACTCTTTAAAAAAAAAAAAAAAAAGTTGATCTAAAATTTATATCTGAGAATTTGTCTGTATTCTTCAAACAGCATCTATATATTTGACTTGCTAATAGAGAAAATTCAGAAGTCTCTTTCAACACCAGCAACTTTTCTGAAATAAATACCCTTGCATATACAGAGCTTCATAATCTAACTGTACCAATAAATGAAATACTGATGCTCAGTTTCCCAGTGGAGCTCCATGTTCCCTTTGCAATCTTGCTGGAAGCCTAGAAACCAAACAGTGACATTCAAAGCTCTGATGCCTGTTACTCAGCAATTGCATTTGTTTGACGAGGGCATGCACAAGTGAGGACACAAATGAGTTGCCGCTTAAACAATGTCTCAAGAGGATGCAGACTTATAAGAAACAAAATGAAATCAAATACTCTGTAGGAGGAAATTCTAGAGGCTGATAAGAAAAGGAAATAATGGCAAACCTTTTACATTTCCTGTTTTTTTACATTCATTCACTTGCCAAAGGACATGCTTGGCTGCAGAATTTATCCTAGATTAAAGGAAATGAAAAACAAACCAACAAATGACTTTACAATTTATGTTTCTGTATATTTTATTAAAAAAAAAAAAAAAATAGAAGCTGAGGGAGGCAAAGTCTCTTCCATAAGCAAAAATATGATGGACAGGAAATAGAACATCACCATCGTCCTTCAAATATACCTGTACACATACCACAGCAGCCATCTGTCAAAATGATCTTGCTGTCACAGTTAAGTCAAAGAATCCAACACAGTCTATTCAGCACAACACCAAGCTGTATGCAGATGGGATGTAAGCTCTGAATCCCAGCCTGCACTGATTTACCAACAATAGCAGGTGATTCCTAAGACCCAAAGACAGCACCACCGCAAATTCAGGGATGGAAAAGCAACCACTGCCCTGGATTAGCTTTCTATCAAGCAGTGGTGCTTTAATCCCTGCTGCTGAAACTATCTAATCAGAAGGATTAAGGGCCTAGTCAAAGAACGTAAGAGCAGGAAGAAAAATGTGTGATGGGCTCTGAACAGTCAAACCAAGCTTTTATGGCAAAAAGAAAGATCCTTGAAGGAATTATGAAACTTGAATCATTTGAACTGGATGCACCAACTTTTCCCTGCTCTTCATGCTAATGTCTTAGGTTAAATCTATGTAACAAACTCCCCAACAATCAATGATCTGGATGCAGGAGTTGAATGCAGGTTTGCTGATGCCAAAATGCTAGTATCTCTTAATATTTTTTCTATTTTTTCTTGTTTTATATTTCTGCCTAGGCTACTCTGTGAACACCCTAACATGAGGGTTTGTCTTTATATTATTTTGTCCAAGCCATTATTAATCTTATTTACAGATGCTTAAGACATTGAAGGAGAGATTTATTTCACATTTACACCCAAGTTAACCACCGATGCTCCAGGCTGGAGACAAAGAGACCCTTCTAGGACATCATAATTGAATCTATATTTCATATATAAAGGCAAATTACAAGACTTTGTTCCTGTTATGACAGCTATATTTTAGGCATCTGGAATTTGGTAACCTTTCCAACAGACTTCATGCAAAATAATACTCAGAAAAAATATATGGCAAGAGAGGAAATTGGTCTGTGACACTTGTCATCAAACCAACTGACCTTCACCCCAACATTCCTTTCTTTCTCTCTATTCTTTCTCTCTAGTATGTTTGCATGCAGACAGAAACATACAGATTATCTGTGTATGTATATAAATACATCCCTTCATACTTCCACTGTAAAAAATATAAATTAAAATAAAATTAGAGCATTCCAAAACAAGCATCATAAAATACTTTGAAATCAAAATGTTTATAAAAAGGAAACAAACATAATGAGTAACTCAGGATGTAAGGCAGTTGGGTACTAGTGTACTTCTCAATTAGAAAGAATCACTTTGAGCACATAATGAAGGTAGTTTAAATTGTTACAATTCTACAACAGATCTGTGAACTTTACACCAGTCATAAGCCTTTTGCCTTTTTTGATAGAAAATATGGGGGAGATACGGGCCTATATTTTACTAATGAATGAGATGAAATTACCTTTTCCCATCATAACTGTATCCTCAGAACTACTGGCTTCTGTTTTTCTCTGCTTTAACCATCACAAACACACAAAACCTCCTCTTTGGCAGGGCAGGAAGACTACCTCCTTGTAAGCAACCGTATTGAACAAAAATGTGCTGAAACAGATACAGTCTAAAGATTTTAGAAAAATATTTGCTACATACTTTATGAATTTTTATTTTTCCAAATCAATTAGGCATGAACACTGACATAAACTTAATGTACAGCAGTGAAAAGCTATGTTTTAAGCCAGTGTCCAAGAGCTTATCAAAGACACCTGTGCTGATGTAAGTGATCTAAATGACAAAGGAAACAGCATGTTCATGAATGTCAGAGATGCTAATGAAGTGGGCAAGAGTACTATGCATATCAGAAGGTAGGAAAATAAAAAGTATTCTGAAAATATAGCTACAGGAACGAAGAAGAAGAAGAAGAAGAAAGGTAGTTTAGAACTCAAAAGAGAAAGAAATAAAATGTAACACTGAAACACGCAAACAGACTCTTCTGGGCAATTTAACCCACAGCTCAGCACACCAGTAAAACTGCACAAGAGAGAAAGAGACAGAGAGAAAAACAAAAGGCAAACTAGATAAAGCTTGTGATGCCACACCACAGCATAAACCCACCAAAATAATTCTGTTTTATAAGCAAACAGCCATCGCCTTTATAGAAAGAGAATTTATTCACTGCTTGGTAAGACCCTGACTGGTATATTTTTCCTAATATTTAACTTTTATTTTTTCATGGTATAACCACTTAGCTCCTATTGACCTCTTATTTCACTGTAAACAATTTTCCTTCCATCTTTTTGCTTCACCCTTCAAACTTCAGTGGACACCTATTACACTTTGGACCTTTCTATACAAAGTGGCAAAGATTGAATGATGTATGAAGTCTACAAACCGGTTTTAATCAAAGAGCAATACATGTTCTTGTCTTCAGAAAGAGGATGCTTACTGTGTTCTTTTTAATTACCAATTCTGAAACTGTCAAATAATCAAGTTTGTCTTGCCAAGTTTTGATCTTTTAAAAGCCTACCACTATTCATCTTATTTTCCTGCAAAAACTCACCCAGACTAGTTTGTTTGCTGTTGTTCGGCTCCATTCTAAGTCTTCAGCAGTTACATACACACTTAAGTAACACCACAGAAATTAATTTTTCTTTCTATTAGTATCTCTTGGGAACGGAATTGAAAAAAGAATTAGGAAAACATAAAATTAATTCAACATATTTTATTCAGGATTGTTCAAGAGAAAAAGAAGTTATAAGAAACTGCATTTGTTATTAGTTTTTGAGGTTTGTCATTTATGGAGAAGAGGAACTGCACTCAAGATAAAAAGGACTAAATGTATCTAAACCAATAAAAAAAGCAGTAAGTGATGTGTGAATTCAAAGATCACTACACTGCTCAGTAGTAGAGGTTGCAGATAATAAATGGAGGTCAGCACATAAATCACTTAGCTTACTTTATTTTCTAAGGCAAGTTCAGCTTTTATATGACTAAGGATATAAAGAAATTATTGCTTACAAGACACTTTGTCTTTGTAGCTCTTTGGCCCCACAGCTTTATGTGCTCTTCCAATAGCCTCAAAGAGTTAAATCTGTGTCTGTATGTGTATATATGGACATATATAAAACTTCTACAGCACAGTGATGAGAAACTGCAAATCTACTGATGACAAAAGAGGTGGCACCATAGACTGCAAACTCTGCACAGCACATGCGAATTCTTAAGCTTAAAAATAAAGAAAAAGGCAACTAACTGCCTTTTTTAATTACTGACATGTACTGGCTTCAGCAACAATTTTCATCTTAGATTTGCTTTTGGACTTCTCCTTCCCTGCAGTATTTGGGAACTTGTTGGATACGCGAGATTTATTTTAAACTTGATTAAAATGTTCAAAAGAACATTTAGTGTTGATGTTAATCTTAGCAATCTGTCCTGAAGACCATTTGCAATATTTATTTACTTATATAAAACAGAAAAATCCATATAGCTTCATACACCACAGCTGACAGGATAGAAAAAATAGTGACAAGAAAATTAACTTTCAGCAAGTAGAGTTTTTAAACTATATGTGTGTGGAAGGAAATTTAAGAAAGCCACATACAGCTGGGACAAGAAATCTTTCTATCTTAGAACTGGCCAGTATGATATGTTTCTGCAGTACATGACAGAGTTTCAGCTTGTTCAGTCATCTTCTTAATTGGGGTTAAGTATGTTCCTACATTAATCTTTTTGACAATATGAAACTTTTTCAAATATTTTAATTACTCTCAAATAAAGCTTTGTCAACTGTCCTAGACCTAATCCTGAGCATCAAATTTAATTTCTTAGAAAATGTTTAAAATTTGGGGTTTTTTTACTGATTTACAAAATATTTCCTTAAATTGAAGTTTCTTTTCACCATCAGCAATAAGTTATAATCTGGCAACTTCAAAACTGCATGCTGGCAGGGAGTAGGCACAGTGCTATAAGATTTATCAATAAATTCTCCCACATACAGCATCATAAAATTTTTTCTTTGCTTTCTTTCCTCTAGCTAGTTTATAATTTGGCTTATTTAAAAACATGACACACATTGCAAAAGCAGTGTTTGGTATATTTTACTTGATTCTTCCACCTGCAATGTGTCAAAGTACTCTGTCATTATTCATGCCTCTGATCATTATTCAGATTTATTAGTCACAGAGTAGTTGTCCTCACTGTACCATATCAAGACTCAACACTGACAACTCCTAATGTTGGCTTGGACTTTGCCTTTCATCTTTTTTCATCTCTTAGTTTCATTAGACACCTCTTAGATGGTTCTTTTTATTTAAAACTTCCTTACCAATAAAAAAAATGATAAAATATAAACGATGTCTATGAATATCAAATTATAAATCTTTATTCCTTTAGCCACCTAGGTCAGGCAACAGTAAAATCTTCCTGCACCTGAAAACAATGCCTACTGTCATAACCCACAACAATCGTAGCCTCAGAATAGGGCTGAATTTGATCAGATTCAACCCCTGACTTTCCCATACCCCTAAACAGCTTCCATGCACTTACAGGTGGATGTCATTCAGAAGCCCAGCCTCTCTCACATTCTCAAATGGAGACTTCCCCTTTGATACCCTCTTTGAGGTGTTTCACAGCTTGCACCAGGGCTTTTGCTATCTGGACACATATACCCTGGGGGTGGTTCAGCAGGGCTCCTAATGCATCATAGTGCCCCCAAGACCCTTTCAATGGCAGCAGTTCCATTATACCCTGAAGTGTCAGAAAAGCCAAGAACCCAGTTTTCCTGATGCACAGACACTATACTCTCTTTAAAATAACCCAGACAACCAAAAGCTCCCCCATCCCAGCCAACAGGGGAAGACAGACACTGCATAAGTGTATTTTTCATGGGTCTGCAAAAAACAAAATCTATGCGGTTGGATTCATGTTCTCACCGAAGTTGTCACTCCCAGTAGAAATTTCTCCTTACTGTATTACAGCCACCTTTCCATTTGAAGTATTCTTTCTTTAAATAAGCCTATGATCTTTTCTATGCCCACAAGATTGAACTGAAAATTTCAAGCCTGAAGCTTCCAAAAACTTTGCCAGTCTGAAGGAAACGTTGAAAGTTAGTTGGTGTGTTAGTGTAATCTAGCTCATACTCATTTTTCTCCAATGTTTTCTCCATTTCCACAGTGAAATCCGTCCCTATAAGTGTGAGAATACCACTTTTCTTGTCCACAATTTGCAGGGATAAATCACCTTAGTCTTGACTAAATGTGGAATGTCACCATATACACAGAATGCAGTGCAGTATGCTTGTCTAAGTGCTTTCATCAAGGGCAGCACAGATAGAAATCCTGGATAAGCTCTGCTTATGTGCTCTGTAGTCACAAAGTATATTCACAGTAAGCCTGACGCAGCTAGGAAACATATAATTACTATGTATAAGCTATTGAGTTTACCCTTTTCATAGAAACGTAGAATGGTTTGGGCTGGAAGGGACCTTAAAGATCATCTAGTTCCAACCTCCCTGCCATGGGTGGGGACACCTTCCACTAGACCAGGTTGCTCAAAGCCCCATCCAACCTGGCCTTGAACACTGCCAGGGATGGGGCATCCATAGCTTCTCTGGGTAACCTGTTCCAGTGCCTCACCACCCTCACATGCCATGGAGCAGGAAAACCTTCCCACACTGGACTTTTTAAAAGCCATTCTGACTACTTAGTTATAATCTTGGTTCATATTGATGATATTTTTGAAATCCAACCTGTAGTATTAATTTTTACAGATTCTGTCTCTCAGTTTAAAATACTTTTGTTTCTATCCCCTCAAAAAGCACTCAAAAATGCAATGCTATTTCTGTTAAGAGATTGCACCATTTACATGGTACAAGCAGACTTTACTATGACACAAATTGTGTGTCATCTTCCAAGCTTTTCTCCCTGTGGAGCATTCACTTAAATTAAAATTAACACAATCCAAACCCAATATCTAAGTAATATAGTACTTTGAAAATGAATCAATGGAATCTTATTTGGCAGTGGCAAGATGAACCAACACTTCAAAGCCAAATTTCCACAGATCATCCCTGCTTTGAATGAGTCCTAAAGAGAGGTTTCCAAACCTCCACTTCTGTGCATGCATTTCTCAAATATCAACTTTATTAGACTCTCATTTCTACATACTATTTTTTATACTTCCAAACCTAAACACATATAAACTTGGAATATTTGTTAAAAATAGTTTCATATAGAAATATGTAGAAATCTTAGATTGTCATGTGGCTATTTCCATGTATTTAAACCCTACAGTGTTGCACTCATCTGCATACACTTCTTCACATGCAAAAATATTACATTTAAACATGACACTTATTGCAAGTAAATAAGACTATTAAGACTGAAATACTATATAAGACTATATACTATGTAAGACTGAAATACCAAGAACTTAGCCAAAGTAATTCAAAGTTGGAAATATAAATTGTTTGGTGACATCTATTCACTGTTTTTCAACCTTTGAAGTTTTCTCTGAAGTGCTAAAATAGTCAGAATCAAAAAAGCTACAGCTTGAGATACTTCAAGTGAGCTGTGCAAAATAATTGCACAGCTAATAGAAGCATAATCATCTCAGCAGGAATTAAACAAGGCAAATACAACTGCTGAGTTGTTTTTCAATATTATTAATTTCAAAGCATATCTTGCACATGCTGGCATATTTGGGGAAAGCAAGGCAACTTCAGATCACAAAAGTATACGCTTTAAGAGCTTTCTTCTGATGATGCAGCACGTAATGAAAAACTTTTGAAAGAAGCTTAATCCAAATATTTAACATACATCTAAAAAACAAATCTAAATCCCATATATTCCATACTTCAACTGACTGCATTTAAAAATGTTTACAAGTTCGACTACAGAACAAGGACATAGAAAGAATTAAGTCATCAGCTACACAAACTCTGCAATGTCTTTTTTCCTTCCCTTTCTTTATGCTACTAAAATAAAATAGAAAAAAGTGAATAATAAACTTAATATTTAACAATTATATCCTTATTTTGTGTAAAAGAAAGTTCATGAAAGACAAGGAACTACTGAAGAGGGTTCAGCAGATGGCTACGAAGATGATTAGGGACTGGAGCATCTCTCATATGAAGAAAGGCTGAGAGAGCTGGGCCTGTTTAGCCTGGAAAAGAAAGAACTGAGAGGGGATCTTAGCAATGCATACAAATATCTTAAGGGTAGATGTCAAAAGGATGAGGCCAGACTCTTTTCAGTGCTGCACAGCCACAGGATAAGGAGCAACAGGCACAAACTGAAACACAGGAAGTTCCATCTGAATATGAGGAATATCTTTGAGTTGACGACAATAGAGCACTGGAACAGGCTGCCCAGAGTGGTTGTGGAGTCTCCTTCTCTGGAGGTATTCAGAAACCACCTGCGCAGCCTGCTGTAGGTGAACATGCAGGGAGTTGGACTACATGATCTCCATGGACCCCTTTCAAATCCAACCATTCTGTGAAAAGAGTATTGTAGACCGGCTATACATAAGAAACAACAACAAGTGGAAGGGCAATAAAGAGCAAAAATGGAGCTTAGATACCACCCATAACAAAGACGGGGGGAAAAAAAACTCCACACACAATGAACAAGAAAAATATGCTGTGGTATAGATTCACTGGCTTTACATTATGAAGTCTCTAAATGGTTGGGTTAAAAGGTGCCATGTAACCACAGATTTTTAAAATCAGACACCAATAATTATATTAGCACTCCAGACATCAGCATCCAGTCTGGGATGGATGGCAGACAGGATATTTCTTTAACGTTCTTAGAATATCTCTGAAATACCAAGCCTTATGCAGCCTATCCAGGCTTGAATCCATATGTGTGTGTCCCAGTTTTGGCTGGGATAGAGTTCTTTTTCTTCCTAGTAGCTGGTACAGTGCTGTGTTTTGGCTTTAGTCTGAGAATAATGTTGATAACACACTAATGTTTTCAGCTGTAGCTAAGTAGTGTTTATACTAAGTGAAGGACTTTTCAGCTTCTCATGCCCTGCCAGCAAAAAGGCTGGAGCGGTACAAGAAGCCAGGTGGGAAGTTAGACAGGACACCTGACCCAAACTAGTCAAATGGGTATTCCATATCACAGCATGTCATGCCCAGTACATATATATGGGGGAATTACCCAGAAGGGCCTGATCGCTGCTTGGGTCAGGCTGAGTATTGGTCAGCGGGTGGTGAGCAATTGGTTTGTGCATCACTTGGTTTCTCTTGAGTTTTGTTTCTCTTTCTCTTTTTTTTATCTACCTTTTCATTACAATTAATATTAGTGTCATATTTCACTTTACTTATTAAACTGTTCTTATCTCAACCCTTGCGTTTTACTTTTTTCCGATCCTTCCCTCCAGGTATAGTTGCAGAGTGTGTGAGCAAGCAGCTGCGTGGCACTTGGTTGCCAGCTGGGCTTAAACAGTTACAATGTGGCACTAATGTAATGCTCAAATCTGTTTTTACTTGTCATCATCCTGCAACCATTCCATCATTCTTACTGAATGAAGATGCCAACATATATACACTTATCTGATTAAGAAATTTTGCTTGATTAATGGAGACTGGTTTACTTGTCACATTCAAATGAAAGAGAATATGAAATAGCCTGCTTGGCAAAGCAAAGAGAATGTTTTCTGATCACAGATTCTTCTACAGCCTGGCTTTCTGATTGGCATTCAGCAACTCAGGCTACCAGAAATGCTTTTATAGAAATTTCTGAGGCTCAGTGAACTTTTTCCAGTTTCAAGACAAGGAGTCCTGTCTAGTTTGCTAGCAAACTGCACACAAAGATGAACCCCCTCCTTCTAGGAACTGCAGCTCTGCTAGGACATCCTGTCTGCTACTTCCAGGTCACCTCAGTGTAAGCAGGACAAACTGAATACAAACGAAAGTCAGTGAGCTGCTTCTAGAACTGAAAGTTCTGGAAGTTGTGGTTGCTGGTCCTGGTGATGTTCCTGGTGACTGCTAAAGATTTTTGAAAGTTAGTAGAAAAATTCATAAACTGTAAAGCATTCCTAATTTCAAGCTAATTTAGAATATTTTTCATTCTGGTCTGATTTGGGCTAGCACCAAGTTGAATCTTTTCTTTGTGAATTGGAAATTCTGGGTTTTTTGGCAAAACTTGAGGCACAACCATATGAAACGTATATCCTTCCAGAGTTGGGCAGGGTGGGTGCTGGCTGAGTTTTCTTCTTCCCTATGTTCCCCCGCCCCCAGTTCCCCTTTTCTAACCAGTGTATTCTGAGATATGAGAAAGCAAAGAACATAATGAACATATTTTTTCATAGTGTAAGTTCTATACTGGCTGTTCATTCTTCAGAAACTTACAAAATCACATTTATATGGAAAGTCATACCTCTGAAATGCTTTAGCAAAGTTAATGTCATTATATCCTTGACAAAATTCAGCTTCCAGCTGATGCAAAAAACCCCAACCAAACCAACCCTTCCATGAGCTCATTAGATTTCTTTCCAGATTAAAAGAGAAAAAAAAAAGATATCTTAACAGAAATGTTTTAGAGCCATTTTTAGAGTTCTAATACCTGGTTTAATTCTAGTCAAAGACGGTAGATTAACACTCAGTGAAACTAACTCTGATTTCTAATCCATCTACTACTGTTTGCTTTTCTTCTGACCACTGAGACTGGTGTAATCACAACAATTTGAAATGAAAGCTAAAGAGCACTAAAACTCAGCTTAGCTCTACCTATCAAGCTATGATTGGAAAATGGGAGTATAACACAATTTTTAATAGAAGTGCCTTTATTGAAAACACTATACATATTTCACTAAAATAAGCACCTGACATACAAACAACAGATAGCAAAGCATATGGTGTATCACTTACAGATACAACCAAACAAAACTTTTAAAGCTGCTCAAAAAGTAAGAGTGACCCAAGTAGCCTGGTGTCAGTTGAGCAAACATAAATCAATAGAAGCCTTGTAACACAGAACAGCAGCAAGTGGCGAGACATTTGTAAGTGGCCTTGATTCACATCCATAAATTGAAACTGGCTGGCCCTTTCCAAATGTCACCAGAGCCATAGAGGTATGTCAATTCCCTGACACTTGGCACCAGCTATAACAACTGACCAGAGCACCGACAGTGGCAGGATCCCATAACCGATGGCACACTAAGTCTGCTATTAGGCTGGTGCTGTGTTTTCTAATTAATTAGACATATCTGCAACTCCACAACAGCTGCAATGGTGTTGTGTTATGTAGAAGAAAAGGAGGATAATGAAACCAGGAGTAGTGCAAACAAATAATGAAAGACTTGTACCTCCCCTGTCTCATGACACAGAAGGAATGAACATGCTTTATGATAGTACCTTTTTAAAAAATATTTCAATGATGTCCTTCATTTCATTTGCTTTTACTACATTCTTAGTGTGAGCACATGCATAAGTATATGCATTCACGCATGTGTACGTAGCCAGTAAACTTCCTTTTAAAAGGAAAAAAGGACTTCTTGCCATATTCAGGATTTAATTTAGCTCTGGTATAATACCTATGCAGTTTCTGGTTTAGTAAGGCATTGTGTTTGCCCCTTGTACTTGGAGTTCATGGAAAATAGGCAGTTTATATAGGCCAGAAATGTTTTATTTTCACCCCCCAAAAACGGAGAGTTGGTTTTTGATAAGCAAACCTAGCTCAAGCTAAGTCATGCTTAGAACAAGGAAGTGAACACATATTTTCAGTAAAGTCTATGTGGAATACAAATTCAGAAAATCTTGAGTCTGAAGGCCATGGCCTTTAGCAAAGAAAACATCTAATACCAAATTAAGAATCCACAAGAGCAAACAGCTAAGGTCTAGCAGATCTCAGAACAGAAAACAGATTTCAAAAGAAGGAACCTATTTTTATAACTAAGAAACAAGATTTCTCAGTGGACAAAGCAGCAGGTTCTGGTTGCTGTTTAGGATAAATATAAACATGTTTCCCATTGTGGAATTTCCCTTAGCATGTACTTTATAAAAAACAATGAAAAAAGTAAGCAAGAGAGAATGCTAATGTTATCTTTTCAGATTACTCTCTCCTTGCTCCTTTAGTATTGGTGTCTCTAAAAGAACATTAAAGTGGTTATTCTGTAATTCTGCAACTCAAACTTAAGTTCAAATAGTATTTAGGTCTTATCAAAACTTGTACAGCAAAGAAGTTTCTCCAGCATCAGAGATGCAACAGCAGTAGTAAACAGACAAGATTATAACCTGCTTTTTCCACAACCAGGACTACAGAGGTGGAGCAGAACCACCAAACCCTAAGCCTGTAACCAAGTCTGTAAGGAAGATAAAAAATTAAACAAACAGTTACTTAATAGAAGAGATGCTAATTTCAGATTAAAAAACCTGTAAATATATAGAATGATTAAAAGTCAGGCACATCTTTCTTTTTTGTAAATGCCATTTTGTAAGCCACTTGAACTAGCCTATGGGTCATCAGAAGAGGTACTCTGCCTCCCCTTTTACCTTAACTGCCCCTCCACTCCAAGATTCCAATTTGGAATCTCTAGAGCAATTTTAAATTTAAAAAATAAAATTAAAAAAATTAAATAGAGCAATTAGGATGCTCTAGTTATATTTTATATATTCAATACCACTTCAACTAATGTAGCTTCCTGGAAGAATGAACATAACAAAAGCCCTGCTAGTCCAAAGGGAAGGAACAGAAACACACGACTGAGGGCAAAATTGAAGAGAATGTATTTGGAAAATATTTCTTGACAACAAAATTGCATATCACCCTAATGTTGAAGGAAAAGTCATTTATTTAGACTATACAAGACACACAAACCAAAATAGTTTGCCCTTATGTGAAGGATATCCTCAATAGACGCAAAGGGTCAGTGATTCTTTCTATTAAGTGCTAAATAAACTAGATTACTAAATCGCAAATACTTCTCTCTTTTCCCCCTGACTCTTTAAACTCAAAATGATTATCAATCGCCAAAAGTGATTTCCTTTTGCCTCCAACAAATCAGAAAATCCTGTAGATTAACTATATTAAACAATTTTAAATCAGATAATTAGAGTACTTTAGACTAAAAACCTTACTCTGCTTTTTCTCTGCTGCATTACCACTGTTTTTGTTCAGACACATGCTGTCTCTGACGTGCTCAGAGTTGCCATTTTGTGGCTTTGCACATCAATTCCTTTTAGCAAAACATTTTTCTTTGGAGAACCTAGAGCCAACCCACATATACAACACTACCTCAACATTACAAAATTTAAGAAATGCACAATTTTAAGAAAAAAATATATATTGAAATGGAAATATAACAGTGAAAATGCACAGTGTTACTTCCTTTCTGAAACAGCACTGTTGCTATGGCAATTCTCAAATCTAATACTTTCACAAGAAAGCTCTTTATTGAAAGACTCTGAAATTTTTTATCCACCTTCATATTTATATGCTCAATTACACTTTAGAAACAGTATATGAAGGGTTTAGTTCTATTTCTATAACTTCCAGTCCATTCTCTAAGTAGATGTTTCATAATATTTAGTTCCATATTCTAAGACTATGAGTAGCAAAAATCAAGTTCCATTTTTTTCTTCTCCTGGAAATCAGTTGATATTGTTTTGACAACTTTTAGATATTCTATCAACTTTTCTACATGTAAATAAACATGAATGAAGTAAATAGATTTGTACTATGAAAATGGAAACATTAATATATTGATAGAAAAATATGTATGTTAACTAACAACAGCAAAGAATATACACATTAAAATCTCTCCTGCGATTTTATTACAATTTAATAGACCATCTCATCATAAAGATATTCTAAAAGACAGCTAATCATTATTAATTTGTTGATAATTGACTGCAATAACATTAACCCAAAAAGCCTTGCTTCAATCTAATGTATGCATGATAAATAGTTCAATAGGAATTCTGCTGTGATACAGTGTTAATTAATATCCACTTGTTGTAAACAGTTACAGGTTTCCAATAGCCTGTATGTTAGTTATCCTTTATAGGAAGTGCAAAATCTTTCTTAATTTCAATAATATTCATTATAACAACATTACAAAATACCATATGCTTTTACTGTGGGTATATTTGGCAACTCCAGTCCAACCAGCAAAGAATGATACCACACCAAAAAGTCCTAGTGTTGAACTGTGGAGAGTCATAAAGGGCTTGGTGGATGGGTTACCAAAACCACCTTGCATCATTTTGCCATGTGATGAAGACATGCAGCTTCTCCTTGGGAAGAAAAATCACAGAATCACAGACTGGTTTGGGTTGGAAAGGACCTTTGAAAATCATCTAGTCCAACCCTCAAATGAAAATGCCTCAATCTTTTCTTTCCTTTCCTGCAAAAGTGTAGTAAGCAAACGAGAAATTAAAAGAATATTTAATCAGACATATGTAAAAGCTATGTCTTATAGTACCACTTTTATAACACCAGTTTCAAATCTGACAGTGTAAACATAGGCACTCATGAAGATTCTAAATGAAATTAAGAAACCATAAATGAATGACAAGTCATAGAGGCCAAAACCCACATTAGAACAACTCAGAGCAGAGTCACAGTCTTCTAAAGACAATTTCTTTACATTCAGTTCAAGGTGAAAAAACACTACTTCACACAGATAAGTTTCATGACTTTTTTCTATTAGGTCTGATAGAATTGCTCTTAAGAGTCACATTTCCCCAAAGATTTACAAAGCAGAAGTTTCAGAATGCAGTATTATATGTATACTACATACACGACCAGTATACACACAAAGGATTGCTAAAATATGCTTTTAAAAGTTCTGCTTATTGCTGTTTCTGTTTTGGAATTCAGAAGTGAGCAAAAGTAGCATATCGGGATATTGCTTGCAGCTATCAACTTGAAGAAATATATTGAAAATCCAGAAAAATGTAGGCTTTTTCTTTTATGTATATACTTTCAAATATACAGTTTTGAATTGTCTAGTTATTTACTGTACTATGGTGCACTTAAAAAGCTGCATTTGTATTCTAGACTGAGAATTTGTTTGAGTGATGTTTTTATTATGAAAAAATAACTGTGTTCTTATTGAAGACAACTCATACCCTGGCAATCCTAGAGAAGCGCTTACTGACACAACTGCAATTGGTGTTCATATTAGTTCTACTTATGCACAGTACTTTGGTATGCAAAAGTGATTTGAATTGAAACTTGACTGAAATGGCAGCTGTTGTATTATTACTATGTCAAAGACAGGTTAATAACTTTACATAGAAATTAATGCATATTTCTATAACTACACATACAAACCTATTTTAAGTTCAGAAAATCACAGCTGACGTGTGCTGGTTTTCACATCCTTTTTTTTGTTTTCAGATAGATTCAGCACGAAAAACATTGGCTTTCCAGTTATTACGAAAAGATTAAGTGCTACAGACAGATGGTAAGAATTCATCTAGCTACTTATTTGTGTCTCCAACCACCTATCTGCTTTCCCCTGCTTTTATCTGTCCTAACTTTTATTTATTCCATCTTCATTCACCTGCTTCACTCCTCCTTAGTTTTCTGTAACTTTTGGAAGAACACATAAATAATAAGACATTAAACACTACTCTTGGTCTGTTATGACTTCTTCCTTTCATTTAAAGCACATTCTGGGACTTTCAAGACGACTTCTGCTCTCTAAATAAGACTTCTGATTGTCTGAACACTAAATTATTGAAACCTTGGAAGTAGAGTATCACACTGATTGAGGAAGACATTTATGATTCAGAACTATGCCATCTTTTAGTTTGATAACATCACAAAGTCATAAACAATATACTGTATACATGTCATAAAATTATATTTCACTATAATATGCACATCAAGAAGTAATATCTTATTTCCTAAAAAAAAATCACTGTAATGAAACAAGAAAGCCAAAATGGTTCAACATGTTCCTATTAAAATAATATTAAAATTCATTTATTGCTCGGAAAAATTTTAAATTTTAAAAGATTTATTCTTATCGAAGGAAGTCAACCAGTAATTGATACATTGTGGGACTGAACGCAACCTTAATAAGTATGTAGATGTCAAAATATGAATCTTTATATTCATCTAGCCCTAGTATTAAAGCCAATGAGTTTTACACGCGTTCAGAATCAATTTTCTAAGGTAATACTGATTCTATATCATGTATTTTTGACGCATGTTCTAGTAGTTCATCTTACGATATTTTATCTGATTAGATTAAACCATAAAACACTAACATGTTCATTGTATTTTATTATGTTTTTTTAATAATCCTGAGTTAGCTAGGATAATCTAGCAAAAAAGCCTCAGGAATCATGTTGAACAGCTCACACAGACAATCCGTAGCAATCCCATGCAAATGTGATCTTCATTAGAAACAATTTCCTCGCTGCTTAAAGACGAAGTTATTGCTACCATACTGGCTCTTCATCCTTTTATCATAATGATTTTCCTGCCATATTAATGACAAATGTGTCATAATTGTCTCTCTTCACCTTCATCTGGAACAGCCCTTAAACTAACTGCATCTCTAGATTCATAGGAAAACAGTCAATCATGGTAAAGACTTGTCTGACTGCAAAACCAGTAATGATTCCAACAATTAAGACTGTCACCACCTCTGTAATTCACAGATTTGAGACAGCAACATCACTATGATATAAAACACTGAAACACCTTCTGGACAGCAGGAGGAGTTTGTAACTTCCAATTTCCTTGGTTCTGTCAACTTTGCCAGCCCATTAAAATAACTGCTGATATCTGGTACAAGCCTGGGCTCCACTTCATCTCAGTAATGCCAGAAGACTAATTTAGAGGTTAGGGAATATCAATTTGTTCTGTTTTACCTCCTCACCTTGCAGTCCAAGTATATTCTTTAAAATGGTAAAACAATTAATTGGCATGATAGCTTGGGAATGTAATATAAACTGAATTTTAAAAAAATCCAGTTTCAGAACTGCCAAATTCTTTTAGCGCAAGCAACAGCTTAAGCCCAGAGAACCCCAGTCCTAACAGGAGTATTCTTCAAACCTACTGAAGCACATACAGAGCAAAACAAAAGTATGGCTTCTTTACAGAACATTGAGTGCTAAGTATTTCGTAACAGAATTTTCAAAAGTACAGCTTAGAGTAAAGCTGTCAAGAGCACAAGGTTTGCAAACCAAACCCACTAACAAGGAGGTCCATCTGTGGTTATACCCACTGTAGCTGAACAGAATCTTGCCTGGGTGCATTCTGAACTTGAAGGTTGGAGCTTGAAATAGCCCAACCTTTAAAAAAATTAACACATTTTTCATTTGAAAGGACACTTAGACTCTCACGCATGTTCTACTTTCTTCTGCAACACTGCTGCATCTGTTATCTATGCTAACATGAATATCACAGATATTCTCCCTATCCCCCAGATGCTGATGCACTAACAGCAGCAAAACAACTATAGAGAAAACAGAGTAATATCAGCTACTCATATAACATATTTATAACAAGTATACATATCCCTATGTATGCACTGGTTTGCTTTACAGGACTAATGTACTCTGATAATACCTACATCATCTTCAGCAAAATACTAATATTACATAAGATTTTGAAATGTGTTTCACAGATTTTTTTTTCATTGAATGGTGCAACAGCTAGGGTAAAATTTAAGGAAAAAAAAGGACAAAAAATAGAAAATTAAATATTACTCATACAGTTGTTTTAACTCAAAATAGGTGCCATAAGTGTAGCACAAAATAACTTAAAATGGCACAGTATTTCTCTGTGCTTGAAAAGGGTCAACCAGATCCGTGACAAATGTTCTTTAGCTGCCTCCCAGTATGAGATCCAGAAGACCAAGAAGTTCATAACCAGAAAGTTATGATATCATAGGCATAACTGAAACACGGTGAAACAATTAATATGACTGGAGGACCACGATGGATGGCTATAAGCTGTTTTGCAAAGAAAGGCAGGGAAGAAGAGGAGGAGTTGTACTCTGTGTTAAGAGCAGCCTTAAATGTATAGAAGTCACAGCAGTTGTGGAAGCCATATAGAATGCATCTGGGTCAGGATAAGAGGGGTCATCTGCAAGGAAAATCTTACAGTAGGCATCTGCTACTGATCTTCTACCGACTACAAGACCAACTGAGCAGTTTTTAGATCACTTAAGCAAGCTTTGGGTCAACAGAGCATGGTTCTTTACAAGTGACATCAACTAACCAGACATTTGTTGCAAGAATAACCCAGTTGCTCAAAATGTTATCCATCAAGTTCCTGGAATGCATAGAGGACTGCTTCCTCATACAAATGTTAGATGTGCCAACCAGGAATGAGGCACTGCTAGACTTGCTAGTCACATCAGTATATATTGTATCTGTCTCAGTATAGAGACCCTGAACCAGGTGTTGAGCTGAGATGGAGAAGCCTCTCACAGAAATATAAATAGAGATTGAATTTTCAAAGGATCCAGCCTGTGCTTTCTTTTTTTTTCTCCTGTTTTTTGAAGTTCTGAGCTCATCTGTTTTATGTAATGTAACTGCAATAATACTGCCTCTGAGTTAGCTCTGCAATAATTCACTCTTGGTACAGCAATAATTGAGTAAACAGAAGTTTCTACCAGAGGCATTCTTTTCTATTATTTATTGTAATATTTTTTCATAATTTAATGAGAAACATTTCAAAAGCAACATTTTTATCCTTTCATGTTAAATTAATTTACAGTGCTATAAGCCATAATGAAAACAGAGAAATCATCAGCAAAACAGCATGTTAATAAAGATAGATTTCTGCAAAGTTTTTTTAACTAAACTCATTTTTTTTTTCTATTTCTGTCAGATCCAGCTTGTTTCCAAGTACTCAGACATACAGTGAAATTATATAACAGTGAAAAAGCAGAATCATAGAATAACAGGTCAGAAGGGACCTCAAGGATCCTCTGGTCCAAACCTTCTTTGCAAAGCACTACCTAAACTAGATGTCCCAGAAACTGCATCAAAAAAAGGAAACTGAGGATAAAAAATTTTTTTTTTTTTTGACTTAAGAAAGCCCGATTCACATTAGCGTTATTTTATTCTAAATATCCACCCCTATCTAGTATGGGAAACACCAACCTTCAGACTGGTGTTGCAAAGATCTCGATGAAACTGTAGATAAAAAATGAAGTAAGCCAGTCTCAAAAAATAAATAATTGAAAAAAACAAAAAAACCCAAAACCATAGCTTCCTCTGCCTTTTCTCCATCTCAGCCCAACACCTGGTTCAGAGTCTCTATACTGAGACAGATACAATATATACTGATGATCTGTGAAATTTCTTTTGTTACAAACAGGACTTGAGTCTGCCAGGATTAGCCTTAGTGCAGAGAATTCAGAGTTGTGGAAATGTAACTGCAGCTGTAAACTTGCTCTAAAGACAACATGTGGTATTTCTTCTTCCATGCCCTGATGACAGAGCTGGATTAAAACTGGGCAATGATCCTGTTTTTATCTGAGGCAGCATGCAGCCCAGCAACACCTGGGTGTAAAACATGTAAGTTAGATATTTAACCAGAAACACAAGATAATGAAATAACAAGCTTTCATGCAATAGCTCCCATTGCAGAAATAACATTTCTTGGCACTGTTTTTCAGGTGGCGCCAACCCGCCATAGTATTATTTCATGTCCCCCCCTTCAAGTGAAGGGTAAAATAACATGGCTACTTTTATTTTTTAAAGTCAATCAAAAAGCTGGAATTTAAAGTGTTGCAACTCTTACCCACAAGATATGGAATTACAATACCACAGTCAAAATGAAGAGATGATCTGTTGAGGTTAATGTACTGTTGTGTCTGTAATAGGTGCATCATAAATGAGAACAGGTTTATTTCATAGCTTTGATCTGGCAGCTTCCAGCAGGTTTCCAGTTTATGGGAAGAAAGGATTTGCCACTTCATTTATAGATCAGTGAAACACACTTCGATATAAACAGTATAAAAAAATAGCAGGACAATTGTAAGCTTTCCCCAACAAAAGACCTTTGAATTTCAATGCTCTTTTGCATTTTGAACTTATGGCTAGTTATCTTGCTATTCTTTTTGCCTGAACTATGGAGTAGTTTCAGAAAAACAGTCATTAAAATTGTGTTCAACAGAACAGATTGAGGTAAAAGTTAACATTAAGTAGATTTAATATAGTAGACAATGTATGGTATTTCTGGAGAGGATATAATTTATATCTTTAATCTGCTTAGTTACTAGTTAACTCTCACATTTGCTCCATTGACAATGTTCCCCTAAAAAGCTGTAGTATCTGATTCAGATACCAGAAACTTAAATTCTGGCATTAAAAAAAAAAGGCTCAGTCTTTTGAGGGTTAACTCACACATTTCACAGCAAATTATCAGTGTAACCTGACAGATCTTTTTGACTGATACAAAAGCTTCTATAAGATATAGAGATTTCTAACATTAAAAATACATGCAAAGTAAGAAAATAAAAACGTTCGTCTTCTGAACTGATTGATATGCATGCTTCTTGGTCCTCATGGTCTCTTTTGTTTTTGCATTATGTTTTCAACTACATAGTACAGAATTGAAGCCATTTATTTTAAATCAAGAGTCCACATGTTTTCACTCATACCACCATCTCTGGTCACCTAGTATACCATACTAAATCCAACCTAAATAACCAGCTGATAAGCAATGTATTCTTTTCTCTGCTGTATTTGTTCATAAATCTTGTCTTCTGCTTTAGGTGCCTTAATGAGGCACCTGATTTCAGCTGCCTAGTCAGCTGAAAGCTTCTAATTTACCAAGGCAAAAATGGGTAGTTAAATTTCAGATCTCTCCTACCATTTCTCCAGCCTCTTCCAGCTCTATTCTGATTTAGCAGAGTTATTCCATGCAAAAGGACTAATGCAAAAAACCTACTTTATTATTGGTGACAAGAGACAGTAAACGTAGAGAGAAAAAAAAAAGAGAACAAGGATTCCACAAGTCTGAAGAAAATTAGCATCATGTCCCTTTCACATACCTGAAAATAGAGATATCTGCCTTTGTGTGCACAGGATAGCAGATGAAATTACTGCCTACTATGCTTCCCTTCTTAAGGCCTATTTTGCCTCATTTTCTAGGACTAAGAAAAACTGTTTCCCTGGACTCAGTGATTGATGGCTAACAAAGACAGCTAATAAGCTACAAAAACAGAAGGCAAATGGATTTCTGCACTCTGGTGCAGGCTATCTTCACCCCACACTCTTCCCTCAGAAATTCTGCATAAAGCAGAATTTCACAAAGGATTCATGGGCAAAAATTGCACTGATTATGGCAGCCATAGTGTAGTTTCATAGCTATGTCCATTCAGATGTCTTGACAACTACATCAGGCAAATTGAAGCAGTGAAAATCTTTTTTCTGCAACACAGAAAGCCACCAGCCCAGGAAGCGGCAAATAAAGGAGCCGAAATCCTTTCCCTAAGTGACCAAAAATCCCCAACACCATTAAAATTTACAGGAGAGGAAGAAAAAAGCACACACACACACTTTATATATACATATATATGTGATTTTTATATACATATATATAAATCATACCAAGCTAGTTATTTAGCCTAGCATAGCTGGGCTACACTGTCCTCCAGAAGTTTTTCTCTCTCATCATTATGCAGAACTAGAAAGACTAAGTATTGCAACCAAGCTGAGCTGAGTGGCACAAACTCTTGCAGTAACACAAGTTCAGAAACACCTCCTGGACATTTCTTCATGGTGTGAGGAGGTACAAACACAAGCTGCTGTTGCATTGCTAGTGAGATGGAGACAATGAGATAGCTACAGTTGGCCAGACTAACAGCTTTCTAGATTTCACTGACTCTTAGTGGGAACTTAAACACTTAGCTCACATTTACACCTTTGACATCTAAAAATAGGTATCAGCAGCTGACTCTTCCACCCGATTACCTGCAGTATTCCAGTAAGGACAGGTGGCAGATGATACAAAAAAGACTGGTTACAAGCCCTTTAAAAAAATGTAAAGGCAGACACAACACTGAAGATGTGACATTACTGGATTTTTATAATCTGGTTAGTAACCGATACCTGGATACAAACAGCAGAGCTTGTGGCTGCTTGTACCAGTGCTTAAGGACACATCCTGCTAACTTCACCTAATGAAAATCTACAGATGACAAGGTTATTTAAAAAAAAAAAAAAAAATATATAGCCCACAAGGTGAACAGGTTATCTGAAACTGTATAATCCTAAAACCAGATGAGAATAGATATGAAGGATAATAGAATACATATAAAATATATATATATATAAAACAGGAAAACCTATATAATAGAATTTATGTGAGCCTATATCTGATTTCCAGTGCTACAGGCTCTAAATAATGCCATTCAATTTCATGCTAAGCAGCATAATACTGCTATTTTAAGGTACTTGGTAGATATCATAACATCAGATGATTCTCACACATAGAAAAGCATACATAAAATCAGAACTGACAGCACAAAAATAGAAATTATAAACCCTAGAAAAAGTACTAATACACATTTAAGTAGCTATATATTTTTGTTACAATATTATAACTCTGAAATTGCGATTATTACACTAACAATTTCAGAGAAAATAAGCCCAAATCTAGTTAACTTTACTGACACAAAATGTAGCAAAGCTATGATAAGTAACCATAATTTAAGGATGACTTTCCAGAACTCTCAAACGACATATATTTTTCCTCAAAGGAAAATCCTGAACATCAGTTTATAATCTCCTAACATTAACAAGAGCAGTGCCACAAAGGAGGACAAAGGTCCTCCTCCAGAAAGTTGCTAATATTTTCAGTGATGAACCCATTGGAATCATTACAAAACAGCCTGAGATAATACTTCTGTACTACTAATCGCACTAGCAAAAACAAATAAACAAAAAAAAAAATCTTCCATTTTACATGTGGGATAAATGGCAGTTTATGTGGTGACCATCAATAAATTGAAAACAGGCACCCAAGAGAAACCATGCAAAATGAAATGGTATCCAATGAAAATCAATTATTCAAATAAAAAATGTGGCACAAAAGGATAAATGCACACGTGGAACTTTGTACTGACAGAAGAGATTCAATGTCTTGCCAACAGCTGAAAGAAAGTCAGTCTAAGCTTCTGACAGAAAATCAAATGGGGAACTTGGTGATGGTATAGGCAAAGTTATTCTTGTCAAACATGCTGTCAGTTTAGGTAGTGGGATTTGCTCTGCTACAGCATACAACTGCTGCATAGTGCATAACACAGAATAGCTAGTATTGTGAAAACATGTAAATTCACCTGCAGAAAACCTGTGTTGTGGTGGCTACATACTCATAATAAGGAAAAGTTTGCAGCATTTCTTAAAAGACAACTATTTTTTTCAGTACAGTCTAAAAACCTTTTACAAAACAGGTAGAACTTGTCTGAAAAGCATTGGTGATTTTATTTCTTATTTGTATTCTTTATAGGTCATTACCTTTTTACATATCCAGGAAGATATCTGCCCTAAGCCAAAATAAATACTTTTCCTCAGTTACGCACTATTTAATTTATCCTTTTTATATTAACATGTTAATAATCACAATACAAGCATTTTTCTTTTACCTGCCTTGGGAAAAAAAATATACATCTGGTCTCACTAACAAAATTATGTGTGCTTCAGCCACGTGTTTTGAATAGTCTGGTATGAGGTATAATTGCAAAAGGCACAGATACCCTTTCAAATTCAACAGAAGAATATATTAAAAGCTACCATTGGGGTTTTTGCAAACAGTTTTTATTGATTATTCACTTTTTAAATAAATGTGCTATAAAAAATACAAAGTAAATGGAAGAACTTAATGACAGATGAGACTGTACCAGTAAATACAATGATCAAAGGAAGACCAAATGGCAGAAGTCTTCTAAGTTTTGGTAACCACTCAATCTCATTCATACTACTTCAAGATGATGAGCTACATTGAAACATAGTATATGCTAAAGAAGATAAGAGAGCCCATTCTTCCACCTATTTGGATGTGGAATATCCTTTTTTAGGATACTTAGATGAGGCACCCTAGAGAAATTATAAAGTCAGAAGAAAACATAGGAATTGGAACCTCTTCAGGAACAATGGCAAACCATTTTATCCATTCTTTCCCATTTCTATTCGTGATTTTCCATGCTCTCCTCTAATGATCTTTGTTAATACAACACAACCTCACACTTAATGCTAGAAAAGCTTTTTCTACTTAATCTGTGTTTACAGCTAATGGGGTTTGAATGCTGATCTGCAAGTGAAAACTTAGGACCATCCTTCTGGTGTGCTCAATAAACTTTTAAAGAGGAAAAACATAAGCCAACCAAGTAAGCATACTATGTTATTTAGCGCATTTGACAAATGGGATTTCTCTTCTACCTCGTTTATGATAATTAGCGTTGATTAGGGTTTTGTTCTATGTTCAGAAACACGAATGGCAGAAGCAGAATACATTATTAACGTGGCCACTCCTAGGTAAGCTGCAGCATCAATGCACTTTCTGATTTTATGATACAATTATCCAGACTAAACTAATTGAAACAAAATATTTGACAAAAAGTAGCAACTTCTATATATCTGTTTTATTCTGATTTCCTGGCCACTTCTTTTTGATATCCAGCTAAAAAGAACAGCTATGACATTGCCTTTCCCACTGAAAATCAGCATCTAAACCTCTCTGTGAAGTACTCAGCTTCCCACTAGTGTAGCACTATGCAGTAACTTGACTCTAATCAGCTGCTCTATTTCCCAGCTTTTCTTTTCTTTCTGTGTTATTTCTCCCTGCACTGTTCCCCTCCTGTTCCTCTTTTTCATATCCTTACCTATATCCAAGCAAATCATCATATGGAGGTGACACTGAAATTGCCATTCTTACTTGAATGGAGCAAAATCACAGGTCTCAAAAGCTAGCAGGAATGCTAGTCTATCAATATCATAAGATACTGCTTGACCACATACTGGGCTGTTAAGCAGTTTTTTAATAAAACTGTTTTTTGAGAACTAAAAATAATCCACAAACCAGCAAACCTAATCCAGATGACAAACTACAGTAGTATAAACCAAACAAATAAACACAACTGAATTTATTTTCAGACTTGATCCTGAGAAAGCATTTGAAAGGGTTACTCATTTGCATGTCTTTCAGAACTTACCACTTCAAAGATAAATATACATTTATATCTGTGTGCATAACAAGTCTCATTGATTTCACCAGTTTTACCCATTTTATAGGACTATAGACTATATACTCTTTGAACCAACAATGTCCTTATCTTTGTGTCCTTTATAGCAGCACATTAATTATAATGTAGTTGAGTGGTATGACATTAAACTATGTTAAAAAGTGTCTTTGGCCCTTTGTGCTACTAGATTATTCCATCTATCACATTTATCTATGGTTCATAAAATAAAAATAAAAATACATTACAGAACCTGATTTAACATAGATACCATCTTTCTCCTACTCTTCAGGCACATTTATACCCAATATACACTGATATGTTGTCAGTTACCAGAAGCTATCTTTTTATGTTGTAAAGTGCTTCTTTCCCCTCCATCCAATACATTTGAATAAAAATACAGGTATTAAAACAAAACAATACTCTTTCACCAAAATATATGACCTTACCAAAAAACTAGAAACTCAGTGTGAATAGACCTAATCAGAAACACGTAGGAGGTCTCAATACAGAACTGTGCTAACAGTTCCCACTCTTTGTGCAAAAGCATCGATCTGATAATACACTGCCAAGGTAAATCCCAATAATAAAAAAATAATTATTTCAAGCAAGTTAGTTACCATTCATGTTTTGACAATAACCTTTGAGAAAATCTTTATTTTAGGTGTAGGAGTAATACATTAAGAGAAAAAACAGCTGGAGGCCAAAGGTTGTAGATTTCAATTCTGTCCATACGGAAAGAAACCCCAATTTTAATTTATGGTACTTTGAAAAATTCTTGTACTGCTTTCACCGCTTACTTCTAGCTTTCCCTTCCAATCTCCCCATCAGTTTCCACTAATAAGAGTAATTTTAAAATATGTAATTATTTTTATTCTCTGTGGTTTGTTCTTCTCACTTCATCTTTTTGCTATCCACTTTTCTTCATCACTCACTTAAACACATTACTCAGGAAATCCTTGGAGATGCTCACGAATTTTTCTCAAGAAATAGCAAGAAAGTTTTCAGTTTCTTATTTTCTCTTATTAAAGCTTTTTTGTTTGTATATTTAAGTAAAAAATAATTAGGCTATGGAATGACTGACTATATGATCAGTAATTATTTGATCAGATCAGAGATCACAAAAATGACAGAACAGTCAAGGCAGGAAGGCACCTCTGGAAATAATCTGATCCAACCTCCCTGCTCAGAGCATGCCACGTCCAGCCAGGCTTTGAAGATCTCCAGTAACAGAGATGCCACAACCTCTCTGGACAGCCTGTTTCATGATCTGCCCATCTTCACAGTGTTTTTTTTCCCCCTCTCACACTAGTGTGGATCCTCCTGTGTTTCAGTCTGCGCCCACTACTTCTCACTCTGTCACTGAGCACTACCAAGAAGAGCCTGGCTTTATCTTCTTTATACAGTCCCTCTCAGTTACTCACACACCTGGATAAGATCGCCCTGAGCCTTCCCTTTTCCAGTCTTAACAGTGTCAGCTCTCAGCATCTCCCTGTATGAAAGAAAACTCTTAAACATCTTTGTTGGCCTTCACTGGACTTGCTCCAGTAAGTCTGTGTGTCTCTCATACCGAGGAGCCCAGCCCTGGACCCAGAACTCCAAATGAGTCTCACCAGGGCTGAGCACAGGGAAAAGATCACCTCCCTCAACTTGCTGGTAATGCTTTGCCTAATGCGCCTCAGGGTGCTATTGGCTGCTTTTGCCACAAATGTGCCAGATTAGAGTTTAAGGACAAAATTAAATCAGTCCAAGAAAGATAAAGAAAAATTTTTCCTAGTATCAGCTGGACGAGCAGGCACTTAGCTCTGATACAAGGCATTCAGAACCAAGCATTTGATCTCAACAGGAATGGTTGCAAATGAGTGCCATAACCACAACACAGTCACCGGCCATGAGGAGGTTTTCCCTCTGGTTTTCTCTCCTGCCACTCCTGCAAAAACTGCAAGTGTAGGTTCATAGAGGTTTCATTGGGTCAGTTTGGCACTTGCTGTTAACAACAAAGACACATTATTTCCCTCCCTCATGTCCACCAATCACAATACTGAAAAGGTCTTGACCAGGTTCTTTCAAAGCAATATTATCCTGTCGTGGTTTGAGCCCAGCCGGTAACTCAGAACCACACAGCCGCTCGCTCACTCCCCCCCCCCACTTCTTCCTCCCCCCGCTCCCGGAGGGATGGGGAGGAGAATGGGAAGAATGCAACTCCCACGGGTTGAGATAAGAGCAGTCCCGCAACTAAGGTATAACACAAAACCACTACTGCTACCACCAATGATAATAACGATTAGTGAAATAACAAGGGGAGAGGATACAATTGCTCACCACCCGCCGACCGATACCCAGCCCGACCCGAGCAGTGATCTGGGCCTTCCGGGTAACTCCCCCCGGTTTATATACTGGGCATGACGTGCTGTGGTATGGAATACCCCTTTGGCTAGTTTGGGTCAGGTGTCCTGTCTCTGCTTCCGCCCGGCTTCCCCTCCTCCCTGGCAAAGCATGAGACTGAGAAAGTCCTTGGTTGGAATAAACATTACTTAGCAACAACTAAAAACATCGGTGTTATCAGCGTTGTTCCCAGGCTGAAAGTTAAAAAACACAGCACTGCACCAGCTACTAAGCAGGAGAAAAATGACTGCTATAGCTGAACCCAGGACAGTATCCACCCCTTATTCCATACCATTCACGTCATGCTCAGATCCCACATCTCTCAGCACACCATCACCCCTGTCCCATATATACACATATATATACACCCACACCCACACACAGAGAAAGATATCGTTCCCTAGTCCATGGACCAATCCCTGTAAAATTGCTGAACTCATCCAGTCCATGATGTCAGGTTCCATCTCTTGTAATAGTCTTTCAGGGCAGGAGGGACGGTACATGGTGTTGGGTTGTTGCCTGCTGATGATACCGCCAAACTCATCTGGTCACTGCTGAGCTCGTCTGGTTTCCTCAAAATTCATTCTTTGTTGAGGTGATGATCGGAGGGAAGTCAGGGTCAATGGCTGGTGACCTGAAGATATCTAGCTGGTGGGCTATAAAAGTGTTATAGAGCAGGCAACAGCGTACAATTGAGTTCATTGGCTGTTTTCCCCCAAAATCAAATCCCCTTGAGGTACACATCGGACTTCCCCATCTTCCCGCATTACCCACCAAGTATATCCAGGTCCCTGAGCAAAAGCAACCCCACGAGTGGGTTTGCCTTTACCTGAAGCAGGAATAACCCAGACTGTCTTCCCCAACAAATTCTTTATGTGCACCACAGGAACTTTATCCCCCTCTACAGTACGTAAAAGTTCTGATTGGGCTGGGCCAGCCCTGTTGGCAGATCCCCTACTGTTGACCAACCAGGTGGCTTTTGGTAAATGTGTATCCCAGTGTTTGAAAGTCCCACCACCCATTGCTCTCAGTGTAGTTTTTAACAGCCCATTGTACCGTTCGATTTTCCCAGAGGCTGGTGCATGGTAGGGGATGTGGTATACCCACTCAATGCCATGCTCTTTGGCCCAAGTGTCTATGAGGTTGTTCCGGAAATGAGTCCCATTGTCTGACTCAATTCTCTCTGGGGTGCCGTGTCGCCACAAGACTTGTTTCTCAAGGCCCAGGATAGTGTTCCGGGCAGTGGCATGGGACACAGCATATGTTTCCAGCCAGCCGGTGGTTGCTTCCACCATGGTAAGCACATAGCGCTTGCCCTGGCGGGTTGGTGGGAGTGTGATATAGTCAATCTGCCAGGCCTCCCCATATTTGTACTTCAGCCATCGTCCTCCATACCAGAGAGGCTTTAACCGCTTGGCTTGCTTAATTGCAGCACATGTTTCACATTCGTGAATAACCTGGGCAATAGTGTCCATCGTTAAGTCCACCCCTCGATCACGAGCCCATCTATATGTTGCATCTCTGCCTTGATGGCCTGAGGTGTCATGGGCCCACCGGGCTAAAAATAATTCACCCTTATGTTGCCAATCCAAGTCCATCTGAGCCACTTTAATCTTAGCAGCTTTATCCACTTGCTGGTTATTCTGGTGTTCCTCAGTGGCCCGACTCTTGGGTACATGAGCATCTACGTGGCGTACCTTCACCACCAGGTTCTGCACCCGAGCAGCGATATCTTGCCACAATGCAGCAGCCCAGATGGGTTTACTTCTGCGTTGCCAGTTGCTCTGCTTCCATTGCTGCAACCACCCCCACAGGGCATTTGCCACCATCCATGAGTCAGTATAGAGATAAAGTACTGGCCATTTTTCTCGTTCAGCAATGTCCAAGGCCAGCTGGATGGCTTTCACCTCTGCAAATTGACTCGATTCACCCTCTCCCTCAGCAGTTTCTGCAACTTGTCGCAGGGGACTCCACACAGCTGCCTTCCATCTCCGATGCTTTCCCACAATACGGCAGGACCCATCAGTAAACAAGGCATATTGCTTTTCACTCTCTGACAGTTCATTATATGGTGGGGCCTCTTCAGCACGCGTCACCTCCTCTTCTGGTGACATCCCAAAATCTTTGCCCTCTGGCCAGTCCATGATGACTTCTAGAATTCCTGGACGACTGGGATTTCCTATTCGAGCTCGTTGTGTAATTAGTGCGGCCCACTTGCTCCATGTAGCATCAGTTGCATGATGTGTAGAGGAGACCCTGCCTTTGAACATCCAACCCAGCACAGGCAACCGGGGTGCCAGGAGGAGCTGCGCTTCAGTTCCAATCACTTCTGAGGCAGCTCGAACCCCTTCATAGGCTGCCAGTATCTCTTTTTCAGTGGGAGTATAGCTGGCCTCGGATCCTTTATATCCCCGACTCCAAAAGCCAAGGGGTCGACCTCGAGTCTCCCCTGGAGCTTTCTGCCAGAGGCTCCAGGTAGGACCATTCTCCCCAGCTGCGGTATAGAGCACATTTTTCACATCTGGCCCGGCCCGGACTGGTCCAAGGGCTACTGCATGAACTATTTCTCGTTTAATTTGTTCAAAGGCTTGTTGTTGCTCAGGGCCCCATTTGAAATCATTCTTCTTCCGGGTCACGTGGTAGAGAGGGCTTACAATCAGACTGTAATTTGGGATGTGCATTCTCCAGAACCCCACAACACCTAAGAAAGCTTGTGTTTCTTTCTTGTTAGTTGGTGGAGACATTGCTGTTATCTTGTTGATCACGTCTGTGGGGATCTGGCGGCGTCCATCTTGCCATTTTATTCCCAAAAATTGAATCTCCTGTGCAGGTCCCTTGACCTTATTCCGTTTTATGGCAAAACCGGCCTTCAGCAGGATTTGGATTATTTTCCTCCCTTTCTCAAAAACTTCTTCCGCTGTATCACCCCACATGATAATGTCATCAATGTATTGCAGGTGTTCTGGAGCTTGCCCCTGTTCCAGTGCAGTCTGGATCAATCCATGGCAGATGGTAGGGCTGTGTTTCCACCCCTGGGGCAGTCGGTTCCAAGTGTACTGGACGCCCCTCCAAGTGAAAGCAAACTGTGGCCTGCATTCTGCTGCCAAAGGGATTGAGAAAAATGCATTGGCAATGTCAATTGTGGCATACCACTTGGCTGCCTTTGACTCCAGTTCATACTGAAGTTCTAACATGTCCGGTACGGCAGCACTCAATGGTGGTGTGACTTCGTTCAGGCCACGATAGTCTACTGTTAATCTCCACTCTCCATTAGACTTTTGCACTGGCCATATGGGGCTATTAAAGGGTGAGCGGGTCCTGCTGATCACTCCTTGGCTCTCCAGTCTGCGGATCAGCTTATGGATGGGAATCAAGGAGTCTCGGTTGGTGCGATATTGCCGCCGGTGCACTGTTGTGGTCGCAATTGGCACTTGTTGTTCTTCGACCTTCAGCAACCCCACAACAGAAGGATCCTCTGAGAGACCGGGTAAGGTGGACAGCTGCTTAATTTCCTCTGTCTCCAAGGCAGCGATACCAAAAGCCCATCTATACCCTTTTGGGTCTTTGAAATACCCTCTCCTGAGATAGTCTATGCCAAGGATGCATGGAGCCCCTGGACCAGTTACAATGGGGTGCTTTTGCCACTTCCTCCCAGTCAGGCTGATTTCAGCTTCCAGCATAGTTAACGCTTGGGATCCTCCTGTCACTCCAGAAATAGAAATGGGTTTCACCCCTTGATAGCTTGATGGCATCAGAGTACACTGTGCACCGGTATCTACTAGAGCCTTATACTTCTGTGGGACTGATGTGCCAGGCCATCTGATCCACACAGTCCAGTAAACCCGATTATCCCTCTCCTCCACCTGGCTGGAGGCAGGGCCCCTCTAATAGTGATCACAAAATTCTCCACTTCTGTCTTGTAGAAAGGGATTAGTATTCCTTATCACAGGAGCTGGAGTAAAATCAGCTCTTTCGCTCCATCTGGGAAACTGCTCGCCAGAGACTGGAGCAGCAGCTTTCCTGGGAGGATCATCCTTGACCATTGTTCTCCTCTTCAGTTCACGCACCCGTTGCTCCAGAGCTGAAGTAGGTTTTCCATCCCACTTTCTCATGTCTTCTCCATGATCCCGCAGGTAAAACCATAGGGTGGCCCGTGGCGTGTACCTCGTATATTTTCTTTCTCGAGCAGTAGGGCGCCTTCTGTTAATAGCTGAGACATGGGTTGGTACGCGTGGAGAGCTGGATAGATCGGATAAATCGTCTCTCAATTGTTTGAACTCCTGGGACAGTTTTTCCACAGCTGAAATGATGGAAGGGGTGAGATTGTCTTCGAACTCTCGGAGTTGACGAATCAGGCAATCCACTGTTGGTGATACTCCGTCATTCCAGGTCATTGATGCCAATGTGTGGGCATATGATGATGGCGCACTCCGTGTAAGTTTCCGCCACATGGGTCGTGTACATTCGACTTCATCTGGGTCTACGGATGTGTTCCTGGAATCCGGCCTACGATAGATCATCTCTATAATGGCTGATTCCCTCAGGGACTGGATGCCTTTCTCTATCGTGGTCCAGTTGGCTGAGCGATTCGTAATATCGTCTTTGTAGGGAAACCTTTCCTTCACAGCTGCCAGGAGCCGCCTCCAAAGACTGAGGGCTCGCTTCTCTCTTGCAATTGCTTTGTCAATTCCTCCTTCCTTAGCAAGTGATCCCAGCTGCTTGGCTTCCCTACCTTCTAGTTCATGACCGTCGGCCCCATTGTCCCAGCACCGGAGCAACCAGGTGACAATGTGCTCCCCTGGAAGACGGGTGAAATCTTTTCGCATATTCCGTAGTTCGGTTGAGGTCCGGGGTCGAGAAGTGACCTCTTCTTCTTCTTCCTCTTCCTCTGACCCACGTAGTAGTAACTCTTGTTCAGGTGCTGTTGCATATAGTAATGGCACTGGGTCTTCATCTTTCTTCGCTTCGCGGGTTGCTCTTTGTGCCTTTCGTTTGCTTTTGCTTACAGGGGCAACAGACATTGTCACAAACTGGACATTTGGTTTAGCTGCAGTGTTTGTCACTGTGGTTGGAGTGGCTGCAGTGTCTGCCACTAGGATTGGAGTGGTTGCAATGTCTATTGCTGGGGTTGGTGCAGCTGTTGTGCTTGGGAGTTGAGTAACACCAACAGCTGCATTATCTGTTGCTGTCGGGGTTTGAGTAGCTACTGTGCTTGTCACTGGGGTTGGTGTAGCTGCAGTGCTTGGAGTAGCCATATTGTCTGTTGCTGTCGGGGTTTGAATAGCTACTGTGCATGTCACTGGGGTTGGTGTAGCTGTGGTGCTTGGAGTAGCTATATTGTCTGTTGCTGTCGGGGTTTGAGTAGCTACTGTGCTTGTCACTGGGGTTGGTGTGGCTGCAGTGCTTGGAGTAGCCACATTGACTGTTGCTGTCGGGGTTTGAGTAGCTGTTGTGCTTGTCACTGGGGTTGGTGTAACTGCTGTATTTGAAGTTGGAGTAGTTGCGTTGTCTGTTGTGGTCAGGGTTTGAGTAGCTGTTGTGCTTGTCACTGGGGTTGATGTAGCTGCTGTACTTGGAGTAGCTGTGTTGACTGTTGTGGTCAGGGTCTGAGTAGCTGCTGTGCTTGTAGTTGGCATAGCTGCGTTGTCTGTTGCTTTGCCATCAGATCCAGAGACATTTTTTTCCCTTTGAAGGTGCTGGATAGTGTTGAGCAGGGCTCTGTAGGCATAGGCCAAGCCCCAGCACGTTGCCAAAATTTGTCCCTCTCTGGTATAACCAGGACGACAGCACACCTCGTTTAAGTGTTTTACTAGTTTTTCCGGATGTTGCACTTGTTCAGTGGTGAAGTTCCAAAGCACTGGAGGGGCCCACTGGCCTAGGTACTTGCCCATACTATCCCACACACCCTGCCACTCATAACTGTCCAGCCTCAGGGAAAATCTCCTGGTGGTCCTCCTATATCGTCGTCTAACCCTAGACCAGATTCGAACCTGATACTGCTGAATTTTTGACATTAAACGAAATAGGATGTTCCTACGACGGGATGGCCGTGGGTAAAACACACTCCGTATGTTTGCCAACATGCTGATCCCCAGCACAATCAGCAGGCAGGTTTCAAGGGTACTCAAAGGCCATCTAAAACCTTCAGAACTCTCAATTGCTGTTGCAAATAGGCTGGTGGGGGAACGGGGGGTGAAAGAGAATGCTTCCTTCGTAAGTTTACCCCCCGAGGAGAAAAAAAAAGATATGCAATTGCTAAAATATTTCATTATATACCTCCCAATGTATAGTGGTGATGGCCACGCTGGAAGCACAAACCAGACCAGTTTCATGATCAATGAGTCTATTGTATTACAAGTCATTACCATGAAGTACAGTGAAACAAGAACCTTAGCCCAGGCCCCCCAGCCGATAAACGCTAAAACAGCAAATAGTGGCTGTAAGTAAGGTACAACATGCTGAAACTCTGAGATTAAGCGCAACACGTCTGAGAGCCAAATAATCACCATTGTGACGAGTAGTAACAATGAATGCTTATCACAAATATGATTAAACACACTCTGGTCAGATCTGTCGTTATCTCAACCTTTCGTGCCCCACGTTGGGCGCCAAAAAGAACTGTCGTGGTTTGAGCCCAGCCGGTAACTCAGAACCACACAGCCGCTCGCTCACTCCCCCCCCCCACTTCTTCCTCCCCCCGCTCCCGGAGGGATGGGGAGGAGAATGGGAAGAATGCAACTCCCACGGGTTGAGATAAGAGCAGTCCCGCAACTAAGGTATAACACAAAACCACTACTGCTACCACCAATGATAATAACGATTAGTGAAATAACAAGGGGAGAGGATACAATTGCTCACCACCCGCCGACCGATACCCAGCCCGACCCGAGCAGTGATCTGGGCCTTCCGGGTAACTCCCCCCGGTTTATATACTGGGCATGACGTGCTGTGGTATGGAATACCCCTTTGGCTAGTTTGGGTCAGGTGTCCTGTCTCTGCTTCCGCCCGGCTTCCCCTCCTCCCTGGCAAAGCATGAGACTGAGAAAGTCCTTGGTTGGAATAAACATTACTTAGCAACAACTAAAAACATCGGTGTTATCAGCGTTGTTCCCAGGCTGAAAGTTAAAAAACACAGCACTGCACCAGCTACTAAGCAGGAGAAAAATGACTGCTATAGCTGAACCCAGGACAATCCAATATTTCACAAAATTCATATGGGAAATTTTTACTCTGAGATAATATCTTGCCCTGTCTCAGATTAGGCTGTATTAGCAGTTATGCTAAAACTTAGATTTTGGACTTACTTTTCTATTACTCAGTGGAGTAACATGACTCTGACAGTTGTTACTTCATTTCAGGTACGATGGAACAGATTTTATTTCATAATGGGTAACAAATAAGTGTACAAGGCAAATCTGATGGATTAAATTTAAAAAAGAAAAATAGACAAGGGAAGATTGTATTTTATTTTAAAAGCTGTCAAAGAACAATTTCAAGCAGAAATGGGTAAGAAAGTGTTCCAGAACAGAGACTGGAAGTACTAAAAGAATAATTATCATAAAAAATTTTTTAGTAAAGTCAATTGAACTGAGCAAGGATATTAAAAATACTTTCTCTCTTCCCTGTTAGTCAGGTTCATCATCTAATTCATACATCATGTCACAAAATCAACTGTGATGGGCAATTATATGTAAATTATGTTTGAAATAAAGGTGGAAAGAATTTTATCTCCCAAAGAAACTATACTGCTAAAGAATAGAGAAGAGTCAAGAACATGGACCTACCTCAACTTCTTACTGTTGAAAAAAACCCAACTGACTGGTCTCCTTAAACAAGCAAGCACCTGTGAAGTACTGATAGGAATAGAAGAGACAAGAGTCCCTTGCCTACTGTTCATCTCCCTTGTTTTAGATAAAACCAACACTGTGATAAAATGTGGGTACTGCCCATGCTATACATTCTTAGATATAACTTAAGGCACTGCACACTTTTCATATTATTAGCAGCCAAACTCCTGCAGCTAATGGAAAACTACTTAGGTTATAGGCTAAGTGAACATGAAGTTTGTAATAAAAATAAATTTGCTGTGTATTTCATGCCAAAGTTATTAACGTTGCTTCATTTATCATATGCTGTCATAATTTCAGTCAGTCTACACTACCAATAATTCCTCAGTCATCATAAATTATTTCAGATACATTTGGTAACCTGTATACATAGTGTAGAAGCATTCTCCAGCTATTGCTTAACTAGGCATCACATGCAATATTCTTTGTCAAATTTCAGTGGAAAAAAACCTTGTGATTAAATTCATTTATAGGCTTAATATTAAATGATTGTATTCATAAGTTATCAGAATAAATCCACACTTGCTTCAAAATTGTATCTAATATTAGAGAAGCTGTATAAAACGTCACATACAATTATTGCTAAAAAGACAAACCAGAGGAGTAATTAACACAGTTGAGAGTTCATATCACTAGAAGTACGAAAGCAGAAAGTAAAATTAATTATTTTCATCTCCCTCATATGGTTACTCATCAAACCAGGCCTCATGGGGACACATGATGTATTTCAACTAGACAATAAAAACCAGCATATAATTACACAACTCCTTGGAGTAGCTGGTTTGTACCCTTGAAAATTCTCCAGAAAGTATTCTAACTGTACAAATCACCTCAACTATTACACTGCTGTCAGCTCAGACAAATGATGCATGCAAATACATGCTTACACAAACAGTGTATTTATAATGCAACAGTTAATATAATTGCATCATCAGAAAATTAGAATGTGCAGTTATATAAGCCCCACCCTTCTCCTTCTGCTACTGAATTAACTGCTAAGTAGTAGGGGAGATTAATCTGTATTAGTGACTTTTGAGTTAATGGTTTCTGATCATGAAAACCAAAAGAAATACCTAAAAATGCGAGATTTTCCTAGATAAGCAACTTCTGCTATATAAAACACTTTCTGCACAGCAGGACATTATTTTCCTAGATGTTTAAAAAAATAAAAATAAAAAATTAAAGCTTGAGAAGTGTAAAGCAGAAAACAAAGCTACTACTGAACTTAGAAATTTAGTTTTTTCATTATTTGTGTAAAGAATTCTTTATCAAAGCACTGTTTTATACCTATGTACTTCATTAATTATTTATGGAGGGAAGGACTTGTTTACATTTATTTTTCCTATTTTCTATAGCTCTGAATGGTTCTTATGTGGAAATTAAAAAACCCCAAGATATCAGTTGAGAAGATAACCAGGTCTACAAAGCTCCACTACCATTAAAAATGAAGCACTTGACCTAAATTTTTAGGTCTCTATTTTGCCAAATAATCCATTTTTCAATGATCATATGAAAAATAACTTCAAATACTTGATAATTCTATTGTTTTATTACCATTACAAGCAAAAAACCTAATCTAGAGAATATAAAAAGAAAGCCTATTAACCACTCAGTCTAGAACAATTCTTCCATTCAGATCTGCTCTCCAGGGTCATGCAACTGAATTCAGAAACACATAGGGACTTAAATTATATCACAATAAAATTAAATCAGCATAATGACAGGTGACTATTAAAAATGTGGTTCAGACTTCACTTTGTCTGGTGCAACAACTGTAGATTTCAGAGCATAATGTAATGGAATTTAGCAACTGTTCAGGAAACAGTTAAAACCATGTATTATTACAGCAGTACCAAAAGAAGTATTTCTATCCAGCGGTATTTATTCAACATAATAACTTATAACTAGAATTTTTCAACGTATGTTTTTGATAAACAAATTAAGGCATAGAACCTTCAGTGCCTGGAATTTCCAGTTTTGAACTTTCTGTGAACATAAAAGTCAGACACTATAAGGATACTGGAATAAAGGGTCCTGCCTCCCAAACAGCTAATCAATCTCATATTAAAGAAATCTTAAGACCTCACATAGACATATGTGTATTATGTGACATACTCTCAGTAACTGTAGTGAAGAAAGCACAAAGAGAGCATAACAACATGTTTCAACAGCACCATCTCAACTGACTATTCTTCTTTCTCTTCAAGATTCTCTGAACACCAAATACAACATTATCTTAAGGTTTTTTGTTTCCAGAGGAAAAAAACACCTGTCTGAAAACTGTCCAACCATTAACTATGAAAATTCTAATCATTACATCTTTTTATTATTGCAGCACAGCACGTTGACAATAATAAGCAAAATACCAAATTAACATTTTTCATGTATTTGAAAGTAATGGAGAAAAACTAATTCAATTAAGCTACAGAGAATAAACTTAAGATGATTTATATAACCTCTATAAATATCAGAAATGCTTAATAAACTTTCATATCTGCTCAAATCAAAACTGTGGCTTGGTAGAGTAATTCATTTTTATGTGACATAAAAAAATAATTATAATCCAAATGCCTATTTCAGCAAACTTTCCTTTTTGTACATTTTAAAAGTTGTACTTCAAGACACTTTATACCAAATGTGTTATATGTTGAAAGATGTCAGACAGAATCATGGTGTGACTCATGTAAGATTCCTACAATTTCCAAAGCAACACTTAAAGGTTAATAGTAGAACCAGCCCTCTTTTTCAAAACAATTTCAGTTTAGTTGAGTAGCTGCCAGTTGAAAAAAATTGGAAAAAATGTCGCTAAACTGAAGTTCTTGACTTACCTGCCACTGTTTCATGAGCTCCCGAACCATTTTGGCATCCTTTTCTTTGTGTGCAGCATCCTGCAGGACATTTGCAGTTGTTTCAGCTTCTGTAAGCCAAGCAAGGAACTTTTCGAGATCCAGGTAGAATTGCTGCAACATTCTTAGGGCTGATTCCAGTGCAGCTTCACGCTCACAAACCCTGTGCAAGTACAAACAGTCAAATGAAGAACTTTTAGAAAAAAAAAAAAAGTCTTAATCATTTAATCAAAATATAACAAAAACACACTATGTATTTTTCATGTTCCAATGAAGGTATATTTGCAGATACATTAGCTACAGAACTTGCACTGTATGTCTGGCAGGTAGGGTTCCTTTTTTATCTTTTCTCCTGAGAACTATTTACTGGAATTCATGTGGTAAAAAATTAAGCAAAAGTACTTCTTTGGAAGCATTACGTCTGAAACATGCACAATTAAAAAACAAACAAACAAATCCCAAAGCCACAAACAAACAAAAAACCCAAACAGAAATAATTATGATTTGTTTTAATCCAAGATTGTTTCCTTATTTGTCATTAACACTACAGTGGGAAAACTTGTTTGTTCTCAGAAATCGTGAAATATTTTCTGGTCACTGCATAGTATGATGAATTATTAGGTTTTGACCAGAAAACTTCGGAGATTGTGTTCAACACTTTAAACCCCAATAACACCGAAGTCTGGGGGGCAGGGTTGTGGGTTTGGGTGTGGGTTGGTTTTGTTTTGTTTTGGTTTTTTTTAATATGATAGATATCTATCTTGTAATTTATCAGTTACAATGTAAAATACAATTTTAAAATATAAAAGCTATCTTACCCTTGGGGAAAATCTAAATAATACATTGAACAAGAACACTAAAGGCTTCAGCAATTTTGGTGCTGAAAAAAAATATAGTATATCTGTGTTCTATCAACATTCATGTGCAATGTAGGTGTCACATGTACTCACTGATTTTTTTTGTATGGAACCTGAGCTAAGTATGTATTTAGAAAGGTGAGCAGGTAAGCATGACATACTGTTCATTAACACAAGTCTGTCAATGCTACTTACTATTGTATTACCTGCATATTTGTTTAACTTCAGCATGATAACTGAGTAATTTTTTGAGCTCAGAAAATATAAAGTCTTTTGATTATAAAAAACAATTTGATAAATTGCGTTACTTAAATTGGAATGAATGCAATTTGATGCACACCCATGTTTAGTCTATGAATCTGTGGTGATCTGGATATTTCTAGATAGATTTCCTGTCTAGCTTTATAGTTATTTACACAGATACTAGATTTTCGCAGCTATGATTACTCAAGTCATAATTTAACATAAGGTTACCAGAGATGGCCATGAAATTTCTAAGTGCTAATCTCTATTTCAAATCCTGTTTGCTGTCACAAAGAGGTTGTGCTCCTCAGTAAGCAATGATATTAACCTGAAACCTAGTACAGTAGTTGAAGTAAGTAAGAAATGAAGCAAAAAACTAACAAAAGTTTTGCCAAGTGGTACTAGAATGTTTTTTGATAAGCATATAAATAAATTGCAGAAAAGGATAGTAAGTTGGAGTACAGGCAAGGACAACCACTTTGGAAGAAAAAAAAATCCTCCCAAAGAGCTAAATCTCATAATACCTACCATAATTTTAATTCTTTACAACTTTATTTGCTTTTCTTAACCATTTCATGGAAAAAAATAAAAATAAAAAAAAATTCTTGGATTTTTTTTATTCGCTACCTGAGAAACCTATTGCATGCTTCACTACAAAATCATCCACCAATCTTTTAAAGCTTAAAAACAGACAGGATTTTTATCACAGATACACCTGTTGCCACCTACAAGAATTCTTCACATCCTGGCACTGTTTAGCCTGCATTAGAATGTGTCCCCAGGGGCCTCTTAGGAGGGCAATGAGACACACTTAGGTTCAGAACAGTGAACATGATCTCTTTCCCAGCTTCATTCTACGTGGATATAAACACGACTTATGGTTAGGCCACTTTTCAAATTTTAAACTGCAGTGAAAGAATATATTGTTCTTTTGTTAAACTAAAAAATAATTACATAGATATATCTAAATATACCAAAAAAAAAAACAATTAAATAGTATGTTTTAGAGAAGAGACTAAGAAACAGGAAATCTTCAACCTGGAAAATACTGTATTGACTTCTTTAGCATTTCATTAGCACTTGCATTTAGCTCTAAAATAGCATCACATTTACTTAATAGAACTTTGAGATGGAATGAACTTACATAAGCTAAAAGTATTTTATCCAGTTCTTCAGAGCACAATTCAATTGTAAGATATGCTTTATAGAATTATCCTAATTCAATTTTCAGTGTGTAACATGATAGTAAATATCAGTGTCGTTGCAGAATCAGGTATAACAAGCTTTTTCATATGCAGTTCTTTCTAAACTTTAAAGGCACATTTTTAACTATAATCCACCTGAATTTCAGTAAATACATAGCAATGATCTAATAACAGCATTCTGCAAATATATAATGAGATTAAAAGAAATTAAAAGGTCTTGGGACTATTCGTGTATATTTAAGTTCTTGAATGATATCCTGAGAAGTAGGACCCAAAAATACACTCATCCACTTGTGTAAATACCTAGTGTACTTTTAATCTATAAAAAGAACATGAGCACAGAATGAAAATATTAAAAGTATATTCAAAGGAAGAGCTATTGAAAGCATTAATCAACATCAGAATTTATGTTTTAGAGAAACTTCCAGACTACATTAAAGAATAATGTATTTTATTGATCTGGGTAAGGAATAAAGTTTTAGTTATGAAGAATCTTCTGGCACTCCTATGATGCAGAGAAATCTTATGGCACATAATTCTTTCAGCCTAAAGGAATATGTTGCTTATCTATAAGCATACTAATACACCCACCAGAAAATATCTAGTACTTTGCTTTTTAAATTTTGATACATCTAATATGCGATAAATATTCAACTACATTGACAGCTCTGCAGTGTATCAATAATCTTCACTCTACTTGGCTTTCCAATTACTTGAAAATTATGACGTTAGAATAGAGAAAAGAAAGCCTAAAAATTAAGAATAAAACTGAGTATCAAATCCAGCATGTGATAAGATAAATTGAACAAAATTATAGGAGAGACAAAAATATGTATATTGAACAACCAGTTATTGCACAAAACCAAAATAAAGAGGATTTCTTTTTAGTGTGTATCATCCAAATACATTTAGTTTCATAGTGAGTGCAAGCAGTAAGAAAAGAGCATGAAACAAGCAGAAATATATTTCAGTGCAAAAGAAAACCGCACAGTAGGAACACTAGAAAATACTGATGAAACACTAAAAGATAATAATAACAAAAATATTTTTAATGGAATGATCCTGATCTCTGTTCTACTATGATATAAACACATAGTGGCATAACCAAAAGCTTCTTATTCATGGAGAAATACTAAAGGTGGGATTCATCTTATTTTCATTTAGACACCCAGATGTTAGGCGACTACGCTTCCTCTGCAAAACATGGAGACAAGCATTTCTGGAATTGAATTCCTCCTCCCTTGTCTGTACACATCTGTTGAACAAGATTCAAGGTTAGCGTACAGGGGTTTTTTTTCTCTTTACTACAACGGTAAGTTACGTAGAGCTTCTACAATTTTGATTTTACACAACCCTATATTTTACACAGTTAAAGGTAAGCAAGATGGTCCCCAGTCTAGTCTGAGGACTGATTTTTAGGAACTAGTGGCATCAGTGACAGTGGACTGACATATGAGCTTTGTTGCAGGATAGAAATTATGGTACTCTCTTAAGAATGCATTAGCTGAAGGCTTCAAGCTGAAGGAAAAAGGAAGGTATGTCAGAAGAAGTAAGTCACAATGTGTATAAGTGTGAATATTTTTATTCACAGGAAGAAGTTTTTAAGGGCTTAAAAGGGAAAAAAAAACCCCAAAACATGAAAAAACAAAAAAGACCACCCTTTGCTACAAGACATTGCTGTGATGCTGAGAATTTTTAAAGCTAATATTTTTAAAATGTAGGTGTTTACAAATTTTAGGGAAGATAAGCAAGGGAAATTAAGTTATCTGAAATCTGTGTGATCTTTAAGTTCATAAGCAAGGTATTGTATTATTACCCAGAAGTCAGAGTCTGTATTGTGATATGCATACAAAATCTGTAAAACTGAGTATGCTGTTATGGAATCTAACAAGAGAAAGTGCTGGGGTGTAAGAATAATAGTGCTGTTGAACGAAGAACTCTTGCAACACATTTAACAATCCCCAATGCCTTACAACACAAGGAATACAGCATTTGGAGAGGGTCCATGCGCATGAATAACAGGTTTTTCTTCAGCCGTAGTATTTGTTACACAATTTGTAATGAATCATATTTTGAGTATCTGTCTATTAGTAAGCTTATTCACATTACATAATACTTGCAAGGGTCAGTGTTTAAATAATCCTTTGACATGCTCATGCAACAAGAAACATAGTAAGTGCAGAGCATTATGCCAACGTACACTACACTATATTGATACAGAATACATAACGTATTGAAAAGTGAACACAGAATATATTCATGATGGGTGAAGTAATAAACTTCTCTTCCACATGTATTTCTTTAAAAATAATATAAGTGGAGAAATTCTGCATCATTCAGTGTTCAATAGATCACTAAATCACACTTCCATTTGCAAACTGTGGTGATCTAATGTTATCACACTGAGATGTAAAATAAAATCTCCTGGACTGCTGCCTGCCAAAGTACTAGTGAATGGTTTTACTTCTATAGTTCATGGGTTGTCTCTATATAACTGTATTTTATCCTGACATTCCATACAAATAAAAAGTAAACAATAGTAAAAAAAAAAAAAAAAAAAAAAAGAAAGAATGAGTCCCTGAATTTCCCTTTTCTGAAGCTATCACAGGCAATTTGAACTACATACATCTTCCTGACTAATGCTGGAAGCAGTTTGGATTTTTTCATGAGGATTATATCTCTTCTCCTGGTGTAACAAAGGAACAATTGCAAAGTGTTATTGGAAAATTTAATTTTTACTACTAAATAAATTTAAGCTCTTACTGGTAACTCTTCTTCAGCTTCTTTAACTTTGACTGATAAAGAACCTATCAAAGAGGCAGAATAATTTGACCTCAGATAAAGTGGGAACATGAGATGTCATCACAGACATGAAGAAATTTAAATTTTTAAAGTGAAAATTAAATTCTTAAAATAACTTATTGATAGAATTGTGAAACGCAAGTTCAAAATTAATCATACCAATTTACTTTGGGAATGCTGCTTAGAGGAACTATCCCAGAATCTAGGGATATATTCTATAGTGCCAGTTAAAGTTAATACATGCCAGTAAACTATTAATCTGCAGATTAGCTCTGGAATAGCTGACACACATTAGGTATGGAAAACTATGTTGAGACAGCATTTTAAGTACTGCTTCCATGTGGTTTTCTGGATCTCAGCCAGCTTGACACCTCACTCAGGGACACGTGGTGTTTTTCCAGTAACACTTTTGCATAAGTGTTCCTTTTAGTTCAACCATCCTGATAGAGGTTACTAGTTTCTCTTTCCTGTAGAACATTGGCATGTGTATATGGATCTAAATTTTTTGAGTGATCTTTATATATGCATCCTTACATCCTACTATCACTATTTTGTCTTGCTTGTTACAGAGTGTTCTTCACCAAGTTGATCCTGGAATAATTCTGTGTGCAATTCTGCCTCTGAAATGACTTCTATGTTGCAAATGATGAGAAAACCTCAAAGTGCAACTAAATGCAGAGCTACAATATCAGCATCTGAACCACTCCAGAAATCAGTGTTCAGATGTAGCTGACATTCATCCACAGGCCCTTATCCTCCCATTACTGTGACTGCGGAACCAGGAAAGCTTTGGTGTGCTGGTACAGAATTTTTTTACTTGAAAGGCTTTCAGATTTTTTCATTTATTTTGTGCTTTAGCCCCTTCCTGTAAGGACTGAGACAAACCTGATGAAAAAGCTACCTCTTAAAAAGGCAGCAATAACTTCCTAAAATTCTTTGCCTGATCTTTATCACTGCCAATATCTCCCTGAAGACAGCTGATGAGGAGAACTGAAAGAAAGAAAGATTGCATTTCAGTGGTGGAAAGGTCTTAGAATAAACAATAAAAAATGCCTCTTTTGGAGCCCAATGGGAAGATAAAAGCACTGATTCAGCACTGAAAGCTGATTCAGGTATGTGAACAGGATTCCTACAGGTGGCATATTTCTATATTTCTAGGTGTAGTACTCTCTGCCTTATGTTTATTTCTCAACAATTTGATCTATTGGCTGAACGCTGACTCTCAATGTCTTCAGGGCAAGTTGAAGGGCATGTCTGCCTTGGCTGCACTATCCGTATTGATTAGGTATGAATAACCCGCAAAATTATTTTAAATTCCAGGTGTAATTGTGCATACAGAGAGACTAAGTGCAACAGCTGCTGCAAAATAAACACACAAAGACAGTTCTCTGCTAATTCTCTTTACTTCTTCAGGAAAGAACAAGAAAACCCATCAACACCCCCCTCCTGCAACTGGAACTCAGACTATCTGTTTTGATACGGATACAGTATTGTTCTTTCCCTGACAACCACACACAGTTTCCTAAATGATGACAATCTTCTCAGATACTAAAACTAGAATATACTAAAGCATCTCCTGATCACAGTAATCAGCCCATATAATTTGTCCTTTCTTAAAAAGCTACTGACACAAAGGGGGGAAATGTTTCAAAGAGCAGTTATTCACTCTGTTAAACAAGATACAATTGTTTTTTTCCTGACCAGTTTTTCTACCGTAAAACTATTCAAAACCAGAAAATATGTTCTATTAAAAAATATTTCTGATGTTTATGTACTTCGTAAAATGGATGCAGCAGGAGAAACTACTTCTTTTGCTATTTTTCATTGACTGGTTTGTTTCTAGTCTTATACTTGTCATAGGCCTTCTCAAAATAACCAGACCCTGTATGAAAATAACAAAAACCATCACACTGCCCCCAGCATTTTCCTTTGAACTGCTGTCTTTTTTAATTGCTTTTGTGTATTTAGTAACAAACATTTTTTAAATTTAGCCTGTTTGTTCCTTACATTTCTTTATTAAAGCACCATTGATATTTTATACAAGGAAAAAAGGAAAAAAATTGTGTTTGTCTATAAATTATCAGATCAAACTTGGATATTAATCCCCCCTCTCTTCTACACTGTTATTTGTCAGACTGAGAAGAGTTGCTAAAAGCAAAGGAAATATCACACCCTGGGGCACAAAATCGCAGACAGATTTCTGTACAGGACCTTTAAATAACCTCTTTTTAAATAAGCACCTGCCAACATCAGCACAGAGGACCTGTGTTAGCACAGAGGAAACTTCCTCATCAATCTTTAAAAAAAATAATTTGTGTCTTATACTCTGTTCACTTATGGGTTCACACATTCCTCAAATGCCTCTTAAGAGGATGGAAAGCATATATAGAGAGGGAATTCTTTCTAACAGGCTTTTCTTGCCCCCACATTGCTTTGTCTGTGTTCTGTGTCCCCCCCCCCCCCCTTTTCTGAATTTATGGAACAGATTAACAGATTTCAGTCTAACCCTTGTATTGTTCAAGTAATTCCCCAACAAAACATGGGTATTTCCATTAAAAGGAGAATCAGAAAACCAAGAAATCCTAAAATCAAAACTAAAACCAAACAGCCAAAACTGTCCTCTTATTCCACCAAAAGAAGCAAAAATATTATTGTTCTGTTTAAGTCTTCTTCACATTTCATGGTCTATATAATATGTAGAAATGAGTATTTCCTTGCATTCCAAAACATATCATTCTTTTGAGATTCCAAGGCAGTCAACGGTGGCATTTAATAAAAGGCATATTAATTACTAAGATACAATTTATTAAGATAAAATCTTTGCTTTCTAAGACAGTGAAGTGTAATTAAAACTGATTATGAAAAAAATTATATTCTGAAGGCACTTGTTTTCTTACCCTTAATTACTGTAGAAACAACTAAATTTAATAAGACTGTGAAATGCACTGATGGCATTACATGAAATCAATTAGGCCTCACAAAGGATACTATTAAACTGTTAGTGTACTTTTCATTTAAAGCTGCAACCTCTCAGGGCTGAGCTCAGTGGCCTAGCAGAACAATGATTTGCTACCATGCAAGAGAAAGAAGTCTCAGTTTCCATATTGGAAAACTTCTCCAGCAGCACTTAGAGTTCTTCTTGAACCATGCATCACCTTAAGTGAGAGGAACACTAAATAAGCACTTAAATATATATTTTGTTTCCCTCCTCTAAAACATTGACCTTAAGTAGCACTCACACTACACGCAGATGCTGACAGATCAGATAGATGGACTCAAATTATTTTAAAACAATTATTCCAATATGTTAATATATTTTAATAGGCATAAAACTGCTAAAAAGAAATAAAGATGACAGACGAGGTCAAGCTCTGTAATCTTCAGCTCAGAAGCATCTGGTAACCAAAATTGGTTAGCATCTGAGCAAGAAAGAGAGATGGCAGATTGCCTACTGTTTCTTATATCTATATAACCTAATTTAGTAATATTAGTTGCAAAGAAACATCAAGGTTCCTCAATCCTGTTCTTTTTGCGGAAGGAACCAAACTCACCTTTTAAAACCAATCATTTCCACATAGCTGCTGTTATTTCTGAATAGGAGGCCTAAATCTAAATAAAAATCTTACTAAAACCAGCTTGAACTCTTGTCAGTTCAAGGCTTATATTCATGATTGTATTTGATAAAATAATCATCATCATATCTTAAGACTGAAACCTGGTTGGCAGGTCTCGACTTAGTTCTACTTTTTCCAATTAGCTGAAAAATTGCATCCCTGCACACCTTCCAGGAAGCATGTTTATATTTATAGTTTTTCACAGGTGAAAGAGCATGGCAATACATTCTAAAATACTAACTTGACAGCCATTTTCTTTTTAGTGTATCCATCTCTGGTAATTAGGAGAGGAAAAAAAAAAAACCAAACCAAAAAAAAACCAGTAGCTGCACATATACCCAAATAATTTCACAAGAAATAACTTTTACCTATCACATGGATCCCTTGGAAAGTCTCCAAAAATGTGAAGACATAACTACATTTTTCCCAATGAATACTTTTGAAAAGAAAATTTAAAAAACATTCCAGTTTTTACTTTTACTATCAATTTATCAGCAAAAGAAGAATGAAATTTTTGATTATGGTATGGTTAAAGAAACAATATTAACTTCTGATCCTGAGAGAAATCAGTAGAAAGCATGAAAAACAACATTGGCAGTAGTTCATTTCCATAAATTTGGTCACAGAACAGTTAGGCTTAGAGGGGACCTTTGGAGGCCATCTTATCCAACACCCCCTGCTCAAGCAGAGTCCCTAGACCAAGTTACCAGGACTATGTACAGACAGCTTTTGAGTACCTCTAAGCATGGTGATTCCACAGCCTCCCTCAGCAGCCTGTTCCAGCACATAGTCAACCTCACAGTGAAAAAGCGTTTCCTGATATTCAGAAGACACTTCTGTATTCCTGTTTGTGCCCATTGCCTCTTGTCCTGTCACTGAGCATCACACAAAAGAACCTGGCTCTGTCTTCTTTGCACCCTCCAGAATCATGAGGGCATCCCATCAATGCCCATGGACTAATATATACCAAATTTGCTCAGGGCCTTCACTTCAAGAAGGCAAAAGCCAGCAAATAAAATGGGTCACATTTCACAGCAAGCTATATGTTATTTACCTAGGTTCACAGAAAGCACATGCCAAAATCGGCACAGTGTTGACCCCTTAAGAAGACCACAGGAGATGTGATGAAAAATCATTAGGTGATGTTCCTTGTGCTCTGTGTTATCCCAAGGAATTCCTATGGATAAAACACTCACAAACATCTTGGTGCCTAAATGCTGGGCAGGCAGCTGGGACAAACACATCCAACAGTATGTAGGTACATGAAACTGTTTAAAATAAAAATCACCTTCCCATTCCATAAGATCTGGTATTGAGTATTGTAACACTGTCATTATAGCATTGCATTATGATTTCCTACCAGAATATCTGAATCACTAAATTATTCCCTATTTCATGTTTTGCTCTTTATTCAGAAAAGTCATGGCTCAAGTTTTCTAACAAGGTATAGACAGCGCACAAAGCTTGAGAGGAAAAAGTTTTTGTCAGAGACCTGTATGTATAAAGTTGACTACAGAAATGAAACAATCTATATCCACAATAGACATCACAAGAAAATAGCTGAGTGGCAAGGGGTGGTATTGATGTAGCTCATGCAGGCAATGCCCCATTATTTAGCCTGGATATTACTTTTTTTCAAATGGTAGTCATCTTAATTTTTCAAGCTCTATTCTGGTAGTACAAAGGATTCCTAGAAATTAGATTAGAACAATTATGTCAAGAGTTCAAGGGAGGAAAAATAATGTAAAACACTAAAAACTAAATGGGTTCTTTCAGAAGAACCATAAAAAAGCAAAAAAGCAAAAAAAAAAAAACCCAACTTTTAACTTTCTTAACCTCAGATAAATACTGGAGATGACAGCCTTGTGTTGCAATTAACAAATATTAAGTTCAACTGACATTAACATATCTATTATGTATACATGGATGGACTAAAGATAACCTGTTAACCTTCCTATTAAGAATGCAAACAAGTAAATGCATAAGTGCATTGGTAAAAAAAACCCTGTAGCATTACTTGATCTCCACTTCATTCTGCTCATGCAGTGTGAGGTACATACGCATGACTGTATAAAATAATCATAATGTCATGGAGAAATACAGTTTTGGACTAATTTCTCACAAATTCCATGCTTTGCAATAGCCACAGATGTCTAAATTTTCATAGTTTATAAGTGATTTATATAACTGTACAATCTCTAGCTAAAGGATAAAATTCTGAACAAGGAAATTAAGGAAATAAATAGATATTTTTAAATCCACATGGAATTATCATGACATGTTGTTCTCATAGGTCTTTAAGATATTTATGTGCTATTTTGATATCTCAACTTCTGTAATTCTGTCATGTGTATCCGTACTTCTGATCTAAAAAAACCCAATAATTTGCTGTCCAGTACCTGCAATATTTTCTGTCCCAATTAAGTAAATTCTTAAAAGATTTTAATAACAACTGTGCATTCAAATTTGCTCTATATGGTTGTTTAATATGCTGAAGCTTATTCAAAATGACAATCTGAACAAGAATGGCTTATTTTAATAATTTTATTAGTCCCAAATATCAAGTAATGGCATTATTCTAATAACTATAATATGGCTTGATCATTTCACCCAGTCTGAGCTAAGCACATGATATATGTAGAATCATAGAATCGTAAGGGTTGGAAAGGACCTTAAGATCATCTAGTTCCAACCCCCCTGCCATGGGCAGGGACACCTTGCCCTAAACCACGTGGCTCAAGGCTCTGTCCAACCTGGCCTTGAACACCGCCAGGGATGGAGCATCCACAACCTCCCTGGGCAACCCATTCCAGTGCTTCACCACCCTCACTGTAAAGAACTTCTTCCTTATATCTAATCTAAACTTCCTCTGTTTAAGTTTGAACCCATTACCCCTTGTCCTACCACTACAGTCCCTAAGGAAGAGTCCCTCCTCAGTGTCCTTGTAGACCCCCTTCAGATACTGGAAGGCTGCTATGAGGTCACCACGCAGCCTTCTCTTCTCCAGGCTGAACAGCCCCAACTCTCTCAGCCTGTCTTCATATGGGAGGTGCTCCAGCCCTCTTATCATCCTCGTGGCCCTCCTCTGGACTCGCTCCAACAGCTCCATGTCCTTTTTATGTTGAGGACACCAGAACTGTACGCAGTACTCCAAGTGGGGTCTCACGAGAGCAGAGTAGAGGGGCAGGATCACCTCCTTTGACCTGCTGGTCACGCTTCTTTTGATGCGGCCCAGGATGCGGTTGGCCTTCTGGGCTGCAAGCGCACACTGCCGGCTCATGTTAAGCTTCTCGTCAACCAACACCCCCAAGTCCTTCTCTGCAGGGCTCCTCTGAATCTCTTCTCTGCCCAGCCTGTAGCAGTGCCTGGGGTTGCCCCAACCCAGGTGTAGGACCTTGCACTTGACTTGGTTAAACTTCATAAGGTTGGCATCGGCCCACCTCACAAGTGTGTCAAGGTCCCTCTGGATGGCATCCCTTCCCTCCAGCGTATCAACCGAACCACACAGCTTGGTGTCATCAGCAAACTTGCTGAGGGCGCACTCAATCCCACTGTCCATGTCACCGACAAAGATGTTGAACAGGACTGGTCCCAACACCGATCCCTGAGGGACACCACTCGTTACAGGTTTCCAACTGGACATCGAGCCATTTACCACAACTCTTTGCGTGCGGCCATCGAGCCAGTTTTTTATCCACCGAGTGGTCCATCTATCAAATTGATGTCTCTCCAATTTAGAGACAAGGATGTCATGTGGGACAGAAAACTTCTGATGATACCACATGAACATAATTATCATAGAATCATAGAATGTTCTGGGTTGGAAGGGACCTTAAAGATCACCTAGTTCCAACCCCCCCTTCCATGGGCAGGGACGCCTTACACTAGACCATGTTGCCCAAGGCTCTGTCCAACCTGGCTTTGAACACTGCCAGGGATGGGGCAGCCACAGCTTCCCCAGGGAATCTGTTCCAGTGCCTCACCACCCTCACAGTAAAGAACTTCTTCCTTATATCTAATACAAACCTCCCCTCTGTCAGTTTAAAGCCATTCCCCCTCATTCTATCCCTACCTGCCCTTGTAAAAATTTCTTGTAGGGCCCTTTAAGCACTGGAAGGCTACTCTTCTCCCTGGAGCCTTCTCTTCTCCAGGCTGAACAAGCCCAACTCTCTCAGTCTGTCTCCATAGGAGAGGTGCTCCAGCCCTCTGATCTTCTTCATGGCCCTCTTCTGGACTCACTCAAGCAGGTCCACATCCCTCTTGTGTTGGGGGCCCCAGAGGTGAATGCAGTACTCCAGGTGTGGTCTCACAAGAGCAGAGTAGAGGGGGAGAATCACCTCCCTTGACTGCTGGTCACACTCCTTTCGATGCAGCCCAGCACACGGTTGGCTTTCTGGGCTGCGAGCACACACTGCCAGGTCATGTTGAGCTTCTTATCAACCAGCACTCCCAAGTCCTTCCTCTCAGGGCTGCTCTCAGTCCAGTCTCTGCCCAACCTGTAGCTGTCCTTGGGATTGCCCTGACCCAGGTGCAGGACCTTGCACTTGGCCTTGTTGAACCTCATGAGGTTGGCATTGGCCCACCTCTCAAGCGTGCCAAGGTCCCTCTGGATGCCATCTCTTTCCTCCAGCGTGTTAGCTGCACCACACAGCTTGATGTTGTTGGCAAACCTGCTGAGCGTGCACTAAACCCCACTATCTATATTGCCAACAAAGATGTTAAACAGCATTGGCCCTAATACTGATCCTTGAGGGATGCCACTCATCAGTGGTCTCCATTTGGACATCAAGCTATACGTTCAACAATCTTTAATATTTGTGACTAGCTAAATCTTTCCCCTCCATAATCAGACAGTACCAAAACAAACATATATTTAGAAGGAGCAACCATCTATAAAGAATAAATATACATCTAATACCTCTATACAAATACTGAAGTGTTGTGTTTCCATCAGAAACAGAAATGAAGCCCCGTTTTGGAAATTGGTGCTAAAGATTTCTGCTTTCACACGTAAATGTCATTCTACATTTCTTTATACATTTGCCAACTTTTTCTTAGAACTAAATAAAAGACAGAAATGAAAAATAGTAATAGATTATATTGCTTTATTGACTATCCACAAGTTAAGTCCCTAGGTGGGGATCTATTTAGGAACCATGGCAGGGATGGAAAATTACAGAAACGTCTTGAATGAAACAAAACTGAGATTAAGAACATATAATGTAGTCAATGTAAACAACATTCAGCTCTGAGCGTTAGGGTGTGAAGAGCAAGATGGAAAATATTTGGAATAGTCTAACCCAGGCAGGACTGTGAATAATTCCAGATGAAAGATATCATCAGGAATGCAACAGCAGAAAGATTCAGTATAGATGTGTACAAAATACCAGACACTACAAGGAGGACTTTAAACTCCGTATTACACTGCTGGCTTCTTCAACTAGCTGCAGCCTTGAAGGAATTTAGTATTTAAAATCAAGACCAACAGCTTCATGAAGATGTCAACACATACTAGCATCTGAAAGATTATTAATAAAAAACCCCATTATGTCCAATATTACCTCACTCTCCTAATGCTGGCTTGGATACCTTGTCCCAGCCAACACAAATGAGAGTAACACCAGACATAAAATGACTAAAGCAGTGACATGACGTGAAAACCAATTTACCCAAAGCAAAATTTAATAAAAATGTTCCATGCTTCTACTTTCATTTCCTCAACATGAGAAGTAGTAACAGTGACATGTGTCCACAGCTCCAAGGGGTTGGCAGAGTATTAAAAGGAACGGTGTCACCAAAGGCAGATCAGAACTATGGTTTCTTAGAGCCATCTTATTTGAACAAGTCAATTCTGCTGGACAGAAACAAAGAGAGAGGACATACTTGGAAGAATTGCCTCCTATCCCTTGGAGTAAAACCACACTGCGAAACTTAAAGATTGACACCCACAAAAATAAATGTACCTTCTTGGAATCAGTAAAGGAATATGGTTCATAACAGAGCAATGGACACTATTAGTGATTAATTAACATCACTGAATTATGAATCTCGGACATGCTCTAAACACCAAGAACTCATGGAAATTTCTGAACTGTTTACCATTACTGATGAACAGCAGCATGTCTTTCAGTTTTTAAAACAATAACTGAAATCAGCATACAAAAGTCCTGTTGTGGGGTACAGAAAATGCCTCAAAGTTAGATTTTATAAAAACAGCCACCAAATGAGACTTGTCTAACTTGACACACACACAAAAAAAAAAGGTCATAAAAATAATAGGAAGGAAAAGAGGAAAATAAAGAAAATAAGAAAGAAAATGTAAGATGCTAACGAGATATAATGTAGAAAGTGGGAAATGGTTGTTGCAAGCTTGGCACTTAGGTAATTCCAATAATTTTTTTCTTTTTTTTTTTTTTACCATATATTGTGTCAAGCGAGCAAATGCAATCTGAAAAATATATGTACATGTTTTAAACAGATAAATACTTTTTTCTGTCTTTACCAACAGAAAGTGGACCTATTTAACTCATTGCCACAAGGCACTATTGTGCTTGAGCAGATATCTATCAGATACATAACAGATTACGTATACTTCACAAAGGAAGGATCTGCAGATATGCCAGCCAGAGTGATAATTCCAAGAGCTATTATTTCTTATTACTTGCAGGATATAATATTTCTTAGAGTTTGCAGGAGATTTAATATTCCTAGCTGGGGAAAAGCTCCATATTTTTTTTAAATTCGTCAGGGAATGCAGCACAGTATAGTTAAATTGGGAGTATTAGTCAAGATGTCATTGATACTGGATGCTAGCAACATGAACAAACTAACCTTTTCCTTTTCACAGATTCCTTGCTTACTTACTGTTTCCCCTTCTATGTATCAGATACACCTTAAAATCTCTATCCTCAGATTTACCAGTTTAATCTCACCTTTCCTTCATGACTTCTCACCACCCCTAACCTAAATTTGCTGCTTTCCCATCTTCCCTCAGTATTGCCACTTCCCCAGGTCTCTGCTTTGGTCAGTAAGAGTCATAGCCATCAGCCTCTTGTGCCACTGACCCTCATCCAAAATTATAACTACTCATCGTAATTCGTCTATTTCTTTTTATGAGCTTATATAAAAGCAACATGTGGTTGAAATGTCATTCATAGTTAAAACACAGCCACAACACAAAAGACAAGCACCACTGTTGTCAAACTGACACATTTGGTGGTGGTAGCTTTCAAACAGAGACTAAAAATTTAATAGACAGCCTGAATTATCCTCTCGGTTTCAGTCATGACTGACAAGCCAGTGAGGGGGAAGCTTACACTGCCTGCACAGTAGCTGATCAGAAGCTATCATGAAACACCACAGCTTACAATAGCAAGGAAATGCTGTTTAAGAAAAACAAAACAAAACACAAAACCACCAACCCAAAAACCCTAAACAAACATAGAAAACATTGGGGAAAACAAAACAAGGCTATCACAAGAATAATAATGCAAACAAAAAATGACATCTAAGGTCAAATTCCTTTTTGCTGGCACTCTGCAAGCCCATCAGCTTTATTAATTTCTGTTCCATTGTTTGTTTTAAAGGACATAAAGTCTGATAAGAAGTCTATTGAGGGGAAAGGAAAGACATTCATTTGTTGCAATAAGGTTTGGATGAGAGCAATAATCAGTTTGCTACACTTTGTTAATTTATCTGCAGACTAATAGGAAACAGATTTAAGGTTGGTCTTTCAGGGCACAGAGCACTAGCTTCTGTTCTTGTTCAAATAAAGACTAAAACTCTCTGATTACTTCAGAAAAAATCTCACCTTTAAGAAAAAGAACAACACATTTGTCTTAATCTTCTAATAGAGCAAGAATGAAAATTGACATTTCTGTTCTTTTTCTCACAAAAAACCAGTCTTACTTACGTCTTCCTTAGTACCTTTCTCGTCCTGCACCTCCTATGTTTGCAAAAGAATGAGAGTTCTTAAATTGAGTGTTTCTTTGAAATGTCCATATTAAGCTCCGATTATGGTTGAAGTTAGTCCAAGAAGTTGCTCTTCCTTCAGAATTCTGTGCCATAAACTATTTAATGATTTTGTCAAGATGGGTTTCACTATAGCATAAGAACTGTTCTCATTTTTATCAAAAAGGAAAAAACAGCATTTAACACATGGTAAATATGAACAAAGTAGCACAATTCCATTTCACTCAAGACCAAAATATAAACCAAGAAGGGGGGGGGAAGAAGAAATAAAAAATAGAAAGAGCAACTGTCCGAGTCGTAAGGAATGGTCTTCCAGATGTTCTGCTTTCACTTTTCCTGCTTATTTTTAATTATTAATTTGCCCTCAGTATTTGAAGCTGAAAGCCACTTTGCAAAATGCCAGTGCTGTCCTTTTTAATTGTATATAATGAAATCATTAACATTAGATTAGAGCTAACAACCCAAACCACTAAACTATCAATCAGCTGAATACATGGTGTCCAAGAAACCTCAGCAAGCCGCTTGTGGGACAGACAAGTTCGATAAAAACAACAGATTTAATAAAAACAACACTTTTTTCTTTGAGGTCATTTCTGTTTGTCTGTGGGAGGACTTAGACCTACAGGTGATCTATCGTCCTTCTGGAAGCAATAAAGGTACTAGCCTACAGATGTAGCTATTCAAGTGGTGGGAACATTAAGTTTATTCACACTGATATTAAGAGTTTTAAGAAACATGTCCCTGAAGTCACAAGGATCCACAATCCTTTTAGTCAAGTACTGAATTACTGATGCTTCCCTCTCCTGAAATAACTCAAGAACTCTTTCTTCTTTTAAATCCTAAAAGTGTTTCTCAAAAATCACAAGAATAAGTTTGCAAAGGTGGAAATGATGAATCACATCACATTCTGGGTAACATTGCTTTTTCAGCAGCTCTCTCACAAAGTGAACCACAAATATTCAGTACCTTCAGTTGACCTCTCATTTGGATCCACATAGTGGTGTCAGTACTGCACAAAAAGTACAGTCAGCTGAGTGGAGAACAAAGGAGAAATCTAGAATATAAGGAGCTAAGATGACTTCCAAAATCTCCTATTTAAAGGAGATTCATCTGGAATTTTATGTCTTTTTATATTTTTTTCCTATATGTGGCTGAAATGTCATTATTCTTAGGGGTATTAGATAGAAAAAATAACAAAGAAATCTAAACTGATGTCATTGCTGATAAACTTAAGATTATATTTTGTACATAAATATTTGTTTGAGAGTGCAGGTAATTCGTAGAATGTCTTTCAAATAGGTAAACTCCCTTTTATCTATCATCATAAAACAGTCTTTCTCCCCCAAATGGCCTTTTAGGTGTACTTTTTAATATAGACATATTAAGGGATGATACTTAACCAAGTAAAACATAAAAAAATTATCTATCTCAAATTAAACTCAGAGCATCTAAACCTTGTCGGAGTAGTATTTGAACCCTTTTTATAATCCATTTCTGACAGTGCGCTATTTTGTTTAAAAAAAAATAGTAACAGAATAGAACGAAGAAAACAAAAAATACTTCAATCCTTACGAAACTTCAAAGATACCCATACTTTACACACAAAAGCCTTAACATTCTTTCATCAAGTAAGAATGAGTTTTTCTTTAAAAGAGTTTTTCTTCAGCGTTTGCTGATGTTACTAACTGCTGGAGAGAAGCATGAAGTGCTGCACTGACAAAGTGAAACAAATTAGTTTAATGAAAATTAAAGGGTTCTTGTACCCTTGTACATAATCTTGGGTGTGATACCTGAGACTACAGACACTCACTTTCATTCAACATGAATAGTTCTACTGACTAAGTAAAATTACTTAAATTATTATAGAATTCAAACCAAGCAAAGTTCTCAAAGACAGCATGTGAAAAACACCTAGACTGAAAGTTGACCTTCTTAAATAATAGAGGCAACAAAGATAATCACCTATTATGAAGATCCCTCATAAAACAAAATAATTACCCTACAACTGCAATGCTTTCCAGCACTCTTTGCAATTTTAAATATCTGTTGTTAAGCTGGTGTAAAGAACAAGCTTCAGTGTGACATATTGGCTGCAAAAAAGAAGTCACTTGACATATCTATTGTCTTGAGCCTGGCAAAACTATTTCAAAAAATAATCAATAAATCACCACAATATGATGATAAAAATAAAAATTACCATATCATGGTTGGGGGGGAGGGGGGATAGAAAAAAAATTACAGCAGAAACTGACATTTGACCATCTTCATCTGAAGTCCCAGATTTGAAATGATTTCTCGCTCAAACCCACGTGAATATAGCTCTATAGCCAGAAGAACAACTGCAGGCAGAGACACGTAAACAAGCTTCCCATATAAACAAGGTTCCCATGGCCACTTACTTTTTAATTTAGCTGTTTCACTGGGCTTGAAGGAAGTGTGCCTGCACAAAGAACTATGATAGCTGTTTTTACACATGGAATTACATGGATTTTAGGAATGCAGACCAACCTTCAAAGCAATATGTCCCGGCTTCAGCCTGAACCCAGGAACAATAGAAGAATGTAAAATAAAAGGCTGAGTTTGCTTGGAGAATCTAGAAGATGAGAATATTCTTTAAAGTAAAACAGATTGTGAATTCTTTCCTTCTTGACTTCAGCAGTCCAAGTCTAAATGAGCAAATAAGCTCTTCAGAGATGGCTCCCAGAAAGGTCTAGCTACCGAAAACAACCATGAATCTTCAGCATAACTTAACACACTTCATACTCCTGGCTGTTGCTCGTGCATAAATGCAGTTTTTCCTTGCCCAGAATGCAATTCAACTGTAAAGCAAATGTGATTACTTTCAAAAGTGCTATAAAGCAAAGCAGTATTATGACATGTACAATATATTAAGAAAACCTGTCCCTAGCAGAATGTTCAAGTTCTTTCTGTGCAGGCAATAAAATTATACTTACAAACATTATGTAGAGAAAAAGTTTACATTCTAAAAATTGTATTTTTATATCAAGCAACCATTGATAAGGAAAGATTTACTGCCCAAAGACCAAACCTAGATTATGACCTTTTCTACACTTACAATTCCTGTTATAGTATGCATTTACAAAGTAAACAGATAAGCAATATACTTTTGTAGTGTTTATGACCTTATATTGTTTGGCCATTTGCATTTCATACTGTCCAGCTAACACACAAAATCAAGGTCTTTGTACAACTGGCTGCATTTGAAAATTAACACCATTCTTTGATAAATATGGGCATTGGTATCTCAGAACTTTCAAACAGTTTGTCTAGAAACTCAACTCCTTGCCACTCTGTCTCTAGCTTCCTACAACTTTAACTAATAACAACAACATAAACCTAAGTATACATTGATTCTTCACTGCCCATATCCTTGGGGGATGGGGCAAGTTACCTTTTATGTTTTGACTGATTTGTGTGTCCTATATCTTGTCTGAGGAGCCAAAAAAGCATTTTAAGCAGTGAAAGCTCTTAACACCTACTGTGCAGTCTGAGTTCCATTGAACTTGAGCACAGGAATTGGCGGACAATGCGAATATTTGAAGATGTCTGTTAGCAATGCATTGGAGTTCTAACTCTCAGAGTACATTATGTTATTTTTGTCATAATATATGCTCCACTTATGAAAGATCTAAGTCCCTTTTCAGCTTAATATTTAAATTAGTGAAATTTAAACACATTTGGTAGAGTCCCTGGAAAGAAAAAAATGTAAGTAAGTGTTTATGTTTTATATGATAATTCACATAAAATATGAGTGCCCACAAAAGGAGAGAGTAATACTCCCTTCCTAACACAATAAACATTTTTATATATAGTAAATTTCTAATGATTGCTTCCTTCATTGTACTTTTTTTTTTTTCCTCTTGAGAATACTTTAGTTCATCTTTTAGATTTATTTTTGTTAATGCCAGCAATACGGATTGCCTTTGCCTTAATTGCCTCAGCTTAAATAATACAGTTATTTCTTGGAGAGTCAATGTTTCTAAAGAGGAGAGGAAGAGACCTGTTTACAAGTCACTCTGGCTTTTGTCCAACTGATCAGTTCCTGTGCTTTTTGATGTATTTTTGCAGTACCAACAAAAATAAACATTAAAAAGTGGAGAGTGAAAAAAGCAACCATCAAGCACTTACCAACTTGGCTATTAAAAGAGTTGGAATGTTATTCATTATAGTTCAGTGTTATAAAACAGAACAGTAAGGCAAAGGGTAAACACACAGCAATCAGCTGCAAATCTACTTAAGCAAAACAAAACACAAGCTGGCAGATGTTGCCTTAATGACTAAAGTACTTGCTTTGGCTGAACTATTACCAACAGTCAAAATGGAATTTTATTGCTGGTTGCCTGCCTGTTGTTTTACAAATCTGGTTCATGGAAACTGAGGTTTCACATTTTTTACACTGACACATAATTCTGATCCTGATAGACCAGAGGAAAACCAGTTCAAAACAATGTAAGCCACTCTTAATTTCTCTTTTTAAAAGAAAATAACGACAAAATAATTAGGCCATTTAAATTAAGGATATAGGAAAAAGAAATTAAAATCTTTAGCAGAATATGTCCTCTTGGCACTAAAGATATTAATAACCAATGATAAAACTATTTCTAAAATACTAGAGAAATGGTCAAGCCCATTATTTGGAATATATTTCAACATCAATGCCATGCCACTGAGTAACCACAACACTACTTATGGTCTAGATGAAAATAACACTCATTGATATATCATTGCATATGCAACTTGGTGGAGAACTAGCCTTTCTTGGAGCCTGTGACAAAAGAGTTCTTATGTCTTCTTTCTATTGAGTAAGTATTATCTTATGACTCCAAAGATCCCCACCAACCAGAAATAATTTGCTTTGCTCTATGCGATAACCTGAAAGCTGAAGCATAGATGGAGGAAAAAACAAAATATCCACATCCCCAATCCAGAAAAAATTGGCATTTAAGTCATCCAAAGGCCTATGGACTCCATCTTCTCTTTCCACAGAGCTGCTCATCAAAAGAAATCATCTGGGTGGTTCTTTCAATTTCTCACCCAGAAGCTGCGCCATGAGCAAAAAGGTTGGCTACTGCTTCAAGCAAACCTGAAAAATCTAGAGGATAATCTTCCAAGTCTTTTGCTGACTTGATGCCTTAGTATGTCTGAATTTATCAATGTCTCACAGAAGACAGATAGAAATGTGATACAGCCCCTAAAGAAGCTTATCATCTACTGTTTGCAGCATGATTCTTTTTCCAAGTTCTCAAATCATGAAAAGCTTTACAAAAATTATATACAAAGCACTGAATTAAAAAAAAAAAAAAAAATTAGAAAGGCAGTAAAGTCATACAATCAAAAACTATGAAACTCTAGTTTTACAGTTACCTGCTCAAGCTTAATCCTATCCTTCTGTACTTCATAATGGGAAATATCAACTTAGTCACCTAACAGCTCTCTTCTAACTCATAAAGCACTTACTACAGCAATTAATCTAATGCATAAGATGTGAACAACTCTATAAGTTTTGTAGAAGCTTGCAAGGAGTGTTTCGTGGAGAATTCATACTCTGCTAGCCTAGTACTTGGCTGAGTCCTTGCACCAATGGCAATTCTCACATTTAGCCAACACCAGACACACCTGGCTTTGTGCTTGAAGCATTAACAGATTTAAAGACACACTCTTGGCTAGGATCGCTGATTGCACCCACAGCAGCTACAAACACATCCTGGACTTCAGGATTACAAAGCCATCTCACCACAGGTGTTGTAGTTATACACAGGGACAAAAGCAATTTCCTTTGGTTCTCCCTTGTAACCCTTTGAGCTACTGATTTTACCTACTTATGGAAAATGCTTGAGCATTTTGGAAAATGTTGAGCATTAGACACCCAGGCTTTCTTAGCAAGGAACAGATGTTCCCCCATGCCTTTTTTTCAAACCACAGAGATTTTTTCTTAAAAAAACATGGCTACTACTACTACGCCTAAAATGGCTACTACTATACAGGAGAAATGCAGTCAGATATTAACTGTTTATACTAATTTACCAGTTATTGATCTTGTTAAAAAAAAAAAATCATATTATTATGTGGACATCAATAGCATCTCTCCTCTCATTTGAACAGAATCTTAAGTCAATTGTGAGTCTGCTTCAGAAAAAATACTGTTCAAGTTACTCATTCACATGAATATCAAATTTATATAAATATTAATAAAAAAGTGGGAATAAATTTCTGTAGTTATCAGTGATTTAAGTAACTTCCATTATATAAGAAGATCTCCTGAATTTATTGGATAATTAACTAAATTGACTTTTCTGGCCTTGTTCACAGACTTTAATTAAAAACATGTTCAGATCTAATTCAGTTCTAGTTTAAGTTACAAGCTATAAAACTTAATCCAAGATAGTGATTATGATTTAAATTTTATGTATCTCATCTAATGTGCAATGTTTTAAAACCCTTACTATTATAAGGAAAGTTGACTTTTATTCTTCAGTATGTTCTGATCTTATAGATTACTTACTAGATGATTCACAATTTGGTAGCAAGCTGCAAAAATTGCTTTTAGTAAGCAGTCGGTATCTAACCCAAACACTGCAAGACTGAAATGTAAACAAGAATGTGATCAAGAATCTAATAAAAACTTTCTTGACTAGAGATTTGCTTTAAAGTTACAGGATAACATTTCTACTTTGAACCTGCTTCAGTAGGATATGTCTGTTAATTTCAGATTAAGTTTATGACTCAAAAATCACTATAGTGATTGTGATGTGGAGATAGTACATACAAATATGAAACACCTTTCAACATTTCTGTATATTTTAAATATTTAAAATATACAACCTATCAACTGAAATTAATTGGCAATTGATTACAGCAGAGGAAAATTGGCAGGAGGCAAAATTTTATTTGTGAAAATTAAATGGCATTCCAAAGACATAGTTCCAAAAAATATGACAGAAGAATCATTATCATTCATTCCTTTCTCACTATAATCATGACATTTTCAGAAGTTACATCTTCTATAATCTCCAGTCAAAGCTCGACAATGAATGTTAATGAAATTTAATAACAAACCTAATAGCAGAATTTATATCCTACCTCTTATTAATGGCAGCCCACGTTGCATTAATGTTATCTGTCATCAGTTCTACTTTTCTGGTGTCATCTGCTGAATAATCACGGAGTAGCTTAAGTGCCATGTCATTTGCCACATCTAGATTTATTTGCCATTGTCGTACTTCTTTTGAAAATTGCTGAAGTAAAAAGAGAAAGAAAAAAAAAAAGCCTCAGATGACCATAAAATGATCACACACATTTTATGATTATTAGAGAAGATGAACAACTTATGCCACCAATATAAAAGCAAAAGGAAAAAAAACCCAACTTTCTCAGATTCACTGGTAACTAAGGTCAGAGTCTTTCTAAATGTTTAAATTATTTTAGTCATCAGACCATATGACTACTTCTAATATCTGCAAGGAGCAAGCAACCAAATCCTAAATGCTGGATAAAACAGAACAGCTCAAATTGATAAACACTGATTAGAATGTTGATTTTTTTTTCTGACACACAAATAGATGGATGCATTATTATGCATTATGCAAACTATCACCATTTGTGATGTTGAGTTATACTGAGATGGAAAATACAGTGAAATTATATGTTTTAATTTTCTTTTTTATACTGTGAAATAATACTGATATTTGGAGAATGAATACCTGTGTTTTCACTCATTTTGAATTTACTTTTAGTGAATTGTTTATGTAATTAGTGCCATCTACTGGAGCAGCACTAAGTGTGCAATACAGCAAAATACTATTGGTAAACATTAATGTCTTTATAATGCTAATTTATGCTTCTTTCTTAGTATTAAGAAAGCTTCTTAAATCGTGGTAATTCTTTTTTACCCTTTCCTCTCCTCTTTCTCCTCTCTTCTTCCTTGTCCACTCAACCCGGGCCAGCTGTCTCACTACAGAAGCAAGCCAAGAAATAGGGAACACTCATTCAACCAGCAACCAGCTCTCATGTATCTTTCCTGTTAGTCTTTTTCTTATCACAAATTTCCATATAAATGCACTGAAGTTACATATTTAATCCATAATGTCTAACAACAAAATGGAAGAGCAAAGCTAATTGATGGTCTAATTGTATTTCTGTACTAGGCAAAGACTAACTAGCCAATCAAAGGGACGATGCAAGGAAGAGAAAAATTTGTATTTGTAAATAGCAACAGTAAATTGAATGTAAACATTAGAAGCTATTGACAAAAAATAAACAGTAAGGTTTGTCACTCTTTATTATACTTTAACACACAAATTGAGAAATGTCTGTGAAGAAAAAGTAGGGTTTTCCCCTATCATCCTCCCAAAGCAGCATTCCTTTTGAAATCTTCTTTTGACTGAGATAAGGAATTCTCCACAGAAAGCTGAACTTAAATATGTAATCTCCGATTAAAGAGTCTAAATACTAAGTTAAAAAAAAAAACATTTTTAATATTTTGTGCACTCATGTTTTCATCTTAGAAAGCCTGAAAGCTGATTTTGATTGAGATTAGGCCTGAAACATACTTGATCTTTGAAGAGTCCAGGTGGAGTTTTTTGGGAGTTTTTGATTTTTTCCCCAACCCCTTACCTGTTAAAAAGCTGCTTCAACATCTCTAGGTCCTCTCCATAATTTAAAACTGAAAACATGTATTCATGTATTTTCTCTTTCCTGTGTTATTCCTTCATGAGATGGCAGATGATACACAATTACTGTGCAGCAGATAAACTCAGATACCAAGACAGCAGCCTGATTTTCTATTTCGAACAAGGGATCCTATTTATACTAATCAAACATTAGGAGAGCACTACTAACCCCTGCTCCTGAAACCCATCTGAGCACATTATGGTTAAGCTCACTTAAGCTGAAGATGCCTAAACAATTTATTTAAGTCATTCCCCTGTGTTAAGCATGGAGCAAGTGTTTATTCAACACTTAGGTCTAGCCATATTTATTATACTCTTTCTTTTCATTTAAAATTATGCACATATACAGCTTCTCTTCTCCAGCAAAATATCACAGCCGACTGACTGTTCACTGGCTTTTACATAACAGAAGTTACCATAACATTTTGTCTGTATTGTAAGTCAATGGCCCGTAAACATTACGTTGAAAGTAAGCTCTTTTTTGCCCAGTCCCATGTGAATATAAATGACCTTATAAAACCTTCCAAACCCAGTGTTATAATAAATATATGGAAAGATCCATTACAAGGTTATTTCCAAAAGTAGTGTTCTCACCATTAACTTCAACATTAATCCATTAACTTCCTGACATTACAACACAAGATCATCATTCAGGAAAGAAATGATGAATATAAAGAGCTTTGCTGACAGAAACAATTTGTATTTTCTACTTTACTGGAAATTGGTCTGTAATTTTTCAACAGCTTTGAGGAGTGTATGCCTTGCTTCAGCTTTGCTCTGTGCGCAGACACTGAGAACAAAGTGTTGTGGTACATGTTTTAACTGCCTGTCCTACCAGAGGCCCATTAACTCCTATCTTACATTACTATAATGAATATTTTAGAATTAAATTTTTGGCATTGTTTTTTTTTCTCTTTTCCCTTAAATATTTTTGGGTCTCATCTATGTTTTAGCTTCTTAAAACTACATTCAATTTTATTTTTTTTTTTTTTTAAAGGAAGATAGTCAATTACCCTAATTTCATTTTGACATATTTTAAAGCATTCTCTGTGTTTTTTCTGTGTTATCACTGAAATTTGCTGAGTTTATTAAAAGACTTAAAGAATTAAGGCTGTGCATTTATTATGTTACTTAGGGATAAATATATTTTTTATTTTTAATTATAAGACACTAGTTGATGTTATTAGGAAGAAAGTCTGTGTAATTAAGGATTCTTTATTAAAAACAAGCAATGAAATTAGAGCTCGGCTTTATTCTATTCTAGGATTGCCCAATGGAATAAAATAAAAGATGCATAGAGGTTCAAATATAGCAATATGTATGTACAGCATCATCCAATTCCGAACACGTAAATTCCCACACTGAGCAAGTGTATATATCACAAATCTGGAGAATCAGGCCGTCTTTCTGTCCCTCTTCTGTATGCTTTATTTACTTACATAAAGAATTATTTTTTTAATTTATAGACATAAGGGGTTTTTAATCAAGGAATTCTATTCCAGTGTTTGCATCACATTCAATAACATTAACTTAATTTTTAATTGTTTTACTAAAATTCAAAAAATGCAGAGACTGTACTGCATACTATATTAGTACACAGGGATTGGCAAAAGAATACCTACAAAGTTATCCGCCCCTGTAAGAAGATGACAAGGCAAGAAAGATAGCCTCAGTCTTATCCACAAATCCAAGGCATAAAGTTCACCTCCCAGACTATGTCAGTAGAAGGTTGCCTGGTCTTTTGTATCCCAACAGAGCAGGGAATGTAATCAGACTGCTATTTAATTTCCTATTTAGGTGAACTAGAAATAGGTGGTCAAAGAAAAAAAGAAAGGAAACCTTGTCTCTATCCTCCTTCCTCTTCATTGTGGCCACCCCAGCTAAACTGGTAGAGAGGGAGAAGACATGCCTCACTAGCTTTGGCCAAAATAAGGAGGCTAGGAGTGAATGGGCAATCCTAGCAGGTTTATGCTTTTTAACGTAAGCCCAGTATTGCTTTAAGAGACTAATTTTACACTAGCTGATGTTCAGATGACCTGGGGATGAAAAGGAGCTGAAGTGTGAATTTGTACTATTTATACACCTATAACCTTCAGCCTGCTGAGTTAACCATCTGCAGTCATCACTTAATAAACAACAAAAACCAGGGCTTTAAGGGGTAAAGACGCTCATTGGCCAAACTGCCATATTCTGATTCTCTTACCCAACCCTAGTGCTTAGAATTTAGTTCTCAAATATAAAAATAAGAAAAAAAAAAAAATAGAATGAAAAATATGTTTTAATGCGCAGCAAATTAGCTCTGAATTAATCTCAATTCAAAGGAATAATATTTTTGATTATCAGCTACATGGTAACTGGTTACTTTTCATTTAAATGTCAGAAATGTGTCAAAGTCTATTAAAAATATCATTGGCCAAATACAAGCCAGTTACAGATTTTTGCTTTATGCTGGCACTGGAAACAAATAAATAATCAAGATGAATATTGCTGAGCTTTCCATTTACTCATGTGTAAGGATGCACCAACAGAAAAGCATTAACACAAGCCCTGATTTACAGTTCAGTTAAAGGGGAATTTTTCCATTGGCTCTGCTGTCTTTAGGCAGACCTATAATGTTTAACGAACAAATCAGAACACTTGGTGACTACTTTCTCACACCAAGCTGTGTTGAGATACAGACCTGACAAAATGAATATGTCTGAAGAATTTATTTAAGACTCACACTGACCTCTCTCTTTCCCTCAACACAAATGAATGGAAATGAAAGCTTTATTTTCATCAGTGTAATAGGAAGTCAAAAGACAGCATACTTGCTCTATATATTCAGGGGAAAACACCAAAATATGTGTGTTTGGCAGAGAAGCCTGGAAAACATTTATTTTCAGGGCTTGATGTATTTCTAGGTCCTTCAGTTTAGATAATACTCTACAGAAGAAATCTAAAGCTGCTAAACTCAAAAAATATTTCCCTTTTTGTTAAAATTCATGACCCTTTATCTCAAGCACAAACAAAACAGCTGATGCTGTCACATCTGAGAAGCTTTCATGAGGGATTCGACACAATAGGAATTACTGGCAGACAAAAATAATTTTTCTAGGAAAGCTGGCACAAAAGAAAGGGGGAAAAAAAAAAGGAAAAAAGAAAATAACACACCATCACCACCACTCTCATTCTCTAAGACAGAGGTGAATTTCTTCCAGACTTGAGAGAGAAAGGCTAGACAAAACCAAACAAATGAAAGTAAACAACCATGGAACAGTAGTGCTTGTTGATGTTCATGAGGGCACAGCAAATTAAGATGGACTAGCTGTGACAAGGAAATTAGGATTATAGACTAATGTCTGTAATTTGACACAACATGTCACATTGAATCCACTCTGGGATGGGAATGGCTGAAGATACTGATAGCCAAAGTCCTTCATCTCTTTTAAAAAAGGACTAAAAAGAATCTGCAGGTATCCTTTCAAAAACTCTGTTAATTTGTAGAGATATATTCTGTGACTAAGTACACCAGTATACTTTCTCTATAACTTGGTGGATGGAGAAGGGCATATTTTTATTTCTCTCCTTGAAGAACGTTTCTCCAAAACACACATAATTTTTTCAAAAAGCATACACTTTTAGATGAACTTCATCTGAACGTCATATATTCTTGTAAAAAAATCCATTTCTAAGACTCTATTTTTGATTATTTTCCTAGTTAAGTAATTTGTGTTCAAGACGTAAAACTCTCCAACACAATGACGTAACACTGTGTTTGCACAGAACTGTTTTTTTGTTAATAGAGTCTTTGCTGAGCTGGGACACTGACTTTGTTACAGCTTTTTGTAAGAAGAAAAAAAACAAAACAATAAAACAAACAAACACTAGGCAGAAGCCAGAACTCTATCTCTGCAGAAAGACAGTGACAAATGGGAGTCCTCTATGCTGAATGACAGTACTATGCAGAATCTATAATGCTTTCCAATACATTAGTGAGTGATTGCCCTTGCCTTCCATAATCCAGCCTTCACAAGCAATGACCCTTATGGTATAATCTTAAATGAGAAAACTTGACCACACCTCAGCCCTAAAACAATGGGCTGATGAACATTTTTATGCTTCTCACAAGCAAGCAAAAAGAGAAAAAGAAAAAAAAAGGAAAGAAAAAAAGGCATGTAAATACCCCAACAAATTTTTTTTATCTACTTCTAAATATCAGAAGGGTAATGATTAACTGATGATGGAGATAGTTGAAGACCAATTGTGCAGTTATACACATACTTTGTCTGGTAGTAAAATCAGTTGATGAGGACCTCACCCCTCTATTGTTCACAGCAGTTCATTACCAGTCAGCTGTGAAAATAAGACTGTTCTAAGCCCACAAACATTAACCAAACAGCTGAGTGGTAGGAGTTAAAAGTCTAGGTGGGCAGGAGAGGATAATATATAAAAAAATATTTGTGTAACTATTCTCCCAAATAACTAAAATGCAACATTCCATTAACATGGAGGCAGGACTCACTTTAACAGGCTGATCAATTGGTTGGTTTCAATCTTGTTTTTCTCCAACCAGAAAATGAGATATTATTAATCTGAAACAGCTATTCTCAAAATTTATTCATGAAGAATACCACCAAAGTATGAATGCAACCATTTCCATAACAAGAAATTTAAAAACTGATGCAACACTTAGGACATATTTGCATTGCTTACTTGAGCTGTAGCTCAACTACATAAGTTAACTGAGGTGCACATTTTATCACCTAAAATGTGACAACATGTGTGCTAAAGTCACAAGAGCAGCCATTACAGGTTTTTTTGCAGTTAATAACCCTGCTAAGGTTAAACCCAGTGAGATTATCTTGTGGCAAATCTAAAATGCTTGATTTTCAAAATATTTCCATATAGTTTGTTATATTTGTGGGTTTTTTTCCTTTACTACTTCCAGACAATTTATATGGCTTCGTTATTAGTGCAGACAGACACACCAATATGATAGGATTTCCCAGTCTGCAGCTGACGCTGTTGTACAGAAGATATGAGAAATACTTGTGTTTGAAAGGTAGGTATTCTTCCTGCAAGATTAGCCAGCTATTTGTTATGACTGATAAACTACGACTCCTTTCATTCAAGGAGTATGTGACATACATTTTAGACATCGTAAGCTAATTTCTTTCTAATATTTTTGTGGGAAATAAGGGATAAACAGGTTGCTCTCAATGTGTATTGTGCAAGAGTTAGAGAAGATTTTCTTTAACAATCGAATTAAATGTAAATATTTTCTTTCTTGGTAGTGACCTTGAGCTCCATATTCTGCTTTTTCAGAGCTTCCACGGTGTAGGAAATTTCTTTCCATGACTCAAGCTTGGCTTTTGCTTGTTCAAGAACCTGCTCAGCTTCTTGTTTAGCTTCTAGCCACTGTGTTGAATCCTTTAACATTTCATGAAGCTGTTGTCTCCGGCTTTGGAGGTGTCCATGCACTTCATCCCACTGGCTCTGTATCTTTTCAACTGGTGAAACACAAAGGAAAAACAAAAGCTAAGTCACTTAAAAATTTTTTATTTCTTTTTTTTATTATTATTTCTTCTAAGGGAGTAAAAAATAATATTCAAATCTTCTTAGAACTGACCATATGGGAAAGCTCTTGCACTTTTAAGCTGCAATTGCAACCAAGTTTAGTTTTACGAAAAGCAGATAAACTGTTCTGGGTCATACAGTAAGACACTATGGTACACAGCATGTGTTTCAACGCACGTGCAGCCAGAAGTGCCAGGTTCATGCCTCAAAAAGCATTATGAAACAGGATCACATTTGAGAAGAAGTATCAGCAATAATTTTTCTTTCTTACCAAGCTAACACCAGGCTTAACATTTTCTGAAGAACAAGTCCTTTAGGGACTTTAGTAATATTAATTAAAGATTTATTGCAAGGTATAATTAATGGCTATACTTTTTTATTTCATTAAGGCAAATTTTACCAGACTGCAAAGCATAAAAAACTTCCTCGTATGTCCATGTTAATTATAAAATAATGATTAGCTTTATCCACTCCTTGAAAGAAATGTGATTTGTGGGAACTTGATAATCACTAAAATCACTGATAACAAGTGTTGGTTAGCATCCAGCACCAGACTCATCCATAGTAGCAAAAAAACATCAGAAACTTAGCTGTTCAAACAGTTTGACCAAGAAAAACCAAACGAACCAACTAAAAGAACTCCACAAACAATAAAATATGTGCATGGAATGAATAGGAATATATTTATTCATTTAATTCCCTGAAGTTAGTCAGCACAAACTACATTCTTAATATTTTCTTGAAGACTGCCTCCATACATTGAAAATTCATGGGTCTTCTATGGAGGGGAATGGAGATTCCTAGAGTTCTCAGAAAGCAATTAAAATTATCATCGAGAAGTAGTTCCAACCCTGCATCTTTCAGTGCAGGCTGAGAACAGTACAGGCTAAAGACAAAAGGGATGAAAAATGCTTCAGCAGGGAAAGGAGACTGCTACCTATCAGTGCTCTTCCTTCTTCCAGAAGGGAGAAAGATCTTTCCATGGACTCAGCTGAAGTTTAGAGAAAGAGAAGAACACTTTTCAGCAACCGCTGCCCAAGCCCAAGGTGAAAAACTGTAAGCACACACAGCAGCATGTTCAAGTCAAAAGAAATGCAAAAGAAAGTGAGAAAAAACTGGAAAATACAAAGCACAATGAAAACAAAGCAAAGATAGCCTAAGGACCAAATATTTAATCTTAAAAAAAAAATCTAACCCCCCATTTTAGAAAGCTGTATATAAAGGTCACAAAACAGCAACTCATTTCTGTGCCCTATCTGGATGAGGATTTCTGATGTAAGCTTTAGGGTATACTTGAAGCAACAAAAAGATTGTGGTCTACAGGCAGGATGAATAACAGAATGGTTCTTGATCTGCTCAAGTAAAATCTGTGCTATGGCTACAGCATGTGGCTCAAGGGTTGTGCTGGAGGTCTACCCAGACACTTTCCACAGGGTTGCTGGCATATGGGCCATAGCTCTCACCTGTTTCTTGCAAATAATTACTTGAGCTCCTTTCCCCTTAGACTCTGAGACATTCAGTGTGTTATCTTTTGATTCCTGGCAACCTTGGAGATTTTGGTACACAGCTGGCAAAATTATAACAGTTTGTTTATGTCAGCTCTTAATGAAAAAACAAACAAACAACACCCCCCCCCGCAAAAAAAACCCTGCAAAAATACTAATATTTTTGTTTTATTGTAAGTTTCTTTGTTGGTGTAGCTATTGGGGGGACAGGGAATTGAGAGATGAATTAAAACTCTGCTGCAAAACTACTTCAAAAGAAATATGGGTCTATAACTATATTAATTCCTTATAATAGTTTCATTTAAAAAAAAATACTGATATTTCTTATCAACAAAAATAAAAATATTTATTGATGGATCTGTTCCATAATGTCTCATGAGGTTTGTATCTACGTAAGACATACTAGCAGTCCTTCTCTAGGGATTGTGCTTTTCTCAACAAGACTGGAGTTTTTGTCTTGGTTTAAGCCCAGCCAGTAACTCAGAACCACGCAGCCACTCGCTCACTCCCCGTTTTCTTCCTCCCAACTACTCGTGGGGAGGGGGAGGAGAATTGAAAGACTGTAACTCCCACGGGTTGAGTAAGAACAGTCCAGTAACTAAAGTATAATATGGAACTACTACTAACACCAATAATAATAATGATAAGGGAAATAACAAGGGGAGAGAATATAAAACTAGAAAGAGAAGGGAAGACAAACAAACACAAGTGATGCACAATGTAACTCCTCACCACCCACTGACTGATACCCAGCCTGACCTGAGCAGTGATCTGGGCCCTTCGGGTGGCTCCCCCCGGTTTCTATACTGGGCATGACGTGCTGTGGTATGGAATACCCCTTTGGCTAGTTCAGGTCAGGTGTCCTGTCTCTGCTCCCTCTCAGCTTCTTGTGCCCCTCCTCATTGGCAGGGCATAAGAGACTTGATCAGGGTAAGCATTACTCAGCAACAACTAAAACACTGGGGTGTGATCAGCATTGTTCTAAGCCTAAAGTTGAAAACACAGCACTGCAGCAGCTACTAGGAGGGAGAAAAATAACTGTTACAGCTGAACCCAGAATAGTTTTTCTTCACAAACCATAGTCCTGGGATTCTGTGATGATCTATTCTCCCACTCAGGAGGGGAATGAAGCTGCATAACAAAAGCTGTACTCAGGACATCTCAGGAGCCCATTTACACAAGTGACTATGAATACACAAGCTCCAAATCTATGAAACACATTTCCTTGTGAAAATACTTGGGTTATCTCCCTTAAAAAGGGAAAAGAAAAGCTTCTGACATGGACACTTAAAAAATAACATGCCTAATAGTTCAGCTTTATTACAGATTGGAATTGAAGAGTTCAGGAAGTTATTCGATAAACCAAAAAGAATTAAAATTTTATTTTCTTGAAACAGCGAATTACAAAACTCACTTAAAGTACTTCAGTTGGGGATAAACACACCGTGACATCTACATAATTAATCTGGCCTTTCTGAGCTAGAATAGATCAAACAATAGTACTATCTATCTGAGACAAAATACGTAGAGATACTTATTAAAGAGGCCTCTATAATTATGACAACATTATTTAGTTTAAGGTAACATAAAAATCCTTTCATTACTGTGAGTTTACATCTTCTAAATGATGTTCCCATTTGAATGCAGACTATTGGTTGTTTCGTGAATAACAAAAAACCTCAAGCCCCTAAGGCTTAAAATATGAGAATTTGCTTCCAAAAATGTACCGAAAACTACAGTGTAAATCAGTGTCTCTTAAGGATGTTTTTTGTTCTTGTGGATATTCTTTAGTGGGATGTTTCCCACAGAAGGAAAGGTATATACCACTTACAGATATACGCCAAACAAAAAAGTTCATAAAGTCCAATTTGAATGTTTACTGTGTTAGAACTGACCCTGGCACCCCACGAACCTCTCACCTGCAGCTACTGAGTTACTGACTGCAGATGAGAAGGGTCAGAGAATTGCTATTGAATAATGTTCGACCGTAGAAGGCAATTTTTAAAGTATTCTTAACATTATCAGGTTTTTGTGCAAGGGCCCTGGAACATACAAAAGGCTTTCTCTGACTGGGTATTAATAGGAATATGCTTATGAAAATATTTAAGTGTTTTATAAGATAACAATGAGGAATCACAGTACAAAGTTCTTTCAAGCTAAGACTCTGCCTATAGCCTTGGAAGGCTTATTTCTGTTGTTTGAACTTTATAAAATCCTTAAGGTTCCAATAAACATATGGGATTCAACATAGGGAAAATTATTTTCTTCTGAAGTCCAAACAACCTTACCTGGAACCAGGAAGACAACCCTAGAAAAAAGAAATTAGTTCCAAACCCATAAAAATAGAGAATCAATGGCATGTGAAACAATTGTTCAAGAAAAGAATTTGCCCAAGTTTTGGAGAATTGAAGAAAAAAACTGATCACTACTTTGATCACTTGTATTTAAGGCCTTCAATAAGTAATAGCCAATAAATTAAAAAAAATGAAAATAATCGGATAAAAGGCTATTGCAAAGATTACAAAATATTCTGAAACATAAGAACATTTAGTATGGCTTAAAAATGTAAGCTTTGCCAGGAAAAAGTAATGTAATTGTCCTTACTGCACTCTGAATTATAATAGCATATTACGGAGTTCAGATTCTGATCTTTATCTTTTATATATCACTGCACCTACATACTGTGATGAATACATATTGAAAATGCCTAGATAGTCAGAACAAATGTGGCTCCATGTGCACTATTAATATCACTGTAGCACAGAAATATTAAATAATTAGTAACAATGACAAAAGCCTTTTTTCCCCATAGTTGAGTAGTTTCTGAAGCAACTCAGTTTACATTGCTCATTACAGCTAAATCCTGTGCCTTCTCCATTTCAGAGAGTAATCTCTTTTTAATGTGGCACTTCACCTCTGTACCCAGTTTTCTCTCTCCCCCTCTTCCTACCCCCCCAAGCTTGGCAACAGCATAATATCTTTATCGTAAGAGTCAGTATTTGAAATTATCTCAATAGGATTAATAAAAAATGTTTGACAATTAACAAATCTAGTCCAAGAAAAGCAAAATACATAAACAGGTTATATCCTGAAGTGAAACCCAAAACCTAATCACAGTGCTCCAGGCAGAAGTCCTCACTGTACTTCATTTACACAAGTTTTGCTCTTGCTTACTGGAAAGTGCTCCAGCATGGCTCCAACTGCTCCCAGTCCAACACTCTCAAATGAATAATTTAGGGCATGGTGAGATTCTACCAGTATGTAATTTCAAGGTTGCTATTCAATTTCTTTTTTTCATTACTACTATTCACTAAGTGCTCAATAGTGATTATATCACTCAGACAGACAAAGGAATTTCTGCTGGACTGACCGCAGATTTAGTAAGTTATTAGAAGCAATAACAAAGCAGCCAAACAGAAGATAACTACTTTTCAATCTGGTTATCACTGATTTAGTACACTGAGGGAAGAACAATGTCAGTGAAGGAGGCTGCTGGCTTAAAATTCAGTTTCGTTTATTATTATATTATTTTTTTCATAGTCTAGGTATTCTAGAGAAACAAAACCAAAAATACATTTCTTTTTCTTTGTTAAGAGTTCATATCATTGATAAGACAAATATAACTCTCTTCACTGAGTTTACTCTCCGTGTTTATAACACAACAGCAGTGGAAACAACAGAAGAGGAGTCTGAGAAGAAGCTGTCAGACACAGGAGAAATCATGTAGCCTTTAAACATTGGGGCAGCACAGAATGGTTGTCACTGGTAAACAGAATGAAAACGCCATGTTACTAGAAATATATATACCTTAGCTTATGCACATATGAGAAAAGCAATCATTCCATGTCAGTTTGCTAAGTACATTGAATTCAGTACATACTCCAAAAAAAAAATTGCACAAGTAAATAAACAGCAACAGAATTTGTAACATAGAAACCCTCCACTTCCCTTGTGGAAGTTTTCTTTCCTTGTCCAACAAATTACCTAAACTGCACTCATTTTGCTCTGTAAGACAGTGCTTTTCCAAAGCATCATTGTCAATATATTGATATTTTCCTATAAAAAGTAATTTTTTCACTGCAGGTTCATAGATTTGAAGACTAGAAGGACCAATATAATCTGACCTGCTGCAGAATATAACTGGAGAACAGCAGAATTATGGACAGTTATAGTTCACATTACCAAAAGAAGCTGCTGATACACTGATATTCGTTAGCTGTAAAATGAAAATAATTTTATATGCATCTTTGAGTATTTCAATTTACTTATAACTTGCAACAATGATCATGATGAAAAGACACATTGAGCTTGAAACCTAGCCAATTCTGAAAAATGACTTACAAATACTTTCATATTTTTGTCATAATCTCTTGAATCTTAGTTTTCCCCCTCTCCCTTCCTTTGTAGCAACATGAAAACCCAAGGCATTGAAAGAAAAGAGTAACTGAGCTCTTCATTCCTAGAGTAGTCTTTAAACCCTGGGGCAGCACAGAACAGCTGTCACTGGTGAATAGAATTAAAACATCAAGAAAGCATTTTACATCCTCTGACAATTATGACAACTGAATTTGTTAATGTCAGGCATAACCAGTTAAGAAACTGGTGGGTGAGGTCATTGTACTACATTCACAAAATCTTGCTACAGAGCTGGATGCAGCCCTGTCCTGAGTGTGGCTTGCATCGTCACAGGGCTGCAAGCACAACGCTTCATATGACAGTGCATGTACCAGCCACCACCAGAAGCAGAAGAAAGCAAGACACTGTAATATGCAGAGCTAAACTGAGTACCTAGAGATTGTAATATTAGAAAATGATGACAACATAAAAGCAGTAGACTTTTGGAATAGACAGGTTAAAACCAGCCCAAGGCCAGCGTTGTAGTTGGTTGCCCTGGAAGCATACTACCACAGCTTCAAAGGTGTAAATACAAGATTTTTTTAAATCATATGCTATCCTGAAAATTATTCCTATATCTCCCTAGAGATTACTCCTATATCTCCCTAGAGTTTAAACCATTTACAAAGTTGTTTTCAAAGATAAGTACATATTTTAAGTTTCAACTGAGTAGTCCATCAGGTTGGAGTAATTTCTGTTGGAGTTGCAGCCCCATAATATGCTTTTCTTTGAATGTTCTGGATAGTTAATTATTCTGTATCTCATCTTACTCCATATACTTTAATTTATACATTTATTCATAATAAGGTTTAGTTTAGTTAAACTTTTGTGGCTGTATAGAATACTAGTTTTTCCAATCCTAAAAATTTTAAGTGTGTCTTACTAAACAGTGAACAACTTTTCTGAGAGGCATGATGGAATGACAGTTAAAACACCACTTAAGCTTTGTCTTATCTTTTGGTTACCTTGCTTTTCATTACTGAACTGTTCTAAGCAAAAAAAACAAACAACCTTTCTTTTTTCTTTTTTTTCACCCTGGATAAAGGATTCATCTGAAGTTCTCCATTTGTTACTTCTTTCTTGCTGGAAGTGCTCCACCTTCTCTACTTCTGCTTTCCAGAACAGGAGGTGTCTGACCTGAGTCTTATTCTTCAAGAAGGAATAACTTTCATAAAGTCTATCATACAACATCCCTTGACAAAAAGATGTCAGCAGTCTTCTTACAAACAATCATGAATTTGTGAGAGACTAGTCTAGGGAGAACACTTCTATAGTAGATGCAGAGTCAAACAAGGATAAGTTTAGAACATTTATTTTCTAAATCCTGAAGTGCTTAAGGAGTGCTTACAGGAACAGTTATAACATCTACTAAGTTGCTGCCTGTAGGCTATCATTATGGAGTGGAGCTGGATAGGACAGAGTACACAGTAGCGAACAGTTGGAGACAGCCTACTCAATAGTTTATGCTTCATCTGTCCTTTATGTTTTCCTGTAAAGCAGTATTTCTCTCAACCTTTTTCAGAGGCTTATAGAAGTCATACTTCTTAAACAATGACCTTAGAAAGTTGTGGCAACACTTTAACTAAATATGGAAGAAGAGCAATAATGTGTCATCTAAGACATTTTATACATCCCTTTGACGTCAGTAATGTGATGAGAGGATTTTGCCAATAAACCCCAAATTAATGGTGGGGTGGCAACTAGCTTATTGTGAAGTCTGTCATTTATGCTAATAAGATGTCAGATGTAGCTTTTGTACTATTATTTATAGAAATATTATTTCTTATCATGTATGTATCATAATGCATAACAACAGATTTTGAAAAATGTATTTATAGAAATTAAGCTGCATATAATCAAGTGAATAAATAATACCTAGGAAGGAAGGAAGGAAGGAAGGAAGGAAGGAAGGAAGGAAGGAAGGAAGGAAGGAAGGAAGGAAGGAAGGAACTGTAAACCTGTATACTACTGTGCAGTATTCTAGTTTCAAAGAACAGATGAAAGATATTACCAGGAAGGAGTGCTCACTTGTCTTTCTGGCATGATGAAGAGCAACGAAAATGTACCTGAAAGACCTGTAAAGGCATGAAAGCCCTGGGAAGAAGAATGTTACCTTCTTTGAATTCTCAGAGGCTAAGAAAGACAGGCAATAAGAGAGATTTCAACAGATTTAAATGTTGTTTTTTTTAAAAAAACACACACTTATAAACTCATTTTGTAGTTTGGTACTTTTGGAGGGGCAATTATTTCCAGCTATTCCAACTCTATGATTTAATTTTGTTTTGTTTCACTAGGGTAAGCCTATTTTTCTTTTATCTAAAAATCACTGCCATATGATCAAGCTAATGAAGGTCACTCTATTCCTTTGCAAGTGTCTGATCAAACAGAATGAACTGAAAACTGTCAAGTGGTTTCCGCTAGGCACCAAGTGAATAATGCTTTGACACTCTGAAGCATGCTTTATACCTTGCTATATGGAGTGGGAGTTAGAGACCAGACTAAGCCGGTAACACATCTAAAGAAATCAGTTTCTTTTAACAGGCAAAAGCAACTTCCGTGACTGAGCACTGAGAAGGGCATGCAAGAGCTTATTATTTGGAAAACAGGTCCTTCAGAAAGCATTCACAAGTTTGTCAGGTTTTTATAGAAGTATTCATGTATATAATATTTATCACCTCTCAAATGAAGTTTTCACAGTAATTTTTTTCACTAAATGAAAAAGGGAACTGATTATGGTATGTATGATGTGGAAGAGAATTTGCCTTGCATTTTAATATGTTATACAATCTGTAAAATTTTAATGTGACAAATAAACACTTAAGGAGAAATAAGATTCTTCAGAATTAGTATGACATAGGTAACAAACCTAAGTGTAGTTTTGTTAGAGGCCTACAGAAACAAACATATGTATATGCATGTATACACAAGTATTGACTAGGTGTATGGACAGACAGATTAGGGATAAGCTTCTGATATGTCACTATATAGCCACCAGAGCCTTAAGAAGTAGAGCAGGACATTTATGGAGCAATGGACTACCACAGTCAGTCCCACTGCTCAGGCAGGGTACAGAGTCAGCAGTGATTCATCAATGACCCCAGGAGCAGGATTCATACGGACAAGCCACCAGAAGTTAACTATTTCTTTAAGAGACTCCCATATTTGGATGATATCAAAATACAACTTTGTAGTAACATTGTACTAACTGGAAAAACAATTTGTTTTATCAATTTCCTTTGTTGTATGTACAAAATAGCTATTGCATTATTGAATTTACGTAATTTCTTAAATACTCATCACATAATCATGAAGACTTACATTAGATTTAGGAATTATATTTAGACTGATGGAAGGTACCCAAACTGAAGCCACAGGATTAAGGCTAATCTGATTAATAAAATGAGTGAATACCAAAGTAATCCAATCCTTTCAGTTTTAGATTTATAGAAAAGTTTTCAAAGAACTTAATGGGAAAAAAATCATTAATTTCTGTCTGTCTTAGTATTATAAGAATTAATTAGAAGAGACTAGGTAGTTAAGTATTTATCTTTGCCCAAATGTCCGATATAATTTAAAATCACGAAACTAATTTTTGTTCATGGATGATAGCTTTTGTAATAATCAACCTACTTACAAAATACTTAAGAAAACTTTATTTTTCCCCCAGAAGAAATATGACTTGTATGTGCCTGTATTTAAAAATGGGACATTAAAATTGGTGAAATGATATTCTACTTTCTCTAAACATAAACAAGAATGCTATTAGCATTATTAAAGTATACCGGCTTTCATATACTAACGCTTTCATTGGCTTCCATAATTACTGATGCAGAAACATAATGGTAGGTCTGTCAGTTGAAGTCCTGAAATGTGTGAAATTCATTACCTACCTAATGAAGCATACAAACAATGTATTTCAGAATTCTTAGTACCAGATAACTTTGTATTGCCATCATACATTCATATTTACACCGTATATTTTTAACGTCAACAGCCTACTAACTCCTACTGAGTTTAGGAGGAGACTTGCTTTAAAAATGTATCTGCGTTTGTTAATCTCTACACTGTTTTGCTTTGGTTTTGATTTAATAGATCCAGCTCTGACTGTATGGAAAAGACTGTGGGAGATCTTAGTGTATCAAAATACCTAGAAAATTAAGATGGACTTTGGAATTCTGCAAATGTGTGAATATCAGGCTCCAAGTTACTGAAGCAAAGTTTTGTATACTGTTTATATTTCTGTTTTATTCTTCTAGAAGCAAAATTTCCTCAGGCGAACCTCCACTTCCCACAAAAGCCATAAATCCAAAATTCAAAATTCAAAGACTGCAACTGGTTTTGATTCATTTTACAACAGATAAACATAAAATCTCTTCCTTCTGTTATTTCACATTAAGTATTATATGAGCTATACAATAGTATCATCAAAAAGCTAAGATTTTGTTTTCTATAACTTTCAAGGTCCAAACCCTTACCGCTGTAATACTAATTAAGCTGCATCTGCAAGGGTAAACTGGCACACTTTGTGAAATGGCCAGTAAGAGACACAGTGGCTCCCATTTGTTGGTCTTAACTCTGAGACCATCTGCTAGGCTACAGCTAGATATACAGCTTCCTCCATTTCAGAACAGCTGACTAGAAATTCCAGCAGACAGAAGCTTATAGACTCAGAGTAACATTTACAGAATAGATCATGTATTGTACCTGTGATTTTGGTAAAATAGTTACTTCTCTTACAATAATCTTTGTGATAGGAGAAAAGCATTAGATGTCACAAAACTGTAAATTAAAGACTGTATTTCTGGCCGAGACAAAACCAAACTTTTCTCTTTTTTTTTTTTCAGATTTACAATTACACCAATAGTAAAATTGCTTTAATATTGAACTAAGTATTTCCAAAGGCACATTGACATTTCCACATGACTTACACCTCATTCTGCTTGCCCTCTCACATTTGTACCTATTTATTTTCTACATACTCCAGAAGACGCTATCAGTCTGCTATGGGTTAATCCACACTTTTTGATGCACAGAAAGATAGCTTTATGTGCTTCAAAGTAAATATCCAACAGAGTCAACTAAGGAAGTAACACACACTGCAGAAAAAATTTTTCTTCTGAAATTTTGAAAACATTTAAACATTCTGAGCATTTTGAGCATTCTCTGTGTAGCCATACTGCTCCACATTTTTATTTTTTTTTTTTTACTAAGCACTGATTAGAAAATGAAGGGCCTATCATAAAAATGCTGGTACATGAACTATTCCAGGAGCACAGCTCTGCAAGCATAGCAGCATGTAAGAAAAAAAGTAACATTTTTTTTCCTATTTTTAATTCACAGAACTAGTTCCCAAGGTCACATGAACTGGGTCCCAAGTGATGAAGCCTGGTATGACACACACATATATGTGTTTCTTAATAACTAAAAAAGCTATACAAATTACAGCTGTATTTTATGAATAAAACCCCCCACAAAAACCGAACATGCCATATCCATCATCTTAGTCCACTATTTTAGTTGACTAATAAAAGAAAAAAAAAAAATTGCCAATTACACCAATCTTGAAAAAAAGAAAGACACCAGAACCTGCCTTTTATTGTGTTTTTGGTTTGATAAGGTGTTTGGTTTGTTTTGGGGTGTTTTGTATTTTTATGTTCTAATCAGAAGTCTGTGCTGCTTTGTTCATATTCTCTTTGTTACTCCAACACAGATCATAACATTCATGAGACTCATGAGACGTTAAATGGACTAAACTTAATCAACATTAGACAAACCAACATACTTCAAAGTAATTACTCTGATATGGCTGAAACTCAGCAAATTTTGAACCCATCACACTGCAGCTTTAGACTTGACATTAGGAAGCAGTGCTCAACATCCTGCTTGCAGGAAAATGTATAAAATGGAGCAAAGAAAATGTAGCCAAAGAACAGACTCAACCATTAGAGAATCACACAGAATCACAGAATCGTTAGGGTTGGAAGGGACCTCTTGAGATCATCCAGTCTAACCCCCCTGCCAAGGTAGGGTCACCTAAAGCAAGTTACACAGGAACATGTTCTGGTGGGTTTTGAATGTCTCCAGAGAGGGAGACTCCATGACCTCCCAGGGCAGCCTGTTCCCGTGCTCTACCACCTTCAACATAAAGAAGTTCTTACTCATGTTGAGGAGAAACTTCTTTTGCCATCTCAATATAATGTTGCAGTGAAGAAAGCCAAATGTTGAAAAAGCAAACATTCAGAGAGAATCATAATACTGGAAATGTAATGAATATTCTGCAAAATTATTACAGCTCCTAATCTGAAATGCTGCACTCATTTCTACACTTAAGAAGATACAGCAGACATAAACACAGTCTGACACCTCCAGGAAAAACTTCCATGGCACAGGCGTTTCCTCCACTGTATGCAGGTTCCCATCCAACTAAATTATAATGAAATAAAAACTTCTAAATATTCTGCTTCAGGCTTTAAGCTTCATCAAGCCCAGATGCCACCACTTTCTCACCATGTATCAATCAGACTGTTCAACATCTATTCTTCTTTGCTGTTACTCAGCTAGGGATTGCCCTCTTATGGGTCATTGTTTCACCTATCACGCAATAAGCCTGCTGATAAGAGAGAGGAAACATGAGCAGCTAATCTTCAGAATTTTTATGCTATTTCCCCTTCCCTCCCTTTTTGGCATGATAAAGGCTGACACAATTCTATGAGCACTGCTATCCACTAAACAAGGATAATAAAATTAAATTCTTTGAATTACCTACAGTATTTCTTAAGTCACCATAATAATGATTTTGTATACATAAGAAAATGAAACCACCAGCTGATGCAACCACCCAGCAAAGTCTTAGGACCTCTCTCACACAGGCTAAGCTGGTATTTACTCAGGTTGGACTTGCAAAGGAGCTTTGGGGCTGTGCAAATCACTCTCTTTGTTATTGGTTTATTCCCAACTCAAGCAAAACTAAAACCACAATAAATTTATATTAAGGATAGCCAAAGTAAAATCCGTAGGCCAAACATATTCCAGGGTGCTTAACTTGATTGTCTGAGAATAACTGCAGGTTCCAATACATGTTCTTTGTGTATTGCATTAATTTTAGAAAAAGAGATGGGACACAATGTACACCAAAATCTGCATTTGCCTGATATCACTGATTATGTGGCATCTAAATTTAGCTTGTAATCTCTTCAGAGCAGGACCTTTGTTTCCTGTTTGCTCTGTAATTATTACAGAAAATTATATTCTGGCAAAAATGAATATACACTGTTCTGACACAGTTTTTCAAATAACTGTGGACATTATATGTTGCCCATCAAACAGTGGATAAAACGTCAGTGGACGAGTAAATTGATCACATTCTGAAAACTCTATTTCTGAACAATTCCTTTTTTGTTATTTCCTTTTATTTTCATTTTGAGTAATTTCTTGCAACATAACTTCCATTTGCATCATCATGGATAAAAATAAAATAAAATGGATATTATTACTGTTTACATGTCTGCTTCTAGTCAAATTTACAATGTCCTGTGAAGCTATTATTTCTAACACAGTACTACCTTGAAACACTGGCCAAAACAGAAAAGACTTAGGTTTGTCATAGTCAAACAAAACAGGTTAAAAAACGTAATCTTCTGAACACGTACGGCAGGCAAAGGCTGGGGGTTAAGACATATTATCCCACCTTATCTAAGTAAAGAACTGAACATACGTAATTAAGATTTTTCTGGAATTACAAAGGAAGTCTATAGCAGATCTGGAAATTATCAAGACCATCCTCACTTCTGATGATGTAGGAAGTTTGCTTTTATTGTATTTTCATTGATCCCAAAAGGAAAAACAAAACCAAACCCATACGCTATCACACAACTGACCTTAGGCATAAATGTTTGCCAGGGAACTAGGAAGAAAAATGAAGAATGGCAAATATTGCTTGGAAGCAGTCATATAGTTGTAAGGAAGGAATAAAAAACCCCACTTGCTTTGCTGTGCTAGCCCACATCACCAGAAGGCTGCCTCAGTCTTTGCAAGCGTTCTCTCTCTACTTTCCATCATGCATACGAGGCTTTATATTCATCCCAGTAAACAACAAAAACAGAACTAAAATCCAGATAAATATTAAAAACTGACTGAAATTCAATATTTAAAAGATCAATTAAAATAAAATTCTTAAAGCTATTATCTAAAAAGAAAATAAAACTGTATATAAAGAGAGTGAAAACTAGGAAGATGATGAGGCTTTTGGGGGTAAATAGGGTGCTTTTGTTAAAAATGGAGCTTTATATCTGTCTTCAAGAAAAAAGGAAATGCATCCAAATCATATGATGCAATACTTTTGAGACTTTCAGACTTCAATTGTGCGAAGTAGTCATAGCATTTAGCAAGAAATAGAAACCTATTTAAAAAAAGAAAAAAAAAACCAAAACCCCAAATAACCAACAAAAAAACCCTCAACATGATCTTGAGCAGCTACACACACACAGATTTTAAGGTTAGACAGTAATTTTATTGATTTCCTAAATGGACCTTATATGAACACAGCAATGGAATTTCATCAGTAGATAGGGAATTTAAATTGCTTATAAAAAGAGTCTTTAACTTTGAAAAAAATTCTTAAAGTACAGAATGCTAGTACAGTTATAAATAATAAGCAGTTGTTTCCCTCACTTTCGGAGCTTGATCATTTTGGATATGCACTTGCAATGGAGATGGGCTACAAGTATGGTATAAGTAAGTGGTCTAAATATTTTTAATGACAAATTATTAATACTACTCCATTTAATGTAGAAAATTGAGTCTTTCTGGTTTTACTGAAAGAGTAAAAATATTCCTTCTGATTATCTGGCCATAAGTTCATAGAATCATAGAATCATAGAATCGTAAGGGTTGGAAAGGACCTTAAGATCATCTAGTTCCAACCCCCCTGCCATGGGCAGGGACACCTTGCCCTAAACCACGTGGCTCAAGGCTCTGTCCAACCTGGCCTTGAACACCGCCAGGGATGGAGCATCCACAACCTCCCTGGGCAACCCATTCCAGTCCTTCACCACCCTCACTGTAAAGAACTTCTTCCTTATATCTAATCTAAACTTCCCCTGTTTAAGTTTGAACCCATTACCCCTTGTCCTACCACTACAGTCCCTAAGGAAGAGTCCCTCCTCAGTGTCCTTGTAGACCCCCTTCAGATACTGGAAGGCTGCTATGAGGTCTCCACACAGCCTTCTCTTCTCCAGGCTGAACAGCCCCAACTCTCTCAGCCTGTCTTCATACAGGAGGTGCTCCAGCCCTCTTATCATCCTCGTGGCCCTCCTCTGGACTCGCTCCAACAGCTCCATGTCCTTTTTATGTTGAGGACACCAGAACTGTACGCAGTACTCCAAGTGAGGTCTCATGAGAGCAGAGTAGAGGGGCAGGATCACCTCCATCGACCTGCTGGTCACGCTTCTTTTGATGCAGCCCAGGATACGATTGGCTTTCTGGGCTGCAAGCGCACACTGCCGGCTCATGTTAAGCTTCTCGTCAACCAACACCCCCAAGTCCTTCTCTGCAGGGCTCCTCTGAATCTCTTCTCTGCCCAACCTGTAGCAGTGCCTGGGATTGCCCCGACCCAGGTGTAGGACCTTACACTTGGCTTGGTTGAACTTCATAAGGTTGGCATCGGCCCACCTCACAAGTGTGTCAAGGTCCCTCTGGATGGCATCCCTTCCCTCCAGCGTATCAACCGAACCACACAGCTTGGTGTCGTCGGCAAACTTGCTGAGGGCGCACTCAATCCCACTGTCCATGTCGCCGACAAAGATGTTGAACAGGACTGGTCCCAACACCGATCCCTGAGGGACACCACTCGTTACAGGTTTCCAACTGGACATCAAGCCATTTACCACAACTCTTTGCGTGCGGCCATCGAGCCAGTTTTTTATCCCCCGAGTGGTCCATCTACCAAATTGATGTCTCTCCAATTTAGAGACAAGGATGTCATGCGAGACAGTGTCGAACGCTTTGCACAAGTCCAGGTAGATGACGTCAACTGCTCTGCCCCCGTCCATCAGTTCCGTGGCTCCATCATAGAAGGCCACCAAATTGGTCAGGCAGGATTTCCCCTTAGTGAAGCCATGTTGGCTGTCACCAACCACCTCCTTGTTTTTCATGTGCCTTAGCATGTTTTCCAGGAGAAACTGTTCCAAGATTTTGCCAGGCACAGAGGTGAGACTGACTGGTCTGTAGTTCCCTGGGTCTTCCACCTTCCCCTTCTTGAAAATGGGGGTTATATTACCCTTCTTCCAGTCATCGGGAACTTCACCTGACTGCCAGGATTTTTCGAATATGATGGACAGTGGCTTAGCAACTTCATTCGCCAGCTCCTTCAGGACCCGTGGATGGATTTCATCAGGTCCCATGGACTTGCGCACGTTCAGGTTCTTGGAATGTTCTTCTGCCACTGACAAGATGTAAGTCAAACCTCTTCAGCATTCATTATTTTCATATTTTAAAGTATTATATATAAATGTTAATTAGCATTTTGCAAAATGAGACTGAATCCAATTTTTAAATCTAATGTCATTACATCCAGATTTTTTTCTGTAATGCTGTAAATAGGAAGTCTCACATTAGATACTGGTAAATATGTTGAAAACTCTAAAATAACTCAGTGCTTGCTTTCTTGAAGAACTGCGAATTCATGGCAGCTTTAGTCAGTTAAATGTTTCAAAAAATTATGTTAGCATTTCTCTAATTATTTAAAATATGAAAGAAAGACTTCGTTTTCTAAGAAGTACTCTCAAGTCACTTCACATTTGCATACTATTGAATTCTTAAATATTCTTCAGGACATAGAACTAACAATTTCAGAGACAACAGAGTAAATGAATAAGACCTGCAATCTCATCCTGTGTGGCAGTTACTTGCCTTCCCTTTACATTTTGCTTACAATAATTTTGCAAGTAAATTTGCTCCTTTCTGAAGCTACTGAAACACTGGTCTCATTGAACCAAAAAAAAAAAAAAAAAAAAAGAGAGAATATATGCATGCAGATTTTTATGTGTTAGAGGTTATCACAAAGACTTTAGGAACAAAGGCAGGTGTTTAAGTAAAAACAGTCTGTTAAAATATTACTCCTAATGAGCATAAAGAAGGAAGAGATGCCCCTAACACTATTCATAGGACTTACCATAGTAGGGGAGCAGACAGTAGTACCTGGGTAAAGGAATTGCCTGCTGACAGGCTGTAAATAAGAGTTTCTGTCATTTCATACTGCTCATGGTTCTGGGCAACAGTTACTTTCACCTAATTGGTGACTGGGTAGGTTGAAGGAGGCTGCAGATTTATATGCTTTGGCTGTTTCACTAAAATCACTTCTACCACCTCAGTCTCCAAACATTTTAAGAACAGCAGAGTAAATTACAGGATACTAAATAGGCTTGGATTTTCTTGATGCTATCAATTAGAAGAATTTTTTTTGTCTGTATTCTGATTGACCACCTGTGTTGATTAACTTGGTCCCTAAATTCATGTACCCAGGGCTATATCATACAATAATGTATATTCTGTTAGTGTGAAGCATCCCCCTACCAAACCATGCTTTCCTTATTCAGAGTGGGGTTTTGTTGTTTTTATTTTATTTTGTTTTTTGGATTTTGTTTTTGTTTTTTGGGGGCCTAGCCAAAATTATTTAAAGGCTTTTAAAAAATTTTTCTTTCATATCACTCTTTCTGAAAGGTCTTTTCCTGCACTGCAGCCTTACACTCCTCACTGGAATATCTTTGCTGGTCACAAGCTCATAATTAGCAGAGAACTCACTTTGTGGTCACATTTTCCTGATGAGAGGTTTGGTCAACCATTCTGCTCTTCTAGCTTTTTTGGAGGATAGATGACAAAATTTTAGTAACAGTTATGATCTGGGCAAAATTAAGTGCCTCTACCCAACACAATGATCCAGGGTGCCTGTTCTCCAACACAGATTAATTTCTAGGAACATAAAAAGTAGAACAATGTTCTTATTTAGAAGTACCTAGTCTAGAACTAGCCAGCTAAGTTCCACCCGAATTACCACACAACACAACATTTAGTAATTATCTTACTCCCTTCACAGGATTGAAAAGGTAAGTAAGGTCTCAGCAAGCCACCAGCAATGATATTATCTAATACACTTGAGCAGCTCTGGGGCTACAAAAAAAATCCGTGCCACTTTTACTCAAGAATATAATAAGAAAGGGAGGAAGGACACCTTGTAGCCTCACAGCCTTTTTGGGAGCACTTTGACACCTGGAGTAGGCAGTTTAGGTCTTGCCCTTTGTCCACTGAGCCATATGCTTCAATATATATATATATTGCCTAAGAAGTGATATATAACTGTAATTTTGTGATCATTCAGCCATTTCTGGGGCATGTTATTTCCTGTTCTTAAAGGGCAACTCTCCCCAGTGATCCAAAATAACTTCTTACTCCTTCTTAAAATGTCCCATAACTTTCTTACAAATCCTGTAGCAGCAAACCTGTACCAAGGCACTGGTTTCAAATGAGGTACTCAGTAACACGCTATCCCTTTCAGAGCTATCGTTTTATCTTGCTATTGACATTTCTTTCACAACAAGTGGTTTTCCCCTCCATTTGTTTCCATGGCATAGAGTCCTCATAGGAAAAAGCAAGGTTTAAGCTGTAAAGTACATCAGGATGATCAATAACTTCTGCATCTTGGTTGGATGGCCACATGCAGACAGTTGCAGTCAACGGCTTAATGTCCAACTGGAGATGCGCAATTAGTGGTGTCCCTCAGGGGTCAGTATTGGGACCGATCTTGTTGATCTTGTTCATCTTTGTTGGTGACATGGACAGTGGGATTGAGTGCACCCTCAGCAAGTTTGCCAATGACACTAAGTTATGTGGTTCGGTTGATACGCTGGAGGGAAGTGATGCCATCCAGAGGGACCTTGACACGCTTGAGGTGGGCTGATGCTAACCTCATGAAGTTCAACCAAGCCAAGTGCAAAGTCCTACACCTGGGTCAGGGCAATCCCAGGCACAGCTACAGGTTGGGTGGAGAAGAGATTCAGAGGAGCCCTGTGGAGAAGGACTTGGGGGTGCTGATTAATGAGAAGCTTAACATGAGCCAGCAGTGTGTGCTCACAGCCCAGAAAGCCAACTGTATCCTGGGCTGCATCAAAAGAAGCGTGACTAGCAGGTCGATGGAGGTGATCCTGCCCCTCTACTCTGCTCTCATGAGACCTCACTTGGAGTATTGTGTACAGTTCTGGTGTCCTCAACATAAAAAGGACATAAAGTTGTTGGAGCGAGTCCAGAGGAGGGCCATGAGGATGATCAGGGGGCTAGAGCACCTTCTGTATGAAGACAGGCTGAGAAAGTTGAGGCTGTTCAGCCTGGAGAAGAGAAGGCTGCGTGGAGGCCTCATAACAGCCTTCCAGTATCTGTCGAGGGCCTATAAGGATGTTGGAGAGGGACTCTTCATCAGGGACTGTAGCAATAGGACAAAGGGTAATGGGATCAAAGTAAAACAGGGGAAGTTCAGGTTAGTTATAAGGAAGAAGTTCTTTACAGTGAGGGTGGTGAGGCACTGGAACAGGTTGCCCAAGGAAGTTGTGAATGCTCCATCCCTGGAGGTGTTCAAGGCCAGGTTGAAGAGAGTCTTGGGTGACACAGTCTACTTGTGAGGCATCCCTGTCCATGGAGGGGGGTTGGAACTAGATGATCTTAAGGTGCTTTCCAACCCTAACTATTCTATGATTCTATGATCTTTATGACATAGAAAAGCTATTACTCAGGTTCTTGAGAATTTCTTGAAATATGTGGAATCCAGTGAGCAGAATACTGGAGTTTATTCAATAATTCAGCTTAAAAATATCAACAAGTAACCGGGCAAACTGTATACAAGTACAGTTTTCTCTTACTCTTTTCCTTCATAGTGTTGGTAACTACAAGTTTTGCTACTGGATGACAAATTTCAGATTGTATGATTTTTTAATTTTTTTTTTTCAAGTGGTAAACCCTTTATTTGCATTCAATAGCTCAAAGAGAAAACTGCATGGATGGTAGTACCATGGAGATGACTGCTTTATTAAGATGACAAGAACAACAGTATAGCTGTAATTCACTGTAGAGTTTCCATACATTCTGTAGTGAAAGTGATGACGAGTTGATGATTTTGCAATAAAACTGTCAAATACAGCAAGCTATTCAATAAAGGTTATTTTATGAGGTGTCACAGAGACATTCAAATTCTTTTCAGACTAGTTTAAGTGCAGCTTTCCTAACAACCAATTATAACATATGGCTTTTCTTTTTTTAAAAAATAAACAAAAAACCCAAAACAGAAAACCAAAATAACTCTTCTGAAGGCATCCTCTATAAGTTATTCATACATTTGTGGACTTGGTTTTAAAAACTGTCAAGTAAAATTTAAAAATTAATCTTTTGGTTCCCATGTGTAATTCTTGATCAAAATATTCTTCCTTGAAATGCTTGTATTTATTGTTATTATTTATGTATTTAAGATAATAGAACTTAATTAACCTCTCAATAGATATTTTGAGAGTTCACTACATTTCACACTCTTGCTGAAGAAAGATGTGTGTTACTTTGGCTTCTTATCATCTTGAAAGAGAGATTCTTTGGTCAGTAAAAGATTATTTTTTCACAATTCTATAAATATTCATTTTCTTACCTCATCTATTGCTTACACAGCCAGAAACCACATTATAAAATTGGGATGTAAATTGCTAGCAAAGTAAAACAGCAGAAAGGTTATTCACCATTACCTTTTGCATGCGTGTGAACACAGCAGTAGGAAGGTCTGCTATGTAAATTTCTTACATTTCCAGGATCTAGCAAGATCTAACATAGCCTTTGTAATTACTTTGGTATTTCTGATTCTAAGACTGTAATTTTGTTTTTATTATCTTTCAGTATATTTCTATATTGAGTTGTTACTGGTTTTATGTATTTTATACATAGGAACTGATGGATAATAAAAGGAATTTTCAAAGTTTAATTACTTTATCATATTCAAAGTTGCTTATAAACTCATTCAATTTAAAGAAATAACATTTTTATCAGTAGTAAAACAAAGCAGTTTGGAGTTGCAATGCATTATGTAGAGAAAAACGTTATTGTAGAGCATATGGTTCTGTTAGAATAGAATGCTTTATCAAGGACATTAAAAGAGCAGAAAGATATCTTGCTTTTCCCACCACTTTTCCTCAAGAATGTAATTATTATTCTTATGTATTCTCTAATGTATAAGTTGTAAACAAACTATGATTTACATAAAATAAACAAAGATTTAAATATAATGTTATGTAAACATAACACAAGCTTCGCTTTATACAGCCAAGTTCTTTTTATGTAGCAAAGCTTCAGCAATTTCATACAGATAATGAAGTAAGAGTGGGCAGAAAATATTCAAAATAAATAATTCAATTGTATAAGCTTATCTTTAGTTTCTTTTTATTTTTAATTTCCTATAGAAAGACTAAACCTATGTAATACTCATCATCATTGACTTCATTTACTTTTCTGCAACTCTCCATAAAGATTCTCTAACAAATGTCTTTTGATTTGCTTGATTTTGTATAAAATATTTACCTTTTTTGTTTTCATAAATATTTTTAAAAGGCAGTAATGGTTTCTAAATATAATTCAAAGTTTGACTTTACAGAGCATAATATATATATTTCTGCAAGCAGAATTACTTGAGAGTTACCAGTGTTAGCACAGAAGGCATAACCTTCAGGATTTTAATTCCAGTTGATGGCACACTAACCCATTCTGTGACCCAGAATACAGCTATCTTATGGAGTAGCTACAAGTCTCATTTAGTATTTATAATAGATCTGTCCTGTGACATTGGCCAGATGATTATGTAGGGTTTTTTTTACTAGCACCTTAATAGCAAACAACAATGAACAACATATTATTACAAATTAACTCATGTTTTCAGCTTTTTACTTCTCAAAGTATGAGTTCCTGCGCTTCAGCCTGGGAAGAGGTAGTGCACCAGATATAGCTGCGTCTCTCTGTTCCTATGTGACAGACCAGCCCTGCATTCCCTCTCCTTCCTGATGGAATACAATGGGTTTGGCACCTGATAGTGTGACATTATAGAAGGCTGAGTGTGAGAAAGGTTCACAGCTGCTGCAAAGGAGCACAAGTGGCACAGTGCTCAGGTCATGAGATTGAACAGACTGAATGAGTACTCACAACTGCTAAGATATAACCATGGTAACCTATTTGTATTCACGAAGAGGGAAAAAAACCCACGGGAAATGGGAAACAGTCTGTGGGTGAGGTAGTCAGGGAGGACTTGCAGCAGGACTCTGGTGCAAGGTCCACATATAAAGAAGAGGATGCTCTCTGGAGCTGTGGGGAACACACAGGCCTTAGCAACTGAAGAAGGTTCTCTAGTCCAGCGTTCAGCTCTGGCTGCGAGCAAGATTCCCAGGGATGGACTTGGGGACAACACAATGAGTGCGGTAGGCTGGGCTCAGCATGCACTGGACTGCAAAGCAAAACAAGTGCGGTAGGTGAGAGCACTGTGAAGCACAGCAGGCTCCGGAAGAGCTTTGTTAAGGAGGACATGGTTCGAGAACCCCAGCTGTGCTGGCCATAAGGAGTGTTCCTATGTTCAGGACAGCATAGCACTGTGAAGGGGTGCAAGGGGTGAACTACCCCCACAGTAGGTGCAGCAAGAATAAATGGATCCTGTCTATACAGGTATTTAGCAGGTCTAATTCAAACCATAGTGATTTCCTTCTTCTTCACACAACATGCAGGGGAAAAAATCATGCAATTAAAAATATTAAAATTACTATTGTTTTTTTAGAGAAGTACTTTAGGTGACTGTACATCACCTTTGGCTTTTATTTGGAAGAAACCTTTTATGTCTCATTGTAAAGTCCTAGCATTTTTTTCCCTGGAAGTGTCATGATATCCTTAAAATTCATAAGTAATAAATACCTCTTGAATAGTATTTAGTACTACCTACAATTGTACAACTATAAACTAAGGGTGAAAAAATCTTCATGAATCTAGTTTGCTACCTCAGAAAACTGGATCAAAAACTACCCTAATCATAGTTTATCACCCCCCATTGCAGAAACACTGACCCTGTGTACTTCTGACAAGAAATATTTTGTTGACTTTAAAATTATTTCATTAGCACCAACAGGATGATGCTAGAAGATGATATGCTACAGCAAGATGTACTTGAAAGGACACAAAGGGACACAACCTGTATCTACTGCATCCTAAGCTGCGCTTTTGCTGACAAGGATATTGATAGATTCAGCATAGAAAATTAATTGCTAAATCAGAGCAAAAATTAATCTTGTATACTTTAAGTTCAAACCCAACTAATCATTTTTGGAATTCTTATAAATTAAAACTAAGAAATAATCATTAAAATATAGTCACAAAGCTAGCCACAGATGCAAGCTGTAATATAATTGGGTTATCGCACACTCATTCATGATTTACAGTCTGATAGCTTGCTTTCCTTTTTTTTTGCTGTATGAAAACCAGCACTTAATCTATCTTAGAAGGCAATTTCACTTAAAGTGAAGTGCAGTTTTCTTACAGAACAAAATTTAGCCATGCATACAATTCACATGAGGACATATAGGAATTATGCTCGCACTTCATGTGAAATCTGCAATTCTTATCATCAGAAGACTTGTCTTAGAATTAAAAATTAAAACATACCAGAAAATACTGATGGGAGTACTACATATGTTGGCTTTGAATAAGGGCTGTAAAGCTAAGGTGTATGTATGCACTTCTGAATTCAACGGAGTATGTGATTCTAAAATTAATTGCACGTCAAACAGGATCACATTCTTATGTAACATATAAGCGCTATCCATTTCTTCTCACACTTCGAATAAAACAAATGCACTTTCTATCTCTCTCTCTGTCTCTCTTAGTAATATGTTCCAAGGCCAGGAAGAGAATAGCAGTTAAATAATATAATTTCACATGAAATGTAGTCTAAATAACATCTGTATGTGTTACTAACAACAATACAGTCCAAACATGCAATGTGATTTTCATGTATTATGGAAACTATTTAACTGATGGAATAAAAAGGAACAGGTAATGTGTGTATATATATATTTATTTTTTTTTAATTAAAGGAATAGAGAAGCTTAGTCTATGCATACACCTTCTTAGTTATCAGTTTCAGGGAGGAAACTGGAGGTGTCTCCAGGCCAAGCTGTAGAGACAGTTTGTATCCACCTAAAGTGAATTGGCCGTGCCCACATTCAAAGCATTTGGCTTGGATCTTTCCTAAGCTCCACAGAGGACCTCTAGGATTGTAAAAAATTGATCTTTTGTAGTTTTCAGTCCTGAATACTCAAAATAATAACTGAAGGTGTATAACAGTCCACGACAGAGGGCTGCTTCAATGGCATGACCTTGAGAATGTGTTTGATCCTATAGCGAGGCATGTAAGGACACACAGGCATCCAAGAGTGACAGGACATTGTTGTCTTCTCTAAACTTCTAAAACTTTTTCTCTCATTTTTCCATCTTAAACACACCCAGTTGGTTAATTCTGGAAAGGGGAACCTTCCCAGAACTGAAGAACTAGTAAAGACTAAGGGCAGAACATCAGACTTGTGCGTTTGCTGAGAGGAGATGTAAGAAGAGGCTTCAGCTGTACTATGAGGGATGGAATTGAAAGCTTCTTACAAGCCTACAGCCATACTCTGTAAATTCTTTCTTTTTCCTCCTTGTTTAAGAATAAATGTATTTCTTCATCTGTAGTGATCACATTCTACATTTTTTACAATATGCTTCCACTATGAAGACAAGCAACATCAAGTTAAGGTGAAAAATTTGAAATATATAATCACTGACTTTCACTGACATTTATTCTACACGCAATTTGGAAAATCTGTGCAAGAAGTGTCTCCTGATGGAACTCTCCTACTGGCAAAGGCATAAAGTGTCTGAAAAATGCTATGCTTTACCAAGTATTACAATATTTTCCATATTTTCTGAAACATCATATGATACCAGAATTACCACTTACTGCGGTCAGTAATTATAGTTCTGGCCTCCTGATTGCTCGTCTTGTTTTTTAGATTTTGTGCTGCAGTTATCAGTTCATCCAGCTGGGGACGTCTTTGCTCCAGATCCTGTAGTATTGCCTAGTTGCACATAAACACAAAAACAAAACAAAGAAAAATGCATGTAGAGCTGTTGAGAAGACTATGTATAGGGACTTCTTTGGTGAGAGATTGATTTAAAGCAGAAAGATTGTTTGCTGTTTCAAATAATACGAAGAATTTGGTCTAGACTTTCCAAACATTCTTGTTATTCTTAACATAAAAATACCAAGTATAACTTATAATAGAAATTTTAAAAGAACCTATAAAACTAGAATATAGAATTACAATAATTCTTCATTTTTTAACCTATATTTTCCTAGTAACTCATGAAGCCTAATTAATAATATTTGTTTCTTAATGTGTTAAGACTCTTTAATTACTATCTCTTGCTTCTAATTCATATAAGACTATTAATGTTGCTTTTTCTGTCCTGACACCTTACCTAGCAGAAACGTAATTAACACTGACAATAACTTACATGTTAGTTAAGCAGATACATAAAGCCCAGGCAATCTGACTAGAAAGTAAGAAGTGGATCTAGCATTTCTCACAGGGAAAAAGATGGGCTTTAAAATAATGACTTGTGGTCTTTAGGATGTAATAAAAACTATGACACAAGAGCTTTAGCTATAATGAAAATGAGAACTCAAGAAAAGTAAGGTATATAAGATTCATGCATATATTAGTTTAACTTATTTTGAAGGATTAGGGAAGAATAAACAAGGAATCAGTATAATGGTTTCCCGGATAAGAAGCATCCAAGCATGTATTTAAAAGACATTGACCAAATCTAGCAACTTCAAGTTCCTATCATGTAGCTTACAGAAAAGATGCTCACTAGATTTCCCAGTCTTAGGAGTTGGAAGTAGCAATATTTATTGCCAAATTATGAACAAATGACCTTTTTCTGCCCACAATTTTGAGTCAAGAGAACAGAATGGCATGCTGTCAGATAGCCAGTAGATATAGTACATCAGCTATTATGCTGACAACAAAGGTTAGTGGAAGATTTTTATTTTTAGGGCTTTTTATGTGGACAGTGTTCAGTGCTTAGGTAATCTTTTCATATGCTCACCTAGCTGTGGACTATGTGTCTTGAGCATTTTATTGTCTTAAAAGTCCATTCCCTGTGTCCCTGCTCCCCACCCCTTAAAATTTTTTTATTCTAAATAATCATAGTTTATTTTAACAAGCTGATATGATCTTAAGGTCCTTTCCAATCCTAACTATTCTACTGGATAGAAAATACCTGCAGAGTCTGATCTTAAATTTGGCCCTTCAACATGAGATTAGAATTACATAATTACATCAAGTTGAAGGTGACAGGTAAAAGTTTAACATAATTTTCTTTTCAATGAGATTAACAAAAGAGCATGAGAATATCACTTTTAGTAACTAGAGCATGTATCATCAAAACCAAGCTAAAAGCTCCACAGTTTCATTTTTGTGCAGTTAGAACTCTTCAGAAAAAAAGGTAATTTTCAAGATACACATCCTGAAAAATTTTTGCCTTTAACTTCTGTATCAGAAGTTCTCAGAAAATCTGTTACAACTGGCTTTCTAAACTCATACTCAGAGCTTGGATGGTATTTTTTCACATGCATACTGATTGACTTGCATATAGAGACATGCAGTTAAAGCAGCAGCTTGCATAATTAAGCAAGGAACAAATTTCTCATTAGAAGTTTCTCCTTAGTGAAAGCACTCAAGAAAAAGAAATAAAATCTATTGATGCAGTTACTACCTCTAGATATCTATGTGCCTTCAAAACTCCATTTTCTAGGCAGACAAGTTAACGAGTGACATGAATTTTACAACAGAAAAAGCAGTCCCTTTGCAGCCTAGAAACATCTGTATTATACATATTGCCAAAATGGATTGTGCAGAAGGAACATTAAAACACATACAACATGCTCAGATAATTGTGTGGCATCCAAAGTAGTATTTCCCTCTCACTCTCCTTCCCCTCCCCAGTAACTGTTTGGAAGACGGAAAGAAAATTAAGTGATTCTAAGGTCTTACTCCAACAGTGACTCTAAACAGTTCCCTAAATTTTCTTAAACATAATTTTTATATTTGGTATACTGAATAGGTGAATGATTCCTCTGATCCAGCCTGAGTCTCCAACCAGACATTAAATGCTATCCTTGTACCACAGAAGAAAGCTTCTGCTATGTGAAATCCAGCAAGAAACTAAGCAATAGGCAAGGACTGCTCAATAAGGATTTGCTCAATACGAAAATGAGCAAATGGAACTGATGTATACCTAAGTGCTTACAGAATGATTTACCCACAAAACACATCTGCAGTTTCTGAAGTGGACACTCAGGAAAACTAGCAAAGCCTCTTTAAAGTGAGTCTTGCTAGCTCTGATGTTCCCCTGGGGACACAACAATCCCGTCCCTATATGGACTGTGAGGACAACCTTCCCTCTACCATTTAATGTGAATAAAATTACTTTCTGCCAGATGTACTAAAGTGCATTTTTGAGAGGTCAAGAAGGACATCTTGAAAACATTATACTATGAACAGATCTGATGATTCTTGATTCTTCTCCTTTCAGGAAACAATAATATATAGTTATAGAATAGATAGTTTTTTTCTTAGTATTAGAAAGGTAACTGAATAAGGAAAAAAAAAAATCCTCAAATCAAAACATTTTTCTTTCATTTAATACGAAGTGTCTGAGAACATTACCCAAACAATACTTTATTTGGTAAATTTTTATCAATTAAAATTGTTGTAAAATCATTATATTTATTGGTACAATTTTATCAATTGGTACAATCTTAAAAACTTAGTAAATATATGTTCCATGTGGAACCCACGTTGCACATGCACATACAAACCCTGATGGAAACTTGGATAAAAGTAGCTACTAAAGCACACCTTTCCCTAGCCTTCCTGTGATCCTGTAGCATGACAGTAAACAGCAACACTTTTGATCAAATTCAGAAAAATATGCTGTGACTGGACAAGCTAATAATACAAATTGATTTTGTGGGTAACAAAAATACAAGTAATTATGCTAGGAAAAGAAGTGCTTTGATGAACACAAAAGAGTGCTAAATATGTTAAAAAAAAAAAAATTGAATATCAGCTGAATAGTAGCTGAAATGATCTAAAACATAGAAATGAGAAAAAAAAAACCTAACCCAAACGAATAACCACAACACCCAAGCCCCAGATCAGAAGCAATTCACATATGGAAATACATTTTAAAACTTACAAATTCAGCCAAATATTTAATGTTGTAAAACCGGATCCTCAACAGAAAACTAAGGGGAAACTATTAGAAGATGTTACAACAGCTACGAGAAGAAAATCCCATTAATAATGGCACCCTGGTGGGGGCATAGCAGATGCAACAGACCAGATGCCTCTGATTTGGAATGTCAGCACACTGAAACAAATGTGCTACGTAAAATGGGTAATACAGAAATAAGCTATTATGAAAGGATTGTCTCAAAACAAATTAAACAGAGATCTATCTAGTCCCCATCAGATCACAAAAAGAACAGGTAAAAAGACTTATGGAGTCAGCTACACTGAAAGGATGTTGCGATTTTTTTTTAAGACTTCTGTTCTTGTGCTATGCAAGCGTGTGAGTAATTTCCCTTTACTCTCACTTACCTAGTGCTCTGTAAAGGTAAAATAATGTATCCTGCAAAGTATTATAGCCAATATTTTAATGAAGAGTTTTTTGTTTAATAGTAAATGTAGTTCAACATTAGTAGGCCAACAATGAAGAAGGACTATTGACATCGATGGTTGTTCAAATACATCTTTAAACCCCAAAAGAGCTTTTATTTTTCTTCAATATACCTATGAGTGCAAACATCATAATACTTGGTGACAGCGCAGTAATGGAAAGATGAGATTCAGTCATCAAACCTGCCTACAGTTTGTTAGAAAGTGATGCTATTCACTTTTAACAACCTTTCCACACTTGTGGACAGCAGCTGCTCAAAAGAAAAATCCAATTTTCAGGTTCCTAACTTTTATGATTTCTTTACACAAAATGGGGGTTGAGATATGGAACAAATTGTTCAAGTCAGCAACTGAAATAACTTGCATAGAAATTGCTAAAAAGTAAACTGAAAAACTGAAACAGGTGAGGTATGACAAATACTTGTTGGGACTGCAAAGCTTGGGACCAAGAAAGAAAATGTTCTCCAGTTTTAAAATGTACCATGTTACAGCCTGCATATTTGTCACTCTAGCCATGTGTGTAGTAGTTTAAATAAAAGATAGGATCTTTAAAAATCTATCCAATCTTTTTTCCTGACTTTATGGCATTATTAAACTGAAATATCTGAATCCCAGGATGGTACCAAGTCTTAAACATTCAACTAATCACTTACTAGTGATGATTATGGGTGTTTGCTCTACAATATCAGGAACAACTGTCCTTACACTAGAAGCCAGGACTTCTGTTTCCCACTGTTGAACATCAAACTATAAATGAGAGTTTAAGTTGCTTTTCTGCAACATTATATATGATTGTGCCTCAGTCTGTATGCTACTTTCGAAAGGCTCTGGGTCTATGTCCTGGGTTCAGCAGTAGCAGTCATTTTTCTCCTCCTTAGTAGCTGGTGCAGTGCTGTGTTTTCAACTTTAGTCTGGGAACACTGCTGGTAACACCAATGTTTTTAGTTCTTGCTAAGTAATGTTTGCTCTGAGAAGGGACTTTCTCAGTCTCATGCTCTGCCAAGGAGGAGGGCAAGCCAGGAGGAAGCAGAGACAGGACACCTGACTCAAACTAGCCAAAGGGGTATTCCACGCCATGGCACATCATGCCCAGTATATAAACTGGGGGAGTTACCCAGAAGGCCAGATTGCTGCTTGGGTCAGACTGGGTATCGGTCGGTGGGTGGTGAGCAATTGTATTCTCTCCACTTGTTATTTCCCTTATCATTATTATCACTGGTGGTAGCAGTAGTGGTTTTGCATTATACCTTAGTCACTGGACTGTTCTTATCTCAACCCGTGGGAGTTACATTCTTTCAATTCTCCTCCCCATCCCTCCGGGAGCCGGGGGAGGAAGAAGTGGGTAAGTGAGCAAGCGGCTGCGTGGTTCTGAGTTACTGGCTGGGCTTAAACCATAACAGTCTACTTCGTAACTGTCTGACATTCGTAAATTGAAAAATGTCTCTGAAAACAAAGAAGTTAAAATGCCATTTAAAAATTGAAAGATTGTTAGGTAAAGTACGTCACACGATTTCCTTTTTAGCATTTAACTGAGGAGTCCTCTGTAGTGGTAATGACAATGATGTCTTTACAATTATTTTGTGTATTTTTTTTTAACTAGGTAAGAATAGTAAGTGATCCAAAAAACATGAAGTTTGGTCAAAAAGAAGATTTACAGAAGACCTTTAATATTAAGAGTAAACTGGAAGCACCATTTTGTCATAAACAACCCATGCTGAAGATTAAAACTTCCCAGCTGTTTGGGATGTTTTGTTTTGCCCACCCCCAATCTTGTTTAATGAAATGGACCAGTGGCCCACAAGACAACAACTGAATAATTCATATGGGAATGTTAGAGAGAAGGAAGATATATTTTAATTCTTACAAACCTATTCACTCCAAACTCACTATGATATTCTTAGAAAAAGCATAATTCCATCACACAGTTGCTGAGGAAATGATTTGCCCATTTTTTGAAACATTTTAGACTCTAAACCTTAGATTTAAACAACACATGAAGCAATTACTTCCTGAGCAAAATGTATAGCCACGACAACTTTTACTTAAAAGAACTGAGTTTCTTAAGGCTGGTTGGTTCCATAAATATAATGTGTTATATACACACCTAGAAAGAGAGAAAGCTTTGGAAAAAAGCATGCTAACATTTTCAAAAAATGCAGATATGCAACACCTACAATTCATCTGCATAATAAAATTGGCTTTGCTAAGTTATTCCTCCCAAGCACAAGAATTTGTTTTCTTGTCACTAAGCAAGAAAAGAATATGAGCGAAAGCCATCATTTAGATACTCTCTACATTTAAACATAAAAATAGGAAATAATGAAAATAATATAATACAGTGGAATTTCCTTTTTAAAACAACTTCTGCTTCGGCTATTAGCTGTTTTGTGTTTTCCCTCCAAAGAACATCTAAATTTAGGGAAATAAGAGGAGTTACTATTTAGCAGTGTTGCTAGCTGATTGGTACCTGTCTGTGAAATCAAAACATTAACAGACTGGACAGAGTGATTTATGCAGCTTAAATTTCCATAAGCACGTATTTTTATGCCCGCTTAGGGCCCACTCAAGAACGGCCTAAGTAACTTTCACCATTGTCACAGTGAATATATCAGTTCCATCAGTGATGCTGTAGGAAAGCCACCAGTGACAGGTGGACATTCTCACTAGATGCATGAAAAAGCATCACAGAACTTTTTATATGCTTTTTGTGACAGTCACCCATCAAATTATATCGGTGGCATTGTAAATGGCTGAGGACTTGTTCCTTTACAACATACGAATTTTAGTTCATACTAGGAAGTTATGATAGCGAAAAGTGCATCTTGCTTTTGATGCATACTAACGAAAACAAGCAGAATGGGGAGTACTTAATTTGAATCTCAAAGTTCTGTCCAACAATGTAAGGTGATGGTGATAGCTGGAGCTGGGATAGCTCTCACCCTCTCTTCTTCCCCTGCTCCGTTTGTCTATAAATGAGGATTTGGGAGTAGGTATTGCAACATTTCTAAGGAAAGGTGACTGAACTGTAGAAGTGGAAAAAAACCTTTAAAATTTGAGTTCACAGGGAAATCAACTGCTCCAGACCTGCAGGAGGCAGATACCCTTTTACTCATTCACAAATGGGGTAGTTAGCAAGAAAATGTATACCCAGCATGGGTCAGAGTCACAAGTAAAGTACAAGAATGAGACCTTCTGAGAAGCTAAAAGTAGGCCAAAGTCCACCAAGATGTTTTCTACCATCCTCATAGACCACCAAATTGGGAGCCGACACTAGGAAAAAGGTAGCATCTGCATAGGCTGTAAGACAAAGGTAGTATGATTTGAAGCAGGTCCAGCAAGGCAAGATGTGCCTTTGAAGTAAAAAGGTGGAAGCAAATAAAAGTTCAGCCTGCAGCTGGAAAGATTTTCAGACTAGGAAAATAGGCTGCAGAGACATGAGATGCCTGCACTAGACGTCTGCAATAGATGTATTGTAACGGGATCTCCAATTAATGCATGTTAGAGGCAGCTACCCAGATGTAAAGTTAAGATATCACAAATTTGGGTATGTGATATGAACTTATAATGCTGTAGAGATTTCACACTCATTTAAAACTTTCATACCAATCATTACTTGTTACCAACAATAAAAAACAGAAACTCTGTCACAAGGAGATCAGTTTATACCAAGTCAAGATGAAGTAAGTGACCAAAAGAGCTCGATGAGACAGGAGAAGGCCTACCTTAATAAACTTGGGCTTTCTGAACCCACTTCTTTTCAGGAGAAAAATAAAATATAAAGAGAGGCTAAGATTTCCAAAATCTTTGCAAAGTATTGGCATTTACAATGGTATGTTTTTGCTGAGCCAATCTGTAACTCAGCACCTCCCTGTTATGCTAGTATCTCAGAAAAGAAGTGTTTAAGAAACAGAAAGGATGGAAGTTGTCCGCATGGTCTAAGGAACCTGCACTATCACAGAGTTGCAAGAATACTGTACTAAAAATAATGCATCAAATGCATCTAAAACGTGAATTTAACTTGTTCTTAACAGCTATTACGGCACCTATTATGCATAATTGTACTATTGTGGCACAGTACAATACAGGGCATGAGGCAGTACTGTAGCAGAAGTAATTGAATTACAAACTTTCCCTGGATAATTGGTAAACAAAAATCCAGAGTCTTTTGGAATGCTAAGTACTTTGAGAAGCTTAGCTACTATGTGCTAAATAAGATCTCCAAGTAAGATACTTTTTGACAGGCTGTGTCATTTTTACAATAATGCATAGTATCATGCCCAAAAATTGATGAAGACTGGCAACTATCTCAGACACCATCTACGTGAAAAAAAGCACTGATCAGAGGGACACTACATAGGAAGCACACTGTCTATGCTATTTTGCATGTGATGCATATCCAGGGAAGAGGGTCAAACCGTCAGCAGCTTGCTCATTCTAACTGAGATGTGTCGATGGGCTCCAGTGCAGTCCATCCAGTGGACAGGATGGAGATAAGATGAAGAGGAGACTAGGAAAGGATTACAGCTTAACACGGTTTGTGAATGAATCATTCTTATATAAAAAGAATTCTCTCTATTATAGCCATTGCCAGCAAAAGGGGATAAAGCTAAGACGTATCTGTAACAAGTAGAACAATATTTAAAGATTTGGGTGTTTGGCTGTAATGCGATCCATTCAAATGGAAGAACACAGTAATAAATCATATGTAGGAACTCAAGGCTGAAACAGGATTACAGCTCCAAGAGTAAATCTCAGTATATGTGAACTATGTATGAAATTACAGCCTTTTGCCCCCATACAATGTGGCTCTTCAATGCTACTTTTATTTTCAATGAAACATGAGCATCTAAACAATCAGACAAAACTATTCCAGGGTATCTTATGTCCTTTCAAGCAATCACAATAAATTACTTAATGGATGGGAACCAGTGTTAGGAGCTACAGAGTTTACTCAGTTCCTGTATTAGTCAGCAGAACCAAAGTCTCTCAGCAGTTAGCTACCATTTATAGAATGTGTATTTGCAATATTTACTATTTTATTTCTCCTCTATAACTAATGGTTTTCAGATAAAGGATTTTTCCATGACACTTACAAATACATATTACCAAGAAAACTGAGGACAGCTGTTCTGTTTCTCATAGTTGCAGCTTTAGCCTTTGCTTTACTGTTTTTTTCGATGATAGTGGTAGTTTTCTTTTCTGAGACTGATCCACTGAAAAATATATTTGTTAATGTACTTCAAAAGCAAAGTTATAGGTTCTTTATGTTGTCACATTTTTAAACAGAAGATACATTTACCTTGCATAAAACAGTAGACATAATATATTATTAATATAAGCAAAATAAACAGGTATTTTTAGCTACCCTTTTTTAAATTTAAGAAAATAGCTATCATGTTTTCATGAAGAAAGAAAGCTAACAGCTTGACTTAATGCTCCCCAAATTATCCAATTTTATAGGGAAAAGATAAGCCTGAATCAACTTTATGCTCTGAAAAAAAACTACAGAAAGACTTCCTCAGTTTCTGTTAGTGCCTCTGGAAATCTTGGATTACTTTTACTGGAAATTTTCTCCAGTAATAGTAAGTGAATAACAATTAGGAAGAATAAAATGGATTTGCACAGCATCATTTGCCAGATATGTTTTACTTTACTACCTTACACAACTAGATATTTTTCTCAAGAATAAGGCAAAATGAAGAAATTGTTTGTTTGGGTTTGCTTTGGAAAAAGGAAACAAAAGCTGTTACATCAATTGTTTCTTACAGTGAATATTATTTGGCTCTGTGTATGTATGTGTGTGTGTGCGCACACGTGTAGGGGGTGGGGGGAGGTGTTTCTTATTTACCATGTCTGATAAGAAATATTGGAATAACTCTGGCATAACTTTAGCCCAAATCTAGTAACTTGGATCCTTATCTTTATTTATATTTCATTGTCGTTCGGAAAGATGAGAACCAAAGTAAGAAGCCTATTTTTGGTACCTAAACTTTTCTGGTATATTCAGAAAGCTTTTACTCCTAAAGCTATATTTCTGGCTTTTATTTTTGTTTTCATTTTTGTTGCTTTGCTTTGTTGTGTGTTGTATCTTTCTTTGTTTTACTTCTAGCTTTTATTCTCCCATATTTCCATAACTATGTACATAATTAAGGCCAACATCAACAATAACACAGAAGGTAAAGGTTGAATGAAAAATTCTGATGTTATTTGCATTTCATTAACAGGGAAAGAAGGAAGGAAGGAAGGAAGGAAATGTATATAATGTGGATACTGCAAGTCCAGGAAAAATATTTCATTTAAAAGGCTGTGGAGATTATTGAGACAAAACAGTGGTGTCCTGTAAAAATGGTTATTAAAAGATTGGGTTGGGCAAGACTTACCTTTACAACCAATTTCAAAGGAGAAATCTCAAGTTCTTAATTGCTAGCAGGAGTTGGTAAATTAATAATACCATCTTGTCTTGGTAGTGTCACAGAGACACCAGTCTTTTGAAAGTAGTATATTTAACACTCAAATCTACAATTTGCCCTTCATGATGTAAGAAGCTATGGGGTAGGCTGAGAAACAGATGTAAGTGCTGCACACTTGAGCATCACTACATGTAGCTAGTGTAGGAGCTGTAGCTGGATGAGGTCCCCCAGTTACTTTATAGTGTGAAAAGTGGATGGAGAGCAAACACTGCAGGAGGGAACTCAGCCACACACAGGCTGTGTGGGAAGATGCTTAGCCACTGCGTGACTAGCAAAAATACACAAGCACTCCTTGTCTTGTCCCAGGTAATGGATGTCCTAGTGACAAGGGCCAGGTCCTTGATTTCTCTTCCCTATTCTGGGACTCCTCGATTCTTTTTTGAGCAATGGTGCCAACTCAACAGACGAGGTGCAAACTAACACCGACTAGAACAGCCTAGTGTAAAGGACATTTCTGAAAAGTGGGAGATAAGAAATACATTGAAAGCAGGTGACTCACTGCCTGGATGGATGCCTTATCCACTAGGAACTATACAAAGGAAAAGAAAAAGGCAGCAGCTCTTACTCCTGCATTTTCAGTGAATACCCTTTCGATATGCCAATGGAGATTACCTGGCAGGTTGAAGAACATGTTCACAGGAGGCAGGTGAAGAAAGGCTCACTCTGAAGATGGGTACTGGATTTTAAATTTCTGCAGAGCAGGTTGTAAGTACTTCTTGCACAGAAAAAGCCAAACTAAAGGTGCACAGCAAATGGCACTATTGTGGAGTTGAGCACTAGCAGAGCTGGGCAGGGGTGTCAAGGCTGTGCAACAGGTGTCTGTGTTACGCAATTGGGCTTTTCTGTCATTTTATGGTCCCACGTCTGGGTCAATACATCTTTCTGCGGAGGGCAAATCTGCTCATGCTAACGGCCACTAAAGACAGTTTTCTGATAATTACAGTAATTATTAATTATGGAAATGATAGTGTTGAAAAGATATATTCGCTGGAAATTGAAGACAGCAAAGTTCAAACAGAAAAGATGTAAACACTTAGTAGCAAGTCCATTTAAAAATCAGAGTAGATGACTAAAGAATATAAGAGATTCTTAACTAACAGAATTGTGTAAATCAAGATTGCATGATTTGTTTTTCTTTTTTTAACAGTCAGACACTATTATGAAGAGCAGGAAGAAGAATTCCTGTGTAAAATCACATGGATTATGGTTTCATATACAGTATATGATCATATTAGTCCTCTGATCTTGAAATCTATGAATCCATGAAAAATTAAACATATATTTTGAATTGATTTTCAACTCATCTATAATGCCAGCTTACCTGAGATGAATTTTCAACACCTGTTTCCTCAAATCAGTATCAGCCCTACTCAGTTCTCTTTCCATCACACATATACAATGTAATTTAAATATATTTAATTGTTTTCTGACTGAAAGCAGTGTTTAAGCATAAAGGTAAGCATAAACCTGGAGCTATTTCCTGTTCAGATAACAGGAACGCTTACTACAAACAGTTAGTGTACTTCATCTGCAACCATTTCTTGACGCAGACTGTGTAGGCATTGATTAGTAGCTTGCAGAGGAGCCACACAATTCTACTTCAGTGGAAGAAAAATCAGCATTTTTCTTTTTCAGAAAATACAGTTTTATTATCTAAATTACAGTTTCAGGAATATATCCAATATAAATAGAAAAGAAAGAATCACTGGTAAAGTCAAACGACACTACTGTAATAAAAGCAGGAACTAATAGTTTGCTTTATATGTGTATTTATTTATACACACATGGCTACATATAACTATATTTAGATCTAGATACTGACTTTGCGGTGGACCTTTGCAGTAACAAAGATGGAACCCAAGGAAAATAAATTTCAAAATGAATGACCTTCCTCTGACTTCTTTTTTATAACTGAAGAGTAACTAAGGCCTGAGGGGCAATGAGCTTTAGCATCAGAGTCTGGTCGAAACAGAAGAGAAGGATTTCTTGGGATACTATTACGACCCACTTATGAATATAATAAATGTTCCTGGCAAAATAAAAATAACCTTAGGCCTTCACCATTAGAAGTCAAAATGAAAATATCCTTCTCTATTATCTTTGTAAAGTAGTTTTGAAATACTGACATTTTTCCACAGAAAAGATTTTCTATGCATTGCAAAATATTGTTTTGCTGCTATAATTCCCTTGCTTTAGAGACACAGAACTTGGGTTTTAGCCACTCAACTTTTTCCTGGGACACAAGAATTAAAAGGGATGTAAAACTGTCTCTTCTAGTATATTTTTTATTTACACTTAGTTCCTTTGTGTTTTGTCAAATATGAACATTTTATAGACAAACTACTTCCACAGTTCCAGAAAGAAATAGGTTTGTCTCCAGGTTTTAGCTAGACTGTTCTCATATACTTGCTCTCCCTTGAACTGTAAAAGATGGGCCTTAGCTAAATAACAAACTATATTATACATTGTTTTGCCTTAAAAATTCTGACCATATTCAGAAATTCACTACATGCAGTTCCATAACAGTGTCAGTCATGGCTGAGATTGGATGAATGTATATCATCCATTTTTCTAGTAATGTTGTTCAACATGAGAAGTAAGATTTTTTAATTCGAAGTTGAATTAAACAGTTCCTAAACTCAAGGGCTTATGGCATTGGATGCTAACAACTCACTAGCAAAAAATGTTCATCTTTATCAGTTAATCCACCTTGATTTTCAGCTTTTCACTGATTATTTTTTTCCATGCCAATAGGGCATTTCTACATCTTACTAGCATCAACACACAATTTGACATGAAGGGCAATACAGAGATAATACATAAAATTGTGGAATAATCACTTTCAAGTTAAACATATCTGAAAATTTGGCCTTATCCTACTTGTGATATTTTCACTTTTTACTCATTAAACTAGTAAGGTGCAAGAAAATGTCATACCATATAGAGGATAAACTATGAATTTATGCAGTCAGCTCTCCACGGGTGGAGAACCCAAATTAACTTGGAGGCTACATCTGGACCCTTTCTCCCACTCTCCCCTTCTCTGTTACCATAACAAAGTCAGTTTAACTGAAAGGCCATACTGGGAGGTGGAAACAAGAGCTTCCAAATGTGTTACACTTTTAAAAATTAATGATTTGTATCTCCCTATGGAAATGTGAGTATTGCTAGATTGTGACAAGCAGTTCTTCCAGAGCTAAATCCTGGAAGTACTCCAAACTGAGGTCACTGCTTTTTGGCAAATACCAGCCTGCAAAACTGGGAGGTATTTTACAGTCTATGCTGCTGAAAAATGTATCTACCTGGGAATTTTTTTTCTTATTCAACTTTCTGACCGTATTCTTTCTTTTCTCTTGAAAATTACCACATACAGATACACTTCTTTCCAGGGACTTTTTCCACCAGACAAAAAAAAAGTAAGATTTATTTTTCTTGTGAGCTACATTTGAAGGCAAACAATTTCTTTTCTCAGCTATTAATTATTAACAAAAGAAAACTGACTTTAGGAAGCTACTATTTCTGTTGCTTCTACTTTATCCCTCGAGATTACCCTTCTAAATACCTTCACTCTAAGCATTAGAAAATGCAAAGATGCGAACAGCGGCTATTGTAAAGGGATTTGAAGAACTCTCTAGAAACATGGGCTGAGGATCATAAAACCAGGAATAAACAAGTGTGCTAAGAAATAAAAGACAAATATTACACATAAGACAGAACAGATGCCAGTATCTTTTAGTTCTGATGAACCAGCTAAAAGCAACATCAGTTTATTTATCCATGACAACATAACTTATTCTGGTTAAAAACTAAACTTTGAAGTACTGACAAGTTTAGGAGCTATGCATCAGCATGTCCTGATACTCTGTTATCAGCTGTTTTCTTGGAAAGGATGTCAGGGCCATTAAGGTGCCACTGGCTGATTAGTTGGTGTAGCAGTAGCACTGATGCCACCATGCCAGCTTACTCTCATGACCCTCCTTTGCAAGTCTGTACCTAGTGCTAGAAAGTTCAGAAGACAAAAGTAACCGGGACACGGCTCCGACAAAAAGCAACAGGAGCAAGCTGGCAACGGAAATGCAAAATGGCTGGGCTGCTTTACTGAAGATGGGTACATGAGGAATGGAGGACGAAAGTTGTTGGTGTACAGGTACCTAAAGTTACATACTTGTCATTTTGATTTTGGTGATGCTGATAGAGAACGCTAAAGTGCAACACCTATAGCAGTAGTGTAGGACATTCTTCAAAACAAAACAAAAAAAATCAAAACTCAAATGTAGTTCTAAGAAACTGCAAAGACCTTCATCAGTTCATAAATTTTAACTTCTTTGCAAAGTTTAATTACTCACTGCTGCAGATGTGCAGGCATTAAGAGATAACAAATAATCATAACAGATTCACCATGTATGCCAAGGTAGTCCTCCTGAGGCTTGATGGTTTATTGTTTTCTAATGTCACTGTAGATCAAAGGAAAATATTTCAAACTGTCTTCCACAGCATAAGAGACATTGCATATGCAAATCAGATCATATGAGTTACTCCCTTCGAATACTGTTCCGTACCATAAACAGCTAAAGTCACATAAGAGATGCATTAAGAGAGATTTCTATACATACACACAATTGCACAGAATCTCTGGCTGAGAGCATACTTACTGAATTACTTCCAAATTGAAGCTCTATGCACAGACTAACAATCATTCAAACCCTAAATAGCCACAAAGCATGATCATACTCATTACTCATACTGAAAAAAAAAAAAAATCAGCTACTGTCACAGCACCATTAACCCAAGAGCTTATAATAAGGTGCCCAGACTCCAGCGTACCACTGCAAGCTGGACATACACTCCTTGGAAGAGGGAACAGCAATCTGCTGTTCCTCTGGCCAGCTGCACCCACACTGCTTCCTTCCTACACAACTGCTTAGATGCAGCTCTACCATATCTGCCAGCTCACCTGTCAGAAAACGGCCAGCACTTCAGGCTGAGTACAAGCACAAGTGCATGAGGGATAGGAAAACAGGAATGGGAGTGAACAACAGGGTAGGGGCATGAAAGGGAGGGTGTGGGGTGTAAGATAAGCAGTGATATGCAAGAGAGGAGCTAACTGATAGCTGAGCTGCGCACTCCAGAAAGGCAGTCAATCCTCTACCTACGGATGATTTAACTTCAATTCTGGATTAAACACGACATGGGGCAGAGGCACTAAAGCTCATTTCAGTAAAGAGCTAGCTCAGGTCAGACAGACTTGACTAATGCACACAGAGCACTTTGTGAACACAGTTGTGTAATTTCTGGGGCCAGCACAGCAGTACAGCACCTTTCAGGAACAGACTGAGTTAATGAGACCTGATGAGTCTCAACTGACTGGATGTAGAACCACTTACCTACTCCTGCAACTGCTCCCCAGCTTGATCTCATCTAAAACAGCTGCAATGAGCCTATCTGTAATCAAGGCACTTCCACAATATTGCAGTACTATTAGCATCTTGTATGTATGTGTGTGCATAAGAGAGAATGAGGTCAGAGTCAAGTCTTTGCTGAATATTCCACTTTTTCTTTTTTTTTTTTTAAAGGCACAGCAAATTCGAATGAACTTCATGGAGCAGCCTGAGGATATCTGTACTAACTGTCCATATTTAATCTTGCATATATTTCCTATTATGCCTATTGGAAGGATATTTTCAAATATTTGTTCTCTTTTTCAACTTCAAAGTCACTGCTTAGCCAGGCTATTGCTCAGAACTTCTTGTCAGCAATCCTTCTTTTTACCTGATGATTTTTTTGGTGGTGGTGGTCTTCACTACATCTTCTACCAGAAAACAAAAAAAAAGTATCTGAAACATATATCTGTTTATATATACAGACATGCTCACACACATATATATATAGAATACGAAACAGTAGACAATATTTGGATAAGGAATACAACCCATCACAGACAGCCTAAGTAGCTTTTTGTGCTGTTATCCACTGTGTTTGTTATCTCCATATTGGCAATGACAGTTTCCAACCTATTGCTCATTTCTCTTCTGCGACATTATACAAGATGGAGATTATTTTTGCAGATGCTCTAAAGTTCGTAATCTTATTTTGTCACAACATTTTTCTCAAATAGAATAAAACAGTCACTGAAACTTTTGAAGTGATAGTCTGAAAAAAGGTTTGTTCTAGCACTAATCCTTATGCTAACAGCTTCAAGGCAGAAGGTCTCTGTGTGAAAGACAATAAACAAACAACGTTAATTTTGTTATTAGTATGACACCATTCTTGTCTAGCTCAATATGAATTGTGATGTGACAACTCATGAATTTCAGCCATAATACTTGGGAATTTGCTCAAGCGATCTCATAGGCATTAGTAGTTATATTTGAGAATATAGGAAGGATATATCAGTTGTGTCTTATGCCCTTAACAAGACTTCTGATACTGCTCATGTGATGTTACCACAAGCATGGTAGGAAATTTTGATTTAAATGAAAATTAAACTGATAGAAAAACATAATTTGAAGGTACCATATGGGAAGGCTGGGAATATCAAGTGGAGCTACATAAAGATTTGTACATATGTCTAATATTAATCACTTTTCATTAATTGCTTGGTTGATGGAATAGAGGGCAGACTTTTACATTTACAAAGATGCAAAATCTAACCAGCAGCAAGCATGTGAGAAAAGGAACACAACACAAAGTGGTCTCAAAAACTCTGAGAATTCAATTCAGTAAGTGCAAAGACCTAAAATAACTAGCTGAATAAACTGGATGAACGTAGGAATGAGTTGTAAATGACTGGACAGATGGCAAGAAGTCTAGAAACAAGGATAGAAATTTTAGAAAGCAGGATTTGTTTAGTCTAGAGAATACTGAACTGAAATATCAGACTTCAAATATATGAAGTTATTGCTGAGAGTAAGCTCAGTTCTCATTTTCCATTGTGGTGACAAAATTAGCTTAAATCGCAGCAGGAGATATTAAGGTTGGAGATGAACATCTTTTGAACTGCAACAATTGTAAAGCAGTGGAAAAAAATTCTGCAAAACTACTAAAATAAAAAAAATTTGACTTAGTGCATTGGACAGAAATGGGTCAGAAATTATTTAAGTCGAGCTCATCCTGCATGAGGCAAAAATCTGGACTGCACAGACTCTCAAATCTCCTTCAAGCCCTATTTATTATACCTATCATTCCTTTGTGGAACATCCTCCCCCTCCCCTCCCCAAAGAAAAAACCAAACAATCAACCTCTCTAAAAAACAGAATAAGGTAGAGCTCTATGCTAATTCACAGCATCATTTTCCACAGAACTTTAAATGTTGGTTTGCAGGAAAACAGGATCATGTGCATTTCCAATAGTTAACACATTTTCAACTTTTACTTTGATTACTTGATAACACTGCAGAAGATGAAAAAAAAATGAAAGAATGAGAAACAGTAGCTGCAAACTGACTGTAATAAGAACAATGCTTACTACGTAATTTCTTCCCCTGAGTTAGCTTACTGGTATTGAAATTGACCTCTGTATCATTGTAGTTTCTTGTAATGTATTTTTTTAGAGTGATGGTGCAAAATGGCAGGATAGCACTTCCTTTTCTCTGTTTTTAATTCTATTGAAAACTGATGGCCTCAATTTCTTAGATAAGATACAAGGAGTTTGTTTTACTTGAACCGACATACCATGTCTCTCAGAAATTTGGTGGCAGAAAAATAAATAGGTATGCACTGTAATATATGGATGAAAATTACACAGGAAAAAAGGCTGTGAGAGTGTTGGGGTACTATTATATATTAAAAAGTACTTAAAATAAAATGGGATTAATTACCTAATCTCAATAATTAAGCCAGAATTTATATTCCAGGTCTAAGAATACGATGATTCTACAACTAGGAGTAACACAAATGTCTGTGAAGAGCATGATCAGAGAGGCTATGGTGGCAGGAGATTTCACCATAATGTGAGGCTTCAATCATACTGCTTTAATATTGCGATTCTGAAACTGGGCTCCCAGATCCTGGCAACTGCCAGCCTATATGCCTGCCTTCCCCATATGGTAGAAGTTGGTAAAACCACTCTGAAGAATAAAATTAACAACGTGTAATTTGCTCAGAAAAAAGCTGCTGTAGCTTTCTGTTAAAGAGAGTCTTGAGCTTCTTTGAAAAAGTCAGAGCAGAGAAGGACAATTTGGTTCAGGTAGATACATGCATCTGAAAATATTTTCTATAAAGTCCCTCAGGAAAGAGTTTTAAGGAATTTGGCAACAATACATAAAAAGGAAGGTTCTCTCCTGAATGTGTATTTGTTTGAAAGACAGAAAAGAGTGGGTAGGAGTATGCTGCATTCTTGTAGTGGAAACTGGTTTAGAACAGATAAATCATTTATTTTCATAGCAGGTAGTATCTAGAGCTTGCTGTCACAGGGGGTGGCGAGGGCCAAGGGAATCAGCAGTTTCAGAGGGGTATTAGACAACTTCATTAACAGTAGGCTGAAAAATAGATGCTACAGGGAATAGGAAGTAATGTGTGTCCTGATATCCCCAGTTCAACTGTTATGGATGTGAGGGGTGAGGGCAGTATGAGGAGAACAGTATGCACAAAGCAGCCAGGCTGGTAAATTCTCCCTGCCCAACCTGTACTAATGCCACCAACAGAGACACTTTGCTGGGCTAGACAGAATGCTGGTTTGACCAAGTAAGGCATTGCTTATGCTTTCAAGTGTGGTGAGACCCAATTTTAGTCCTAGTTATAAACCTAGCTATTCTTTCATTTGTTGTAGGTCTATAAAATACAAAGTCTGTAACCTAAACCACTGAAAGATCTCTGGCATATACAGTTATTTGAGACCAAAAATATTTGTTAAGAGTAATGGCATAATGTGTCCTCATCCTAATTTATGCCAAATCCTATGCAAGATGTTTCATTTTATTCCTAAATTATAGGGAAATCTGTAGTATTATAAATAGATTCTCTTTCAGTAGTAAATAGGAAAAGGATCTGATTTGTTACTATGTTGGCATAATATATTATTTATGTTAGTAATACATAATATTTTTTCTAGCTGCTAAGAGTCTCCAAACACTTGACTTTTTATCAAAATCAAGGAATAAAAAAAAAATTAGTAAACATGATACATATTAAAATGCTTTCCATGTCTGCATCATATTTCAATTATTTAGTCATCACAATTTTGCATTGAAATAAGAAAGTCTGAAAAAGTTGACAAGGTTGAGGCAGCACGAACAGTTCATCTGAGAATCCAACTGCATCTCCCTCTAGGGAGTAAAAGGTTATAACTTCTCTGTGCCTGAACAGATTGCTCCCAGCTGGAGCAAGGGGGAAACAGAGACCACATCCTAACTCCTTGAATCATGTTGCAGTTGCAGCCCTTTCTCAGGCTGCATAATACAGATCTGCTCCTTGCTCAGGCAGTACGGTTTGGGAGATTACAACACAGATCAGAATGACTGAATCTAATGATAATGCACAAGGCAAACTTCAAGAATTACAGATTTCATAAAGATGTTTCAAACTAATAATAAACTTGTAGCAATTAAGGAAAGGCTGAAAACCAGGTAAGTTTCTTCACCCAGCTCTAACACAGCCTGCTTTAAAATCAGCCTTCTCATATTTATTTTGCCAAAGTATTTAATAATGCATTTTCAGTGACATTTCTTCTAAGCAAAATATGACTTTCTTCCTGACTCACTCAACTGAAGAGCTCTGTACTGGGAAAGACATGTACATCCTCTTATTAACTGACTTGTTATTCCTGTTCATCACTCCTGAACTGTGCAAAGAAGCCATTATCACCAAATTACAGTCTACAAAATGCATGGAATAAAAACTAAGATGATTTGGATGGATACAAACCAACACATTATATCCACAATGTATGTTGAGAGCTTTATTAAACAAAGTTGTAAGGAAATTCACATATGTTCTTCCTCTCTTGGCTGTCACTTTATCTATTGCCTATGCTCCATTACCTCTGTACAAGCCCAGGAGGTGTTTGCACATAATAGCATTTCATTCTTGATTGAATTTACACCGAGTGTTCCCCTCGTATTATGAGTTTGCATTTTATTGCCACTTAAAAAAAAAAATAAAATCTTGTGAACCCCATGCAATTCTTTGGGAAACGTACCCTATAATCAAATTTTTAAAAGGATATTTTTAGTTCCCACAGATGCAAAGACACAGAACTTCAGATCAAGAAATCTTTCTGCAGTTCTTATTCCTAAAAGGGACATAATTATAATGCACTGTGCATGTATGTTGTCGTTTTGAAACTCCAAAGTAGCCATTGCAAGTAGATTGGCAGATTAATGCCAAACCAGATAACAGCCTGCTCTTTGACAGCCAAATGGTTTGGAAATCTAAGATAAGACGTCTAACATTTCAGTAGCAAGAAACGTACAATCACTTTTGTTATGATCTGCCCCAATTTTGTGTCTTAGGATAAGAATTACAAACAATTTTGTCATTGCTCAGTGATATGCTTAGTGAGGAATTTGTTTTGCAGCTGAAATATAACAAAAACAAGTAAAGCGTGTGGCATTTTTTTCCAGTTGAATCAACGGTGCCTAAATAATGCATAAAGAGATATGAAGATAGGATCCCTGCCCTGCAGAGTTTACAAGCTTCCTTCCTAGGAATTGATGTAATGAATCTCCATAGTATATGGGTGACCAAAACTGTCAAAGGTAAATGAGAATACTGCAGAAACAATGAAGAGGATAGTAAAACTCTCCGCAGTTGGATGATAAAATTAAATTTGTGATTTGTTAGATGTTATAATCCTACTTTTTCAGAGAAAGTGGGTATGTAAACCAGCAAAATTTCAACTATGTTCTGACTGAACAGAATTTGTTTCGTTTTGGTACATATTATGGTCAGCAACATATGATCTGTAAAAGGAGACCAAAAATACTTGGGAATACCTTCCCCTCCCTGCCTTGTCCTGTAAAATGCTGTACACAAACAGTCATGATGTATATCAGATTTATTTCTCTTTTGGTCTTACCTCTTCCATTCCCTTATTAAAATAACAAGACAAACAAAAATTTTAATTTTAACAAACAATTCCAAAGTACTGAGTTTTTTCTAAATTGTAAAATGAAATTCAGCTAATATACTTCAAAATGCAATCCCCTTCTTTCCCTTAACTGCAAGGATAGGAGTGTAAATTTAACTAGATTTTGATCTTAGAGAGCTTAATTTTAAACAATGTTTTGGGGGAGGGGGAGGGTTGCGTCATTATTTTTAAGTGACAAAGTTGCTTGCATTAAACCATATCAAACTAAGAAAGCGAAGTCTAAACATTAAGAATTACTGTACTGAAAAAGTTGCAGTTTTCAACCTGGATCATTCTCTAAACATATCCTAGATTTCCTCAGCAAAACACAAATAGACACACATACACAAATGCCTACATTTTTCAAATATATTTAAGACCAAGGAAATAATTTGAGAGAACTGAATACTAACAAATATTAAAAAAAAATACTGTAGTATTTCAGCAGCTACTTGTAACAAGGTACTTTCCTGGAAGACTAACATTGGAGGGGACAGAATTGTGTCTGTGTCTGTTAAATCTTACCTTTCTCACTGAATTTCTAATTAAAAGTAGCTTTCCACTTTGATGTGGACACTGGGCTTCATCTAAAAGACTTAAAAAAAATGTTATTATCAAACATAATAGAAAGAAATTGCTTTGAGAAAATGCTGTGTAGTTATTCCCATCTTTTACTATCTGAGCTTATGTTACTTCAGTGCAAACCGTAAATAAGAACTAAAAACCAGTTCCAACGTTTAACCTTTATGCTGCTTAGCAGTTATTTCTGAATTGTTTCAATAAATCTCTTCCAAAGCAGATTTTTTTTTCTTTTTCTTTCCCTAACCAGAATACTAGCAGACAGACAGACAGCAAGGTGCTGTCCAGCAATAATATAACATGGACAACTCTTACTGGAACTAGAATCCTCTATGCTATGTTATCTTCCCCACAGCGCACTCCTTACAGGAAAAATTCAAATAAGTTTGGAAAAGGAAGGAAAAGAATACAGAGACGGGTTGAAATGAAGTCAGAATGTCTTCGAGGAGAAAAATCCGTAGCAATACATTAAAAAGAAAAAAATCATCATTTTCTGTTGAGTATTGTGAAAAAGTGCTTGTTTTGACATTATTATTAACAATCCATTACAATTCTTTTGATGTGCGGGGAACTGAAATGAGTCCTGCGCTTTTTCTTTCTGAGATAGTACTAAAAAAAATAATCTACTCTTTATACTTTTTTTATGATAATTATAGTGAAAAAGTCTCATTATGCAATGGCAGTAGAAGGAAAGTTGAAAATGATAATCTAAATGACCATTTACCTATCATTCAAAAAAGGCTGAAGAATTGTTTACCCTATATATTGTTAAATAGCACCCCTGAACATCAATCCTACAGCAAAGCCAAACAATCATAGAATAATAGAACGGTTAGGGCTGGAAAGGACCTTAAGATCCTCTAGTTCCACCCCCCCTGCCATGGGCAATGACCCTATAGAGCCCATGCAGTTCAGAAATAGGCATACAGTGAAAACACAAAGTCAAGAGAACACATTTTCTGTGAATCCTACAGTGGAAACCCCACAGTTTTCTCATAAGAAAAAAATATATGCTTTGTATTCTATACTACGATGTCTCCAAAGGCTGTCCTGTTACTTTAATTAAGATTTGTGATTTTAAAAGTGTCCAATGAAATTATTTCAAAGGAATTAGGTAACGAGCACCCAAGGAAATTAAAAGTCACGTGCACAACCTTTGTAGATTCCACTGACAATTCTGGTTTATGTATAAAACATTCTAATGATAGAGACATACAAAATGGTTGAATTCATTAAAAAATACCCATAAGTAAACAAAATACATGAATTCTCACCTTGACAAAAAATACTGGAAAATAATTTAATAAAAAATAGAGTAATATACAAAATGAACCAACATGACTGAATCGAAGTTTCAACATGCAGGATTTTCCTTAATCTCATCATATTTAGTTAGAAAGTTTGAAAGAAAGATACTTGTTAGATATTGTTCTCAGAAGGTGAGTGATGTTTGACCTAACAACTTCAGCAGTCTAGCAGGAAGAGGGAGAAGCGGGGGAGGGAAATTTACTGACATTAAATTTGCATGAACTAATCTGGATAAAAAACAAGAGCACTTCTATCTTACAAATCTTTCTCCTCTGTTGAATTTTTGCCCTGAATCAATATGGACCTTTATATAACTGCGTCTTAAAGGAGACAAACAAAGTCTTGCAAACTTTCCCAATTCACCAATTACACTGTTCTTCCTACCCTTCACTCTCCACCTACATTTCATCCATCTTTCCTGTCTTCTTTTAACCATAACCATAAGACCTGTGAGACAGTTTCACCTACTTTTTCCCCACCTCAGAACAATGATCTAAACCTTGATTAAGACCACTTATGAATATGCAACTTTTTCCATCCACATACACCTTATCAATATTATAATTTAAATGCACAATGCTCCACTAATTCTTCTCCTGTAAACCCTTCTACCAATAATATCTGTTGTATTGGATTATTATTGCAGGTGTGTATTGCTCTGTAATAAGCTGATTAGTACAAGTAAGAGAAGTGATATTTTTGAGTTCAATATACCAGGCACTACATGATACAATGCACCTTACAGTCATTGCTCAGAATGAACGGTTGGCTGTACTCATACTTAATTCACCTTCCGCTGCTTCCAAAGCACTTTCCCCTAAACTTGCACCAATCTGCATGAGAGATCCTCTTCAGTAAATTATACTAAATTTACTGATTTGTTTTTCCTCTAAATTAGTCAAGGAATATTTACAAATTGCAAATGCCTGAGTTGATTTTATTAACCGATCCACAGCACGTTGATGCTACGCTCTCAGAGTTATCTTCTAGTACCCACAGATAAATTTCAATTCCCTAACACCTATATTCTTGTTCTTTATCACATGCCTTAATAACAGATTCAGGGGAGGTTGGAGGAAAGCCCCACCCAAAATCACACTACCAGCAAATGAGCTAATAATTTTTATGGGTTCTGATGCACTGTTATTTCTTTGCAAACACAATCACTTTGTCAGGGCTGAATCTCACATTTGAATGGCCTTACAAGAATGTGCCAAATATATCAGTTTTCATCATGGAAATATTATGCCATATGGGCCACATATGAAGAGGTTGAAAGATTTATAGGAACAATTAAAAATGCTATCTATCAGCGCTGATCACGATGCACACCAGGAATTTAAGACACACTGATAAGATACCACAAAGGAAAACAGTCCCATTCATATGGCCAAACATAAGTCAAACCACTGGACATTTAGCCTGAGATCTAATCCCACCCTATGCTATCTTCTAAATGTTTGAATAAATGATTTTGTGACATATGCAGTAAAACAACTCTGGTAACTCACTACAGCCCAAAAGACACAATTCTTCCCCATGAAGAAATACTTAAATTCATCTTCTGTTTATAATTTTCCTTTCACCTTTCTTGCTTCTTGGTCAAAAATTTAACAGAAATTTCTCTGAAAAGGAAAGTGAAATAAAACAGGATCTTTTTGTTACCTCAGAACCACTTCTGTTTTCCAAAATATTAAAACCAGCTTTTACTCTAATTAGAAATAAGTGCTCGTCTTATTTTTTTCTAGAGAAAGTAAGTCAAACTGTTCTGTTAAAACAACAGAAAGAAAACACAGATTTTTCACTTTACTACTGCTAATATTATAACATGATTTTTCTGTGGTTTTGTTTTGAGAGTCTAGGGGGAGGCTTTTTAATACAAAAGCCAAAATAAACTAAAACTTGGAGCTATGAGAGATGAGAGAGAGAAATCAGGCAGTTTTCCAGTGTCCCAATGGAGTAACATCTCTGTCTTGGTTCTGGCTATTCAGTGATTTATTTGTGCTAATGAATGGTGGGAAGTAGCTGCTGCACATTACAGGAAACCTGCTTGGTTTGCAGGGTTATGCCAGGAATCTGAGTGGCAACAATCACAGAGTTGCTGCATTTCCCATGGAAAGCACTGGCTCCGTCATACAGATATTTGCTGGTAGAAAACTGCTGCACCAGAAAGGTGGGGATGAGTCAGACCAAGTGCAGGTAGGTATCTATACCTGAGCTTCTCACCATGCATATATTGAGAGAAACAAGCCATTTCAGGAAGCAGTCTGCCTCACCTATTGCAGCCAGGCAGGCTAAACCACAGATGTACCAGTTTCTTTCTACTGAATTTGAGATAAGTTTCATGAGTCTTGGCCAAGTTTTTGGCCATGTTGGAATACTTGAATTTTAGACAGTTATGATCTCCTCAAAAATAAATCAGAGTGTATGTACGTACAGCTACAAAAACTTCAAACATGATCTATATTTTTTTAACTCTATGCTTACATAGAAAAGTTTTCATGTCTAGAAATCAGTTACAATTATTTAAATTATTTTGATCGTTCTACTTTGATGTTTTGTTAGGCCTAAACTTGTGGGTTTTTACTATTTCTTGTTTTCTCTTTTTAAGCAATTTCCACATTCCTGTTATGAACAAGCAAGGCCAGATGTGTGAGCTGCTGAACTATTACAACTCTCAATTCTCTTTCTTTCCAGCATCTTTCCAGTGTTGATTCTATTACCTAATTTCTATGTCAATGTATTATTTTTCTTAAAGGAAATCTACCCAAGATAATAATTACACTTTAACAGTCTGGATCAAAGAGCATTTATTACAAACTTTTATCTGTTTTTAAGATTTGACATCAGCAAAACCTTACTATCAGTATTCATTAAAAAATTAGAACTGCACATTTGGGATAGTTACAGAATCACAGAATCATAGTTATACTCAGCTCTTGCCTAGTTATTTAAGCACACAAAGACGAATAGTAGACATTATATATTTTTCTTTTTCAGTGGATCACTTTAGCTCATATTTTCTCATCCAAAATGGTCTTACATTGTATCAACTGTTTCTGATTGGAGGTTTTAGAATAATCTCTCGAGAAAGAGGTGGATAAGCGTTCTGTTTCCTTAAGCTGTACTTTTGTGAGTAGCACATAACTACAGCAACTGAATTACTTGCATATTAGTGGCTAACAGGAAAACTTTTCTTGAGCAAATAAAGTAGTTGCAATATTTGAATTCTACAAAATACAGTATGAATTCCATGTTTAACAATTCAGCTTGAGAATTTGACAAGTCCAGAAGCATGAAACAGAAAGTTGGAAGCTGGCTGAGGTAACTAAACCTCTATGTATGAAACTCACATTTGACTGCACAAAATTTTCATATAAGCAGAAAGCGCACGAACACGAGGAGTGCCATGGTGATGTTACATGGATCTTTTACCTCAGTAAGAGCAATGGTCCACAAAAGCAGCAGAATACACTCATGGGAATTGTTTTGTTACTTGCTTATTGTATCCGCTGGCAACAAAGACAGATGAGAGATTTGAGTAATATGAACTGTACCACATTTACTACTAACACTAATTTTCTTTTAATTAAGTCCTCCTTCAGCACTTGGTTGTGTGAAGAGCTGAATTCTCTGGTTCAATTCAGAAAAATACTTCAATGTCTTTCTTGAGGAAAACATATAGTCTTACTGCTTTTAGTAGGATTACTTTCATATTTCAAGCTCAACGTTTACTCAGCCATTTTCTAGGATTTCATTGCAGTGTGTAGTAACCTGAAAAAAATAATATTCTATTTACATTGTAAATTTCTTGTCTATTAATATGAATATTTGAGATATCATTTTTGCAGCAGTGAAGGAGGGATTGCTTTTATATCAAACAAAACAAAACCTAAATATACAAACCCTTCCCCACTACCCTCCTTGACTAGCAAAAGAAAAGGAAAACCTAAAAATACTAGTGTTTTTTTCAACTTGTTTATCATTAACAAAGAACATCAGCTGTTAGAGGTGTTATGCAAAATCAGACGTTTTGTTCTTAATTTCTGCATGCAAAATTCAGTTTAATAGATATAAAAAGAGAATATATTGAAGCAGAGACAGGGAACTCCAGGCAGCGGAAAACAGACAGCCATGTTCCACAAAGGCGAATAAGAAGGTGGGGCAAGCAAGTGAAGAACAGGCAAATTCAGAGCATCATGACCCTCTGTCTTTAATCCCCCATAATACCAGCTTTCCAAGACATGCAATTCTCTCTCCCACTACTTCTCTCCTTCTGCAGAACCACAGGAACTTACTGCTTATTCATCTTAAATCTAGTGAAAATGCATGCCCAGTAGTAGGTCATGTGAAGAAATAAATACGAATTATGGTTAGGGAATGGAGAAAAATATTCAAGACCCCTGTGCCCCTGAAAACAAATATGCCTCTATGCCTCTCTTACAGGGTTTTTATAAATTTTACCTTTCACTTTTAAGCAGCTCTACATAACATAACATAACAAACATAACATAACATAACATAACATAACATAACATAACATAACATAACATAACATAACATAACATAACATTTAAATATGTCACAGGAGCTTTAGTGAGTTTATTGTCTGCCTCCTGCTTATATTTGAGTCGACTACTTATTTGAGTGGCTTTGATTACTTCACATTAGTGTTATAAAGCAATATATCCACGTAAATCAACACAGAACTCTCCATGAAAGCTTCTCCAAGTGCAAAACGTTATTATAGTATTCTATGGGAAAGAGAAAAAGGAATTCCGAGAATTTGGCTTACTGCAGTAGAGCTAAGTCACTAGAAACTGTCTCAGCCCACAGCTTAAAAAAGCTAGCGACATGTTTTTTAAAACAATCCCTTCATGAAAAAGGACGCTAATGACACTGCTGGCTGCTCTGCCTCAAGAGGGAATTGTCCACCTGCTAACAAGTCCCTGAATCTATATTATTATTAAGCACTGTTTATAGAAGTATCAGAGTACCCTTGGCACATTGAGAAACCTATAGGGCACATTTCAAGACTTCAAGGTTTTTTTAGTTAAAATTCTGGGATCATTTTCTTTTGCATATAAAAGAACTGTGTTTCAAGATCGGCTTCATTAGGAAGCTCTGCTGGGATTTGATGTTTTTATTTTCTTTCAGAGCAAAACTTATCTCTCTAAGAAGAGCTCCATCTCCTCACACATAAAATGAACAAATATACAGTTGTTCCCCCTAGTTTTAATTTACATTTTATGATCACAACTAGATTAGAATTTTATACATTGCATCACTATTTAGATACAAGCTGCTTTTATATTTCCCACAATTCCTGAATTTAGAAAGTCCCTCTCATAAACATTCTTGTTACTATTGCTAAAAATATATTTTAATATGGATACAAAAATACAGCTCCCTAAAACTTCCATAACTCTCCTAAGAGATCCTTATTACTACTTAAAGCTATATAATGAGTTGAAATTTTACCAGGACTGTTCCAGATCTTAAAGCACATCACAACTGAGGTGGGAGGGGTGCAAATAATGGCATTCCTTATACAGCATAGAATCTTGTTATTTGAGAATAGCATTCATATATAATCACAGAATAATTTGGGTAGGAAGGAACCTGTGGAGATCATCGTGACAAACGTACTGTTCAAATGGGGCCAATCTCAAGAGTCACATCAGCCTCCACAGGATCCTGTCCAGTTTTGCATTTAATACCTCCAAGGCTGGAGAATCAACAAGATCTTTGGACAGTCTGTTCCAATGATTCATTATGCTTATCATGAACCCTTTTTCTCCTCATATATCATCAGAATTCCCTTTGCTATAGACTGCATCTGTTGCCTCTCATCCTTTTGCTGTGCACCTTTGAGAAGAGTCTGGCTCCATCTCCTGTAGAGTCTCCTATTTGGTGGCTGTAGGCAGCAAGAAGGTCCCTCCTGAGCTCTCTCCCAGGCAGAGCAAGCCCAGCTCTAAGCTTCTTGTCATATATCAAGTACTCCAGCCCCTGATCAACTTGGTGGCCCTGAACTGGACTCCCTCCATGTGTTTCCTGCACACCAGGAAGCCCAAACTAGACACAGAACTCCACATGTAGTCTCACAAATGTTGATTAGAGAAAAATGATCACTTCCCCCAACGTGTTGGCTAGGGTCTTATTAAATGCAGCCCAGCGTCTAGTTGCACATACTAGTGGAATGCAAAGATGCACAATGAAAGACTGATTTGGGTAAAAGAATAGGTCAAGTAAGGTCCAGTGTTGATGGAACAGGTCCTTTATACTTATAAGATAGGTCAGACTTAGAAATACAGAAAAATGTATTTGCTGTTGAAAGATGCAATCCTCGTGAATAGGCCAATAAAAGAATACAGAGGAAAGTTATCTTTAGGCACAACTGTAGTATTATTTTTGTTCAAATGATGATGATTTACAGCCTGACTGAAAACTAATTGAAAAATGATTAAAATATCTCTTACTTCAATGATTTCAGAATCAGGTCTTTAAAGGTAAAATTTTTATGCACGTCCTCGTGATTAACATCATAGAGAAATAAGGAAATGGCTGTTAATCATTCTCCAAAAGACAGTGTTGAGACAGCTTTTATAGTGTTGCAGAAAACAAATATAGTCTCTAACATACTGTAATGAGCTGGTCAGGCTATTTTAAAATATCAGCTGTCTTTATGTGCAACAAAGTATTAAAAGAGTCTCTTGACATATATTCTATATCCCTTGAGGTCCTATTTTCAGATTAATAGAATTTTTTTCTTTTTTCCTCCCCTTTCCCTTTAAAGGCTCAGATTTCCAGGCCCTCTAGAGCATCCTGCTGCACATTTTCTAACCTTTAAGAATAAGCTTAAAGGCTGACAGACTTTTTTTTCATTTTCCTCTCCTCTAAAAAAGCTAAAAACTTCACATACTTTTAACTTTTTCTAATATATTTAGAAATCTGTTCATTTATTAGGTTTTTTTATTCACTTCAAAAACTGAAACCAGCTTTCCAGTATTTCTTATCAATTAGAATTAATTTTAAACGTCTAACAGCATGATGCAGTATAAAATAAGAATTCAGCTAGATATCCCATGTTAAAAAGAACAACATCCCTCTGAAATATACGTAAAATAATGATGGAACTCTCCCAGGCGAATATATCTTATGATGAAATTCATAGAGGGAAAGGAGGTTTTGCACACCATTGAAGCCATGAAGTATATGGAGGGTTCATCTGTCAGAGGAGGTGCACAGAAATGCTGGAGAACCCTCCAACGTGCTGCAGAATCAGCTTCAGCTCCAGCCCTGCTTTGGGAGCTAGCTGATTCTGGTCTAACAGTGCATCAGGGAATGCCTGCAGCTGTGTGTTCATATGGAAATGGAAGATCCTACAAAACCTGAAGCTTTGAAAACAACCCTCAAAGCAGCATGGCAGCACCAAGAAAGGGACAGGGCAAATATGCTTCTGAAGATGGATTCTGAAAGTGTGAATGTCAGCTCCCAACTTACTGGCACCATACTTGGATTCTGGACAAGCAAACTCCTCCCTTTAAGCACATCAAAATACTAAACTGGAAAACATTCAGCTCCAAGCGTACAATCTTCTATGGTGTTCTTCAACAGTACATTATCTGAAGATGTGCTACATGGGTCGTTTCACACATATCTCACTAACATGAAACTTCTGCATACCTCTGTAGAACTGAAGTACACTATCTAAAAGTTTGAGGATTTCACCTTACCTATAGCTTGCTTTTCTGATATAAATATATGGACACACAAATGTCTAACTACAAATTTTATTTCAATGTGGGCATATTTCAAGTACACTGATTCATACCCTATAATAAAGAACTACTCTTTTTAATCTGGCAATCACAGTGGCTCTGTAAGAAAAGGATATAAAATTGGAAAACTATAATTTCATTTCCACAAAAAATTGTGTTGGCAAACAGTTTAGACAGAAAACTTCCCATGTTTCTGATCTATCAGAATATTAATTGTAAGGCTGAATACAAAAAATGCATATATAATAATGAAATTGTATACTAAAATGCATAGTATGTAACCATGGGAACAGAGCGGTGAAAAATTCTCAAACAAGCGGAATGTCAGTAAAACCTAGTCTTTCATCTTAAGTCTGTTAATTGTGTTGTTCATAAACAAATACTTTTCCTAACAGTTATTTTACTATGATCAGCTGCACAATATTCTCAGCTATTGAAAAATCAATTCAGAATTAATAGTGAAAATAATCTCTTCACTCCAGTTTTGTTTACTTCTCTAATTTACAGAAGACCAAACCTACTTTTTGAATAGTGACAAATTGAGGAGAAAGAAATTATCTGAATCTTTTTGGATGACTACTGTAGCATAACACAAATAATTACCCAAAAGTATCTTTTCCTCTTCTTTGCTTAAAAGTGTCAGTAACTAGCTTGGCTGTAGGCCTGGTTCTACATAAATATGTTTTTCAGATTAATCCCCTTCACTCCACCTAAGAGAGCAGACTCAACCTATACTCTTAGAACCAATGAGTAAATGTAGGCACTGAAAATTGTAGTAAAATTCATTAACAATACTACTTATTATAATCTATGTTCATCCAGTACAAGTGAAAGCTATGTTTTCAATAACATATGTTATACAAAGTTTGGATGGACAGCATGCCTTGGTAAAATACACAGACAGAATTCGAAATTGAAGGAGATTACAGTATTTCATCTCTTTAAATGGCATTGTTAATTATCTTCAAGCTTTGTACAGACTCCACAGTTCACTGCTTTTAGTAGAAGTCTATTCCCACTGCAAACCTTCCTCTAAACACAATGATGTCAGAGCAGAGTTTCTGAGTAAAGGCTTATTGGCATCTTAAGTAAGGAAAGGTTTCTATTTTTCCATAATGTAGCAAAATGTAGTTTATCATTGTGTTCCTCTGTTCACAATTTTCTCTTTTATGAAGAATCCCCACCTGACCTTCAAATATAAAACATCTTGATTGTTTTGAAGTAAGGACAGTGAAATGAAACACGAAAAGTAAACTGTATTCTGTCATGTCCCTCACCTACTTACACCTCGGCATATTATAATATTCTCAGTATTACCGAAGAACATTATTTGCAAATGAAGGTTATCTACAGAAGCAACATATGAGTCTCTGGTCAGCCTGCCTTACATTTATTTCTTTGAGGATCAAATCCTGCAAAACATCAGTCTTCAAGCAGATGAGTAAAATATAATAATTTTCCTCTAACAAAACCACAGATGACACTAATGCTAATATTAAATTTCTTTACTACACATATTTTAGTGTCCTTTCAGTTAATTATATAGAACTGAACAAGTTATATACAATTATAGATGACTAAAACATGCAATGCATTACTTGAAGGAAATTTATACCACTCTTTGGACAGAAGCATTAACTACAGATGTCTGAAATGAATAGCCATTATGCTACTCTTTTAGTATGCTCCATTTATGACCTAGGACGTGCACCACTTAGGAGAATTTAAGTTGCATTGTTTCCTTCATTAAAGGGAAGCTCTCACTAAAACAAGTCTTTTTTAGAATAGTTGTCTTTTTTGTTTTGTTCTATAATTGACCTCTGTACGTGCTATTCACACAAGGGTACCAATTGACTGTGATCATCTCCAAGCAAAGTTCAAGTGGAGGCTAACGACGTCTTAAACTTATATGGAGGAAAAATATGGCAGAGTTAGTGGCTGTGATCTTATGACACAATCAGATGGAAATGAACTTAACCAAAATGCCCTCAGAGATTTAACTTCAACATTACATGCTTCTGTGAAAAAAAAAAAAAGAAAAGGGACAACCTAAGGTCAGATTTTTACCTGGGTGATTTGGAAAATGTTCTGTTACATAAGTTGCTAAGATACAAGATTTCTTCGCTTTTAAAATGTTTGGTTTGAAATTTCAATTTCTTATTAGAAATTTATTTCTCTCTTTTGAAAGAAATATGAAATGGGAAAAAAACCCCAAAACAGTAAGACCTTAGTAGCACGCCAACAGGACTAGCAGTGTTCTAAATTCTCGGCGAGCAACTAGAGATGCATTGAACATGTATCTTTATAATGATGAATTTTTATATGGGAAGTAGTGAGCCATGTTAAGATGGTATTTTACACCTAAAGTCTAAAAACTGATAAAAAAAAAAAAAAAGTCAATCTGCTAAGACAGAACTGCTATTAAAGCTTATTGAGATCCCTGTAGAGGTGCAACAAACTCTCCAAATAGAGCACAATGCAATACAGTGACTTTCAATGACTTCTAAATCACAACCACAGGGGAGGTATGACTATAACATTTTACAAAATATACAGATCTGGGGAGGTAAGCACTACTTTTGGATTTCCAACTTAGATCATATCTGGCCTGACTTTTCAGAATAGCTAAGTGCCTGCATGTCCAATTTCATCAGCTCACATACTGCTGCAGACACTTTACACATTAGAAAGCAGTCTGGGGTTTTTTTTTTAGAAACCCAAAATTCTTTGTCAGTTTTGAGAATTCTATCTGCTAATCTCACCTAATAATCCAGTGATAGATTTAGGAACAGAATCAAAATTTTGTTACATTCATTTCCATGTATTAAGTGACATTAAGATGGTCATTAGAGAAGAGAGAGCCAGTTAACAGAACTGGAGTCTATATTTAGACATTAATTCTTCCATTCCATCAGAGAATATATTAAATGTCACATTCTGTTGCACAGCCAATTAGAGAGGTAAGCACAACAAAAAAGAGTTTTCCTGCTGGTTCTGTTACCAGCGCGGCATGGTATCAAAAAAAGAGACAGGACTACCCAGCCAGAAACAGAAGTGAGAGGAAGAATGCAATAGTGCTGGCTTTACCACCTAAAATATTTTACCCTTGAGTTAAAATATAATGCTGATATAAACCAGTTACTTTTAAAACATGTATAACATTAATTGAAATCCTCAAGAGTTGTTAGTAAATTGATCTCATATTTAAGTAAAAGAGATCTGCAGAAGGAAGCAAGCTATGGATTTTGCCTACCACAGTAATGTGCTAAAACAAGGCATAAGTAAGAAAACCATGTAATTCTGAACCAAGTATTTGACAACATAAAATTTTAAAATCAAAATAATTTTGAAAAAGATTAAAAGATAACGTGCCAACAAGTCTTCTTTGGTCCTCAACCTTTTTAAATGACATAACGGCTATTTTAATCTGGTGTCCTGTGTAGGTGCTACTGCAACTATCATTCATTATTAAAATACAGCCATGCCATTTTAAAGATATTTTACTTAATAAAACATTATGTAATTCTACACAATAAATATTGTGTTCATGAATCAAGATGAAATAACTATTTTACTTATCTAGGAAATAAAGCAAAACAAATGTCTCAAAAATAGAAATTTTAAACCACTGAAAAAAGGGGGAAATATAAGAAAACAAGCAGAATTAATCCTATAAGACATCTGCATATTTTAAGATACATGTTCTTATAAAACTGCTCAGTACAGATCCTAGGCAAAATGTGATCATTTTTTCTCCCTCTCTTTCTACTTTAAGCAAAGAGAAAGAATGTCAATATCTTCCTTACAATAAAACAGATTTTTTAGAAGGACAAGGAGGAGGGAGCAGAAGAGAATCTTGTAATAGAGAGTCCTAAACTCAGTTTAGAAGTAAGCTGAATGGAAATATAACACTGAGAAGTTTTTCATAGGCATACCAAACATTTTATACTGAGCTATGTTAAATCTAGGTAATTACTTTCAAGATTTACAATACCAATTACTTTTATTGCTACTGAGTAGCTAAAGTTTAGCCTTTTCTTTTCTTTGCACATGTATTTCTATATTTTTCTGTGTTTTCAAAGATAAGTAACACTGATGCAGTTTTGCTGACAAAACATTTGCATTAATGTGCTGTTCTTCTCTTTCAGAGAACCAAGGAGCTTTTTGTAACCCAACAGCAGCAGGATATAAGCCTCTCAGAAAGTTATGACAGAAGCAATGTAAAAAAAGGTATAAAATGGGGTATCTTTCCTCCTGACAACCTGGAGCTTACTATGCGGTTCCTTCTTTCTCGTGACATTTATATTTCAACCTTTGGCTTGCATGCTCCTACAACACAATCAGCATAAGCAACACAGAGATAAAGAGGTCTGCCTTAAATACCAGAGGAATTATTAAACACTTTTTTTCCCCTTCAATTAAATATCTTAACATTTAATCCAATAATTGTGTTTATGGGACAAAGTACCTGAAGTAACAACTGCATTGCAGCCTATCATCTCTCCTGTGTTCCTTGTTCAAATGATTTAATACAAAATAAAGATCATGAGATTTTCAACTTGAAAAATCAGTGTTACTCATACCTTTTGTTTGATGATCATGTCGTTGATATTATCCAGATCACCTACTATCACTCTCTGAGATTTCCTCTCTCGATCCAGTCGAGAAAGCCAGTCAGTGAGTTCTGCCCATGCCTTATTGAAGTCAGCCAAGGCTGGAACCTCCAAAAGCACAGAAGATGGCATTTCTGGTTTGAAGGTGGTGGTTTCCTTGGTTACTCTGGTTTGCGTATCCACAGCAACAGTTTCACCAGAAGTTACTGAAAGAAAAAAAATGCTAAAATTACTGAATAAATGAACTATGATAAGCGTTTATTTCAGTAATAGAATTTATGCAGTAGAAAGGATAACACAGAAATAAGCTAATTTCTTGATGTTCTATCTACTGGAAATATGAAAATTAAAAATAAAAGAATATCTTAATTCATTTTTCCAGAGTATTTCTATTGGAGTGTATGCTTAACATTCAGCATCCTCAGCACATTCAAATTTCATCCTTAAAGAACGGTGTGACCTAGTAACACTAGCAAAGATCTCAGTGTAGTAAGAACCCCTCACTCAAGGTCACTGAAATATTGTTATACATGAGCCATCTTCCAAAATCTAGTAGTGTGGTCAGATCTGTCAAGGCCAGAGGCAGACTGAAAAGAATTGGTTGCAATATCCAACGTATCACAGCATGACCATGTATCAAGAAACATATTTCTTCCATGGTCTCCAATCACTCTGTTGCTGTGAATTTGTTTCACCAACAATATTCTCACTTACTGTTTCCACTGGCTATTTCCCATAGGCTCTGTGACGAATATGGGAGTTTGCACAACAAGAAATTCAGCCTTAGCTGATTCTTGATTTTTCCTCCTCGTAACTTGAAAATTATTTTTGCCCTCCAGTTAATCTTGCAAAAACAATTCATTCTGCACAATATTATGGCAGATGAGGCTACATAGAATTGTATTTGGTTATTTTTTTCTTATTGTTTGTAAAGTCTAGCCAAATAAAAAAAATGATAAAAAGGAAAAACACAAAAACATAAGGGCATTGCTTCACTGAGGTACTAAATCATTAGAAAAGAGAGACTAAATACCTACCCTCTAGAGCAGCTACAGAATCTCTATATGAATCAACCTGAACACAATAGCTAAACCAGGAAAGCTGAAACAAAGCTGTGTGGAGTGTGCCCTATATTTTCTAACACTGACATGCAGAATATGCTTATTGAAACCCAAATATAAATTTCTAAAGAACCAACATGTTGGTATGCATTTTTCCTAGTCTCCATACAGAGCAGTTTCCTGCACTCCTCCTGTGAGGTAGTTTCTCCTTAGCAGAAAGAAGAAAAAACCCAAACCAACCAAAGAAAAAAACCAACCAAACAAACAAAAAAAAAAATGACAAACAAACAAACAAAAAAGCCCCACTCATACCACAAAACCCACTGAAAAAAAAACCCAACACATACCCACACCCCCAGTGTCATCTTACTCACAGTAAGGCAGTAAGGGTTTTTTTGTTGTTTTCTAGTACTTCTGAGAGTCTAATGGGTTTCCCCATTGGCATTCATGACACTTCAGCAAAGTCTGTCTGAAGTCTAAAAACTCAAGTAGCAGGTGAGGGTTCAACAGTCTGGCTGTAAAACCACTTGAAACACTAAAACAATCAGTAACATTAGCTGATCTTGGCAAGGAATTTAGCAGCTTATTTTTCACTAATGAGTAAGGTTTTCAGTTACTTTACTGAGGAATCAGTGACCCTCTTCAGCACTGCAGAAAGGCAAAAAGCTGTGCACAAATATCTAAATGACTGTCACCGGTAAAGGACCATAAGATGCTGTCAGCATTAAAAATACTGTACACTTACAAACAATTCACAAAATCAACTAACAGAAACATTATTATTTAGCCTGAATAAATAACAATATTATGACACCAAGAGTAGCTCCTGCAAATGATGATTTTTAATGATACTGCAATAAAACATATTTATCCACACATCCATATCATTATTGCATTTCTGAAATGAAATCCTCATACTTTCCTTTTCTGTCCTTTAAAATCACACACCTGTGGATAACTATGAAGTAAATCAATTATTGTAAAAGGCGGTTCTAACACAGCAAGTTTTTAATTAAAATCACACGAACAGACGAGAAAATCGATATATCTTTTTCTGACATGGAAAGAGGTTTGTAAGGGTTTTTTTGTAATTTAACAATGCTTTAACAGAGCATCTTCTACAGTTAAAAGACTGGCAGGTTTTAATATCAAAAGCAAAAGAGATAATCCTAAAGGGTCTCTTTCCTTCACCCTTTTATTTTATTTTAAAAATTTTTACGCTGATGTGAATAATTACTAATTAGCTGTACTCATCAGGTATTCTTTTATCTGTCTTGAAATAACTCCAGGTATTTCCTGCCCTATTCTATTTCTTTTTAGCTAAATGATGCAAACAAAGCAGAAATTAGCTCAGCACTGGTGATGCCACATCTGGAGTGTTGTGTACAGTTCTGGGCTCCCCAGTACAAGACAGTTATACAGCTACTGGAGGGAGGCCAGTGAAAGGCCACAGCAATGACTAAAGGAATGAAACATCTCTCATACAAAGAAAGCCTGAGAGAGCAGGGACAGTTTAGCCTAGAAAAGAGAAGAATCAGGGAGGATCTCATCAACATGTTTAAATATCTGAAAGGAAGGTGCAAAAATGATGGAGCCAGGCTCTTTCCAGTGGTGCCCCGTGACAAGAGGCAATGTACACAAACTGAAACACAAGGGGTTCCTGCTGAATATCAGGAAACATTTCAGGTGAGTATGTCTGAGCCCCATCATAGCTTTCCCAAAGAGGTTATGGAGTCTCCATCCTTGGAAATACTGAAAAGTTGTCTGAACATGATCCTGGGCAGCCTCCTCTAGGCCACCCTGCCTGAGCAGAGGGGTTGGACTAGGTGACCTTCAGAGGTCCCTTCCAACCTCAACCACTATGTGATGCTGTGATTAGTCAGTCCCACAAAATGGCTCCTGATGTAGCGGAGTTGTTAACTGTACTTTTTACATCTTATATGCCACTTTGCCCATAACTTTTAGCCCAAGATAACAGGGAGAACATTCAGTAACAAAAAGGCAATGTACTGAATCTATCATTCACTAATGGACACAACTGGCTGAGTTTATGTCTTCCAACAGAAGATTCAGCTCATTAACAAAACCAACAAGTTCCAACTCGTGGTTCAAAGTCTGAATTTTTGGATTCATGCCCCCTACAGCCAGCCCTCACTCCCCGTTTTGGAGGAGATAGGAAACAGTTGCTTAAATAGTGACTGGTGCGTAGCACCCCAAGATTTACTCTACTGCCTAGAGAGCAGGACAACACTATCAGGTACCATGCTTTCACATTTTGGTGGTAGAAGCCATCATCTCTCCCATCCCTCTCCTCAAAGCAGCAATACACCATAGCTTTCCTTTGGCTGTCAGCAGATGAAAGAGTAATTTTGGCAACTACTGCTGCAGAGGAGAAGAAAAGGGGATGAAAGATTAACTTCTTCCAAACAGTGGCAGGTCATGAATATCTCCAAAAATTGGATGGGGCCCACATAGTTGCCACTTCTGGGCCATCAAACAAAGATAAAATTTAAAACAAAGCCACATTAAGCAGGAATAGTGAGGAAAAAGAGAATACTATATTAAGATCTGCCAGGCAATGCGAAAAGAAAATACATAATGTTCTTTCAAGGCTGAAGGAACTTATAATAGAATTACTTTTCATACATATATATACAATCAAGAACTATTTCATTTGTAGATTCACTTGCTGGTTTTTTCACTTCCTAAAGTACATTGAAGCTAGAAAAGAATGGCAACATTAAAAAAAAAAAAAGTGTTATTAGTAGTTACTTAATCTAACTGAGTTGGCATTTAGAGCTTAGAGACTTCAGTGGTCTGAAATAACTCCCAGAAAATCACTGAGAAATCAAAATATTAGTCATCACTTTGTCTTCATTGCTCTGCCGAAAAAGAAAGATGAATAATTATTAATATCTTCAGAATTACACACTGTTTTTCTGCCAACATAGTAATTGCAGTTTGATAGGAATACCATGGTTGTACTCTTTTAACATTTACAATCAGAAGGCTATAGTATTTTTCATCTTTCTTCAGCGGGGGTTGGGGTGAGAAAATGGCAGATAAGTCTTTGAGCATGTCTGTCTCTGATGAATGTCATTTAATTGTCTGAAGAACAAAAAACCATGCAACAAACAGCACCAACTATAAATAAATAATGAAAACAAAACATACCAGTTTTCTATAGATTCAAAAATATTTTGTTTGGTTTTAGTGTTGTCCTTTAAAGCTTTCTGTGCTGGATGTGTATTTATGCTTTCCTCCCTCTGAGCTGGAGACTAGAGAAAATTATATACCAAAGACATAATATCACAGAATTGTCTGTACTGTCTCACCCCTGGATGGGAATTCAACTTCACAGATCAGTCATGACTGACTGTAACAATTCCAAAATGTCATCTTATTTTACCCTCTCCTCACATGAACTCCATAATACTGTAGGTCAAAGTGATTCAGAGCAAGGCTCATTATTTTCAGTGAGGTATTCCATATCGTAGTCAAGATACATGCAATTACTGAAAAATGTAGTTGAGTGCCAAAGCAGTTAAGTGTGAAAAGTATGCATAAGTATTGACTTCCAGTCTTTACCAAGGGATGGATAATTAGGTCCACTTCCATCTGGCCTAAAGTTCACGTAAAGACCTTGTATTTCCTCTATGACTTCAAAGATTCTCAGACAAAAAGAAAACAGTTGCTTAGTTCGGCATTCGCATAAGTTAAACAGAAGTTGTCTTAGAGGAAATTTCTATTCTCATCAGTATTTCAACTAAACTGAAGAAAAACTTTCTAAACTGGGACTCTTCAGAACCTGTATAATGAAACTCAGGGTGTCTGATAAGACTGCCTGGCATCTCTTATCAGCTCACATATTTTGGCCTGAGTATACACTCAAGAGTTTGCCAATTAATATTCATTTACTTATTTTTCCTCTAGTGGCAGCTATTCCAGAATAGGGTATTTCTAACCTTCTGAAGTTCATGGGGTAACTGCTCTGGATTTTCGTGTAGTTTTCTTTGTCCCTTTGATGTAGTTCTTTTGCATCAAGAAACTTGAAGTACTACAGAGGACTGTAAGGCACCAGCAGAAGCGCAATGCCTGATATATCTTCCTTAAAAGCTACCGCTATCTCCCATTATCTACTAAAGAAAGATGGTAATAATCTGTTCCACTTTGACTGAGCAGTTAAAACGTTTGAGTTATTAAATTACTGATTACAGTTACCTTTAGAAAGTGGTTGCACAGTTTATCTTCTGACATTTATCTCCCCTCGGAACAAAAATACCACTTGAAACAATACCTGTCCCTTATTTCTCTTTCTTTCACGCTTGCACAGATATGAACTCGTTCAATTAGTAGAAGCACATTAATGATTAAAATTAATAGAGAAATATAAATCAACATTAATTACACAATATGTTGCAACAGATATAATTCTGAAACAATTTATCTAGAGCTGCACTGACAGTTTCTGTGACTTAAAGGGGATAGTTTGTAGCAAATTCTACCCCCCTGTAACACATCATAAATACAATTAAGTACTTAATCTTTCAACTTATTTATAGGTTATATCTGTTCACACCAGTGATATGATAAACAACAAAACCAAAAAGACAATTAAAATTTTAAGACATTAAAACACACCAACCTGTAGCTATTAAGGTAATTTCTTATTAGTACTTTCTGCTGTTTAACAAAGGAAACAACACAGAACAATAACAGGAGAAAAATAAAACACAAAACTGTCTAGCAAAAAGCTGAAAAACAATCTAACAGTACTCCAAACTAGATATGATTTTCACCTTGTTCTTGAAATACACCTGATCAAAGTCAAGAGCGTACTGGTATTTTTTGCGTCTTGAAAATAAAAGTAATGTTAAACTTTAAGAGTAAGAATAATAGGAATGTGTCATGAAACTAAAATTAAAATATTAAATGCATAAACAAGAAAAGCAAAATGAAGTCAACTGCAGGAAAGCACTTTTTCTCCCCTTCTTTTATTCTGCCTATTTCAGTGTTGTGTTATAAGACAGGGTCACACTGACAACTCCGAACACATAAAACACCTTACTTAGGTACTGAACAGGAAGAGAATAGACAGGAAGAATGACAACACTCCCAAGAGCTTCAAACCCCTTCTAACACCTCCTTTTCAAGCCAAAGTCCTTAAGCAGAACAGACTCAGTTCACAGGAACGTTCCCAACTATCCTTCTGAACGTTTCAAGTAGTGTTGAAGTTTTAATTATGTAAGGTAACTGCATCTACCAGGTCAAAGCTTTTTGACAAAGAAGAAATTACATAGTAACTGCAGATTTAAATTCAATTTGCATGTCTAGCCTCTTGGGGATTTAGATCCACGGTTAGCAGTACCAATTAAGACATATGCCAGCCTTCAATCCTTTACACAATGAATAACAGTGACATACATCCACTAAACTTTGTTTCTACTTTAATCAAGGAAACCGAGCTGTGTTTTACTCACTCCAAGGAAAACAGAGGAAGAATACCTGTACCCTGTGGCATATGTACAGAGAACATAACTCAAAGAATTTGTTATTTTAACACAAGCAACATTGCCTTCTCTAGTGATAGACCAAAATTTCCTCTGTGGGCAAACTATCATTTCACTGATTTGGCACAGGCACAGGCAGGGTTTGCTTATTTCATGGAAACCTCAGTGTCATCTTACCAGCATTCATATTCTTTAACACCAAGTAGGCTTCCCTGAGAGACGTTTGGGAAGACACTTCTGAGACTGATTTATTTCTCAGCCTTGTCCCAGTGACAAATGAATAGCCTCATCTCTCTCTGTCCTTCAAAGTTAAGGAAATAGACTAAAGAGTACATTAAGGTCTCCCATGCAGCACAACCCTTCCACGCAAGGTGGTCACTGCCAGTAACACTATTTGAAGAGAGGCCTACAGCTACTTGCTACATGTTTTGGGTCACAAAGGAGTTCCAAAAGAAAAGTAATAGAATTACAGCAGGCAACACAGCTCTGATTAACTGAAATAAATATATCAATTTATTACAAAAAAACCCCAACCAGCGTCTAAATTTGAGAGTGAGGATGGGGTATTTGTGGTGATTTGAACACGGAATAATGACTTTATGTTGATCAAAAAGTTATCACTAACAAAATTACATGTACAGCTCTAAATGTGGAAAATACATACCCTTAAAGCATTTTATCTCTAAGCTAACAGTTTATTGACATTTTAATAAGCTTTTAAAGACAAAAAACATGTTTCAAAGTGAGTCTTTTTCTGTTTGAATAAAACACCAATGTTTGTTTGTCTTAGCCTTGAATATTTAGCAAAAACAATTCCTAGGAAAGATTACCCTAGAAACTGTATCATGGATATTTTATAGATAATATTTTTTTATAGAGTATAAATGGGTAACAGTATTTAATTTCATAAACACTTAGGGAATATTCACATTATGTGCTATTGCCATCAATTTAAAATACAAGTTACGTGCCTAGACTTCCTTTATATTCAATAAGCTCTGAATGATTCCTAACAAGTCATTATGAATTATATATAATTTAGATTAATACAGGTAAAAAGAACATGCTGATAGTTTATGAGATTACTAGTTAAAGTTTAGATCTAAAATAGTCTGTGCAGTGGGATGAAGAGAGGGAACAAAACTAAGGACTCCATAATTCCTAGAGATACAAAAGAAAGTAAAAAATCAAGGTTAAAAACTGTTAGGAGAAAAGTGTTTGCAAGTGAATGTGTAGTGCTATATTTGAAAAATAACCATAAAAGTCATGGATTCTAATATGTTACTGTTCTTAGATTAATAAATAGCACCATAACTTTCAATTTACAGCAGAAAGTGTCAGCTTTCTCAGCCTTAACTTTCTCAGTCATATGAGAGATGTGGTAGAATTTTATTGCTCACCTCCTTTTCATATGTAGAAGCATGACTAAGCTGTTTATTGTACAATGCATTTTTCCAAATTTCCCCAAACACAACAGGATGATGTTTAGATACGTCTTTCACTCAGTGTTAAGAAAAGCTCTTGCTTTCACAAACACTGGATTGCAATGGGAAAAAGAACATATGTCCCTGTCTGTCAGAAAAATAGGAAGATTCTAGCAAACAGTAAGAATTTCAGTGATACAAATCTTCAGAGCATTATAACGTAAACAATACTGAGGTGAAGTTAACTTAGTGCTGCACAGCAGAAAGTTAAGATTATGATCTGTTCTTGAGAACAGTTTCTGCAAATACTTCCTTTATATTCCAGATACTTAAAAGGTGAATGTGAATGGTTTATTTGATGAGCATACTGCAAACATAGGTGGCAGTTCAAGATAATTTCCATGTAGAGATGTTATGACTTTTTGAAACATCCTTTGTAGAAGAGAATCAGGTTGGAGAATACTTCAGCAAACTACACATACGTAAGTCCATGGATCCTGATAGGGTGCAACCATGAGTGCTGGGGGAGCTGAGCAGATGTCGTTGCAAAGCCGCTTTCTATAAACTTTGATGGATCATGGTGACAGGGAGAAGCGCCTTAAGACTGGAGTAAAGCAAATGTCACTTCTATTTTCTAGAAGGACAATATGGACGACCCAGGGAACCACAGTGCCATGTGGTCAAGACAAGAGGCAATGGGCACAAACTGAAACACAGGAGGTTTCCTCTGAATATCAGGAAACACGTTTTGCCTGTGAGGGTGACCGCTACAGGTTTTCCAAAGAGGTTGTAGAGTCTCCATCCTTGGTAATACTCAAAAGTTGCCTGGAAACAATCCTGGGCAGCCTCCTCTAGGTCACCCTGCTGAGTAGAGGAGTTAGACCAGGTGATGTCCAGAGGTCTCTTCCAATCTGAGGCAACCTGTAAGGCTATAGTTTCGGTTATGAACACTCTCTAAAACCCAAATTGGAAATAGTATGAGAATAGAGAATGCTTTGGGAACAAAGAAGCTAAGACTGAAGATAATACATTAAATAATTCTGGCACAGTGTATGTAAACATTCAACGGACTACTCTACATGCGGTAGAAAAAGCTTTAAATTTGCAGTACTCTATCCTAGTTAGACTATGGCTCAAACAGGGGCAGGTAATATAATACCAAAGATTGTAATATATATCTGTAAACTGAGGTAGCATTAATAACTCTTGCTCTGATTGAACCTATTGTTCTATTCAAACCTTTCTGAAAGATAAACTGCTCTGCAGTTCAGTCTCCTTTTAATAATACAGTATTGTCATGGTATTCCCTGTGAACCTTTCCTTAGGCAAAGTTCAACATGACTGAAAAGCAAAAATTGAAAAGCAAAGGGTAGGGTATGAATGGATCACTTTTAGCGAGTGTAAGAATTAAGCAGACACTGAAACTAAAAATAGGTATCAAAAGTACCCTTCATATACTAGCTACATGGTGGTTCTACATTCCATTTCTAGCAGTATCACTGATTACAATACCAAGGCTAATTTAACTATTAACACATACTTTAAAAGTTAGGTGAAAGCAATATTCTGCAATTATATAGTGCCACAATTTTGTATTGTGACGCTATATATTGCAATATTGACATAATGCTTTAAAAAATAGTCGATATGGGGATAAAAAACAAGACACAAACTAAAAAAACCCACAACAAACTCCAATACAAACAATGTAATGGTTAAGCTTTAAAAATCTCCCTCTTCTATAAAAAAACTTTCTTATTTATGCAAGCTATATATAAGACAGGATTGTGTTTGTTACTTCTTTCTGTTCAGTAGTTTAAATGTTAGCTGAACAAATATCTGCAGTCCTGTTACCAATTTTTCTGCTACAGCAAAAATAATCATTTTTTTTTGATACTACTAGTGTTATTTTTACAAATGTAGAAGTTGATTCAAGTGCTGAGATACTGGCATGATATAAACTGAGCTTATGTTAAGGCTAATATCCCTTGTTTATTGTAACAAAAGTGAAAATAATCAGAAATGTTTATGTTTGTTTCCCCCCTCCAAACAATATTGTCTTATTTCTTAATTGTGATAAGAAGTGCCAAGAAACACACAGCTGAGAGACACAATTTCTCTCTGGCTTGCCTGTGCCCTGTATCCTCTATTTTCATTAGTGATTTGAGTCTTCCCTTAGGCTTGCTTAACATGTGTTTTAAAAGGCAAAGAAGAAAAACTTCTTGAAGTAGGAAATTCAGACTGGCTCAAATAAAATTAACAAGTAATATCTAAAAACTGTTATTGTGGATGTGAATCAAATCCTCTTCTGCTAGACTTCATTTCTCATTTAGTGTATTCTTTCAATGTGGAAGATTTCACATGTCTAGGCAGAGAGGTTACAGAGCCTCAGACTGCATATACTAGTTTGCATAAAATAAGGTGAAGTCGTACTGTGCATTAAATGATTTGTATATTTATCATGTGGATTAACACATGGAAATTTTGGACAAACATTTTATTCACAAGGTAAATACAAACTTTTGACTAAATTACATTAATTACATTCATTCATGGTGGCCTGTTCCAAATATTTTCATCTCTCAGGTAAAGAGTTTTATATTTGACAAGGAAGAAAACAGTTAAGAGCATTCATAGAATCAGCTAGATTGGAAAGACCTTTAAGATCATCAAGTCCAACTGTTACCCCAGGACTGTCAAGTCCACTACTAAACCATGTCACTAAGGGCCTAATCTACATGTTTTTTGAACAGTTCCAGGTATGGTGATTCCACCACTTCCCTGGGCAGCCTGTCCAATACCTGGTCACTCTTTCAGTGAAGAATTTTTTCCTAATATCCAACTTAAACCTCCCCTAGTGCAGCTTGAGGCCGCTACCTCCTGTCCTATCGCTTATTACTTGGGAGAAGAGACTGACCCCCACCTAACTACAACCTCCTTTCAGATAGTTGTAGAGAGTGAGAAGGTGCCCCCCGAGCCTTCTCTACATATAAGTTTTCATGTTTCAGGATGATACATGGATTTTTTTCTTAATCAATCATGAAATAAAGTTTTCCCTGTTTATAGACATAAACACTTTAACCTTTTTCATTAGAACTTTGAGAGAAAACTTTAAGAAGGCATGTCAAGGGAGTTTGCTGAGGAACAGAAACACTATAAACTTTATACTGCAGCAACACTTTGACTCCCAAAGAGATCCATGACACTAACAACCAAACTAAAACTATTTTCTCTGTAAAACACAGCAATAATCTAACACACACACCTCTTCCTCCCCTCCCTCCCCCCCCACCCCGGGTGTTTTCAGTAATTGATTCCTGCATCCCTAATTGAGTTCTTCAGTATCTAGAAACACACAATCATTTCTGGGCAGTCTGAGGAGTTTCAGTTCAAGGAGTCAAGCATTATTTTTTTGAAAACAGCCTTTTTTTCTGTTTTTGGTTTTTAAATGCAGTATTATTTGTACCTCTATAGAAAGCATTTATTTTTTTCCAAAGGATAGGAGACTTCTTGAGTAAGCAGTTGTTGCAGTTGTTACAAAAGGATTTCACGAAAACTAATGTTTTGTACTACAGCAGTTGCGGTGTTCCATCAAATTCTGTCACATACTTGCCTTATAAAAAATGTTGTCACAACATCCGTCACAAATAATGCAAGCACCTCTCACTATTTCTTTTGTTGGTAAAAGTAACAAGTTCCTTGAATTAGTATGCAGCTTTCAATTGGATGTCAATTCATATGACAACAATTTACATTTCCAGTATACCGCTACTAGCATGTAACTGAATTTTGTCAGCTAGTTCTTTGATATTAGGAAAAACACATATTGCCAGCAGTTCCAACTTTTACATAAAAAATCATCTCTTCTCATTTGGTAAGATCTACAAATTGATGCAACAGGCATGAATTGCTATCCTAGCCAAGAGGAACTCTGAAGACAGAAGTGTAAAATGTTGTATACTGATACAGAATACAAAAGAGCTAGTGGAATTTTAGGTACCATGCAGTTAAAAACCAAACCCAAACCCAAACCAAAGCAAAAAACAAACAAACCAAAAAAAAAAAAAAAACAACAACCAAACCAGAACATGTTTGAAGAAGCTATGAAATAATCAGAATCCAGTTATTATCTAATTTAACAGTGTTATAGTATTCATGCAAAAATTGCCAAGTCTACCCTTATTCTTGGAGAGAAAAGGTCTGCAGACTAAAAATCAGTTGTTGGAAGTTACAGAAGGCAACATCACCACTGCCACTTTGCTTTTGACAAAGTAATTCCTCAAATCATCTGTTCTTTCATCAGAAATGTTAAAATATCTTGGTTTGTACTACTTTGTGAAACACTCATCAAGCTTTCTCATGAAAACACATATAATGCTTACTTTTCAGGTCAAACTGACCTCTATTGCTCTTCCAGCTATTTTAGTTTTAGCTTAGGAAGAATTGCCTTTGGGTACTTAAGTGTCATTTGACCACCAACCTATTGTTGAAGGATATACCAGTAATGCAAATATCTACCTGCATATCTCCATCACTATGTTCCCTGCTACTGATATAATAATCAAAGATAATTGTCTGATATTTCAGTGATAAGTTTCATATAAACAAGACTAAAGAATTTCCTAGCTGGAGTAGAAAAGAAGGTTTTCATCTGCCATCTCTTCCTCATTTCAGCCTTCTACAATTTATGGACCGAGTCTGTCTGTCTCTCATCATCTCATGCCTTCTGACGAGAGCAGAAGCATTAGAAGCAATTACGAGTTTTGTTCCTCATTCCCTGTGGCCTTGTCTCTGCTCATGATCTGTGATCACACTTGCTCACACTCTTTGGTCAGCTGTTTCTCTGTAGAGCAGACCTAACCCTGTGACAGCTCCAGTCACCAGAGAAATATTAGGAAGGATGTCAGCCATTGTATTTCTCAGTAGGATATGACCACAATGGCACTGAGCACTGCTCCTTTCAGAAGGAAAAGTCAGCTTGGTTTGCTCTTTTAAAAAGACAAGTCACAGAATGGTTAGGGTCCAACAAAGAGAAGCACACAGATCAAGAGGACTGTGTGCAGAATGACCTATCACTTCCTATTATTCTATGAAATTAAGAGATTTTCACACAATGTAGTTGCCAATAGACCTAATTACTATATAAGATGAAACATGAAAGAGAGATTACTGCTATTTGTAAGCCCATGTTATCTGGATAGTCAGATATTATAGTAATTCAGGTTACTGTAACAAACAGAAGGGAGAGAGACAGGGTGAGTTTTAAGAATGGGAAAAAAAGTGTGATGTAAAGCTAGAAACTGGGGTAGAAAAACTGAAAAGAAGCACAAACTACCATTTTATTATGGATTCTTTTTTTGCTAGGAACTCTGAGAATCCCTTTTTCCATATATTCCAGAGTGAACTAATTTAAATTCTTGATTCTGTCTATCTGTGTTTTAAAAATGATTCAATTGTGTTGTTGACACTTTTCTTGAAGATTACTAATATTGGATTCTGCAGTATGTGCTGAATACAGTTCTAGAGAAAATAAACATTAATTAAATTCCTTCCTGAGCCATGTTACACAAGCCGTGTAAAAAAGACTGACTATAGCTTACTTCTGCACTCTCACCTGGTATAGGTTTTCAATAATAGTTTGATGAATTCCACAGTATACTATCATTTACATTTCATGGGATTTAATAAAAATGAATCCTGCATATCCTGCTGCTACTAACTATTGATCAAGAAATTAAATGAAAGAAAACAAGCTGCAAAGCCTGGTCCTCAGAAGAAAATACCAGATCATATTTTAAAAATAGAATAGGTGAATGAGGTCCTTTGAAAGACTGATGACAGCATTAATCTTACTTACATCATAAATCTCGACAGCTGCACTTTCAACAACCTGTTATAGAATAGAAAAAGTAGACCAAGATTCCATATTGTCTTTAATAACAGTAAAGCAGCCCACTCCTGATTTCACTTTCTGATTTACATTTCATCATAGGTATGAGTATAGCTAAAATTCTGAGTGGTGACACAGACTGAGTTTTATTTAGTTAACTGAGCCCTGAAAAAATCAAAGTAGAAGACCACATTCCCTTTGTAAACTGCGTTGTCACACTTGTTTATTTACAGATACTTTCAAAGAGTAACCTACTGCGAGACCACTGAAATAGGATGTTAAATACAAAGGTGTAACCTTCTTTCTTTTGATTTACATCAGGCTTTTGTGGCTTAGGTATATTTTGCATGTATTTTTCACTTGTCAGATAATCCAGAAACAAACCATCACATCAAGATATGCTATAAAGATCGATAGAAATTCTGAGAATCATAAAGATTCACATTTATAAACTTATTACATTTTTATTCACAGAGCTCTGAAGGCATAGTGTCAGCTTTTTATCTAGACTCTTTTCATTACTTCTCCCTGTTGGTGTTGCAGCACATGCTGTGAATGACCTCCAGAGATTCCTGAAGCTATATGCAGAGAGAAAATTGAATCTGAAAGCTTTATTAGACAAGTTTGTCTTCAGCTTGTGTCTGATGTCAGCTGTATTGACAAATATAAATGCTTGTGAAACTGGGTCCTGACCTTGAAAAATCTCCAATCAAATGGTAACAGATTCAGTTTTGTGCCATATTCCTATCTATTAGATGTAGCACATGTGTTAGAAGTGAAAAAGCTTCTTAATGAAAATCAGATGGAATAAGCAGGCAACTTTTCTCCTGCACACAGTGGGGAAACTAGATATATGGCAATGTACACATAATAGGACCAACGCAGGCTGGCATCTGTGAACATTTTTACTGTAAATTAAAATTACTCAAAACCAACACAATTATAACTATTTATACAAACTATTGTTTATTCCCTCATCCAAAAGCAACCAAAAGAAAAGGTAAAGACAACACTCTATTCCTTTACTATTCCACTTTATACAAGAGTGAGCAACCTTTGTTAGGCCAGCTGATTTAAGCAAGAGCCTACTCTTACTGCTCTCCACTGATTAAAGAACTCAGGGTATTCTCTACAATACTTCCCTACTGCCTTGCTCTCTACTAATTTTCTGTCTTGTTCTTTGTTCTAGTTAAACTTTACATAAACTTTACATATATATTAATTATAACTAATATTAAAAGTAGACATTTCCTTTAGATTTGACATGCACCTATTCTAGACATGGCCATTATTGGAAATAATATTTCTTTCTGTTACAACTCTCATGTTAGCAGTCTTATTTACTGGTGTCCTAAAACTAATGGGCACTAAAATGGGCTACTGGTGGTAACATTGCCTTCTAATTCAGCATGGAACTACTTGTCACAATAGATGCATGCTGTGGATTTTTAGCTGTTCAACTCTGTGGAGAATGATTCTACAAAATTAAATAACTACCATGTCTTCCAGACAGGCATTTTAACAGCTGATAGCAGGGTTCTTTTAAATGGAGAATGTCATGTGCAATGTATTTTTAAATATCAACATGTTTGCATTAGTATGAAAACATTGTAGAAGCACACGTCCCTAGATTGTTCAGTCTTTCCCCAGAAATTATTCTGAGTATTCTTGGTCTCAATTATACTATGCCAGCTGCTATAAACATTACAGACACTCTATTATCTGATTTGTACATTTGTTTTTAATTTACCCTCTGAATACATATATTGTTATCTTTTCAGGTGCATATAATGAAAGCGCAAGGATTTTTAAGATAGCATTTGGAAATTCTGAAAAAAACCCACAGTTCTGAACTACATCATATGCATTCACTCAAGTACTGTGAATAATATATAAACAATGACTGCTTCAGAGCACATTAGCTATGAAATACTACAAAAAAGAAAATAGCATCTATTGTGTATTTTTGCCCAAAGCTAGTTATTGTTATTTTGTTTATTACATATTTTCATTGTCTCTTGAATATCTCTCAAAAACAAATGGTTGGTTTGTTTTAAAGAGACGGTGGGACATCACATGATCCAGCTCTGAAATCCATGGAATGAACAGATTTCAAAACATATAATTTCGAAAACAATACATCCTTCATCCCCACTGAAAATATTTAACCAAGTATCATATCAGAGATTTAACAGGGCAGTCTTCAGTATGCAGGATACTGCTATGTCCAATAGGTACATCTGCCTATCTAAGAATTAATATAGAATACTAGATCACTCAACTATGTGTTTAGTATGAAATGAAAAGAAAATTCCAGGTGCATAAAATACAGACTCTAGCACTACAAAACCCTTTCAGCTTCTGAGGTTGCTAGATTTTCATAGAATCATAGAATGGTTTGGGTTGGAAGGTTCCAACTGCACTGCCATGGAAAGGGCACTTCCCACTAGACCAGGTTGCTCAAAGCCCCATCCAACCTGGCCTTGAACACTGCCAGGGATGGGGCAGTCACAGCTTCTCTGGGCACCCTGTGCCAGTGCCTCACCATTCTCATAGTGAAGAATTTCTTCCTAATATCTAACGTAAATCTACCCTCTTTCAGTTTAAAGCCATTCCCCCTTGTCCTATCACTACATGCCTCTGTAAAGTCTTTCTCCAGCATTCTTGTAGGCCCCTTTAGGTATTAAACATGATGTTATTTTATCAAGGCACATATTTTCACATACACGCTTTTGTTTGCTGCTAATTTTCCTCAAAAACCTACAGTCTCATAAATTGTATAATTTTAGTAGCACCAGTACACGTTTCTTACGTATATTACATTCCAACCAGCGTGTATTAATTTCAGTTGTATTAAGCCACAGTGGTACATATACTCAGAGATTAACAATGGTGATATTCTTCAGGAACTATTTTATAAGATCTTATAAGCCTAGGACAAAGCAGCATGACTAGTGCTGGTGGGGACTTTTTTCATGTAGAAATAAGAGGCAAGCTAAACTTTCCCAAGCAGAACGAGACATACCTTAGGATGCAGTCCTTCAACTAAAATATCAAAGGATAAGCAAATGAAATTCTGTTGTCACTAGTTTCCCCAGATTCACAAACATCACTTTTTCAATTCAAACCCCAAAACTCAAGGTATTATAAACTCTGCAGGTGGCTGCTGTGAACATTCTTTCTATGCCCCAACTGAATAAGCAATGAGTTCTCTCTTGGTTAAATCATCTGGTGAAGTTACAACTTGCTTCTAATGTACTCAGCTTAATACATCACTCCTCTCCCATTCTCCCTTATTAATTCTAAATCCTGAAAAGCCGCCTTCTGCTGTACATGGAAGCCCAGTCCGTGGCTCTGTGCCTGTAGTCTCTGACTTCTACTCCCAAAACAAATTATACTGAAAGCATATTAGAGCTTTGATTGTATGTATTCGAAGAATGAAACCTAAAGCTCATAGCTGGTGTTATGAGTTCTGGTGATGCAGTATTAGTGTTCTTGAAATTCTTTGCATTAAATATACAATAACTAACAATGCATATAAAGCTCTTCTGCTAAATGCATCTTTAAGTCTGCTACAGTTTGTAAAACAAAACCTTTTTTTTTTCTAATTTTTTTTTAGGTCTGCTACAAAATGCTTCAAAATTAGACTGATTATTTGTGAGATTTAAAGGGACAAATTCTACTTATTTTCAGATGTAATTTTACCATTGTAATTGACACTAACACTCTATTTTTTTCTTCATTTCACAGTCATATATTTTTCTGTTTCACTTGAGTAGGTATTTCATAAAAAAGACAAAAACATATAAAAATTCAGGTGAAAAAATGAAATTGATTGTACACAAAGTACTGTTCACTGAATAAGTTAAACAAACTGCAAGAGTACAAATATAATATACCACTCTCAGTTTCATTAGCTGCACATGCAAAATGTAAAATTAGTTTACAAAGTATTTTCAGCTCTATCCATTCACAGCTATTTTTAAAGTTTCACTAACTTTAAGTATAGCATGGTTGAAAATAAATACATGAAAGAAATTTTAGTTTTAAGTACAGTTCTAACTGAAAGTGGCCAAAATTTTCCCCTAATGTCTTGCTTGAACAAAGGTAAAGAGAATATGTCTTCTACAGGACCAAAGTCAGGAATGCCTCCCACCCCACAATGCATTCACATGGGGTTACAAAGCTGTATGTAACTTTACCTAACTTATTAAAAAAATACAGTGGTATCACTTCCGTATACCAGAAGTCATACGAACGCTAATGATACTATTAAAATCTGTCCCTCCTGTAAAAGAACACTCCAAAACTTCATTTCTCTCTGCTTATAATATTTTCAAACTGCTGGCTTAGCAATTCATCAAGGTATTTGGCTAGAAACATTCACACAATTTCAAGTACAGATAGCAAGTGTGATTTCCTTCCTGAATCATCTTGTCTTGGAAGTCAATTGTTGCTAAGGTTTTAGGCGTACCCTTCAGCTAAATACATTTTTCAAGCTGGAAAATTAGTTCTTGTTCATTATGCCCAAAGGCATACTGGACTGGTGGGATATTAAGGACTTCTTTTAGTGCTTCTTCTGCCAAAGAAACTATAATACACAGATCTTGAAATAATTATAAGCAGGGTCCTTTACCTCTGTAACAGCCACCAGATGGTATATTTAGTAAGAACCTCTGGCTGAGTTCTTGTAGCCAGACAACACCAAATGATACCTGACAGGGCAGTAGGGATTAGCCAATTACGTCTTCATTCCCTAGTCTCAAACACAGATGCCAACATTATTAAATTCTGATGTCCACAAAAGTCTCTACAGAATCAGGAAGCGAATAATTATCGACAAGAGATACTGCCATTGCTTCACAGAGCCCTTCCAGAATTATTTTTGTGCATCTTTCTTTAAAAAAAATACTTTTCATGAAGTAATTGTTTGATTTTGTTTGTTTACCTTTCATATTACTTGATTTTGGCAGGCTTGGTTAAAGCTAGCTCTCCCATAGCCAGTTTGAGTCTCTATGCACATCAAAGCATGGCTCATGAGAATCAGCAGCAAGTTCATCAAATTGTCTAAATGGAAGTGCTTAAAGTAACTACAGAACTTAGAGCATAGCATGAAAAAATCCATTATATTCAATCTCCCCCCCTACCCTTTTTTTTAAATTAAGTACAAAAATGCTTTAGTAACATATAGCACTTTCTATCTTTGCAGATGGAGAAGAGAAGGCTCAGGGAGATCATATCCATGTGTATAAATACCTGATTGGTGGAGTAAAGAAGACAGAGCCAGACTCTCTCCAGTGATGCCAGAGGCGCCATGCAAAAATTGAAATACTGTAAAACTTTTTTTTTACTGTGAGAGTGGTTCAACACTGGCACAGGTTGCCTGGAGAGGTTCTGGAGTATCCATCCTTGGAGATAGTTAAAACCTGAATGGACTCAACCCTGAGCAATCTGTGCTAATTGATTGTGCTTTGAGCAAGAGGAATAGATGTCTCCCCAGGCCCCTTCTGAACTTTACAGTTCTGTGGTGATACATCTACAATGTGATTGCAGTAAACTGACTCAAATAAAGAAAAAATTATGAATTAGTGCTACAAACACAGGTTCAAACTGTAAGTGCTCTTAGCAACAGCAAGGAAGTCAATCTTACTTCCTACTTAATCTTCTATAGAATACCAGTGTTTTCATTTTCTGCATGTATAATTCCATCTGCTGAAACTCAGAAACGTTAGTAGTCAGAGCCTGTGTCTTGAATTAAAGTAAATGAATAATTTTGCAATTTTCCAACTAAAGATGAGTTAATATAGGAACCTATTGTACTACTACTGTGTGGTCTTTCTTGTTCCGTTATTACCATTTCCTTTGTAACAGCAGATACACAGCTCACTAACACTCCCTCCCCCTGGAATCTGACATGACCTGCTTACATGGAAAACTGACACAAGTTTATTGACCCAGCACAGCAAAAAATGATTACACGTCTCCTTCAGTTCCCCCATGTCATTACATGAATTTCTACAGCATGCCTTGGAACAAAATCCTGTAAAGCAAGAATAATGCCGTACTACAAGTTTTAAAAAATACTGGTGGTATTTAGCCCTTCTAAGAAAATTTAAATTATTGACACTGGAACCACAGCAATTCTAATTGACTAAAACAAAATGATAGTTGCTATTTAGTAAGATTCAACATGTCATAAGGAAGACATCTACTTTGCTTGAATTGATATATGCTATTCTGACAGAAGTTGGACTGTCTTCTGGTACTGAATATTCTGGATTCTGTTTACATGGTGCAATTATTTACTTCTCTGAAAAAAGATTTTTCTGCTTTGCTGTCCTAGAAAGTCACTAGTAGAAGGCAGAGAATTCTCCAATTTCAGCTTTTCTTGTATGCTACCCATTAAAACATGTTAATAGCAAGATGGATCAGCATTCTACAAGTAATCAAATCCCAGGTGATTACTGTAGCTGTATTATAGTTTGAGTTACAGGCAATCTGACAGGGGCTGTGGGGGAGAAGGTTTTCTTTCTGCTCCCACATCTGATGAGCAGCATTCCAAAGTGTACAGGGGAGTAACATTCTTAAGTCCAAGCAACTGAGATAGTTCAATATCAAGCAAAGAATCTTTGAGACTTTAGAAACTCAGATAACCCAGTACTTCCATTATGTATTTCTTTTCTATCCATGCTTAACTACTACAGTTCAAAGGAAAGCAGTGGGAAATAAAATCCATTTATCAAGGAGATAAAAATGAGTTTGCAGTCCTTGTAGGGAACAAGCAGGTGAAAACAGATACGAGAAGAATCTAATATAAATATTGTCCAAAAAAAATTTAAATTCAACGGAGATCGAGTCTCCTGTTGTGAATTCATGAACTCAAGACACCCAGAGATGTCTATCACAGACTAAAAGTTTAACTGCAGGATTACTCTTATCATGTTGTCATACCACCTTTTCTTTGAATACACAAGATTTCTCTTGAAACAGTCTCAGTTCATTGCCCTATCATAAAAAGTAATTTCAGAATTTAGTCTCTGACCAATTTATATCCACTTGACCTGTAACATCTTTTACTTTAAATAATTCTTCTCCCTTCATAGTATTTCCCCCATGAATATATGTAGAAAGTAAAAATCCCATCTCACCTCTTCATAGAATAAAGAAACAAGACTTTGAAACAGTAATAATTTGAAAAGCATGCTACAATCTTTTCATCAATACCATAATCTAATTTGTCTTCTGGGACACATTACACAAGATGGAAAGGAGATAATAAAAAAAACAAGTTGAATTCCACACTAGCACAGCTCCCATTTACAAGCTAAACGTGACATTTTTAAGGATGCAGAATGAATTCAGATGGACTCCAGCCATTTCATGTTAACTGTATGACTTGTAATTAATTTCAAAAGATGAATATACTGAAGCACTTACAGACACCTGAAGAGAAAAGGCCAAATGCTGCTAATGCTGGCTCTTCCTTTAGTTGTTGAATTAAGTGGTTTATTGCCTTCCAGTCAGCATTCAAGTCTTCTAATTTTTTCTAGAAAATAAAATCACAATATATTACATTTATAATGCATAGTTCAATGTAAATAAATATAAAATAAATACATTATTTTTCCTCCATCTGATGAACCAGCTGAATTTAAAAAAAAAAAGCGCTGGCTTGCCCTGCTCCCTGGTCAACAGGCCTTTGCACCTTCTTAGAGAATGCAGGATTGATGACTTCTTTAACATACAGTAGAAAGGTGGGTTCTTTTAATCACCACAAACCGGAGATGTTAACTTTTAAAATTAAAAGAAAAGTGAATTATGTATTAAAAAAACCTCAACAACCTTGTCAAGAAAAGCCTGTGCAATTTGCAATATCAAACGCAGAACACATTCTTCCACCTATTAAAAAAAAAAAAAAGTAAAAAGAAAGTCTTAGGAGTCTTCAGGGAGTCATTAACTTCAGTGTGTGGCCATGCAATCCTGCCAGTAATAGCTAACCTGTTACTTTTAAACAAAACTTAACTGAAAGTCTTGGATGTGATTTATATCAGTCCTCAGATAATCCCAAAAGGACTTTAGTCTTGAAAATGTTGTTCCCACCTCTCTAAAGACTGTAAGAAAGGATGAAGCATTGCCAGTTCTACACTGGCATCTCTAAAAACTCTTAAAATGAAGACTGCATTTCTTTTTTTAAGCCACTCCCTGATTGCTACAAAAAAGCAGCACAGAGTACCAATGCCACTCAGGAATGCTTTAAACATCTTGTCCAACTCACAACTAGATCCTGTTGTGATGGAAACAGTATGCTTATTAAGAAAGGTACTTTAATTACCTAGAGTCTAAGATGATAGGGGCCAATAAGAAAGGGATAGGGAACAATACTCGTTAAATTGAAGAGACAGTGAGGTAGCACAATTTTATACTCTGATATGTCAGAGGAGTATTTCTAGAATTTGCCTCAATCTTTGCCATAAATACTCTAAACCTGCAAAGTTCTTTTATATCAATGGTAGCCAGAATACTACCTGGTACAAACTCTAGACAGATTTTTGTGTGAATGCTTTTTGGTAGGGCAGGAGAGAAAGAATACAATTCTGCATTAGGCAATAAACCAACTTTTAATCTTTAAGAGCAGTTTAAAAACTGCATTAAAAATTAAATAAAAGGTCAGGAATATCAGAAATTCTCCTTGATAATAGACTATGAGAACTAGATAGAAAAAACAATCAGGTATACATGATAAAATTCATAATCATACATATACTTTATTTCTGTGTGGATTACATGTGTGGACGCTTGGAAACACACATTTTGGACACATTTTATGGCAGATTTTAAAGTTCCTTTATTTTCTGCTATTGTAGCCCAAGAACCTACTTCCAGAGCTTAAAATTCAAAGGACTACTCCAATATCTATTTATCCAATAGTAGCAGAGACTGCAGAGAGCCCCTAAAAACAAAAGCTGGACAAATTATACCATCAAAGTCTGGCTTCATTTTACAACATATTCAACAGTAACTCAGGAAGGAGATATGGATGGTATAAACATAATATTGGCCCTCGCTATGAGTAGCTGTTTAACTATTCACGTGGATGTGAGCCAGGGCTTTCTTTCCAGCAACAACAAAATATAAAACGTGCCCACCACAGACATTAGCGGGGTTTTCTGAGGCAACCTCTACACCACTAATAGGAGAGTAGCTAGTTTTAAACTCTTCTATCAGAATTATAGTTTGATCTAATTTTGTATCTGCCATAAATTATCATGCATGCATTAAAATGTTCACTTCTTTGAGCACAGCAATTCTGCTGTAATTGCAATTCTAGAACTTTGGTGACAAGTATGAACATCAAAATATGTTGCATTGAGGAACACTTTTATTGATTTCCTTTAAATGTAAGCACTGGTACAATTTAAGTGAAGTTAGCATTCATACATGAACTAATCTCACTGACAGCACTAAAACTAGATAGAAATAGAGAAATGATGTAATCTTTCAAATGCAAGACTGACGACAATGAAAATGAGTTCCTCACTACTTACTCTCCCACCCAACATGTGAAAGGACAAATTGAGTGCTGTGGCAAGGGAACTACAGCTCTTGCACTGCCACAGAAACCCTTTCCTGAATAAACTGTACTGTTTGAGTGCTGTTAATCATGAGATTGGGACTTAAGTTCTTTTATTGCCAATGTCATCAGCCATAACCTCTCCCTTCTCCATGCACAACAGCTTTACAGGAATGCATTTCCAAAGCATGAAATCCATTTTATAAAAGTCAATAGGTCTGATTATTAAAGTGCTAGTGCTTAAAGGATTACACATCTCATCCCATTCTTGATTCTTAAATCAGCATACACTAAGATTTCTTCTGCCAACAAAAATATTTTTACAGTCTTCCACTGCAAAATTCTATTTTAGTATGCTTAGTGAAAATGTGAAAATATACTTATCTCAGTGACATAACTATGAGATAAGATTATGTGTCAATATAAATCCATGGGAATTGATTTACATTCGAAACACTATAATGAAAGTATATCATAAAGGTTGCAAAGATAACCAGCTAAACATTAGGAAATGCCATTAACTATGAACATTAATTCAGATAACATGCACACAATTGCACCAGTATCTTTAATTCTCTCGCACATACTGTCTTCCAGCACGAGAGAGGCTTGCAGTGTGAACAAATCTGTAAGACCTCTACTTTATTTATTGAAAAGAATGGGAAGATCTGAATTAAGGAAATCAGAGAGAAAAAAAGAAAGCTAAGACAAAGGTGCTGCAGACAACTAAATATTCTACAAAGCTGTCAAGCAATACTAAGCAAGCATTTAATGATTTTAAAGAGGCCATGCAATTTTATCTTTTTCTCTGTGCCACAAACTAAACAAAGAGTATAAGAATTGCTGCTTGCACTGTGACTGCAATCCATATCATGTACTAAATTAGGCAGCATTCAGCCTAAACCAAGATCACCTTAATTCAAGAATTTTCTAAATTTAATAGTGCTTAACTTTGTGACCTTGCTAATATCTTTTCAAAAACACCCTCATCTGTGTACAAGTTATTTCTGTTTACACAAAATACCTTTGTGACATTTGCTAAAAAGTCTATATTGTGACATATAAATAGCAGACAGTGCTGGAGTTAGTCTTGAAGAAAGATGACAGAAGACCAACTCAGGATAAATGGGTAGAAGCTTAAGGAAACCTACATCATTGAGAAAACAATTCAACAGTCCTGACAGTATATAGTCACTATTTTATGACTTACTGAACAAGACAGACAGTGAACCAGAAATTAACTTCACAGGTCATTCAATCAACTGAACTACAGAACGTAATGAAAAAAGTAAAATGCAGTTAAAGAGGGACTAGAAATGAAACACTCGCTACTCCACAAGTAGTCACTAATTTTCTCACAGATATATTTTATAATATCACTGTCAGAATTACAATTGAAGGAACATCATAATCTTTATTTAAAGAGTTAACTTGTTCCAGCAAATCTGGTAGAAATTGGCAGTTTCGATGTCTTTGACGGGAACACCAAAAAGAAAGAGACACAGAGTATACTTCTGTCAGAAGTTTGGCCTAAACAATAATTTCACATAATTCATATTTCTGTCAGTGGTACGTAAAACAAGTACTAGTTCTTCTTCTTCTCCTTGAAAATGCCAGCATTCATTCTGCAATTCTTTATATGCAATTACAAAATCTAGAAAGCCGAAACTTATAGTTTTTTGTTGTTTCAAGTGTTTTGTTTGTTAAAATGTGGAGTAAGATCCCCTAAGGCTGCAGTTGAAGTCATATGATATAAGCAAATGCAATTATTGCACGGTGATTTTTTTGTTCATTCATTCAGTGTGCAGATAATGTTTCAGTTCCCAACAATAATAGCACTGTATTAGCCAAGGAAAATATACAACACAGAGCCAAAAGCTTCGTTTCTGCCCACTTTCATTATCACACTACTTTTAAGTCATCTTGAGTATACCTCTTTTAGTGGTTTCACTGTTTAAGAGAACTAGTCATTAACAAAAAAAAAAAACCCAACCAACCAAACAAACAAACAAAAAAAAAACCAAAAAAACATAGATAGCAAAGGGGAAAATAACTCTCAAAACCTTGACTCTTACCTTTTCTAGAAAATATGTTCATTTGTTTTCAATTGATAAAACTTCTGAAAGTGAAACTCAAAACACGGGAGTTTAAAACAAGTTATATGATGCCATTAATTAGGCATTACATTTGCTTTCAATGTGGATTATGCTTGAAGAAGTAGAACTACCTTGATGCCGAAACCAATATTCCCATCACAATATGCAAAAATTTTCTAGCTGGGAACATTTCTATTTTCCTGGCTATGCCGTCCCAGAACAGAACAAATGCCGTTTGCCAAGTTCCTTCACTGATTATAAACAGAGCACATCAAGGACAAGTGTACAACAGGGGAAGCATAACCCATTACACAGTAATTGATATTGCTAAAGGTTGCTTCATTACCTTTACTGGATGAGTGGCTGGTTTTTCCTTATATAAATGACACCCTTTAGACAAAACCTCTTCCACATTCGGCTGTTTAGCCTGCACTGCTGCTTCAGTTTCCTGAAAAATAAAAACACATACAGTGTAGATTAACCAGAGCATAAGCAGTAAGACTGGAAAGTCCTAAAGCTCCACGGGAAGCTGTAAAATACCAGTAGATTAGTTTCTGCTCAGGATTGGGTTTTGGGAAAACTTATGGATAGTAGCAGGTAAGGACAAAGAAGGTTGCCAGAGAAAACAAAATCAAAGAGAGATGGAAAAGAGTAATGCTAGGAAAATAAACAGTGATAGATCTCTTTTTCCTGAAGGCTTCAATAAAATGATTACAAAGCTAACACAAATTCATACTAGGAAATACAGGCATCAGAAATCTCATTTAAGCAGCTCTGTCCTTTTGTCTGTTTTACATTATAGGAGATTAAAAGTGTATACTGGTTAACATTTTGTTCATATGGTACATGGCATTAAAATCATATTATGAGATGCAGCAATGATACTGAATTTAGGAAGATTAAAAGTATTATAGAAAACTACTATTGCTAGTAGTAAACTAGTACTTATCTAGTAAAACATTTATACTAATGAATTAAAAACAAATGCATGGTAGTAGTGACAGTTCCTAAAGGCACGAGGAGGCACCTACCATTAGCAATGACATCCAATCGAATTAGCAACAGCATATTCCCTAGCAATCTGCTTTTCTAATCTGGAAAAGTGTAATTCATGTGCTAACATAAGAAACTCTTCCAAATGTACAGCAGCACCATTTCATCAGGCACTGACCAAATAAATAATGGGTGAAGCACTATATATAGGTAAAAAAAAAAAAACAAAAAAAACCTGAAAAGTATAAAAGAAATTGTTAACTGCACCTGGACTTCCAAGATTCATATTGTTCTCAGTTTTCAAGTAATATAAGAAAAAACAAACAAACAAAACTGACAAAAAATCCCAGAGTTATCTATCAAAATTAATTGGTTGGTTTGTTTTTGTTTTCCTCTCTCCACTCTTCTCCCACTATTTTATATCTTGATTACCTTGTCCTAACCAATATTGCAGACTATCTACTGACTCTCCAACTTGATTTTCTGTCCACAATCTCAGTTATCATTAGTGTGACAGCAGACAAGATTGTGTGCTGCGCTTGTCACTATCTGATCGACACATCATTTTATTGGTGGAAATCTGCTATTCTTTGCCCTACAATAAACTTGTTGAAACCTATGTCATTTTCAGTCTCAGAAAGGGGCCATTTTGCCCCTCTGTTTCAGCTCAACATAGAAAACATGCCTACACTGCTGCCTGAAATTTTACGTGTAAAACTTTGGGGACAAACAATAAAAATGAAATAATAAAAATAAGTTATTCCTTGCAAATATTGTTTATCAATCACAAACGAAGTGAAATAAAGCTTGTCTGATTAACTGCAATGATATTTAAAAAATTTAATTGCTTTTTATTATGCCTTTCAATATTAATGAGATATAACTGTAAGGATTCATAGAGAATGAGCACTGAAAAGCAATGCACAGCAAAATTGGGATAGGGGAGTTTATTAACTTTTGATCAAATCCTCAATAAAGTCCTATCTTATTTCTGTTACTAGGTAAGGTTTCTACTTCTCTACTCACCATATAAAGCAAAAATAAGCATAGAATCATAGAATGGTTAGAGTTGGAAGGGATCTTAAAGATCACCTAGTTTCAATCCCCTGCCATGGACCAGGACACCTTCCACTAGACCAAGTTGCTTAAAGCCCTATCCAACCTGGCCTTGAACACTGCCAGAATCCTGGAGACATCTTCAACTAGAGATCAGGTTGCTCAGAACCACATCCAGCCTGGTGTTGAATACTTCCAGGGATGGCGCATCTACCACCTCTCTGGGCAACCTGTTCCACTATTTTACCACCCTCATTGTCAAGGAGTGTTAATGAAGAAGGTCATTTTCTGCCTATCTTGATGAAAAATAGGCATTTTAATATTTGTTTTAGTTGTTTGGGTTTGTTTTTTTTAAAACTAAGCCAAGTTTTTTGCCAATATTTTGTGTTGTGTTATTCTACACATCTCAAATGCTTATTTTATAACAGCACCAGTTACCATAAAAAATTCTGTAGCAGGAAAAACACGTTATGATTCCCTGCAGAGTCCAAGAATATAAAGATCACTATAGGTGTAAAGACACTGATAGTTTAACCTGCACTGTAGATGCGCCTTCGAAGTAGATTTCTCAATGTTCCCCACTGACTGGGCTTCGTTTTCCGCCATGGACTGATCTGGGAGCACACAAATTTGTTTCTTTCAGGCTGTAATCAGCTTGGAAGGTACGCACTAGAGGGGCACCTAACATAGTCCTGGGCCATCAGGACACTGCCAGCCCTGACTGCCCCTGACCACCCACCCCCCAGGTTACCCCCACCTGCTCATGGTCCAGGACCCTGCATCAGGCCCTCCAGGGCCATCAGCCCCTGCCCCAGTGGTGCTGTTAGCAGGGCAGATCTCCAGCTCCCCACAGCCCTGCCTTGCTTGGCCATGGGACCCACCAAGCCAGGCAAACCCACAGGCTCATGTCCCATCCCCAGGGAGGTGCCTGATGCTGGGGGCTGGGCCTGCTCTAGTACCTCCTGGCTGTGGGGTGGGATGGGACCTGGCTGCCAAGGCCTGCCCTGAAAGTCCCTCAACGGGAGACTTCCAATGGCCCTGGCACATAGGGAGCTGCTGGCGCTCCAGGGTGCTGGCAGCTGTAACACGGATGGAGAAACCCAAGCACTTACTGTTCCTTCCTAAGTCATCTTCATCAATTCCCCTTAACACTTTCTAGACTTGAGGAAAAGCAGAGGCTCTTAAGAGACTCTCTTAAGCTTTGTCATGTATTTGATCTGACTAGGTTTGCAATAACAGCCATTAACAATAACAGACACTTCGACCTCCAGGAATTGAAAATTCAAACCCAGAACCACCTGGCTAGGGAAGGCACTCCAGACGAATTAAAAGGACTACTCATAACAGGAGCTACTGTTCAAATCCTGTAGCTGTAACAAAATTTGGCTGCACAGTATTTATCTGTATTCTACCCTTTATATTGAAATCTGAATCATGATTTATCGTATACACACATGTAAATAGGCTAATATCCCTTTTAAAACTGACAGAAAAATAAATAAAAAAAAAAAAGCAAAATGAATGACTGATGGTACCATGTGACTCCACATTGTGCAGAAAATAGGAAAACATTTAACCATCCTTTTCATTGTCAATTGAATTGCCGAAGTATCTCCAGAGAGGACGCCTTTAACACCGGAGCGGGGGGAAGCACAGCGTCCAGGAGCCTCAGTTCGGAGCGGCAACAGCGACCGAGGGAGCCTCAAGCCCTCGACAGGACTTGCCCAGGAGCCGGCAGCTCAGCTGACGCGAGCAGCTGACTCACAGGGGGCGGTGCCAGGAGTGACGGCACCAGCTCTCAGTGGGGAAAAACCCATCCCAGCGAGCGCGGCGAACAGGGCGGGCAAACAGGGCGTGGCACGTCAGTCAGGGCGTGGCGCGGCAGTTCGCGCAGGCAGGGCGAGCGGGCAGCGAGCGGGATGGTGAGCACTCGCCTCAGGACTAGGGCCCGCTCTGGCGGTGGCCAGCGTAGGCACCCAGACGGAGCCGATGAGAGGGGAGGCTGCGGCGCAGACCTCGGAGCGTAGAAAGTGCCTCGACTGGTCTCTTGAGGCGAGGGTGCGCAATGGACAGGGCTGCACTCGGTGCGCCCTGGGGGAGGTCCTCCTGCAGCAGGTGGCTGAGCTGCGGGAGGCTGTTGGAGAGCTAAAAGATGCCAGGGAAGCTGAGAGGAAGCTGGGCTGCTTGCTCCAGGCCCAAACTGTGCAGGGGCTGCAAACGTCCAGCATTGCTCATATAGGAAAGAAGGAGGGCAGCAACCCAGGAAGCTGGGAATTAGTCACGAGAAAAACGAACAAAAAAAGGAGGAAGAGGACAATTAACGGCAAGGGGCTGCCTCCTAAATCTGATGTCCCCACCCAGAACCGCTTCGCGGTTCTGCAGGAGACTAATGAGAAAGCACCCACCACACCTAATGAGCATCCTGCTGATGCACCAGTAAAGAGGATCACTACTGGTGCCTCCAGGAAAAAGCGGAGGGTCATAGTAGTAGGGGACTCTACTTTGAAAGGCACAGAGGCACTCATCTGCCAGCCTGATCCAGTCTCGAGGGAGGTGTGTTGCCTGCCAGGGTGTGTTGCCTGCTCTAGTAAGTCCTGCTGACTATTACCCCCTTCTAGTAGTCCATGTGGGTGCTAGAGATACAGATAGCAGTAGCCTGGAGAACATTAAGAAGGACTACAGAGCCCTGGGAGAGGTGGTTAGGGGCTCTGGAGCTCAGATAGTTTTTTCATCGATTCTCCAGGACAAAGGGGAGTAACTTAAAAAAGCTAGGCGCGTTTGGCAGGTTAATAAATGGTTAGAATGGTGGTGCCATAGTCAGGGGTTTGGCTATTTAGAACATGGGGCTCCATTTGGGAGGCCAGATCTACTGGAGGCTGGTGGAGCTGGTCTGACAAAGGAGGGGAAGAGCTGTTTTGGTAGGAGGCTTGCCAGGCTGGTCAGGAAAGCTTTAAACTAGATGTGTTGGGGGAGGGGAGCATTGATCCATCCCAACACTCCTGGTCAGTTGCCAGCACCTGTAATAAGTGCTTGGAGTGATGTAGAGATGTTCCAGCTGCCCCAGCCATTGAGTCGGCTGCATTTGGAGCTCGGCTAAGGTGCCTCTATACAAATGCCTGTAGTATGGGGAACAAGCAAGAGGAATTAGAGATGTGTGCAAGGCTACAGGAATATGATGTCATTGGTATCACAGAAACATGGTGGGATGGCTCCTGTGACTGGAGTGTCGGAATGGAAGGTTACAGGCTGTTTAGAAAAGACAGGCCAGGCAGATGGGGAGGGGGTGTTGCTATCTATGTCAGTGATAGGCTAGAGAGTATGGAACTCTGTCTGGGGACGGGTGATGAGGTAACAGAGTGTTTGTGGGTCAGGATCAAAGGGAAAACAGCAATGGGGGACATTACGGTGGGGATCTGTTACAGGCCGCCTGATCAAGAGGACTCTGTGGATGAAGCGCTCTACAGACAGATAGGAGCAGCCTCACCCTCGCAGGCCCTGGTCCTCATGGGGGACTTCAACCATCCTGACATCTGTTGGAGGGATGGTACGTCCCGGCACAAGCAATCCAGGAGGTTCCTCGATTGTGTGGAAGACAACTTCCTCTTTCAAGCAATAGAGGAGCCGATGAGGAGAGGTGCCATGCTGGACCTTGTGCTCACCAACAGGGAGGGACTGGTTGGAAATGTGATGCTCCAGGGCAGCCTTGGCTCTAGTGATCACGAGATGGTTGAGTTTGAGATCCTCAGGACAGTGAGAAGAGCATGCATCAAGCTCACTGCCCTGGACTTCAAGAAAGCAGACTTTGGCCTCTTAAGGAACCTCCTTAGTAAGGTTTCATGGGATACAGTCCTAGAGGGCAGGGCGGCCCAAGACTGCTGGTCGATATTCAAGGATCACCTGCTACGTGCTCAAGAGTGTTGCATCCCGACTAGAAGAAGGTGCAGCAGAGGGCCAGAAGACCTCCATGGATGGACAAGGAGCTGCTGAGGAAACTTAGAGGGGAAAAAAGAAGCGTATAGAAGGTGGAAGCGAGGACAGGCGGCCTGGGAAGAATATAGGAGCATTGCCCGGGAAGCTAGGGACCAGGTTAGGAAAGCTAAGGCCCAGCTAGAATTAAGTTTGGCAAGGGATGTAAAAGATAACAGGAAAGGATTCTATAGATACGTAGCAAATAAAAGACAGACTAGAGACAATGTGGGCCCTCTTCAGAAGCTATCAGGAGAACTGGCTACCATGGATTTGGAAAAGGCTGAGGTTCTTAATGACTTCTTTGCCTCAGTCTTCACCAGCAAATGCTCTGACCACACCACGAAAGTCTTGGAAAGCAAACGCAGGGACTGTGAGAATGAAGACCTTAGGCCCACTGTAGGAGAGGATCAGGTTCGAGACCATCTTAAGAACCTGAACGTGCACAAGTCCATGGGACCTGATGAAATCCATCCACGGGTCCTGAAGGAGCTGGCGAATGAAGTTGCTAATCCACTGTCGAAAAATGTTGGCAGTCAGGTGAAGTTCCCGATGACTGGAAGAAGAGTAATATAACCCCCATTTTCAAGAAGGGGAAGGTGGAAGACCCAGGGAACTACAGACCAGTCAGTCTCACCTCTGTGCCTGGCAAAATCTTGGAACAGTTTCTCCTGGAAAACATGCTAAGGCACATGAAAAACAACGAGGTGGTTGGTGACAGCCAACATGGCTTCACTAAGGGGAAATCCTGCCTGACCAATTTGGTGGCCTTCTGTGATGGAGCCACGGAACTGATGGACAGGGGCAGAGCAGTTGATGTCATCTACCTGGACTTGTGCAAAGCGTTTGACACTGTCCCGCATGACATCCTTGTCTCTAAATTGGAGAGACATCAATTTGATAGATGGACCACTCAGTGGATAAAAAACTGGCTCGATGGCCGCACGCAAAGAGTTGTGGTAAATGGCTTGATGTCCAGTTGGAAACCTGTAATGAGTGGTGTCCCTCAGGGATCGGTGTTGGGACTGGTCCTGTCCAACATCTTTGTCGGCGACATGGACAGTGGGATTGAGTGCGCCCTCAGCAAGTTTGCCGACGACACCAAGCTGTGTGGTTCGGTTGATACGCTGGAGGGAAGGGATGCCATCCAGAGGGACCTTGACACGCTTGTGAGGTGGGCCGATGCCAACCTTATGAAGTTTAACCAAGCCAAGTGTAAGGTCCTACACCTGGGTCAGGGCATTCCCAGGCACTGCTACAGGTTGGGCAGAGAAGAGATTCAGAGGAGCCCTGCAGAGAAGGACTTGGGGGTGTTGGTTGACGAGAAGCTTAACATGAGCCGGCAGTGTGCGCTTGCAGCCCAGAAAGCCAATCGTATCCTGGGCTGCATCAAAAGAAGCGTGACCAGCAGGTCAAAGGAGGTGGTCCTGCCCCTCTACTCTGCTCTTGGGAGACCCCACTTGGAGTACTGCGTACAGTTCTGGTGTCCTCAACATAAAAAGGACATGGAGCTGTTGGAGCGAGTCCAGAGGAGGGCCACGAGGATGATAAGAGGGCTGGAGCACCTCCTGTATGAAGACAGGCTGAGAGAGTTGGGGCTGTTCAGCCTGGAGAAGAGAAGGCTGTGTGGAGACCTCATAGCAGCCTTCCAGTATCTGAAGGGGGTCTACAAGGATGCTGGGGAGGGACTCTTCCTTAGGGACTGTAGTGGTAGGACAAGGGGTAACAGGTTCAAACTTAAACAGGGGAAGTTTAGATTAGATATAAGGAAGAAGTTCTTTACAGTGAGGGTGGTGAAGCACTGGAATGGGTTGCCCAGGGAGGTTGTGGATGCTCCATCCCTGGCGGTGTTCAAGGCCAGGCTGGACAGAGCCTTGGACCACGTGGTTTAGGGCAAGGTGTCCCTGCCCATGGCAGGGGGGTTGGAACTAGATGATCTTAAGGTCCTTTCCAACCCTTACGATTCTATGATTCTATGAATATCTTATGCTAATGCTAATATACACACCACACATAAAAACTAAGATCTCCCATTTCTGCCTATTATATAAACATTTCAAAGGATTTCTTCATGGATTCAAAAGGTATTTGCTTTTTATGGATAGGATACAGATATAATTGTCTATAGCCAGTTAACAGAAACATAAAATGTTTAGCTGTTAAATCACCAATTCATTCTGCTTTACAATTTTTTGGAGTTACATGAACTAATCTTGAGTAGTCTGATCTTCCAAAATCAATGGACTTGACCTAAACCAAAATGCCAGTGCAAGTCTATCCAATATAGCATGATGCTTTATTTGAGATGTATGTGGAAATAAGAATAGAGATAAGAGCCCAGGGGAAAAAGAGGTTGTCAGTATCTTGTCATTCATTTGGACACTGCTGAAATGAACAGACAGCTTACTTGCTAGAGCAGCAACTACTTTTTGTTTGTTGCACATTAATTCCAACATTGTTGAAAAATGTCACCAGATTATTTCAAATAACTGCACACCTGACATTAAATCGCTTCAGTAACTTTGAGGGGGCTCTTTGTCCAGTTCTCTGCCTGATGGGTTAGCCCCTTGACAAATTCTGCCCAGTGAGCAAGTTGCCAGCAATTTCAAATCCATTTGCTAGGTGATACCCGATTAATGCGGGTTGATAGTCACGCGAGTAGTTTCAGGATACTGTTCCATCATTTGGTTCCCAAAGAGAACAAAAAAGATAATGGCCATAACATGCCCTCCAATGGTTTGCTCACAGCAGAGACAGTTATTATCTAGGCTGTGCAGAATCCAGGAGAATAGCATATACCCAGAGAAGGGCCTGGGATCTGCTCCTGATTGCACAGGCCAGGCTACTACTAAAGCTGTTGTCCATGCTCATGTCCATCAGTTTTTAGAGAATACTCAAGCCATAACTTTAAAAAAGTCCTGATTCAAGATCACTGACTCCCTTCTCACGCTTGCTTTGCTTCCAGGGGGAGGACTCCTGTAGGGTGGATGCAGCACTGTCTCTGGGAAGACAGAGCTGGGTCTACTGGAATTGCACAGTTTAGGATCTGTCTGTGAAAGGAATCATAATGCTACTTCTGGGCTGGGTGATGAATATGCTAATTAAACTTTTCACACATATGGCAAATTAAAATACATCATAATTGGAAACTGCTGTTTCTCAAACATGTATAAACAAGAATCAGAGACCACCTTTTTTCCATGACGTACTATCTATGAATTTTCAGTGGTGTTAAAATGGTACATTCAAACTGACGAAACCAATATATCGACTAAACCTCTGGTGTGTATGCCAATGGAAGAGGAAGTTTGATGGCTTGGCATATGTTATTTCAAGAGATGGGAACTATCTTAGCAGACACAGACAGGCTGTTTGACATATGCTGCACATATACTAGGAGGCCCAGACAACTATCTATAAAAGTATCTGCAGCATTTCAGACTGTCTATTGGCCTATATTAAGAATCACAAACACTGATTACCCTTCGCCAGTAACGCTATTAAAATTTTGGGGATCGATTACCCAATGAGATTATGTCCATGGGACATTTTCTGCAGGGACAGTAGGAGAAGCTCAGGGTGCTTAAACCTGTGTCTTCATGGTGAAATGCAATGCAAAAATGGAAACTTAATTACAACCTTCAAATTAAAAAAAAAAACCAAACAAAAACTTTAAAATTAATATAGTGAGTGGTTTTAAAAGTAATGACCTCTTTTCACCAAGACAGTACATTAAATGAAGATTAAAGTAGAGAATTTATTCCCAGGAAAACACAAGCAGTAAGCAATTTCCCTTCACTTTACAAGAAAGACAAGGCAGTGATGTTTAACAATCAAGTATACCAAATCTAAAAGCTAAAATAATTTGGAGGCTTTTAATGTCAAAAAGACATTTTTAAATAATCAGATATAAATCCCCATATATATTTGACTTGATAACAGAAAATTATATTTAATTATGTTTTCCTTGTCTTTCAGATGATGGAGAGTGTTAACTTGTAACCAGAATTCTCTGAGGTGGATTTTGTTATTCATGTGCACAAGAAGTTCCAGCAAGATTCACTGAAATATTCGTGCCTATCTTTCAGGTTACTATTCCCAGATATTCTGTGGAGAAAACTATAAATAAATGGTAAGGTTCCGAGTGCTTCATTTTTTCCTCACAAGTAAAAAAGGCAAATTAGATAGAAAAACGTGAATATATTCCCACCTTCAAGAATTCTGGTTCTCAATAAGTGACCTCATTTTTTCTTTTGACTCAGCTCTGCACATTCCCATTTGTGGAGCAGACTAACTAGCTAAAACACAATACAGAAGAATGTTCAGAGACTTAATTAAAGACATCAAAGTTCAGCTACACCACAGTAAGCATCAGATCTTGACGGTAGGTCAGACAGTATAGTCAATGGCATTCTCAGTATTACTCAATGTTGATAAAATTCAAGGAGAGACAAGCATGGACCTCTGTTCTTTTCTACATAACAGATCAGAAAGTTTGTTAACTTCCTGAATATTTTACTTATCTCTAGATAGAAATATAATGCTCTGTGAACATGTAAGTTATGGAATTTAACTTCAGCTTCCAGTCATAGGGTTTTATGAAAAGAAAGGGGGAAAAAAATCCCAACAAACAAAACCAACAACAAACAAAAAATCCCAACACATACAAAAAAAAAATTCAACCTCACCCAACTAATAAGCTTATTCCATTAGTGGCCTAGGTAGAAGGTTAGTCTAAACTGTTTTTTGAGTGTGAGACTCAAAATATGATCCTAAGGCAGTTAGAAGCTGTCTTAATGGGGAAAAGAATATTGTGAGATTCACCCAGCTTTTAAAAGTAAAGTGTGCAAAATACTGTCATCTGATTTTAATGAGAGATTGGAAAGTTGATACAACTACAGCTTTTGACCTATATGAACAATTTTCAAGATACTTTAGAGGACAAACAATTATTTCACAGAAAAAAGAACTACATGAAGGACCTCTTCTGTCTGAAAATGCAACAATTCAATTTTAGAGTTCATAACTACTTTCAAAACCTATGAGTGCAGCATTTGTGTAGATTATAAAATATGCAGACACTGTGTCTATTAAGACTTGGTGGTGGTTTTCATCATTCTGACCCCTGCAATATATCTTATTCCTGGCACTGGAAAAGGGAAGGGAAGAAAAGAAAACGGAAATCCTCTGCAATGAAATGGAACTAAGAAGGTTCAAAAATTTGAGCCATGCAATCAAAGTGCCTGAAACAGCAACAACCACCACTTCGTAGAGTGAAAGGATGTTTTTTTCCCAAAGTGCATTTACCTGTTGACTGTCAGAAATTTGTGAGCTTTCTCTGTAGCTTTCATCTAGAGGAGAAATATAGTAATTTTTTCCCCACACAGAGAAATCACTGTCTATCCATTGCAGCTGTCTGTCCTGAAAAGAAAATTTCCTAGAGGTACTGAAGATAGATGAAATTATTAGCTGTAAAGACACGACCTGCAGATATGGCATACGAAAAAGATTTGGCTATGGTGGCCATATACTGATAAAGCACAGTTAACCATTCAGTTGGACTGTGAAAAGGCCTGCCAAAAAGAATTCTTTGAGATTGGACATGATTCAGAATATTTTATTTTAAGGGTGAACAAATGCTTCTGTTCCACCTAGACTGCAGATCCTGTCTTGGTTCCAGTGCATAATATAAAAGATATAATAACAAACCCAGGAGAACTGACACATAAGAAGTAAATCTGGCAGGAAAACATAATGAGAAATTCTTGTGAGAAAATAAGGGAAGTCCCAATAATTTTACAAGCTCTCTCCAAGTTTCATGCTCTTTTAGATGCTGAAGAATAGCAGCTTAAGAGGAAGAAAAGTTACTCAGATTGACACAGTAGCAGTTATGGACTACCACCATAAGCATCTTGACTGGCAAGTGAAATTTGGTGATAATTATAAAAATATGAATCATAAAAATTATTTATTCATTATTGCAAACAGGAAAGAAAGAAATCAGAATTTCTTCTCTCCCACTGCACAAATAATGACCATACCACAGATTTACATGGATGGATGTAAAATCTCTATTGCTGAGCAGTGCTTAAACAATTTCAAGGCTTTTTCTGCTTCTCACACCACCCCACCAGCAAGAAGTGTGGGGGTGCATAAGAAGCTGCAGGGGACACTCCCACAAGAAGCTGGGAGGTCAGCTGGGAGAGCTGACCCCAACTGACAAAAGGGGTATTCCATACCATCTGACATCATGCTAAACATATGAAGCTGAGTGAAGAAGTAGGAAGCGGGGTACGTTTGGAGTTAAGGAGTTTGCCTTCCCAATTAACCGCTATACATGACGAAGCCCTGGTTTCTTGGAGATGGCTGCTTGCTGAAGTAGTGATTTAATTCCTTGTTTTGCTTTCCTTGAACAGCTAGGTTTGCTTTACCTATTAAGTTGTCTTTATCACAACCCATGAATTTTCTCACTTTCGGCCTTCTGATTCCCCATCCCACTGCAGGGAAAGTGAGCGAGAGGCTGAGCTGCCTACCAGGGTTAACCCACAACAATGATTTAGAAAGAATTTCCACCCACCAATCTCTCACTGCAGAATTTGTCATATCTAACAGTTTTACTCTTTTTACAAGAGCATCTCACAAGAGTTAAGCTTTGCAATACTATGCCAAATATCGCAAAGCTACATTTACTTGGAAATTTAGCACAAAATCTGCAAGAGGATTGAGTGTTTTCCACATTATCACTAACTTTACTGTGAAAAGGAACTAAGATGATTTTAGGTGTATGTTTTTATTTTCAGTTAAAAAAGAAAAAAAATCAATTAAAAAACCCCACAATTTTTAGTCAAGTATCAATCAAATTAATATTGATCATATAAAACTTCTTAAAATATCCATCAGGTAGCAAAAATTCATATAGTTACCAACATACAAAACCCTGAAAAGATACAGGTTCACTAACTCTAATATTTATTACATAGTAATGAATTCAAAGTAAATTATACCAAAGCTAATATGACCTTGTGCAGATATGAGAAGTCATTTGTGTAGGCTCTTCATCAGATTCCAGTACTTTAAATTGTATGTGATCAGTAGAGCAAAATACATAATCCTACAGAAGAGGAGTTACTGTTTAATAAATAACATACTATTATCAAGAAGAAGAATGTCCAAGAGCAAGAGAAAGAAGATTTTCTATTAAGAAGAGAGCCTATGAAAAAGAATACAAATGGTGATAATGTTAGAAAACTGTATTTTCTGAATAGGAGAGGAAATTTCCTCTCTCTGAAAACCTAACTACACTGAAGCAAGCTATAGTTTTGGTACTGACTTCACTAGCGCCTTAGTAAAATGCTCTGTCATTTCTGTAAGTTTCCTCCTAAATTTATTTGCTCGCTTATATCAACCACACTTTTCCTCTGGGACTCTGGACAGTACCTGAGCTGTTATTAATAGTACAAGGAGAAAACCAAAACCTAAAGCTGAGGTACAACCTCACTAACTCTCAAGCAACACACCCACACTTTAAAAATCTTATTCCTTCAATAAAGAAATCAGGTCTTGATTTACTAGTGATTCATTATTTCCTAGAAAAGTACTACCACACACCAAATACTTGATCACCTTTCAAAACCCTTTCCTCTCCTGAGACATTGGGACACAGATAAGGTTGCAATCCATCCTTAAGGCTGCAAAGTCTGTTACAGACTAAGCAATTTACAAGGATTACTCCCTGGGAAAAATTTTGCTACGTTTTCACAATCCATTTGTAGCTAATATCATTTAATATTCTTGCACTTGGAATAGGTTTTTTGTGGGTTTTTTTTTTATTTGGAAGGGGTTTGAATACAGACCGTTTAAATGCTCAAAGCTTACAAAGAAAACATTGAGCAGGTTGTTCCTCAAAGTCCCATGAAAAGCTTTCTGGAAAGAGCAACGATTTATGCATGGAATATCAAGCTGTAGGTTCTATGAATTGATTAAATTGACATTTACTGCAGATCTTCATAAAAAATTGAAAATGGGAGTAGTTTAGCTAATCAATATTTCATCATCAGAAGTTCTCACAGTTCAACCTTTTGCCAAATCAGACACAGATACAGTGAGATGAATCTCTGGGGTACACATTCTTTATGTACTCATGTGGACAAACTACTACCTCTTATTTCATACAAAACCTACTCATTTAAAAGGATGTTGGCAAAAATTAAGAGGTAAAAGAATCAATAAAAAGTTAAAATCTGGTCTAGCTTGTCATGCAGAAATTGGCAAATGAAGGCTGATAGAAGGAAAAATACAGCAATGTCCAGTCGGCACTTTCATTTTGTTCCATGGGTGAATTCTCTTTTATTTGTCTACAATTAGGTTTGTTACTCCTCAGCCATGCTTTTCCCTTATGTTCTAAATGGAGGTTGTCAAGTATATAATGAACTGATTGACAAGAGTTGACAACTTTCCTATTGTTATTCAAAGCTTATCAAGGACAAAATCCAAATACAAGTTATTTTTAAGATTACAGAGTTATTTATTTTTTTAAGGATGGCTTATTCTTATCTGCCGAAAATGGACACAGTATACTATATTAAATACATGGCAAGCCACCACTATGGACAGTAAACAAATATAAATACTACACCCAGAGCCAGTTTGAAGCTTCGTTAGCAGTATAGGAGAAAATCAAGGTTGTATAAACCTTGGAAAAGAGAACTCAAGTATAGAGGCATACAGGAGGAGTAAGTAATAACCCAGAATGTAAGGAGGGACTAAAGCGAAACTGAGTAAGGAGAAAGAACCAGTAAGATTGCAAGCGGATTTGGAGGCAAGGTAGCTGGAAAACAAAAAGTGGTTTTTACTATTGGCTGGAGAGGAAGATTTGGAAGGGTCGCCAGGATTTTAGTGAGCTACAAGTGGAAACAGGAATTTCTGCATTTTGTCAAGTCATTCCCTATCTGGAGCATCATTTCCAGATCCATTCCTTAAAACACAGGGAATCTCATTTCTGTTCATTCCCTCCATGTCCTCATCATCTGTAGTCACCTACATCTGTCACAAACACCCTGGAAAACTGGCTTCCAGGGGAAATGGTATTGCAAAGACCTGGCGGAATTTCCAGGAAGTGCAGCTTTAACCTCCTCCTATGGCCAGAGGAGGTATGCTGGCTCCTAAGGCTTTTAAGAGGTAGGAGGTGGAGGAGCTGGCACTATTACCTCCCTCCTCTCCCCCATGCCCTCTCCCCATATCCTTCCTTCCATCCAGCACATCTTGAGCTCTCCTGAAGAGGTAAGAAGCGCCATCAGCAGACCTTTCTAGAACATGTAGGATAGGGTTGTCTGTACAGGCTGGAATAGAGCATCTCCAGTTCCTTCTTTAACAGAAAAGAAATTGGATTAAAACTCAGCATTCAGGGCCATTTGATCCCAAACAGTAAATTACTTCAATTGCAAGGAATTTGTAGAAGTAGTGTATTAAATGCAGATAACCCCCTTATAAATATGCATATTATTAAAATAAAAACCAGAAATGCAAAAGAAAAAACAAAACAGAAAGTGCTGTTAGCTCAATATACCCATTTGTTACACTGTGCAGCATATTCAACCAGAAAAATACAGAGGAACATGGAATGAGGTTGGGTCAGTATCTGTGTTTTAATTTACTTATAAGTATTTAAAGTATTTTGCTATACACCCCCAAAATTTCTAAAAAAAAAAAAAAAAAAAACCCAAAAAGAAAAACAAACAAAAAAAAAACCACTTACTGGATTCTTCCTTTGCCTAATTTAAGAAGAATAATTCTACAATCAAAATCTAAGTACAGATTTTGAGAATGTAATATGTAACTCAGAAGGTGAAATGGCATTTAAAATAAAGAATTTAATGAAAACTTAGCAATAGAACCATAATCTCAAGACCTGTGTGCCTAACAGGGAGTGTCGGCCAGAGTGCAGAACACATCTCCTGGCTGAAAAATTCAAGTGGTCAAATTCCAACAAAGGGATAGCATCAAAAAGGATTTTTACCAGACTCATAGTCCATTTGGCAAATTGCTATCAAGGTCTTGCATATATAGCCAGCAAATCTGTAACCTTCCAGAGATTCAGTGCAAGCCAAAGGCATTTGCCCTGAAGCCTTCTACTATCTTTAGCTCCACACCTCTGGTAAGGAGACTTTGTTTTCATAGGATTCTTAAGAAAAGATAAATCTCAGAATAATATATATATATATATGCACTGAATGGAAAATCAGGCAAATTCGAAAAGACAACGATTGAAAATGAAATGTCAGCCTTCTGCCCAACATTGAGTTCTACTTATACAAATGCTGGTTGTAACTCTGTATTAATTCCTTGGATGAACAGATAACACTATTTTGAAATTATTTATATTTGCTTTTTGGACAAATATTTAAATAAAATGTTAAAACACTTTGCGGGGTTTGAATTTGTTTTTCAAAACACTGAGAGTTATGCATTTTAGCATTTCCTTTTAAAAAATTGCTTAAATTCAGTTCACATAATGAAACTCAGGAGAAATATTTCCAACTTAAAATTCACTCAGGAGGAGACAGCCTGGGAGTTGTTTTAAAAATCCAGTATTCAAGCAGTTTTCAGAGGAGACTGAGAAAAGAAAGTTGGGATACACAATGTTTTCCTAATTATTTTTGTGCAATATCAGATTGTAACTTTTAGCACTTTCTCAGTAAAGTGCTTTTTATTACACTAAAGTTAATGTACAGGAATCAGAGCTAACATGCACCTTATTAAATTAGTTCCAAGATTACTTTGTTAGGTGTTTCAATACAGAAGTTATTTTATATGCATTTACTTAAAATTATCTTAACAAGCACTAATTTGTATTTTTGGGTCACTAGGCTGTAAACATGTTTTCGTTTTTAGGTTCCATTCAAAGCAGCCTTTCCAGCCCATTTTTCTTTCATGCAATTTGCTTGTACATCTATATGGGTGTCTGAACCCTTGCTCAAAGCCATACATACTGGTGGTAATGATCTGGCACACTGCAGCTAGACATCTCACTCTGTGGTCACATACTGCAAAACCACGCTCTAATCACATAACTACAAATACCTTTATGGTAGTCAAACAAGCAGAGCCCAGCAGTCACAACATATTAAACTACTGCTTTTGAGAACAGATTCCAAATGTTCCTACCAACATTGTTTAGATTTTGTTATTCACCACATTATTTTATATTTCAAGGACTATCACCAAATGAATGCTTAGAAAAGAGACTGCTTATGTGGAATTTATGCATAGGAAAAAAAAAAAAGGGATGAAAAGAAGAAAATTCTTGTGATGAAATACATAGGCAATTTAAAAAAAAAAAAGTATAATCTACAAACCCATATAAATTTGGTATTTGCTTTTTCTTTTCTACATCTTTCCTTCTGACATCAGTTTGGCACTACTCAAGCTGTGTTAAAACTGACACAATTTTGTAGATTATAATCTGCAATGAGTTAGTGGTAATCTCTGAGTTAGTGGTATTTTCAATTATGAAAAAGGCTACTGAGTTAAATAATGATCTTTTTAAAGTATTAAAGTAGACTGATACTTCTATATGCAGTGCTAACCAATTGTTTATTTGGAGTCTGTAATGAATACAGGGTAAATCATCACACATGAAGCATAAACAATGTAAACCTTACCTGGTACTACTTCTATCTAACAATAACTAGAAAATCCATATTTAAAATTATGGTTGATTCTATGCCATAGATCCACTGTTTATTTGTAAAATTATAATTTTATACTTTTTTTAAATTCTGCAAAAATGGCATATTAACTTCACTTAATTTTAGCAATGATACCTGATTTAAAAAAACCCAAAAAAACCCAAAAAAACAAAAAAAAAAAAAAAACAAAACCAGAACAAACCTACAAAAGTACCAAAATATTTATTAAGTTCAGAAAGTTGACTCTAGATTTTCTCACATTCTTTGTTTTCTGGACTACCACTAGTCATAACTTAGAATCAAAGGACATAAACTGTTGGCAAGATTTGAGCTTTTTCCAGGGATTGTTTTATTCCCTAAAAAGTTACTGTTCAATTCAAAATTCTGCAGCATTTCTCCTCTTTGAAAATTTTGTCTTTGAAGTAGGGATTCACTAAATAAAATTCCACTGCCTCAGAAACTTAGAATGTTTTTTATGGATGAACAATTACTTGAAAATGTCGTTAACTCTAGATTGCTATTAGTAATAACAGCTATCAAAAGCATTAGCTACTTCTTTTCTTCGTTAACTAACTCGGTTAACTGGACTGCACTCCTGGAGTGGAGAGAAAAATGAGAATGAGCATGTTTTATTATGCTAATCAAGCATGACTGAAGAAATATTTAAACTTCAAATTTTCGAAAGACTTAGAATGCTTGACTTTACAAAAATATTGACCCACAGATTTCAAGCCCTAAATACCAAAGCAAATAAACCATAGTAACAGCTAAACAATAGAAGCAACCCAAACCATATTAGCACTAGCCTCTTGGTAAGCTTTTCTCATATATACCTTACTAGACAGTATACTTTCCATTCTTTACATATTAGGTTTCTAAAAATTATTTTAGCTAATGATTTCTATAATAATAAAATGTCCTCGTGATGTGTGTATGCACATATGTACATATCGGATCTAAGATGCTTTTTTTGACTGTAAAAAAACCCCAACTTTAACTCTCACCTAAAGTGTTTTTTAAAGTCTTAGCACTCCACAAATGTTACATGGACTACATTTTAAAAGTGCAATCTGACGGTAACAGATTGCAGAATGTAATTTTAGCTTAGTCACAGTTGCAGTAGGTTGTGATAGGGAAGGTTTTTCTTCTGGTCTGTCTTATCCAATCATTTTGATTTTTATACATTTAAGAAAGACCTATTATTCTAGGTCTGTTAACTGAAACCTGACTTCCAAATCTAACAGTTCTTTGAAGCCTCCTGGGGTTCTTCCTGTAAGCAAAAGTTCTGGAATATTTAATCAAAATTCTAAATTAATCAAAATTAATGACTTGGGGTCCTATCATACATTAAATCGGGAATAAACAGGACTATGAGGAAATAAATATTTAGAGGAAAACAAAATTGAGAGAAACCAAGAGAAAAAAATTGGTTAGATTTTCTGAAGGTATTTTCTCTAAGCTGCCAACTAGTAAAGCATCACTTGTTACCCCCTCCCCCCCTCCAAGATTCCACTTATTCTTTTCCTTGCAGGTGAAGTAAACAAATCTCAGCCAGTAGGAGGAAATAAAGGTCACTATTTGCACAATTTCCTTTAGCCATGATTCTGGAGCTCCACAGATTGTTGATGCCATAGGCAGAGCTGTTTCAAAGTGTAAAGTATAGGTCTATATCCACATGTTCAGAATAACATATCCCTAGAAGGTTTAAATGTATTAAATTTGGATGGCTGGATCAGAATAAATACATTTCAAAGTGCTCATGTATGTCCTTAAATATTCCATTAAGGAGACAATGCAGAAGCGACTATACCTTCCATTATAGCAACATTTGCCACCTACTTAGACTCTGATTAGCTGACTTAACCAAAATAAGCTTGTGTTTAAAGATAACTACATTATTATCAAGACCACAAAAATAATTGCTTTGATCACAATAATAATTGCTTTTTGAACTAATACTAATTAGGTACTCTAAATTTGCTTTCTTGTCCGAATTAGAACAACAGTACTGATGGTTGACAAACAAGAGTTGAGAAAACTTGATTACTGTCTATTAATGCAGTATTGGAGCTCTGTCTAGTTTGGCAAACAAAGCAGTGACAGAAAGATGAAGCTAAACAAATTCAGCCAAGGGAAAATGTGCAGGTTTTTAACTCAACTGTTCAAGTAATTTACCACAAGATGCAGATGACTGGCCATGCCTGGAAATTAGAAACCAGTCTTGTTTTGGTTTGCTTGTTGAGAAAGGTGTGCTGCAATTCAAGCAAGAAAACTGAAAGGATTACTTTATACAGCAGGTCTGCCTGGATGATCAGAGCAGTATCTTCTGACCTTATATCAAACCAACTATACTAATTCTGTGCACATCTCAGATGACAAATAGTTGTCTCTTCAAAGTCAACTGCAGGGTTGCCATATGTCATGCAACAGCTGTAACTGCTTCTGTACAACGGGTCTTTCACATAGAATTTTAATATTACAACAGTATGTGAGAGCTTGGCTTAGGGGCTCTTGTCTATATTAAATATTTTTGACAAAAAGAATATCTCGCAGAATATTTGTTAATGATGTCTAGGTTAAACAGGAAAGCAGAGACCATTCCATTAGAGGTGTGTGCATGTCCGCACTTCAATAACTGCTACAGAGCTTGCTCTGCCGTTAAGTCCACCATCTCCTTGTTGGATGGATATCTCCTCTCCCCATACCTTTCTAGCACAAAGACCTGCCAAAGTACTTTTGGAAATGTATCTCAAAATAATGTGAAACTGCCAGAGTCTTAAAAGAAGCAAGGCTATCCTCAAATAGCCCAACACGCAAGGCAGAAGTAGAGCTAGTGCTGTTTGGATTGGGATCCAGGCAGATCTGAAAAGGCTAAATAAAACTTCCTTACATCAAAATTCACTCATTAAGAGACAATATCTCATATCACCCATGTTATCCCGCAAGACCCTAGCTTTGCACTGAAAGGATATAGTTGCATAAACAGTTCAAAAGCAGTTATTACTTCCTAGGGTTCAGGTTTACTTATGTGACTAAGTATTGTGGCAATACAACCAGCAAAACCATTACATGAGAATGCCCAGAAGTTTCAAAACACACATCTTCGGGTTTGGATTTTTACTGAAAACAAAAGAATAAACTGATAAGAAAAATAGAAGTCATTCAACATAACCTGAAAGCAAGACCAGGAAAATGGGCTTTACATCACTAGTACTGAGAGAATTACTGTTAAAAAAAGTACCAGCACATAAAAACCAAGCATACAGTAAGAGCTGAACTTCCACATGTCTACCCTGAAGATGTCTCCTGACATGGCTATATCCAATGGCTATAATACCAATAACCTAGACAACAGTGCTGGCCGAAGCTGAACTGTAAATATTGTTACATATATCCATCTTTTTCTATGTATAATATAGACAATAATTATAGTATTTTCTTTGCACCATTTTGCAAAACTGGAAATTCATGATGATTTCATCTGTCCAAGTTTGTGAAGTATGAGTCTAAATTTGTCTAAGTTAGTGAAATATAAGTACTAAATCATACAAAATAGCTATCAAAATGAGAATAACTCCAGGTCAAAGAGTGAACGCACAGAGAAGTCATACTGTTAGCTTGGAATACTAGAAATGACCATAGAGTTGTAACAGACACAATATGAAATATAGTCTAGATGCATGAGAGCTACACTGAAGGTACATGCCACCATGAAAGTGTTCCAGTGTTCACAAGTAGCAGTAGAGTCAAGAAATTCTTATAGATGTAGATTTCATGCCTTCCCTATACATATAGATAAGTAAGGAGAAGTCTGTATAATATTATTACTGAGAAGGGGCATTATGTCAATGTTGTAAAAAAAATATTCAGCACCTAAAAAGAACTAAGATCTATCCTAATACTTTAAATTAGGAGCTTATAAATATTCATTGATTTATTTGGACAGGTTTTTTTATTAAAAGAAAAATAAAAAAATCTTCGTTTATAAAAGAAAACTGTAATTAAGGATTAACAACATGAGTGAAGCAAATACTGCTACAGATGTTTTTTAAATTCTGAGAATAAAGAATCCTTTCTCTATTCTTTATTGAGAAATGACTGAGTTACTAAAGCCTACTCGGGATTTTAGAAGCCACCACTGAAAATTATGGTGCCTAACTGAAGGTCTGGGTTCTAATCGTGGCACTGCAGTCTCTAAATTATGGTCATGAAAATTATGAAGACAAGTTACATTGGTACAAAATGTATTAGGGTTTCCACGTTGTAATTCTTTAAAGTAAGCATAGAGCTATGATAGCAAATTAGGGTGAAAGAAAACAGAATTTTCGATTCAGCACAGAATGCACTTTACAGTAAATGCTGTTACGAATTACAATTTATTTCTTGGGACTGAATAAACAGTTTTGTTTCAACAATTTCATAATGTTTACATTTTTCTTAACAGTTTTGCTGCTTTTTAAACTGAAGTATGTATATGCTTTAGAAGTTAAGATGTTGCCCAAAGCCTCAAATGACACAAAGCATTCCAGAGATCATAGGACTACTAGGTGCCTCAGCATGTTCCTTGGTTACCACAAGGTGCGACTCCACAAGAGGGAAGAAGAAACATGCTGGATTTCTCCCATCTCTTTATGTCTGCATCTTTTCATCTCCTGTTTCCTAATTGCTCACAGTGAACTAGAAAGGAGCAAAAGATTTTGTTGAATACAACCCTTCCATAGGTAATCATGAAGGTGTCCTTAGTATTTTTAAAATTAGCATTAGCTATACAGAATAGTAATTTAAAAAAATTAAAAATACACAAACATAATCATGTCAACAATGACTTGAGAGCACATGTATGCACATGCCTGACCCAATGTAGGACAGCATGTTAGCATGGGTCTGAAATATGCATTTGGAGTTGAGTATAAAATTAAATATCGTCACGAATAGGCTGGTTTCCTGAACTATGTCTACTAATTTTTCCTGTATGTTTTTCATGATTAACAGTCTCAAAACTCTTACTATGCTTACTCTTAATCATAAAAAGAAAAAGTTATAAGAATCCATTTGCCTTCAGATATATTTAATATAGAGTCTTTAATGCAAGAGATTCTCTCCTTGAAGAAAAATACAGTCTGGGTAGACCACCAGGCGACAACATTTTAAGACGTTAAACCTGTGTCTTTTAAAGGCAATCCAGATAGATATATAAAAGCTAACATGCTTCATATGCTTCAAATGCCCTCACAATAGTATAAACAATTACCTATTTCATCTACAATCAAAAATGGTCAAGCTTTAAATCTAAGTGATCTAAATTTATCCATGAAAGAAATATGGTAGGGTCTTTCACAGAGAGAAAATTTATTCGCCTTTTTTTGAAGCTCTTAATTATTCCCCCACCTCTCTAAACATAAATGATTTTTCCCCGGCCCTTCAGAACTACAGATTTTAAATTTTTTTGTATTTATTTTTGCTACTCTTTCAGCAGTGTTTCAGAAATATTCCTGTCACACCACCACAATAGGACTGAAAGAGCCAAGCAGAACATTTCTTTCACAAGCAGTATGAAAAGCAATACTTCTATGATTTTTAGTAATTTAACCCTGCTTTTATTTAATACAAACTTTAATGGTGTAATCATTCTAGAATGAAAGGAAACATATAAGAAAAAAAATGTATGAATCATCTAAAAATCTTTGTTAAAATACAGGAAATAAGGATAGATGATTTTCTTGAAAGCAAAATTCCATCACTCATTTAGTATATATATACAGACATTTGAAAAGAGCTACACTAATTTTATCTTTTAAAAAGGGAATGAATGTCATTGCTGAATTCATTCTGTCAATTATAGGACTGCAACAGGACTTGAGATTCACTGTTTTATATAATATGATTGTATGAAATAAAAAAGTTTTTTGGCATTAAAAGAGTTCCTGAAAAGAAGCTAAGTTAAAGTGAATTTAATAAACATGCTCAGCAAAACCATACATCTTCAGAAGCAGGTATTATTCTATTTTATGCATGGCAAAAAAAGTCATAAAAGTCACATTTTTTCTTTATTTCACTGAAAATTGTATCATCAAAATCAATACAAAACTCAATATCTTCTGTTTAATCTTTATGTAGGTAAACAAGATATTCAGCCACTATAAACCAAAGAAATTTAATGGATTTCAAGAAGCTACTGCATTTTAAATATTTCTCCAGTTTATGTGACGATATGCACATTTATCCATAGAAAAAATGCAAGCTCAAAAAGCCTAGGCACACACCTGGCAGGCCAGTTGATTCTAATCAGTATTTTTCATCCTTAATTTCTTTTGCCTCACCAAACCCATATACAGACATAGTTTTTTATACCTAAATACATATCAAGGATCAGATTACAAATATTTTGCTCACAGTTACTAGACAATCAGCTTTATTGATTACTGGAATGTTACACGTGCAGTTAGATATCTTTCCTTGCAATATGAGAATCATGAAATGGCCCTAAATATTCTGATTTTCCTGTACTCATATTACCTTATATGAAATAGCTTAAATGGTCCAAGACCGATACTCTGAATTTTAGTGCACATTGTATGTGTCAACTCTTTGGGACACTGTTTCATGTACATGATATAGCAAAAAATAATACATTATATTTCACTTTGTAGCCATTGGTTCTAAACTGCCCTATCACTAGAAACCATGTAATGAAAAAGAATAAAAAATTTCCTTAATTCATAGGACTTTGAACTTCTGGGGACTATTGCTGACTTACGCCTCAAAGCTATATTGTTAATGCAAACTATACAGCTGATGATGCAACTGACTTGTTGACCATTAAATATTCAGATGCTTTTTTAAAATTGAAGAAAATTTACCTTTATATCAAAAGCTCCTGGTTGACCCACTTTGTTATAAAGCTCCAACTGGTTCTTGACAGGTGTTACCCACAATATCACCTGATTTAGTTGTTGATCAAGTTCGATGAAATCCTTTAGCAGAATCTCTATTTCTTTTTGTTTCTCTGGGAGATCTTTGGACACCTGAAAAAAATACCAGAAGCCTTTTTTTTTTTAAGTGAAAAAATGTAACATAAAGCAATTTAACACTACATGCATATAAGCTTACATAAAATGTTAAAATACAAGTTTTATACATTCATAGGAAAAAGGGAAGAGTAGACCACCAATCAAATTATTATGGTAGGTATCTTGCAAGTCAGTCAAAACACACTCTTAAAAAACAACAACAAAAAAAATCACCAAAACTCATAAACAAAAACAAACAAACAAACCCCTCACACCACAAAAACAGCACACACGAAAAAACCAAACCCAAAATAAACCAAAAAGAAAACCCCAAACCCCAGCATCCAGCTTCTCATTTTTTGGGGGTAAAAAATTTATCTCAGTATACGAAGCTGTTTTAAAGGTCAATTTTTAATCAGGAAAAGCAATAGTGAAAATATGAATTGATCATTTGAATGATATCTAACCTTTCTTGACTTCATGAGTCTAGACATTTATAAGCATGTGTTTTGTTACAAGGTGTTTAGAGTTGTCAGTTGAGTCCAAATACACATGAGCAGATGCATACCATGAAGAAAAATAATGAAGAAATATATCATCAATACTGATTGGGCCACTTGTTTTCTGATTTGCATTCAAAGCAGACGGATTTTTAACTAAGCACATTCTTCTGTGCCAACAATATCAGAAATTAAGAATCAGTCAATGGCATAGTTCAAATCCAACAGCACTGAAGCACTTGGAGTAAATATAGGAACAGGTTGGAAATAAATAAGCCAACACAAAGCTCCATGCTGTCCTTCCCAGATTGTTTTCTATAGCTAGAAAGGTGAGGTGTCACTATACCACACAACGGGCAACATTGCAAACATATACCAGGGGAGAAACCATCTGTACTTTAAAAAGAAAATAAAATTCACAACGGCACATATAGGGCCTGGGCAGAGACAAGAAACAGTGGCAGTTAATTATTAAAATCAGCCAAGAAGTATGGTTAGTTTTCCATATCAAGAAAAATGAGGTTTCCCAATGCTCATGTTTTTAAGTATGTTTTTACTAAAGCAACATTCTTAAAAGTACCAAACTTGAGGTTTGGTACATAATAAAATATAAATTCCCTGTAAACAGCATTAATGGAAGCACTGCTGCTATATTGCCTAGCTACAAAAGCATTACTGCTGTGTAGTAACTTCTAATCCACCAGCTGAGAGAACGGGACCAACACAACTGTCTCATGACGTGCATATTTCTTTATCTATTTGGTTCAAAAATACTGGTTTGTTGCTTCTAAAACATACCTCTGCATATACTCCAAATATGATTTATTAGACAATACTTGAGTGATATCTGTAATTCAAGAAGTTGATTGCCATATATTAAATTATCTCCATTGTTTACTATAGCCATCCATAATATCCTATTTAGTAAAAACTGACCCATGAGCCAAATTACTTTTTCTATCTTCCTAATCTTGTTATATATAACAAAAAAATGTTTTTCCAGAATGGCACCAGATATATATATATATATATGTAAAAAGAACACCAAAAACAAAGAAAACAAGCAATTAAAAATGCATTAATTTCCCTTATGTGTTAACTCAGTATCTATGCAGACCTTGGCCTAATTTCATAGAAGATTAGTTTCATCTTTCTTGCAACTTTTGAATGTTAATCTCCAATGTTTAGTAGCTTTAGTATTAATGTAAACAAGTTCCACAGAAATACTACTGAAAGTAAATAGGTAGTCATAGACAAATAAAAATCTAAGCTGACTTCTGAAGATCTGAAATTTAAATTAATCTGCTACCAAAAAACATAAATCAAGCATATTGGGTCTATCGCAAGACAGAGCAAGAAAAACTTCATAGAGTTTGTGCAGTGAGGGAAGTATGAAATTATATGCTAAGGTATATATAGAAAGGCAGAAGATGAAATATTAGCTTTGGTGACAGACTGTGCCTCAACCTACTGTTCTTAAAAATAATTACACAAGAAAAAAAAGCAAAATAAGAGGCAAATAATAAGTAAATGCAGCCTCTTCTTCCAGTTAGGTCCTGCTCTAAAATTATAACGCAAACACAGGATTATACTCTTTTTAGTATAAAAATAAAAAAGAAATCTAGGTCGATATGAATCAGTTCATTATATACAGAAATTTAATGGCATCTATTTTCACCACAGAGATGAAAAGAAATAAAGCACTTCCCCCAAACTCGAGTTAGGGCTACAGATAAACATTTAATAAGGCAGTAACTTGTAAAATACAGGTAAGAGGTTACATGTCACTCTGTGGGAATCAGATTCTTAGATTCTGGATCGCAGGTCTCAGGGATTTTGTTTGCTTGCCCTTCCCCCCTCCCCCCCCCCCCCTTGTTTTTTTTTTTTGTTTTTGTGTATGTGTTTTGGGGATTTTTATTTTGGTGTTTATTTGACTTTTTTGAGCTCTGGCATCAAACTGTCAAGTTGGCTAATCAAACTGGAACCTGATGAGTTTAAGGTAATTACATGTTTGCCTATCAAGCTGAAGCACTGCTGCAGACTGTCTCTGGGGGAGTTTTTTTCCTGAGCTGATTCTGCTACTCACTGGAAGCATAATTTGGGAAAACTTCCGTGGAGTTCTGGACATGATGGCTGAGTGTCCAGATTTATGCCCTTTCTGTGACAGAGGAGTATACAAGGAGATTTGGTCCTCCAGTATCTTCCCTACCTTCTTACAGTCTTTCAAGCTTGTTATTCCAAGCTCCAGCAGTTCCATCTTGAGGTGGGATTCTGATGTTGATAAGACCTACAGCCATCTCACTGCCTTTCTGTCTCTGGGCTCTCTCTACAAGTTCTTGGATGCTTCCAGGGATGAATGAGCCTTGGCTAGTGTCTCACTCCAATTCTCTTTTCTACATTTTTGCTTTTGTTCCCCGTTTTCCCCCATCCTCCTTTTATCCATTCGTTATTTCAGGGTAACCATCCAGTACCTACTCAGTTTCATCCCCTTTGGTACTTATCTCTTCCGCTCCTATTTAAGACAGACTGTTAGATTTTATCAGAGGAGGGATGATGTCTTCCTCTAATGAAAATGACCAATGGGAACAGCAGGCATAAGGCAACAACTGCAGCAGAGTAAAAACAGGGCAAACAGGTGAGATGCTTTCCCCCACATCTGCCTAAGACCACAGGTCTGATTAAGGAGTATTATAGGCTGGCAAGGAAGACAAGGTGCAAAAGAAAAAAAACTGAAGAAAGGGCAACTTCAATTGGAACATCTTTCTAAAAATCTAGCTTAGCCCTTTGCATATAAATTACATATTTTTCAACTTTGCCTTATTTGGCACATGATCAACACACCTTGTTTTGCAAAGGTATGTTTTGTAAAACATACCTTGGTTTGCAACCAAAGGAAAAAAAATAAATTTGCAAGTGCAAGGACAACAAAAGTATGGATTATTCCTTCAAAGAAAAAGAAAATCAGATTTCAACATCAAAGGACTACAGAATTTCAATGATACGTATCAAAACATTAATCTCAAAGCATCCGAGGCATCTAAAATTTTGTACTTAAGTTCAAGTGTTAATTAATTTAAATTAATTGGAAGCTTAGTAGCAGAATAATAGAAAAGATTTAAGGCCTAAATTGGGAAATAGTAGAAGAGCCTAGTTTTACCAACTCACACTGGTTTTCACGATACATAATTTTATTCTAAAACTATCAGGCCATTTTCACCTTATTTATGTATTCCAATTTTTGTTCTTTTCATTAAAATACTAGAAAAACCCACAAATACATTACCAACATAGAAATCATTTCATCTCTCCAAATATGAGAATACTTACTGAAATTTTGCATATATAGTTGTGTATTTTCAAAGTAGATCTTAATCTTATTCTTTTCATTTCTTCTCCTTCTGAATTCTAAAATTACTTGCATTGCTTGTTCTATTCCATCTGAACCTCATGTCTTGGATGATCTTCCTTCACAAGAAGCCTAAATGATATACTACTGTCATTTCCACCCCCACCTCAATCTGATTACTTTGGTGCAAAATGATACATATGCCCAGATTAGCAGTATAGTCTCCTTGATCATTTTACGTGCTCCAGTTTTTCACTGCTCTTTCCGACTTTAGCTCCAGATAATTATTTTTCAGTCTTTACACATAGTTGTATGCATGCACTATGGGATGAATTAGAGCTGAGCAGACAGAAAGGAATACCGATTCTTATTAAAAGTATAAAGGGAGGAAGAAGTTGTATGAAGTATGTGATCTGATGTAAAATCACTTTCTGTGTCCCTGATCTGTTAAATTCCTTATTAATATCCAGAAAGCAGATTCAAATAAAGCAGTATAAATTAAAATAATAGTTGTGAAGTTACAGTCCAATCCTTTAACTCAGAAACAATGCTTGAAAGGAAAAAAGTTCAAATTAATTAGGTAGAGACCGTTAAGTAAGAAAGAATGAACAATGGCGAACAGTATGCAGGGGTCAGAAATGTTATTTTAAATTAATGAACTTGATAAATTATATTACTGGTAAGGTATCACTATCATTATCAGCAGCTGCAACCAAATAAAAGGAAAGACACTGAAATGACTTGCATATATTATATTTAAGTGACTGATGACTGATTTTGAATATTTCCCAGTTATTACCCAGCTGTTTAGAAATAGAAGGAGATGCATCTCCCCGTTATAACATTTGTCAAAAAAGAATATGGAGAATTTTCCTAATGGTGAATGAAAAGAAAAAAATTCTGAAATTCCAACACCCAATATTAGATAAGGTACTGCTTTCTCTTGCTAGCTGTTTCACCAATCTCTTAATAACAGAGCAGCACTCATAAATGGGTCTTATTTTGATTAATCTGGCTGTGGATTAAAATATAGCTTTCTTGATCTGCATAACATGCTAAATTATAATAAACTGCAAAGAATATGAGCAAAAGTATGTTGTGGGGTATCTGTGAAGAGCGCTTTTCTTGGATGCTCTGCTTGGGAGGGTCTCTGTTATTCAAAGCACTAGCAAAGAAACTAGACTTCAAATGTAGAATAACTGGTAGTGTCAGGTTTGAAAAAAATCACAGTTGTTTGCATAGAGAAAAAGAATGTATAGCCTTCTGTATGAACTGCTTTCCTTACTAAATGTAAAACAAGCAGCAGTTTCTTCTTTTTTCCATTTCTGCAAAAATAAAAATATTAGGAAAAAAGGAGACAGATGATTACACCGCAATCAGCCCACAGCATAACTGGACTGAAAGTAGGTTTTTATGTTGTCCAAGCCAGGACTTGGATAGTAAAGAAATAACTAGTCACAACAACTATTAAATGCAACCTTCAATCCAGATTTACTGATAAATCATAACTGACACTTCCATAACACTAGTAAGATGAGTGCATAAACCACCAATGCTTTCAGCACTGTTCAGAAACTTTTATCTAGTTAAAATCACCATCCCTAGAGCATCTACAAAAGAATGATTTAAAATGGAAGGGGGATAAGTTAATTTGTATGCATCATTTCTTCATGAAAAACAATCGGTGTAAGAAAGAGTTTCATATAAGTTTGGTTTAGGATGCCATTTAGTTAATTAACTGAGCCATTTTCATTAACAAACTCAATATTGACTTTAAAACAAAAACTACGCAATTTCTTTAAAACAATGAATACTTATGAGGCATAGTGTCTCTGAAAAAGTTGGAGACTGTATTATTAGGGGAGATGAAACTAGGCTACTAAAAATATGCATAGAAGTTTTTTATTTGCTGTGTAGCTCATGTTTCATGTTTCCTTACAAGCTGCACAGGACCTGACCTTGGCATGTGTTTTTTGGCTGCCCCCTTTTTTTTTTTTTTTAACTTCTTAACAGTGTATTTGTAATGTTCTCAAGTTTCACTTTTATTAAGAAAAAAAATCTTTTTTCTGTTTCATCTAGCTGCCTAGCTTTTTAAAAAGCAAACAAGCATTTTCCCCACCCCAATACTTTGGGGTGGGGTTTTTTTTGTTGGTTTTTTTGGTTTTTTTGTTTTTTTTTTAATGGAAATATGATTGTATGTATCACAGTCTTCTGAATATCTGTATGCTTTTTATATTTAATATTTATAACTAATTGGCATTCATTCTGCTTTCTATCTCAGGAATTCTCCTTTGTCAAGGGCATTTCTGAGCACAAGACCCTCCACCTTAAGTCTCTGCTAAATAATCTTCATAAAGAAAATCATAAAGTTCATGATTTTCTTTTATTTATCTTGGTTTCTTACTCAGTTCCAGAAATTCAAAAGCACCCACAAAGGGTTTACAGTATAATTCCTTCAGTGACTCTTAATGAAGGATATTCTGTCCAGAAAATGTTTTCTAAACAAAAGTATAATGCCCCAATTGTTCTTTCCCTGGTTTACAGTAGATAATACCATATCTATCCCTCAGGCTTCCTAAAGTCTGTGAGGCAAGCAAACTCCAGCATGCACCCTGCAGTGCTGATAGCCTGCCTGGACAGTTACCTTGAGCCTGTCAGTCAAAGCTTTTTTCCCCACGGAAAGCACAGACTGACATACAATGTTGGGAGGATAAGAGAAAATGGTAGGCCATAGTGCTGTTCAGCACAGAGCTGAGCATGCTGTTGAGGAGTTTCAGGGAAACATGACCTTACTTTACAGGGTATGATAAAGCCTCCCTGACATAGTTGAGAGCGATCTCTTTTGCATTTTGGCAAACCCTTGTAGTCCTATCTCTACTTTTGGTCTTTCCATGTGACAGTTCTTCCTGCCTGCTGTTTTGTCTCACCATCTTTTTCTACAGCCCTCCTTTTCTTTCCTTAAGATCACACATTATATGATTGCTTTACTTTCAAAGTCATGCCCAGTACTGAAAGCGTAATCAGCTCACAGTGGCAATCAGTCAATAGCTAAACTAAACACATCAATACTTTCTTCCATGCTGCTGCCTACATCTGAGAGAAGCTTCCCAGAAGCATTCACAAAACTGCCATGGAGTTTCTAAAAACTGTCATCTGCCAGAATGCCTGACAATGAAAACAAAGCCAAAAGGCATTGCAATGAAACAAATGACAAATATTTATACAACATATAGTACCTTAAAATGCAAGCTATAAACTTAGAATTGTTACTGGTTTTGCTCACACAGTTCTCTACAGGAATTAAAAAAACCCACCACCAACAAAGCAAACAAGCAAACAAACAAACCCTTAACAATTTGTTTGGTAGAGAAAATGGATATAAATGGATATAAGATTTTAACACAGCAATAAAATCAGTATCAAACAGCAATTTCTGGTTATAAGCTACATAGAACAGTAAGTTAGATAATGAAAGTATAGATAAACTATTATTTCCACAGTAAATAAACAGGGATTTATTTTGCATTTTCTTTGCACAATGTAGATAAATTACACTGGGTTGGAATTTTATTGACAGCTGAATACTTGTAGCATTTCCTAGCAGCAAAGCATATATTCTGATAATACTTACAGAAAAATAAATAATGTTGGTATTCAAATTCTAGTGAGTGATCTTGACTTTCAAGTATGTAGTGAACAGAGTAGCAATGTGGCCTTGTGAACACATATCTCAAGTCTTTATGATTCATACAAAAAGAAATAGAAATGTTTTCTTCCAGTGTATCACAGAATTACAGAATCGTTAGAGTTGGAAACGACCTCTGGGGATCGTCTAGTCCAACCCTCCCCACCAAGTCAGGGCTACTTAGAGCAAGTTACACAGGAGTGCATCCAGGTGGGTTTTGAATGACTCCAGAGATGGAGACTCCACAATCCCACTGGGCAACCTGTTCCAGTGCTCTGCCACCCTCAATGTAAAGAAGTTCTTCCTCATGTTGAGGTGAAACATCCTGTTGCTGGGCACCACTGAAAAGAGTCTGACGCCATCTCCTTGGCACCCGCCTTTCAGATATTTATATGCATTAATGATATCCCCTCTCGGTCTTCTCTAGACTAAGCAGGCCCAGCTCATGCAATTTCTCCTCATAAGTGAGATGCTCCAGACCCCTAATCATCTTTGTGGCCCTCCATTGGACCCTCTCCAGTAGCTCCTTGTCTTTCTTCCCAGAGCTACCCTGGCGATTATTATTAAATTATTTGTGGTGTCATCAATACAATCTAGTTCATCCTTACTTTTTAAGCAGGCACAAAATACCTTTGAATTTGTTATAAATTAACTACATTAGCTTTACTGTAGGTATTTAGTTGGGATTGGCCATAGAAGTCTTGCTACTTACAACTACGAATAGACATATTAATTCAAAAAGAACACCAGAAAAATATTAGAGGCTAGAGCAAATGCTAAGGGATCCTGAAGGAAATAGCTGAGAAGATCAGCTCAGCTTCAACAGTCTCCTGGCTCAATAGGACATACTTCTCAAGTAGGGATGGCATCTATCATCATAATGATGGGTTTTAAGGAGTGAAATGAATCAGCACTTGCATAAGTGATCTGACTTCAGCCTCAACTAAGGTCAGAGATAATCCATTACAGACCACATTCATGTACACTTACAAAAATAACCACCATACAGTTATCTGGTATTCTAAGGCAGTAATTAATGAATTAAAAATGAGTTAGATGCTACAGAAGTGATGAATGATAAAACAACAGGTAAACTAACTTCTTGGGAGAGAAAGAGAGATATCTAGCATCCTAGTCAGGTTTCCAGGTCCAATAATCATGGGCTTATTTTAACCAGAATATTTAAAATGTTCCCTTTAACCAAAACTTTTGAAAGAGCCAGCCACTGTAATCATTTGACATACTTGATAGTTTTTGTTTATGAAGTGTTGCAACGGAAAAGAAGAGCAAGACTAAGAGCAATAGCATGTTGGACCTTCCAGGGCTAAACCCCAACATGTAATTGCCTGAAAAGAAATTTCCAACTCATTTAACACCAGAGTGGAAAATGAATTTTCCAATATCATATCCAACCTCCAACTTAAATGCTGTGTGACTTCACAGTAATACTACAATACTACAAAACAATCAGAGAAAAGAACGAACTTTATAAAACAAGAAAATGCACACATTTATCTCACTCTTTCTATGTACATATGACTAATGTCAGTGTCTGGATATAAACAAAACTCTTCATTAAGTCCTTTAAGTATTAATAGACTTTAAAAATAGTAATAGTGGATCAGGAATTCTCATGACTACTAGCATGGTATTTATTCATAACTCTGTAGCAGGTATTATATCTCTTCTGAGGAAGCTAAGCCAGCTTTTTGCCTTTTGATAAAATGAGTAAAATGTATTAAAATTTCTGATTTGAAAGGCAAATTTAGAAATGGATATTTAAATTTCATATTTAGACTTACAACTTTCAGAAGAGTCTTCTATGAAATAATAAAATTATTTATTTTTCAAAAGTAGAAATCAGTATAATGTTGATTACCGAGGATAATTTGGACTTTTGTAGTAAGATGTTATGAAAGCAGAAATAGATACCCACTCAGAGTTTGTATCAAAGAAAAAAAAAAAAAAATAGAGTATAGTGAATAGGACTGATACAAATTTTTCTATAAGCATAAAATTTGTACAAAATGGTTAGATTTTACTATCCCTAATTAGAAATATCACACTACCACAAACATCCCAACTGATATTCATAGATACTTTGTGGGTTTAAGAAAATTAAACCATGTGTTCCTTACTATTGTTTTAGATGGAGAGCTCCTATTAAGTACATTGGGGTTTAACTTGATAAATGATGTAGAACATAGAGAATTATTCAGAAAGATCTTACTAGTAGCACACATTGTGGAAACATCAAAAGATAAGAGAAAAATTCCTTTCCACTTCATCCCACTGAACACAAACCTAGTCTTGTCAAATGTTGCAAGTCTTGTGTTCTTTTTCTTTTTGCAAAACCCTTCCAAAATTTGTTGCCCATCTTTCATGTGAAGTGGGGGAGGCTACAAAGACACAGCAGTCTAACAATTTGTCCTCTTTCCTTCTGAGAAAGTCACAGTAATAATTAAGACAATAAGGAATAATTTGGGTCACAGAGATTGCTGTTGGGGTGACTATGGGGAACAGAAGGAGAAGAAGGAAAGAGTCAATATATAACCAAGATGTATTATTTCAATATCTGCTGCAAGAAACTCATTAGAAAATGTGCACAATCAGCTTGTAAGGAGCTCCTTTCCTCTAAGTTTTTACATGTTGATGAGTAACATCTCTGGAAATCCACAAATAATACCATGATGAATTTCCAAGTTATATATATTTGACTTTAATTATATTTATTATGGCTGCTGTCATTTATTGTTAAGCCTAAAACACAGCTGGAAAAACAAAACTAAAGTGAAATAAACAAAGCTAGAATCTAACACGAATAAAGAAGAAAGAATCCTAACTGTTCTAAATACACTCAAAAAACTTGTCTTAAAGGAAAAGAGCAGTAAATACTCAATAGTATGTCACAAGAGCCCTTGATATTTTGTAATTATTGTCTGATTGCTGTGAAAACATTTTGAATATTGTAAATTTTTCCTTGAAAGGACTTCCAAATGTCTAATCCCTTCAAATGAGAGTAAACAATTTACTTTTGTAGGAGAGTATTTATTAATACTTAACAAGACAAAGAAAATTGATGGTGTCACTAATAAAAGAGAGCAATCATATATTTCTCTGCAGGATGCCTAAATAATGTAAACCAGCTTTATTAACCACTTCTACAATGCTTTGAATGTTTGGAATGTTTTAATATGTCCAAGTAATTTAATTTTACAATATTACTCTAGGATTTGGAGTTTTGCATAGGAAAACAGAGCAGCTGGAAAAATTAAATAACTTCCCTGGCTTTTCCAGTCCATAGAAAGTGACAAGATCAAAATGGTCTCTGTAAAGTATCGTACCCAAATATACCATCAGAGATTTACAGCACTAAAACCTTCCTTTTTCTGATGCTGTGCCACTGCACATATTTATTCATAGTGCTTTATTGGTGGGACACATAACTTTTTCCTTAATTTTCACTTTCGTGTTTATAAATGAGGAAAATACATATTGGAGCTTGTATCTTAATAAATGAAAAATAGACCAATGTGCAAAGCACATGTAGGGGAGCAGAGAAGGAGGCTGTTTATCTTCACATTATGCAAGCTTGGCTACCCAAGTTGAAATGATGGCTTTTGGGGTTTCAAGGAAAAAGGCTTCTCCAGAAAATGCTTCAGGCTACATCTAACCTGCTGGATGCTGAAGTGGTCCTGAATGCCCAGAGGAGAGTGCATGCCCTGAACATATCCCAGCCCCACACTGCGATAAGGCCTAACTGTGCACAAGATGTCGCCTTTGTTTCCATAGGAAGGAAGCCTAGGCTTGGGATCAGACTGAAGCTCTGTGTGTGCTCTTGTCAGGCTCCCACAACGGGGGAACCAGGACCCTCTGCAACACTGCAGCATAAACATGCCACTCTCCGCAGGAGAAACAAAAAAGCTATAGCATGCAACATACCAAGTCTAACTTAGGTTAAATCAATCTGCATCCATTTTTACACATGAAATCGTCCCATAAGAAAAATTCTTTCCTCAATCAGCTTTTGTTTCTGCTATTCAGAGAAGAAAGTGGAACTAAATGATGATGAGCTTTGCCAATTCACTTTATTGTCCATGAGACTCACTGGTTTGAACACAGGCCAGATGAACTGGTCTGGTAGGCTACATTACCTACACAATAGGGATGACCAGCATCTTTGTGGTTAAAATATCATAATATAATTTGGGAGGAGGATTGTTTGGGAGGGTTTCTTATTTTCTTAAAAATAACACATTTAAGTTGCGTCTTTATCAAAATTATCTCCTTTGAAGGATGTGAAAACTCTCTGCATTTCCTTTCTACCCCTTTATATTACATGACAACACTTTATCTTTCACTAAAGCCTGGGAATTTCTTATGCCTTTTTTAAGTGAATGACCCTTCAGTCTTCAGTGCTTGAAACTGTACTTCAAGATGGCAGAACTTCCCCCTCCACTCCCTGACATAGGAAGCTTTGTGCTGAAAGTTTCCATGGATTCTGGCGTAGTTTTTATATTTTATAGTAATTTCTAGATTTTTCCTCTTTAAACTTGTCCAGATACCATTTGAGATGATGCACATTTTTTGCTTGCTACCTGTTCTTCACTGATATGATCTTCTCTAGGTATCTGATTTCAGGCATTGTCAGACGGCTAAATGGACATGGTCAGAGGGTGTATGGATCTTTTGTTTGTCCCAGATCATCTGCTGGTATGTTCCCATGCAAAATGAAATAAAGAGGGTTCTCCCTTCTTTAAAATTTAGATCTTTTGGATGTAGTATGAATATAGATCAGCTCTTTGACCTCAATATCCTGTAAACTGACTTGTATAGAAGACTTCAGAAATCCACACAAAACAGCTCTAGAAACAGATTCTTACTATCATCCATCTGCATTTTGCAAGTGAGATCAAACATGCTCTTCCTAACCCGCTTCAATCTAAAATAAAGTATAATTGGCTGTCAACATATTCTACGCAGGAAGGAAGCCACAACATAATAAGAACACTATTATTATCTATATCATTTGGACCAATAGCAAAGAAAATTGTGATTATATTTTAAGGGATTTTCTGTTTCATATTTTCCACTACCTGGCTTCCTATTTAATCTGGCTTTCACATTAAGATTTTGTATAACAGTAAGGCCGCCCTGGAGGACTCATATCTAATATCCTATTTTTCTGGAACAAAAACTGCATTCTGTTATGAGTGATTCATTTTCTTCCATCTATTGTGAAAACCTGTATTTTAGCCTTGACTGTAAACATTCATGGAGCTATCATAATTCACCTTTCAAATTACACCAACAGAAAAATAGTAAAAGAATAGATGTCTCCTTATGTTTTACCATAGTCTCCAATTCTTTCTATTACAATCATTAGGACTTAGAGTATAGCATGTAAAGTGTAACAAAAACTAATGTCTGAAGCTGCTAAAGTGACTAAAAATTGCCTCTGATTGCTGAGTAGGCTTTAGGACCCAATTCCCATTGTGCTCTGTCCTCTAACACAGGCAATCCACTGTTTTCAAAATATTTAAGTATCTCACTAGCTTCATATCAATAGAGCCAGAAAACCTTCAGTACATGTGGCCTAAAAAAAACCCAGGAAAAAACCCAAAGGGGTTATTATTTTTAAATGAAGGGACATCAGCATTGTTTTACTTCTGTGTTGTGACATCTTTATTCCTGTATGCTTAGCATGGCTGGAAAACAGCAAATTATACTTCTGCGGATAGTAAATTCACCTTCTAAAATCTTAATTAGTGGTAGCTGCTAGCAACACTCAAATAAAAAGGAATAAAACCTATATATACTTGTTTCTTGGAGCTTGTGACAGTCGCATGTTTGTCCAGTAAACATACACATCAAGCTTCATTTTGCTATGCATAAGGCCATTTGTCAGCATGGCTGATAATAACATGAATGTGGACTACACCTAATTAGCAATCTATGACAAACTGTCATAGGTAATTTAGCGTAGCATAATACTTTATTACATTTAAGGCAATCAGGTCACTTTTTAATTGAAAGCAAATTCAGGAAAAGAACACCCTTCTGATCTCCAAAATACTGGGTATACTATTCTAATTTCAAATTGAAAGAACAGAAATGAAACTATAGCATTCATTTTCCAAGATCTTTTACCCTCCATCCCACAAATAACAATTGGAACTATTGTAGTAATTTCCAGTGTGAACTGGAACTAAATTATACTGACATGCTGGAAATTTGAAGTCATCACAGGTAATCTGTGAATAATTACTACTCAAGGCAAGTTACAATACATGAACTATAATCTTGTTATGACTTTGTCTTTCTGCACTTTCTGGGCCCATCTGTTTGGGGTTTTTTTCTACACTTGATCAACCAAGCTAAGATGACCTATACTTTTCCTGGTGGTACAGAAAATGTTCACAAATTATGGCCAGGTCACTCCACTCCTTTTTTTTTTTTCCACATAGTACAACAAATTGATTTGCTGAGGCAGTAAACAGTGAAATAGTCTTTTCAGTGTCTAGTAATTAGTTCTAATACTAGTTGGCAAATTAAAAGGCAGCAAAACAAAATGTCTCCATCAGGCACTTATAATAACCTTCATAATACATACAGTAGATGTTGCAAAGACTAAGGTGGATAAATGAGGAGAATGCTCATTTTGGCATCCAGCTTACTTTCGGATAATCTAGCTCATCCCTCTTGGCTGACACCAGGCCAAGAATAATATTAAAGAGTAATAAACTCCTTCCAGCAAACGTCTGATTCCATGGTTCACTAGTCTCAGACCTAATCTATCAATCCATTTACTGCACAGTAAAAGGTAAGAAAGCCATTACAGATCTGTTACATGCCCTGGCAGGTGGTATATGACAAGAACTGAATTCATCACAAACTCCAGTGCTTTGTACGGCCTTTTGCATGCTTTGAAGCACTAGGTGGTTGGCTTAGTTGGCTATCACAGCAGAAGATACTTTGAGCTTTGAAAATAAACAAAAAATATTTGATGTGAAGGCGTAAAAATGGTTATAAACCACTCCGTTTTTCATACTATTAAGACTTCTCAAAGATAGTGCTACTTTCATTTTTACAAGAAATACTGGCTTTGGAGAAGGTACAGTAAGTAAAACCAGGTTAGAATTTAAAAGTCATACTTTCAAATATGGGCTTTAATCTTCATCCTCTACTTAAACGTCTGAGGCAGCAGCCTATTAGAATCACTATTCAATAAAGTTGTCTAAGGAAATGCCATTTAAAAATTATTAATATCCAAGGCAAGAAAAACTCCTCATATATCTATTCTCAAGGTCGTCAACACATGATACAAACACCTAAAAGCAAAGACAATACAGAAGTAAAAGCAAAAAAGCTTCTTTTATGTGACTGCTCTTTCTTTCATACTCAATTTCTTTCTCGGTTTATTTCCATTGCTGTAGGGCAACAGTTTCTGTGACTGTAAAGAAGGTTTGAACATGACTTATTTCAAATGTGCCACCTTGAAGGTTAAGACTCGCAGGTGTTGTCCTCCATTCCCCTGCTTGGCAGATCAAGGCAAAACAAAAATTTGTCATAACATTAGGAGATATTTGCCTACATTCTCAGCTGGTGTAAATTGTCACAGCTTCTGTGAAATAAACAGAATTACTCTAGTGTAAGCCAGATAAGGAGGTATCTTAATTATTTATGTAACTGTCGTATGTTTTGTATTTTGAAAATAATATCATCCTGCAATATGAGATAATCAGAAATGATAGATTGTTACATGTTCATTTCTAGCAGAGATGCCAGAAAACAAAACAAACAGCTAGGAACAAAGGATTAAAGTATAAGATACACTCTTAGAAGGGGATGGAGAAACAGAAAACCTCCAGAGAAATCTGCGTGTGATGATGTTTGTTCATGGTGCTTCAAGGAACACAAAAAAATATATCCTTATCAAAACAACTGACTACTCTGGTGACCTGCAGAAGTTTGCCTGATATAAAAGTGCCAGAGATATGTGCTTCAGCTTTGGCTCACAGTAAAAATCTGTGGGTTTTTTTTCCAGTGCTTACAGATCTATAACTGAAGGAAGACAACATATGTCCCTCTGTCAGGCCTGCAGACTTTTTTCCATGATTTCTAATTTTATTACAGACCCTAGACTTTCAGAGGAGAAAGTGAAAAAAAAAATAATTGAGGCTTCCTACACAAACCGTGAGTAAAAGAAAAAATATGTAAATGAAAAAATAAAGATTTTTTCTTTCAGTTTAATTGGAAAAATCTGACAGAAACCCCAAATGAGTTCTGAACTTTTTTCCATTTTTCTTTTCTTTTTTTTTTTTAACATCTGCCAAGATCATCTGGGAAATAGAAAACCTTACGAGAACACCTTCAAAGAAGATGTACAGATTTGAGTTTTGTCATTTTCAAATCCAGTTTCTGTTCATTTAAAAAAAAAAAATATATACTGCATTTTTCAGATTCTTTAGATTCAGCTATTAAGGGCCAGTGAGAACTCAGTTTTCTATAAACCGGTAGATACCTGAAAAGAAAAAAATAAAAAAAAAAAAAAAAAAGTGTTTAACTAACGATCTCAGATGGAAGTTCAATTTTCTGGCTTTAATCTCTTTTTAGGAGTGAATGGAAGTTTTCAAGTGGTAAATTCCAAGCCTAATAATTTGTCAGACACTTTACTCAGACCTAGGAGACATAAACTTGTAAAGACAAGATGCTGGAGAGGGACTCTTCATTAGGGACTGTAGTGATAGGACAAGGGGTAACAGGTTCAAACTTAAACAGGGGAAGTTCAGGTTAGGTATAAGGAAGAAATTCTCTACTGTGAGGGTGGTAAGGCACTGGCACAGGTTGCCCAGAGAAGTTGTGGCTGCTCCATCCCTGGCAGTGTTCAAGGCCAGGCTGGATGGAGTCTTGGGTGATATGGTTTAGTGTGTGCTGTCCCTGCCCGTGGCAGGGGGGTTGGAACTAGATGATCTTAAGGTCCTTTCCAACCCTAACTATTCTATGATTCACTGAACAGTAGCTTTATACCCCAAGTTTGATTGAGACCTAACTACTTTTAACAGCATTCATAGGTGGTCTGACTGTGACAAGTAACTTGGCACACTCTGCAACCCCAAGCAGAAAATGAAAATGCAAAGTTTTTAGGTATATGGCTAATCAGTAAAAACTTAAATTCAGAGGCAAACTAGAGATTTCATTAAAATGTATTTGTGTCATTTTACTAAAAGTATTTTTTTTTCTGAAAACTAATGTCTTTTTAATACTACAGCTCAGATATACAAATTGTGGTGCCTAAATTCAGCTATGTATACGCTTACTTCAGCTAGTAAATAACACTTTATTTGATCTTAAAGTGTTCTGAATTCTTCTATATACATTGACTTCAGAAACCCATTTGTAGAGAAAAAGATACTTCTGTCCAAGCACCTAAATAAAGATTTATGTGTCCAACTTAGAGTCTCTAATGTGATCAATATTTATTATCCACTTTTGACTGAGCCATTAGCTAATATTCTGAACCTTGCCAGAATGTTTCTGTTAGGAACAAACTAATGAGAGTCCCACATCAAATAACTGCATGTTTACTTCCCAGGTCTGTGCTTGAAATTCAACTGTGTTCACAGAAATGGTAAAACCCCCAGGATGTAGTATTCTGACCAGAAACTCTAGCTTGTTTTTCAGTAAGATACTCAAAAGAAGATCTCTTCACCTTCTTTCCAACAGAACTAGACACAATGAATCCTTTCTTTTTTTCCTGGCATCCTGGTAACTTCAATAAGGTACTCAAAAGAAGATCTCTTCACCTTCTTTCCAACAGAACTACACACAATGAATCCTTCTTTCTTTTTTGCCTGGCATCCTGGTAACTTCAATAAGTAGATACCAGAGAGATTCCAGTTTTGCCATCAGTCTCAAAAGAAAATCCTTCAGCTAACTGTACACTGACCTCTTCTGACCAGGCTATCCATACCTTGGGTTGTGGTCCTCTGTACAATGCTTTCCACCATTTCTGCTACATAAGAAACAGAAGCTACATGAGAGCACTCAAGTTATCTACCTCTTTTGGCCAGATTTGCTACTCACTGTCACCAGTTTCCAACACAAAAATATGCTACTTCAACAATAGAATATAGCAAAATCCTCTTCTCTCCATGAGTATGGAGATCCCAGAAAGCAAAATGAATGGTACTTTGCTACACAGAAACCAGAAATCAAAGCTCAGTGTTGGAAAAAGCGTGGTGGAGGGTAAAACAGCTTCCAAGGTTGCAGCTTCCACCTTGGGGTTGGGGAGAGGAGGGAACTGGGAAGTGTTTCCATAAAGGCAATCAGCCATTTGCTACTGTCTCTCACACACACGAGTCACAAGAACTGGAATATTTGCTGTACTCTCAAAACAATCAGGCTACAAAAATGATGCTCTGCATTCCATCCTTAAGGAGCAGACCTGTAATTTAGCAGTATATTTGGATACAACATCATCATTTCAGGTGCTAATAGTCTTGGTTTGCCGTCACTGTTTCTCATAGCAGTGTATTGTACTAATTTTTCTTCTTCACTTGCATTATGCACACAAATGTCTCTTGATACGGAGAAAAACAATACATACCAGAAAATATATAATGAAAATATTTGCTGCAGATCAAAATTTTATACCACAGTTACATTAGTAATATGTCTAACCTTTAACAAGCGATGGTTAGCTTCCTTCAGCGTACTCTCAAGCTTATGTTTTTTGTCTGGGTTCAGTGATGCACTTCCAAGCGCTGTTCCTCTAGTTTCATTTAATCGTTTCAGTATTCCCTTGTGGGGTGGCAGCTCTTCAACTCTGAACTGGAACAGACAAATACAGCAGTTAAGATGAACTGTGGTAGAATTTTCAGCTCTCTTATCTTCACTCTTATTGATTTGGGTATCAGCTGTACGAATAAACTCAATTAAAGACAAAATAACCATTGCTTTCTGAATGTAGAAGGCTAAAACTCCCCATAAGAGACTGTATTAGTGGATCAAGACCAAAGAGAATCCTAAATGCCAAAATATGAGAATTCTCAGGGTATTAATCGCTGCTACATGACAAATTCCACTTCTGGAGACTCAATAGCTCACGTATATGAATTTTAAAAATATTTTAATATGGTAAACAACAAGCACTTTGGAGAAGGGTTTTAACATGTCCCAAGCTGAGAACACAGTCACCCAGATGGTACGTGAAAAAAAGCTGTCCAGTCTAGCCTCATAATTAAGAATGTTCATGTATGTTCATAAAAAGACACCAAACCCCATGAGTAAAGCCAAAGGATGCAAGGCATCACCTAAATGTACCACTTCTCCACCATCTATGCAGTTAGTGCAAACTTGTATTGTCAAAGTAACTTGATATATCAAGTGAGGAGAATGTAACTAAAAGACAAAGTTCTTCAAGTTTGGGGGTTTTGGGAGGTTTTATTAACATAAGCAGGTACGTATGAAATGAACCACACTGCAAGCCAATACGTTATTTGCTGCATTAGGATGTATGCTCTTGTGTGTTGCTCAAAAAGAACAGGGTGGACAGTAAAAATGAGATACAAGTAAGAGATGATAACACCTTTAATTTTGGGTTATGTATCCCTTTAGAATACTGCAATTGGGAAATATTTGCATATAACTGAAAAGCAGGAGCCTGCATGGTTCTAAACAACCAATTTAGACTTTAAAACTGTATTCATGTCTGCAAATTATAAGATGCATCTAACACCCCTAATAAATATTTCTTTGCCTTCTTTCTGATATCCTTGACAATGCTGGCAAAGCAACAAAAATTCTCTGTCCAACTCGCCGACATCTTATGCTAAACAATCAGAGGGGCAAACTCAGCACATGGTTAAGTCTTCGTTTTCTCAAATTCTATTTATCCTGTTTTGGTTTGGCTTTGCTTCTTCTTTTTTTTTTTTTTTTTTCCTTAAGAAACTTAAAGATAGATTTTTATCAAAGAATCTTTTAGATTTTTGCCAGGTTTTGATGAAAAAAGGATAGCACAAACTTGAGTTTCCTTCAGGTTCTTTAATGCTCTATTCCATCACTTGCTGAAGTTGTTCAACTTGGATTGGCATAAAAGATAACTAGTCTTTATCCCCAAGACAGAACAGGAAACCTTTAGGCAGTTATTTTATAAGTAATATGCATATTCCAGCTACAATTTAATTTATTATTGTGCAAATTATAAAGCATACTCATTCTGTTGAAGACATTTCAGAAATTAAACAGAACAACTTCTACAGAATATATTTATTAGCGGTATCATAGTCTAAAAGCTCTAACATCTTCATGAAAATATTCCAGCCTTTAAAGGCAAATATTTTATATATTGTTTGGGGGTTTTTTAAAAGGTGTTTTTAAAAAGTCATCTAGATGTGCAGTTTAGAAAATGCTGCAGTGATATTTAACCATTTGGCATTTACAATTATGCATGCAATTCTGGACACTCTTGTGAAATACTGAATACCATTTCATAAGTGAGAAGTTATAAAAGGCTAACAAGACGCCTATAGAGAAATGTTATAAGAGTCAAATTCTGAATTAAGAAATGAGGATGAAAAAGATAATAATTAATTACCTAGTGACAAGATATAGGTATTTTTCTTTCAGTACATTTTCCATTACTTTTCTGATTTTAGTATGATCAGTATATATTTGTACCTGGGTTTTGAAATTCCACTGCTTTGATTTATCTAAAAAAGTGAAGTGAATGCTGAGTTTGATGGCAGAATAATTCTCTGAAAATAGGATCAATTTTTCTTTAATGTAGAATTGCTAAAGCAAGAAAACATTCATAATAAAACTCAATACCTTTACTTTGCTAAGGCAGTCTCTTAACTGGTCTTCATTCCCTGGTTCAAGGGGAATACCAACAATGCTGTCTGCTTCCTCTAACCATAAAATCAACTTGTCCAAGTCCTCTTGAAATTCTGATAAAATATTCTTTTCTTCCTCTAGCCTGTAATAAAAATGTGAAATTAATGTTTCTATACACTTTTATGTTGAAATATTTATCCATACTAAAAGAAAGATGAAGGAAAATCCTTATGATCTATATTAATTCTTTTTAAAAGTGTGCCATAGATTTTTTTCATATCAAAATTATCAGACCAGCACCCTTTTAACATGGCATTAAATGTATTTTAAAAGAAAAACTAAAGTCCTAATTTGCAAAATCACTAAATTCAGCTTCTGGATTATATACGGCTGGTAGCAAACAAGCATGACATAACTAGAACTATTAATAATTCAGAACAGATTTTGAGTGAACTAACAGCATGGAAGTCCAGTGTCAGAAACTAAGAATTATAGCACCAAATTTTACCAAACTGAATCTGTAAAAAGTGACGCTTAAACCTGTTTACCCAGTATGTCCAAATGTCCAGCTGGTTTTACATCTTTTGCTTTGATCTCAAGTAACCTTAGTAAAATAATAGCAACAAAAAACCCACAGTTCTAGTTCTGGTGTGCTTGTTTGCTACCTGCTATGTGTAATCCAGAAGCTGAATTTAGTGAGGTTGCAAATTATGACTTCAGCTTTTCTATTAAAAGAAAAGACCTGCACATGCTTGTGCCCCTCTTCACCACTAGAATTTTCGCTGCTAACCAAATCAGGTCCCTTCACTGTAATTTCCAGAGAATAAAAGTATTAAAGTGACTTCAAGTGTTTTGTATTTTAAACACTTATTTGTGAGGAAAGAAAGCTGCTTCCTTAATGTTTAATTAAAAACATTTGTTAGAAAGAAACAAAGGAAGAAAAGCTATAAGATTTGTAAAATTCCTTTTAAATAACATCATTCAGGTTACAACATAAAATGGGAGAAGCCTTATTTGATCAGCTGTGAAAATTCTAGTAGTGAAGAGGGGCATATGAGCTGAAATAAACTTAATTTCACAGCAAACGAAACATCTGACTTTATGGTATAAACAAAAAATTTTTATAGACTAAGATTTCTTGAGGAGGGAAAGACTCATGCTGTTGGAATGCTGACTATTATAAAATAAAACCAGCAGCACACAATTTAACTATTATTTTAGACAACTTGCAAACTAGAAAAACTTTTGCTAGTGCTTTACCCGCCTTCCATCTTATTGGTGTTTATTGCACTTTCTTAACAAGGCATACTTACAAGATGAGAATTGCTATACTAGAGGAATAAACACTCTACAGGCTCTAGATCCCTCACCGAAATGGTAGATTGAAAACCAGAGGAAAGTAACAATTACAACACTCTTGACCAGACTTCACTAAGTCTGGCTGCACTAAGCATGCCAAATCTTAAAGAACCTGAAAAATATGATTGCTGCCATGAACATGACAGAGGCTTTCCTGGATGTCAAAAGCTAGGCAAGAGGACATCACTACAAAGGTGTTCTTGAAAAAGAGAAGTGTTTCCATTCAATTTACAAGAAACACTTTTTGAAAGTGTCTCCAACTACTGCCCTAAATCCTTCCTGTCTTTTGTAGTTAAAAACCCCCCCTACCTAGTAACATTAACAATATATGCAGTGAAACTCTTGGATAAGAAAAAACATATTAAACAGTATTATGCATTGATGTTTCCAAATAATTATTAATAAAGTAGATCACACTTTCAAGGTTTTTTCTTTACAGCACAGTTTAAAGGTGTTCTGTTAATTTCTAAAATATGAAGCACTATTCCTCTGTTACCTTCAAGTTTAATGTTTTTATAAAATTTATTTAAGCATGTAGTAGTGATAGTGATGAATGGGATATTTAAAACTCTACATCTATAATTAAGTAGTAGATATATTTTATTTCCTGAATCAATTCAATGCATTTGGATAAGAAAAAAAAGAAAAAAGCACTAAGTTCTTGAAATATTGGTTGTGAATTACAAATATTCTAAATATGTTTTTAGGAAATGGATTTGCAGTGATGATGGCTGAAAAAATTACATATGCAGAAAAGCAAGTGCAGAATGTATTATTAAACATTATGAAGTCCAATAATAAATCATGCATTCAGTCATAATAAACGTACAAAGTTTGTGTAAAGGAGATTAGTAAAAGGCAGTACAGGTTTAAACGAAAGATGCTTTTTTCCTAGCTCAGCTGATATATCCATAGATTCTTATTATCTCAAGCATTTCAGATAGATTGTAGCTGTAATTTTAGATCAGCAATAAATTTTAATCTACCCTCGAACAGGACAATTTTTTGCCACCTAGTGCTCAAGGACCAGACGGAGGAGTCACATGCTCTAAGTCTGCAACAGTACAGGTATATAGGGTTTAGTCATCTCCTTTGAGAAACTGAAAGACACTATAGAACAGAGGAGAGCACTCTTAGGTGCTTATTGCCAAGTGTGTATTGATATGAGAAAAAAGAACCCTACAGTACCAGCCAAGGGTCGTAGAATCATAGAATTGCTTAGGTTTAAAACAGTCTTAAGATTACTGAGTCCAACCTTTAACCTAGCACTGCCAAATCCACCACTAAACACACTATATTCTATATTCTAATATTTACTAGGCATATGAATCCACTACTGCTCTTTTTTTTAAGCTCATAAGCAAGTTACTCCAGAGTAAATGTGTAGAGATTAAACAAACACAAGCCACTTGTGCCAAATTGTTCTTTAGAGGAAAAAGAGAAGATATTTACTGTAAAAACAAACAAAAAAAATCTCTAAAACTATTTATGTCTTTATATATGTATATACATACATTAATATATGAACATAAATACAGGTATGCATATATATATATACACATACACACATGCTTACATTTATACAAATACCTAAAAAAAGTGAACATCATAAAAAGCAAAAGAATCCGATTAACAGCCCTACTTCCCAGTTTTTGTCTTACATTTTCTTATGTTTCTGAAACTGTTTCAGAACTGTTTCAGAACTGAAAACAGTTCTGCATGACTGTTTTCAGGAACTGATTTGTCTAGGATTTCTAGAAATGCAAATGTAAGTTGTAAAGCACATAGCTCAGTAGAGGCATTATGTGATGGTACCCTAAGGATAAAACTGAGAAAGATACAACTTTAAATACATTAATTCTGGCACAGAAAAGACATAGCATTCAACTCAATGCACCTGAGAGCAAAATTATTGAGCTGTATAGTATTTTTGAATGAGAAATCAAAAAAATTTCTTGTCTCCTAGCACAGATAGCAATTGGCAAGATTTCTTTTTCATCTTATGCGCACTGTCAGTTTTATCACCCTTATGAATTTAACTCTAATCCTTAAAACATTTAAAACTTTTTCTAGTCATGAAGGAAGTATTTTTATTTTGATGACTAATTTAAATGTTGATCAGTAGGATTGAGTTTTATTATCTGAGCTATGTGGGACGTTTTCCATCTAGGACTATCCAGGAATTCATTTAGACAGGTTTACTTCACATAAATAGATAGATACATGCACAGAAGAGTTTCAGAATTCAGGGAAAAAAAAAAAAAAATCCATAAAGATCTACTGTCTTATCCTAGTCAGGAACAGTATGTAGTATAGTAATTAAAAGGTCCATTGCAATTAACGAGAGCTGCAGGTACACTTCATAATTTACTTTACTTTTAATGTTCTTGGCCTGCTAGAACATTACTTTTATTATAAATAACATCCTGCGTGACAAGTGTCATATTATACAAGCCACTAAAATAAAGCACTGTCTGTATTAGCTGAACCAGTAAATCAAATAACAAGTTTTAACTTGATAACTGATTGCACCTTTTCAACAAGCTGATTTCTATCACTGTAATTATATTTGGCACAACACGTACATGTAATTTCCAGGTGTTTAAATTCATGGTGGCAATGACGAATTAACAGTTAATGATTATTAAGGGAGTATAGACTTCCAAATCAAAGCCTAAACAAACTAGAACAAGGAGAATGAGCCACCAGTTGACTTGGACATGGACAGAGCAGCTTTTGAGAAAGCAGTTGGGAGTACATCTTGCTGTATAAGCAGGTGATTGAGGAATAAAATGTCATTTCAGCAGCTGGTCTTATGGAGCCAAGCAGATCCATCTCCAGCACAGATATGCATGCTGTTAAATACAGCATGTCTTATCCTTCTAAACCAGCCTAAATTTTCAAAGAGCTTCTAAACTGCTTCTTTGTCCACAAATGGGTTTACTTCATTAACCCTGAAATGTAACCCATCTTGTTTGATGGAAAATTCTGAAACTATAGCAGGGAAGTACAGAATTTCATGTGTAACTTTTGGTCTTCTACGTGCCTGCTATTCTCATGCACATTACTTTGTGTTTTCCATACCAAAACATGTCAGCTTTCTGTTTGTATTGCTAAATTCATAAGGCCCCTTGGTCAACTATTCTAACTGCGTAAGTGCTTAAATATGAATCTTATACGTTATACTTCTGGAAGCGAATGTATTAATATTCAGCATTTAACATTGAGCAGCAAATTAAATTAAATTAAAAGAATTATTTTTCCTAATACTAGGTTGTATATGGTATTTCAGAGATTAGGGATTAGTTTTCCTAACAGTATTAAACTGAAGCAATAACAAATTCTTATGGTAGTCCACAAAATACCCTGAACAGACTTTTTTACTTAGCTATAATGGTTAACTATTACATAAACATTCATGACACATTTCAAGTAAGCTTATTTTTTCATTTACAGTTTCTAGGAAACATATGAGAATATGAAATGCATATTGCAACTCATTTATTTTCTCCATAGTCAACAATGTGATACCAATACCATAGCAACCCGTAAATAGTTTGTGAAATACATCAGATGTTTAGTTTGTAACTGCACACAAGTGATGTTGGACTTATTTGGGAGGTGTCAGCAAGAGAAAGAAAATATGCAATCATAGGAGTAGGACAGATCTGCACTTGTGACTCATATTCCCACTTGCACTTCCAATAATGTTTTGGTGTCTTTTTATTTTTTTAACATTCAGCTATTGATTTTGTATTTATGGTACTTCTAAGATTAGGAATTAGTGCATTTAATAGCTGTTACTGAGAATTTAAGAAGCTACCAAAATAGTAACTTAACAATTTAGAGAAAAATATTTACTAAAAGAGAATGAATTTCCTTTCCTTCTTTAAAAAATGTGCGAATATGCTTCATTTGGGTAAGGAACTTAAAATAATTGAAATGAAAAAGATCACAGAAAAAGTCAGAAGCAAATACTAAACAGTAAGAAGGTTAGTTACACACATGTAAACACAATGCAATTTTATACCAGTGATTCATTTCTAGTGATTTACTGTAAGAAATCTGTACAGAAAAATAAAAATAAAAAAAAAAAAAACCCATAACTTTATTTTGGAATGAAAAAATATATCTATTGACTTAATTATCAGTGAAATCTCTTCATCCTAAGCCAGCTTTTAAATTGCAACAAGAAGGTAATCACAGCCTTCAATATACTGACTGTTTAGGTGAAGGAAACCAATCACTGGTAGCTACTGTGTTACGAAAAGAAAAACCAACAAACAACCCAAAAACCAAACAAACAAACAAAAATCCCCAACACTTTAATGAAGGTAAGGTATGAAAAGTATATTTATTTTATAACAATTATTTTTATTTATAACAGAAAGGTGATGGGCTTATATTCTGAAACATATTTTAAAGTATTCTGGTAAACAGCCTTTGTTTTGTCATTCTTTCCATAATTACTTCAAACTCACTTGAGTAGAGATGTGAACAGTCTGCAGGTTCAAGCTCATTAAAAGTGCAAATGTATTTGCAGTTAAAATAGTGAAAAATTCTCTTCCATTCAACAAAACTCAATTTTAACAAATGTCGGATTGTGATGAATAAAAACTCAAACTGATTGCATCTGAAACAGAAAAGGAATCTAATTCCTGGGCATCTGGTTTCAAAAATTACACAAGAAATTTTTAACGAAGATGGAAAATACAAAGACCACACAGTACCACTGTTACAAGTTTGCCAACAACCTCATTTATGAGCCTTCACCTTTTTAAGCTCCTATGTGAGATGTTGGTTCTCCTCCTAATATATACTCCCTTGACTAGCTCTGCCTGGCTCATGTGTTCTTGCAGCAGGAGCAAAGGCACAGCACCATGCTGCAGCCGCAGCCCTGGGGCTTGCCACCACACAGGCACTCGAGTGCACACCCTGATAGCAAGCCACTGCCTCCTTAAGTCATCCCAAACTTGAGGGTCCCAGTGGCGTGACTAAGAACAGACATGCACAGCATAATATGGCCTGATGCATCTCAGGGAACGAAAAGGCAGAGAGATCTTCTGATACGGCAGTATTCAAAATGATTACTGGGTTATGAAGAAGAAGAGACACACTTTTCCCCCCTCTTTCACCTGGGGTTAGTAGCATCTATTCAAGGGGCCATTGAAACTTTCCCAGTCTCCAAAGTCTCCCATTCTGTTTGAGTAATGCTGTTCTGGGGCACAAAATCAAACTTCTCCAAAACATGCTGCTTGCAGCAAAATGCTAACAAAAACTCAATTAAATTCCCAATTTGCTAACTATCAGTTTATCAGACATTCAATCAAGTTTCACTTCATTCAACTGCCTGATCTATTCCAAAGTTTGCAGTAACATGAAATGACTAGATGTGCTAAAATTACATTCTCATCTAATTCTTAGCCGGGTCTATTAGACTGCAAGATACAGAAACATTAAACACTGAATCCAAACTTCTAGAGCTTTGAAACTCTTAGATAAAGGCAAATGAAAGACAACATCCTATGCAAACATAACTCAAGCACAACCTCTTGATCTTCAGTATCAAAGAAAGGAGATTCAAAGCTAATTTTGACTCTGTGCTTTGCCTGGGATCAGCATTTGACCTTTTAAAACTTAAAAACCAGCTGCTTTTTACTGAAGAGCAGTACAGGTTCTTCAAATTGTTTTGAGATTTAGTTTGTTTTCTTGTCTGTTTTTAATTAAATTGTCCTTTTATGGTCCAGATAATTCTCATTCATTAAATCCGCCAGACTACCACCAATATTGACATCTAGTGAATCTATAATCATTTTCAGTTATATATAGAATATCATGGTTCTGATCTGATTTACAGTTCTTATCATGCAGGCAATTTCATATTTATTCCAAATTATTTATGAAAACTGGATTAACATGTTGCAAATCTCAGAATCATGTATTAATCTTTCCTTTTCAAGCCAAACAAGGACAGGGTTCATGATAGTTAAAGGATATATTTTGAATTTACTGTGTTCCCTACCAATGCAGTGATAATATTATGTTCTCATACAGAATAAATAGTAGACCATTTAATAGTGCACCTTCAGGAAAACTGACAAAGTAATTCTGTAGAACTCCCCCCTCCCCAGCAAACACTGTTGGTGATAATGCCAGGATCACTTTCTTGAGTTGTAACTGCCATTTGCAAGCTCAGCATCACGTAAACATGGTAGAGCCTGTTTCTCTGAAATATTCATTACCTCACATTTGTCTATGATGAAGATCATCTGCCGCTTTTTGCCCATCCACTCAGTTTTGGAGTTTCCCAGTGTCAGCTCAGCATTTCACTACCTTGGAGAGCTTAATGTCATGGGCATCCTCGGAAATGTCACCATACACCTCCTACCTCCAAATAAATTCTCACATTCATGCAACTTACAAAAATACCTATGTTGGTTTCTGTTACATTTGCAATATTTTGTCCCCCCCTCTAGCTGATGAGTATGTTTGAATTTTGCTTGAGAAATATATCTAAAATGGAGTGTCTATGCCCTATCTGTAAATGTGCAGGATTATCACAATCAATTATCTTGGTAAGCAATAGCAAAAATTATCTTTACAGCATATAAAATTTCTTTGCTGTTTAAATAATGCTTAGCACATTACACTTGAATTTGAAATCACTGTCAGATTTCATTTCTGGAATCCATTCAATTGCTAATTTCTTCCCACTTCCTTTATCTTGAGATATGCTGAGCCAAAAAATATAATAGAAAACAAAATTTCAGTTGATCACTGCTCCTCTGTTTGAGCTACTCAGAATCAGCTTTCAAAGCAGAGTACCATGTATTGACTACAACAGAAAATCTATTAAAATATTTAGAATCAGTTTTCTGATTTGCAGAAGGTTCTAAATTTTAATATCTATTTTATTTTTCTTTTAAATTATTAAATGAAAGTGTATTCTACCCAGTCTGTTCTCCCTTCAGTATTACCTTCTTAAATTATGGTTTTTAAAGTGTGGTGGCATTTTCTCATTCCCAAAATTAAGTGACTTTGACAAAAATCTCAGAATCCCTTTCATGATCATAAAAATCTATTAACCATGAACATTTTAAGTTTTAGGAAAGATAGAGAAAAATTAAAGGACTACTAAAACTTAAGTGATCCAAATATAAGCATACTGGCTTAAGAGCTTATTTGACAAATAGTCTATTAAACCTATTCTGAAAAAGAGAAGTAAAAATATTTTCATTCATCCTGATCTATTATAACTTACATTATCTGACATACATGAATAAATTTGCTATAGTACAAACACATGCAATGGACAATGCCATGACTATATTAGCAAGTAGAGGTCACTTCCTTCAACTATTCTTGTTTGCTCCATGCTTTGTTCTTAATGAAAAATTAAGGCTCTTTGGGTGACATGGGTTTTAAGTCCTAAAAAGAGAGAACCTAACTATATCAAATCAAATTAGGACAACTAATGAACAACTAAGATGACAAAGCATAAGAGAGATGAAAATCCTATAACATCTATAACAACTAATCAACAACTAAGATGACAAAGCATAAAAGAGATTAAAATCCTATAACACCTATGACAGGCTGTATGAAGACGGTGTGTCAGATAACCTACAGTCTTTTCATGCCTAGGATCATCAATAATTGAGACCTAGCTAGAACACACCACATATTCCTGTCAACCAGGCTTTCTTTCCTTTGAAAATCCAGTCTGTGAAAGAGACAAGATGAAGGAAAGAAGAAAAAGCATGTACTGGGAAGCATCAGTGATACTGAAGGTAGGATCTGTTTCCAAGATCTGGGAGTAAAAGGGTTCCCTGGCTCTGACGCAGATAGGAAGACCAGGTGATGAATTAAAGTGCAAGCTCCTCTATCCCGATGCACACAGGTCTTGCTAGAGTACAATAAAAGCATTTCTATAATAGTTTAACAACACTTTCTGTATTCCTTCTACAGCAATGCATTTATTCATGTAGACTTCACCAACTAAGGTCTCTGCAATCATTGTCCTCAAAATTAGACAAGCTGTCATTCCAGAGGAAAAGAAACAAACCGATCAACAAAGCAAACAGACCAAAAAGAGGGATGCATGTGCAAGCGTTTAATTTAAAACCTTCATCTAGGGAACATAACTGTATTATTCCCACTTAACAGATCCTAGGCTTCCTTAAGATACAGAATGTGCCAAGAAATTCCATATAGTTCTAGCACTGCCTTGAGGTAAAGCAGCATTCTGATACACATTTCTATTGATAAAATGAAGGAAAGTACAATACCAATCTTCACTACAACCAGAACATATTTCATATTCCCAGTCAAAGCTCAACCACCAATTTCTTTCTTCTGTGTTGTCAAAGCAGCTTACAGCGCTATTAAAATGATGTGTTATTGTTTTGTAAGTGTTAGCACTTACATAACAAGTTAAGGCTTGGAAACACAGATGGGTTTCCATTGTACAAAAGATCAGCTTTTAGCGTGATAAATAAAGGCCATGGACTCCCTTGTGTAACAAGTAGCATCACCATCAATACCAGGAAATGCAGCAGAAAGTAATATTTGAAGAACTGCTGAAGGTTCTGACAGCTGTAGCTTACTTGCTGCACCTCCTTTTAACATGTTCTAAGTGAAACTTTAATAATGATTAAACTCAATAACCACCATTCAGGATACTCTCTTACCACTCCAGTGAACATTTTCACTGCTTTTCCTCCCCCACTCTAAATCAAATAGAGCTACATGGCACATCAGAAGTAACAAAATTGTTGCACACTACTAGTTCTTCTAGTGCATGTATAGCACTCATTAATGTACCTTTATAAGGAATATTCTGGGTTTTAAAAAACATGCATGAAGAAAGCTCTACTGGTGACTGTATTTAAAAGCAGAACGTCATATAAATTTAGGCCTAGCATTTAGGTTAAGAATGTATGTTGTATAAAGCCTAGTATAAACAGCAACAAAATTACTTTTTTTCAATTGGAAATTCCCTTTTTAAAGAAATCGAACATTTTTGTATTATCTGTAATTCACAAACTCTCACTTCCTGTGACTGCATGAGAAAAAAAAAAAAGGTGCAAAAGTGATTATAAATAACACTAAATGAACCAGTCCATGCTTTTTATCCAACCTATGAAATGTAGATGTTAATAGCATTAATGATAAATGGATTAGGATTAACTGTATCAATTAGCTATTATTAGTATTACAGAGATAATGACATACTGTCAAATAGAAAGATGATAAATCAACTGTAAATTCTGTAAATGAACCTCCAATCTGTTCTACTTCTAATCAAGCAATAATGTATGCTGGTTTGCTTTCTTTAAACATTAGGAGTGGAATTATAAAAATGTGGAGTACAGAAAGGTATGGTGGTCACTAACAGGAGAAGGTAGAAAAGAAGAATGAAACAAATGATAGTGCATGCAAAATTTAATTACTGATAATCTGTTAGGAATATGAAAATTCCACAAGTTGAGAGATCCTTTGAACATTTAAACCTTGAGCAAATCTAAAATTACTAAAAATAATTTCACATTATTTTTGCTCTCTTTTAACCTACCTCTTTTTTTTCTCTACTAACTGTCTGCAGATCTCCTGCCACCGGCTATTCAAACTTTCCAGTTGTTCCTTCAGCACCTTAGCATCTGCTGTGGATGACTGCTCAATAATCTCTTCACCAGCTACATTCAATGTTTTGACAACAGTTTGCTGTCTCCCAATGCCATCCTGAAGCTCCTGCAAAATACGCAACACATACACATATTCATAAAAATGTCAACCATGAGACAAAATGCTTCATCACATAGTGGCCAGATGGAAAGTTTTTGCTCTCCTCTGAATTCCAAATGAAAAATCCAAAGGCTAGCAGACAGAAAGACATCTCATGTTTTTATAATAAGTACCTTTCAATGCATCTCTACAGCCTTTTTTCCCCTCCTATATTCTTGTCTGCTAGAGATCATTACAGTAATATTCTGCGAATGAATCAATAAGTAAAACTTGTGAGCAAATTTACTTCTACACCCCCAAAGGTATACGCCATGTTTATTTAATAGCCTGTGAAGCACTGTAAAATTTAAAGTGCACAGTGTCTGGACTTCGTAATAGCTATCAACACTAATAAACAATGTCGAGAAAGCAAAGACTGATGTAATTCTAGTGATTCTACTAAAGAGCACCTTTGTCTCCATGTCTATGAAGCCTGATAATCCAACCCCTCATGTTTTTTTGAGGGTTTTGGTTTTTTTGGTTGGGGTTGGTGGGGAACTACACTTCCAAAGAAAGTATTACTTAGATTTTTTCTACTTACACAACAGAATGAAAAACTGCCAAAAGATAACCAAGATGGACCATTTTTCAAGTTTTACTAAACACATTATGATACATTTTCTACACCCTTTATCATTAAAAAACTATCATACCTGTAGCTACCTTACCCCATGATTAAAACCAACACAAATCTGAGTCTGTAGCTTAGATTTTTACACTGTATGCCTGTTTAGGAAAAGTCATATTTATAAATAAGGTAATAAATCTTTTCATATTTTTAGTCATCAGTAGAGCATGAGTACGTTTTTCCTTGTATTCCTCAAAATGTACAAGCAGGGAAGTGTAAAATCATTCTCCACACCTCAATTGCCAGCTCCTAATTCATTAAACTGCAGAAAGTCAGTTGCATGTCCTATCCCAGATTTTGTACAAATTTTACACAGACTGCTTGAACACCAATACCAGTACAACCTGGAGCCCAGAGATCAATGTCAGCTAGGCACTGCAGCATTTACCCATAGTCAGGGACAGAAGTTGTAGCTCGTTTTATTACACTTTGCTACGATGAGTAAAGCTTTTCTGCTGGATCCTAGCAAGCTACAATGGTCCAGTCATGGCACATCAAGAAACCTGCTGGTCCAAAGTGTCCCAGCACAGTTCACTTTGCCTGTGGAACATTTAGGAATTTAAGATAACATTGTAGCAGAAACTGCAAGATCTTCTAAGACCAAGAAAAGCCCCTTTCTTTGAGGTATTAAATTTTCCTGTCTGTCTATAATGCACGTTAATATAATAATATTTGGTCCAACTTTTGGCTGTTAATATAAGGTACACAGTTTACTATTAGGAACTGACAGCAGTAATGGTAGTTTGTCTAAATGCAAATACTGCCTATTATTTTGAGGCTGAAAGGTCATTGGTTTTTCCAGTGCACACCTCAGTTTTGGTAATGTCCAGCTTAAAATTAGTATCTATTTTTTGTACACATTCACTGTATTTCACATTAATTTCAGCACTAGAGCCTTTGCATTATGCAGTAGGGAGTATTACACAGTAAATCATAACACTAAGATGTATAGTCTTAGGAAAAATATATCAGAGTAAGTGGCTTATTTCCAGCCAGGCATCTGAAACAGTTTTGCTACTGCATGCACCTGTATGAGCTTTAGATCCATAGCACTTACAGAAAAAATAACTTGGAAGAAAGCTTCTACGTACACACAGCATGACTGTTCATTTGGAATATGAGATCGAGGCAAGGAGAACAAAGAAGGGAAATTTTGCTTCCTGAATGCCAAAGGTTTTTAAAATTAAAATTTGTAGAATTGTGGTCCTCTCTGCACCAGCTTTTCTAAATTACATAAGTAATCACCAGTCAGTACACCATTATAAAGTGAAATGCTAATTAAAAGTCCATTTAAATATTCGGAGCCCCTTTCCTGCATTCACAGCATCTTAAATTCTCCTTCCCACAACATACACAAAAAAAAAAAAAAAAACCCACCAAAAAACCACCAAAAAAACTATTACATGATTTCCACACTTATTTCACTTACTTCAATTGACACAGAATTAAGCAAGGGAATTTTCTGATTTATTCTGTGGCATATTACACAACAGGACTTACGAAGTAAAAAAAGAAAATATCTAGCTCAATGGTGGAGATGGTCTTCGAACTTACAATCTTTAATGCCAAAATGGGAACCTTGCGCAGGATATGTAGGAAGAAGTGTGAACTTCCACCAGAACACAAGAGAAGGCTTCTGGCCATCTGGATTTCCAATCACCTTAAAGAACCCAATTTGAGAGTATTTTTTTTTTCCAAGTACTATATGCATTTGACATTTTTCACATAATTAAATTGAAACACATGCACTGATGAAGTTCGTCTAGATTCCACAGCCTAAGAAAAAGTAGATTTTTCTTGATACCGGGTACTTCACAAAGCACAGCAACCTATGAAGACATTTAGTTTTATTTATGTATAATATGTATGTTATGTATAAGTATTTATGTATAAAGGGGACAAAAGTGTTTTTAACTGTTTTGCTGAAAGTCGTCTTGTCACACACTCATCCCAGAGAAATGAGACACAAAGATGCTTTTCACACTTTACAGTCAGTATCTAAAATTTGTCAACAGCTTAGATCCCTATTCATTGCACTTCTATCCTTGCCCCACACCTGCATGAGGGCAAGGTACTGTGAGCCTGGAAGAGGTTGCCTCCCATGGCCTTACAGCTTAAGATGCTACAGAAGGAATATTGACATTGAATCTGCTTCTTGTAGTTTCAACTGACGTTTCACCCCTTTATACAGAAATGGCAAAGCAGAAGGGCACATTGCCCTTTAGATTCCCAGCTTACTCAGAAGGCCATCCAAGATAGCCATACTTGCAATTATACAGTTTTTAATAACTTTATGAACAGTGAGCAAATCAACTTAATTAAAAATGAAAATTTACATATTATTACAAATAAAACAACTCAGAAAAGACAAGACTTCATACACAGAGCTAATCACAAGTAGTTGGTTTAGTCATAAATTAAGCATTAATCAGTCTTTACCCACTTACCTAAATGGGTACCAGAATGCCATCATTTCTTTGACTTTATTTGTTATTTCTTAGTTAACTTGTACATATATCATGCAAGTATTTCTGCAATCTCATTTCCTCTTGTCAACAAATGAAGTAGCATTTTACTGTTAATCAGAAATTATTCTATAAGCAATCTTATCAGCACTTTCCTCTTTTCATTGTAGTAGACAAATGTGTTTAACAATAATTTATTGTTATGGAAAAGCCCTATAGCAACACGAAGAAATACCACAAACAAGCTAATTTCTGTCAGAGACACTAGCTGGAAGAAAACGTTTTAAATATTGTATTGCCTTTCATTAGTTTAGGGTAAGCTACAGATCCTAAATGCATGCAAGGGTGTTATGCACCACTTTCAGAAATCTGTAGTCTTGAATTTGTCATTAATATGCTATTCTTCAGTCATTTATATAAATTTCTCTTCTTTCATTAATTGTATAAAAGCATAAGGTGGACATAAAAGTGTATCTACCAAAATGCAACAATATAAATCAGAGAACTGTGAAAACATTTGGTGAAAAACTAGCCCCAAAACAATTTGCTAGCATTTGGTTACTGGAATTAATTTATCCACTAAGACTATGTACCTCTGTTCAAGATTCTATTAGAAATAAGGAAGAAATTAATTTTCCAAGCAGTTAATTGACATAGATTTAATCTGGAGAAACAGTACTGGCACTTTGTTAAGATTAAAACAATCAACATGTTTTGTGGTATGTGTTTTCTAGCTGTTTTGTTACAAGCAGCTATGCAATCCTCATTGTTTTGTGTGCATTTTGTTTCTTATCATGTTATTATTATGAATCATGGAATCTCAGGGCAGCTGACAGAGATGGAGGAGGCGAAAAACATCAAAAAAATTGAAGGCAGTGTTTGTAAGGAGTTGACAATACTTTAAAGGCAAGTGCTTTCTTTTTAGCATAAATTATAGAGGTTATTCTGGTTTGAATGTTTCTATCAACTCTGTGAAAAGAGCAGCACTTGAAAGAGTTGGCAGTAGGCTCTGGGCAGATTCTACCTATAAAGCAGGACTGGGCACTGTTTGTCAGTTTTACTGGGTTTGTACATCAACGGTACTTGAGCAACCAAAGGAAAAGACATTGTTGCAGACCTGTTTCTTGAGTACATTAAATACTGTAAAATAACAAGGAGATTTCATTCTCACTTTAACTAAAATTGTTAATAAAATATTTTTTGGTGTAAGCAACAGTGTGGGTACAGTGTAATTCCACAATTGTACATTTTAAGAGATATACAACTTCACATATTCTGATAAAAGCTTCTAATCAGAAAGAGTCACAGATTTGTTCAAAAGTTTTGATATCTTCCAGACTTTATGCCTTGACTAAGCTTTTTCCTTCTAGAAACAGTGACAAATTCATTCCTCATAAAACAAGGCATAAAGGCTGAAATTACTATATTTTACTTATACAAATTCTTCAGTCTAGTCTGCTGTCCTTCAAAGAGCAGTAGTATACTACACTTCAATAGTCTAGTAACTTCACACTTCAGCTTGCTACAGTAATTCCAGGTTCTTGTCACTGCTGCCTCAACGTTGTCTCAATTTTCTTGCTTCTCAGGATGATTCAACTTGGAGCTTAGATATTGACGCTTGAAAACCTTCTGAATGCAACCGCTGAGTAACTACAGTTCTAAAAGCTGCCTGCTAACCCTGCACAAAGACATTCCGAAAATGTGCTTTCCACTTTTGTCTTTGCTTTCCTTTATCCTTGCCTGGACAAAGAGTTACAAAACTTCATTGGTTTTGTGTGACAAGGCTTTGGTAGCTGGTGGGGTAGAGGGGTGGCTTCTGCGACAAGCTGCTAGAAGCTTCTCCTGTGTCTAATGGAGCCAGTGTCAGATGGCTCTAAGATGGAACCACCACTGGTCAAGGCCAAGCCCATCAGCAACAGGTGAAAACATATTTAAGAAAGGGGAAAAAGTTGCTGTGAGATAGTACTTGCAGCCAGGAGAGTGGAGTGAGAATCTGTGAGAGCAACAGCCCTGCAGACACCAAGGTCAGTGCAGAAGGAGGTGAAGAGGTGCTCCAAGTGCTGGAGCAGAGATTCCCCTGCAGCCCGTGGTGCAGCCTATGGTGAGGCAGGCTGTCCCCCTGCAGCCCATGAGGACCCACAGTGGAGCAGGGGGATGCCTGAAGGATGTTGTGACCCCATAGAAAGCCTGTACTGGAGTAGGCTTCTGGCAGAACCTGTGGCCCTGTGGAGAGAGGAGCCCACACTGAAGCAGGTTTGCTGGCAGGACTTGTGACCCCGTGGGGGACCCACATTGGAGCAGTCTGTTCCTGAAGGACTTCACCCCATGGAAAGGACCCACACTGGAGGAGAGGAAGAGTGAGAGGTGGAAGAAGTAGCAGAGATGAAGCGTTATAGATTGACAAACACCCCCATTCCCCATATCCTGGGTTGCTCACGGAGAGAAGGCAGAGAAGTTGGTAATGAAGTTGAGCCTGGGAAGAAGGGAAAGGTACGGGGAAGGTGTTTTTAGGTTTATTCTTATTTTCCTACACTGATTTTGATTGGCAATAAATTAAACTGATTTCCCCAAGTCAGGTCTGTTTTGCACATGATGGTAATTGCTGAGTGACCTCCCTGCCTTTGTCTTGACCCATGAGCCTTTCATTATATTTTCTCTCCCCTGTCCAGGTGAGGAGGGGAGTGACAGAGTGGCTTTAGTGGCCACCTGGCATCCAGCCAGGGCCAAGCCACCACAAAAGCACTCTGTGGGTCTTAAAAGCACTGAAAGAAAGATATATTATTGGTTCAGATAAGAGCTAACCTCGGCAATTTAGTCATCTTATTAAAAATTTAGGTAAACAGTATTGCCTTCAAATGCTGACACTGCAATCAGACTAGCTCCTTGTGGTTTTATAAAGATATTCATCAGATGATTAATAAAAAAAAATAATTAAAGATTGAAAGAATAAATAAAAAAACAATCAATAAAACCAAATGCATCTCTTTCCCATTATTTTCAGTGAGATGTAATTGTTAAAATGTTAAATTTACATTTCGCATCTCTTTCTAATGTGACATGAAATTGTGACGAAAGTCATTTCAGTACTAAACTGTAAAGCACATGACCAGAGGTCTATTTTGTGTTTCTAACCCAAATTACACAGTTGCTTCTTATTGGTATATTAATTCAATTTAATTTTAAAACTGATTTAGAAATACTGCAAGGAAAAGAAGAGCCTTTTTTTTCTGCAAAAACTCCACTGCTACTGCATACTAACTATAATGCTCTAAGTTAAATACATAAAATTGAACTGTAAGTCCAAAATCCTACTCACTGATTTTGTAGAACATGTGTATGCCACTGAAATATATTAATTTCCATATTGATGTAACACCAAAATGCAAAGACAAACTTCTGTCAGGCAACTTTTCCATTTACCTCCACACATAATACTACAAAGTTGGGACTGTGGCCTAATTTGATACCTTGTTTAATCTGCAATTTCCAATATTTACAACATTTTGATATTTTACCTGCTCTGCAAAGCTATAACTGAGCAAACAATGTCAACGATAAGAAAAATTGTGTCCTCCATCTTTAATCTCTTTCCAACTATCACAAATCAAGATACTCACATAATAGGTCCCAGCATTTTAAAAATAACAACACGGCCTAGTTTCTTCAAACATAGCCTATTCTTAAGTTTTCAAGGACATCAGCAATACTGATGGAATTACCTTAATATCAGGCCAGCTTTTTTAGCTAAAAAAGTTATTTCAGTCCAACTCAATGTGAACACAGTTCATTTTTGGGTTTTTTTCTGCCATGTTTAAATCAACTGTTTTTTCTTCAGTTAAAAGCAGATAATTATTACATCCTTACCATTTCATAGCTTTTCCTGATTATTACAGAAATACCCATACCGTTGCATAAGTCATTTCCTGTCTACCTCCTGTGCTTCAAAACCTAGAAAACTTCAATTCGCTTTCCTATGGAAACTATACCTTGAAAGTGCCAACCCCTAGTTTTTAACTCAGCAGCACTGAAGTAAGTATGTGTGCCTCAGCATCCTGTTTTCCTTTCAGTTGTGATATTTAATCTGTTACATATTACCTCTTTCTTTTTAAATGACTGGATTGTCACTTGACAGTGCCTCTGGCTATGAAAAAAAAAAAATCCATTACATAAAAGTAGAAGTCTGGAAATATTGAACAAGATACATAAATTGACTCTCTAGTGCTGGTCATTTTTAGTCTCTCAGACAAATACCGTAGATACCACCCCTTTCAAACATTTGGGAGACTATTTCTATAACCCCAAATGTCCGAGTTTTCATCCACATCTTTCACATTTCATTTTAAAGCAACTTAAAATAGTAGATACATTTTTTTTTAAATCAGAAAATTCACATGTATTTGTTCTACATCACTAACGTTAAAAAAAAAAGAAAAAAAAAAAACAAACCACAGAAAGCAACTTATCCATGAGAGCTATGAGAAGTGTTTATGGATACTTCTTTATTCATGGAAAGCACAAAATCAGTCATGTACCAGATAACATAGAAACCCCCACCACTAATCATGTTGTGCCTGCTTGTAAGAAAAAATAATGGCAAAAAGATTTGGAGTAGCGGTCAGCATACACTGACTTCACTGCGACTGTAGCAAGTCATAAAGGAATACATGTATCCTGGGCAATAACCAGCCTGCAAAAGTGGCTTCGCAGTTGTGAAGGATTACTGTGATCGGTAAGATGAGTTGGTTTAGGCTTGCAGCTGTTTACATGCACACAGCTTCAAGCGCATACAGACAGCTTCAAGTGCAAAGCATGTAAAATGGTATTAGGCACCATGTACGGCCTCACTTAATTTACCTGTTGTATACATCACTGCATTATGGCCTTGCATTACAACAACATGAATAAACCACAGGTACTAGTTCAATGAGATAATCTAGGCAAAACTAAAAATAATGCCTGAAATTTCCCTTAAGTTAAAAACAGAACAACACAAGCCAAGCCAGCAGAAATACTCATTCTTTCAAGAAGAGGAAATAGTCTGATTACAGTAACAAAATTATTTCCCTGCCTTGTGCTAGAAATATAATATAGCACAAGGTCAACTGTCTTGACCTAAAGACAGACCCCAAAATCCCTAGAAAATCATTTACCAGAGGATTTTGGCAGTCAGAATTAATTGCCTACCTTGTGCTTCTCTTCCTTCTGTCACCATTAAGGCAGCGTTTGCCCCAAATCTTTGAGCAAGGTTAACTGGTGGGAGAATGTTAGTGGCAAAAGGACAGACAACAAACCAACTGGTTTGTAAGCACCTATCACATCCTCTTCATTCTTTCTCTGTTTTGGTTTTGCTGGTCCTTCCTTTGACTTTCCACCAACTCTAGATTCCTCAGAGCTGTTGCTTTAGCTCCTTTAGTGCTGAGGAGAGGCTTTCTGTCCCAGTCACACTGTATTAAAGGAGACTTGGCTTTACCCCCTGCAACCACCAGTGGGGTGTTTCTGTACCCCTGCTAAACACTATTTTCTTCAGTATCTAACAGATTTAGCCTGAGTATCCATCTTGTTCCTTCTTCAGAGCATAATTATAGCATTTGGGGTCTGATCTTTTATTAATTCAAATGCTTTCCTAAACATGCCAGTGTTGCTACTCAAGGGATATCTGATTTACATATTCCCATAATTTCATTTCTGATGGTTAAATTCATCAGCTTGCTTCAAAGTAGTTGATATCATAAACATAGCAAGACTTCAGGAACTGATGTTCATTGCATATTTAATAAACATATTTTTCCCAGTACAGCACCACATTTTCAAAATACGAATCAATATGTTTATTAGAAAATTTACTTTCAGTGAAAAACATGCATCTTGACATCCTGATACTTTAGGTGAAGAGAAGGCGGCTGAGTTTTAAACATCAAGGCTTAGAAAACAATACATTAAGCCCTCTATCAGTAAGAATGTATTTCAGTAAAATGAAATCAGCTGTGATAATTTTTATGAGCACTAGATACTCTCTGCTGGACAACAGTTGACATTGCTTTGGCTCTTCTCACCTCTTCGACCAGAGGCAAAGTTGAAATAGCTGTATTAAATCTGAGATAAATAGGTGTTGAAAACAGTAGAATGCCAGGCTAAGGATGGGGAGCCAAGAAGCAAAAAACTCAGCCTGAATAGTAATTCAGGAGACACTACTTTTTTTTCTGATGATGCATCACCATTTCACAGACTTGTTACAAACATAAACAAAAAAAGGACCTTGTTCACATTTATTTCTCTACTGAAATATTTAATAAGGTTGTGGTGGTTTTCTAGAGATCTGATCCATACAAAAGTATGAAGCAGAAGTGTGAAGCTGTAAACTGTTTAATGTGTTTGGCTTCTCTGGCTTATGGATGCTGAGGGCACTTGGTAATACTCTGAATATGGTTCTAGAAAAGTGGCTTTAAGGAAAATAAACCCTATACTTCTCTCAAGTAATATTGCATGAGGAAAACACATGCCAAATCAAGTAAGAACAAGACTCCTTTTTGCTTTCTAAAGATAATGTAGAATGTCTGCTTACTTCCAAGTTTCTAAAACTTTAATATTTAAGCATAAACATGAGTACAGCTTTCCATGTTTAGAAAAGATGAGGCATGATTAAACCAGCACCATTAAGGCTCATTGTTCTAACATCCAATCACTATCAGTGGTATCATCTGAGACCGAAAGCAATATATCAACACTATATTAATACTAGATTACATTAATACTAAATTACTTTAATAAACATGAATAGAGTTTGTAACAGTTATAATAATAGAAAGAAAATATAAAGCATTACCTTCTAATTTTATCTGCAGGGTACTGCACATTGGAAAACTGCTGTGCCAAAAAGTATTTAGGGAATTTTGTGGAGTTATCTTGGTTTTATTTACAAATTTCTACACTTAAATTTTAGACTGAATTTCTATGCTGGGGAATAGTTTTAATCAGCATGTTTGATTTTGCTTGAAATAAATATTTCCTTTTCAGATAAATAATTAATTTTTAGTGACAATATAATCTTAGACGGTTTAAGTTATTATTTTTATAATCATAAGATGACAAAAGCACATTACATTCCATAAAAGAACTGGGACAGGTAGAAAATTTCAGTTCAACTCTTAAAAAAAAAAAAAAATCTGAGTGAAAAGTAAGTTTTACTACTTAAGAGTCTCTCCCAAAATTAGTTTAAAAATAGGTCTATATATACAAATAATTTTGTCTACTTATTTTGTATCCATACTAAAATAATATAATAAACACACAAAAAGTCACCAGAAATAATAATATGCTAGAGATCTACTCAAAATTTAAATAGCACTAATAGTCATTTTCTGTATTGCAGCACCTCTCACAGCAGCAGAAAACACTTATCAATAGCAAAAGAATTTATACTGGTTCAAAACTTATATATTGATTTCTAGATGAAGGGCAAAGGAGCTACAGAATTTCTTGAAGTCGGTCAGTAATTCACTAAAATCCCATTTACGAAGTTAGATAAAACCAGATATTGATAATAATAAATCACTAGGAAATAGGGGAAACAACTTAAATTGATGTTCTTTGAAGCCTTCAAAACTAATTTTGTCCCTTAAAAATGAAAAAATACTAAGCATATTCCACAAATATTTTGAGCAAAATGAAGTGGTTTTAGTTTCCCGAATAATTCTGACCAAGATATTTTTCTAATTGCACATAATTCCACATCATTTTTAACATTAAAAAAAAGAAAAAATTTCTTCAATCCACCATGGCACTGCATACCTAATACACCATACACATTGTATAGTTTGTGGAGAAGGCTGGCCATGAAATTCTAACCCTAATATAAAATAGCAAAATATTTGTTTAGATACAAAATCCACTTCTGTATTTCTGTTTTTCTGCAGAATCACTAGTGGCTACAGGATTGAGTATGCATGCCTTAGAGAATCCACCGCAACAAACAATTTTTCTGGGCATGGAAAAGAAAATAAAATGTGGAATTCAGTTTGATAAAAAGAGGTCTACCTGGCAATAATTCATAATATTTCCTTACTTAAAAAAGCAATGTATGCATGCCAACAGCCATATATTCCTCCTTCAGTCCATATTTGAAATGTTAGTGCTCTACTCTCAAGATTTGAAGGGTAAAAAATGGATCTTATCTAAGAACCCCTCCTCCACTCTTCAGCTCCTCACGGGAGACCTCTGTCTTGGCTTACCAGGAACTGTCCTATGCACAGGCAAATGTCTCTGTAAGACGTTTCACAACAATTTGAAATGCACTATTTATACAACTGCCTACCTATCTTAAAGACTCTCTCTCTCATCTGTGCTAAACTGCCACAAGGAAGGGCGGGGGGGAGGAAGAAATAAAACACACCAAAATCAACAAACCCTCTCCCCTCCCCCGACAAAATCATTCTCTACGAATGGACCTAATGCAGTTTTTCACTCTCCTTGCCCTCTACATCTCCTGTTCCTCCCACTACAACAGCTCCAGCTCTTCCATCTCTCTGACAAGGCAGTGTAAGTATGCAAGAGTCTGTGAACCAAGATTCATTCGCTTCTTAGCTTGTGGGTTGCTACTCAAGAGAACATTTAACTTTTGACCCCTGCTTTTCCCTCTCTCTGTGTGTCAGCATTAAATCACGTCCTACACAGCTATTGATGTTTTAAGGCTCATAGGAACTTAGTTATTTGAGCATCTCTATCTCTGCTTCTGATTTGATGAACAGTGAATTCAAAAATCATTACAGACCATTCTACCAAAGATAGACTGAAGACAACCACTGAAACCTCGTAATCTCCATTTACACAGGAAAGCAGTCTGAAAAATCCCTCCAAGACCTCTCAGTTCATCAGTGAGAGGAAAAACAGAAAGAGAGGGGAGGGCCTAGAGCAGAACTCCAAACCTCACTCTGCGCTTAGCAAAGCTGAAGGCACCTATCTATGCATGAAGCTCATACCTTTGGGAGGCATGTGGGAAAACCAACTCAGCTATGGTTCACGCACCACCTCTTTGTGGCTTGTCTGCTCTCTACTTTCCAGAAGAGCTAAGGAAGTTTTTTGGGGGGTTTTTGGTGTTTTGCTTGGTTGTTGGTTTTTTTTTTTTACAGAAATCTACTTTGAGTCTGCCAGGAGTTTAGCCTCAAAATAAAACATTGTTATGAAGCTGCCAGCTGAAAATGCTTAAACCATCATAATTATTAAATCTGTCATTCTCATATACCTATCCCTGAATAAAATTAAAGTGTTTTCTTTTAATTAATTGCTGTTTCAGAAAACAGCAAACAACAAGAGAGGAAAATATCATCTCTTTGCATAAGGACAGACAGGAAGCCAGGATAAATATCATCCCATCAAAACATTTCATGAGTTTGTACAAATTAACACATTGGTTAAAATGCAATATCCCGGTGACCAGACAGAAAAGGAAACAAAGGGTATAATTAAAAGCAAAACTAAATCTATTTTTATTACAAAAAACCTACACCAAGATTTTCTTTGTTGTTGTTTTACATGTCATAACACTTGGGAATATACTAAGGACATACTTGTTTCTATGAAAGCTAGTCTTGAAGCATCTCAGATGTTTCACTTTGTATGACAGATATGCTCTAAATCTTGATTACCTTCCAATTAATGACACTGCTGATTGTCAAACTCCACTCTCCTTACTATGAAAATATCTTATGAACATAATGTCAACCCTCAGATAGGGAGAAAGCTGCAGTGAGTTCTGGTGAGAAAAAAACAGCAACTTGCAAATGAAAGTGAGAGGAGTCCCAATTCACTGAGGTCCTGCACAGTTTCTTTTACGTGAAATTAGATTTTCATAAGAACAGAATAAAAGGTAAGATATGATTTCATCACAGCTTTAAGATGAATGTGATCCCCACTTTTCCTTATTCTAAACTCCCTTAATTCTGAAGGGTATAGAACTAAAGAGGATTATGTGAAGTACAAGTGATGACAAAAACCAAATTTTTATTTTTTTAAAAACTTTCCCAGTTCATGATACTAGTCAAAAGTAATGTGTTAGTCCATAGAAAATCTGCAATGACTGAAATTACATAACGCATTCTTCTAGTGGCAAATCCAGAAGAGATCTATTTGTCTGGGTAAATAACCACACAGGAATGATGGCAGGAGGACACTTCCCAGAAGGGCTGTCAGTGATAACATGTATAACACAATGGGATTTTAAATGAGAACGCAGCTTTTGTAAATAATGTACACTCTTCAAGACACCCTAGAGACACTAGACAACACAATTCCTTTAGGCAGAGATCGTGCTTAAAATACTGTTTTTCTCAGTGTACATGATCTCCCAGGCAGCCAAGAAGGCCAATGGCATCCTTGCCTGCATCAGAAATCGCACAGCCAGTAGGGCCAGGGAAGTGATCATCCCGCTGTACTTGGCACTGGTGAGGCCACACCTAGAATACTGTGTTCAGTAATGGGACCCTCACTACAAGAGAGACATTGAGGTCTAGAAAAGGGCAACAAAGCTAGTGAAGGGTCTGGAAAACAAGTCTTATGAGGAACGGCTGAGGGAACTGGGGGTATTTAGTCTGGAGAAGAGAACGCTCAGAGGCACCTTATCACTCTCTACAATTATCTGAAAGGAGGTTGTAGTGAGGTAGGGATTGATCTCTTCTCCCAGGTAACAAGCGTTAGGATGAGAGGTAACAGTCTCAAGCTGTGCCAGGGGAGGTTTGGATATTAGGAAAAATTTCTTCACACAGAGGGTAATCAGGTATTGGATCAGGCTGCCCAGGGAAGTGGTGGAATCACCATACCTGGAACTGTTCAAAAACTGTGTAGATGAGTCCTTTAGTGACATGGTTTAGTGGTGGTCCTGGCAGTCCTGGGGTAACGGTTGGACTTGATGATCTTAAAAGTCTTTTCCAACCTAGTTGATTCTATGATTCTATGATCTCCATTAGAAACTTAAGTCAGACAAAAAGGAATTCTTTCAGTTGAAGTGTTTTGAATCCTAGAAGATAAGTATCATAAGAAACAGATATTTAAATAAAAAAACAGTGTTTCAGAAAGCTATCCTAGACCAAGGACAGTGTTGTTGCCATTTTCTTATTTGAAATTGCTTATTTTAAATCACTTCTGAATTTGTAAGAGAAAAAGGGAACTTTTACTTACAGAATTACACATTCTGTTTTAAGTTCTCCACTCAAAGGTCCGGGGGGAGGGGAGAAAAATAAAAATCTGCTCAACCTACTCCTTGAATCATGTAAATGTAGTGCAGTTCAGAGTCTTAAGTCTAACAAAGACAGATAAGCTGTTTTTTCCTATTTAAATACATGTTGGGTTTTGAATTATCTTAATAATTCTGAATCAGTGAGAGATTACTTGGTAGTAGAAGAGGTCAAGTTATCTTTAACAGAAAATTGACAAAAAAAAATACATTGAATTATAAAATCTTACCCATCTCTCTCCTGTATTTACATATTAGCTTCTCTTTCACACCTCACATCCATTGCTATACCTTTCTTTTACCTGTTAGGCAGCATGGAAGGATCTTGCCAAGGAAAGTAAGAACAATATATTTACAAAACATAAAAGAGCTGTAGTATGGTCTTCTCCTTTTCACTGACTTTCTTCATCCTTATTGTTGCCAAGACTTAAGATACCTCTTTTTGACAGAACATCAGCTAAGCTAAAGATAGCATGTAAACAAATCAGGCTTTAAAGGCAAACCACTCTTTCCATTGATCTCAGAGAAAATTCTAGATATAACAAGGAACAAAAAATTAGGACACAGATGAAAAGCAAACGTCTTTCACACTCATGACTCAGTGTTAACGCATAGACAGTCCTGTTTTCTTCTCTTGGAAAAGCGGTTAGAGTAAGTGTATTTGTTCTGTTTTTCTCATCTGCATTACTAGTTTGTACCAAATGTGTTAATATGCTCTATAGAATGGTATGTAGTTCTGAAGTTTAAACTACAAAACTATAAATTTACCATTGATAATTTAGAAACACATGAACTCTGTTTAAAACAAGACAAAAAAGCCAAACACAACAGGCCTGGTTCACGTCAATGCTATGCTTATTTCTTCACTGAAGACCTAGGAAGAGGTTTATAAATTTTCTTTATGCACATTTCAGAAAATGGAATAGCAAATTTAGGACTTTTTCCTTTGTTTTTATTTTCTTTGACCTATTTTCAAAAGCTGATTTCCAACACTGACTATAATTTCAAAGTTCCCTACTGCTATAAAAATGACACAGAAATATATTTATATGAGTTTAATGAAAGTTCTACTCATGCATGCAGTGTACAAGCTTTGAAAATGTCACACTTCTATTTTATATTGATGCAACAAAACATTTACACCAAAATGGTGTTTCCGTGTTTGGATACAGAAGAATGGTACCATGTTACTATTATCAATACCTCTTTCCTGAAGTCTTTAGATATATGTTCCTCTGAAATCTAGACATCTCAGGCTTGCCTTGTTGAAGCAAGGTAATTAAAAACATAAAAGCAGCCTGACTTTTAGCATTGCTGGAATCTTCTGGTTACATTTATTTTGATTTTAACCTCTGAATCTTGCTGTTAAAGTGTTTAAACTTCTGTCCCTTGTCCTATTATTCAACTGTTTTGATATATATTTTTAGCCACATTTCTTAAGAAAAAAACTCAAGGTAGTCTTGAAAAAAAAAATAAAAAAAATCTCAGGGACACTTAACCTTCTTCTGTTAAATGCATCTATTAAGTTTTGTCTTTATGACTATTATGTCTCTGAGCCATTTCCATTCATTTTTGTACTGCTCACTAGACAGCTAGCATAAAGCCATTTTCTGAAAAGTAGGCTACAATTTAAGTATTAAAATAAGTTCTTAAATTTGCATTAGTTACCATCAGGTTCTGTAAAATTTCAGAATTTAGGAATGTTTGAAAAGCATCTGATCAATTTCTTACAGTTATCATCTTGCTTGTCTTTGCATTTCCTAATTTTAACTGAAGTAAGATCTATGTGAAAACAGAATCTCTTGACAAACTGGGGCTAATCACGAGGACCGCAACGGACTGAATATCAGTATGAACACCACCCTGCACCTTTATGCTCAACATAAAGGCACAAACGAAATAATGTGGTAGCTATGGCTTGGAACTCCTAGGAACTAGAGAGGATTTTTGTAAAACCTGGGTGACAGTCATAGTTAAAATTAGAATGTAATAAAGAACAGCAAGGGTGGTGGGCTGGAGCAGAAGCTACTATTGTTAAGGTTTGGAGCATGGCTGCTTCAAGAGCTAGGCTGATTTAAGGGATGGGGGGAAGAAAACACTCTGCTTTATTCGCTAGACATGGTCAGGAGGACTTGGTTACACTAAGTAACTGCAATCTGTATTAAACAAAGATGTGGTTAAAGCCTCTCCAGATGAATCTACTAGGCAGTTGTAACAAGTCACAGTACTGTGCAGACACAGACAACCTCAACAGCAAACTGACTTGCTCAGGTACAAACTGTAAACTAGCTTTGTTGCGTAGGTAGTTCTATGAGACACGTAACAGGGAGAGATAGTATCCTTTCAGAAAGGGAATTCGCCATTCATACCTTGTTCCCCCCTACTCCCCCCCTCCTTTTTTTTTTTTTAACATTGAGACTCATTAAGAATTTGTTCTGTCTTTAGAGAGAAAAGAAAGTAAGAAAAGTTAAAATGTTTTCCCATATCAATTCTGTCCCTCCCTTTTAAGATGAGCCCATCTGGAAAATTTCCAGCCCAGCTTTATTTTTATGTGCATATGCTGGAGAAGTACAACATCATCTTTTCTCATTAAAAATAAAATGTTTGCATGAGGCTTTAGAGTAAAAAATTCAACTAATTCATCATCATTTCAAAAAGCCCTGACAATACTGCAAACCTGATGCATTGTAAAGTCTCACATCTAATGGGTAAATCAGGTTTCACTAAGAACAAAAGCACTGAAGTTTTATTGTAAAGGGAGCTGTTTCCAGACTGGCTACATGATTAATGTAGTTTTTATAGACTTTACATAAAAACAAGACATATTACTGTTTGGGGATCAAGCTAACTTTAAAGAGAGGCTTCTTAAGGAAATATGATTGCCAGGATGAAAGTTAAAGTGATTATCAAATTTCTTTTTATCTCTAATGTGGTTTTGGGAGGAGCTGCTACATGATTCTGGTGCTTCCAAATTCAATTCTTTGTCACATTCAGTCTTTGCATATAAACATTCAATGTTTCCAACAAAAAGAACATCCCCAATCTTTAATCATTACAAAAAACACAGTACCTTGACCTTTTATTTTAAAGTTAAATGGAGTGACATTAAAAAAATTAAATTAGTTCTTCCTCATTTCCATAATATCCTTTAAAAAGCCTTGCCTAGCCTGTAGTATATGTCCTATTTCTTTATCTTTCTTGATGACCCCTCATGCTTGCAAGTCAGCTCATTTTTCTCTGCTGAAGACTGCACCCTACTGCTGCATGCACTCTAAAATTTCCATTAAAATCTAGGGCATCATCACTCATTCTTATCTGAAGCAGGCTGCTGAACAGTGTGATACCAGCAACTGCATGCGAACTAGTCTCGAAGGACAATACAGTTACACACATCACCATTCAGTATGGAAAGAATTCTACCTGCACAATACATTATCACATACAGTACACTGAGAATCTTAAAAACATTGGGACTGGTGTAGGATGTCGTTATTAATTCTTCTGCAACAGCAAGTCTTATTTAAACAGCAATTTACCAGTAGGCAATTAGCTTCTCAAAGAACATTTTTATTAAGTTCACTTCACAATGAAATGATTTGTCTCATCAGCTATTGAATATTTGGTAGTTAAAGCAGTATTATTATAAATTAGCATATTACAAGTACTTGAGGGTATTTAAACTTGTCTATGTGTTTAACCTTCAGGTTTCTAAGTCCCTCTTCTTCAGGCTGATTCTTAAGCAGTTTTCATACCCAAAGTACATGGACACCTTTGAAAAGTGCTTTAAGTTAACTGTGCTCATTCCTGCTTTTTATCTTTTCTACTTTGCAAGGAGAATTCACGTGTGCATGCATATAGATGTGCATGTATACACACTTAAAAGTACACACAATTCTACATCATTGTATAATTTTTACATTCTAGATGTGTATAATACATTCTATAACACAGCAGATGAACTTCAATCTTGTCATGCTAGTTTACTGCACCACAGCTGTCATATAACTGTCATCTTCATCCCTCATTCTACAGCATGGTGACCTTTTTTGTATCTTGAGCCCCAAACCTAACACACCTAGAAGTCAGAGAATACTTTAATTTTGCATTACATACAATGGATATTCTGTGTGCACTCATATACAGAATGGAAGAGTAGGCTGATCTGGCTGCAGATGCTGTTGAGATGGGCTGCAGTGGTCTATATAGTATTGGGTGAATTGACCTGTTGGCTAACACCTCTGTGGCTCAGTCGACAGCTTTGCTATTGTGTGGGCAAGAGGAGAATAAAGAAAACCTAATTGCAGTCACCTCAGGATCAGACAGTCCTGCAGCAATCTTCACCTGAGAGGATTTGCCAGTAGCAACTACTGCTACAAATGAGCTCAGCATCTAAGAGAAATCTAAGACTACGATTGCTGTTGAACTGATCTGGTTTGGTAATTTATTTTTTATGTTACATGCATGCATTTGTTGCTACAGCCTTTTTTTAACTATTTTATAGCTGTTTAACAATTAGGACTTTCACAATGGACTAACTAGGTTGGACATACACAAGGCAATAGCATAAGTGTTTGTTCCGTTGAATAAATGATGAATTGCAAACCAAGCTTTCATTGATTGGCATAAAACCAGGCAGATCACAGAGTACATTATCTTTTCCCACTGAGCAGGATACGAGCACTTTTGAAGAGAAGAAAGGTCATCGAGCTTAAAGACAACATGTTAACTTTCTGAGGCAAGTAGGCAAAAAAAAATAAGTCCTCTAATGATTGAAACATAGCATTAACAGAATCCAGGCAGAATGAATCCAATTTGACTAGGATTCTGCCCACAGCACGGCTTTCTGCTGTGGGCAGCATGTCACACAAATGCTCTCACCAATTTCACCAGGCTTCCCACACTATGTCTTTCCCCAGTGGTTCCACAATTACACTTATATATGGGTCAAACAGTATCCATATGACAATGGGATAATCACTGGATTTATATTTTTACAAACAGGTTACATGTGGAAGTCAACAAATTTACAAGATGAAAAACAGAACAGCTTATGTACATGGTTTCATACTGTAATCAAGAACAAAGTCTTGTCAATTTCAAACCTTTTCTTGCAGGTGATTTCAGAAGGCATCATTGGGAAGGATGAAAGGCACCTTGATTTTTATTTTGAGAGATTTACCCTATTATTAGAATTTCAGCCCACCCCCTGATTTTTCTGCTTAAGAGAAGGATGCTATGTTCTCTAAGGAAACTGTTTTTTAAAAAGCCTAGAAATAAATACAACTAGTAGTATCAATGAGCTGAAATGAAATGGCATTGTAATACTTAAAAAAAAAAAAAAAAAATCAAATAAAACCTCTGAGTTCACACAAAGTATATCCACTAATCAATAATTGTGTAATGTCTGTAATCAATAATGTGTGTAATCAATAACTGATTGTTTCACTGTGAGCATGTATGAGCATTTTCTCTGGAACATGTGTGTAGCTTATTTTATTAATTACTTGGAAGTTGAATTGTCTTGTTCAATATCTGCTGAGCACTAAGCATGTTTTTCATGGAATGTAGTTTAAAAATATCACACAAACAGCAAAATATTACCACTGTTTAGCTAGTTAGAGAGAAGTATATTTTGAAATAGCACAAGTTACATTCTCTATAACAAAATTTATATATTTAAAGCATCATGTGACAGCAGGAATCAGGGACTGAAGTAGCTGAATTTGATTTAAAACCTCAGTAGGCAAAGTCCTGTACTTTGCACAGTTTTATACATTTGTTAGACTGGAGACTTAATGATCTTTTGCATCCATAGACCCATCATGATGTTGCCATTACCTTCCAGTTATTACTCAGAATACGATTGACATAATTTTAACAATTCCACACAGGACTCTTAATCCTTGGTGAAATCTAGATGCTAATTAATTCAAAAGAAATCAGTAGTCATCTTAAATTTTCAAACCTTTATGAAGTCTATGTGAACTAATGCTGCAATTCGCTTGAAGTAACTAATCTTCCATTCCTGCCCCTGTCTCCATTAACGCTAAAGCATTTTTAAGACCCTTTGGTGGTGAATCAAGAATAGTTTACAAAAATACATGCTAAGACATGTATTTTATAATTAGGCCCAGGTCTTTTTAGTCTCAAAAGGCTGTGCTCCTTAACTGAAGTTGGTTTACAAGCCATTGGTTAAAGAAATGCAAAATATGTATTTTTTTTTAATATTATTTTTAACTTTTCCAGTTGATTGGTATTCTTATTCCAAAATAAGAGTGCCTGTGTGCCTGCATGCTCCTTTTAATAAAATTGTTTAAAAGGACACCTTCCATTTTACTAATTTATTATTCCTCCATTGATGGGAAACCAAAATGCTTTTTTTCCCCACAATATATTTATTCCAGAGATATTCACTTAAGTACAGTAATGCAACATATGCAGCTTCCCAATGCAGGAAATTACCTGAAAAGATATTCAGAAATTTTACTGAAAAGATATTCAAAGAATGCCACTTGCTAACAAATACATGTTGCCTATATGAACCCATTCTAAATAATCACAGTCACATCTTTCTGAGTTTCCTAAAGCAATGAGACATATGCAATTTTCCACTTCTTTCCAGCCACCTACCAGTCATTGCTTTGGCACTAGTAATTTTGGGTTGCACTGGCCCATTTCAAGCAGATAAGGAAAAATAGAGGGCAAAAAGAAAATTTGATTCTTACATATTATGTAAAAATTGATGGTCTGCTACTAGAAAAGACCCCAAATCAATGCCCCCCCCCAGACTGTTGGATGATAGCAATAATTTTATACTTTATGATACCAGTAGCTAGTCAGTCAAATCTTACTCCACTTGCCAGCAATGGCAGGATATGCTTCCTCTTGGCTGTCCACAGTTAAGGGACAAGGGCCAAAAGTGGAGGTTCTTTGAAAGGAAAGACCTTGAAGGAAAGAAATTGCAGGTAATTTTAGCTCATAGGTGGGGTCTGTGCTGAACAGAGCTTCAGGAAACCCAGATGTGCTGCTTGTGCTACTCATGACCTGCTTGCTCATGCTTTAAATACATTTTTTCCCCGATGATGCTAGGTTTTTTCTTTACATGTACAATTTTTTTAGAATGCATTGTTTCCATGCAAAAATAATTGCTATGAAAATTAATAAGTGTTTGAAGGTAACTGGAAAAATATTAATTTACATAATTCCTTGATAAGATAAATAAGGTATAAATTATGTTTTTCTTTTTTCATATGTGGCTGCAAGGAGAAAGAAGCATAGCAAGGAAGTTCACCATAGCAGCAAGAGAAAGCTGTGGCACTTAAAGTACACTCTGAACATTTCTGACACTTAGGTGCTGCTAGGATTGGAGGATCCTTTAAGTGAGACTAAGAAGATCTTACCTAGAACAACCAGTACAGGACTTCTGAAGGTGTTGTGGTATGCTTCAATTCTGTTACTCGCATGCACAGTTCAAAACAAAGGTGAGGCGGTTGTCAGAGTAATTCTGTCCCAGTGTGCTTTTAAGCAAATTGTTCTAATACAGGCTAACACCCACCTAGCCATACATAAATTCCAGGTTTTCCTCTGGATAAATATGTAAGATCCACATTGATAGTCAGCTTTGCTCAGTAAAAGCAGAAATGGAACCCGAAGCTATAAGTTGATTGCAAAAATGATTTATTTTTTTATTTTTTTAAGCTTTGATTTTATTTTGGTTGATTGGATGTCACGGAGTTTGTTCAAGATAAGACAAAGTTTTTCTCTCTTTTCTAAATTCATTTCTGAATGAGACATTTAGTATTTTTAATAGAGGTTGTGTTATATCAGGAATGAAACCAGCTTTTAAAAAAACTTAAGGAGTATTTGAGTTCATCAGTTTTTCTTGAATAAAAATGAATGCATATGAGGACATGACTGATCACAGCAATCAATCTTCATGCATTAAAAGATACATCTGTGATCACAGTATATGATTTTGTATTACATTTTATATTATAATATGCTTAGATATGCAATGTGCTGTTACTTTAATGGATTGCTTTAAAAGCATGGATGCTCACAATTGTAGAAAAATTATAAAATTCATGTGCATCCAATTCTGAGAGAATTTCTATCTCCTTGTTTTAAATATGGACAGAAACACAGAAAAAGAAGAATTAGGAACGTTTTCATGAAGTCTTTGTCATGAGATCACTCCCTTGATTTAGTTACCCTGATGTCTTTCTTTTTAGATTTAGTTAGTTGGCCAGTTATCTTTTTTCTTGCAGCTCCCATTCTCCAAATCTGTAGAGAGGTAGATGGTACTATTCAACAAAAACAAACACTCCAAAGGAATTTAAGGTATGTCCCTCCAACTATCAGAGGTAGTTTACATGCTGAAGAATAAGTTTTGATGTAATTTCAGGAGTAGTTAATAGCAGAATACAATTGTCTAACCCATTTAACAGCTGCACGGACAATTGAATTAAATGTCCTGCAACAAGGAATACCACAGACTGACGGGAAGTATTTTAAATTAGATACATAAATGTATTGTTCTGTGGTGCTGTGTCTATTCTGTCCCACATTAGAACAAGCTGTAGGTAGAGTTTGACTAGTTTGCTTTGTTTTTCTCCCATAATTGTAAAATAATAATAAAAATTAAAAAAAAAAAAATCCAGGGATCTGTATATCTGATGTTTCTTGACTAAGCTGACTTTTTAAAATCTGAAATACAAAAATTGTGCTATATCCATTAATTTTTTGTTTTGCTTTCTGTATTGCTTCAGTCAGGTATGGTGGAGCTTTATGTGAAAGAGAAAAATCTGGTACACTGTAATAACTATCAATGAAGATATACAAAAACCAATAGCAATATTCTATCCATTTTGCCACACCAATAATCACATTCTGCCTCATCCTGAAACATTACAGCATCTTTGCCAGGTAACTTCATCAGTTTATCAAAATGGAGTTAGATCAATATTAATTTCTGCATTTAAATTAGCAGCTTAATTCAATCTTAACCATTCATTCCTATCCTGTCCTGCCATTTCATGTGCACAGGATTTCTTGGTTATTTTTAATCCTGAAAAAAATCCTATCCAGTTTACCACATGGCAGCACAACATTTTACATCAGCACAGCTTTAATGGGCACCAGAAATCTGGAGGCATCTGGGGATGGATGAAGCCTGCTTTATACTACTGGGGAAGAATACCTGGGAGCTGATTTAGGCTGCAGTTTCTCATATCTTTTGACATTGCTATATGCAGGATTTCTGTAGTAACTCCTTAACAAAACACCCACGTTACAAGTCCTATAGCTCTACATGCAAATACCCTCTCTCTTGCCATCCCTTCCTACTGTAAAGACAGCTGCTCCACCATCTAGCTGTACACAGCAGGCTTGTCATGCACACATGCACAGGAGGGAAAACGGGAGAATTATTTTTTCTGAAATAACATGAGAGGCACAAACTAGCAGCAGTGCTGCAATACATCACAAGTCTCCTTCCAATCCCCACTGTGTCTTCCCTGGAACAGCAAAGGGAGTCCACCCGTGATAAGTCTCTTATTGGCAAGAGGTCGCTGCTGGGCAGCAGCTGTCCCAGCTGGCTACCCGAGGTGATGTGCCCTGCTTAGCACAACTGAGATCCATCTGGCCTTAGGAGGGATGCAGAGTCCACAAGGAAATCTTTGCAGAACTTTTCCTCCTGATACTTGGTGAGAGGAAGCAGCTTTTGGGAGGGCAGTCAGATGAGCAAAGACCCTGTGTTAATCACTCAACTGGAGAACCTCATTCAAAACGATCTGATACTGTGGGCAAGCCAAACCTTGGATCACGGAAGTCCATGGCAGCTTTGCCATCTTCTTCATCAGTTTCACAATAACACAAGAAACAGCTATTAGTCAGAAGATGGTCTTTTCCCTTCCACTGTAACCGTCAGATACAGAAATGCTTATCATTGAATTTATGCATAATGAGAACCTTTGAAAGCTTTCAAAAGGTTCAGGTATGTATTCTGCATGAGCTTTTTGCATGACATGCATACATGAATTAGCTTCACTTAATGATTGCTTTATGTCCAGATCAGCTATTACCCATGTTAAAAAAGAAAATTAACATACCATTAGGTTTGAAAGTCATTCCCAAATACTTAGTACAGTACTTATAATATGAAAATATAACAACAAATAACATAGAATACAAATTATATACCTTGACACTTTGAGGCTATCACAGAAAAACTTATCTGGAAGTAGATTTTGAAGTTAATTTAATCATAAGGCCAGAATGACTACACTGAAAGTCCAAAATAACTGTAATGTATTTGAAATCAGAATTACATAATTGGACTACATTTTTCCTTTTTTGCCTTTTTTTTTTTTTTTTAATTTTTATTATGCTTCTGTAATACATGCTTTTGTAGATGAGCTTTAGAAATGTTTTCCCTACACTTCACTGAAAGTAAGAGATGAAAGAAAACTTTTGCTTGGTAAACTGAGACTTTCACAGGCATTGAAAGACATGAAGAGTACAATCATTTAACTTTTTACAGAAATTCCATCCTTAAGATAATAGATATTTCTTAGAAATAAAAATTTAAACTCCCAAACTAAATAAAATAAATCCACCACACCACCTTTTAGAAAACTTTGAGCTTGAACAGTTAGGATTGGGGGTGGGGGTGGGGGGAAGTTGCCTAATATTACACTAATGTCAAAGTTTGGATGATATACGTTATTACTGAAGAACAGAATTTGGTCAAGCTAAGACCATGTTAAATATTTGGGAGGGCTAAGAATGGTTGGATGATTAAAATACTAGCAAATATTGAAGAAAATCTGTTATGCACTATTGTTTGAGTTTGTTTTCTTTAATTTACTTCTTTTTAGTCCCCTGTTAGAACTCATTTAAGAGGGAAATGTTTTGGTGTTTTTTGGAAGAAATGGAAGGGGTGGAAAAGAATAAACCGGCCCTCAGGGAAGGAGAATGGAAAAAGTGAGCCTCATTCAGCAGGTTTAATGTCAGCGTTAACAGACAATAAAGAGACGTTTTCAAAAAAAAAAATGCAGCGATTCTAGATCTTCGTGTATAGAATTACAATAAAGCTAATGGCCCTCTCACCTGAACACCAGAACTCATCTCTCTCCTTAAAATGAGAACCCAGCCCTGCTTGTCTTATCACTGTTTCCACAAACACAGTGGTATGTGTGTGAAATGTTTCTTCCGCAAATAATTGCTATGACATACAGCAGTCCATATGTGTCTCTGTGTGTGTGTCAATTTTAATAATTTATCCCCTTTTTATTTTTCTATGACCTTGTTTATGGATATCCAGTTGTTTAATGTCTTAAATCCCCATCTCGATTCTATTTCTAAGGTATTATATACAATTTGGTCTAACTTTTAAAAAGCCAGTGCAACTTAATCAGCAAGACTCCTCCTGAATGCCTACAGAATGAAGAGAGGAACATGCAGGTAATACTACACCAGAGAGTGCCTGTCCCAGGAACTTAAAACAACACTGTAATGCCCGCACCTGGGGTTACATTCAACAGAGCATTGCCAGGAGGCGGAGGGAGGTCATCCTTCCCCTCCGCTCAGCCCTGGTGAGACACACCTGAGATGCTGGGTCTTAAGCCTTTTGTAGTTCTTTCCCCTCTATTTGGCACATTCTTAGTATCTTGACTATCAGCTAAAAAGTCATAGGAATAACACTATGTTATTTATTATTAAGGAATTTATTTTTACTAGGTGAAAAGAGACTGTTTAATTTCCCGCGGCTCAAAAGAATGCTCCTATCTTTATCATGTGCCATAAGGCCATCAGTGACCTTACCAGGATTTTCTTTTCTTCTCAAAAGGTATTTAAACTCAAAAATTTCAACTCAGTAAAATTCACCAATTTAAAGAGATGTTATGGGTGACAGACCCAGAAGAACAGTGAATTTAAGTATTTTATTTTTATCAGGACATACTTAGTTTAGAATTTTAATGCACTAGATGATTAAAAAATAAACCAAGAACATTGTTCTGCAAACTTAGACGTGATATTTGGGAAAGGGATCCTGTGATTTTTCTCAGAACTCTCCAGTATTTTCCTTCATTCTGAAACAAATTGGTGTCAAATTAATATGTTTTTATATTTTACTTTTAATGAAAATCTACTATCCAAAAATGAAACTATTTTCATGATGAGCTGTGGTACTCAGCTTGCTAAATAATTGAGTGTAGCTTTGCCACTTCTCCTCAGCCTCTAGCACATCTGCTTTACTGACAGAAGGGAGATCCAAGGACAGGGAGAAGATGAGGCATCTTTCAACAATGAAGCAGAAAACGTAAGAATAAAAATAAAGACAAATAGTACATGTATTGTCAACATCCAGCAAACAGTTGTCATAAAGAGCATTTGAAAAACTTGGTTGCTCAGAAGAGAAGACGCTCATAAACACTGATCCTGAATGTTCAGCACAGAACTCTGTACCTAACCATCCTCCTTTCTTCTGTACATAATCTCACTGGTAAATAACAAATCAGTAATCCATCTCAACTAAAATACATAAATTTAGATATTGCAAAACAATTTGAACACACAACAACACAACTGTAGCCGATTTTCAGTTTTGCTAACGTATCTGCCTACTTAAAACACATTAAAGTTCCTGGAAGCAAAAAATTTAAATAGCTCATCTCTAGCTTTCTTCAGAAGTGTGCATCTTCCAAGAACAACTATTTCCTGTGACAACGTATTTGCTACTAATTATATGACAGTATCAATCATGCTTCTTTTATTTCGAGCTTAACAGTGCATTAAATATGTTTAAAGAGCAAAATGTTTGCTTTACAAATGTATTAAATGAATAATGTTAGTCCATTAACCTGAGAGGTAGTTACCATGGACTTGATAACTGCAGTTAAAGTAGACAAGTAGCCTTCTCCTATGATTTTTAGACAGATCCACATGTTATTAAGATCTTTCAATGAAATTCACTAAGACATTACATCAGATATTATTTTTATATAATGGCAGGACTTAAGGCAGTGTAAAATTTTATTCCTGGCCAGAATATGATGCCAAAATGCCAACTAGTAACCTCAGAGACATAAATATTTAAATAAGATGTATAACCTTTTCCCTTACTGTAAGATTGCAATTTTTACCTGATATTCTTTTTATGCTGAACTCCTATGTACTTTCAGTTTCAGAATGATCTAATTTTAAAACTAGCAAAGGTATACTACAGATGAGTCTGTGTAACAGGAATCTGCCTGCTGTTAGTATAAGTTTATACATGGAGCTGTAAGGCATATTGTTTGAGACATACTTATTTGTAAGATTTTCAAACAAATCACATCAAACCATCTAAATAATAAATATATATATATATTTGAGTGACACAGTTTTAAAGAAGCAGGTCCATGAAATAAAATTACAGTTTTGGGGAACAGACCTACACACCCTTAGAACAGGTATTCATTTAGTATTCCAAACTGCAAAGTGTTTCTTCCCAAAAGTTTGACTGCATGATTTTTGCAGAATTCTTTGGTCGAACAGCTAAGTATCTATTCAGTCCACTAGTCTTTAGATTAGAGAAACTGCGTGCTCATTTGAAATTCACTGCAGAAGTCTGACCTTAGTTTCAATATATTCTGGAACTCGTGTTTGTATTTTCTGCAGCCCAGCTAAAACAAGCATTGAAAAATAACTGAGAAAAAAAAAAAAACAAAAAACAACAAAACCCACCCAGGATTTACAAATTAAATATCTACAATAAAAATGAATGATTCATCCTAGGAATCACCATCTGTCTCTGCCTCAGATGCATACACACACACATCCCACATAGCAGTCTCAAAAGAAGCTCAGCTTGTTTCCAGTTAAACTACCTCTTATAGTCAGGTTTCTTATCTTCTTCCATAGAAAGGGAAATCTTTTTAAACAACGGAAATTTGTGAGAACATCTCCCATTTTTCTGTGAGGGAAAATCAAAGGAAAAGCCAAACAAACACAACCAACAGAACACTACCACCAAAACCAACAAACAAACTTGATGATATGCTTTCCAAGCACATCACATGTATGTCTGAACAATTAAATTGGTTTTAGCACATCACAGACCTTTTGCTGCAATTATCATTCTGTGCCTACACTGGTTATGTTTTGCATCTCAATATAATAACCTAACACCATCTACCTTGCAGGAAATTGAAAATGGATAATAAATTTTATAACTGTTAACCCTACAACAATTCCTCTAACATTCTTCTCACTACTCTACAGGAGCTACTCCATTATTGAGGTGGTGGGTATTTCCCCCCCCCCCCCCCCCCCTTAAAAGGAGCTTGGAGTACCTCTTTTCTACACCATAACTTAACAACCTAAAATTCTGTCCTTTTATACTAAGCTTTACAAGAAGCCAAGAAGCTTTCATTCACCATTTTGTGTAATGAAATCCTACAAGTTCAATGTCATGCAGGACCTAAAAATGCTAAAATTGTACAACAACCAGAAATATATTTTCTTTACAGTACTATCTTAGCAAGCTTTGAAGTTAGTTTGAAGTAGATTTCAATTCAAAATAATATGCATCTCAAAATAAATTTTGGATAAAATGCATACAGAACTATGATAACCCCTTGACACTTTAAAAAATAAATTCAGATTTTGCTTTCTAACAGTAATGTTTACACCAAATAGGAGTTAATTGCAAGAAGTTCTATCATATGAGCTATGTAGGCAGTCAGACCACAGCAACAGTTTCTGAATTCAGCTTTAGATCTCTAAGTCTGAAATCACAGCCCACAACTCTGTAGTAAAGGGCGAAAAGCAGACAGCACCAATATCTAACCTATCTTGGGTATTTATCTCGAAAAGAACTTGGATCAGCCTCTATTTCTGTGCAGTTAGGGCAGGTCCATCCCAGCTGTAAAAACCATGTTGTGAAACTAGAAAAGGAAGGTGCTATAAAAGACCCTAAGAAGTTCTTGAATTCTTCTAGCCTCACAGATAATATAGGGACCTTCCGGAAAGTTTCTTAATGTTGTGCAGGGAAAAGACAACCTAATAAGTTCTCTACACAAGGAAATTGAACCACTGTAGGAAAAAAAAAAAAGCTTTAGAAAGTGATTTAGTTAAATTAGTGCACGCTCCTCTGTGGATAATGATGTCTTATGTTTACTTTGTCTAAATTTTTATTCCCCAAACTAAGACTGTCTACACAAGAGGCCTGATCTAATTTATCTAAGTTCATCCAATTTTCTTGTGTACACAGGTTTAATGGACTCCATCTTCACTGTCAATGTAATGAGGCAACAGCAACACTAAAGAAAAAGCATGTGCTATCCAAAACAGCAATTAAATGGCATAATTTTGTTCACCTCGATGGCTATAAACAGGTTCTCACATACAGACAGCTGTGGACCTCTTTAAAATATAAGGTCATGTTAAAATGCTCCTAAATCCAAAGACCCTGTAAAGACAAGAAAGATTGCTGGTACCTAGATATCCTGGAGGGGCAGACGCCCAGCACTGGGCAGTAAACCTGAGTGGTGGCAGTTGTCAGCAGGGGGGGATTGCATGGGAAGAGGAAACCTTAACAGAGCTTCTTCTAGGCACAGTAGTCACCAGGAAAGTAAGATTATAGCCAAGGCGAGACTATTAATGTATTTGCAGACAGAATTGAAACTGCAATCACCAAATAAGTGACATTTGTTAGAAACAGCGTGACAATCTTCTGGCAACTGGAACAGTTATAATGGTGGAATAAGTCACCTGTAGATCATTTTTATTTGTAAGACCTTAGTTTTCTTCATTAAATCAAAGATACATTAATATCTGAACACACGTAATTCTAGAGAATAGGGCTAATCTCCTCAATCTCTTTTGTGCTTCTATTCAACTGTTTGTTGTCTAGAATATTATAAACAAATTATGTGCTACAGTTTTTTCAATTATCCATTTTCACCAGGATCTTATTTTTTGCAATATTTGTTACAGGTAAATCAGTAGAGTAGTAGTTTTTAGCTTGTAATGATTCCTAAATCACATTATTCTCCAGGTGATTACTGGATGTGAGAGGAAATCCATTAGAACGCCACTTAATCTCTAGAAGAGTAAAGTGATTACTTTCAAACTGGTTATTTAGCAAGTTATTCTACTTTTAGCAGAGCTGGTTTTTGTTTTGTCAGTATCCTGCAGAATTAAAAGTGGAACCATCTTATGCTTACACAAGAGGATGTCAGCCAAACAACACAGCACTGGCCACATTGCAATAGCCACTCCAAGTTTGCTTTGACTGAATCCATGGTCCTCTCTGAGTGCTATTAGCGAGCTGCAGAAAATGGCAGATCCTGAGAAAGCACGTGGAAGGCAGGTCAAACAGAAGCATTAAGCCCAAAACAAAGTGGGGGAACCCCCAGTCTTTCTTTTGAATGTTGTTGGTTCTTTTCCCAAAGAAAACAAAAAGCAAGAATTTCTTCCCACCAAGCTGTTAGCTAATTGGCATTTGTTAACAGAGTCTCTTGAAGAAATCCTACAGAAATTGAAGCAAGAGTACCCAAAAGATTAAACCCTTGTATTATATACCTCAATTGAGGTGAGACAGAATCTGAAGCTTTCTTTCAGTTAGACTGTACTTACATATTTTGTATTACCTCTAGGGAGAGGAGCAAAAGCCACTTGAAAAGCCATTGTGACTCCCCAAAAGAGACACAGTATTCGATCATTTACCTTGGCAGTTACATCTTTATCATGCATTGATTTATGCATAAATGCAGCAGTAGGACAGATCCTGGTAGGTGCTTATTAAAAACATAAATGCACTTTCTTGCAGACTTCCAAGACAGCATTTTTTAAAACAACATTATTCCTTTTTGAAGTTACATGCTTTCTGGCACCTACTGCACAAATTTTCCTCTTTGTTGCAGCGTGAATATTTAATCTTTTTTTTAAAGAAATCTTTTAATGACTGCAGTGAAGCATATCTTTCATACTATAGATTTTATGCAGTTTTCTTCCTAATATTTATTTCAGAAAGATGCAGCTCACATATCAACATGGAATGTAAAATTAAAAAAAAAAAAACAAAAAAACCCCAAACAAAACCAAAAACGTATATACACATATATATATATTCCATTCAGATCTTTACGTACTTTGCCTGGCCTTAAGTTTTTTCCTACACACAGATCGCTAGCACACTTCCCTATGTGCACAGCTCCTTCCACGCTCAATCAGTTTTCTGGCTTCTGTACTTTAAAAGATAAAAATAAGAAAAGCTATGGAAGGATAGTATGATGTTATACCTTTTGTTACTAACACACAATTCAGTTCCCCACTGCCACCTCTGGAAGGAGGTTCAGGCGCCTGAGAAGGAGGGCTGGCAGAGCACCTTCACAGCCTCCCTGCTCTTTCATGTTCCCAGACAGCTACATTGCTAGAGGGCAGCCTTCAATTAGGTGTCAGGGAGCAGAAATTCAAGTACAGTAAGCAGGTACAGTGTTTGTTTCAATTCTGCCACAGTCACTTACAACTGGAAGCAGTTCCTATACTTAAATCTCTTTTTTCATTAATTACTCCTTTATACTCAACTAGTACATCACCAGTAAAGATGCTTCTCATATAAAGAAAGAGATACAGAAATATATTCTTCAGGCAGAATCACTAGACTATTTGCTGTATGTTATCTTATCAGTGTAAACTGAACTTAACTATCAAAACAAAACAGTCTTTATTGTTAGATTTTATCACTGGGAACTACTTTAGATTAGATAAACAGCAATCATGGCTAAAGAAGTCATCCCTTAAAATGTGAAGGTTAGCTGCAAACACTAAGAATCAGAAAAAAAGAATTACCTTGGAAGTTACTTTTCCTCAGCTGTAGTATACTACTGTGCAACAACAAAAATAAAGCTTACTATTTCACCAGTAAAGATTATCCCCCTGAAAGCTAAACTCAAAGGACTAGGTTACTAATCCTGCCTCTGACGTTTAGCAGTTCTGTTGTATCAAACAAACATGGTTTTAGTTTCTTTGTAAAGCTGAAATGCTAATACTTTTCTACTTTCCCCAGTGGCATTGTGAGGATAAATGTATTGTCATAAAGGTCTTTGAAAATGAAAAGATGTAAGCACTTTTATTGATGTTTTACTGCCCAACCCACTAGAGTATGTTAAAAATAATTTCACAATTGTCAAGTGCAACCTCTACCTATACATATTTCTCAATTTACCAGTCATTCTTCCTACAATTTGCAAAGATGAGAGAAGTAGATCAGCAAGTATATTCACTAGTCAACGCTGCTTGTGCACAAAGGATAAAATCAGTTGCTGAATATGATTAATACATTAATAATTTTGGCTAACTAGAGCTGATCCAGTTTGCCTTGCTGTTGCACAGTTGCAAAAACACCCAAAGGATTTGGGGACTTGATCATCAACCAAATTGACCACAGCTACTATAATAACTAGATTGAAAAAAGTAGTATTAATAAATAATAGCTTCAACAAATAAATAATCTTTCTATCCAGTCATTTTCTTTTCCTTCTTCTACAGAGGAGGAAACCAATTCAGTCTCAGAAAGAAAAATCATCCAGGTTAAACTGTGACTATAAAAAGAATTAATTTTACTTAATTACTGATCTGCTTGAAAGAATTCTTTCTATTCAAACTGAAGTTGGGAATTATGCATGCCAGTTTTAGGGGCAATGAGGGCATACCTATACTGGAGAACATGCAGAACTCTGTAGCTATGTACCAGTAAAACGTCTAAAACACAGATAGAGAATAGGAAGGAAGAAAGGACTAGGGGAAGCACGTCCCTAACCCTAGTTAAATGCCAGTTCTCCGTTTGCTTAACTTTTGGATATTTGATATATTCCATAAAGATTGACTCTTAGTGAGTTCCCATTTGACTTTGCACATGCTGGAAGATAGCTTTTTGGTTCTCTCTGAAATGACTGTATAAGTTCTTTGTCCTGGATTGTTCCCAAATAATTTTTTTGTTTTTCTTACAAGTGTCCTCATTTTCCTCTATAAATGTTTCTTTAGTATATAATAAACAAAGGAACATGACAGAAATTAATGCCTGCAGTGCAAGGCATGAAATACAATAATAGTTGCTTGGCAACCAGCATGAGAAAAAAGAGTTTATGACTGTACAAACAGCCAAGTGAGTGGCACAAGTACAATTTGTGACTGCTGTGAAAAGGATGGGCAGGGGAGAGGATGGATGAGGGGGTTTTGTTTTAATTAAATTTGACTCTGCAGTTTTTACTAATTTCAGTATTTTCCTCACAAACACGCATGTGTCAATGCAATAAAGGTGTATTTTAGACAGCTTTCCTTCTACATCCTTACAGTACTGTCTTTAATCAGTATGTCAGGTTTTATTTTAAAAAGCTATGCTTTCTCATAACACTTAAAAACAGCGAAAGAGGTGTAAACGAATACTGATTTCCATACCTACTTTCCTTCTTAAGGATTGATGAATTGGACATTCACAGCTATTTTCCCAAGGAACAATGGATCCATCTATAGCCATTCTGACAGCCTGGGACAATGCATCAGCCTCTTGTAACAGTGAAGTCATTCATCAAGAAACACTTTTCAGTAATAATGTACATATAATTGTTCATATACCAGGAGGGCACCAGACTGACCAGCTGGAACTATGTTAAAAAATAAACACAGGCCTTCTCTTCACAGTATCTGAGGGTTTTCAGTAACTTTGTTTATACATACACCAATATTGAAGAGAAATACCACCTATGGCTCAAAAATCCTCGTACTGCAAATTCTTGGAGGCAAGAAAGATAATTCTGAGGAATTATGATTTTATGCTTACTTCATTATTAGACTTCTCTTTTAGCATCTATCATTGGCCACTTTTGTATGTTAGACTGGACTGACCCATTGTCTGATCCATATGATCGTACAAATGTTCAAATTATAAATGTTAGAAATGAGAGAGACATTAGACTGAGCTGCATTCAACATGAACATGCTCTTCACCAAACAAGATTATATGAGCATGTTAGGAACACCTAACCTGCCTGTTGTGTTATATACCGTGCTTTTTCTCTGAATCCGTTTGCCTAGCACGGCTTGCAACTACATCACATTCTACAGAACACCATGTAGGTGTCTGCTAGTGTGATCAGCAGTAAACTGCATCAATTCACTTCCTTTTGGCATGCTAGCACATCACTGTAACCACTCTATCGTTTACATTGTCAATAGATGTAGTCACTCATGACTTTAACCCTACAAGTAACAGCAGCAAGTGGAAAATCAGAGTAAACCTATCTCTAACTGATCAATTAATCAGTATTTTAGGAACCTTTGGTGCCAGTTTCAGGAAAAAAGAAGTTGTTGAAGCAACTGCCATAGCATATCTAAAAATACCATTTTTGTTGACAATACGAGGACAGTCCTCCAACTGATACAGCATTACCAAACTTGGACAGGCTAGGAAGAGGACAAATATCATCATCAGAGGAAGTATTTTAATTCCTAGTGAGGACTAACAAAAAACCCAAACAAAACCCAAATCAAAACCAACAAAAAAGTCTAACCACAGCCAAGCCACAGTAAGCTGTGTTTTGAGTAGTTTGATTTGTGGACTGCAGTGATTTCAAACTACTGATAGAGAATAAAGACATAAAATAATGTATTTTTACTTTTTGCAATCAATATTACCCTAATGTAATTGTCAGTAAGCTGCAGCCTCCTTTAGAGGACTGAGACATCTAACGTGCAAATTTTGTCAGAATGTGTGGGATCAAGGAAGGGAAATTAACACTGGTATATTCTTCCATTTTCTTTCTCCTGCCCATGCAGAATTCTGAAGACTTCTCTCTCTCATCAGTTACTAAAGTAATACTCTACAGCTGGTTATTCACCTAACTTTCATTGTTCCACAAGTCGATTTACTAATAAATGTTATTCCAGGTTTAACGTATGGGATTTATTTCCACCTGTCTAACACAATCAGTATTATTCTTAATACATTCACTACCATAATTTAATTGCTCCTTCATGCTATCTTGAATACAATGGTAAAAGATTCAAACGAATTTCAGTCCCTGGTTTCTCAAAAAATTAATACAAGGACAGGAAATTTCAACCTTCTTTTAGATGAATAATGGATGATAATTACTGACATGGTCTCAAGGGCCACAAATTCCCAGGAAAAAAAAACCAACTAGTTTTGCATATCACAAAACTTCTTTATTTTGAGAAGGTATAACACTTGCAGAATGAATAAGAGACTGATGGATTTCCACTCCGTTTGTTTTCCAATCTATTCAAATGTGAGGTAATAACAGACAATATTCTTCCTAAACCATTCTTGACTACTTAGGAGAGCAAGTCTTTCAGCTTCATTCACTTACTTCCACTCTGCTCACACACAGTGTTCTTAGAGCTACCATAGTTGACACATCAAAGGAGACTAGTGAGATTGAAATTTAAACAGGGGGTAGGCATATACCTTGAAATTCATTTCCCAAAGAGAACAATGACCAAAGGTATCAACAGATTTTGAACTAAAGCTCTTTGTTTAGCTGTTCCTCAAATTCTGTTTAGTTCAGCATGTCAACACTTACTTTCATTACCACAAATATATGTTAATCAAGCTATTGATCTTATCCTTGGGAAAGAGATCTGAGTTTAAGTTTGCTCTATTTTTACATTCTTGGGAAAAATTCTGCAGAATGACAGGCTGAATGAGGAAACCCCCCCCCCAAACATATATATACACACTCTCTGAGGTTTTAGTATTAATTATCTCTACCACCTACACTAAAATAAAGCCTTACCAGGATTTTTTTTTTCCTTTCTCTTTTTCTTTTTCCCCAGTAAAACTGAAGTAGGCCAAATTGTAATCTTATTTACATGTATTTCATATGATAAAAGTGCTCAAGGCAAGAGCTTAGATGGCTAGAGGCTTATTTTTCATTTATGAGCTATCAGGATCAGCCTTAACAACATAAGAGAGTGAAACAACAGTAAGACATTAGAGATGTGTCAACAATAGGTAACACTGGCAAGCATTACTCAGCATGAAATCTTCCATCCTAGACATGGGAACCTCTCGTGGTTATTCCGCAGGTGCTGGACAATACAGGTATGATGGAACAGACTTTAGACATTCATTACTTTGCTCAAATTTTGCAAACAAACTTCCTTGCAAGTGCAAGATGTTACTGAGACACCAGTAATCATTAATAGCTTAGCCAAAATTAAGATTCTGAGCATCAAAGGGGATAAACTTCCAGCAGTCTCCATGACATAAGAGGTTTAATCATAAACACCAGCTTCTAAGATTTAAAGCATTTGTCCTGACAGAAACTTAAACCAAGCCATTTTACTTGGGTAGTACATTGAAAAGTAATCTTGTATTTAAAATGAAATAGAAGTTGAATACAAAGTGACCAAACCACTTTTGTCTCTAAACTTGCTTTACTAGGAGGAACATCAAAATATGCTGCCAAGTACTATATAAATATGAACCACTTTGTATGAACAGCTTCCTAATAAGATCTGTGATCAAATTACAAGAAAGTGATCAGGGAAACCACTTAGTCTAATTGAAGCAACCACCACACAATGGTGATGTCTACATCAAGTGTGTAGGTACTCACTCAGAGTAGGTGATCTTGCCTTGCCAAACCCAAGTACTGCAGTTCAAAGGCAAGAAAACAGATGGCGAAATAGGATGGACTTAGTCCAGCCACACAGCAAGCATATCAGGGATATGGTATGGATACCTCTGCTTACAGGAATTACATGGAGTATGTCCAAGAATGGGAAGTAGCTCATCCAAATTTTAACCTAAAAGACTACTGGTTTTAACTCTCATCTTTCTATAGTTAAATGTATTAAAAACCAACCAACCAACCAAACAAACAAACCCCAACCCCAACCAAAAGGTTATTCAGAACAAAATAACAAGAGAATCTTTGTCAGCAACTCTACAGTTACAAGCAAACAAGAAGAATACTGGTGCAAGGAAACAAGCAGGCAATGAAGAGTTTTATTCTGCACTTCTCATGGGATTGTTATAAACAGCTAATTATGGTGACATTTTAACGGCTTACACTATAGCAAGATAATACATCATTATACAGAACTTCTCTAAGCGAGGTATGATGTTCAGTTTCAAACTATGTTTATTTAGTATACATATAGGACATTTTAAACTATACCTATGTTTATCTAGACAAACCAACCAACAAAACTAAATTCCAAAAAGGACCTAAAGAAAGGGCAGAAATTCAGCTGCCATTATGCTATATACATTCTTTTGTCTAAAGATAAAGTAACAGTCTAACAACATATTCTTTTAGACTTCTTCATCCTCCTGCCCTCAAACATATCGGCTCCTTTAAAAAAAAAAATAAAAAAAAAATAAAAAAAGGCAAGCTAAAGGAAGCAGCTGAAAATCGTCATTTTAAGCTGTCCTGGGTTCAGCTATAGCAGTCATTTTTCTCCTGCTTAGTAGCTGGTGCAGTGCTGTGTTTTTTAACTTTCAGCCTGGGAACAACGCTGATAACACCGATGTTTTTAGTTGTTGCTAAGTAATGTTTATTCCAACCAAGGACTTTCTCAGTCTCATGCTTTGCCAGGGAGGAGGGGAAGCTGGGAGGAAGCAGAGACAGGACACCTGACCCAAACTAGCCAAAGGGGTATTCCATACCACAGCACGTCATGCCCAGTATATAAACCGGGGGGAGTTACCCGGAAGGCCCAGATCACTGCTCGGGTCGGGCTGGGTATCGGTCGGCAGGTGGTGAGCAATTGTATCCTCTCCCCTTGTTATTTCACTAATCGTTATTATCATTGGTGGTAGCAGTAGTGGTTTTGTATTATACCTTAGTTGCGGGACTGCTCTTATCTCAACCCGTGGGAGTTACATTCTTCCCATTCTCCTCCCCATCCCTCCGGGAGCGGGGGGAGGAAGAAGCGGGGGGGGGGAGTGAGCGAGCGGCTGTGTGGTTCTGAGTTACCGGCTGGGCTCAAACCACGACATAAGCTTAAGATGATAGTTACAGTAATATTAGATTTTATTTTCCTAAATCTTTCCCCTAGGAAATAGCTAAAAGAGGAGTAAATCCTAGTGCTACCCATGAGAAAGAATCACTTCTGGGTCCTAGAAAAGTGGTTTGAGAATATTCAGTAGGTCTCTTTCCAGTGACCACAGATGAGACCCGTAATTAATGTGCAATTCTTTGAACAAGAGCTAGCTTTTAAATTGCACTTTAAAACTGCCCAGGTTGTAGTTCTAGTGTGAATGCATAATCATGGTAAAAAAAATAAAAAGCCTGTGTTTATGCTAGAAATTAATAAAATATAGGACAAGCAATATACAACATGAAGTCTCTAAAGCTAAGACTTTTCAAAGACTTCATTATTAAAAGCTTGTATAATGTATATATACTACTTGTACAAGTATATATAGTTAATCCCTGTGTACAATTTAGTCTGATGACAATCACTCATGATCTTTTTAGTCCTACTATTTTAGCAAAAGCTGTTTAACTGCCACTAATTAGAAATGTTTTTTGAAACAAGTTTATAAACTGTCACTAATGAGGTAATACAGGATAAAGAAAAGCTTGAAGAAATCAGAACATTTCTGAAGCTTTTCTAGAGACTGAAATTTCATGAAGTAAATAATCTATTGGCTAATTTCCTGTATGCTTCACAGGAATGAGACCTCCATGAGAACCTAACTTGAAAATAGCTTTGGTCTAACCACAGATTTGATTGTAGAAACAATCAAATCTATAAAACTGGTCTATAAAACTGGTGTTGCACTTCAATTAAATGTTTCAATCAGTGAGATTAAGTGTGGCACTGAAATACTGAAGTTTTTCACCACTGAATTTTATTCTGCCTTTAGCTAATACACCACAATATGGTTTTGCTTCCAAAAATAAAGGAGATTTTATCACATATTAGCTAAATCTGTAGACTATCAGAGTGGAAACTATAAAGCACATGCATTGCTCCCTTTAATTCAAAGAGTAGCCTGATTGGTCCTTCAAAACACTGAAATCCTACCATGCATCTGATGAGGAATAAGTGTTTCTCTCCTCTCCTCCTGCAACTCTGCTCTGTAGTGTGCAATTATGCTTGACTCTTCAACAAAGTGGATGGTGAGCCCAAGCCAGCAGCTGGTTTGCTTGAGAGAACCCCTATTCTTAACATGGCACAAGAGCAACACAGAGTCAGGCTGCACCAGTGGGGACAGAGAGGTTTCTTTAGTTGTGCTGCAGGCCAGGAAGCAGCAGATGGAAAAAGGAGCAAGAGCCCAAACAAAAACGGTGAACAGCTTTGCGGTACTGCTGGGCAGCACCAAGGGGCACAGGGTACATGGTGTTCTCCATGTGAGCATGGTGAAGCCCAGTATGTCCACACCATTTCCCCTGGCAAGAGAAATCTTACTGAACAGTTTCTACAAGAACAACATAGCTTTCTTTTTAGCTGTTTGCTAAATAGAAAAACTTGTAAAACCCTACACCATTTCTAATACACAAGGTGCAACCATTCGTAGAAGTGTATTTTGGTTTGTCTATCTTCCCTCACCCCCTGCTCTCCAAGTACTATAGTGTTTGTTCAGTGGTAGAAAGTTGAATGCTGATTCATGAGAATTTTTACCTAATGATTATGTACAGAATAAAAGCAGTAGATGTTTTGCCATCTGTGCAGCAAAGCATAGCTACTTAAGCATTTTCATTAACTGCGATTTAAATACATTAGCAGAATATATGTTCTATTTTAGCAAGATAATACTTTTAAAAACCACTTTCCTCTATTTGTAAGCAAATGATTGACACAATTCCTAGGCAATAGCATTTCTCAGTAATCACATCCATCCCAAGCACTTAAAAATTCAACCAACCCCAACAAAGAGATAAGTGTCTGTACCTATGCACCTGCTAAAACTTGCTTGCTTTGTTTTAAATAAGCTTCTGGAATTGAACACAATCATCCACAGATTCATCAATACTTTTTATTTTTAAATCATATTTTCATTTAAGTAGCTGAAATATTTTAAAAGCAGCCTCTGGCTCTGTACATAAATAAAAGAATGCAGCAATATCCTTTAAAAGATAAGATGGGAGGCAGTACAATCAACTACATTATTACTTTTTTGTGGCAGAGTGCATCCTAAAGGGAAAAAGTAATTTCACATATGGGAAAATGAAAAGGTAAGTTTAACATGCTCCTATTCTTTGTAGGAAAGACATCAGTGATAAAAATGACAGGTTAATATATTTCCTAGTACATTTATTCATGTGCTTATTTTGCAAGCCATAGAGCCGTCAGCTTTTTGATACAGTTCAGTAGACAGTCGCTTTTGCTAACAGTTAGTGGATTCCAGATGCTTAAGGGAAAAAAAAACAACAACAAAAAAAAAAAAAAAAGATGCCCATTGACTCTTCAAATGCATACACTTTCCCACTTTCCTGTACCATAATTGGACAAAGAATAAAAATATGACTTTTAAAGACAGAATAATCAGGTAATAGTTTGAATAGTTTTCAAAAGGAGAATCAGGCTTTTACATCTGTTTGAAAGTGAAATCTACTAAGGTAGCAAACAACAGATTTAAATATTACAGGTTCCGAATTCATGCTAAAAATTTTGATTTCATATATATTTGATACCTATATATACCTATACATGAATGTAAGGCACATGTATATATTTATAAATGTAAATAGATAAATGCATACATAGCCTATGTATATATGCTTTATTGCTGAAGGATATCAAAGTATTTTGACTGATTTCAGCAAGTATTTAAAAAAAGCAATCATACTGAAATAAAAATGTTTTGTAAGAAATTATGCTATTGGAAAAATAGTACCTGTAGCAACTGTAACTAACTTCAGTATTTTATACATGTTAAACTTCCCTTTTGTGGGAAGTGTGGACTAAACAATTGTTTAAAAAACACTGTACCAATGAGTTAAAACCTTACCTTTCTTAAAGCCATTGCAAAATTGATCTTCTGCAGAATATTATACAGGGTATTGGTTTAAGACACTAAAATAGAAACAATCTCTCTGATTTTGGAATCAGGATTGTAGCCAAATAAGTGATTCATACTTGAACTTCCTAAGATGAAAGTGGAATGACAGTAAACCCACTTTCTCAGTCTCAGATGTTTTCTGTGGATTTCTAATATTCATTTGTTATAGTGACAGAACTAGGATGACAGATAAATCATTGACGAGTGAGGAGCAGGAAGCCTAAACTGCTAGATCAAAAACAAATAAATGACACTTCTTTTTACCACTAACGTATAGAGAATAAGACCTCCATGAAATGGAGCTTCCAGCTCATGGGGAAAAAAAAACATAAAAATTCTACAGTTTTATAAATTAATTATTATATAATCACCCAGAAAACAAAACATGCTGAAAAGGTAATGCTAAACCTGTCTCTACTTGTAGAAAATTAGAAAATTGATAACCATAACCAACACAACAGTAGATTTTCTGGACATTTTGATTATTCTCATGTGTCCGTAGAATGACTTCAATGGGGAATAAGGATGAACAAAACCTTGTTTTACTATTAATGTATAAATTGGAAGTCTAAGTCCTATAAGATCACTTAAACTGTTACTGGCATATGCCTACACATTTGTAGGAGACAGGGCTGGGCTATACTTGCTCAACTCCCAAAGGAACACGGCTGCATTAAAGGGCCACATTTAGGCTAATAAATTCTGCATCTTGCCAGAGCTTATTAGCTAGGGCTTAACAACACAATGTTTCATTATGAAACTATAACATCAGCATAGCTACCTGAATAAAGTCAAAGTTTAAATGTTTAAATATTTATTTTTTATTTGCATTACTGCATGACACGCACAGTACTTAGAGGTCTGCATGAATAAAAATCCTTTTCAGAAAATGAAAAAAAGCATTTCCAAGTATTTTTCTATCATATTTTTTCAATGCATGCAATATCAAAGCATCTTGGTTATGCATGAGCACTGAACAACTTTTAGAGAAAATAATAAAATTCCTAAAATTTTCTCTCAAAGAAACATTTAAACGTTATCCCAGTAAGGATCACAAAGTTCTGGGTATATCCAAACCTGAGGCAAAACTCCTGTGGCTCAAATGAAGGCTAACAAGGATTCATATGTTTAACACTTTACACAGCAAAATGAATGTTTTCTAAGTCATAGCTACAAGATATTTTATTGGGTAGGAGTTATAATGAATGCACAGTATGCTTATTCAATGTTCTAATTTTTATATTCTAATAATCATGTTAAAATCTCTGGTATTTTATCTTTTACCATGTTCAAAATTAATAAAATAATATTACACATTTGTTTCACAGAATATTTCGGTTTTGTCTCTAGAAGCTCATGGCTGCTGTTTTAAATGGAAACTTCTTTCTCTGAGTATAGGAGTGGGTCTTCATTGCAAGATTCACAATACAACACTTTTACTCCCCTTTTTTAAACAGTTCACATGTTAACTATTAACACGATACTTCAAAAACTAAATTCTGTAGTATTTTAGTCCAAAGCATTTAGACTATGTTTAAAATACACACATGTGATCTTCCCCATTGTATGACCCTTTCTCCACATAGCTTCTACCATCTTTACTTCTATGGTTCAAGTCAAGTTCTCATCATGTGATGAACAATAAAGATCTTACTACCTTCATTTTCTACTGATTGTAAAAATAAGGAATTGCCAATAACAACAATGAATATATATAAGAAAATCTGTAACAGAGTAAGTGTACAATTTGGTGAATCTCAGTGTGATCTTCAAGCACTTTAGGTTACACTGTAATTAACCAGAACTAGGTTTTCTTTCAAGATAAAAGAGATTCAGACAGCAGAAGGCATGGAAGTTAAATAAAGTGTCATTTATTTACAATTTATGCAAGCTGTATGCTCTATTAGGGTGTATTCTAGCAATAGTTACATAAGCAAAATGACTGAGAGTCTCATGGGCTAAATGCTCTATTTTTCAGGAAAAAACTCGGAAAGAAGGCCCAGAAGAGTGATGCAATGGCTACATGCTGTTACAGATACCTGCTGGGTACCAGCCCCCACAAAAAACAGAGGAGATGTCAGGGAATATCATGCTTACCTATGAACTACATCACAGCCGAGAACAGACATCTTACTTAGACATACTTTCAATCATATTCCTACTCAAAAGTCCAAGCCACTGACCTTATACCTAGAAGAACATTCACTAGCTTTGCACTAGAGAAATTCCTGAGTTAAGCACCATTTCCTAAGTTTTTAATATCAGAAACAAGCTCAATTATTGTGACCTAGAAGTAGAAATGACCTTCAAGATCTTTCTCGGATACTGTGATACTGAGTACTTCCTTGCTGTATCAGATGATAATACAAAAAGAAGCTTCCTCAGACTTTTACCTGTCCTTAGCATTTATGTTAATGTAATTCCATACTTTGCTGTGTACACTCCCAAACTGCATGCACCTCTCTCCCCTTCTTCAGAAACACTCATTCTTCTCTTTTTTCTTCCTCTCGCACACCCACACATAGCCAATGTGTCAAGATAAGAGAGATTTCCAGCAGTATTTTAAAAGAAAGAGTGTTAAACTGGTGGAAAGGCAAAAAGTAAAATTTTGATAAAGTAAAACTTTCCTTCCTCTATCTTTTTAAAGATTATTTAGTTCATGACAAGAGTTAGCATTTCTTCCGAGGTATAGACAGCCTCCACTTCCATTCCCACCCACATCTACTCAGTATCCAGCATTTTATGCTGCATTAGCCCTAAGAAACATCTTTTAACAGATGTTTTGCTTTTGTATTAAATTTACACCTTCTTTAGCATTATCCTCTTGAGTACGTCTACTGTAATTTTCATCACATCTTTAGGGGTTTATTACAAGTATTAAAAGGTACTGAAAGATCACAAATGATGAAGTGATGATGAAGTCAGGTTTTACTTCTCTCACAAGTCTAGCAAATAAAGAGTGCCATTCTTTCAAATGTGCATCAACAGCAGAGAGCTGTCAATGTAAGTTTCAAATTGAATGTGACATTTTCAGTATGCAAATACTAGAAGTTGGGGGGGGGGAACCCAACTACTCTGGTTTTCAGCTAATTGATACTTCCTTTAAAATTTTTTATCAATTTTAATGAAATCAGAAGAAGAAGCAGTGATGAGATGCACTCATTCTTTTATCAAGAGCATCTCATTCAATGTAAAAAAGAATTCTCTCTACTTTGCATAATTCAATCACCATGAATAGAATAAGATAAATATGACACTTTCATCTTTAATGAAAACATATACAAAATGAAATATGATGCACCTCCCTGAAACCTAGCCTGCTAGACTGTTAATTCTTTCCCTTTAACCATTTTTAAGAAAATCCAGTCTGGGGGAAATTTCTCATGTACCCACAAGAGGTAAAAGCCTTCATTCAACATTTCCAGTTTAACTACCAAGGACTATAGAAAGATAAGTAAAATTAGGTGGCAATGCCATCAAGCCTATAATATTCTAGGTGACTTCAAATAATCACATTCCAATTTTATTTGTTTTTAAAATAATGTATCCTTGTAATACTTTAATGTTCCTGTTTATATTACATTACTGTTTCTGTTTATAGAGAGTTTAAAACTAATCCTATATGTTTTAAACATAATGCCTATTCAGAATAGCAAAAGACATACAAACTTAGTAGTATAGCAGTAGAAAGTAATGTCAAAATGGTAAAATATTAACTCTGTGGCAGTTTATTAACTGTTTATGAATGGAACATTAAGGCAAATTCTAACCTGCATATAAATTTGGTTTTGCTCCCAAAGTTTGGGAACACAAGCAATATATGCATCTATATTTTATTAAATGTTTTTTTCCAGAACAGCCAACCTGCAGAGAATTACTCTAGAAGTATTTTGCAGTGTCATAATTTAATATGCTTTAGCAAAAGATAGTTTAAAATAATGATTTTAAGGCTTTGATTGCTTCTTATGCTATTAGATACAGAATTTTGACAGTAATGGATGCCCTTGCATGTGACTGCACCAGACACACACTCGTGCCAAAAGCAGCCGCACTGTAAGATATCTCCATGTTTTTTCCTTAGTTATCCATTCTACCCTTTTAATCCTGTGCAACAAAGTTGGTAAGAGTAAAGTTGTGCCAACAATGCTGATGCTTACTTTAACAATCTTGTTTATTTGAACAAATCACTTGAATTAACCATTTTTAATTACTCAGTCAGAAGTGTCTTCTGTCACATTGTGATAAGCAAAGGAATGAGAGGGACAGCTAAAGTCACTTTGTTGTAACAGGCACAGATCAACCCCTCACAGCCCATTGGGACTCCAAGAGACCTGCTAGATGAGAAAATTAAATGCTGATAAAGAGGGATGTGGGAATTACATAGCTAGTAGCCCAATTCATCTCCACATGCATAGTTGGTTTACACTGTGGCTTTCTTTATCATAGGACCATTATGCTAGTACCTTCCCAGAAAAGGCCAGACTGATTACATACCTTAGGAAGACTACAGTAATCACAGATAGTTCTGGAAAAATGAAAGTTAGCAATGCTGTACAACAAATGCTTCGACTAGTGAGCTGAGAACAGATGTCTGTAAATAATGCAACAAAGGTGTTCAAATGTTAACTAATCACAGTGAACTGTTTTTAAATCAGTTGTGCAAAGGGAAGCCACCTCAGGTGGTCTGGAAAATAAACCATAAATGCTTATTCGACACAGTAAGAAACTCTTAATGAGAATGGAATCAAAGCACTTAAATTCTAGACAAAGTAGCCTACACGACTTGCTTCACAGAGATATTCTCTTGTAACAGTCTTGGAAACAAATATGTCAGTATAGATAGAGTTTGAGTAGAGGTCCATGCATACACTTGAAAAGTACAAATTTACTTTTGAAGAACTGGAAACTACTCGCAGGAGAAGCTCTAGAGTGCCCCATCCAGCACGTGAGATGACAGAGCAGGAAAGCAAGCTCCCCACAAGCACAGGGCCCAGCAGCTCCTCAGGGTAGGACAAGATGACAAATCTCAGACGTAATGCTCACAGCTTGACAAGTCTGCTTACTGCAAGTGGCTTTAAGGTCTAATAAATACCCCATGATTTGCTTCTCAGGTGACAGCCATGTGGTGGCCCAACACGGGCATACAGGGTATGAGGCATGCCCCCATGCTACAGCTGGGAGCGCACTTGAGGACATCTGTCCCTGGTGTATATTTAGAGGACACCCCATCTCCAAGGCCATGCCTGGTAGTCCTGGCGCCACCACCCAATCACTCTTTTGGTTCTGTTTGCCCATCTCTGGGCATGGTGGAACAGGGCCTCTTGGGGGCTACTGCCCCAACCTGCCCTATGATAGTCTGCCCTGAGCCCCAAACAGCCAGGGGCTCCCCACTCACTGTGTGGTTCTCTGTGCCCCTGCAGGTACTGTGTGGCTTAATCATAGAATCAGCTAAGCTGGAAAAGACCTTTACGATCATCAAGTCCAATCTTTACCCCAGGACCACCAAGTCCACCACTAAACCACATCACTAAGGGCCTCATCTACATGTGGGCTCTGCAACCTGTGGTTCCTCCACACCTAGAGTGAGGGAGGCTGAATGCTGCAGGTCCCCCCTCCCAGCATGGGTCCACACATATGCCAAAGGGTCAGGGATGCACATGGTGCTAAAATGCCTGACCACACAGATCGATGTAATCAGACAAATGTGCCTTTATTGGAACCCACATAAACTCAAGCAGCACTCACATAAATAGCAACAGCACAGCCAGCCCAATCCCATTCGGGGATCAAGACAGGAGGCCACCAGCAGTCACACATACAGATCCCTGACAGCTGGCCCTGGACTCATGGTCTTTGCAGTAGCTGGTCCCTACAATTGCTGCTCCCAGATCTGTGGCCTCCTGTGACCCATGGTCCTTTCTCTAGTAGCTGGACCCCATCTTCTCACCCTACTCGCTGCACAGTTCTGCTTCAAGGTCACTGGTGGTCACACACGTGTCCACACACATGAGGACACTCTCACACAAAAAATAATCAAGAGTAAAGTTTAAATCTAAGACAGAACAGACTGCAGTGATAAGGTGCAAGGTCCAAACAGACAGGCACACTGACCATCTGCCTGCTTAAGTATGACCTTTTTTTTACAACTTTCTTTCCACTTCCACATTTGTTCTTCCCCATCCTCATCTCTACCCTTGCCTCCTCCTAAATTAAGCTTTCATACTTAATTACATTTTTCTCACTAATCCCAGATTTGCTACAATGTTCCCAAATTCAGGATTTGTGATATCGTACTCAGGTCATCTTAGCCTTACACGGTATCAATGATACAACTACCAAGGCACTACTTGCCCTACAAGGTCTCGCTTTTCAGAGGGTTTCAAACACTCACCCTGGTTATTGGTGAGGTTTGGCCACCTTTCTCGTAAACCCTAACAACCTGTGAAAACCAGCCACTCCTCACGGTGCTATCTATAAGTCCTGTCATCTCATCTGAACGCATAGTTTAACACTGTATTCTTGTGCCTCATCATTTACAGAAAGCCTCTGAAAAAATTAAATAAAGTACCCAAGAGAGCTTATAAAGAACCTTTACATTATCACATGAACCTCCACTCCATTTGCCTGAATTAGATGGTGATAAGAATTATCATTTCCCTTCTGTCATTGATGTTGGCAACACTGTCTGGCATCACAGTAAAAGTTTGTCTGAATTTCTAATCATGGTATTCAAAATTCTGAGCAAGACACTAAAAAAAAACGCGAAACCACCCCCACCCTCCCAAGCACAAAAAAAAATAGTTGCCTTAAATAATGGGGGTTTCTAACATATATTTTATTTTCTTCCACAATTTTGAGCTATTAAAACTGAAAATTTACTACTGTTTTAAAGACATTCATGAGAGAAAAGAACCTCGAAAAAAAAAAAAGGCCAAAATTCTTATTCACCCATCCAAATGGGTTTGCTCACAGGTGAATTGATTCTCTGAATAAATTTATTCACGAGGATGTTTTTAAATAAGTTCATAAAAAAGCATGAAAAGATGGAGCAGTCAAGAATAATGTCTTCCTAAGAACAAGGGGAAATAAAGTCCAAACACACTGCCTCAGTTCTTTTTCCATGCACATCAAGTCTCAGTGGTCCTAATCCCCTTAACAGTATTAGACGGGAATGAAATTTAGCAGCCTAAACTAGCTGTCCTCACACTTGCTGCTGCTATTAATGTTAATTTTCTCATTCAGGCTGTATCATAATGCCAAGATGAAAGATTCAGACTGCCAAAGAATAACTAGCAGCAGTGAGAGGCTGCCTAGGGAAAAGACACAGTTGTACATCATATAGTATTATTTTATCCATCAGGACTGTTTGAGGATCTGGAGACAAGGCAAGAGGATGGGAAGAAAAAGAAGGAAAGCAGTACAAATTATGCCTTGTTCATGTCTGCTTATTTTTTGTTTCAGAAAAATACAGTAGTCCAGGTACAAGATTTTAATCTTATCAGTTTCACTGAAAATTATAAGATTAATTCAATTATTGTAACACTGAATATACTGTGCAAGCTAACAGCTATGTAATTGAACCACAAACACAGTTGCTCATAATAAGTCCCTTAAAACGCTGTGTTCTCATTTCTAATGCTCTGTTCTTATGACCATTTTGAAGGGAATTTAGGCTTGGTTGTTCAGTAAATACTTAAAACTTTTAGAATTAAATAGAACAGAATAGTTCAGTGAGAAGTGACCTACAACGATCATCTAGTCCAACTGCTAGTTTTAAAAACCTAAAGAACAATGACTACTACTGATAAAGGGCTATTTCAAAGTTTGTAATTTCAAGACTGTATTTTCGTATTTATATTTAGAGCCTCAACAAAAATCAGGTCACCCTCTAAAGACATTTTTTAGTCTCATTATCATACATTGTACCGATACTCCTACTTTTAACTTTTTTTACAGCCACATACAGTGTCTGTACTGCTTCTTTACTTGATTTTCCTGATGTCACTGTAGTACACGAGAAAATGTTATTCAAAACTTAGTATGTGCCTGCAATTCACATTCATTACTTTAAATAAATTAGATGAGAGAACTGATCAGTATTGATACCAAGTCAGGTTTTTTACTTCTCCATTGATACTACCAGTGGAATTGACAATGAATGGTAACAATAATATTGTATAAACCCCAGAACTACTATTAAGAAATCCCTCCGGCAGTTAAGCATAAAGACAAGGAGAAAGAACAGACATTTTGCTGAAGCTGCACAGCATGTCACTGAAATAACAAGAGCTAGACTACAAACCATCCATTCCTCACTCATAGTACACTAGCTTGCTTCCTGCAAACTGCACGTAAAACCTGGGCTGCTGAATTCCTAACTGCTTACACCTGCCATTTCAAAACAGTCAGAAAACATTAGCACACACCCTGCACTTGCCACCACACCACCACCCAGTAATTCATACCATTCTGTCATTTATGGCTGGAATTTAATCAGGACGGGAATGATTTTTGTCAATGTACCAGCACCTTTGAACATCTATAGTTTTGTTTGGTATTGGACATGACAGTAAAGTGGTTTTTTTGTTTTGTTTACAAGTGTGTGAATACCAGTTTCCTGCCTACTATTAGGGATTAGATGAGAGCGGTGAAGGAGAGAAAGGAAGTGAAAAATCCTCTGACACCCAATGAAACTGGCTGACTGCATGCATATATAAACACCACAAAGGATGCGCTTCAGGATGTCTTGCCCAAGACTACTTGTACAGCATACTGTTACAGGTCTTAACTTCAGTCTGTTACTTATATTGCTTCAGAATGGAAAATTCCCACCTAATGTATATTGTGAATTTCTGTAGTACCATTTTCAAGATCAGATAGAGCTGAATGTTCTCTACTGAACTTGCATTTCTTCTTGCTCTATCATTACATCTAGCACCGCCTAACCTCTACTGAATATAACTATCTCTCCTTATCCTCACTACTTTCAGTTAGGCTGGTCTGAGGCCTTTTTTGAGATTAACCAGGCTAAATCTTACTTAAGCAATGAGCTAAATTATAAGAGAGAATGGATCACGCAAAAGTCTATTCCCCTCCAAATAATTCATCAAAAAAATCATCCTTCTTAGAATTTCCAGAAGTATAATAATACCAAACTGAGAGAGCAAGGTTTGCTTTGGAAACCCAGATAACATAGACTCATAGAATCATAGAATAGTTAGGGTTGGAAAGGACCTTAAGATCATCTAGTTCCAACCCCCCTGCCATGGGCAGGGACAGCTCGCACTAAACCATGTTGCCCAAGGCTCTGTCCAACCTGGCCTTGAACACCGCCAGGGACGGAACAGCCACAACTTCCTTGGGCAACCCATTCCAGTGCCTCACCACCCTCACTGTAAAGAACTTCTTCCTTATACCTAACCTACACTTCCCCTGTTTAAGTTTGAACCCGTTACCCCTTGTCCTACCACTACAGTCCCTAAGGAGGAGTCCCTCCCCAGCATCCTTACAGGCCCCCTTTGGATACTGGAAGGCTGCTATGAGGTCTCCATGCATCCTTCTCTTCTCCAGGCTGAACAGCCCCAACTCTCTCAACCTGTCGTCATACAGAAGGTGCTCCAGCCCCCGATCATGCTCGTGGCCCTCCTCTGGACTTGCTGCAACAGTTCCATGTCCTTCTTATGCTGAGGACACCAGAACTGTACACAGTACTCCAAGTGAGGTCTCACGAGAGCAGAGTAGAGGGGCAGGATCACCTCCTTCGACCTGCTAGCCATGCTTCTTTTGATGCAGCCCAGGATACAGTTGGCTTTCTGGGCTGCGAGCGTACACTGCCGGCTCATGTTCAGTTTCTCATCAATCAACACCCCCAAGTCCTTCTCTGCAGGGCTCCTCTGAATCTCTTCTCTGCCCAACCTGTAGCTATGCCCGGTATTGCCCCGACCCAGGTGTAGGACCTTTCGCTTGGCTTGGTTAAACTTCATAAGGTTGGCATCGGCCCACCTCACAAGCGTGTCAAGGTCCCTCTGGATGGCATCCCTTCCCTCCAGCATATCAACCAAACCACACAGCTTGGTGTCATCAGCAAACTTGCTGAGGGCGCACTCAATCCCACTGTCTGTGTCACCAACAAAGATATTGAACAAGATCAGCCCCAACACCAATCCCTGAGGGACACCACTCGTTACTGTGTTCCAACTGGACATTGAGCCGTTGACTGCAACTCTGCGTGTGGCTATCCAGCCAGTTCTTTATCCACCGAGTGGTCCATCTGTTAAATTGATGTCTCTCCAATTTAGAGACAAGGATGTCATGCGGGACAGTGTCAAACGCTTTGCAAAAGTCCAGGTAGATGACGTCAACTGCTCTGCCCCTGTCTATCAGTTCCATAGCCCCATCATAGGAGGCCACCAAACTGGTCACTAGAACAGTCTATACAGATAATTTCAGTTTGTGAAAAAAGGATAATGTCTTGTCATCATGGAAAAAGAGATGGTAATGAATAGATATTTAAATTGTGTCTGACAATATTCTTATATTTTTCCACACTAAAATTTTTGATATGTACCTGGCTTCAAAAGCATTACAGTCTAAATTGTTATGGGTTTAAAGATAAGCCAAACATAAAATTGAGATTCAGCTTAAAAGGTGTGGAGTCTTGATCCTTCTAGGCAAATCATTCAGACAATCTTATTTGGTCAGCACCCTGAGCTACCATCAGCATAGAAGCAGAAGTTAGTTTTTACTCCAAAACTCAAAAATGCCGTGATCTGCAGTAAAATAGGCACCAGAAGACCAAATGTTATGTGCTTGGCTCCCACAAAATAGGGATTCACATGATATTTGGGAAAAATTACAAGTTCTGTACCAGGTTAAGAAAAGTGTTCTTTTCATGGAAGATTCTCCTGAAGAAGGGGGCAGCATACATGCTCTTTAGTTTTACATTTGCAGGTAGCAGTTGGGAGGTAACAGTGCAAAAGTCTACATTTGATTTGTGGTTTTAATGCTTAATTCTGATAACTTAAAATAAAAACATTTACTTTGGAGCACAGCAGATTCTGTGACTAAGCAATACAAGGATCCTTGCTTATAATTGTTCTTTGTTGCATGGACTGCAATTGTGGCAAATGAATCAGAAACTTCATGCTTATTAAAAAAAAAAAACAAACCTTAACTTTTAAATACTGAGCAACATTTGCAAGGGGAGAGTGAGAAGGGCATCATCTATTGTAGTGGGGGAAAAGTGGTGAAGTTTTCATGTAGAATAAGTAATTTTACATTCCCAAAGCTTATGATTTATCTCAGAATTATTCTGTAACAAATACTTTGCCTACTTTGCCAGCCTGCTACAACCTCTTAATAAACTAGGTTTTTCCAAGACACTGTAATCTGTAGTTTCTCTGCTCTACGATAAATACTGCCTACATATTCCAGTACTGAAATTATACTGTCAAACAGATGTAAAGTTTCTCTTTGAGCTATTCCCCTATTTCTTCAATTCTTCTCTTATTATTTTTTATTGCTTTAATAAGGTAGCCACTACTCTGCTCCCAAGCCTTACACGACCAAGCTAATAAAACTAGCAAGAGGTTAGTTTTAACTGATCTTGTTAGTACTAATCCTAAATATTTAATCTTTTAGACATTTATAGAGGCTGAAATGTCTCTGTAAGGGTGAAATACTGAGAAACTAATGACTTTGGTTAGTCTTTAAATGACCATATTCTACAAAGCATAAGAGCATTCAGAATAATATGAAGTGTACCATATTGCAGTTCCTGATTGGTAGAATAAGGGAAGAAAATTATTTTTTCTGTGAAATAATATAAGGGTTTGAAATACCCTAAATCTACAACTGTATTGCAATAACTGTGAGGACACACATACCTGTCTTAGAAGAAAAGATTTTATGTGCCTTTATTTATGCTATTCAGCTGTTTGGGTTGTTTTAGGTGGGGTGAGTGTGGGGTTCTTTCATTTTTCTTTTTCAATCCCTGTTAAACATGGCAAACCTGTCCCTCAGTTTTGGGTTTTTTTTACAGTTCTAACTTTGGTTTGTGAATCTCCTGAGCAATGCAGTAATACAGTGAATCGAAAAAGCATGTTACACCCTTCAGGATATCATATAAAATGTGACTGAGCTGAAATGATTTGTTCTAAGAAGAATTTATATTAATTTCTGCTTTCCTTATCTCAAAACCAAGTAGTCATTTTTAGGTATGTCTGTAACACATCAATATGTTTTTTCTCCCTGAATCGATTCCAGCATTATTGTATTTTAACTTTTTTGTGACCCATTATATATTATAGCAGTGAAAGTTGGCAGGCTCTTATCTTTTTAAAAGGTGTCTTACCCTTACATTGGTGAACCTAAACGACATCTTAACATTTTACCTTAGTGTAAAATCTAACTTTGAGAGATACAAAACCCGAAGTGTCTAAACAACAGATTCTACAGCACATATATTATTAACATCTAACATCTATACATTTTAAAAGCACTGCTGAGTGAAGAGTGTGAAATTCTTCCCTCCAGCCTCAACAAAAATTGCCTACAGATTATCAACGTTTCTTAAAGTTTATGGGGAAAAAAAAAAGTCCACACATCAAACATCCAGAGGAAAGATTGTCAGAGTTCCACCAGAAAGTACATCTAAATCCACTTGAAGGAAATTGAAGGCTTAGTCATATTTTTACTCATCAAACAGCAGCAGCATCAGTTTAAGCGATAACGATGGCCCCATCGTTTGCTACTGTGCCCCTGTCTCAGATACCCATTTCACTGGCCCTGTTAGCAGGATGACTTTGAGAACATTTGTCAGCCACCTCAGGACAAGGTCTGGCTGCTCAGCTAAAAACACCTAGAGAGGCAGTCTGAACTGCAAACTTTACATCCCAATGTGTTTGAGGCATGCTCAGCATCACTTGTGTGTGCACACCAATACCTTTAATTGACACAGATGTTTAATTAAATGTGTTTCTGAGCTCTTAAGAAGAAAACAATTCATTTAAATTTAGCATACTACTCTCTTGACCAGTCTTCAAATGCATCACTGCAACACAAATTCAATTTATATGTTGTGTTTATTTGTGGAACATATGCTTAAATTAATTAGTAATGATCAATTAGGATGGAAAAAACAAATACATTTAAGTGCTCTTTTCAAATGAAAAAGCAAGAAAAATGCTCTTTGAACCTCCCCAATGCTGTATTCAGGCAAAGAGCCAGAAAACATACCGGGGGGGGGAGGTGGGGTGTGGTGGTGGGAATCCTATGCAAGTCAGATTTACATTCAAACCACATTTTTCAAAATTTAAAAAAAAAAAACCAAAACCAGACCCACAAAAAAAAACCCACAACAACCAACCAATCAAAAAAAACCCAGAAGGAAAATAAAAAGCTGTTAGCATTTGTCTTAGTTGAAGCTCTATGATAAACAATTCAATTTTCTACCTTTCCTTAGTGCACAAATAACAGGAAATTTAACTAGAAATACTGACAGATTTACACTATAAATTTTGTACTAATTTTATAAGGTTCCTTGTTGAATTTTACTGTTTCAAGAAAGTCTCTAATATAAGTCAGTCCAGCATTAAAGTATTAAGTGAACAAAGAATTCCCTGCACTTGGCACCTCTTAGGACACCCTATGTTTACCTAGAGCCACACATCAAATGTGACTAGTAACAGTAGTTCCATAAGCACATTGCTCCAGAGTTAGTTCTTTAACCAGACAATAGCACTTTCTTGCCTTGAGAAAAATACATTAGTCGGAATGGCAGTTGACCAAATGAAACATTTTCTGTGAAAAGGCTATGGAAGATTTCTTCAAATGGAAATGAAATATATATATTGTAAACTGGAACTCTACTCAAACACATACTGCATTCTACAGTTTGTTTATTGTTGCTCCTTCCTCCTCCCCTCTCCCCCCAAAAAAGCCCCTTCATTCAAACAGGGAAATGATCATTTGAGCCAGTCAAATTATTTGATGAGCCTTGTAGACAGAGAAGAAGGTATTAGGTCTGCATAGATGCACTTGGATATATTGTCCTTTGGCATTTCAGCCCACTGACAGTAAAAAGATAATCCTTTACTCTAGAGTATGTACAGGTATAGGTGCTACGACACTTCAACACAAAAGACCAGGTTATTCAGCAGGGAGTCCGCTAAGAAGAAAGGCAAAGAGAGAGTCTCAAAGTCTAAAGTATACGTTTACTCCAAAAAGCTTTGAGACTTCCTGATTGTTACAAAAGCATTAGTTTTGCTAATGGATAACGAAAATTAAAATTCGGTATTTTTTTCAAAATAGCATTTCTGTAAAATATTGCCCTTATGCCCTTTCCAGAACAGTTCTGCAGGTACAGCCAGTGATTTAACACTTTTGGACACTCATCTTTTAAGAATTTATATAAAATACAAATATTTTCTGGAACTGAGATGAACCAATTACTTCTTTGTTCACCTTATGATTCCTTAAAATACTGTCTAACATATTATTTAAACAACTCCTGTACCTAATGAGTTGGAGATTTTAACAGCTATACCACACTTCTAGTTTGCCAACTATTTTTTTGGATAAAGTACAATGTAAAATTTTAATGAACAGGGATCTTAGTTGTTAATAAAGAAAAAGAACAAGATTTTATATTCCAGTCACTGCTACAAAAGCATGCTATCAAAGAAGAATTAAGACTATGTCACCTGGTCCCATTGCTTTTCTTGAATTGTTATAACACACTGGAAGTGCAGTCATTTTGCTTATGTTGAATTTAGCATACCTGGAGATTTTAATTTAGTACAGCTAGCAAAATCTCCCAACAAAGGGAGAAGCAAAGAACTGACATACAAACTGACAAAAGATGACTCAAAGCCGAGCTAATATTGCATCCAAAACCCGTTCCTTTAAAGCACACAGTGACAGCAGGTATGATGCAATCATATAAGGTTTTCAATCATACATAAAGGGTAATGGTGAATGAATGAATTAATATCTTGGAATTAACTACTCAGCTCATATCGACCAAACACTACTCAAAATTATTTATATTAATAAGAGTTAGTTCCTTAAAATATACAAACTAGAACTGAAGCTGTACAGCAAATGATGTTTCCACTCCTTCTTTCTTTCTACAGACTTAACTTTGAAATGTCATATCTAGGATGTCCACAGAATCCAGAAGCCTTTCCTTTGCTCCAGGACTTGGAAGATCAGTTCCTGTGGGCCACATGTACACAGTATGAGGCTGGGTTCTCCTATAATCCTGTATTCATCTAACCTGCCAGCTCATTCCTACCTCCACCCCCATCACCAAACCCCTTTGTCATTTTATGATAGCAGATAATTCCAGAGATTAATGGCTTGCTAGGGCTAATGGCCTACATCAGTACCACAGGTTATCAGCTTCTTCCACATGCTCTTTAACCTCTAGACAATCCCCAGCACCTTCATCATTATTGGATAATTAACATAAATGAAAGCTATGCAAACACAGGGAGAGGATAATATATTTTCAAGCTTGTATGTCAGAAATCCTTACTTAAAAACCAAAAGGTATCCTACACGAATCATATCTGCATTGTTAAGTAAAAGAACATTTCTTCACCTACCCAAAGGTATAAGCATCAGTTGGATACTAATGATTTGAAAAACTTTATGAAAAGTAACATTACCACAGACTTCAGAAATTAAAAGAAAAGGTCAGTCTTCACCCACTCTCATCTTCATTACTTTTCTTTACCCATTCCTAACCCATGCCCTACGTCTCTACAAAGATGTTCCCTACCTCTTGGCCAGTACCTTATCCACCAATATTGGCCTTTAGAAATTTTAGACAAAACATTTTCACATTGCTTTGAAATAAGAATATATAACCTCAAAATCTCCAGAAAAAACTGCTGCACTAAAGTACTTTGTTTGAAATGCGACAGTTGTCTCCATATGTCACATATTATATTTACACACTACTGGTCTATAGAGCGAGTGCCTATTCCTGGCATTCTGTCAGGATTTATATAGCTCTGTGTGGTCTGCTCACTTCTACTTACTCATCAACTAACTGAAGAGAAACACACTTTAAATTATCTGTGTCCAAATTCATTTTGGCCCTGTGGTTTCATCACACCCCCAACCTGCTAAGCTTTCCAACAATATCATGCACTGGAAAACAAAATGTTATGAATCACTGGCTATAAATACTCCAAGAAAAAGGACGTGGAAATAAATATTTACCTTAACAATGCAAATATTGGTTACTGTTGTAAATCAACTGCATTTTAATTCCAAATAAACATTTGTAAATCCAGTACCTCAACAACTTCTGATTAAACCTCTTTCAAAACTTGCAAGTTTAACTTGCCTTTTTTTTTTAAGCCCTAAAGGCCATTAATAGTCACATTGATATATTTATTTTTCACTACAAGGGAATAGCTCGAACTTCTTTTTCTAAGGTGCCTATGAAGGTTCTGTATTATGCTGTGTATTATGCTAGGTTCTGTAGGCTTGCCCCTCCTGCCATGGCAATCCAACTGCAACAAGAAATCTTATTTTTTTTGCCTGCAGAAAGAAAGGGGCAACTTCATTGAATCAACATAAACAAGACTAAAATTGCTTCAAACTAAACATTAGTTCACGGATATTTCTAAAAGGCCAGGACCAAAGAGTAATTCCTTGACTAAACTGTCAGTTGTTCTACTGGAAGGTTTTTAATTTTATGAGCTAGTAATAGGCTCTCCTATGAGCGCCATCATTTACACAAAGCTTAACACGCAGGACCAGTGGTATTCTGCAAACTTCAAATGGCTCATATTCACTGTTGCAATTTCCATTCCAACACTAAAACTGATAATGCAAGTTTCCATGAAGACTATTTATTATATGGGGCTAGAAAACACTATTCAGATCATTTGGTCAACAGAATAAATTGAATACATTTTCTGAGAATGTTTTAACTAGCCTCACACAAGGTTTAAAAAAGATGAATTGCATACAAAGAAAATTTAGTATGACTAATTTTGTAGCAGAAGTTTAATTCAAGTATACTATATACTAAATAGTTTCAGAATAATCTGCAATTTAAATCAGCTAATGCTGTGTTTATCTCTGAATGTTAAAATCCTTTGCACTAAGCAGAATTTACAGAAATGCTTTTAACATAAGACTGTATGAACATACAGATGGTCAGACTGGTTACTACAAAGGATTTCTATAGCCTACTATTCAGCTTCTAGATGTGCCTACAAGCATATGCCTAGTCCTAATTTTCTTGTAAAGAAGAAAATTAGGACAAGCAGATAACTTCTGTTTAATGTCTTCATAGCATCCAACTAGATTTCCCATGCCCAATTTGTTTTTCATACTTAGTGATCCCAGATGTCTCTCTACTCCAAGTGTTTATCCAGTCTCCTGTTTAACCCACATAAATTTGCATCTGCATTGGGATTACAGAAGCACCCACAATGTGTTATTTACTCACTTCAGAAGTAATAAAATAAACCAGGAAGAATTCCTCACACAAGCAGGGCGAAAAGTGAATCTCTTTAAATAAAGAACTACAAGGGGTTGCAAGCTTTTACAATTAGAGAGCATTAGTATTCAAAGCTGAAGAACAAGAACTCTCATCATTTATTTGCCGTGCATTTATTATTATTTCCAAAGGCAGTAAAATGCTAATTTTGTGTTTATCTTCTTAATTTATTTCTTCCAGAGATTAAGATCCAAAAGACTTCTCCTGAAATACTGAAATATGTCTCATCTATAATTTAGCAATGGACTGGCCTCCACTGAGATTGGAAACAGGAGTCAGAATGGAGAAAACTGTGAACGAATTGCAGCCAACCCAAATGGATATGCAAGAGTTAATGTTACCAAAGCCTCGCTTGGGATAGGAATTAGAGCAAGACTCGTGCTCAATTCAGGGTTTCAGATTAATGTGCTAAAACTGAGTTGAGACCAACACCCCACTCCCATATTCTGGAAATGGAGTTACTGACAACGTCATCAAATCTCTCCATTTACATAAAATAAAAAGTCTTCTGTACTGTTTAGCTGGCAATTTCAACAGCATTCTTTTAACCATTCAAAACACAGCAGAGACAGTGCCAGTTTATGTACAACAATGACTGCCAGCAGGAGTCAGACAAATATTTTTGTTCAGGCTACACTAGAGGACTAAATCTAGGAATCCTTACTAGATTTCCACCTACATTATATACAGTCACCTCATCTAACTCAAATGACTAATGCCTTGAAGTTTCATTACAAGCTGCATTGTTTTCCCTATGTCCTGAAGTTATATTTGCTTGAAGTTTTGGGTTTTCTGTGTTGTCATTTTGGAGGTGGGGGAGAGGGGGCGGGGGGTTGTTGCTGTTTTTTGAAGTTACTATCACACAACTTTCATGTAAAATAACAATTCTGTTCAGTCTGTCCATGTTAAACACATTTCATCAAGGGAAACAAAGAGTAAACTAGAAGAATGAAGAAGAAACTCTTTACCAGAAGTAGGAAAGCTGTAAGAAAGTCACAAACAGAACTAGTTTTTCCAATATCACGATTTTTTCTGCACATTTAACAAGACACGCATTTAATTAAGAAACTGTGGAGCTTTCTTTTTTATTTTCAGAAATTAACTAGCTTGAAAAAAAATTTACATCACATTTTGAAACAAAATTCTTTGGTTTTTTGTTTGTTTTTTCCTCCACTGTTATATAAATTCCTTCTTCACGTATTTTCTCTAGCCTAGACGCATATTGTTCTCATATAGAAAGCACAGTCAACATGGAGGTATGTGTGTATACACTTCCCTCCATAAATACACAGTAAGTTAAATCATTTGTGTGGCTTCCCAGGTGATTCTAAGGAGATACAGAACATATCAGTGCAAATTAGCAAGCAACAGTAATAAGAAAACCTGAAGCAAAAAAAAAAACCCAAACCAACAAAAAAAACCCCAAAACCCCAACTCCCTCCCCCCAAAAACAACACCACAAAACCACAACAAAAAAACCCCACAAACAAACAAAAACAAATAAACAAAAAAACACCTCCAAAACACCTCCCCCACACCCACCTCCCCACCCCCCCCAACAAATCAAAAAACCCACAGGGAGGAAAAATTAAGATGGAAGGGTAGTCCATCAAAATCTATTTTATAGTATATGTGATCTTAAAGTAAATGAGCAAATCAAGTTCAGTATTAGTGATAACAGTTATAAAATTAGTCTCTCACACCTGATGTTCTCTTTTCACAGCTGTCTGATTTAAGCACATATCTTACTAGAATGGATGACAGCAACAGCTCTGCCTAAAGTAATACATGAAATGGTGCTAATATATCTGAAAGTTGTTAGAACCTAAAAAGTTGTTACAGAGTAATTCACTTCCTTCATTTGTTCCCACTGTAACATATATTCTTTTCATATTTGCCATTTTATTTTAACACCTAATGTTTAGAAAGTTGTTGCCATTTACCTACTCAACCCTTCATCTTTGATTCACCTGCTTCTATTTTTCAGGGCTACTACAACAGTGAAGACTGTACAGATCCATTCACTGAAAAACCATTTGTATTAATTCATAATTCATTCATATTAATTCAGAAGAAACTACCTACCAACAGTGTCAGAATCAGTTACTTCTGAAGGTGTAGTCAGAAAATATAACTTTTTGTTTTAATTTGTCTATCAAGGCACTGGAAGAAAATGCTACTAGACCATGCAGCTTTAGATAAGGGCAGAATATTCTTATTTGGTCATACCTTCTCCTCTGTTCTCACTTTCACTGGTGGCATAGAAACCTTTTGGAGGCACATTCAAATATGTTTGAAAGATTAGGTGGTTTGTTGTATGCAGCTGTTTTACAGGTATTGTTCATTGCTTCACCTTCATACAAATACCTTTGTACGTAAAGACATCATTAACCTGAGAGAAAGCATCTACTGACACTGGAATCATACATTCATATGTAAGAATGTATAAACACACACATATTTGAGTCATAGATGCACGCACTCCAAAGTCAAGAATTTATACTAAGAAATAGTGTTACGCAGGTAGGTCTTACAAAAGTCAGTTAGGATGCAAAGAATAAAAGTTTAGAAATTAGTTCCTGAGATTACGTGGGCCAATGATGCTGAGACTGTGAGCAGAGGAGGTGGGACTGTGACTTGACTTATACCCTTGGTGCAAAACAGAGAAGATTTGATAGGCTCAACATGTTTATCTCTACATAATACAGTATAATGTCAGTCTACATAGGTAAGATCTTACACTAGACACAGCAATCAAAGCCAAGAGCAGCAGAAGAAAGTGTGCTTTGTAAGATAAATACACCAGGGATTCTGCACATTCTAGGCCGAGGTTATGTATTATAAGCCATGTAGAAGTACAGAAGCTGCCCCCTCAAATAGTCTGAGAAATTGTCAATAGGAAAGATCACATTTTTTTCCTCCCCTCAAACTTGAAAGTGGAGGCTTTTATCAACTCATCCTTTCCCCCAACTGTTACACGTTCCATACTTTTGACATCTACCCAAATACCAGGTATTAAAAAAAAAACTTACTCTTAAAACCATTACTGTGTCTATTCTCTGTGCTACCTCATCTCTAAGACTAAAACACATAGATGTGAAATAATTGTAGAAAATATCACACTAACTTGTTAAAAAAACCCAAAACAAACCAAAACAAAACACAACAAACCCCCCACTCCAAAATCAAACCAACAAAACACAAACGCATACACAGCTTATTAGATTATCTAACCCTCTTTTTTGGGGCAGACAAGTAAGTTTAAGAGCTTCTACAGACTAAATATGAGGCAGGAAATGTATTAATCATGTTCAATCTATTTTTTTGGTTTTGGTTGTAAGCAGAGTCTGGAAAGCTGGCAGGAATCCCAGTTTTGCCAACATTGCCCCTCCAAGCCTTTCCCCTGAAACTATAAATAATTATGTTAGTTGCATAACTTTGATCACCCCTCTTCACCAGTAGCATTTATGGCTGTAAATTTAAAAAACTTTTAAAAAGACCCACAAGAGATATTTTTCTTTGTCTGAGAAAGGGAAAATTGTTTTCCTTCATTCTATGCAGAACCACAGAATCATTTATGTTGGAAAAGACCCTTAAGATCACCAAGTCCAACCGATAATATATTATTAGTTAGCTATACATAATATCAGTTAACTATATATAATATTGGTTAACTAGAAGTATTTTAATTATTTTTTAAATTATTTTTAAAACTCAATCAAGGTCCACAGAAAAAAAAAAGTTAAAAAGCATTCTCATCAATTGCAAAACCTTAAAAGACATGTGATATCCATAGCAAAAATATGTGTGTATTTCAAGTCTAGCCAGACTTGACATTTCCTCTAGCTCTCCAGGCTAGAGACTGGAACAATTTATCGCAAGGAAAATACTTGAATGACAAAGATAAAAATACAGCCTTTGGCCTTCCATGTGCACTCTTGAGAGACCCCAAACATTCAAATATCTGTAATGAAAACCTGATTTGCCACTATACTACTTCACACACACTCACATGGTGTGACTTAACCTACTGGCAAATTTATAATAGTTCATTGCAAGAGTAGCTCACTTTCAGATTAAGATGATGTTATTACACACACAGACTATGTGTAAAAAACATGGCTAAGATTGCAAAGTTGAGTACTCTAAGATTGGGAAGTGACAGAGGACTTCTTTCAGTTGTCTTCTGCATACACATTATGACAAAAATCTTTTGCCATATATCCCATAACCCCATACCCACACAAGATATTTGCTTCAATGAGCAAAAGGGATGGAAGGTGTTTCCGTTGTGAGAATCTACATATTTTATTTTACTTTCATAGTTAAGAGCATGGCCCTTTCAGTGACACATTCCTTAAGCATCTCGAACATCCCAAGTCACCCTTCACATACAAAGGAAACACTAATGTAATGATTCAAAACAGAGAATTTCAGGTCAGAAATCTCTCCTTTCATGGATAAGTTTGAAATGCCTGTCAGAGCATCCAGTAATGAAAGTACGGTTGGTAAGGTCCAAATCTATTGACTGCAAGTACAGTTTTAGAGTTTGGGGCTTCTGTCAGTGAGATTCTGAAGAGTCAAGTCAGACACTGAGGAATTATTTGCCTCTCCCAATCAAGTTCTAAGCCCATTTCTCTACTCATATTAGGTCAAATTCATCCTCTATAACTAATGAGGCAACTTTTATTTCTTTTTCCAGTTTGGTACTGCCATCTTCATCTCACATGTAGCATGTTGCATGTGAGACACAGCAGAAGCAAAGAACCATACCCAGCATAGTCTGAAGTAACCTTAAACTGCAATTACAAGGAAAATCCTGTGCAGCCTTGAACTGGAATAAGCTCATTTTGTTGGAAACTTCAGGGCACGTACTTGCAAAATTCAACCAAGCCTTTACTAAGAGGATGTAAAATGTGGTTTTGAAAAGCTCATAGCTTGGTCAAACTGGGATATTTCACAGAGTCATGGGAAAACACACCTACACAGATCATGCTTTTAAGCACACATTTCTTGTGCTCTCTAAAATTGATGATAATATTTTCCAAGGAAAAGGTCATCAATTTTGGTTTTGTTTCCTCTCCTCATCCCCACGATGGGAAACAACCAAAATATCTTTTCTCATCCTGAATGTGCTGAAGCAAATAAATTGAAAACCTCAAAATTATTTAGGCTTAGTACACCTTTGATGTAGAAAAGGACAGGCCAAAAGTTAATCCATACCTACACTCAAGTTTGTAAAGAATGTATTGTTAACAGAAATTATGGGAAAACATACTAATAAATAGGTTTATTTCACCACGTACTGCTGGTAGTACACTCTAGTAGAGCATGTGGATTACTTTAGCATAAAGATAATTCTGTCATTTGATTATGAAAACAGTGACACAGCTTCAGCCCTCTATCTTTATTCTACCTAATTTTAAAGATTTCTGTACTCTGTCTCAGATTAAGCACCTTAACATTTAATCCATTTTTGTATCCTGACTTACAGAGACCTGATTTTTTTTAATCTTTTCCTTTCTGCCCCCCCCGCCAAGTCTATTACTCTCCCATTCTTCTCTTGCACACACCTGACCAGAATATACACCAGTGTCACAGACAAGTTATAAATGGAACTATCCCTTCTGACAAAGGCAAGTCTTGAAAGAATAATAATCTGTACACTGAATTCAAGTATTTTCAAAATACGCTTAGCTCCTTTATTATGGATAGTGTCACAGTTTATACATCCTACCACCTGATGAGCCAAATAAAAGTGAAGTAGCTTACAACTCTATTGCTAGCTACTACCACAATGAACACATTATTTGCCTCAGCATGAGTTTTTCCCTTAGAAGAAGACAAGGAAGTTTCTGATATTTTTCATTTGCTCTTAGTAGATAGGTTGGGGGTTCTTATTATTCATGCTAGTATGCTATCAATGCCTCTGCTAACTCTTAAAACATCTGGCCTACTGTTTAAAATTCCTAGAGTGCAATATCAATCCATGCTGATAATCAGAGGACTCTCAATTAAGCACCTATAAGGCAACCAGTGGTAAACAAGAATATATCCAAAAGGATTCATCCCTATCACAATTCTCGGAAGCCATTAGAATTCTTTTTGCCTTGGATTTGAAATTCAAATTTCAGTGAAAATTCATTAAACATTTGTAATGATAAAAACCCCCAGTTTATATCACACAGTGATATATCAAGTGATTCTGTGTGATAAATCATATTGAAGACACACAAAGTTGAATGAACTATGTACATTCTAGTTCATAGCTCACTATTATCTGTTTGACCACACTACATATTTTCCCAACAGCACCAATAATTTAAGAGCCACTTTTATTAGAATACTTCAGTATGACTGAAAAAATCTTCAATATTGTCAAAAAGTAATAGCATGAGATTTCACTGAAAGCAGTCCTGGTTCTCTGCTAAATTTTGGATAAATCAGTTTCAAGCTATTTGCTTTTTCATCATATAAACTTGCTCCCTCTCAGTTTTATCTGAGAACACTGTTACTGTGACTCAGTGGTGCAATTGTATGAAACCATATGCTAAGAAGACTGAGGGCTGCTTAAGCCTGTCAACAGCCAGATATATCACTGCTGACATCTGTGCCAGTTGTCAAACCGATGACTATGAATGTCATTGGTCATTAGACTTATTTTCAGTCATCCAGCTATAGTGACATGACCTGTAACTCTTTTCTGCTATTGCAGAATACAAGGACCAATAGTCTGACTCACCTAATTTGAGAAATAGTAGAATGTGGATAATATCCTCAGTTGCTATGACAGCATTCCAGGCAGCGTGTGATCCTAGATCCACAAAGCCTGATAATCGGACAGAGTCCAAATTCTAAAAGATAATGAAGATGCTTTTGTTTTACTTTTTACACACATTTCTAAAAAGGAAGAGAGGTCAAGCTGCATGAGCCTAGTAATAACCACCCTTCATAAAACATGATTACTGCTAAGGCTACTTCTAATATATGCCAAGGGAAAAATGAGATGTCAGGGCAGCATGGACAGTTGGAGAGCCCAAGACAAATCCCACGTCCTTGTGTTCCTAGGAACTGCTGTCGTGATATTCCTGGAAGGAGCAAGGGAATTTCCTTGCCTTATTTCCTAACTGATCATGTGGGAACTATCTAAAAAAATCAGGTCAGAAGTCATGCACTAACAAGTACTACTTTCCAATCGCAGTATGAAATGTGACCTAAATTGTAAACCTCATACTATATCTTCCAGTTCACAAACATTGACCAAAACTTAGTAAGAACACTTTGCAATATTGAGTGGGAGCATCCCTCCTTTTCCACGAAAACCATATGCATGGTATTTCAACATTTCTTCTCAATACTACCTCACTAACCCTGTGAGAGTTCACTTGTTCTTAAAATAAAACAAATGGCACCTGGTTATTTATTCTAAAAATGTAGTAATTTCTATCCTAGCACTTGACAGAAATTGCTATTGCATAAATAATGCAAATCTTATTTCAACAATTTAACATAGAGAATATATTAATATTAAAGTATTAATAAACATAAAATACCACCTGTATTTATACAACAATATTTACATGTACAGTACTTTATTCAGAGCAAATTTTAAGCTTAAATGTTTTACTGAACAGTCCCTTCCTAATAATATTACCAAGAATGATACCAGCTAATCAGGGCAGATGACTTTACCAAACTATCCTCCCAAAGGACACTGATCTTATAAATGAGCATTTCTACTGCAGTCATCAGGCCACAGCTTGAACAGTTGGTGGCACAGTAATCTGCAGCATGACCATTCAGCCAATTACTGCTGAAATAGTGATATTAATCTACTCATAAAGGGCAAGTTAAGGGTCAGTTGCCAGCAGTGGAAAATACTTGGTATGGATAATGTGCTACAGACCTGGATTCATCTGCTCTTACTGATTTCAGCAATCTGTACAACTTGACTTCATTTTTGAGTGGATAAAAACACACAACCTAAAACTGTGTCACATCACATCTGCATATCTGAATATCTTCAGCATCACTAATGGCCTGAGACAGTCTCATACTCTGGTCTATCAAGCATATTCCAGCAATGTGACCTCCCAGCCTGATACACAACTCTGCAGAGAAGTCACTCTTGCCACAGATGTCCCTCAATACTTAACATTCCTAGAAGCATCTAATCTCCCCTAGGGTTCAACATTTGTGATTAATATGATAATTTCAGTCTACAGTTTAAATCTTTGGAGGCTGCTTGACAGGCAGTAATACAATATTTGCCAGAGAACTTTTGAAACACATACACACAAACACATGTATATGTATTTTCTTAGAAAGTACACAAGACACATGTCTGTAAGAAAAGGAGAACAAAAACACAGTTTGGAGGGGCGTGGGCAGCAGAAGGGATGTGTCTGGGACAAGGTAGCCCCAGAAAACTCGATTTCTACTCTTTTATAAGCCACAATTCAAGCTTGGTGCTTGCCATGCAGAAAAAACACAGTTTTAAAAATAAGCCTCAAATAAGTTTTCCTACTACTCATCATATATTTATATTGCCTGCTCTTTAGCTCTCAAATGGGAACATGGCAAAGAATAACTGAATGCCTTGGCTACTGCCACTTTTTACTTCTCTCCTTACACACAAAAAAGGTCAACAGACCTTTCTGAACTGCTCAGTCTGCTTCCCTTCACAGAAAGAAAGTTATATACCATGCTAACGTTTACAAAATAAACACTGTTTATACAATCCAATGACATTCATAATGAATAGAGTTGTATTCCTCAAATCATGTTACAAGGAACTTTTACTTCTTTATGAATAACAAAAATATTAGACATTATTGAAAAATCATGCCCGACACAGAAGTCAGTCATGTCAACTACACTTATTATAGTGTAGTTTTCAACATTCATTTGCTGCCTAACAAGTAATAGCACTTTAAACACTATCCAAAAGTATTAATTATGTTCTTGAAATCTATCTGTGATACTAAGATTTTTTTGCTTACACTGCAGTGACATTCATCTTTCCTTAAAGACTTAACACAGACAAAAATTGAAAATCTAAAATTTTGATGAAACATTTTTGCTATTATTATATGGTAGTATCTTATTGCAAACAATCTTATTAACTTGCTTCTTTCAATTAGCTTTCCAAAACTACTGACTGGGGAGACATCTTACTGCTGTTCCTATACAATCATAAATGATGTGAAGTGGTATTTAAGATTCCCATACACTGCTCTTACCAAATTCTGCACCTCCACAGACAATTTTAGAGGAGCAATTGCCTTTAATTACCTGCACTAGCAAATTGAAACTTCAGCAAAATTACTCAGCTATCTTTTCTAGCTGCATACCAGCTCAAACAATTGTTTTTATTTTGTGGTTGCACACCACCTTTTAAAATTATTTCTATTATTCATTTCCCCCTTTACCTCAAAGTTGGGGGTTTTTCTTGGCAATTGCAAACCTGCTAAATTACAAGATGAATAGAAGATTGTAATAAGTAATTACATAACCATAGGGCTTCCAAGTTTCTTTACAATTTAAAGCGCATTTTTACTTTGTGAATCAGAAAATAAGCAGCTTTATGATTTATTATCAAATGGAGGGCAGGGAGAGAACCTACTTCATTTTCAGAAAAAAACCCCACCCAAATCCAAAACCTATATTGATTGATTTATACTTATGCTTTAGTTTTAAAAATTAATAAAGGCTTCCCTTGCAAAGATTCTTATTCTCCTCTGCTTTGCCAGCTTGCACTTCAGAGATTTCCTTTCCCCTAAACATGCTGAGTTACCAGCTATATCCTATCTTCTCACAGACTGTGCTTTGGCCAAGAGCGTAAAAGACAGGACAAGACGAACAGCAGCTTCAATGGGGAAAAATTATACCATATAGAATGAACTACAAATAAGCAAATTAAATGGATACAATTTATCATGTTCATAAGCAGTGTTCCAATTTAATGTTTTTAGTATTTCTAAGATATGGGATCACAGAAACTATGCTTTACATTCACACAAGCTAAGCTACTTTATTGACCATTCAGTTATTCCACAATTAGCTACTTGTTCTGAAGTACATTTTGGATTTAGTACTGTTTTTCTATCAAACTTATAAACAATAAATCTCTTTACAGTTGATTCAAAATACCATAAACTTCTTTTAAACACACCACTGGAGTCAAAATAAAATTTAAACTTACTACTTGATATTGCAAGTTACAGTTAGTAGCCCTAAAACAGTAGTGCTTCCTTTAGATTGGTTAGCTAGGCTTTATTTTAAGGGTTGAACTGCAGGAGTGCCCAGATATCAACTGTTGTATAACCTCCTTTAGCTCAAATAACTAATAGGCATCTGAGAGGTACAAATTATTAGGAAAAGAATCTGTATTATTATATGAGGTCATAATCTACTGAACTACTAGGTCAGGATTTTCTAAAACGATTGTATGACGACTCAAAGACATGTAAAAGAAACAGGTTCAAACGTTACAAAAGCAAATTGAAGTATTAGGCATCTCAGTGATGAAAATGAGCATTGCTTTATGATGTGTACTATTGTATTTACACCTGACTAATTACGAGTATTTGAAAGTACATACCTTCATATTGCCTTTGATTAATTTTCTCTTTATGCATCTTTTAAGGCACAATGTCTTAACTGGGGGAGCAATTTCTGAAGAAATATCATTGATATTTTTACAAATGTACTTTCAATTTTTATTAGGTAGGAAAACAGCTTTTCCTTTCCAGAAAAATGCTGTGTAACTACAACTAATTTACAAAGTAACAGGTTTTCAGGGGTTATGTGCTTGCTTGTTTGCTACTCTGCTCCTGTTAAGACTTCAGCTATAAATGTCAATTTTCTTAAGGTAAAATTTGTTATATTCAGGTGTACAGCTTCAGATAGCATTATGGAAACATTTTGTTAATTTTACACCATGATCTGAAGCACAGATTTTGTATTTGGTTTCATTGATGGCACGGAGCTGTATGGCATTTCAACTGCCTCCCTACAGATGGTCTGATTTTCACCTCCATTCATTGGAGAAAGAACTCTTTAGTATCCCAGTGCCCATGTTTCCAAGCTCCACTCAGTTCATTTCTCAACATTTTTTTTTTCTGCTTTGATATCGTGTTCTTACTTTTATTAGAAACATTTTCCCAGACTTGTACTTCTTTGCTTGAGCTTCTGTCCTCTGAAGCAACCTTCTGTTTTCTACTGCTGTTCTCAGCACATCTCAAAGGGTTACGATGCCTACAGTGGATCTGAAAGATGAGATTTCCTCAGTTATGCACGCTGGGGGTTTTTTGCTATGTCACTAGGCAGGGAGACTGAGCTTCTGCTTATTACTGCCAGTCCTGTGATTTATATGTGTAAATAATCTTAAAATGCAGACATGCTCAAAAGTGGCATTCCTTTTGGTTTTGTACTATAGTTATTTCTTCTCTCATTTCTTGGACAATCATTAAACAACTGAGCATGATTGTGTGGTGAGATCAGAAGGCAGTGTATGCTGCTACACAGCACTCCTGTGACACAGGAGTGCTGGACATCTGAGCCTCTAAGGTACCTCTAGAGGTACCTCTAGAGACTGTCCAGTCCAACCCCGTACTCCAAGCAGGATGCTCAGGGCCATGGCCAGCCAGGTTTTGAACACCTTCAAGGATGTAGATTCTACGAGCCCTCTGGGCAACCCGTGTGAGATTTTTGTCACCTTCCCACTAAAAAATAAGTTTCTTCTTACTTTTATGTAGAATTGTGCCCATCACCCTGTCACTGGGCACCACTGAGCAGGGTCTGACTCTGTTACCTTTACTCCTTCCCAGTTCAGGTGTTCCTGCACATGAATAAGATACTCCTGAGCTTCCCCCAGGATGAGCTGTTCCAGCTCTTTCAGCCTCTTCTCCTAACTTCTGGTCCCTTAATCACCTTCAGGGCCCTTTTCTGGACACACATATGTGTGTGCCCATCTCACACCAAATGACACAGCAGCCTTGGCAAGGCTGCATGTGCAGTGAGTAGAAGGGAAGTATCACCTCTCTCAGCTTGCTGGCAATGCCTTTTGACACCATCACAATCACCAGAAAAACCATTCTTAAACAGATAGAAAATCTCTTTTGTGCTTTCCTCAGATTTCATTCAATGATTTTAAATATACCACATATGATTAGGTTCACATAACAGAAGAACTTCGTTCTGAGATTTGCTACTTCATTGCATTCCCCTCACTATCACTTCTAAGCTGGAGAATTAAAGATTAAATTCATTTAGTTCTAGAGTTTTATCATTGTTTAGGATGTAAACATGATTATAGTTGATTCACAAGAACAGAAACACAGGAGCGTATGCAGACTGTAGATTCTGCAATCCTGTAATTTAAACACAAATGCAAACATTTCCTTTGAAACACAATTTAAAATATTCTAGATTAACCAATGCATTCTAACTTTGTCCTTTGATTTTTTCATTAAAATATGAACCCAAGCAAAAATTATGAGATATTTCAAAATAAATAATTATTTTTCTTCTGAAAATATTGAAACAAAACTGACATTCTTCCACATTTTTGAAAACAAAACTGAAATGTTCATCAGGCAAGTTCTGACTGTGATGTAATGACACTTCTAAAACAATAATTTCACATCTCTTGATTTAAAAGCAGTTGTTATCCCTGGATTTTCATTTATTCTTGGTAGAACTAAAGGCAAATAATTAAGAACCAGACTCATCTGGTACAAACTGGCAAAATTCCATGGGAATTAATATAAATGCAAACAGGCAAGCAAACAATAACTTAGAATCTAACTATTAACTTTGATTAAAACTGCTCTGTTTGGCAGTTTATCATCCAGTCAATTATCAGGGAAATTAATTACTTCCTGAAAATCATATTGGAGGTCCTTTGATACAAAACTGAAAAAAAAAAAATTTATCTATCTCCCTTCTGAAGTATGTATCACTTTAATTTATATCTATTTTTAAATCCATTCTTATCACTTCAGATTTTATCATTTCTCTGAACATCTGAAAGAATCCTAGGATTTCGGGGCTTCTCATTCAAACCTGGCCTTAAAAAACACTAGCTTGGACTTGGAGAGTATATACATCAGTTTTCAAAAGGCAATCAAAAAATAAATACTCTTCAACCTATCCAGCCATCTGAGGAAGAAACATAGTGAGCCAGACAACAGAACAGCAAAACCAGAGTATAAAGCTGCTTAACTCATTTAAGACCAGATTTTACTACTTTTTTCCTATGCGGTATCAATTATTCACATCAGTGCTTATATGAGAATTAAAAATACCATTCATAATAGTAATAAAATGCTTTTAAAACTCAGGGTCTCAAAACAAATTTAAATTCTACAAAGATAGTCTTGACACATCCTTAAAGGTGTTATTCCCAGATGTAATGTGTGAAGGAATGATGCACGGATCGAAGAGGAGTCTAATTATTACACGAGCTCTAAAGAGAATCTGGTTCATCGGATGGTTAGCATCTTTGGAAATACATTCAAACATTTGATAGTTTTCTGAAGATTAAAAAGGGAAATCACCACCAGTAAAGAAACAAGCTTGTTTAGATTCGCTATCTATATGGTAATTGAACCAGGTATTATAGCAACAACAAAAATACAAGGCATTAAAGAAATTCTTACTCATTGAGAATGCAAATTGCTTTTTAATTTCCTGACCTTATAGTGCAAGAGGATGAGCACTGCCAGTAGATTACCATATCATAATCTCATGGAATTAGGTTAAATACCCAACTACAAACACTCTGCATGGCAAAAGACTAAAGAATACACAGACTAAGCACTGTGCATTCTGAAAGTAGCAAGCTGACATTTTAAACACAGCAAAAAAAGACAGCTATAAATTTTTGGGTCACAAGGCTACTGGATACTTTTAAGATGTATGCATCTCTTAAGCAAAATGAGTTTCTGACATCAAATGTCTGCATGGTAGAATTTACACTAGTTTTCAATTACACTTAAACATATACAAACTACACACACATTCATTCATTCTAAAGATCTTTTCAAAGAGCCTTATTTTGTATGCACCAGGTGTGTATGTCTGATGGTATCATGTTTTTTCCTATGCTATTAATGACAACACCTCATGAGCACCCCTGC